>NC_142878.1:85939166-87307500 GCF_051225735.1 Oryctolagus cuniculus | reverse complement strand
GACTATCCAAGTAGGGAAAAGAAGACATACATAATGTATGAAAGTCTTTCTAACCAAAGTAGTTTAGAAAGAAAGCACTTTAAACTTGGAGCAATGGAGCTAGAAGTTCTAAAGCTAAGTTCAATTTTCTTCCTTTCCGTAAAGAAAAAAAGTATCTATTTGGATTTGGCCTCAGTAGGTATTTAAATTTAGTCTTAGGAAATTCAATGAAAGCTGTTTCTTTTTTTCTATATTTTCATTTGGAGCTGAAAGAAGACCAGAGATGGGACCTGTAATAATCAAGTCCTAGCTCAATGTTCTACACATTGAAGGTGCTGACAAGGCTGCCCCAAGCTGTTAGAAATGGAATCTAATCACCACCAGGAAACGTAGAGAACTGGTGATACAATCTGACCCTGGTGTGGGGGTATAAAGCAAAAGAAGCAGCATTAATAATCAATACGTTAGGTTACTATGAGCCTGAAACAAGCAAGGAGCTAAAGTATGTACAGGATATTCCCATCCTACAGGTCTCACAAAAATAGTTATAAATCCATATGGAAATGAAACAGGAGGTACTACTCATTTAAAACCTTTTGCAGGGCTTTTGTGGTATAGCAGGTTAAGCCTCCACTTGTACCACTAGCATCCCATGTGGTTGCCAGTTCGAGACCTGGCTGCTCTATTTCCAATCCAGCTCTCAGCTAATGAGCCTGGGAAAGCAGCAGAAGATGGCCCAAGTGTTTGGGTCCCCTGCAACCACATGGGAGACCTGGAAGAAGCTCTGGGCTCCTGGCTTCAGCCTGGCCCAGCCCCAGCCATTGTGGCCATTTGGGGAATGAATCAGCGGATGGATGGAAGATCTCTCTTTGTCTGTCTGTCTGTCTCTCTCTCTCGCCTCCTGTCTCTGTAACTCTGCCTTTCAAATAAATAAAAAATAAATCTTTAAAAAAAATTTGCTTATTAGAGTGCTACTGAAAGCCTTTTGAAGGTCTGTGCATTTTTTCTTTTCTTTTTTTTTTTTTTGACAGGCAGAGTTAGACAGTGAGAGTGAGAGTGAGAGAGAGAGAGAGAGAGAGAAAGGTCTTCCTTTTTCCGTTGGTTCACCCCTCAATGGCTGCTGCGGCCGGTGCACCACGCTGATCCAAAGCCAGGAGCCAGGTGCTTCTCCTGGTCTCCCATGGGGTGCAGGGCCCAAGTACTTGGGCCATCCTCCACTGCACTCCCGGGCCACAGCAGAGAGCTGGCCTGGAAGAGGGAAAACCGGGACAGAATCCGGCGCCCCGACCGGGACTAGAACCCGGTGTGCCTGCGCTGCAGGCGGAGGATTAGCCTATTGAGCCACGGTGCCGGCCGCTTTGTATTTCTTAAAAATATTCATTTGAAAGGCAGACTGACAGAGAGCAAGTGAGAGAGAGATGGAGGGAGAGGAAGGGCAAGGGCGGGGGGTGGGAATCTTTGATTTGCTATTTCACTTCCCAAATGGCCACAATGGCTAGTGCTAGGCCAGGCAGAAGCCAGATGCCTAGAATTCCATTTGGGTCTTCCACATGGGTGGCAAGGGCCCAAGTAATTGGACCATTATCCACTGTCTTCTCAGGAACACTAGCAGAAAACTAGATCAGAAGCAGACTACCTGGGACTCGAACTGGCACTCTGACATGGCATGCTGGTGTCACAAGTAGTAGCTTAAACCACAGCACCAACGCTGGTCCATGCGCATTTTATACTGTTATTCATCTGCCAAAACTTACATTAAAAACATGCTTTTTCTTTGAATAACTGATAAGAGTAACGGAAAAGTCTGTGGAGCTGGCATCCCATGTGGGCACTGATGCTAGTAACAGCTGCTCACTTCCAATCCAGCTCCCTGCTAAAGCACCTGGGTAGCAGCAGAGGATGACTGAAGCGCCTGGTCCCTGTACCCATGTGGGAGACCTGGAAGTAGCTCCTGGCTATTGGCTTCAGACTGGCCCAGCTCCGGCCCTTGAGGCCATTTGGGGAGTGAACCAACAGATGGAAGACTTCTCTCTGTCTCTCTTTCTGAATTCTGCCTCTCAAATAAATAAATCTTTAAAAATAAAAGAACGTGGTTCTAAAAATGGAGCCATCTTTTCAAAATTTGGACTTGAAACCTTTGATTTGGTCTTCAATCTCCATTCTCTTATGGAGTTTCAACTTGATCCCAAGTGGAACAAATCTGAGAGTGGGGTAATTTTTTATTTCATTTTATCTGAGAGAGAGATCTTCTATCTGCTGGTTCATTTTCCAAATGCTCACAAGACAAAGCTATGCCAGCCTAGAATTCCATCTGCTATGTGGGTGGCAGGTACTCAACTACTTGGGCCATCATTTGCTGCTGCCCACAATGTATATTAGCAGGAAGATGGACTAGAAGCAGAGTAGCCTGCACTCTGATATGGAATGTGGGCATCCCAAGTGGAGGCTTAGCCACTGCACTACCTGCTTGCTTTTTAATCCCAATATTTAGACACTTGTCATAGCCAACCACTAACACCAGATTTTGGTGATTTCTCTTTTCAGTTTTCTTCTTCCTTTTCCTAGTTCTATCACCTTATATTCAGTCTTTGCCATTTCCTTCTTGAAGTCATTTGTGACTGCCATCTAAAAAAGTCTCCACTTTTAATTGTCCACTGCAATTTATTTAATAAAAGAATTTCACTAGGTCAATCTTCCTAAAATATTACTTTGTCCTGTCATGTTCCTTATGCAAAACTGCCAGTGGTTCTAAATTAGCATTAGGATGAAAAGTCAGACTCTAATTTTTGATGCCCAAAGTCTTCCCAGACCTATTCTCAAACTAAATTCCCAGTTTTCTATTCTGTTGCTTCTCTAAGAATGTCTTGCCTTGGCCCACAAGTTTATCAACTATCTCTCAAACACATTTTATGTGTCTGTCCAACCGTTTGGACCCATTTTCCTTTCCTTCTATATAAATCCTGCTTCTTTCAGGAAGTCTTCCAGTAGCACCACAGACCAGAGTTTTTCAGTGTTAACATTACTGACACTTTGGGCTGAACACTTCTTTTCTGAGGGTCTGTCTTGTGTATTCAGTGTGTTAAATAGCATCCATAGCCTCTATATACCACAAACAGCAGCACTTCCAGCTGTGACACCCAAAAATGTCTCCAACCATTGCCAGGTGTCTGTTAGGGGAGAGGAACCATCCCCTATTGAGAACAGGGCAGCTGCCTGAACAAAGAATGATCCAGTGACAAATGGTAGTAGGGCAGAAGTTGAGAAACCCTGCTCTATACTAGTGCTTTTCAAATTGTAGGTTGTGGCTTGCTGGGGGATTGAGAAATGAATTCAGTGCATTTCAAAGAGCATTAAAAAGGGGGAAATAATAGAACATTTCAGATTTTATTAGAAGTAATAAGGGCAAATCACTTAAAACCTTTCCGTTTTGCACATATTTTGGATTATGACACTTCTTACTATCAGTCTTGGTCATAAAAGTCTAAAGCCACTGCCTTAGCGCATCCTCCTGTGAGCTCCTGGGACAGTATTTCTTTCATTCCTCTGACCACGTTTCTATTATTGACAGAGTCTGTTCACCTCACATAACTGTCTGCTTATGTCTGACTTCCTAAACCTCTAAGAATCTGGACAGCAGAGCCTGGATTTCACATGTTTTGGAATTCTCCACAATAGTCTCTTACATAAAGGTATCTTCCCCAAACCTTTTTCTTTCTTTTTTGTTTTTGACTTTTACTCAGAAACTTAACAAAGCCATTTAAAAGATTCTTAGTATAAATTCTGAGTCCACACTTGCCTGCAAAGAGATCCTGTGGTTCTTGGTCTTGTTCCTCATGGATCCCATTTTCTTTGGAGCCGTTGTTGATGGGAAGAATGGATGTGATTCTCTTTGGAGAATGGGGCTTATTCTGGAAACAATGAGACATATTGAATAAAGCAGTACCATTAAAACCAAACCCAACTTGCCTAGACAGTAACTTTGAATAGATACCTCAGCCACTCCTGCAGGTGTTTAGGGAAAAACAGGATTGTTAGTTCAATACGCAGCCAATCATTATTAGTAATGTAAGTGCTGCTCTAGTGATCACAGAGCTAACACAAGCACACACATTTTAGGGTTAATGTCTAACACCACAACCTTGCTGAAATGCCCTTCCCCAAAGCACGCGATATCAATGTGGGTATGTGTACACCCAGATAATTTTCAAAAGAACCTGTCCAAACCATTTCTCCTTTTCAGCTGATGACCTTTATCTTTCAAATGCTGATGGGGCACATCCTAGTGACACCACACTGGAGTCCAGAATCCAAGGTCTGACCCTGGTTTACGTTGTGGCATTGGCTAAACTGTCGACTGAAGCCTTGTAGTATAGATATTACCAACCCACATGACACTGGGTTAGTACATAACACTTTAATGCTGTTTCTAAATATAACGTATCTTTTCATTGTGAACTCAGACACAAATTTCAACTGCACCCTGTGTCAGGCTAGGAGAACAAAGAACAGTCATGCTTAGCCTAGTGAGCACATGGTGTAAATACAGTCAGTCCGTGGCCTTTACTAAAAGCTCAGTGATCAGCCACCAGCAAGGCTGGGGTGGGTCCCCAGACCGGTACCAGAATGAACAAAGCCAGATTGTGCAGAACATGAAGAGAAGGCTGGGAATTTGGCTTCAAAAGCCTTTGTGTAAATTGCAGGGTTTTGAAGTCAGACCCTAAGGCCAAATCAGTTAAAAGACCTGATTTAAGAAAGCTTTTATGAAACATTTCCTTAACAAATCTGAGGGAGTTTGTTCCCCAGAGAAGACCTTTTCTGACTCAATACAACAAAAGAAATGACAGATCCATTTGGGTACTCTCAATTTGTCATGCAAAACAGCTATATCCCAATATTGGGTTCATCAGCATGAAAGACACTCTTACCAATACTTAGAAAAGGGCTTGCTTCAAAAATTATATGGAGGCCGGCGTTGTGATATAGTGGGTGCAGGTTTGAGTTTCAGTTGCTCTACTTCTGATCCAGCTCCCTGCTAATGCACCTGGGAAAGTAGCAGAAGATGGCCCAAGTACATGGGTCCCTGCACCCACATAGAAGACCAAGAAGTCCCTGGCTCCTGGCTTCGGTCTGGCCCATCCCTGGCCATTGCAGCATTTGGGGAGTGAAAGAGCAGATGGATGATCTCTTGCTCTCTGTCTCTGTCAGTATGTTTTTCACGTAGATGAAAATAAAGAAATAAATAATTAAGTTACTCTTGTTGCAAAATAATTTTGAATTCTCTGCATAGTTTTTTTTTTTTTTTTAAGATTTATTTATTTGAAAGGCAGAGAGAGAGAGAGAGAGAGGGATGGACAGACAGACAGGTCTTCCATCTGCTGATTCACTTCCCAAATGGCCTCAATGGCTGGAGCTGGGCTGATCTGAAGCCAGGAGCCAGGAGTTTCTTCTGGGTCTCCCATGTGGGTGCAGTGGCCCAAGGACTTGGGCCATCTTCTACTGCTTTCCCAGGCCATAGCAGAGAGCTAGATCGGAAGTGAGGCAGCCGGGACTTGAACGGCACCCATATGAGATGCTGGCACTGCAGGCAGCGGCTTTTATCTGCTAAGCAACAGTGCCGGCCTCTGTGATATCCATCTTTTTTTTTTGACAGGCAGAGTAGACAGTGAGAAAGAGAGACACAGAGAGAAAGGTCTTCCTTTTCCATTGGTTCACCCCCCAATGGCCGCCGCGGCTGGTGCACCACGCTGATCCGAAGCCAGGAGCCAGGTACTTCTCCTGGTCTCCCATGGGGTGCAGGGCCCAAGTACTTGGGCCATCCTCCACTGCACTCCCTGGCCACAGCAGAGAGCTGGACTGGAAGAGGAGCAACAGGGACAGAATCCAGCGCCCCGACCAGGACTAGAACCTGGTGTGCCAGCGCCACAGGCGGAGGATTAGCCAAGTGAGCTGTGGCGCCGGCCTGTGATAGCCATCTTAACATTTGCTTATTCAGAGGGAATAGCTTCTTAAGCAAAATTATTGGACATAAAATTTGCAAAGACTGTTAAGCTGCCTTCCAGAAAGACCACAAATTTATACACCTTCTAGCACTGTATGAGGGTGTATAACCACAGCAATAGTAACCATTCTTAAAAAAAGAAGTGACTGGCCAGCGCCGTGGCTCAGTAGGCTAATCCTCCGCCTGCGGCGCCAGCACAACGGGTTCTAGTCCAGGTCGGGGCGCCGGATTCTGTCCCGGTTTTCCCTCTTCCAGGCCAGCTCTCTGCTGTGGCCAGGGAGTGCAGTGGAGGATGGCTCAAGTCCTTGGGCCCTGTACCCCATGGGAGACCAGGAAAAGCACCTGGATCCTGGCTCCTGCCATCGGATCAGCGCAGTGCGCCGGCCGCAGTGCACCGGCCGCGGCGGCCATTGGAGGGTGAACCAACGGCAAAGGAAGACCTTTCTCTCTGTCTCTCTCTCTCTTTCTCTCACTGTCCACTCTGCCTGTCCAAAAAAAAAAAAAAAAAAAAAAAAAATTAAAAAAAAATTAAAAAAAAAAGTGACTAGGTTGACTGGGAAAAATCTGTTTCAGCAAGTTTACTGAACATCTGAACCTCTGTGATTTGTTCTGACGTGCTTCGCTATTTCCTATGCTAAGTTAGCACTACCTAGTTAAGTGCGCACTCTTCTTAGTGTGTTAATCCTATCTCTGGCATATTGTACAGCACCCCTCCCAGCTTCGTCTTTCTTCATATTTGTTTTATTTTTGTCCTTAACAAACTTACTTTTAGTTGATCTGGATTGGCCTTGGACAAACTAAGCTTCTTTCTTTTGGTTGAACAATCCCCAGCACACAGCTGGCCACTGAGACATATGAATATTGTCAATTTTTACTTAAAATCAGATAAAAAAAAAACACCACTGAGCAGAAGTACTTTTAAAGACAGAATAAATGGACTCATACTCATGGCATCCCATATTCACACAGGGATGTTAACAGAAAACAAGTCTCCCATGAAACTATAGTCAAACAATAGCTTGTCATCAAGACACATATCCTGAGCATTAAAAGAGCACACTGCATATGCTATGTCTAAAGTTAAAAGGCTAATTTTAAACGGTATTAGGTATAATTCATATTAGAAAGCTAACTTTGGATCAACAACTAAAATTTTAGAATTAACTTATTTTGGGGGAAGAAAAAGACACTTTGATTACACTAAACCTTGCTTTATAATATCTATTTTATTGTATTAAAGATTTACTGGGACCGGCACTGTGGCGCAGTGGGTTAAAGCTGCGGCCTGCAGTGCCAGTATCCCATATGGGCGCCAGTTCATGTCCTGGCTGCTCTGCTTCCGATCCAGCTCTCTGCTATGGCCTGGGAAAGCAGTGGAGGATGGCCCAAGTCCTTGGGTCCCTCTACCCGTGTGGGAGACCCGAAGGAAGCTCCTGGCTCCTGGCTTTGGATCAGCTCAACTCTGCCCATTGTGGTCATTTGGGGAGTGAACAAGTGGACGGAAGACCTCTTGCTCTTTCTCTCTGGCTCTACCTCTCTCTCTAACTCTTTCAAATAAATAAAATAAATCTTAAAAAATTTACTTATGCATTTGAAAGGCAAATTAGCAGAGGGGATGGGAGAGGGAAAGATATCTTGCATTTGCTGGTTCTCTCCCCAAATGCCTGTACCAGCTAAGGCTGAGCCAGCAGAAGTCTGGAGCCAGGAACTCCGTAGAGGTCACCCACATGGGTGGCAGGGACTCAAGTATTCAGGCCATCTTCTGTTGTAGTAGCCTTCTTGGGTGTATCAGCACGAAACTGGATTGGAAGTGGAGCAGCTGAGGATTCCAGTGCTCTGGTATGGGATGCACTGTTGCAGGCAGCAGCTTAACCCGCTGAGCCCAATAATCTATATTTTTAAAAACTTCTTAGTTGTCAGGAAGTCCCATAACTATCCATTTGTTTGAAAGGGGCTAAATTTCCAAGCAACAGATAAAAGACTTTTTTTTGTGGTAAAAACACTGTGGTGTAGAAGATAAGGTAAAAAGAAGTGCTCTGCCTACTTCCCTTACTCTTTTTATATAACAAAAGCAATTATTCATTTATTCTTTTAGCTGACAGAAGCCTAGCAAGGGTGTCCAATACTTGCCTCCCTCTTCTGGCTGTTAGCTAGCAGGTGGTTCCACCGATAAGCCCGTTTAACAGCTCAAGTGCTTCTGTTTATCATATCATACAAACACTAATCCACAGAGAGGTACTCGGAAGCAAGAGAGCACCTTTGTTAAGAGCAAACGGGTATTTCTTGACAATTACCAGCCTCAAACTACAAGGCTCAGTGAAGGACAGATGAGGGCTTGCTGCTGCTATGAGCTGACACAGCCATTTGGTACTGAAAAGTACCACTGGGATTCCAGTTAACTTCCCCTTGGGTTAACCAGCTGTGATTCTTCTTGTGTTGCTTAACTGCTCTTGGCTCCATTTAGAATCTGTGCATTATATTCAAGGGACCGCAAAAGGGTAGGTATTGTTAGAGTTCTCCATTGTAGTTAGAGGTCAAATTCAAATTAAATGCTAAGGGAATACTGCTTCTAAAGGACAAGAGTACTCATTTTTTTAGGGAAAACCAGTATACTTTAATAAGTAGTGTGATCACAATAACAGTAACAAGGCAAAGACAACTAGGAATAAGTCAACCCCAAACGCTATCCCCAGATGATAAAGGGCAGCCATGCAGTCTTTAAAGATTACCCTGGTGGGCCTCGGCATGAGGCTGCTCTTTTTCCACTTTTCTATGGAGAAAGGAGCAAAGTGAGACAGTGCATTAGTTTTCCACTGCTGCTAAAACAGTCACAAGTTGAACAGTTTAAATAACTGCACATTTATTATCTTCTGTCCCTACAGAAGTCCAACACAATCTGTTTCCTTCCTGGCTTTTGAGTTATTCCTTGACTCATCATGGCCTCTTCCTCCACCTCAAAGCCAGCACCATCCCATCTCTGTGTGTCTTTCTTCCAGTCATTTCCATAATCTTTCTTACATTTTTAAGGATCCTGGCAATGATACTGGCTTCATTTAGATAATCCAGGATAATGTCCCTATCTTAAGGCCAGCTGATGAGTGATCTTAATGCCCCTTTGCCACATAACCTAATATATCCCTTAGTTCTGGGATTAAGACATGAACATTGTTGAGGAGAAGCGGGGAGCATTATTCTGCCTACCACAGGCAGAGACTCCTCTATCAGCACTGTTTCAAAAATGATCCGGAGGCACTGCAAGCACCTGTGCTTAGGAGAGTGGACATTCAGGAATACAGGACATCTTACTCTAAACTGAGTGAATAACTGATTAATATATTCCAGCATTCTCTCCTCTCATAGCTTAACAAGTCAAACTAGATGTTTTTATCTCAGGATCCATGAGCCACAGAATCCAGGCAATGGTCCATATACTCAGATGGGAATAAAATTACAATTCTATTGTCACAAACTTTTTTAAAAAAAAAGATGTATTTATTTATCTATTTGAAAGGCAGAGCAATAGCGAGAGGAAGGGTGGGAAGGAAACAGAGACAGAGACAGAGAGAGCAAGAAAGCTGTCTTCCATCCACTGGTTCACTCTCCAAATGGCTGCAATAGCCAAGGCTAGACCAGGGTGAAGTCAGAGCCAGGAACTCCACCCATGTCTCTCACACGGGTGGCAGAGGCTCAGCTACTTGGGTCATCTTCCTCCAGGTCCTAGATCTTATTACTTAAAGTTTTAAAAACATGGTATAAATATAAAATTGTTTTAGTGTGGTGATAAATGTATTGCAACATAATTAGTTTCCCATGTAATCTTATGTATTATTAAACATTGCTCTCAGACTGGGTCCATGCAAAAAGCTGAAGAACTTCTGGGCTGGAAAGTAGAGGGACTAATGAAAATGGAGGAGGGGGCTGGAAGGTGAGGAAAATGTGCCTGAAGCTGACCACTGAGTGAGTTAAGGCAAACCATGAGCAGGCCATTAGAGACCTCATACTAAAAGGGCATACCAGAGTGACCAAAATTCAGCTACATTCTACTGAATCCCCTGGTGTTATTTCTGTTGGTTTGAGACTCAAACTAACAGAACTTAGAGGGGCCCAGAAAATTGCAGAGGGGCCAGAGTATTAATAAGTAGATTATATTCTAAATTGAAAAAGTAAACCCAGTTCAAAACTGCTCTGAAAGCAGAATGAAGCCCCAGCTGTCCATTTGACTAAGCAAAAGAACAAGCCAGAAAAAGTTGAGCAACAGGCTTTTCCTGGAGATGAGACACTTATGGCTACTTGCTCCAGCAATTACCAACTACCCATGATTTATTTATGCCACAAGTTACTTAAGAATGCTGAGGAGCTCGGAGGGCCAAGGGAGAGAAATTACATTGTTCTGTTTTCTCTCTTCCTTCCCAACATAACCAACTGCAAATGCCTGGACATCTGAGTAAGCAAAGAGGCACTGACTCCTCACAGAAACCAGAAGTCCAAATGTAATCTTTGCTTTTTCTCTCACAGTTCCAAATTCTAATTTTTTAAAAAGATTTTATTTATCTATTTGAGAGGTAGAGTTACAGAGAAAGAGAGAAAGGTCTTCCATCTGCTGGTTAACTCCCCAAATGGCCACAATAGCCAGAGCTGGGCCTATGCAAAGCCAGATGCGCACGCAGGTAAATGGGCCCAAGCATTTGGGCCATCTTCCACTGCTTTCTCAGGCCATAGCAGAGAGCTGGATTGGAAGTGGAGCAGCTGGGACATGAACTGGCATCCATGTGGGATGCTGGAGCCGCAAGTGGAGGCTTAACCTACTATGCCACAGCACTGCCCCCCTCCCCCAAATTCTAATTTTAAATACACTTTAAGTTGGGCTCTTATTAATCATCTTTAAAAATCTTCTCCCCAGGGCTGGCATTGTGGCACAATGGGTTAAGCTGCCACCTGTGGCACCAGCATCCCATATTGGAGTGTTCAAGTCTTGGCTGTTCCACCTCCTTTCCTGCTGCCTGCTAATGAACCTGGGAAAGCAGCAGAAGACGGCCCAGGCACTTGGGTCCTGCCACTCGTGTGGGAGATCAGCATGGAATTCTAGGCTCTGGGCTTCAACCTGCCCCAGCCCTGGCTGTTGCAGCCATTTTGGGGAGTAAATCAGCAGATGGCATATCTCTCTCCCTTTCTATCACTCTGCCTTTCAAGTAAGTAAATAAATCTTCAAAGAAAGCCTTTCCCTTCCTTTAAAAGTGCTTTATAACCATGTTTAGTTACATTTCCCCCATAATTCTTTTTTTAAAAAGATTTTATTTATTTGAGAGGTACAGTTACAGACAGAGGGAGAGAGAGAAAGGTCTTCCATCTGCTAGTTCACTCCCCAAATGGCCACAATAGTCGGAGCTGTGCTGATCTGAAGCCAGGAGCTTCTTCCAGGTCTCCCACGTGGGTGCAGAGGCCCAAGAACTTGCGCCATCTTCTTCTGCTTTCCCAGGCCATAGCAGAGAGCTGGATAGGAAGAGCAGCAGCCAGGACTAGAACCAGTGCCCATATGGGATGCTGGTGCCACAGGTGGAAGATTAACCTACTGTACCGCAGTGCCAGCCCCCCATAATTATTTTTTTAAGATTACTTATTTATTTGAAAGGCAGAGTTACAGAGAAGGAGGCAGAGACAGAGAAATCTTCCATTTGCTGGTTCACTCCCCCAAATGGCTGCAATGGCCACAGCTAGGCCAGACTGGAGCCAGGAGCCTCTTGTGGGTCTCCCACATGGGTGCAGGGGCCCAAGAATTTGGACCATCTTCTGTTACTTTCCCAGGCACATTAGCAGGGAGCTGGATTGGAAGTAGAGTGGCTGTGTCTCCAACTGGCACCCATATGGGATACTGGTATTGCAGGAGGTAGCTTAACCCACTATGATACCACAATGCTGGCCCCTTCCTCTATAATTCTAATAGGTTAACTTCTAGAATTCAATGATAAATAAATCAATGAGTCAGTCTATGGACTTCAGCAAAAACTAAATGTGTTAGAAGTAAGACCTGTTTACTATTTGAGCAGCACACTAAAACAAGTCTTTGGATATAATCCTTGCCACTGGCCCTTACAAGCTTTTATTTATTCAAAAGGCAGAGTGACAGAGTGGGAGAGACAGAGAGACAGACAGAGAGAGATCTTCTATCTGCTGGATGAGTCCCTAAATGCCTACATCAGATAGGGGTGGGCCAAGCAGAAACTTGGAGCTGAGAACTCCAAGTTTCAGATATGGCTGGCAGGAATCCAAGTACTTGGGCCATCAAGTACTGCTAATGCCCTGTGATCAGAAGGCTGGATCAGAAGTGGAGTAGCTGGGACTCTAAGTGGTATTCCAATCTGAGATGTGGGCATCCCAAGCAGTGGCTTACCTGCTGCATTACAATGTCTGCTCCACCACTGACATGTTCAAGAAAAATCTTATCAGAAAGTGAAATTTCAACTTTTTACTTTTAAAAAATTTGTTTATTTGATGTCTCGTTGGGAAGAGTATATTAGCAAAGTGAAAAATAAAGGTAGTACTTCACCAGATGTTACAGAAGTCTCTACTTTCTTCCCGTTTCATGAATACTTTGCAAATGCCCCTCAACCAATTTTTAAAGGCAGATCTTATGAAGAAGACATGGAAATTGCTGAAGGATGTTTCAGGCATATTAAGAAAATCTTTACTCAACTTGAGGAATTCAGAGCCTCTGAACTGCTTCGTAGTGGATTGGACAGATCTAAGTATCTTTTGGTGAAAGAAGCCAAAATCATTGCTATGACCTGTACTCATGCTGCCTTAAAACGACATGACTTGGTCAAGTTAGGTTTCAAGTATGACAATATCTTAATGGAAGAGGCTGCCCAGATTCTAGAGATAGAGACGTTCATACCTCTTCTCCTACAGAATCCTCAGGATGGTTTTAGCCGGCTAAAACGGTGGATTATGATTGGTGATCATCACCAGTTACCTCCAGTCATTAAAAATATGGCCTTTCAGAAGTATTCAAACATGGAACAGTCACTCTTCACTCGTTTTGTCCGGGTTGGAGTTCCTACTGTGGACCTTGATGCTCAAGGGAGAGCCAGGGCAAGCTTATGCAACCTCTACAACTGGCGGTACAAGAATCTGGGAAACTTACCCCATGTGCAGCTCTTGCCGGAGTTCAGTACAGCAAATGCTGGCTTACTGTATGACTTCCAGCTTATTAATGTTGAAGATTTTCAGGGAGTGGGAGAGTCTGAACCTAATCCTTATTTTTATCAGAATCTTGGAGAGGCAGAATATGTGGTAGCACTTTTTATGTACATGTGCTTACTTGGATACCCTGCCGACAAGATCAGTATTCTAACGACATACAATGGGCAAAAGCATCTTATTCGTGACATTATAAATAGACGATGTGGGAATAATCCATTGATTGGGAGACCAAATAAGGTGACTACTGTTGATAGATTTCAAGGTCAGCAGAATGATTATATTCTTCTGTCTCTAGTACGAACTAGGGCAGTGGGTCATCTGAGGGATGTCCGTCGCTTAGTGGTGGCCATGTCTAGAGCCAGACTTGGACTTTATATCTTTGCCAGAGTATCTCTCTTCCAAAACTGTTTTGAACTAACACCAGCTTTCAGCCAGCTCACGGCCCGCCCACTGCATTTACATATAATTCCAACGGAACCTTTCCCAACCACTAGAAAGAATGGAGAAAGACCATCTCATGAAGTACAGATAATAAAGAACATGCCCCAGATGGCAAACTTTGTATACAACATGTACATGCATTTAATACAGACTACACATCATTATCATCAGACTTTCTTACAGCTACCACCTGCCATGGTTGAAGAAAGTGAAGAAATTCCAAATCAAGAAACAGAATTGGATACAGAAGAAGAGGGCTTGCCTGCTCAGACTGACACCACATCTAGTCCCACAGATGCCAGCGCCGGTCAAGAACCCCCAGCTTCTCAGACTGACACTACCCCCATTCAGCCGGAGAGCGTCCTGAGTCAGACAGCAGACAGCTGCGACCCTGAAGCTGCCCACGCTCTAACTGAGGCCACTGCTACTGTCACAGGACCTGTGGCTGCACCAGCAGAGACCAGCAACCCTCGAGATGCTCCATCTGCCACAGCAGAGACCAAGTAGCCTTGCTTAGGGAGGACGTTTCATTTGTAAAGTTAAGTTTTGTATTTGACGTTTGTTTCTGCCGTTTTAATGGCACTGATTAATGTTTAGTCCTTACTTTTGTTAACTGATTTCAGGGTCTTAAGTATATAAAATGTATGTATGAGGATGGAAGGGTTTCAAAAACTTCAAGGAAAATGAAATTAAAAGATAATGTGAATTTAAAAAAAAAAAAAAAAATTTGTTTATTTGAAAGGTAGACAGACAGAGACAGAGGGATTTCTCATTTGCTGGTTCAATCCCAAAATGCCTGAAATAGCTGGGGCTGGGCCAGGTTGAAGCCAGGAAGTCAATCTAGGTCTCTTATGTGGGTGACAGGAACCCAACAACTTGAGCCATCACTTGCTGCCTCCCAGGGTACACATTAGCAGGAAGTTGGCTGGGAAGTGCAGCTTCAAATTGAACCTGGGGACTCCCAAGTGGTAACTTAAAACTGGCACACCAAATGTCCAACAACTGCCTCTGAAATTTCAACTTCTGATCTTTTGACCAGATTTAAACAACTGATGTGATGTTAGTTCCAAAACCAAATATGAAGCAATCTGCCCATAGAAAATACTACACCCTAGAGAGAAACTTACTTGTAACTACTTACTAATATTAATTGTGGATAAATAAACAAACTAAGCAAAATCTCTGCCAATTTGTAGATTCACTTTCTGGTCTCATTAAGACCAGAGGAAGGCTACCTAGTCTCAAGGAATTTATTATGGACAGGTTACAGCTCTGGAAACAATGACCATGCATGTATAACAGAACAGAAAACTATTATAGTTAAACTATTAATCGCCTTTTGGTTTTAAATAAAACCACAAAATTCTGTACATATTCACAGAAGTTATTCTTCAAGCATTCAAAAGGAAATAAACTGGTTTTAAAAAGAGCTGAGGTAGGGGCTGGCACTGTGATGTAGCAGGTTAAGCTGCCACCTGCGATGCTGGCATCCCCAATGGGTGTGGGTTTGATTCTCAGCTGTTCCACTTTGATCCAGCTCCCCGCTAACATGCCTGGGAAAACAGCTGAAGATGGCCCAAATTCTTGGGCCCCTGAATCCATGTGGGAGACTTGGATTAAGTTCCTGGCCCCTGGCTTCAGCCCTGGCTCAGCCCTGGCCATTATGGCCATCTCGGGAATGAGCCAGTGGATGGAAGATATCTCTCTCTCTGTGTCTCTCTCAATCTCTCTCTCTCCCTTTCTCTCTGTAACTCTGCCTTTCAAATGAGTAAACCTTCAAAAAAAAAAAAAGAAAAAAAAAAAAGAGCTGAGGTAGGATATGTGACATAGCAGGTAAAGCCGCAGCCTGCAACGCTGCCATCCCATATGGGTGCCAGTTAATCTCCTAGTTGCTCCACTTCCCATCCAGCTCCCTGCCAATGACTTGGGAAAAACAGAAGATGGCCCAAGTGTTTGGGCTCCTGCTACCCACCCACGTCTGAGACCCAGGGTTCCTGGCTTTGGCCTGGCCCAGCGCTGGCTGTGGCAGTCATCTGGGGAGTGAACCAGCAGAAGAAAAATCTCTCTCTCTGAAACTCTTCCAAAATAAATAAACAAATCTTAAAAAAAAGTTAAAACTGGAACTACCACATGACCCAGCAATCCCACTACTGATATACACCCTAAAGAGCTGGAAGCAGACTGAAGAGATATCCGCACAACATGTTCACAGCAGCTCTCTTCGCAACAGCTAAGAGGCAGAAGTGACCCAAGTGTCCACTGGCAGATGAATGGATTAAAAATGGTGTACATATGACTGCTATTCAGCCTTAAAAACAGGAATGCAGTACTAATACATGCAACAACATGGATAACCTTGAGGACATCACATGTACTGAGTGAAAACAGCATGTCACAAAAAGGCAAATACTGCATGATTCCACTTACATGAAATAGCTAAAGTAGTTCAATCCATAAAAAGGGAAAGTCAAAATGGTGATTACTAGGGGAGAGGTGGGGGGAAGGGAAGTTGTCACTTAATGTGTATAAGGTTTCAGATTTACATGATGAAAAAGCTCTAAAGGTCTGTTTCACAACAATGTAAAAAAAAAAAAAGATTTATTTATTTGAACAGCAGAGTGAGAGAGAGAGAAAGGTATCTCCTTTCTGCTTGACCACTCCCTACATCAGGCCAAACCAAGAATCTAGAACTCCATCCAGGTCTCCTATGTGAGTGCAGGGGCCCAAGCACTTGGGTCATCATCTGCTACTTTCCCTGATGCATTAGCAGAGAGTTGCATCACATGTGGGGCAGCCGGGACTCAAACCAGCACTCACAGGCAGCAGCTTAACTCTGAGCCACAATGCTAGCCCCATTTAAATATACTTAACACCATGAACAGTACACTTAAAGAGAATTAGTAAACTTTTTACTTTTAAAAATTATTTTTTAGGGCCTGTGTGGTGGTATGGCAGGTTAATGCAGCTGCCTACGATGCCAACATTCCATATAGGTGCCATTTTGCTCTACTTTCAATCTAGCTCCCTGCTAATGGCCTGGGAAAAGCAGTGGAAGGTAGCCCAGTTGTCTGGGCCCCCTGTCACCCAAGTGGGAGACCCAGATTAAGCTCCTGACTCTGACCTGGTCTGATGCTAGCCATTGCGGCTATCTAGGGAATGAATCAGTGGATAGAAGATAGATCTCTGACTTTCAAAATAAATAAATAAAACTTAAAAAAATTTTGATTGTACATATTTGTGAGGTATACTATTAAAAATCAAAACATATTCAATGGGTGATAATCTAATCATCTTAGCATTTCACCTCCTAAAATGCCAAAAAAAATTTGACTTAAGTGTGTTTTCACCATAATTTAAAAAAAAAGTTTATTTCTTTTCCCCAGAATGATTAGATTTAGATCTAGAGCCGGATTCTATAAAGACATGTCCTCTGTGTCTAAATGCTAACATGTGACTTTAAAAATACATACCTTTTATCACGTTTTTTTAAAAAAGTTTTATTTATTTATTTGGAAGGCAGAGTGATAGAGAGAGAGAAAGGCAGACAGAGAGAAAGTGGTAACTTCCATCGGCTGATTCACTCACCAAATGCGCAGGGCTGGGCCAGGCAGACATCAGGAGTCCGAAACTCCATTCAGGTCTCCCAGGTGGGTAGCAGAGACTCAAGTACATGGGCCATTATTTGCTGCCAGCATTAGCAGGAAGCTGGACAGGAAGCAGAGTAGCTGGGACTCGAACCAGTGCCCCATATGGGATGTGGGCACCCCAAGCAGAGGCTTAACCCACTGTGCCATGACGCCTGCCAAACTAATACAGAACTTATATTTACATTAACTCTCTGCAGACTGTAAAACAACTGTCCATTAGGAGCCAGCTGCTATCCAAGCCTTTTAAATACCAATAAAAGTAAGTTATACTGCCCATTAAAGACCAATAAACATAAGTAAATGGTTCTTTAGTAGTCAAGGACAAACAATTTAACATATAACTTTTCCAGTCCTCTGCTATTTCTTCTTTATTCTATCTCATTTTCCTCATCCTTTTTTTTTTTTTTTAAGTTTCTTATTTGAAAGTCAGAGAGAGACAGGGAGACACAGAGACAGATCTTCCGCTCACTGATTCACTCCCTAGATGGCCACCAATGGACGTGGCTGGGCTAGGCTGGAGCCAGGAGCCAGAAGCTTCACCTGGGTTTTCCACTTGGGTGGCAGGGACCCAAATTCTTGAGCCATCTTCCACTCCTTTTCCCAGGCCAGAATCAGGGAGCTGGATCAGAAGTGGAGCAGCCAGGACATGAACTGGAGCTAACATCACAGGTAGCAACTTTACCCCACCCCACTATATCACAATGCCGGGCCCCTCTTCACTCTTTTTCTACTCACTAGTTTTTTTTTTTAAGATTTATTTATTTGAAAGAGTTACATAGAGAAGGAGAGACAGAGAGAGAGAAGTCTTCCATCCGCTGGTTCACTTCCTAATTGGCAGCAATGGCTGGAGCCGTGTCAATCCGAAGCCAAGAGCTTCTTCTGTGTCTCCCAAGTGGGTGCAGGGGCCCAAGCACTTGGGCCATCTTCTACTGCCCTCCCAGGTCATAGCAGAGAGCTGGATCAGAAGTGGAGCAGCTGGGACTCGAACCAGCGCCCATTTGGGATGCCGGCACTGCAGGCGGTGGCTTTACCCACTATGCCACAGTACCGGCCCCACTCACTAGAGGGTTTCAATTCAAGAACAAGAGTAATGGGAACAAATTGTAATTCGCCTAATATATCATCAAAAGAAGAAGTTGCCAGATTTGGCCAAAATCTGAACTGAGGAAATCATTTATGTTCCCCTCCTTCCCCTCAGCAAAAGAAGAGCCACCACAGTCCCTCCATTAATTTAGAGGGCAAATCTAACTGTGGTCCTGGCATGTTGCTAAAGAGGGATGGGCATCAGAGAACTGCAAAGGCAAATAAAATCATTTGCTTCAAGTCTAATCATTTGAGTTTAGAAGTTCACAAGATCAGTGAAGTCACATGAGGTATAAAAATATGCATACCATTTATTGTGTTTTGAAAATGGTGATTTTAAGAATTGGGAAAGCCAGAAGAATGGCTTCAATTCAGTCTCTCATTTTATTAAGGAGAAAAAGAATCCCATCCTAGAACTAAGAAAGTTGTAACATTTCTGGATTCAATTCGATGTCAAAGATTCAGAATAAGAGTTTTATACTTTTTTATTTATAGGCCCACAAAGTAAGAGGCAGAAAGGTCTTAAGCATTACGAATTAGATCTTCCACCAGCTAGTTTTGTCTTAACCGACTTCAGGGGCTGGCATTGTGGTGCAGTGGTTTAAGTCGCCGCAGGTTGGAGTCCCTGCTGTACCACTTTCAATCGGGCTCCCTGCAAATGTGCACGGGAAAGTAATGGAAGATAGCCCAAGTGTTTGGGCCCCCGCACCCACATGGGAGACCCGGATGAAACTCCTAGCTCATGGCTTCAGCCTGGCCCAGCCCTGGCTGTTGTGGCCATTTGGGGAGTGAACCAGCAGATGAGAAGATCTCTCCCCACCCCACCCCCATTAACTCTGGCTTTCAAATAAATAAAATAAATCTTCAAAAAAAAGTGACTTCCGATTTGTTTTAATAATTCTTTTAATTCTAATCTCTTCCATTCAACTAACTGGTTTATAAATTCTGCAATGTATATATCACAGGCTGTTCTTGTGATTATAAATCAGATCACATTTTTACTTATTAACAAAGCCTTTGGGCTGGAAAAGAGAGCAGATGGGATGATTAAGAACAGCAGCTGTTGTACATCAATGTCCAGGAAACTGCATGCATACTGTAAATTAGTTTTAGATTTTACATGCTTCAGCTGCCCAATTCTTCAGTGCCCCCTCTTCGCCTCCAACCAGCAACAAAATAGAACATGAAGATTAACTGAAATTATTACCATGCTACTGAAATCATTAAGGGCCCACTTTGATGGCTTTTAGCTAACCAAATCAATTTTATTACTAGTTTTGATAAATCCCATTATCCACTTTTTTGGGTGAATTAACTCTTCTAATCCATTATTAGATTTTGTGGGCTTTTTGATTCTTAGAATAATTACAGTTTACAAAACGCTCATCAACAAATACAGCTCAAGCCACCAAAACAGCAAGCACTCTGTAAGTGTTTCTCACATGGAAGGAATTGTCCTAAGTGCGCCACAAGTATTCTGACTGAGTATTCTGTGGCCCTGGGTGCCCCACCCCCCTTGCCGCGGATGGTCAAGTCCTTGCCTAATGTTTGTGCGGAACTTGAGCACATCCTCTCGTGTGCCTCAAGCCGTCCCTAGATTACTTCTACTATATAATGCAATGTAATCGCCAAGTGGCAGTTACTGTCTGGGGAATGATGACAAGGAAACAAAGCCTGTACATATTCACTGCAGACACAAGTTTTCTTTCTATTTCTTACCCATGGTGCACTGAATCTACAGAGGCAGAACCAATGGATACAGAAGGCCAACTGTGCTATCATTATTTACATTTTACAGTGGAGGTGACTACTTTGTCTAAGGTCAAGCTAGTGAGCAGAGCCTACATTTATTTACTCTTTTTTTTTTTTTTTTTGACAGGCAGAGTTAGACAGTGAGAGAGTGAGAGTGAGAGAGAGAGAGAGAGAGAGAGAGAGAGAGAAAGGTCTTCCTTCTGTTGGTTCACTCCCACAAATGGCCGCTACGGCCGACACGCTGTGCCAATCTGAAGCCAGGAGCCAGGTGCTTCCTCCTGGTCTCCCATGTGGTGCAGGGCCCAAGTACTTGGGCCATCCTCCACTGCCTTCCCAGGCCACAGCAGAGAGCTGGACTGGAAGAGGAGCAACAGGGACAGAACCGGCGCCCCAACCGGGACTTGAACCCGGGGTGCCGGTGCCTCAGGCAGAGGATTAGCCTAGTGAGCAGCTGCGCCGGCCCATTTACTTACTCTTAATTTGAGAATCAGAGCTCCCATATGCTGGTTCACTCCCCCAATGCTAAGCTGGACTCTGGGAACTCAAGCCAAGTTTCCCACATGGGTGGCAGGAACCCAATGACTTGAGCCATCACTGCTGCTTCCCGGGGTCTGCATTAGCAAGAAGCTGGAGGGAGGAGCCAGAAGTGGGTACGGAACCCAGGCACTCTGACATGGAATGTGGCATCTTAAGCATAAGGCTAAATGCCCACCCAGAGCCTAGATTTTAATCAGACTTTAAAGCTCATAATTTAATCTTCAATGTCGTTCCTTAAAATACAAGCTGCTGCAATCCCTCAATGTCTCCAGCTCACACCTCAAGCATTTATTGAAATACAGTTTGTATCTAATGGCTGATTAACGACAGGCACAGTTTCACAGTGAGGAATCTTGGAGGTCTTAGCTTCCTGAAGATGAGTATCAGGGCAGACAGTTCAAAAACTAGCTTACAGGTGGCACTTGAGTTCCTTAATAATTCAGTTTTCCTAGATCACATGTAAATACAAATAATTGTGCTTTCGGTGGTAAAAAGTCATTTCGACTCCCCTTCCTTGAGTTCCCTGAAAATTAGACAAAGGATTTTCACAATCTTACAACAGAGAGGTTTCACACCTCCATGAAGTAACCTAGAGGGATGCAAACATCACTGGACCCCCGGACTTTAGAGAACTCTAGAAAACCACTCTCAGCCCCTTTTTGGAAAACAACAACATTTGCCTATGTCACCTCAGGGCCTGAGTTTCTATTTCAGACACCCAGTCTGCATATCTATCATCCCAGCAGTTAGCAACAGTAGCTGTTCGGCCATGATTTATGGAAGAATTACTAAAGGAATATACTCAAGATTTATTTTAAACGGGATACAGAAAGCCGACTCTAAAAAGAGCAGTGAGAGTCATTTGTCAGAACAACAGGCACCAGTAGACAGTGTGCTATCGTTATATCAGCACCAGCAAGGACTTTATGAGCTGGGACGGTGGACTGCACGCACTGAATACCATACAGGTCAAATTCTAAAGATCGTCCAGGAAGAGATTCCAAAACAAAAAAGCAAAACCAAAAAACTTAATCCTTTTTTTGACACAAATCGATGAGCCTCAAACTTTTTCAGACACGCGCCGCACAGAGAATGTCAAGCGGTTTGACTTAGTTACACACTGAGTAGCTACCAGAGGAGAAGCATCATCCGAGACGATCAATTCATGGACCCGGCGCTTCAGTTTACCAAGCTGGAATGAACTAAGTGGCGTGAGTCAGTGTTCTCGTAAAACAGCCCAAGACACCGCCAGCGGTTCCGTCACTCATCATCGGTTTCCACATTCCACGAATAAAGATTAGTTTTCTCAACACCTGACTTCTAGTGGGAGCTTCTTCGGGAAACACCATTTCCCCCTCGCGTTTCCAGATCTGCCCTCCCTGAGGTCCTCGGGCACCCGAAGGCATCCCACTAAGTGGGACGAGGCTTCCAGGTCTACGGACTCGCATCTCTCTCTCCACGGCTCCCTCCGGCCAACAGGGGAGCCGGCCCAACTTCTGGCTATCTCAGCCCCAGCAAGGGCCTTGGGTAATTCATCACCGCTAAGTTCTGGGCTGCCGCGGGGATCTGTGGGCGGGACGCGATCCTCCGCCACGCCAGAAGACGGCCCAAAGGCAGGGCTCAGCGCCAACGCAGAGTCCGGACCCACCAAGTCAGCCTGGGCCAAACAGCCCCCTGGGTCCGCGGGGTCACCACGGGGCAGAGCCAGAGGACGGCCTCGGCGGCGAGGCCACCACACCCCTCACGCCCCGGAGCCGGGGCGGCCAGGCCCCACCGCTCGGCCCCCACGCAGGGCCCCCGGGCCCGGAGGACCACACCGGGGCGAGGTCTCACCGGGTCCACACGGCCCGGCCTCCTCGCCCCCTCGCGGCGCCCCTCTTTTTTTCGGGGGGCTCCCTCCCGCCGGCTGCCCCCAAGGGTGCGAACTCACGGCCGCCGCGGCGCCGGTGAAAATGTCCTCCCCCTCGGTGTCGCTGTCCCCGGCCTCGGGTTCTGACCCCCCGGCGGCCCCTTCGGACTCCGACTCCAGGCCCGGGAAGGGTGGAGGGAGTCTCTCCGATGCGCTACAGCCGCCACCACCCGTCGCCATCTTCCTCCACCCGCGGCGGAAGCCGCAACAACAACTTTATAGAGAGATAGCGCCGCGAGCAAAGCGTTCCTGGGGGTACTGGGAGCTCGAGGGCCGCGGCGGACCCTGCGGGCCCGGAGGCGCGGGGGCGTGGGGGCGGGGCCCAGGGGCCGGGGGCGGGGCGAGCCGGGCCGTCGCCCGCCGCCCGCGAATCGGAGCCCTGCGCCTCGGCCCCGCGAGCTCCCCGGGGCGGGCCGAGGGGCAGAGAGGAGCAGTCAGGGGCTGCTCAGGTTCTCCGTGTTCCCTGCGATTGCTTTGTCTAACCGGCTTCTGAAGATTTCGGTTGAATAAAGGAGCCTTTAGTCTGTGACTAAAAATGTTTGAAAGCCTCTACATGCCACCTTTCCAGGCCAAGCACAGTTCCCCTCTCCAGAGATTCAAGAAATATTTTTGACTGAGGTCTCTGAACAGACAGCGGGAAAGTTTGACCACTTGTTCTTTGAACTACAGGGCGTTCATCCAAGAAATATGTACTGAGCATCTACCGTGTGCCTGGCAGCTTGCTGTGCGTTTGAGGTACAGAAATAAACAAGCTCCTGGCCCACCTACGGAGGTGCTTACAACCCATGAGACACAGACAGCCATGCAAATCAACAGTTCCACACGCTCAGCGCCCCAGCACGGTGAACAAGACCTCCAGTTCTGCTTGGGGAAGCGCGGAGGGTGAGCAAACCCCACCGAACTAGATTTGGTAGGGAAGAAGTGAGGCTTGTCTTCACTGCTGTGGAGTAAGCGGAGTGGAACAGATGGCAGGGGCGGTATCAACTGCTCAAACATTTTTTTCTAGGGTTTAAACTACTCAAGGACTGGTGAGTCTAAAGTCTAAATCAGGAGGCGGCTTTATGGCTCAGCGGGTACAGCTGCTCCTGCGATGCCGCTTATTATCCCATGTGGACACGGTCGGAGCTCGGGCTGTTCCGTTTCCCATCCAGCTCCCTGCTAACGTGTCTGGGAAAGCAGTGCAGGACGGCCCAAGTGCTTGGGCCGCTGCACCCATGTGCAAGACCTGGATGGAGTGCCAGGCTCCTGGCTTCGGCCTGGCACAGCCTGGCTGTTTTACTCCTGGCTTCGGCCTGGCCCAGCCCTGGCTGTGGTGGCCACTGGGGAGTGAACCAGCGGATCAAAGAGCTCCCCTCTTTCTGTAACTCAGCCTTTCAAATAAACAAATCTTATTTTAAAAAGCCTAAATCAACCAGATAAACAAGACAGGCATCTTAAAGACACATGGGGTATGTTAAAAGGGATAGTGCTGTAAGATAATCTGACTTTCTTCTCAACAGAGATGAAATTTATCACGAACTGACAAAAGGTTTACTTTGTTCCTAATGCAAATTCTTCAGCGTCAGAGGCTGGCTCCCTCACAGGGCTGCGAGAGGCTTCAGGGCAGGGGCCCTGTCCTATCTCGGCACCTACAGATCGCATCTGGCAAATTAAGTACCCAATTCATAGCTGAGATTTAACTGGAGGACGAGACGGATAAAATAACATCATCAACTATGTTAACGGCATCCATGACAACACGTACACCAGATGGCTTGAGACGTCCTTTTTAGCATAGCGAACTCCATTCTGTCACCGTGGGTGCAGGGAAAGTCCTCTTAGCTCTAAGTCGTCTTTGGAGGCGATTGGCAGAAATATTCAGCCCACAGTGATGAGCTGGGCTGGACTGAGTCCCTAGGAGGCGAGAAAACCAGAGATCCACCATGCCTAACTGTCCTTACTGGCCTCCCCGACATCCCATTTCACCGCAACCGGAAACCCGCTTCTGGCCTGATTAGGAAGACAGACCGGCTGGAAGCAGCTCCCTCCGAGAAGTAACTGTAAATAGTCTCCGTACTAGAAACCACTCTCCTTTCCTCTACCTCTTCAGGATTCATCTTTAGCTTTCTGTGGGCACTGATCAGGCGGTGGGTGACAGACCGTTACACGCCCACTCGGAGGAGGAAACTCCAAATCCCAGAATACTGTTCGCCGTATTCCGAGGAAAACATCCCATACATCCTAGCGCGCATAGCGCCAGCTGGGTCACGCGGATTGTTTTTTTTTTCTTGCTGCGCTGAAGCCAAGCAAAGCATGCTGGGGTTTGTAGTCCTTGCGGCTCCCTTCCCTAGGTCTTTCGCGCTACTCCGTCGGGCCCCGCCTCTTCTCTGCTCCTTTGACCCTTTCTTTAGACTAGTGTTGGCCCTTTTGAAGACCAGGAAGTTGCTAAATCCCGACACCGGCAGCTGAGAGACGGTGGCTCGGGTGGGACAGTCGCCAGGGATGGCGGAGCGTGAGAATGGAGCGGGTGTCCGGGCTGTTCTCCTGGACGCTGAACAGAGTCCTGTGGCTCTCAGGCCTCTCTGAGCGGGGAGCTGCCCGGCAGCCCCGGATCATGGAAGAGAAAGCGCTAGAGGTTTATGGTAATTAACTTTACGCAGTGCAGCATTTGGTGGTATATGTAGGCGCGGGGGCGGAGGACGGGCTGGGGTGGGGGAGAAGGGCCTCACCTGAGGGTGTGGGAGTGACACTGGGGTTTTCGCTGGATCTCGTCGCTAGCGAAGAAAGCGTTTTCTTCTGGGGCGGGGGTGGTGGTGGTGGTGGTGGTGGTGGTCCTAAGTCACGCGAGAGTGCGGGTTCGTCCAGGACCCCGGCTCTTCCTAAACCCCCGGCAAGCTGAGCCTGGAGGCCTTCAACGTCTCACCCCCTTAACCTGCCCCGCGCCCTCGTGGCCGTCGTGGGCAGAGCGGAAGCGTACGGTGCTTGGCCTGCGGGCAGAGCTGGCCTGGGCTCCTACTGCCTGATCCTCCTTGCTTCTCTAGCTCCCGCACACGTACTCCTCTTCCCACTACTGCTGGGCGATGGCCGAGCTGGGTACTACGGCCCCAAGGTCACAGCCACTGTCTTCTGGGGCAGTCAGTAGGCAGAGGTCTCAGAGCAGGGCGACTCGCATAGCGAGGCCTCGAACTTACAGTTCCTCAGCACAGCCATGCCGAAGTGCGAAACACACACACACACACACACACACACACACACGGTGGGGTGCCTCATGGAAAGTGAGCCCTGTGTTTTAATTCCGTTTTCCACCAATTTGAAGTACCCTCATGTGTGCACACACACAGTGTTTTTTCTCTACAGTAAGTATTCCCCAACCTGTGGGACCATCTGCATTGTGCAGATATGGAAGCAACAACCTGGAGCCTGGAGCCCACACCAAAGGCCGCGTCTTCTGATCCCAAACTGACCGCACTTTTCACCATCTCACAGCTGCTTAGGACTCTTTTTCTTGGAAAAAAAATTTTTTTTAACTAAATAGAATTGATGCACTGTTGAAAGAGCTGGCAGTAAGAATACCAATATAATCTGGTGAGGATTACAGGCCAGAAGGAAGTGGGGGGTGAGAAAGACCTCTGGGGTTGGTCTAAATGCTCTGTCTTGCTAGAGGCAGGACTCACGTAACCTGGCCAGATGGTTAAGGTGTGTCGTAGACTCATTCCTGTCCTGCCATACTCTATGGCATCCTGGGATGCAGGGCACTGGGGACACAGCTTTGAAGAGCGCTGCTTCTAGTCCTTAAGCTTACATTGAGGAAAGCTTATCTTTGCTTTCTATCTATGATAGACGGGCATAGACTTGAAGACGTAGTACAGAAATTCAAAGGACAGATCCTCATTTCTAGGGGAGGGGAGGGGAATCTGGGAAAACTTGGAAGCGGAGTCATTTGCATTGGCCTTGGAGAATAACTGGGATCTGGATATGTAGGGGGTGAGAAGGCATACTAAGCAGAGGAAGCTGGAGCAAAAGTGTGGAGCTGGGGCGCTAAGGGGATGACAGGTGTGCGGGGCTACAGGCTGTGGCTGAAGATGGAGGTGAGGTTGATGGTAGGTTCGAATTGGATACCCAAGATTTTAAATTTAAATGAAGCCAGAGAAAAATTTTAGTCAGAGGAGTAATGTGGAGAGCAGCATTGTTTTGTTTTTGAAGAAATCCATCCACGCCTCTGAAACTGCTAGAAAACTTGAGAAGTTTAGTCAGGGGGTGAGCTTTAAAGAATACAGTCCAGTGAGTTTAAATGAGCCTTGGCTGGACCCAAGCCTAGGAGGAGAGGCGGAGAATTCCTTGTCAAAAAATCCCATCTCTTTGAGTCCCATAGTAACACAGCTCTAGGAAAGAGAAGTTAAATCTGCTTCCCGTGTTCAAATCCTGCTTCTAATCAAGTGGTAAGCCTTGGAGATACCTGGGGAGAAAGTAGGAGATTGGTCTGTGTTTCTCAACCGCATCTGTGTTTGCAAGGGAGCCCTGAATAGTAGAAGGGAGCCTCAGGCTTGAGGACCTCACGCCCACCATGTGGACGGGGCTGCCGCTTTCTGCCTTGCTGTTCCTCTTTATCAATTCTCCTCTTCTGTTACAGCCTCCTGGTAAGAAGGAAGTCTTGCCTTTCCCAGGGCAGCCCCGGTCCCCGCCTTCGTGACCCCATCGTCTTCTGCTTATTTGCCCAGCTTCCCCTCCTCCCCTCTTTATGTTTTCTGTCTTTCCCTCCCTGTTTAATCTTTCCTTTGGGGCTTTAAAACATACTCAGGTTTCCCTAACCCTCGTCATTGTTCTAGCTTCCTTGCTAAGCTGCTGTCCTTTCTCTGCCCTTCCCTTCCCAACCAAGGCCCTAGGAATATACTTTCAGTCCTGGCTCGCTTTCTCCTTTGCGAGCTGGCCTGGGCCCTTGCGTCACTAGCAGAACTTCTTTCCTCCAGATGGCCTCCTGGCTGACAGGTCGAAGACTTGCCTCAGCTCTCGGCGGCCTCAGTGCTCCGGCAGCATCTGATGCTGCGGCCGCCTCTCTCCCTCTCTGCTTCTTCTTTCTTTACTTTCTCATTCTGACCCTTAAGTTTTGTGCTTCCCGTGAGTCTTCCCTTGGGTCTCTTTCTCTTTACACCAATGATTCCTCAAACTGGGCTGCACATAAGAATTACCTGAGGAATTTTTTTTCTTACTAAAGATTGATTTATTTATTTGAAAGGCGGAATTAGAGAGAGAGAGGGAGAGACAGAGAGACAGGAGATCTTCCATCTGCTGGTTCACTTCCACAAATGGCCACAATGACCAGGGCTGGGCCAATCTGAAGTCAAGAGCTAGGAGCTTCTTCTGGGTCTCCCACATGGGCCCAAGCACTTGGGCCAACTTCTGCTGCTTTCCCAGGCACATTAGCATGTAGCTGGACCAAAAGTGGAGCAGCCAAGACTCGAACTGGTACCTATATGGGATGCCAGCACTGCCGGCCATGGCTTAACCTGCTGTACCACAGTTCTGGCCCCAGCTTGAGGAATTCTTTTTAAAAAAAATCTTTGTTTATTTTCATCACTTGAAACATAGAGCAAGAGAGAGTGACAGAAAGAGAGAGAGACCTTCCACCCCCTGGCTCACTCTCAAAATGATGGCAACAATTAGGGAGGGCTAGGCCAGGCTGAAGCCAGGAGCCAGGGACTCCATCTGGGTCTCCCACATGGGTGGCAGAGACCCTAGTACTGGAGCCGTCATCTGCTGCTTCCCAGGGTGTGTCAGCAGGAAGCCATATTGGAAGTGGAGGTGCCAGGACGTGAACCCACGCTCTGATAGGAGATGTGGTTGTCCCCAAGCAGTGGCTTAACTCCCTGTGCCACAACAACCACACCAACCTGAGGCATTTTTTAAACTCTTAATGCTCAGGCCATACTCCAAACCAGTTAAATCAGAATCTCTGGGAATAGGGTCCAGGTATCAGTTTTTTGTTTTAAAACATTCCTGATAATTCCAGTGTTCAGCCAAGGTCCTACTCATTTTTTGTGAAACGTATGGGTTCAACAACTGCCCTAGCCTCTGTGTGCTCTTAAAACCCTAAGGTACGGTTGAACATTTGCTGGAAAATTCCATGAGATTGCCCCTGAAGCACCTCAAAAACACTGTGTATGAAACTGAACTCATTTACCCAGGACCCTCTGTATTTCTTCCTTGTCCTTAGACTAAAATATGACTCGTCTTCCTTTTCCTTGTCGTCTACATCCAAATGATGGTCAAATTCTGTTGATTCTGCCTCTGAAATGACTTCCTCATCTCTCTCTGTTACGTTGTCACGTGCTGCCTATTTTAGGCCCAGCTTTTTCGGCTGGTATCACTGGCTCTGTTCTTTATTTCCGAATCTAGCAGCTGGCGGATGAGATACCAGCTGACAGTACAATGCGATCTATGTCACTGCCTTTGTCAGAGTCTCTTTAGGGCTCCCTGTTGCCTGTAGCTGACTGTAAAAGACCTTTGATGCTTCTACCCAAACCTATCCTGCTACTCTTCCTCACTTCTTGTTCTTCACTTCTTGTTCTTCACTTTAAGTATTAGCTATGCGTGCATGTAATTCAAAAATGTTTTCACTAAAATTTTAATTGTTTCCCATGAACTTTCTGAAGTTCCCTCTTATTGAAAAGTTAGCTATTTTTAAAATGTTATTTTTATTTATTTGAATGACAGAGAAGCAGAGAGAAAGAAACCCAGATCTTCCATCTACAGGTTCACTCCCCAGATGGCCGCAGCAGCTGAAACTGGGTCAGGCCAAAGCCAGGAGTCAGGTCAGGTCTTCCACATGAGTGGCAGGGACCCAACTACTTGAGCCATTGCCTGCTGCTTCCCAGGATACGCCTTAGCAGGAAGCAGCATCAGAAGTGGAGCTAGAATTTGAACCTAGGCACTCTGAAATGGGATGTAGGTGTCAGAAGCATCAACTGCTGTGCCCAACGCCTGCCCTAAAATGTTACCTTTTTTTGTTTAAAATACTCATTTATTTTATTTGAAAAGCAGAGTTACAGAGAGGCAGAGGCAGAGAGAGAGAGAAAAAGAGAGAGGTTTTCCATCCGCTGTTTCACTCCCCAGATGGCTGTAATGGCTGTAGCTGCGCCAATCCAAAGCCAGGAGCCAGGAGCTTCTTCTGGGTCTCCCACGCAGGTGCAGGGGCCCAAGCACTTGGGCCATCTTCCACTGCTTTCCCGGGCCATTAGCAGGGAGCTAGATCTGAAGTGAACCAGCCAGAACTCATACCAGCGTCTATATGGAATGCAGGCACTGCAGGTGGAGGCTTAACCTACCACACCACAGTGCTGGCACCCCCATTTTTAAAGACTTGATTCACCTTTCACCTGCTTGATACCATTTGCTCCCAAGCTAAAAGTTTTTTCTTCTCCCCGAGTTTCCTTGACACTTTTCCCGTTCTCTTTGTATTCTCTGCAGTATAGAACCCAAGAAGCTGGATATAGTCTCTCTTGATAATACAAGAAAATGGTTTTTTCAAAAGGAAACCAAGGATGGAAATTTCTATCAGAAATCTGGAACTTGGCTGTAGTGTTTACTTAAACCAAGAAAAAAATTGGTGCTTATGTTGGGACTGCCAAATTGTTCCTTATTTAGAAATATTCATGTTTTAATAGTATACCTTGTTTCTGATGATTCCTTAGATTTGATTCGAACTATCCGGGACCCAGAAAAGCCCAATACTTTGGAAGAACTGGAAGTGGTAACGGAAAGTTGCGTAGAGGTCCAGGAGATAAATGAAGATGACTATCTTGTTGTTATCAGGTTCACACCAACAGTACCTCATTGCTCTTTGGCAACTCTCATTGGTAAGGGTCTGTAAGTATATGAATTCACACACGTGAGGTTCTGGGTGTATGGGGGTAGATTTCTTCATTTTCCAAATGAGGAGCCTGAAGATCAGAGAGGTTAAGCAAGACTGCCCAGGATTACAGCCAGGAAATGGTGCCGCTGAGGCTCAAGCCCCTGTCTCCTGTCTCCACAGCTCTTAGTCATCTAGTGACAACGCGCTGCTTCCTAGGTAGCCGCCCTCAGGACTAACGGAGAGTGGCTGTGGGCAGCTCCTGCTGCTCAGTTCTGGACTGGAGTGTTGCTGTCACACCAGCTCTTGCTGTCTGTCTTGCAGCTGCTCTGTTGGCTTCTCTGTGGGGTGGGCGGAAGTCCTGGGGAGGGGCTATTTTTTGAGGCAGTCTTCTATTTAAGAGGATATATTCCCAATATTTTGAGTCAGTTCACAGTAGATAAATAGGTCTCTGTGACAATTTACTTTGTTATAAAGAATATAAAGGGAGTTTGTTTTAAACCAAATGTTCATCAGTAGGGAGCTGATTAAATAATCAGTAATGGTAAATGTGACCAATGGAATTCCATGCAGTTATAAAAAAGGGTAAAGAAGCTCTCTATATTGAATTTATTTTTAAGAGATTTATTTGCAAGTTAGAGTTACAGAGAGGGACGGAGAGACAGAGATCTTCTGTCTGCTGGTTCACTCCCCTGATAGCTGCAATGGCTGAGGCTGGGCCAGGCCAAAACCAGGAGCTTCTTCTGGGTCTCTCATGTGGATGTTGGAGCCCAAGCACTTGGGCCATCTTCCGCTACTTTTCCCAGGCATTAGCAGGGAGTTGGATCAGAAGTGGAGCAGCCAAGACTTGAACCAGCGCCCATGTGGGATGCCAGCATTGCAGGCAGCAGCTTTATCCACTACACAACAGTGCCAACCCCTATTTGTATTTTATTTCATAAGCATAAAGAATACGTAAGAAGAGAATTGCTGTGATGGATATTTGGGGTAATGGTGGTAGGAACTGGGCATGTGAAGGACAGGGTTGAGGAATATTTTTGTATGTTTAAAATTTTTGGGCCAGCGCCGCTGCTCACTGGCCGGTGCCGTGGCTCACTCAGTTAATCTTCCACCTGCGGCGCCAGTACCTGGGGTTCTAGTCCCAGTTGGGGCGCCAGATTCTGTCCCTGTTGCTCCTCTTCCAGTCCAGCTCTCTGCTGTGGCCTGAGAAAGTAGTGGAGGATGGCCCTAGTGCTTGGGCCCTGTACCCTCATGGGAGACCAGGAGGAAGATCCTGGCTCCTGGCTTCGGATTGGTGCAGCGCGCCAGCCATAGCGACCATTTAGGGAGTGAACCAACAGAAGGAAGACCTTTCTCTCTGTCTCTCTCTCTGTCTCACTGTCTAACTCTGCCTGTCAAAAAAAATTTTTTTTGAACCATGGGAATATATCATCTATTAAAAGAGCAAATAAGTTTACTGAAAGGATTGAAAAAGTCAGTATTCCATATTACTCCCATGATTATTGTGATTTTTTAAAAGATTTATTTATTTATTTGAAAGGCAGAGTTACAGAGAGGCAGAGAGAGAGAAAGAGAGGTCTTCTATCTGCTGGTTCACTTTCCAGTTGGCTGCAACAGCCCAAGCTGTGCTGATCCAAAGCCAGGAGCTTCCTCCAGGTCTCCCATGCAGGTACAGGGGCCCAAGGACTTGGGCCATCTTCTACTGCTTTCCTAGGCCATAGCAGAGAGCTGGATCAGAAGTGGAGCAGCCTGGATTCGAACTGGTGCCCATATAGGATGCTGGCACTGTAGATGGTGACTTTACCCGCTGCGTCACAGCGCTGGCCTCTATGATTTCTGTCTTTGACTTCTCATCAGTTGACCTGAGTTCCCTGAGATAGAGGTTTCTAAAATATGGACTGAGGGACTGGAAGGTCTGTGAATCTATAGGTATTATCATTGTTTAAGTTCTAAAACTAGAAAAAGCACTATTGAATGCATAGTTACTTTTTGTCACTGGACAATTTCTGAACCAATAGATATTGAAAATACTTCTATTATCTTTATTTTTTTAAATATTTTTATTTTATTCATTTGAAAAAGTTACAGAGAGAGGTAGAGCCAGAGAGAGAGAAAGAGGTCTTCCATTCTGCTGGTTCACTCCCCAAATGACCTCAATGGCCAGAGCTGAGATGATCTGAAGCCAGGAGCCAGGAGCTTCTTTCAAGTTTTCCACATGGGTGGCAGGGGCCCTACCAGCCCATAACAGAGAGCTGGATCGGAAGAGGAACAGCTGGGACTAGAACCAGTGCCCATATGGGATGCCAGCGCTGTAGGCGGCAGCTTTACCCACTATGCCACAGCGCCGGCCCCTGCTATTATTTTGATGTAAAAGTATGTCTTAAAATACTTTGACATAATGTTAAGAGTCCATAAATAGAGGGTTCAAGAGCCTAGACCAAATTTTTTTTTCCTTTAAAGATTTATTTATTTGAAAGGTTGAGTGACAGTGTTGTACCTGAGTGAGTGTAAACAAAGGAGCACCACACATTGATAAAATTTGATGGTCCTTTATTGCCGGCGGTAGAGAGTGGGCTCATGCCCTAAAGAACTCTCGACCCTGAAGCCCAAAGCAACAGGGTTTATAAAGGCAAAAACCACAAAATTGGGAGGTGAATACATGGTTACTGGGATTGGGGGGAATACATGGTTACTGGGGTCAAGCTGACCTAAAACCTATGCGGAACTAGTATCAATTATAATCTTGACAATACCAGTTACAGTGTTAACAGTTTTAATTATAATCTTGACATTAATCCAGGTATTGGTTTTAATCACATGTAGGACATAGACAAATTATATTTTTGTCATTAACCCAGGTACAGCCTATCTACTTCCAAGCTTGAGTGATCATGCTAGGGGGTTTCTATGCTCTGCCAGGTGTGATGTAGTGGACTGCTATTGTCCAACTGTTTTAGATCATAGTTTCAGACCAGAGTCTCATGGTGGGGGGGGCACCTTCCCAGAATGGAGTCTCAGGTTCTCCAAAATGGAGTCCCTACTGTCAAGGTGTTACTTCAACAGAAAGAGAAAGAGACAGAGAGAGAGAGAGAGAGAGCTTCCATTCTTTAGTTTACTCCTGAAATGGCCTTAACAACCAGATCTGGGATAGTCCAAAGCATGAGCCAGGAACTCTGTTGTAGTCTCCTCCACATGGGTGGCCTGAGCACTGTCTTCCCAGGTGCATTAGCAGGGAGCTGGATCAGAAGTAGAGTAGCCAGGACTTGAACCATACTCCAGCATGGGATTCCCATGTTATTATAAGCAGCAGCTTACCCTGCTACACAACACCTATCGCAACAAATTCATTTTTTAAGATTTATTTTATTTGTTTGAAAGGCAGAGTTACAGAGAGAGGGAGAGATAGAGAGATCTTTGATCTCCTGGTTCACTCCCCCAGATGGCCCTAATTGCTGGAACTGGGCCAGGCAGAAGCCAGGAGCCAGGAGCTTCTTCTGGGTCTCCCATGTGGGTGCAGGGGCCCAAGGACTTGCGTCATCTTCTGCTGCTTTCCTAGGTGCATTAACAGGGAGCTGGATTGGAAGCGGAACAGCTGGGCGCCCATATGGGATGCCAACATTGCAGGTGGCGGCTTAACCCACTATGCTACAATGCTGGCCCCAACAAATAAAATGTATTTAAATTATAAAAGTAACAAGTTTATTAACAATAATTTTGAAGCTGTGCTGAACATAAAGGAAGAAATAAAACCTGTTGTCATGAAAGAACGTGTGCCCTGGGCTGAAATTCCAGTTCTAACAGCTCTGCTGTGTTGTAGCCGTGGGCAAGTTACTTAACCTCGCAGAGTCTCAGTTTCCTTATCTGTAAAATTGGGACAGTTAAAGGTTACCTACAGAGTGGGAAGAGCAAAGTCAAAAGCTTGCAATATATGAAAAATGTTGTTTTTTTATCATTCACTATGAGCTTTCTATTAGTCATACAGTTTAAGTACACAGTTACATGACACATAATCAAAAAGTTCATGCAAAATGTATATCATTTTCAGAACTGGGGACAAGCGTTTGGCGCAGTGTTTAAGACCCTGCATTTTGGAGTGCCTGGGATGGGATCCTGGCTCCACTTCCAATTCCAGCTTCCTGCTAATAAGCCTCCCTGGAGGCAGCAAATGATGGCTCAAGTGCTTGGGTCCCTGCATCCATTGGGTAGACTTGGATTGAGTTCCTGGCGCCTGGCTTTGGCCTAACTCTGCCATTTCTATTGTGGGCATTTGGAGAATGAATGAATGGATGGAAGATCTTTTTCTTTCTATCTCTCCTTTCAAATGAAATGAAAATAAATAATAAAATTAAACAAAAGCTATGAATAGACTTCAAAATTTTTTGCACCAAAACATTTAATTCAATTTTTCTGTGAACCTTTTGAAGTTCCTTCTTATAGTTACATGTCAATCTTCTTGATATATCATAAGTTTTGCAACCTTTTAGACTATTTCTAGCCTTTTGCAATTATAAATAATACTATGACTGTTCTACAGAGTCATATCTGTGGCTTCCTGTCTTTTAACACATGAAGAATTGGAGGCAAAGAAATGAGTACTTAGAGAAGTCTGGGACCAGCATGTTCCCTGTAGGCTCAAGGTCAACCGTCCTTGTAGAATGAATGAATAATACTGTGATGAATAGTCTCCTGTATCTCGTATATATGACAAATCCTTATCAAGAAGTTTATATTCTTTGGTCTAGGAATTAAGGAAATAATTCCATAGAAGGACATAATTATCAGGTATAAAACGTCTCTGGTAAATTCATCATAGTGAAACTTGGAAGCAACTATATTTATAGAAAATGGCACTAATGTAATGGGATTCCCTATTGCTGTTGTAAAAGATAAATACTGTGTAATCAAGGAATCACAGTTTTTCTTTAGAGATGTATGAAAAAGCCTCAGTGATGATTTCCATGTGCATTATGACTGCAATGATAGATAAACTGTTCTGGGGACAGAGATTGAGTGAAATGTAAATAACCCTATGTAGGAGGACTAAGATAAGGTTCTGGTCAGCATTTCAGACACGTACACTGCCCAGAGTTTGGTCACTTCTGTTGGTCCTTTTGATAAGGGGTTAAGAGCGTAGGCCTTTTCGAGAGTAGTCTAATGGTCTGTCGCAGTAATCGTGTCCCGTGAGCCCCGCTGCCGAGCCCGGTGAGGAAAGCTGGCTTTCTGGCTGGCGTGCCGAGGAGCAGGTCGTCCTCCCAGGGCAAGGAGAGGCGCCTGAGTGACGGCTCCACCCTGCCTGGGGAGGAATGCCAGAGATGAGGAAGTCCGTGAAGGCGTTAAGTGGGGAAGGCAGGGGAACCAGTGGATAACAATTTGTGTTGCCTTAGTCCGGGAAGAATGCTGAAGGCAGCTGTGGTCCAATGAGCTCGGCATAGGATTTGGAGTAGGAAGGTCTGGGTTCAGTGCCCACCTCTGCCACCACGTGATGTTGGATAAATCACTTCACTTGTTTTGCTGGCTGTGAGATGAAAATTCTACAGTAATGATGCTGGCATTTAGTGGATACTTACTGTCAGGTGGTATTTAAGCACTATGTGTAGCGATTTATTTACTCCTCCCAGCAGCCCACGGATGGTGGTGCTATTGCAAATAGAGGAACTGAAGGGCAGAGAGGCTTAAGTAGCTTGCCAGGGTCACACAGCTAGTGTGTTGCGGAACCAGTGTTGACCCCCGCATGGCTATCTCACTTGTGCTCCGCTGTGTCTCTTGAGGATAATAGTTCTCAAGAAAGTGTTTTGTGAATGGTAACACAGTTACTAATGGGTAAAATACCTACCAACAATGACCAGAACACATGAGGATGCTCAGATGGTATGCAAATAATAAATTAAGGAGACAGAGTTGGGGCAGAGGGAGGGAAAGAACCCTCCCAGATATACATAAGGCAGGTCCTTTAAATGGAGACCCACTTAAGGGAATGATAATGTTTTCTTTAGTGTCCCCTAGTATTTGTCATAGGATTACTATGTTTTTAGACTGCCTGCAAAGCCAGGGCACTAAAGGCTGAAACTCTATTTATAATAAGAGTAACTTGATTCAGCTTCTGTTGTCTAGAATACAGATTTGGTTAAAAATTCTTTCTTTAGTTTGAGGTGAGGGGTAAGTGGAACATTGGCACCAACGACCTGTTCCAAGTCCAGTTTTAATTTCTGCTACAGATCTCAACTGCAAACGGAAATTATTCAGCTGTGACTTAGCATGGGGTGATAAACTGAACTTTAGCAGAGCTTGCTTTAGGGAAGTAGTTTGTATCTTGCAGGTGTGAAGGAATCCAAATTTGAGAAGTTTCATGTTATATTATTTATTCGAGAGGCAGAGAGAGGAAGCTGCCGTTTTTTTGGTTCATTCCCCAAATGCCCACAACAGCTGGGGCTGGGTCAGGGCCGAAGCCAGGAGCCAGGAACTCAATCCAGATCTCCTATACAGATGACAGGGACCCAAGTACTTGAGCCATGCTCCTAGGATCCACATTAGCAGTTAGCTGGAATCAGGAGCTGGAACCAGGAATTAAACCCAGAAACTCCAAAGTGTAGGATGGATGTCCAAACTTATGTCTTAACTTCCAGGCCCAACATGCCCCATGTGATCTTTTTTACCTTATTTTTATTTTTTAGAAGAGAGAATTTTAAAAATATGTATATTTGTTCAGCTGGTGCTGCGGCTCACTAGGCTAATCCTCCGCCTTGCGGCGCCGGCACACTGGGTTCTAGTCCCGGTTGGGGCGCCGGATTCTGTCCTGGTTGCCCCTCTTCCAGGCCAGCTCTCTGCTGTGGCCAGGGAGTGCAGTGGAGGATGGCCCAAGTGCTTGGGCCCTGTACCCCATGGGAGACCAGGATAAGTACCTGGCTCCTGCCTTCGGATCAGCGCGGTGCGCCGGCCGCAGCGCGCCAGCCGCGGCGGCCATTGGAGGGTGAACCAACGGCAAAAAGGAAGACCTTTCTCTCTGTCTCTCTCTCTCTCACTGTCCACTCTGCCTGTCCAAAAAAAAAAAAAAAATGTATATTTGTTCTACTTATTTCAGAAACAGGAAGAGCACCCATCCTCTGGTTTATTCCCCAAGTTCCTGCAACAGCTAGAGCCTGTTCAGGCCGAAGCCAGGGGTCAGGAACTCATTGTGGATCTCCTATATGGGTGACAGGGACCTAACTGCTTGAGCCATCACTTTCTACCTCCCCAAGTGCACATAAGCAGGAAGCTGGAACAAGAATTGAAGCAAAGACTCGAACTCAGACACTAACACACCATGCCGGCAGGCCAAATACCTCCCCCAACCATGTGACTTTTTTTTTTTTTTTATTTGACAGGTAGAGTTAGACAGTGAGAGAGAGAGAGAGAGAGAAAGGTCTTCCTTTTCCTTTGGTTCACCCCTCAATGGCCACTGTGGCTGGCGCGTTGTGGCCGGCGCACCGTGCTGATCCAAAGCCAGGAGCCAGGTGCTTCTCCTGGTCTCCCATGAGGGTGCAGGGCCTAAGCACTTGGGCCATCCTCCACTGCACTCCCAGGCCACAGCAGAGAGCTGGACTGGAAGAGGGGCAACCGGGACAGAACCTGGTACCCATATGGGATGCCGGTGCTGCAGGTGGAGGATTAACCAAGTGAGCCACGGGCGTCAGCCCCCCATGTGGCCTTTTTAAATGACTCTTACCGGGCTTTAAGTTTTTGTATGTGCTGGCCTGCTGTGGGCAGTCAGCACAGTTTAATGACTGAATGCCCCTTGCATGGAGGCCAGTTGATGTAGTGGTACAGTGTGGGCTTTCTAGTGGTGTTCGATTCCAGTCTCACCTGTGCCACTTGACTGGCTTAGTGACCTTGGGCAAGTTACATGTGACCTTGGATCTGTAGTTTGCAGAATGTGGTTTGTAGATAATCCAGCTCCCTGGATTATTGCGAGGACTGTGTATTAAATTTCCTGTCATGGTGCCAGGCTCAAAGGAGACTTACACGGGATTGATTCAAAGCTGTTTTCAGTTGCCCTGTTGTATGCGACACCTAGACACACTGTATGCTTTTTCAGGAACCCATAAGAAAAGATGAATTGTTAACTGGAGATGTTTGTTTTTTCTTTGCCTTCCACAGGGCTGTGCTTAAGAGTAAAACTTCAGCGGTGTTTGCCATTTAAACACAAGGTAAGGACGATGCTCATTGTTGGTGTTTAGGATAGTTCTGTTATGAATTCACATACCGTGCAGTCACCTACTTAAAGTATACGACTCAAGAGGCTGGCATTGTTGCACAATAGGTTAAGCTGCCATTTAAAACACTAACATCTCATGTCAAAGTGGCAGTTCCTATTCTGGCTACTCTGCTTCTGATCCAGTTTGCTGCCAGTGTGCCTGGGAAAAGGCAACTGCTGATGGCCCTAGTACTTGGGCCCCTTGCCACCCAGAGGGGAGGCCCAGATAGACTTCCAGGCTCCTGGCTTTGGCCTGGCCCAAGTCTGGCCATTGTAGCCAACTGGGGAATAAACCAGCAGTTGTAATACCCAGCTCCCTGGATTATCATGAGGTATAATTAAGACTATATATTAAATTTCCTATCATGGTGCCAGGCTCAAAGGACACTTACACTGAATTGATTCAAAGCTGTTTTCAGTTGCCCTGTTGACCTATCACTGTTTCTCTGTCACTCTACTTTTCAAATAAATAAATAAACCTAAGAATAGATAAAGTATGCAGTTCAGTGGTTTTTAGTAATGTAGATTCTTTACCCATGTTTAAATTGAGTTGACTTTTTATTATTGATTTGTAATGGTTCTTTATGTATTCTAGATACAAGTCCCTTACTGTTTATATGAATGGCAAATAGTTTCTTCCATTCTATGAGTTATCTTCCCACCTTTTAAAAAATTTTTTTAAGATTGATTTATTTATTCAAAAAGCAAAGTGACAGAGAGACAGAGAGAGGCAAAGAGAGATCTTCCATCTAGTGGTTTACTCTCAAATGACTATAAGAGCCAGGGCTGGGCCAAGTCAAAGCCAGGAATCAAGAACTTCATCCTGTTCTCCCACATGGGTGGCAGAGTTTGCTGCTTTCCCAGCTGTACTAGCAGGAAACTGGATTGGAAGTGGAGAGGTTGGGATTTGAACCGGTGCACTGATATGGGATGTCAATATCATAAGCTTAACCACTGTGTCACAATGCTGTCCTCTTCTCATTCTTTTTCTTTATTTTTTAGAAAGATTTATTTATTTATTTGAAAGGCAGAGCATCAGAGAGAGACGGAGAGAGGGGGAGGGGGGACAGGGGGAGAGAGAGAGAGAGATCCTCTGTCTGCTGGTTCACTTCCCAAATGGCCGCAACAGCCAGGTCAGGGCCAGGCTAAAGCCAGGAGCCTGGAACTCCATCTGGGTCTCCCATGTAGGTGGTCGGGTCCAAGCACTTGGGCCATCTTTTGCTGTTTCCCTAGGTACATTAGCAGGAAGCTGGATTGAAAGTGGAGTAGTTGGATTTCAAACTGACACTCTGCTATAGACTGTCAACATCACAAGCAGTGGCTTAACCAACTGCACCACAGTGCCCTCAGGGAGAGACGCTGAGAGCTCCATCTGCTGGTTCACTCCCCAAATGCCCAAGACAGCTGGAGCTGGGCCAAGGCCAAGCCGGGAGCCAGAAGCTTTCTCCAGGTTTCCCATGCAGGTGCAGGGGCCCAGGCACTTGGGCCATCTTGTACTGCTTTCCCAGGCCGTAGCAGAGAGCTGGATCAGCCAGCACTCCAACTGGCAACCATATGGGATACTGGCACTGTAGGCGGTGGCTTTACCTGCTATGCCACAGCGCTGGCCCCAATTTAATAATTTTTTAAAGTAAATGAGTATGGAGTGATTCTGTACCTGTTATTTTGTAATCTGGAATAAATGTTATACCAGTAGGGGAATTTTTATGATGTCTTTTAAAACAGGTTGAACTAGATGATCTCTCAGGTCTCTTTTAGCTATAATAGGTTATGGTTTTATTTCACTCATGAAAAACATGTATCTCAGTAGTAAATAATGAGGGTTAGTTAATTTGCACCAGTCTTCTCTGGAGAGTGGATATCTTTATCAAATACATGATTTTTTTGTCGCAGAATTTGCACTAATTTTGTGGGTTGTCTCAAAAGCTCTGATTCTAGGAGGGTACAGCAGGGTCAGAAGGGATATCCTGACCAATATTATTCATAAAAATAAATTTAGCAAGATAATAATGAATGTGAATAGAGGATAGCTTAAACTATATATATTGTGATCCCATTTTTGTAAAATAAGCAATGAAAAGAAGCTTCCAGTTTTTGAGTGTGTGTGTGTGTGTAAAATCTGTAAGATTATGTGAATGTAAGCAAAAATAGGAAAGAACCTGCCCCAGAGTGTTCATGTGGCTTTCCCAGAGGCTGGGGCAGGAGGAGGTGTAGGTCCTGACTCGGACGGAGTAGAGTGCAGGGAAATACAATTGTGAGTAAGACTGCAGGTCTGATCCTCGTTTGTGTCCCCTTGTGCTTATGTGTGTTTATGAAAACACTGAATGGAGATGCCCCCAGCAAGCCTTTCCCAAGTGACCAAAAATAAAAATGTGAAAAGATTTACCCCCAAGTCTTTAGAAACAGAATTTAGGTTGTCGTTCCAGGATTCTGCAGTCCTTGGTGCTTTCCACCTTATCTGTCATCTTAGAATGTTCTCATGTTTGTTTTGACTATTTTTCCTCCCCAGTTGGAGATCTACATTTCTGAAGGAACTCACTCAACAGAAGAAGACAGTAAGTGCCAATCTTGAGACTTTTTTTTTTTTTTTTAATTAATTTGAAAGGCAAGGTTAGAGCGAGGGAAAGACAGAGAGAGGGATCTTACACATGCTGGTTCACTGTCCAAATGGCTACAATGGCTGGGGCTGTGCCAGGCTGAAGCCAGGAGCCTGGAGCTTCATCCCTGTCTGCTGGGTGGGTGGAAGTCAAGCAGGTAAAACTTTAGGGACTCTTGAGGTATGTGCTGTGTCTCTGGATTGGTGTAGATGAATGGGAGTGGGGAACCTTTTTGTGTATAGACTTTGACCTACAGAGAAATCAATCAGTAATCACTTAAAAATGGCAAAAGTAAGGTTTGAGAAAAACAAAAGACAAAATGTTCTAGATGGTCTGTATGTTCCATTAAAAACAATTTTATGGGGTTGGCATTGTGGCTTAGCAGATAAAGCTGCCGCCTGTGACAATAGCATTCCATATGGGCTCTGATTTGAGTCCTGGCTGCTCCACTTAGGATCCATTTCCCGACTAATGTGCCTGGAAAAACTGGGGAAGATGACCAAAGTCCCTGGGCTCCTGCCACCCACGTAGGAGACCCAGAAGAATCTTCTGGCTCTTGGCTTCATCCTAGCCCAGCCCCAGTCATTGTGGCCATTTGGTGAATGAACTAGCAGATGGAAGATCTCACTCTCTCTCTCTAACTCTGCTTTTCAAATAAATAAATAAATATTTAAGGAAAAATTTGCCATTCTAGCAGGCCAGTAAAAACACTACGTGGTGTTATATGTTGACACAGTTCTGCTAACTTTTGTCTGTGTTTTGCAGTCAACAAGCAGATCAATGACAAAGAGCGAGTGGCAGCCGCAATGGAGAACCCCAACTTACGGGAAATTGTGGAACAGTGTGTCCTTGAACCTGACTAATAGCTGCTTTAAGAGCCACTGAACCGTAATTGTTTGCTATATTTGTTTAAATGCTTTGTAAAATATAAAAAGACTCATGTTTAATACATAGGTGATTTGTACCTCAAAGCCTTTTTTAAAGGATTATTTCCAAGTGAGATTTAATTATAAGCTAGGACCTAACTTGTTCAGTGTATAACATTCTCAGGATTTGTAACACATAAGTAATCAGACAGAAAAATATTTTCTAGCTATTATGTGTAAGATGAGTCGCTATTTTTCTGATGCCCATTCTGATAAAACTGCTTTTCATGTCAAACACCTACCGTGCCCAAAGGTGTTCACTTTAAATCATTATTCTGTAAAATAAAAAAAAAAAAATATGATTCTTGTAATGACTCAGCTTAAAATGTGTTTATTGAACTGTAAATGCCGGTGTAATTGTTGATTCCCAAAAGAACTTTCCACAGCTTTATTTTTGCTGATTATAAGGTGAAATCACTTCTAAGATCCAAAAGGTACCTGGAAGATGAGATCCTGCCTTCCTTCGGTGAGAGTCGGCCCCATCTATAGAAGAGCAACCAACGCAGGCCAGAGGACAGACTCAAGTTTGTAAAAATGTTTGTTTAATTATTCTAAAGGTAGAGAGATCTCCCACCCACTGATCCACTCCCCAAATGCCTGAAAAAGCCAGGGCTGGGACAGGCTGAAGCCAGGAATTGGGAACTCGACCTGGGTCTCCCATGTGAGAGGCAGAGACACAAATACTTGAGCCATCACCTGCTGCCTCCCAGAGTGCACGTGAGCGGGAGCAGGATGCAGAACAGAGCTAGCACTGAACCCGTGCCTGGGGTTTGGGGTGGAGGTGTCCCAGGCGGTGGCTTAACTCTTATGCCAGTGCCTGTTCCAACATATAATTTTACTTTTTAAAAAATATTTTTATTTATTTTGAAAGAGAGCGCGCGCGCACACTCCCAACAGTCAGGACTGGGCCAGACCAGAGCCAGGAGTTTCATCTGGGTTTCCCATGTTGGTGGCAGGGGCCCAAACTTTTGGGCTATCTGCTGCTGCTTTCCCAGGCCATTAGCAGGTGGGACAGGGACCAGCACTACAACACTGGCCTCCCAACATATAATTTTAAAGATCAAGAAGTCCCCCAAAGAAGTTTTTATTAAACTCATCTCAATTTAGATTCTCTTCATTATGCTTTGTCATTTTGTTGTAGGGGTTAGTGGTTGTGTGATGTAAGGTGATTCTCCTGGTATTCATGCCCTCGTCTGGTGTCTTCCTGGCTGTGTCGGAGTGCATGGGTATGACCTCCAGTAAGGACTGGTGGAGGTAGGGACTGTGACTTCGGAGGCTAAATCATGAAAGGACTTGCTACTTTCCCCTCGATCTCTAAGACTGTGGACAACTCCACGTGGGTAGGAACTGAGCCTTGCACCATCAGCCAGCACCAACTTGTGAACCATGTTGGGAGTGATCCTGCAGCCCCAGTCAGCTTGACGTGTGGACAGGAATCTCGCGAGAGACCCTGAGCCAGAGCTGCGCTAGAGGCCACTCCCAGATTTCTGACTCCGAGAAGCTACCAGGGATAATGAGCGTTTATTGTTTAGAGTTTGGGGGTAGTTTGTTTTGAGGCAATCCAACAGGTAGAAGGTACCACCGTGCTCTGATCACCCTTTTGCCAGAAGGGTAGGGAGATGGCGCCTATCATCTGCTGAGATGACCTTCAGGGGACAACTCCAAGTTGGGAAATGTGTCTGTGCAGTTGGGAGCCTCAGGCCCACGCAAGAGAGCGCAAGTGGCTGAAGGTGGGGCTGACTCCTGCCCTGGAAGTCTGGAGGGTGAGAGGAAGGCAGGGCTGGCTGCTTTGAGGGCAGAGCCCTGTGGCAGGCATGCAGGAGAGCTTCTCGTGCGTCCCGCCGTCAGGTCACGTCTGACATGGTCCGGTAGTCCACCAGAGGGCCTTAGGACCTCTGCGGAACCGGTCTGGATGTGAATGCGTCCTGCCTGGTGCCCAGGACTGCGGTGAGAGGACAGAAAGTGAGAAGGCAGGGTGGCGATGCATCCGCCAGGGTCACGAGTCTCGTGAAAGTGCCACTCCCAGTGAAGAGCCAGTTCTAACCGTGGGGCAGACCCAGAGAGCACTGAGCCAACAGCTGAGGAAGACTGGCCCTCCCCGCCCTAGCACCCAGGGCCGTGGCAGAATAATACCTGGGGGAGGAGAGACGAGGACAGTTGGAGAGGAGGGGAGGGAGCAAAGGACTCCATCCCTTTTCTTCACTGTCAAGTTTGAAGCAAGCTCAAGTTAGCAAAAGATTTAATTCCAGTTTGGTCGTGGCGTTGTGAGAGTCAGAGAGAGAGAGAGATAGAGCTTCCATCTGCTAGTTCACTCTCCAAATGCCTGCAATGGTCAGGAGCTGGGCTGGAGGCAAAGCCAGAGCTGGGGATGCAACCCAGGTCTCCCGTGTGAGTGGCAGGAACCTGATTTCTTGAGCTGTCACTGCTGCTTCTCAGGGCGTGCGTTTAGCAGGAAGCCAGGACCAGAGCCAGAAGTTGAACGTAGGTGCAACACAGGCATTTTGAAAACTAGGCTGACCCCCTCCGAGTCTGTGGTGTCGACTGTTAGGTGTGACCAGGTAATTTATGAAGTGAGATTTCAGGAAGACTTACTGACAGAAATCAAATCTTCACCCAAGGGCAGATGCTCTGTGCTCCAGAGTTTTAAAGGACACTGAGGGACAAAAATAAAGCCAGCTCTTAGCCAGCATACTGGTTGCAGAAGCTCTGTTAAAATCGTCTTGGCTTCTGCCAAGGCTCTGCACTGTGGGAAGTTCTCAGCACAGCTTTCTCCCTGCGTCGTCTTCTCTGGCGGTAACTGAAACGCCAGCTTTGCGGTAACAGGACTCCGAGTTCCTGACCTTTGGCTGTAAGTGTTCCCATTCGCTCCTCTTTCTTTCAGCTCTGGGAATCTGTAAGCCAGCCTTCATACTCAGAAGTAATGGAATGTCCCTTATTTTTAACCATCCCTGTAGTACAACTCCATTCAGGAAAAGGTCCTTATGACCCACATGCTACACTCTGTGATCCAGGGCCAGGGCACGTGCGAGGTGCACCTGGTCTATTCCCTGTTCCATTTTCTCCCACCCAGGGCACACATGTGAACACAAACATGCTGGATGGCCAGCTGCTTCTAGAAGATATGACAGGCATCTTTTGAGCAGGCTCTGGGGATTATGGTCCAGGGTCAGACTCACGCTGCTGGAACTCAGAAAACAATACTCATCGCTTTAGCATGCAGAGTTCTCTGCACTTCAGGAGATTGGAAGCAGTCGCCCTGACCTGCTCTCCTGTCTCACACTCTTCCTGTTCCCCCAGGGAGTCATAGAAGCCGGAATTTCTCCTCCCCAGAGATGTCACAGGAACTGGAACCTTCCTGCCCCAAAGCAAGCTGCAACGCGTAGAAATGGCACTAGCCTCCCCCCACCTTTCTGTGTTCAAGCTGGCCTGCCTTGCCTGATAGCACAGTCATTAGACTCTCCTTCTGGAGGGGTGCTGCCCACTCTCAGGGCTGCTAACAGGCCAGGAAGAATCCGAATAGAGAGGCCTTTCTGGGTATCCAGTGCCTACCTCGTCCTCCAGTTTATCGCCATCAGAGCCTACCCTTTTGTCCAAACATAGTTCTGCATGGCTGCCCATTCCTCATGGAGCCTGAAGGTACAATTACTTCTCCCTGGATCTTTGAGTCGTCATTTCCAAAGGCTGTCACGTCCATGTAAAACTTTGGCTACATACATTTGGTATGATTTTCTCTTGGTGACATTCTAGGAGTGTCAGCCATGACCTTATATGTGCAAGGAAAGATACCGCACCTTTTGTGCCCCCTGTTTTTGGCACCCAATATAGGGTGGCTGGGACACCTGACTTGCTCCAGAGCCTGCGCAGAAATCCCCAGGTTCTGACCTTATCACCGGGGCCCACTGAGGACCCGGGAGACTCAGGGAACCATCTCCAGGGCTCGAAGAGCAGGGCTGGCTACGTTCCTGCAGAAGACCCTGAATCTCCACACTCATCGCCAGTTTCAGGTGAGACAGAGATCCCCAGTCCCATCCTCCACCCATTCGTGCACTTGCTCGCTCACTCTCTCATCTGCAGATATGCAGTGAGCACGTCAGCGCCAGGCACTGTCGCAAGTGCGGAGACACAGAGATGGATCTGCAGCTCTCTCCTGGAATGCACACGTGGTGACCTCTGCCTTCACCCTGTCTGCTCTCTAGCCTGAGCTAGTCTTGGCCAGCCAGTCACAGCCAAAGACAATACCTTGCTTAGGGACTGCCTGGTGAGGGTGTACAACTGGAAACAGGTCACTATAAGGAGCCCACAATACTGCAGGCCCTGCAGTTCCTGGAAGCTGGGTGTAACTTCTGTCGTCACCATTGCCAGAATGATTGCTCCCCACCCCTGCTTTTGTGTGTGTGTGACCCCCTTCTGCTGTCACACCTGATCCCAGGTCACATGCTGATGGCCTGGCTGCCAGGGGTGGCGGAGACTGGAGAGTCTGGCCTCCGTGTGGGGATGCAGACTCTGTCTTCCAGCAGAATTCAAAAGATCTAGAAGTTGCCCTAATATAGAAAGAGGGTTCAGATGACTGCTGCTTGAAAATGAACTTGAGCTTTATCCATCATGGCGGCATCTACAAGTGAAAAACAGAGGTACTTGCCGTCAAAAGATGTACCGTCTAGTCCATCTCCGGGAGAGGTTGACAGACTGTTTCAGAAAAGTGCCAGGCAGGAAATGCTTAAGGGTTTTGGAACCACATACTCTGTTGTAGTGATTTAACCCCACCCCAGCCTTGTGGCACAGAGGCAACAGGACAGTATGAATGAATGAGTGTGGCTTTGTGCCAGAAAAACGAAGGGCACAAATCTGAATTTCATGTGCCATGAACTGTAATTTCTTTCAACCATTAAAAAATACAAAAACCATCCTTTAGCATACAAAATCAAGCAGTGGGCTGGATTTGGCCTGTAGGTCATTTGTGGCCTCAGGGTCTAAAGTACAGTTCTTAGTTCTTAACCTTCTTGGGAGGTCTCAAAAGACATGGGATGGACTCTCATGGGCGGGTGGCCCAGGGGCAGTGTAAGGCCTGCAGAACCATCTGGCCTGGCTCTGCCCAGGCAACCACAGGAAAGACTTGAAATTCAATAAATCTATAGTGGATTAATTTTTAAGTTGATAATTTTATAGGCCCACAAGTGATGTTAAGAATATTTGGCCAGCGCCGCAGTTCACTAGGCTAATCCTCCGCCTGGGGCGCCAGCACCCCGGGTTCTAGTCCCTGTTGGGGCACCGGGTTCTGTCCCAGCTGCTCTTCTTCCAGGCCAGCTCTCTGCTGTGGCCCGGGAGTGCAGTGGAGGAGGCCCAAGTGCTTGGGCCCTGCACCCACACGGGAGACCAGGAGGAGGCACCTGGCTCCTGGCTTCGGATTGGCACAGCGTGACAGCTGTAGCAGCCATTAGGGGAGTGAACCAATGGAAAAGGAAGACCTTTCTCTGTCTCTCTCTCTCACTGTCCACTCTGCCTGTCAAATATATATATATCCAAGGGGTTGGGGGCCAGTGCTGTGGCTCACTTGGTTAATCCTCGACTTGCGGCGCCAGCATCCCATATGGGCACCGGGTTCTAGTCCTGGTTGCTCCTCTTCCAGTCCAGCTCTCTGCTGTGGCTTGAAGGGCAGTGGAAGATGGCCCAAGTGTTTGGGCACCTGTACCCGCGTGGGAGACCCGGAAGAAGCACCTGGCTCCTGGCTTCGGACTGCTTCTGGCTTTGGAGTGCTTATTTGGGGGGTGAACCAACGGAAAGAAGACCTTTCTCTTTCTCTCTCTCTCACTGTTTAACTCTATCCGTCAAATAAAAAAACAAAAATCCTAGGGGTTGGTGCTGTGGCGCAGTGGATTAACACCCTGGCCTGAAGTGCTGGCATCCCATATAGGTGCTGGTTCAAGACCTGGCTGCTGAACTTCCAATCCAGCTCTCTGCTATGGCCTGGGAAAGCAGTGGAAGATGGCCCAGGTCCTTGGGCCCCTGCACCTACGTGGGAGACCTGGAGGAGGCTCCTGGATCCTGGCTTCTGGCTTCAGATCGGCCCAGTGCTGGCCGTTCCGGCCATTTGGGGAGTGAACCAGAGGATGGAAGATCTTTCTCTCTCTCTCTCTCTCCTTTCTCTGCCTCTGCCTCTCTCTAACTCTGCCTTTCAAATAGATAAATAAATCTTAAAAAAAAAGAAAAGAAAAAGGAGAAGAAGCCAGTGAGCTGCAAGGGTTCACTCACTCCTGATGCCCCACTGCCATCGCGCTGACGTTCTCAGCTGTTGGTAAGTACTGAGAATTTCCCTCTCTTGCTCTCTCTCTCTCTCTCGCTCTCTCTGCCTTTCAAATAAATAAAATAAATATTTTTTTTAAAAAAAAATAAGGGTGAGTATTTGGCACAAGAGTTCCAATGCCACTTTGGGATGGCCACAGTACATATTAGAGGGCCTGGGTCAAGCCCCAGCTCGTCGACTTCCTATCTAGTTTCCTGCTAATGCGTCTGGGAGGCCACAGGTGATGGTTCAGGGAGTTGGGTCTCTGCCACCCACCTGGGAGACCTGGACTGAGCTCCAGGCTCCTGCGTTAAGCTTGGCCCAGCCCTGGGTCTTGCAAGCATCTGAGGAGTGAAGCAGTGGATGGAAGATCTCTTTCTCTTCTTGTCTCTCTGCCTTTCAAACAAAATGCACATAAATATATTTTAAAATGTCTCCATGAGTAAGAATAAAAATCTACAAAAACCTATTGACTCTCGCCTCACTGAGGGTTGTCTGTGACGTAGTCGAGACTGTCCATAGGGCAGGGATGATCTCGGCCCCTCTGTGAAGAGGGGACACAGTCAGTGCCACACGGACCCCTGCCCCTCACACAGGATGCGGTCAGGAGCACAGACTCTGGTCCCATACTGCACCTGTTCCAATGCTGGGCTCCGTCACGTAGTTGTGTGGCCTTGGCCAAGTCACCTAACCTCCTGATAAAAATCACCTTATTTCATGGTGATTTTTTTTTTTTTTGACAGGCAGAGTTAGAGAGAGAGAGAGAAAGGTTTTCCATTTTTCCATTGGTTCACCCCCAAAATGGCCGCTACGCCGGCGTGCTGCGCTGATCCGAGGCCAGGAGCCAGGTGCTTCCTCCTGGTCTCCCATGCGGGTGCAGGGCCCAGGGACCTGGGCCATCCTCCACTGCACTCCCGGGCCACAGCAGAGGGCTGGACTAAGAGGAGCAACCAGGACAGAATCTGGCACCCCGACAGGGACTAGAACCTGGGGTGCCGGCGCCGCAGGTGGAGGATTAGCCTAGTGAGCTGCGGCGCCAGCCATGGTGATGTTAATAGGACCAAAAGGGGGAATTCTCATAAAGTGCTTAGTACAGAGGCTGGAACCTAGTAAACCCCTTGTTAGTGTTAGTTACAGTCAGAGGAGAGGACCCTCTGGTGCCCAGCTACTTGATGACCTTGGAGGTTTTTAACTCCCCACTGGGTGCAATTCCCTGGAGAAGCACTAGATGGCAGAAAAGCACGATTCCTTCGTGACGGCCTTGCTGCTTTGCCTCTGGGGCTGCCCTGGTTATTGTCAGCGCCTGCAGAGGGATCTGCCCAGGAAACCCTGAGGGCGCATTCATTGCCCGCCACGCCCCCAGCCCCAGCAGGCTGCACTGCACCGGAGAGCACACACCAGGTGACTCTGCAGCCTGAGCCTTGGTCCTGACAGGAGTGATGGTCACTGCACGATTCCTTAGGTGGGGACTTACTTTGCCAAAGATGATGAGCTATTTTGAGGCTTTGCTACGTATTGCTGAATTGTCCTCCGAAGAATTGTGCCACAATTGATGCCCCACCAAGAATGTGCGGGAGATGTCCCTGCCCTGTAGGATATTATTTAAAGAAAAAATCTTTGTCCAAGATGGAGGATAAAAAAAGATGCCATTTTTTCACTTGCATTGGTTAGATAAGGTCTAACATTTAAAAATATTTAAATTTCAACATCTGTTTATATCCTTTGCTTATTTTTCTATTGCAATGTTCAGTTTTTAAAAAATATTTTTTTTTCACTTGAAAAGCAGAGCATCAGGAGGGCCGGAATATCTTTCACTTACTGGTTCACTCCCCAAATGCCAAATGACAGTAGCAGCCTGGGCAGGGGTCAGCCAGGCACTCCATCCGGGTCTCCCTGTGGGTGGCAGGGGCTTACACACTTGGGCCGTTTTCCCTGTTGCCCCCCCCACCCCGCCCAGGCGCATCAGCAGAACTGGATCAGAAGCAGAGCAGCCGAGGCTCACACTGGCCCTCCAGTGTGGGCTGCCAGCTTCACAGGGGGCAGCCTCACTTGGGGAGCCACAACACTGGCCCCAATATTCACTTTGTTAAAAGCTAATTATACAATATGGATATGTACCTCATCTATCACTGTCAGATCGTCTGTACTTCAAAAAGCTTGTGGAAAATGCATATTATAAAGCCGCTGCCTGCAGTGCTGGCATCCAATATGGGTGCCGGTTCGAGTCCTGGCTGCTCCACTTCCAATCCAACTCTCTGCTGTGGTCTGGGAAAGCAGTGGAGAATGGCCCAAGTCCTTGGCCCCCTGCACACACATGGGAGACCTGGAAGAAGCTCCTGGCTCCTGGTTTTGGATTGGTGCAGCTCTGGCCATTATGGGCAACTGGGGAGTGAACCATCAGATGGAAGACCTCTCTCTCTCTCTCTGCCTCTGCCTCTCCTCTCTCTGTGTAACTCTGACTTTCAAATAAATAAATATTTAAGGAAAAAAAAAACCTATGCATTGGGGTCTGGCACTTTGGTGCAGTAGATTAATCCTCTGCCTGCAGTGCCAGCATCCCATATTGGCTTCCATCCACAAGTTCACTCCGCTAATGGTCACAATGGCTGGAGCTGGGCCAATCCAAAGCCAGGAGCCAGGAGCTTGTTCCGGTCTCCGACATGGGTGCAGAGTCCCAAGCACTGCTTTCCCAGGCCGTAGCAGAGAGCTGGATCAGAAGTGGAGCACCTGGGACTAGAACCTGCGCCGGGATGCTGGTGTTGGAGGCTTAGCCTACTATGCCACAGCACTGGCCCCTATGATTTCATTTTTGATATTTCAATCATTGAGCCTTTTGGAATTTATCCTGGTATAGAGGGAGGAATGGTGCCAACTCTGTCTTTGTCCAGATAGCTAACTGTTGTCTTGACTCTACCTTTTGAACGGCCCGTCTTATCTATGGTCATAGTTTTTAAATCCTAGTCTATGAATTGTATGATCACAGCATTATTTTTATGATCACACATGTACAGTTAAAATGTCTAACAATAAGTAAAATAATTTATATTATTAATTTATGGGGTATTAACGTTTCCAAAGACACTTTAGTTGTGTGTGTGTGTGTGTGTGTGTGTGTGTTTTTGACAGGCAGAGTGGACAGTGAGAGAGAGAGACAAAGAGAAAGGTCTTCCTCTTGCCGTTGGTTCACCCTCCAATGGCCGCCGCGGCCGGTGCACCGCACTGATCTGAAGCCAGGAGCCAGGTGCCTCCTCCTGGTCTCCCGTGCGGGTGCAGGGCCCAAACACTTGGGCCATCCTCCACTGCACTCCAGGGCCATAGCAGAGAGTTGGCCTGGAAGAAGGGCAACCGGGACAGAATCCGGTGCCCTGACCGGGACTAGAACCCAGTGTGCCGGCGCTGTAAGGCGGAGAATTAGCCTATTGAGCCACGGCGCTAGCCTCAAAGTCACTTTAGTTACATGAAAAATTCTCAAGTTAAAATTAAGAGAGAGGGGCTGGCATTGTGGTACAGTGGGTTAAGCCACCACTTATGATGCTGGCGTTCCTTATTGGGGCACTAGTTTGAGTCCTAGCTGTTCCACTTCTGCTCCAGCTTCCTGCTAATGTGCCTGGGAAAGCAGTGGAGGACGGCCCAAGTGCTTGGGCCCCTACCACCCACATAGGAGACCAGGATGGAGTTTCAGCCTCCTGGCTTCAGCCTGGCCCGGACCTGGCTGTTGTGGCCATTTCGGCAACGAAACTAGCAGATGAAAGTTTCTCTCTCTCTCTCTCTCTCTCTCTCTGTGTGTCTCTGTGTGTGTGTGTCTGTCTGTCTCTCCTTCTGTTACTCTGCCTTCAAAATAAATAAACAAATCTTTTTTAAAAATTGAGAGAAAAGCAAAATACAACATATGGCAATTGATCCAAATTAAAAATGAAAGAGCACATTTATCTTGTATAAAATAGCTATGAGGATATACAATAAAAATTAAGAGTAGTTTCTGTATTTTATTTATTTATTTATTTATTTATTTATTGTTTTTAGATTTATTTATTTGAAAGGCAAAGTGACAGAGAAAGAGGGAGAGACAGAGAGAAAGAGATTTTTTGTCCGCTGGTTCCCTCCCCAAATGGTTGCAACAGCAAGGGCTGGGTCAGGCTGAAGGCAAGAGTCTGGAACTCCATCCAGGTCTCCCACATGGGTGCAGGGACTCAAGCACTTGGGCCATCTTCTGCTGCCTTCCCAGGCATTAGCAGGGAGCAGGATTGACTTAACTGCTGTGCCACTATGCTGGCCTAGCATCAGTTACCTGTCTTTTTTTTTTTTTTAAAGAATTATGTATTTATTATTTGAGAGGTAGTTAGAGAGAGACAGAGAGAAAGAACACACAGAGAGAAATCTTCCATCTGCTGGTTCACTCCCCAAATTGCTGCAACAGCTAGAGCAGGGCCAATCTGAAGCCAGGAGCCAGGAGCTTCTTCCGGGTCTCCCATGTGGGTGCAGGGGCCCAAGCATTTGGGACATCTGCTGCTGTTTTCCCAGGCCATAGCAGAGAGCTGGATTGGAAGTGGAGCAGCCAGGATATGAACCAGTGCCCATATGAGATAGCTGGCAGTGCAGGCAGAGACTTAGCCCACTACAATGCAGCGTTGGCCCCCAGTTACCTGTCCTTTAAAGAGCTTAATTGAAGGTTATTGGGCAGTGAGCTCAGTTGCCATTTGGGATGCCTGGGTCCCACATTGGAGTGCAGGTGTGAATCTGGGCTCCTCCACTTCCAATCCAGCTTCCTGCTAACACATCCAGGGAGGCAGCAGATGATGGCTTAAAAGCTTGAGTCTCTGCCACTCAGGAAGACAACCTGGAAGGAGTTCAGGCTCCTGGCTTCCACCTGGTCCAACCCAGGCTGTTGCCAGTGGTTGGGGAGTGAACCAGTGGATGGAACCTCTCTCTCTCTCTCTCTCTGTCACTTGGCCTTTCAAGTAGACACTGTAGACAGGGTCTCTAACCCTCTGCACCATAGCGCCAGCCCCTAATGTTTCCTTTTAAGAACCTGAAAACTGGGGCCGGTGCCGTGGCTCACTTGGTTAATCCTCCGCTTTCGGTGCCAGCATCCCATACAGGCACCGGGTTCTGTCCCAGCTGCTCTTCTTCCAGGCCAGCTCTCTGCTGTGGCCCGGGAAGGCAGTGGAGGATGGCCCAGGTGCTTGGGCCTCTGCACCCACATGGGAGACCAGGGGGAAGCACATGGCTCCTGGCTTCAGATAGGAGCAGCGCTGGCCGTAGCGGCCATTTGGGGAAGTAAACCAATAGAAGGAAGACCTTTTTCTCTGTCTCTCTCACGGTCTGTAACTCTACATGTCAAATAAATAGAAAAAAAAAGAAAAGAAAAGAGAAAAAAGAAACTGAAACTGGGGCCAGTGGTATGGCGTAGTAGGCCTAGTAGAGGTGGCACTGGCATCCCATATAGGCGCTGGTTCGAGTCCCTGCTGCTCTTCTTCCAATCTAGCTCTCTGCTCTGGCCTGGGAAAGCAGTAGAAGACCCAAGTCCTTGGGCCCCTGCACCAATGTGGGAGACCTGGAAGAAGCTCCTGGCTCCTGGCTTCAGATCAGCTCAGTTTTGGCTATTGTAGTCACTTGGGGAGTGAACCAGCGGATGGAAGACTTTTCCATCTCTACTCCTGACCCCTATAACGTTATCTCTCAAACAAATAAATAAAAGCTTAAAAAAAAAAAAAGAAAACTTGAATACCCCTAAGATACTATTTAAAACATCAAAAAAGTTTTATAGTAAATATATCCTTTTAAAATCAGCTTTTTTTTAAAGATTTATTTTATTTATTTGAAAGACAGAGTTACAGAGAAAGGTAGAGACAGAGAGAGAGGTCTTCCATCCACTGGTTCACTCCCCAGATGGCCGCAATGGCCAGAGCAGCACCGATCCAAAGCCAGGAGAGGGAGGGAGAGAGGGGGGGGGGAGAGAGGGAGGGAGAAGGGAGAGAGAGGGAGGGGAAGGGGGAGGGGAGAGAGAGGGAGGGGGGAGGGAGAGAGGGAGGGGAGGTGGAGGGGAGAGGAGTCTTCTATCTGCTGGTTCACTTCACCAATGGCCACAACAACTGGAGCTGGGCTGATCTGAAGCCAGGAGCCAGGAGCTTCTTCTAGTTCTCCCACGTGGATGCAGGGGCCCAAGGACTTGGGCCATCTTCTGCTGCTTTCCCAGGTTCATTAGCAGGGAGGTGGATCAGAAGTGGAGCAGCCAGGACTCGAACTGATGCTCGTGCAGGATGCCTGTATCACAGGCAGCAGCTAAATCCTCTGTGCCACAGCACCAGTCCCACTTTTTTTTTTCTTTGCTTTAAGGAATGTTATGGTTCTTAGATTTTTGTTGCTGTTGTTCTGATTAAGCCGATGAGGTTAAACTGGATCATGCCGACTGTGTCTCCTTGTGCACATTCCTGTGGCCATGTATTAGCTAGCTACAGTGAGATGAAGCCCATTCTGGTGAGTCAGAATGGAAAAACGTGTGCGGGGTGGACCTTACCAAGTGGATCTTACCAAGTGGTGGGACCTTCATTTCTGCAACTGGAACACATGGCTACCACCAAGGACTGTGTGGTAGTTAACCTCATCCTACCACCTCGCTTCATAGTAAGGAGACTGAGGCCAGGCAGTGTGGAGTGCCCTGTCCACACACACTCAGCGTGGAAGAATCTGGACCAAGACTGTGGGTCTAGGATATATGACAAGAAGCTTGGTTTCCAGTTGAGCATTTGCTAAGAATCAGCAATTGCTGAATTGGGAAAATAATCTCTCCCTATTGAGTAGAGTGAAATTGTTAGATTTGGAATAGCTTGGGGTTCTGGCCTTTCGTGACCCTCATAAAGGAGATGGAAGAAGGAGAGGGGACCAGCCCTGACAGACAGATGGCTTTTTGGAAGCAAAGAGGTAGTGGCAGTCTGTTCTGGTGAAGAGACTGTGCACTGGGCATGCACAGGGCTGGATTTTATCTGGCTGAAGAGGAAATCTTCCGCTGGTGGGAGGCAGAGGTGTTGCAGCTGGCGGGAAGCAGGGAGTGGGGGACTTTCAGGAGCCGCTGGGAACTCTCCTCTTATCTGTTTCACAAGGTGCCCCGAGCAGCTTATCTGTTTTGCCAGCTGTTTTGCAAGGGCTCTGGGGAGGTTGAGCTTGGTTCTTGCACTAAGGGTGTCAACAAAAAGGGGAGGGAATGGGGATGGTAACATCTTTTTTTTTTTTTGACAGGCAGAGTTAGATAGTGAGAGAGAGAGAGAGACAGAGAGAGAAAGGTCTTCCTTTTTCCATTGGTTTACCCCCCAAATGGCTGCTACGGCCCACGCGCTGTGCTGATCTGAAGCCAGGAGCCAGGTGCTTCCTCCTGGTCTCCCATGTGGGTGCAGGGCCCAAGCACTTGGGCCATCCTCCACTGCACTCCCGGGCCACAGCAGAGAGCTGGACTGGAAGAGGGGCAACTGGGACAGAATCCAGCGCCCCAACCAGGACTAGAACCCGGCACGGCACAGGTGGAGGATTAGCCTAGTGAGCCACAGCACCGGCCATGGGGATGGTAACATCTTATATTTTTCTAGGTCCCTTATTTATTTTTTTTGAACTAAAAACAGTGATTAAACAGGGGAAGGACACAGTTGGACGTTGCTATGATTTGGTTATTAGTGTAGGTGTCCCTAAATGCCTGTGTGTTGAGGGCTGGGCTTCAAGGAGGCGCCATTGGGAGAGGGTGGAGATTTGCTTCAATTGTGGAGTTTTGGCGGTGGGCGGAGTGGGAGGTCCTTAGGACATGGGTAGGGCTTGACCTCGGGAGGTTGTTCTGGGTGGAGGGAAGGGCTGGGGCTGAAAGCCTGAGTGGGGGTCAGCGGCCTCTGTCCCTGCATCCTGGCTTGCCATGTGATGGCTCCTCCACCCCCGCTCTGCCTTTGCATCTCCACTCTCACCAGAAGGCTGGACCAGCGGGGCCACCCCAGCCTGGACTGTGAACTTCCAGAACCGTGTGCCAGAGCAGACTTCCCCTCCTAAGCAGCAGCGCTGTCAGATGTTTCGAGTGAGGAAGCCCTGACTTGCAGGAATAGCAGTCGAGAGGTGAGAGGCGGCTTCACTCCTTCTGTCATCTTCATCAGTCTAAAAGATGTTGGCAGTGTAACGTCTCTCTGATGTTTAATGTTCTTGGCAATTTCTTCCTTCCTCCCTTCCTCCCTTCCTCCCTCCCTCCCTCCCTCCCTTCCTCCCTTCCTCCCTTCCTCCCTTCCTCCCTTCCTCCCTTCCTCTCTTTTCTTTCTTTCTTTCTTTCTTTCTTTCTTTCTTTCTTTCTTTCTTTCTTTCTTTCTTTCTTTCTTTCTTTCTTTCTTTCTTTCTTTCTTTCTTTCTTTCTTTCTTTCTTTCTTTCTTTCTTTCTTTCTTTCTTTCTTTCTTTCTTTCTTTCTTTCTTTCTTTCTTTCTTTCTTTCTTTCTTTCTTTCTTTCTTTCTTTCTTTCTTTCTTTCTTTCTTTCTTTCTTTTAAAAGATTTCTTTATTGATTTTAAAGACAGAGTTACAGAACCAGAGAGAGAGAGAAAAGTCTTCCAAAGTCTTCCATCTGCTGGTTCACTCCCTGGATGGCGCGATGGCCGGAGCTGTGCCAGTCTGAAGCCAGGAGCCAGGAGCTTCTTCCAGGTCTCCCATGTGGGTGCAGGGGTCCAAGGACTTGGGCCATCTTCTACTGCTTTCCAGGCCACAGCAGAGAGCTGGATGGGAAGAGGAGCAGCTGGGACTCAAACCGGTGCCCATATGAGATGCTGGCACTGCAGGCGGCAGCTGTGCCTGCTATGCCACAGCGCTGGCCCCGGAAATTTTTTCCTAGCAAGATTTAGCAAAGGAATACAACTCCCTTTTTTTTTTTTTAACTTTTATTTAATGAATATAGATTTCCAAAGTACAGCTTATGGACTACAATGGCTTCCCCCCACCCCCCCCGATGACTTCCCTCCCACCCGCAACCCTCCCCTTTCCCGCTCTCTCTCCCCTTCCATTCATATCACGATTCATTTTCAATTTTCTATATATACAGAAGATCAGTTTAGTATACATTAAGTAAAGATTTCAACAGTTTGCAGCCGCATAGAAACACAAAGTGAAAAATACTGTTTGAGTACTCGTTATAGCATTAAATCTCAATGTACAGCACATTAAGGACAGAGATCCTACATGAGGAGTAAGTGCACAGTGACTCCTGTTGTTGACTTTACAAATTGACACTCCTGTTTATGGTGTCAGTAATCTCCCTATGCTCCAGTCATGAGTTTCCAAGGCTATGGAAGCCTTTTGAGTTCTCCGACTCTTATCTTGTTTAGACAAGGTCATAGTCACAGTGGAAGTTCTCTCCTCCCTTCAGAGAAAGGTACCTCCTTTTTTGAAGACCTGTTCTTTCCACTGGGATCTCACTCATAGAGATCTTTCATTTAGTTTCTTTTTTTCTTTTTTTCTTTTTCTTTTTCTTTTTTTTTTTTTTTTTTGCCAGAGTGTCTTGGCTTTCCATGCCTGAAATACTCTCATGGGCTTTTCAGCTGGATCCAAATGCCTTTAGGGCTGATTCTGAGGCCAGAGTGCTGTTTAGGACATCTGCTATTCTATGAGTCTGCTGTGTATCTTGCTTCCCATGTACAACTCCCTTTAACAAGTGCTGTTGTTGAGCAGGAATGAGTCTGAGGAAGCTCAAATGAACTCTGGAAACCTTAGCACTCATTAACAGGTCTACAAGCCGAGTAAGCAATAATAGGCAGTAAGCACAATATTTACCCATTCATTTGCCAGCTGTAGAAGTCCCTATGGATACAAACTTCCTATACTCAGGGCAGCCTCTTTTGTAGATTTTCTTTCTTTCTTTCTTTCTTTCTTTCTTTCTTTCTTTCTTTCTTTCTTTTCAAAAATTTACTTGTTTACTTGAAAGGCAGAGTTACAGAGAGCAGAGAGAGAGAGAGAGAGAGAGATCTTCTATCCTCTGGTCCACTCCCCAGATGGCCACAATGGCTGGAGCTGCACCGGTCCAAAGCCAGGAGCCAGGAGCTTCTTCCAGGTCTCCCACATGGATGCAGGAGCCCAAGGACTTGGGCCATCTTCTACTGCTTTCCCAGGCCATAGCAGAGAGCTGGATCGGAAGTACAGCAGCCGGAACTTGAATTGGTGCCCATATGGGATGCTGGCACCTCAGGCTGCGGCCTCACCCGCTACACCACAGCTCTGGCCGCAATATTTTGTTTGCTTTATGAACCGAGTTTTCTTTCATCACAGAAGTGATATAGAAACATAGCAAAGCTCAAAAATGTTTAAAAAATGTAAAATGGAAACTAGAGTTGTCCCTTCTGCTCACCCAGGTGTTACTCCCCACTATGGTCTGAAGGTTTGCATCTCCCAGAGATTCATCACCCCAAGGTATGGGGCTAGGAAGTAGAACCTCAAAAGGTGATGAAGTCATGAGGACACAGGCTTTAAAAAGATTAGTGCCCTTGTAAGAGGCCCCAACACTGGCAGGTGTTTGGTTACTAGAGTGCCTGCCACCCATGAGGGAGACTCAGCTGAGTTCCAGGCTCCTAGCTTCTACCTGGCCCAGCCCTGGCTGTTGCAGGCTTTTGGCAAGTGAACCAGTAGGTGGAAGATTTTTCTCTGTTTTGCCTCTCTAATAAAATGAAAATAGGGGCGGAGCTGTGGCACAGTGGGTTAAAGCCCTGGCCTGTAGAGGCAGCATCCCATATGGGTGCCAGTTCGAGTCCCGGCTGTTCCTTTCTGATCCAGCTCTCTGCTAATGCTCCAGAGAAAGAAGATGTCCCAGGTCTTTATGCCCCTGCACCCATGTGTGAAACCTGGGGGAAGCTCCTGGATCTTGGCTTCAGGTTGGCTCAGCCCTGGCTGTTGCGGCTATTTGAGGAAATGAACCAGTGGATGGAAGACTTCTCTTTCTCTCTGTCTCTACCTCTCTCTGTAACTCTGTCTTTCAAATAAATAAAATATTTAAAAAAAGAGAACAGATAATTTAAAAACTGTTGAACAGGGCCCATGAGCGCTGCCTGTCCCCTGCACCATGAGTGGACACACAGGACAGATGCCATCTGGAACCACAGAGTGGGCCCTCGCCTAGCACCAGATCTGCCAGGGCCCTGGTCTTGAACATCCCAGCCCCCAGAACTATGAGAGAGAGAGAGAGAGAGAGAGAGAGAGAGAGAGAATGAGAATCTTCTATCTGCTGGTTCATTCCCCGATTGGTTGCAACAGTAAGGTCCAGGCCAGGCAGGAACTCCATTCCTGGTCTCACATGGGAGGCAGGGGACCAAGTCCTGGGCCCATCATTCGCTGCCTTCCCAGGGACATTAGCAGGGAGCTGGTTCTGAAACCATGCAGCTGGGACATGAACTGGCCCTCCAATATGGGATGGTGATGTCACAAACAGAGGCTTGACCCATTGGACTGTAGCACTGGACACTCCATTTTTTCTTTTGAAGTTTACTTATCTATTTGAAAGGCAGAGTGACAGAGAGAGACCGGGGTCGGGGGGAGATCTTCCATCTGCTGATTCACTCCCCAAGTGCCTACAACAGCTGGGCTGGACTAGGCTAAAGCCTGCAGCCAGAAATGCCCAGGTCTCCCATGTGGGTGGCAGGGTTTCAAGTACTTGGGCCATCAGCTGCTGCCTCCCAGGTGCATTCGCAGGCAGCTGGATGGGAAGCAGATGCATTCCACTGTGGGATCCGGGTGTCCCAAGAGACAGCCTACCCGTCTTGTGCTACAATGCCCGCCTTTACAAATTCCCTTTTGCTGAACCACACAAGGAATAGTTGTAGACACAGTGCCATGTCTCCCAGAAATAAGGCCATTCTCCTCCATAACGATAATATAATTCTCTCATGCAGAAAATGTCATCTAAAAATGCCCATATTCAAATTTCCACAATTGTCCTATACGGTTCCTTCTATTTTTTTTTTCCCAGTCCAGGACTCAGGCAGTCAGCACACACTGTACTGAGCTGTTACGCCTCTTCAGCTCCCTTTCATTTAGAATAGCACGTTTTCCTTCCACGCCAGTGGTATTTGTGAAGAGCACAGGTCACTTGTTTTGCAGAAGGTCCTCCATCTGGATTCATCTGAGAGTTTCTGCAATTAGAATTCAGAGTCTACAATTTTTTGGCAGGAGTGCTACAGAGATGATGTCATATCTTTTTCAGTGCAACACATGAGCAGGCTCAGGAGATCAGTTTGTCCCATCCCCACTGATCGCTTTACTAAGGTAGCATCTCCCAAATTCCTCCCTTGTAAAAGCCCCTTTTCCCCGTTGTTACTCGTGAGTGATCTTCAGGGCGATGGGTCGAGACCACATGAGTGTCCTCTTCCCCAGCTGTCTTTCACTCAGTGGTTTTACTAGCCAATGCTGTTTCTTGCCTGAAGCACTTATTGCTATAGGGTAGTTAAATGGTCATTTTTCTAATTCCAACACTTCTTCTACATTTACTGGCTGATTTTTTTAAAAGATTTATTTTATTCATTTGAAAGGCAGAGTTACAGAGAAAGTGTGGGAGATAGAGCAATCTTTCATCTGCTGGTTCACTCCCCAGATGGCCGCAACAGTCAGGACTAGGCCAGGCTGAAGCCAGGAGCCAGGAGCTACATCCAAGTCTTCTACATGGGTGCAGGGGTCCAAGGACTTGGGCCACCTTCTGCTGCTTTCCCAGGCACATTAGCAGGGAGCTGGATCAGAAATGGAGCAGCCAGGACTTGAACTGGTGCCCTTATGGGATGCTGGCATCGCAGGTGGTAGCTTTACCTGCTATGTCACAACGCCGGCCCCAACTGACCGATTTTTAAAAAACCAACCTTCCAACCTTCTTTCCTCCTTTCCTTCCTTCCTTCCTCCCCCCCACCCCCCGCCACTTTCCCCTTTAAAATTTTTATTCTTAGGGAGTATAGATTTATCCTAGTGGTTTAAATGCCTGCATCCCACATCAAAGTACTTAGGTTGAATTGCCAGCTCTGGTTCCTGACTTCAGCTTCCTGCCAGTGCAGACCCTGGGAGGCAGTGCTGATGGCTGAAGTGACTAGGTCCCTGCCACCCACACGGAAGACCTGGATTGAGTTCCTAGTTCTCAGCTTCAACCTCAACCCAGCCTAGCCATTGTGGGCTTTTTTGGGCAGGGTGTGTGTGTGGGGTGGAATCAGGGGATAGGATCTCTCTTTTTCTCTCTCTGTGTTTATATCTTTCTATTTCTCAAATAAATAAATTAAAAAAATTTTTAGATTTAAATAGATTTGAGCACATGTATCCTTTTTAAAAAAAGATCTATTATTTTTATTTTTTAAGGTTTATTTATTTATTTGAAAGTCAGAGTTACACTGAGAGAGAAGGAGAAGCAGAGAGAGAGAGAGAGAGAGAGATGTCGCTCCCCCTCTTCGTGGAGGAACGACACTAAACCCTGCCTAGGCTTCATATCCGAGTCACGGCACCATTATGTCGCTCCCCCTCTTCGTGGAGGAACGACACAGGACCCTGCGCTGTTCTTTTGTCTGCTCGGCCCTCCCCGGGTTTGCTGCTGGTTCTTCCCGGGTTGGCTACTATCCCTTCCACCTCCGTGGAAGGGCAGTTCCCCCTGGCCACATTCCCCACTTCCGCAGGGGAGCGGCACACCGCCGGCCGGCTTTCTCGGGGGCTGCACAGGTGTTCCCTCAGATGTTCCCCTTAGATGTTCCTGGTGCATGCCGTCTCTCTCCTCCTTTATAGTCCTCCTCTGCCAATCCCAACTCGGCTGCCCACACGCCGAGCACGCTGCTCTCCTCCAATCAGGAGCAAGTCCCACAGTTTATTGGCTGAACTGGAGGCAGCTGTGCAGAAGCTGTTTTCTTCTCTCCCAGCACCATATTGTGGGAGAGCAGATGCATAGAATAAGTCTTAATTCCAGTAACTTAGTCTAGTCCGAATTGCTCCCCACAGAGAGAGAGAGAGAGGTCGGTCTTCCATCTGCTGGTTTACTCCCTAGATGGCCGCAATGGCTGGAGTTGCACTGATCCAAAGCCAGGAGCCTGGAGCTTCTTCTGGGTCTCCTATGTGTATTCAGGGGCTCAAGGACTTGGGCCATCTTCTACTGTTTTCCCAGGCCATAGCAGAGAGCTGGATCCGAAGTGGAGCAGCCAGGACTTGAACTGGCGCCCATATGGGATGTCGACACTACAGGCAGTGGCATTACACACTACACCACAGTGCTGGCCCCTATTTTATTTATTGAAAGAGATACAGAGAGAGAGAGGGGACAGAGAAAGAGTCCCCCATCCTCCTCTGGTTCACTCCCCAAATGATCACAATGGTCAGGGCTGGGCCAGGCTAAAGTCAGGAGCCAGGAGCTCCATCTGGGTCTCCCATGTGGGTGCAGGGGCCCAAGCACTTGGGCAATACTCCACCACCTTCCCAGGTGCACCAGCAGGGAGCTGGATCAGAAGCAAAGTATCTGGGACTCAAACCAGCACTCACATGTGATGCTGGCATTGCAGGGGGGCAGCTTGATGCCAGAACACCAGAATACTCCCCAGTCCTTTTTTTTTTTTTTTAATATTATGTTATTTGAAAGGCAGACTTACAGAGACAGAGGGAGAGATCTCCTGTCCTCTTGTTCACTCCCCAAATGGCCACAGTGGCTGGGAATGGGCCAGGCCTAAGTGAGCCAAGAACCCTGTATGGGTCTCCCACATGGAAGGCAGGTACTTGGGCCATCATCCATTGCTTTCCCAGGTGTTGCAGACACAACACCAGCCCTGAGGGTGTATAGATTATTTTAAACTTTGTTTGATATGTTGTAATCTGTTCCTATCATGGTTTAAATTGGTATTCAAATAAATCCAAATCTGGCCAGTGGGAGCCCTTTCCAGTCTCCCTTGTCCTCTTGACACATCACGACCAAGTTTTGAGCACTTCCTTCCTTTTGGGCCCAAGATGGTGAAGGTGCACCTTGTACTCTGCTTAAGCCCTGGCATCTGCCATTTTCTGCTTTCCACTGTAATTTTTAAAAAAGATTTATTTATTATTTGAAAGAGTTACACAGAGAGAGGAGAGGCAGAGAGAGAGAGAGAGAGAGAGAGAGGTCTTCCATCTGCTGGTTCACTCCCCAATTGGCCGCAATGGCCGGAGCTGCACCTATCTGGAGCCAGGAGCCCGTTCCGGGTCTCCCATGCGGGTGCACAGGCCCAAGGACTTGGGCCATCTTCCACTGCTTTCCCAGGCCACAGCAGAGAGCTGGGTCAAAAGAGGAGAGCCGGGTCCCAAACTGCTGCCCACATGGGATGCCAGTGCCTCAGGCCAGGGCGTTAACCCACTGCGCCACAGAGCCAGCCCCCCCCCCCCCCTGTAATTTAAAATAATGTAATCCACAGAAAATTCTCTTCCTTCTAAAACTTCTTTCCTTTTTACTTCCCAAATTTGTTCATCATTTATTTTTTAAAAAATATTTATTTATTTGAAAGACAGAGTTGCAGAGAGAGAGGGAGAATTCAAGAGAGAGAGGTCTTCTATCCTCTGGTTCATTCCCCAAATGGCCACAATGGCTGGAGCTGAGCTGATCTGAAGCCAGGAGCCAGGAGCTTTTCTGGGTTTCCCACATGTGTGCAGGGGCCCAAATACTTGGGAAATTTTCCACTGCTTTCCTAGGCAGATTAGCCTGGAGCAGCCAGGACTTGAACTGGCGCCCATATGGCATGCTGGCACTACAGGCAGCTGCTTCACCTGCTATGCCACAGTGCCAGCCCCTATGTATTTTGTTTTTAAAGATTTATTTATTTATTTGAAAGGCAGAGTTGCAGATAGAGAGATCTTCCATTCACTGGTTCACTCCCCAAATGGCCACAATGGCTGGGGCTAGGCCAGGCCGAAGCCAGGACCCAGGAGATAGGAGCTTCTTCTGGGTCTCCTACATGGTTGGCAGGACCCAAGTACTTAGGTAATCTTCTGCTGCTTTCCCACGCACATTAGCAGGAAACTGGATTGGAATGGGAGCAGCTGGGACTCGAACTGGCACCTATATGTGTTGTCAGTGCTGCAGGCGGTGGCTTAACCCACTGTGCCACAGTACCAGCCCCATATTATTTTTTCTTTGTCAAGATTTGAAACATGACATTTTGATCCATATCTGTAGCTAAACTTGCCAATCATTTGCTTATAGGTTAATTCTAAATACTGAAAGCCAGTAAATTACATTTATATTAGGATTTTTAAAATATCTCTATAATTGATACATCGTTTATTTAGTTTTTTAAAGATTTATTTTTGTTTATTTGAAAGACAGAGTTACAGAGAGAGACAGAGACAGAGAGAGAGGTCTTCCACCTGCTGATTCACTCCCCAGATGGCTGCAACAGCTGGAACTATGCTGATCTGAAGCTAGGAGCCAGGAGCTTCTTCCGGGTCTCCCATTTGGGTGCAGGGGCCCAAGGACTTGGGCCATCCTCTGCTGCTATCCCAGGCCTTAGCAGAGAGCTGGATTGGAAGAGGAGCAGCTGGGACTAGAACTGGTACCCATATGGCATGCCAGCACTACAGGCCAGGGCATCAACCTGCTGCACCACAGCGCCGGCCCCGATATATAATTTATATTTCCCTCTAGAAACAAACATATAGCACTGGTTCTCACTTTTTAGTGTGAATGTGAATCTCCTCAGGGGCCTGTTGAAGATTTGCATTCTTTTTTTTTTTAATTTGACAGAGTTAAACAATGAGAGAGAGACATAGAGAAAGGTCTTCCTTCCGCTGGTTCACTCACCAAATGGCCGCTACGGCCGGCATTGGGCTGATCCGAAACCAGGAGCCAGGTGCCTCCTCCTGGTCTCCCATGCGGGTGCAGGGCCCAAGCACTTGGGCCATCCTCCACTGCCCTCCAGGGCCACAGCAGAGAGCTGGACTGGAAGAGGAGCAACTGGGACTAGAACCCAGCGCCCTTATGGGATGCCGGCACCACAGTTGGAGGATTAGTCAAGTGAGCCAAGACGCCGGCCCCGAAGACTTACATTCTTCAGTCTCACTGGCAGAAGTTCTGAATCAGTAACTTTAGAGTCCAGTGGTGGACATTTGGCCTTGCAGTTAGCATGCTTGCACCCCTAGGGCCAGTGTTATGGCCTGCAATGCTGGATCCCATATGGTGCCCATATGGGATGCCAGCACTTCAGGTCAGGGCGTTAACCCACTGCGCCACAGCGCCGGCCCCTAATGGATTTCTTTTTAAAGATTTATTTATTTATTTGAAAGGCAGAGTTACAGAGAGGCTCAGAGAGAGAGAGAGAGAGAGAGAGAGAGAGAAGAGAGGTCTTCCACCCATTGGCAATGGCCAGAGCTGCATTGATCTGAGGTCAGGAGCCAGGAGCTTCTTCCAGGTCTCCCATGCAGATGTAGGGGCTCAAGGACTTGGGCCATCTTCCACTGCTTTCTCAGGCCATAGCAGAGAGCTGGATCAGAAGTGGAGCAGCCGGGACTTGAACCAGTGCCCATATGGGATGCCGGCACTGCATTGGTGGCTTTATCTGCTATGCCATGGAGCTGCCCCCCAGGGAGACTTCTGTACTTTGCAGTTTACAAGCTGTGTAAGGGAGTTGGACATGTTAGACCCACTTTCCTGTTGGAGACTGGGTGAGGAGCACACAGCTTGGGGACAACAAACTGCCACACAGCGGAGTTTCCCTGTGTGCACGGCACGCCGCAGTGCATCTCACTTCTGGACAGAGCTGCCTTTCTGTGGTGTCCTCCTGCCTCCGTCCCCTCTGGAGGCCCCGAGTTACCTCTGCTCTCTTCTCCCCAAGGCTCCCTTCACTTGGGGGGTTCCCTAGGCACGTCTGGCATTATTCTCACTTGGGCTTTCCCCAGATCCAAAGCTGTGTCCTGTTAGGGGAGGAACGCAGAGGTCTCGTCTTGCCTAACGTGGCCCTTCATGCGTTGTCCTGGTCACTGCTCCGTCCCCAGTCTATGCTGCTCTTGCTGACAGTTAGTACAGAATCGGGAGCTATAGAGTACAGCATAATTAGGGATTAGAGTCAGGCTGCTCCGGTTTACAGCCTGTCTTTGCTTGGTGCAAGTTAACTATGTGGACTGTGCTAGATTTCATCTATAACATAGGGATTATAATAATTTAGAGATTTGTCTGCACTAAGAATTTGATTATTATTAATGACTGAAGATTATTAAGTTCTGTGATTTTTTTCAAAAGATTTATTATTTTATTATTTGAAAGGTAGAGGGGTGGGGAAGAGACAGAGCAAGCGAGAGAAAGATTTTCCATCTGCTCGTTCATTCCCCAAATGGTTACAACAGTGGGGGCTGGGCCAGGCCAGAGCCAGGAGCCAGGAGCCTGGAGCCAGGAGCCAGGAGCCAGGAACTCCATCTGGGTCTCTCACATGGGTACAGGGGCTTAAGCATTTGGGCTATCCTCCACTGCTTTCCCAGGAGCATTAGCAGGGAGCTGGATCAGAAGCTGGGCAGCTGGGACTTGAACTGGCACTTGGATATGCTGGTGTCACAGGTGGCAGCTTCATCTTTTGTGCCAGCCCCTCTGCTGTGATTGCTTAAAAAAAATTTTTTTTTGACAGGCAGAGTGGACAGTGAGAGAGAGACAGAGAGAAAGGTCTTCCTTTGCCGTTGGTTCACCCTCCAATGGCCGCCGCGGCTGGCACGCTGCCGCCGGCGCACCGCGCTGATCTGATGGCAGGAGCCAGGTACTTATCCTGGTCTCCCATGGGGTGCAGGGCCCAAGGACTTGGGCCATCCTCCACTGTACTCCCTGGCCACAGCAGAGCACTGGCCTGGAAGAGGGGCAACCGGGACAGAATCCGGTGCCCCGACTGGGACTAGAACCTGGTGTGCCGGCGCTACAAGGCGGAGGATTAGCCTAGTGAGCCGCGGCGCCGGCGATTGTTTAAAAATTATTTTTGTTGTTTGAAAGAGAAGAGAGAGAGAGAGAGAGACTCTTCCATTACTGGTTCACTCCCCGAATGCCTGTAATGGCCAGGGCTAGGCCAGGTTGAAATCAAGAGCTCAGCACTCCACATGGGTAGAAGAAACCAAGTACTTGAGCCTTCACCTGCTGCCTGCCAGGGTGCATTAGCAGGAAGCTGGAATTGGAAGTTGAGTCTGGACTGGAACCCAGGGCCTCTGATATGAGATGCAGGGATCTCAAGTGGCAGCTTAACTGCTATGCCAAACATCCATCCCTCTGCTATAATTTTTTTTAAAGATTTTATTTATTTGAGAGGTAGAGTTACAGACAGTAAGAGGGAGAGAGAGAGAGAGAGGTCTTTCTTCTGTTGGTTCACTCCCCAAATGGCTGCAATGGCTGGAGCTATGCCGATATGAAGCTAGGAGCCAGGTGCTTCTTCCTGGTCTCCCATGCAGGTGCAGGGGCCCGAGGACTTGGGCCATCTTCCACTGCTTTCCCAGGCCACAGCAGAGAGCTGGGTGGGAAGAGGAGCAGCTGGGACTAGAACCGGCGCCCATATGGGATGCTGGCGCCGCAGGTGGAGGATTAACCTGCGCCATGGTGCCGGCCCCTCTGCTATAATTTTTTTAAAATATTTATTTATTAGAGAGAGATAGAGAGAGAAACAAATGAACTCCCTTCTGCTAATTCACTTCACAAATGCCTATCACAGCCATGACTGGGCCAGGCTGAAATCTAGAGCCAAGATTTCAATCCAGGTCTCCCACATGGATGTCAGGGACAAGGTACCTGAGCCATCACCTGCCAGCTGCCAGGGTCTGCACTGGAGGGAAGTTGGCACTGGGAGCTGGCACTAGGACTGGAACACCAGGCACTTTGATTGAGTTGAGGATCTTAACTGTGAGGCCAAATTGTATCCATCCTCTGCCACGATTTTGTCTGCCTTTTTTCCCTCTCTATATAATCTTACCCATTTTCTTTTCCTTTTTTTTTTTAAATCAAATTAACATTTATTTTTCAAAGAGCAAAAACTTTATGAGTCTTACAATTACAAACCACATCCCCTGTCCCATCCTGGCCCCAAAGCCACCAATTTCGACAATCAAAGCTGTTTCTTTTGTTATTCAGCATCCTATTTCCAAAACAAGATTATTATAAAGCTATTTCATGACTTTTCAATTTTATGTATCTATCGACTTCCTAGCATGAAAGGTGAGGATTTAGTGCTTATTTTCTCCACTGAGATGAGCTAAAACTTACATTATTCTCACATGTGTTATGCACAGTTCAAGCTCAGCTGTAGTGTATTATGATGTCATTTCCTTCCTTGCATACTCTTTTGTTTGTTCTGTATTGATTACTTTTTCTATGTACTCAATTCATCCCTGAACGGTCCTCTTAAAGAGCTTAAAGAGCCTCTGCCGCAGCGTTGGCGTCCCAGCTGCTCCTCTTATGATCCACCTCTCTGCTTATGGCCTGGGAAAGCAGTAGAAGATGGCCCAAGGGCTTGCACCTGCGTAGGAGACACAGCAGAAGCTCCTGGCTCCTGGCTTCAGATTGGCCCAGCTCCCACTGTTGCGGCCATTTAGGAAGTGAACCAGCAGATGGAAGACCTTTCTTTCTGTCTTTCTCTCTCTCTCTTTCTGTAACTCCATCTCTAAAATAAGTAAAATCTTAAAAAAAAATCACCTAACTTTTTCTGCAAAGATGCAGATAGTAAGTATTTTCAGCTTCATAGGTCATTTGTCCATATTGTAATTCAGTCACTGTAGCAAGACAGCAGACACACACAATATGTAAATAAGTGAGCATGGCTGTAGCCCAATAAACCTTTATTTACAAAAACCAAAACCACCAGATTGCTTGATGTAGCGGTTTCACATCTTCAGTTTTCCTGGAGGTATCACTCTGGGAGCTTCCGTTCCTGCTGCAGCCTGGTCTGCTTGCTCTCCAGGCAGGTGGCACGCTGTCATCCTGAGGCTTCCCTCCCTGTTGATCTTGGGAACTCCTCCTATCTCTCTCCTGTGATCAGGTGTGACAGAAGGTACCCGGTTCTTGGCTCTTCAGTGCTGAGCACATTCTTGTCCTTCCCGGTACCCGTCCAGGTCTTGCTGACTCAGCACAAAGGGATTTACTGGAAGCCAAGCAGGGCTCGGAATCCATGAAAGGCTGGAGCAGCAAAAACCAAAGGGATCATAGAGGTTGGAGCGGTCATCCCTCCTGGGTGCCTCAGTGGCTTCCAACCCCCACTGTGGACGTCTTGGCATTACCTGCCTGGGGTTCAAGTGCAGGACAGAAGCATTTGGTTGGCCAAGCCTAAGTCTCATGTTCTGGGAGAGAGAGTATTTCCTCCCTTCTACTCTGGTGGTGGGAGATGGTGTGTTACATCCACTTACACCCTAACATAGCCTCCATAGCTGTTTCCTCCCAAACAGGAAGAGGGGGATTGGAAATTAGACAGCCAAAATAAATACAAATGCCTGCAATATTCTTTGATTATTGATTTCCCCACCTAATCAATAAAATAATAAAAAGGGGGCCAGCACTGTGGTGCAGTGGGTTAAAGCCCCAGCCTGCTGTGCCAGCATCCCATATGGGTGTTGGTTAGAGTCCTTGCTGTTCCACTTCAGATCCAGCTCACTGCTAATATGCCTTGGAAAGCAGCAGAAGATGGCCCAAGTCCTTGGGCCCCTGCACTTATGTGGGAGACCCAGAAGAAGCTTCTGGCTTCAGATCGGCTCAGTTCCAGCTATTGCAGCCATTTAGGGAGTGAACCAGCAGATGGGAGACCTCTATGTCTCTGTCTCTACCTTTCTCTGTAACTCTGGCTTTCAAATACATAAAATAAATCTTTTAAACAATGTGAAAAGGCATCCCATTCACAATAGCTACCAAAAAATCAAATATTTAGAAATAAATTTAACAAAAAAGAATAACAACATTGGCCCAAAAAAGCATTCAACTGGAGGATTAAAGCAGAGAATCAGAAAACAGCAAGATTCTCGTCTCATGATAAATTCTCTATAGATGCTGATTTGCGGCAGGTGTTTGGTGCAGTGGTGCTGATGTCAATTGGATGCCCGCATCCCATATCAGAGTATCTGGGTTCGAGTCTCAGTGCAGCTTCTGATCCAGCTTTCTGCTAATGCACACCCTAGGAGGAATGGCTCAAGTTCTTGGGTCTCTGCACCCATGTGGGAGACTTGGATTCAGTTCCTGGCTTTAGCCTGGCCTGGTCTAATTGTTGCAGACATTTGGGGGAGTAAACCAGCATGTGAAAGAGCTCTCTCTCTATTTGGGGAGTAAACCAGCAGATGGAAGTCCTTTCTCTCTCTCTCTCTCTCCCTCTCCATCTCCCCCCGCCTCAAATAAATTAAGAAAAAATTTTAATGTAGATTTCATATGGGTAGAGGCCTAAAGGTATTCTAAGTGGATGGAGTGATGTAAGCCAAGTCCGAGAGGCCAGAACATTTTGGGAAAGGAAGGGGCTGGGGAAGCCTGGGGCCCCTCAGCCTGGGAAGCAGGTCTGGTGGGGTGGAGCAGGCCCTACAGACGGCTGGGCTGGGCCTTCTGTGCATTCGTTTTTCTGGGTCCAGCTGTTCATCACCGGCTCAGGACCTGGCTTAGCCGTGTGAGTCACCATGCAGACCAGGGAGGGCAGAGCAGGAACCCCAACCCTGGGGTGGGGAGGGTCAGCCCACACAGAGGTCAGTGGTCAGTGGAAGGAGCAGCCTACCCATCCTTTCCCTGTGGGTCCAGCAAAGGCCACATCCCTGGCCAGTGTGGGAAGGAGTGCCAAGAGCAAGGGACCACTGGCAAACACAGGCCTGTGAGATCCCATCCTGAGCTCTGCAGTTAGGATCCTGCACTGTGGCTGGGAGATCTGGGACGGTTCCTCTGTGCTGACAGGCCTCCCTGCTCCCTGCCTCCTGCTCCATGCCAGGCATGCAGCACCCAGCCCTGGGCTCCTGCCAGCCCCTAGCCTGGCCACACAGCATGCAGGCTTCCGGGGTGCATCCCCAGGATCTCCCCTCTGCTTGACCCCTAGTTCCTGAAGGCCAGGACTAGTGCTTCCTGTCTCTCAGAGCCCAGCCCCTCCATGGTCTGGACACTAGGAGAGGTTTGAAGAATGAACCAGGCTGGAACCGTGCTGAGCCTGGGATAGACCAAGGGGAAGAGTTTCAGAGACAGAGGCAGGAGCGACGTGGCTGGGGAGAGAGGGCACAGGGCCAGGCTGGCTTAGAGAAGGGAAGTGTCTGTCTTAGGAGGAAGCCGCCGCTTGTGCCTGTGCTTTCTCAAACATCTGGCCCAGTGTTTGTCAGTCTGGGAGCAAGGTGTAATTATTCCCATTCTACAGATGAGGCAATGGAGGTTCCAAAAAGAAAGTGACTTACCCAGATACCACTGGGCAGGAAGAGACAGGCCTGATTCCTGAGCCTAAGGAATAGGTGGGTAGAGTTTGTAGTCCTAAAGGTGGCCATAGTTTGGGCTCCTAGCCAACCACCATGTCATGCACTGTGTCACCAGCCACTGCCCTAGATAAAAGGCAATGGCATGTGCCTGGTTCTAAACCCACAGTGTGACCTCTGTGCTGGCTCGGGCGGGAGCTGGGCAGTAAATGACAGGCAATGTCATATGCCCGGCCCTTTACATGTATGGCTGCTCCCACCTCTTGAGGCCCCTCCTGGCATTGGGCCTCCACTTCCCCCTACACCAGTGTGTCTAGCCCCAGTAGCTGCCGTTGAATGTTTGCTGAGTGAATGAGTGTGCACTCATGCCCAGGAAATCCCCATCGTCCAGGGCTCCATGGTGAGACAGGGCCTCCCACCTCCCAGCTTCTTCCCCACTGTCTGGTGCCTGTGGTGGCGTCAAAGGCCTTGCTGAAGCCAGTAAGTCTTGAGATTCAAGGAGCTGCAGGAACCAGGGGACCTCCTGGGAGAGGAGAAGCAGGAAGGGCTGCCAGGCCTGCTCCACGCCCTGACCCTGCCTGGCTGGGTGTGGGAGAGCAGAGGGCACAGGGCAGGGTGGGCAGGGCGGAGAAGGGCTGAGAAGCCAGGCCATGAGGCTACCCATGGGAGGCGGCTTCCTGCCTGCCTCTCACCCAGGGGGCCCGCCAGCCTGGGAGGGATCCCCTGGCCTGATCTGATAGCCCAAGAAAGGAGTGCGCACTGGGCCCACTGACTCAGAGCCTGCATTCCAGGCTGCAGTTGGCACTTACTAAGAATCTGCTCTGGGCCAGGCTGGAGTGTAAAGGTGAGCAAGATCCATTTCCTCTTTCAGGCAGCTCACGCCTGACGCTGATCTGAGTCTTCCACATGTATTGATAACTGAGTGCTCACAATAACCCATGGCATACTTGCTATTGTTAGCTCCATTTGAGCGGTGGGGCTCACAAGGCCCAGAGAGATCAAGTGGCCCGCCCTGCAGCACAGTAAGTTCTGTGCTGGGACCCACACTCAGGCTGCCTGGCGTCAGAGTCCCCACATTGAGCCCTTACTCTGCATCTTTTAAAAATTCTTTTTATTGGAGCTGGCGCTGTGGTGTAGTGGGTTAAGCTGCTATCTGCAGTGCCAGTATCCCATACAGGTACTGGTTGGGTCCCAGATGTTCCACTTCTGATCCAGCTTCCTGCGAATGTGCCTGGGAATACAGCAGAAGATGACCCAAGCACTTGGGTCCTTGTACCTATGTGGGAGACCCGGAAGAAGCGCCTGGCTTTGGCCTAGCCTAGCCCTGGTTGTTGTGGCCATGTGGAGAGTGAAGCAGCAGATGGAAGATCTCTCTCCCTCTCTGTAACTCTGGCTTTCAAATAAATAAATCTTTTAAAATTTCTTTTTATTCATTTTTTTGAAAGGTAGACACACACACCCATAGATCTTCCATCCTGTGGGTCACTCCCCAAATGTCCCCAGAGCCAGGGCTGGGTCAGGTCGAAACCAGGAGGCCAGAACTCCAACTAAGTCTCCTGCATGGGTGACAGGGACCCAAGTACCTGAGCCATGACCTGCTGCCTCCAGGATGCTGGATGGGAGTGGAGTGGGGACTTGAACTCTCTCTGATAGGGGCTGTGGGCATCCCACATGGTGGATTAGTCACTGCACCAAATGCCTAGCCCATACTATACGTCTACACTAACCCTGAGTCAGGCATCCTGGCTATCACAGGCATCATCTTAATCTTTGCCACACCTCCTTATCAGGAGGTTGTCGGACTTTGTAAATTCTCCTGGCTCCACCGCAGGCATTAGAGTTATCACCAGTGTCGCTGCCTTTTGTAGCCCACCAGGGTTATCTCTTTAACCATGGGTTTGCATTGGTGTCCCATGGAAGCTTCCAGATCTGACTTCCTGTCCCACGGTTGCTTGGAGTACCTATGCTAAGTGGGTGGTCAGCTGGGTTTGCAGTTGGGCGGGCCGACAGAAGATGCTTTAGTTACCCTGGGTGTTGGTGACAAGAGCAAAACAGGCCTCAGCCCCTGCCTGGGAACCACCTGGGGAATTCTGACAACTGCTGGTGCCCAGGCCACACGCCCGGGGGTTCTGATGTGCTTGAAGCAGGGTGCGGTTGCAGCTGGGGGAATTTTATTTTTTATTTATTTTTTAAAAGATTTATTTATTTATTTGAAAGGCTGAGTTACAGAGAGGCAGCGAGAGAGAGAGAGAGGGAGCAAGCACTCTTCCATCTGCTGGTTCACTCCCCAGATGGCTGTAATGGCTGTAATGGCTGGAGATGTGCTGATCTGAAGCCAGGAGCTTCTTCTGGGTCTCCCACACAGCAGGGCCCCGAGGACTTGGGCCATCTTCTATTGCTTTCCCAGGCCATAGCAGAGAGCTGTATCGGAAGTGGAGCAGCCAGGACATGAACTGGTGCCCATATGGGATGCCAGCAGTGCAGGCAGTGGCTTTACCCAGTATGCCACAGTGCAGGCCTGGGGAATTTTAGAACAACTCTATGGTGATTCTGATGTGTTGCCAGGGATGGAATCTCCCGCATTTACATGTCTTTAGAAATCTTGGAAGTTGGCTGGCGCCGCGGCTCACTAGGCTAATCCTCCGCCTTGTGGCGCTGGCACACCGGGTTCTAGTCCCGGTCGGGGCGCCGGATTCTGTCCCGGTTGCCCCTCTTCCAGGCCAGCGCTCTGCTGTGGCCAGGGAGTGCAGTGGAGGATGGCCCAAGTCCTTGGGCCCTGCACCCCACGGGAGACCAGGATAAGTACCTGGCTCCTGCCATCGGATCAGCACGGTGCGCCGGCCGCAGCGCGCTGGCTGTGGCGGCTATTAGAGGGTGAACCAACGGCAAAAGGAAGACCTTTCTCTCTGTCTCTCTCTCTCACTGTCCACTCTGCCTGTCCAAAAAAAAAAAAAAAAATCTTGGAAGTTTCCATTAAGAACGGGAAGAAAGAGCTTGGACTTAAAGAGATGGGCAGCCAAGATTCACATCACAGCTCGACCACTGGGCAAGTCAGCTTGCCCAGGCCTCAGCTAACTCAGCTATGAAAGGCAGGGATCATAGAATCAGTCAGGAAGCGAAGCCGTGGGAAGGCACATGCTAGAAGAAAATGGCAGTTGTTACAAATTCATCCACCCAACCCGTGGTTACTGAGCATCTGCTAAGTGTCAGGCACCTGGGTGTCTTTGGGGGACAACAAGGCAGCTACGGTCCCTTACTTTTACACTACAGTAATTCAATTTAACTCACTTTTATTGGGTTGGGATATCAGGCACGGTATGGGTTCAAAGATAGACAAGACATTGTCCTTACCCTTGAAGAAAAGAGAAGTGGGCAGTAATTGCAACTGAAATAGAGGAAGGAGAAAGGAGAGAGAAGTGCGAATCAAGACTTGTTGGGGTTCAGAGGAGAGACATTTAGAGGGCGGGAGAGGGAAGTTTCCATGGAAGACATGAGACCGCAGAGGGCCCTTGGAGGACAGATGGGGTTTTGTAGAATGGACAAGGGGAGCAATGGTGGGAACAGCTCAAACAAAAGCTCAGAGGCCAGAACGGGCAACGCTGCAGCCCGGGAGGAGAGCTGAATGTGCAGGCCAGGAGAGAAGAGGCTGTGCCCATAGGTTGCAGCCGTGGAAGCCAGGAAGAGGTGTGGCGACTCTAAGTGGCCGGCCACAGCTACCGTGCGAGGCCTGGGGCTTAGCTGCATAACTCGGAGCTCCTGATGCCCGGACCTTCCTGGGCTGTGTTCTAGAGTAGACCTCTTTTGTTGCCACGATCCTTGGGGTCCCGATTCTCTGCCTGCCACTCTCTTGTTTCTGTGCTGGGTACTCAGAGCCCTGTATTCATCCTTAGGGGAGGGTCTGATGCACTCACTCACCATCCCGGGTAATGTGCATCTCTCCATAGGAGCTTCCTGGGCAGCTGCAATTTGGAAGGTACAGTGCAAAGCACCGGAATTTGGAGGAAGCCTGGTTCTTTTTTTTTTTTTTTTTTTTTTTTTGAGATTTATTTTATTTATTTATTTATTTATTTATTTATTTTTTTTTTGACAGGCAGAGTGGACAGAGAGAGAGACAGAGAGAGAAAGGTCTTCCTTTTGCCGTTGGTTCACCCTCCAATGGCCGCCGCTGCAGCCGGCGCACCGCGCTGATCCTGGCAGGAGCCAGGAGCCAGGTGCTTTTTCCTGGTCTCCCATGGGGTGCAGGGCCCAAGCACCTGGGCCATCCTCCACTGCACTCCCTGGCCATAGCAGAGAGCTGGCCTGGAAGAGGGGCAACCGGGACAGAATCCGGCGCCCCGACCGGGACTAGAACCCGGTGTGCCGGCGCCGCAAGGTGGAGGATTAGCCTATTGAGCCACGGCGCCGGCCCGAGATTTATTTTATTTATTTGAAAGACAGAGTTAGAGAGAGAGGTAGAGACAGAGAGAGAGGTCTTCCATCCGCTGGTTCACTCCCCAGATGGCCGCAGCGGCCAGAGCTGCGCCGATCCGAAGCCAGGAACCAGGAGCTTCTTCTGGGTCTCCCACGTGGGTGCAGGGGCCCAAGCACTTGGGCCATCTTCCACTGCTTTCCCAGGCCATAGCAGAGAGCTGGATCAGAAGTGGAGCAGCTGGGACTAGAACTGGTGCTCATACGGGATACTGGCGCTTCAGGCCAGGGCTTTAACCCGCTGCGTCACAGCGCTGGCCTGGAAGCCTGATTATATCCCACCACCTGTGAGACTTTGGCACCACTGACTTTTCTCTCTCTCTCTCTCTCTCCTTCTCCCTCCGATTCCTCATCTGCAGAATGACCAGTGGGGTTGATAGACAGCAACCCTTTCAGCTGCAATGTTCTCTGACTAATTTGCCAGGTGCCAAGGCCAACAATGTCACTTTCTATTTGTGGGAGGGGACACTGCTGCTAAAGCCCACGTATAAAGCAGGAGTCTCAGAGGGAAAGAGACAGAGTGGCTCCCGGTGGGGCACTGTCAGCTGGGCCCAGCCTGGGATTCTGCACGGCACCGGGAGCTGCATCTCTGAATGAGGACTCCTCCAGATGACTGCAGCCTGCAGCCATTCAAGCCACCCCCAGCCTCTGCAGTCTTCCCAGTTAAAGTCCCAGACATCATGGAGCAGAGAGAGAGGCCACACTCACCATGCTTTGTCTGAATTCCTGGCTCCCAGCATGTGTGCACAGATTTGTGCCATCAAGGCTGGGACAGTTACTTAGCCATAGATAAGCAGAAATGGTGGCAGTGGGTGGTGTTTGGGGTTCGTTTAAGGAGGAGGAGGAGGGGTCTCCTGGACCCAGTGGGTCCGCCTCCCACTCACCTCCGATCTTGGATGTTGCTCTGTGTGGTTTGGCGCTCTCAGGAGAGGGACTCAGGGACTGAGCCCTCCTGGGATGCTGGGATCGTCCTGCCAAGTCTGTCCCCTGCACAGTTCAGCCTGGGCCAGTGTCCATCTGTCCTCGGGTTCCAAAAGGCAGAGGCAGCAGAGGCTGCACACCTGGGAGACCTCCCCCGGTGCCGTGTTGCCCACCCCGCCATCAGCTCGGCGGGAGAGAGCTCCACGAGGAGCTACTCCAAGCAGGTGTCTCTCACTTTAGCGATGAACAAAGCGCCACGACCTCGACCACGCACCGGAGGTGGCAGACCAGGGCTTTGCACCAGGTGGAAGGAGCCTGGCTGGATCTGTTGTTCCCTGGGGTGGCCGGGTGGGTGACTCCGGGATGGGAGCTCCGGCGAGGCTCTGCGTTTCCTTGCCCCAAACAGTAAGGGGGCATCGGTCTGGCTCCCCTTCCTTCCTCCCATCGCCCCCTCCGTACTCATTCCTGTTTTCCTCTGGGATTGTCCGGCAGGACGAAGACAGCAGGAGTCCTCTTCCAGGTCCTTGATTAGGGATGGCTTCCTGGTGATAGGGGAGTTACAATCAGCCAACAGCGCCAGGGCTTGCACCCTGCACTATGTCTTGGGTCTGGGGCTCCCAGGGGATCTGTGCGGTGTCAGGATATATCCTGGCCCGGAGGAAGGAAGCGGTCTGTTCCCTGATGGGATTTCCGCCCGCACGCACGGAGTATGGAGGGCAAGGGGATAGGGTCTCGCCACTGGCGGCTCCACCAGGCTGGAAGCTCTCGGCCCTCACCCCGGGGCTGTCCGCAGGGGGCTCCCAGCAGGGGGCGCCTCGAGCCCCGGGCCGGGGCCAACCGGAGCGCCTCCAGCCGGCGCCTGGGACAGGACCGGCCGCTCCGCCCCCTGGCTCCTGCGCGGCTCCACTGACGGGCGCCGGGCGCGCAGCAGAGAGTGGAGCTGCGCACCGCGCACCCCTTGCCGGCCGCGGCTGCCGCAACGCAACCTCCCGCTGTAAGTAGTGTGCGCTTGCGGGCTCGACGGGCTGGACGGGGCGCGCTGCCCGACTGCAACGGTTCAGGGGGTACCGAGGCTGGCGGGGCACGGAGCTCCGGGGCGCTCTCTTGTGGCTCCCGGACCCGCCGACCCCGGGTATGGCCGGCCGTGACCATGGACACTGTGGCCGGCCCCCGGACGCGGGATCTGCCAGGGCGCTCTTGGGAGCCTGGCACTTTGACCCGGGAGACGGGAAGGGGCGGCGGACAGAGGTCTGGCGCCCGAGGAGAGCGTGGGAGACAAATATCCCTGGAGGCAGGCCCCCCTCGAAGGGGCAGAAGTCTTGCCAGCTGTGGCGCCTCTCTGCACCCCCGCTCCCCGCTGGCGCCAGGAGGTGATGCCAGGGGGGTGCCCAGTCGCAACGCGCCTTCTGTGTGGCTTGGTCCTCGCCTGCGGGAGCCCTGGTCCCCGGGGCAGAGCGAGAGTGCGCTGGGGCAGCCGACAGGCCTTGATGCAGGCCAGGGTTGAAGGGCTCGGGAGGACGCTGTGGACAACCGGCTGCGACTCGGGACAGGCACCGTCTCCCTAACCCTCGCGGTAACTCTGCAAGGTGGAAACGAGTCCTCCCGCCTGGCCCAGGAGAAGAGGAGGGGGGAGAGGGTGTTCGCTGGTGGAGAGAGGACGCTTAGCTGGCGGGCGCCGTCAGGTGGGGGCACAGCGCCTGACACCGGCTCTCCAGAATGCAGCGCCGGTTCGCTGGGGGCTGCTGCTCTGCTTTCTGGCGCTGTTTCCTGGCTGCCTTTGTGGAGGGTATTATTGCTGGGCGAGTCCTGTGGGCTGAGGACCATGGGCACCTTGTCCTGGTCACAGATACTTTCCCCCAAATCACCTCTCTCCAAGATATGTTTTTGCACTCGACGTGTCTCCCACTGGTAGCTCAGCGGCTTCCCGGGAGGCTGGGGTGGGGATGCCCCGGGGTGTGCAGATGTGGGTGGACGTGTGCTGTGCTGGGACAGGTGTCTTGTGGGCAGGAACTGAGACCTGAACTGCCCCCCGCTACCTCCCTAGGCCTCTGTGGGTTAGATGGGGGAGCAAGTCGGCCGCTGGGCGGAGCTGGACCGTTCCGAGCAAGAGAAGTTTTTCTCACGGCCGCTCAGCCAGGGGGCTGCCTTCCTTGGAGCCCAGCGTCCTCATCAGGGATTGTGCTGGGTGGGAGTCTGGAGCGTCCCCACCTGCCCCCCTGCACCCCCCCCCCAAGTCTGCTGGCAGCTACCCAGAGCCCTAGTGGGATGATTGCTAAAGGATGTGCGTGGCCCTGGACCTGTTTCTCTCCCTCACGATGGGTGACCAGTTCCCTCTGGTGACCTCCCGGCCTGGACACCTCCTCCAGGCTGTCTGTCAGGAACTTGCTGATGTCCTAACCTGGGTTGCCCTAGAAGGAGTGGGGTGACTCTCAATGTAAACCTGGGAGGCGCAGCTGGAGGGGCTGGCGCTGTGGCTGTAGGTGAGATCCTTCCCTTGTGTGGGCCTCGGTATCCTCCTTTTGTAAAATGAGTGGGTTAGACCTGACAGCATCATTAATTTTTTTTTTTTTTTACTTATTTATTTGAAGGACAGAGACTCACAGAGAGAGGGAGAGACAGAGAGAGATAGATCTTCCATTTGCTGGCTCACTCCCCAAATGGCCACATGGCTGGGGCTGGGCCAGGCTGAAGCCAGGAGCTTAGGGACCCAAACACTTGGGCTGTCTTTGGCTGCTTTCCCAGGTGCCTTAGCAGGGAACTGGATTGGAAGTGGAGCAGCTGGCCTGAGACACCAGTGGTTTTCAAACTCCGTCTCACATGAATTCCTTACCCAGAGCCCCAGCACACTGTATGGGTGCCGTGGAGCTGCTGTGGCCCCATCTCACTGTGGCGGCTCCTGAAACAGTCTAAAAATCCCTGTGTGGACGCTCTGTGTGGCCCCGTTCTGTGGGGTGCTAAGACATTTGTGTTAAGCCCTGAGGTGTTGCCCAGTATTGGGGTTGGGGCTGGGACTATGAATTCCAAGGACTCCATCATCCTAGAAATGACTGAGGCTGATAGCCAGAGGGTTGGCTGTGTGCCTCCCTCTGCCGTGTGGTCCCAGCTCTTTAGGGCCACAAAGGAGAGCATCCCTCTGGGACCAAGCCACACAGAAGGCGCGTTGCGACTGGGCACCCCCCTGGCATCACCTCCTGGCACCAGCAGGGAGCGGGGGTGCAGAGAGGCGCCACAGCTGGCGAGACTTCTGCCCCTTCGAGGGGGGCCTGCCTCCATGGATATTTGTCTCCCACGCTCTCCTCGTGTGCCAGACCTCTGCCCGCCGCCCCTTCCCTTATGGCTGGTGGCCATAATTTCCTTTTTTTTTTTTAAGATTTATTTTATTTATTTGAAAGACAGAGAGGTAGAGCCAGAGAGAGAGAGAGAGAGAGATCCTCCATCCGCTGGCTCACTCCCAAATGACGCAATGGCCAGAGCAGAGCCGAAGCCAGTAGCTTCTTCTGGGCCTCCCATGTGGGTGCAGGGGCCCAAGGCCTTGGGCCATCTTCCACCGCTTTCCCAGGCCATAGCAGAGAGCTGGATTGGAAGTGGAGCAGCAGAGACTCAAACCTGCGCCCACATGGGATGCCGGTGCTGCAGGCCGGGGACCTAACCTGCTGCACCACAGCACCGGCCCCTCATAATTGCTCTTCAGGGTTTGTCCTCCTTGTCTTCTTGTTTCTAAACTGCGCAAGTGCATGTTCATCTTGGGAGAAGGATTAGGAAGGGGCATTAAGCTGTTATCAGGTGCTGCACCTGATAAGGTATCTGGGCAGCTTGAGAAAGACCAGGGTACAAAATTCAAGTCAGTGGGGCTGGCACTGTGGTATAGTGGGTAAAGCTGCTATGTGAAGCATAGCATCCCACATGGGCACTGGTTCAAGTTCCAGCTGCTCCACTTCTGATCCAGCTCCCTTCTGATGGCCTGAACATAGCCAAAGAAGATGGCTCAAGTGCTTGGGCCCCTGCACCCACATGGGAGATGCAGATGAAGCTCCTGGCTCCTGGCTTCAGCCCAGCCCTGCCTTGGGCCACTGTGGCCATCTGGGAAGTGAGCCAGTAGACGAAAGATCTGTCTCTCCCTCCTTCTCTGTAGTGCTTTCTTCTTTTTTTTTCCCCTTTTTTATTTTTTATTTTTGACAGGCAGAGTGGACAGTGAGAGAGAGAGACAGAGAGAAAGGTCTTCCTTTGCCGTTGGTTCACCCTCCAATGGCCGCCGCGGCCAGCGCGCTGCTGCCGGCGCACTGCGCTGATCCGAAGGCAGGAGCCAGGTGCTTCCTCCTGGTCTCCCATGGGGTGCAGGGCCCAAGGACTTGGGCCATCCTCCACTGCCCTCCCTGGCCATAGCAGAGAGCTGGGCTGGAAGAGGGGCAACCGGGACAGAATCTGGCGCCCCGACCGGGACTAGAACCCGGTGTGCCGGCGCCGCTAGGCGGAGGATTAGCCTGTTGAGCCATGGCGCTGGCCCTAACGCTTTCAAATAATAACTAAATCTTAAAAAAATCCAAGTCCATCTACATTTATGCTTACCTGCTGCATAGTAGCTCCTGCAAGGGTCTGGAGGTGAGGGTGGCACAACGCTTGCCCTCATTCACTGAGACTGTCAGGGTAGTGTTTAAAGGCTTTCAGCCGTGTTACCTCATAGTAACATAGCTTTAGTCTCATTTTTCAACTATGTAAATTTTTTTTATTTTAATTTTTAAAAATATTTATTTGTTTTAAAGGCAGCGTTATACACACACACACACAGATCAATCTTCCATCTACTGATTCACTCCTCCAGTGGCCACAACTGCCAGGGCTGGACCAGGCTGAAGCCAGGAGCCTGGAACTCCATCCAGGTCGCCCACGTGGGAGACCACCCTCTGCTGCTTTCCCAGGAGCTGGATTGGAGGCGGAGCAGATGGGACTCAAACCATTGTCTGATTTGGGGTGCCAGCATGGCAACCAGAGTAACTCCCCGCACCCCAACTCCAGCATCCTGACTATGTACAATGCTGATTGCAAATGGAATGTACTACCTCTCATGTCCATATTACCACCACCCACCCAGATAAGGAGCAACACTGCCAGCACCCAGGAGCCTCCTCCCATCTCTTCCAGCCACACTCTGCCCCCCTCCCCTCCACTATCTTGGGTCCTAGTGTCATGCGCTAACTTTGCTCAGATACAACCACACAGTCTTGTCTCTGGCATCTGTCATTCAATAGTATATTTGTGAGATTCCCCCATGCTGCTACAGGTAACAGCAGTTTGTTAATTCCTTCTGTTGTGTAATGATTCCATGGTATGGATACGTATCAATCCCATTCTACTGATGACGCTGGTAGTGTCCAGCTCTTATTCTCACAGATGGGGCCACTGCATGCAGTTCTCCTGGGTGTGTGTGTAGCAACTGCCCAACCATTTTCCTAAGAGGTTGTCCCTGGGGGTCCTGCCCCCAGTCGCTTCACGTTCTCCCCAGCGCCAGGCACCATCTGTGTTCATTTTCTGCAAAAGTGAGTTGAAGCTCGGAAAATTTACCCTGGATACTGTATTAAGTGGTGGAGCAGGGGTTCCCACAGGATTCCCGTGTGACCATGGAGTCTGCATGCCCACCCTGTGGGTTAGACATAGACGTGTAGATTCTTTTTTTTTTTTTTTTTTTGACAGGCAGAGTGGACAGTGAGAGAGAGAGAGAGAGAGAGAGAGAGAGAGAAAGGTCTTCCTTTGCCGTTGGTTCACCCTCCAATGGCCGCCGCGGCCAGCGCGCTGCTGCCAGCGTACTGCGCTGATCCGATGGCAGGAGCCAGGTGCTTCTCCTGGTCTCCCATGGGGTGCAGGGCCCAAGCACTTGGGCCATCCTCCACTGCACTCCCTGGCCACAGCAGAGAGCTGGCCTGGAAGAGGGGCAACTGGGACAGAATCCGGTTCCCCGACCAGGACTAGAACCCGGTGTGCCGGCGCCACAAGGCGGAGGATTAGCCTAGTGAGCCGCGGCGCCGGCTACATGTAGATTCTGATCAGAGCCAGAACGGCAGAAATTCTGAGCCTGAAAATTCAGGAGGAGCATTGTCAGGGGGCGCTCCCCTCTGGTTTTGGAAGGGAAAGAATCCCATGGCCTCACAGGGGTGGCAGCATTTAGGCCTCCAGGGAAGGAGGCAGTTTTGCTGGGAGGGGTCTCCAGGGGGTCTTCTTGCCATGCAGAGGGCCCTTCTTTAGTCGAGGTATGGCAGGGGTGAAAATTTTGGGGAAATGGGAAGGGTCTGCTTTGGCTGGAATCCAGGGTATGAGGGGAGGGGGCTCAGGCCGGAAGCTAAGCTGAGGCCAAGCTGTGGGTCCAGTTTGTCCCCAGGGGGTTTCCCTTCCCCCTGTCTCTGGCCATCCAGGTGGTGGCACCTAGGGCAGAGACTTGCCGTTTTGCTGGGGAACTGGGGCTTCTTGGAATCCAGCTCAACTCTGGATTGCAGGTGGAGCCGGTCTTTCGCCGAGTAGAAGACCTTAGTGGTTCATGGGATCGCTCAGGGTTACGGCCAACTGAGCTTTTTTGGGGATTTTTTTAAAGTTTTTTTTTTTTCCCCTCCCAAAGATTTACTTATTTGTTTGAAAGGCTGAGTGACAGAAAGATAGAGAAATCTTCCATGCGCAGGTTCACTCCCCAAGTGCCCGCAACAGCCAGGGCTGGGCCTGGCTGAAGCCAGGAGCCTGGAACTGAGTCTGGGTCCCCCACATTGGTGGCAGGAACCCAAGTACTTGGGCCACTATTTGCTGCCTTCCAGATGTATTAGCAGAAAGCTGGATTCGACGTGGAGCAACGGGGCCTAGAACCAGGCACTCAGGTATGGGATGTGGGCATCTCAGCCGGTGGTGCCACAGTGCCTGTCCCATGTTTTTTTAGAGTTTTCTGCTTGCATTTGCTGCATGAAATTAGCAACTGCATACCTCCCTACCCCAGGACGTGACCCAAACGGTTATTTGGAAGGATTTATTTATTTATTTATTTATTTATTTATAACAAAAAGAGGCTGGCAGGCAGCTGTGCCACTGTCCCCCTGGGCTAGTCTCAGGAGATGTGTCAGGGTGCTGGGGGGTGAGGGTGGGCCCAGCTCCCAATCTGGTCCAGCCAACCCTGCCAGGAGAAACTCCAACCTGGTCATCTCAATGGCTATGAGAAGCGGTACAAACAGACCTTAGCCTGGGATGCGTCCAACAACGTGCTGATCTTCCGGATTTGCCCTGCAGTGTAGATCCCCGCCACAATGGTCCCCATGTAGACGTGTGCAGCTGGTCATAGAGAAAGCATCATCCCTGTGTACAGAGGAGGGGGCTGCGGCCCAGAATGGGCACCAACATCCTGGGGTCACAGAGGTAGCACACGCCCAAACTAGTTCAGAGCTGGGCTGCTGGGCCTGGCCGTGCGCAGAGCGGAGACCTAGCAGAGAGGAGGTGCGTGATAGAGCATGGTGGGTTGCTGATGGGCAGGAGAGCCGGGCCAACTCGGCCAGGGGTCTTAGGGCGGTGGACTTCCATAGAGGGGAGGGGGGCGGTGGCCTGTTGGTGATGCAGCTGTGGCTTGCAGGGGGCGTGGGTGAGGAGGGAGGGTGAAATGCACAGGACTCTGAGAGCTAGAACAGCCCTGGCTGCTTGGTGTTGCTGACACTGGCATTAAGTAACGGTGCCTCCACCCAGTCTGCTGGAAACAGTCTGAGGCGGATTTTGGAGCCCGGGAGTGGCTGGTATCTGATTGGCAGGTGGAGGAGAAGCTACCCAGGCCAGGCAAAAAGAGCTCTGGGAGGCCTTTGCCAAGGAAGACGCGTGCACAGGTAGCTGGGCTTATCTTTGTGATCTGCAGACTGCGCTCTGGGCCCTGCGCTGCAGGTGCTGTCCAGGGTGTCTTTCCTAGGAGTAGGTGAGCTGCTCCAGGAAGGGGGATCCCAGGAGAAGGTGCAGTCTCTTCGGATGCAGTGGTGATGCCCCCCCACCCCCGCCGTGGCTCAGAGTTGTCCTGTGACTCTCACTGCTGTGTCCTGGGCAGGCAGGGCAGCTCCATGTCACAGATGAGGAAACTGAGGCCCCTCTGACATGAGATGCGGTCGCAGAGCTGGTTGTGGGCAAAGCTGGAGCCAGCTCCCCAGGCTCCCGACTCCTGGTGCCCGCTGTACTTTGTCACACCATTTCCCACCCCTCTTTTCCTCGGGGAGATGACAGGGAGAGTGTGCAGGTCAGCTCAGACTCGCAGTTGGGTGGCACACTTCCCGAGGGAGCTGAGGTCACGATCATCCCTTACCTTTTGATAGCATTTTATGGTCTCCAAAAGAATTCCATGACGTGAAGTTGATTGTTACAATATTTGCTCCATGTTATGGACGAAGAAGCTAAGTCTTTGGCAGCTGAAATGACTTACCCAAGCCAAATTGGAACTTGAACCCAGGATTTCTGACTCAAAAATCAGTTTTTTTTTATCACAACTTCCTCTTTTCTTGATAGATTTTTTTAGTGATTTATTTATTTATTTTATAGGCAGAATTAGTGCAAGGCAGAGACACAGATACAGAGGGAGCTCTTCTATCTGCTGGTTCACTCCCCAGGTGTCCACAACGGGCGGAGATGGGCCGACCTGAAGCCAGGAGCCAGGAGCCTCTTCTGGGTCTCCCACGTGGGTGCAGGGGCCCAAGGACTTGGGCCATCTTCTACTGCTTTCCCAGGCCTTAGCAGAGAGCTGGATCAGAAGTGGAGCAGCCGGGACTCAAACCGGTGCCCTTATGGGATGCCCACACTGCAGGCAGCAGCTTTACCCTCTATGCCACAGTGCCGGCCCCTCTTGTTAGATTTTATACTTTTATTTGAGAGGGAGAGAGAGGGAGACAGAGAGAGAGAGGGAGAGAAAGAGAGAACTTCTGTTGGTTCAGTCTTCAAATGTCTACAACAGCCAGGCTGGACCAGGTTGAGGTTGGCATCTCCTACATAGTGAGGCTGGGATCTCTCCAGACCCTTGGGTGTGTGCTCGTTTGCATGTGTGCTAACCTCGGGCTTCTTCCCATTGCAGGGTCGTCTGGCTCAGGCCTCAATGAGGAGCCCAAACATGGAGACGTTCAAACAGCAGAAGGTGGAGGACTTCTACGACATAGGAGAGGAGCTGGGGAGGTGAGAGACCGCGAGAGGTGGAGCGGACGCGAGACGGAGCCCAGGCAGCACGGCTCCTGCTGCAGTTGTCACTCGGCGGTGTAGGCCCTGGGCCCCTCTCAGGACAAGTCGGATGTTCTAGAACCCAGGCAGAGTTCTAGAACTCGGATGACTCTGCAGAGAGTCGTCTCTCTGGAAGGAAGGGCCCAGCACTGTTGAGATGTGTGTTGTCAGTGCAGCCCATCTTGATGCTTCCTGGTTGCCTGTTACTTTGCACACAAAGCCCTCCCCAGGTGGCCTTGGCGAGTCCCGTGGTGCCCAGGAGTTTGTTTTGGAGGCTCAGAGCCCGACTGGGAGGTGCAGTAATCCTCCTGAAAGTGGATTTGCCCTGAGCAGTCAGCCACCCGAGCCTGAGATCCAAGTTCCTTGGGGCAGTTCCAGGTTTGCCAGCCCCACAATGCAGGCAGAGCTGCGCTCCCAGTTCTGAAATGGTTACAAGGGGACTTGGGAAAGTTCATGGGAAATGGAATGAAAAGACAAGTTTATTTAGGTGCAAAAACGTTTTTGAAATCCATGCATAGAATTCTCATACTATGGAAAAGTTTCCATGAACTTCTTAAATGAAAAAAACTATTGTGAATTTCAAAATGTTTTGCACCAAAAATAAGCTTGTCTTTTAAATTCTGTGTTTTTGCATGTACTTTTTGAAGTGCCCTCATATTATTTGGGGAGGAATTAAGATTTTCTGAAGCTTTCCTCTTGCCTTCCATTCTCACAGCGGCTAGTATTTAGATGGTGTTTTAGTGATTACGAAACCCCAGTCCTAAACTGTGATTCTCAGAGCAGTGGGTGAGCTAGGAATGATTTGTACGCTCATTTTCAAGTCCAGAAAACAGTGGTCCAAAAAAGTAAGAATTCCAAAATTGCAGAGCCAGCGAGTGGCACAGCCAGGGTCCTGGCCTGTCCCGTTGGCACCTGCACACCTGTCATGCTTACGTTTGCACACTCACATGTACTCAGCAGAATCCAGCCTCACCCCTTCCCACAGCCAGCAGGGTGAAAACTGTGCAGCCTAGGGATCTACTGTATCCAGCAGGTAGAACAGGAGGCCTCTCCCCTCATAGAACTCCTGGGTCAGGGCTCGTTCTTTTACTTTCTTTTGTTTTTAAAGACAAAACAGAGTTTCAAAGGACCCTTATTCCAAGGAGCGTGGGAGGCAGCAGGTGCTTCACATGTTGGGCGTGTCTGCCCTGATTGGCTGGCTGAGCGGGAGAGCCAGTCACTGCAGAGATGCCAGAGCGTCTGCTCTGAGAGACGGACTGCCCCTGCCAATCCGGGGCCCAGTGACGGGGCTGGAAGGACAGGGGCCCAGAGGCTGGGGGGAGTCAGTTGGAGACTCCGAATGGGAACCCAGCTCTCTCGACCCCTAGGTTCGTCTCCTGTTTTATGACACCACTGGAAAAGCATCCTGAGCAACAGCCCTTGGCCAACCCTTGGCATTCGAGTTGGTGCTCACCTTGACCCCTTGCTGCGTGTAGGGGTCTGTGCTAAGCGCCAAGGGCATGAAGATGAGGAAGACACAGTTCCTGTGTCCTGGGGCCCAGCCTGGCATGCACAACAGGGATAGAGTTGGGTTGAAGTCATATGTGGCTGGGTGGAGAGACTGAGAAGTTGGATGAGGCAGGAGCTCTCAAGAAGGCAGTTAGAGGGGCAGGTGTTGTGGTGCCGTGGGTTAGGATACCCATGTCCTGTGTTCTGGTGCCTGGCTCAAGTCCTGGCTACTCTGTGTTTCAATCCAGCTTGCTGCTAAGGCACCTGGGAGGCAGCAGCAGGTGATGGCCCAATACTTGGGTTCCCGCCACTCATGTGGGAGACCCAGATGGAGTTTCTGGCTCCTGGCTTTGGCCTGGCCCAGCCCTGGCTAGTAACGGGCATTTGGGGGAGTGAACAAGCAGATGGAAGATTGATCTCCCTCTTTGTTCTCTCTCTTTGTCACTCTGCCTTTCAAATAATTTTTCTTTTTTTTTTTAAGGTTTTATTTTACTTACTTAAAAGACAGAGTTATAGAGAGAGGTAGAGACAGAGAGAGAAGTCTTCCATCCACTGGTTCACACTACAAATGACTGCAATGGCCAGAGCTGAACTGATCTGAAGCCAGGAGCTTCTTCTGGGTTTCCCACGTGGGTGCAGGGACTCAAGGACTTGGGCCATCTTCTACTGCTTTTCCAGGCCATAGCAGAGAGCTGGATCGGAAGTGGAGCAGCCAGGACTTGACTGGTGCCGCATGGCATGCTGGTGCTGCAGGCTGGGGCTTCAACCTGCTGCTCCACAGCTCCAGCCCCCAAATAATTTTTCTAAGAAGGAAGTGGAAGCAGTTTCCTAGAGAATTCTTGTCATATTCCTTTAATAGCCTTGTCTCTCCCTACTCTGTGCATCACGCACTCTGGAAGAGACCTCATGTTTTCTGGTCGTCTGCTTGCAACAGGCCGTGAAGGCCCCATGCAGCTCCCAGCCTGGGGAGTCCTGGGTGGGGAAGAGGCAGCAGAGGTATAGACATCAGATGAGCTGCAAGGGTCTTTAGGGTCCTCTCTTCTAGGCCCCTCATCTGACAGTGGAAACAGGCTCAGAGAGAAGGGTCTCTCCTGGGGCCACAGAACAGACTGGAACTACAGCTGCCTTCAGGTGCCTGCCTAGTCCCCTTTACCTATGGGGACAGATCCCATGACACCCCACCTCCCCCGCCACCAGGTGCACCAAACCACAAATAATACAGAGCCTTATAATTTAATGCTCTTTCTATCCTGACTAAGCACTGGGCCTACAACTTTCACAGTCAGGAGTGCAACAGCAAAGCAAGCAAAAATTTCTTTTTCCTTCTTTACAATTGCATGGATAGAAGATTTGTTCATATTGTGGATCTTAGCAACAGCAGTGTGAGATTTAAGATTTTCGGGGCTGGCACTGTGACGTAGCAGGTAAAGCTGCCACCTGCAGTGCCAGCATCCCATATGGGTGCCTATTCGAGTCCCAGCTGCTCCACTTCTGATCCAGCTCTCTGCTATGGCCTGGGAAAGCAGTAGAAGATGACCCAACTCCTTGGGCCCCTGTACCGGCGTGGGAAACCCAAAGGAAGCTCCTGGCTCCTGGCTTCAGATGGTGCAGCTCCGGCTGTTGTGGCCAACTGGGGAGTGAACCAGGGGAGGAAAGACTTTTCTCTCTGCCTCTCCTTCTCTCTCTGTGTAACTCTGACTTTCAAATAAATAAATAAATCTTTAAAAAAAAAGATCTAGGATTTTCTTTTGTTTCCTTGAGTCAAGAACTCTTCCTTTGTCATTTTTTTAAAAAAAGATTTATTTATTTTATTTGAAAGGCAGAGCTACAGAGAGGCAGACACACACACACACACACACACACACACACACACAGAGAGAGAGAGAGAGAGAGAGAGAGAGAGAGAGAAAGAGGTCTTCCATCCACTGGTTCATTTCCCAGATGGCGGCAATAGCCAGAGCTGCACTGATCCAAAGCCAGGAGCCAGGAGCTTCCTCCAGGTCTCCCACGTGGGTGCAGGAGCAGAAGGACTTGGGCCATCTCTTACTGCTTTCCCAGGCCATAGCAGAGAGCTGGATGGGAAGAGGAGCAGCCAGGACTAGAACTGGCACCTTTATGGGATGCTGGTGCTTCAGGCCAGGGCTTTAACTCGCTTTGGCCACAGCACCAGCTCCACTACAGCTCTTAATTTAATATTTCTAGATTGCAGATGACCATGGGAAACCAAAACTGTGGAAAGTAAAACCACAGGTAAGGCGGGCCTACTGTGTTACGAGGACTTACTGTGTGCCAGGCACTGTCCAAGGCAATCCTATGGCCTGTCCTCACTCAGTCCATGATCTCTTGGAGAAAAAGGCACTAAACACACAAACGTAAATGGATGTGTTATCATAAGGTGTGTGGAGGCCTATGGGTGGGTAAAACAGGGTTCTCTGAGTAAAATGGGCCATGTATTTAGACTGGGTTGTCAGAGAAGGCTGCTCTGAGGATGTGACCATGGGTTTGAGAACTGAGGGGTTCAGTGTGCATGGGAAAGCATCAGCAGGGACGGTCGTGATGGCTGAAGCTGACGCACACGTAGAGCAAAGGAAGTCAGACTCGAGACGATCCACACTGTGTAACTCCATTGGTGTCAAGTTCAAAACCAGCAGAATGAATCGATGGTGCTAGAAGTGGGAATGGGGTTTATCCTTGGTTACCGGAAAGAAGGAAGGAGGAGATTTCTGGGGTGTAGGTAGAGTGGTTTCTTTTTTTAAAAAGTTTTATTTATTTGAAAGGCAGAGAGAGAGAGAGAGAGAGAGATAGATATCATCTTCCATCCAGTGGTTCACTCCATAAACAACCACAACAGTCAGGGCTGGGCCTGGGGGAAGCCAGGAGCCTGGAACTCCAGGTCTCTCCCGTGGGTGGCAGAGGCCCAGGTTATTGGGCCATCCTCTGCTGCCTTCCCAGGTGCAATAGCAGAGAGCTGGATCAGAAGTGGAGCAGCTGGGACTTGAACCAGCACTCTGATCAGGGATGCTGGTGTCGCAGCTGATGGTTTAACCCGCTGTTCCACAGTGCCTGTCCCACAGTGTTGCTTCTTGATACGGGTCCTTGTCTCATGAATGCATTCATTTCATGAATATGTGTTATGATGTGCATGTATGTGTACATTTACCTGTGCATATGAGTGTTATACTTATGATAGTGTGCTCTTGTTAACAAGTGAACTTGAACTCTGCTCCCTGCCTGCTGTGGTCCCTGAAGCATGTGTTTCTGATTCCTTTGGGGGCCTGGTCTGTCCTTCTCCTCTGAGGAAGAGAACCTCTGTAAGAAGGCTTAGGTGGGGCTGGAGCATCCTGTGCCCAGCTGGGACCCCACCCAGCCCCGTGTGTCTCATCTCATTTCTTGGCTCCCTGCATCGCGTGCAGATGCCTGGCTGTGCTCACACTGGCCTGCTTGGGGTCCTGTAGGTAGTCTGCCACTTCTGGGAGTGTTTGGAGAGATGCTGCCTTGCAGATGTGGCTTCTCCCAGCCTTGGCAGCACCCATGGGGCACAATAGGGCACTACAGTGGTCTTTACAAGGCTCATGGAAAAGGTGTATTGTGACGCAACTGTGCATGGAACCACTTTCTACCAACTTTTTGAACCTTCGTATTGGAGCAGGGCTCATACAGAGAAACCCATCCAATCCCTCATCTTATGGATGAGGCTAAGACCAGAGAGGAGAAGGGGCTTGTCCAAGGCCACACAGGGAACCAGGGATAAACTAAAGTGGGTCTGGAGGTCTGTCTCCTGGTGTAAGTCTCCCGCCACCACGCCGTGAGGACTCACAAAGCACGCTTCTTCCTTTAATTTGGAAGCTTCTAGAGGAGTGGGGGAGAATTAGGGGAGGGTAGCCTTTCGTGTTTGACCTTGAGGGTGAGGTGGTGGGGTCAGAGCTAGGGGGTAACAGCTGGGAAGGGGTGATGCCCAGCAGGAGGGGGCAGGTGGACAGGCCAGTGACGCTTTCCTGGGCTCCACGTGGACAGCGCTCTATGCCTAAGGATATGGTTTAGAATAAGCAGCATATAATGATCGGGATGCCTTGTTTCCTAGACTTCAATGGCTTTTCCTTACTTGGCTTTCCTTTACTTATCATACTTGTAATTATTATACTTATTATACCAACACGAAATCATGAAATACTGAGTCTCTACAAGAACGCAATGCACATACATGATTGTGTAGATGAGGAGAGTGAGGCCTGGAGGGGGAACCTGTATCTACATTCAGCCTTGGTCCTCAGCCCCCCACCCCTCAAAGACCTCACCTAACCATTACCCCTCAGATGGCATCGTCCCCAGCCCTCTGCTGGTGAAGACACCAGCCATCATGGCCAGGGCTGACAGGAAGCACCTGTGTGTAAGGCACTTTGCTTGCACCTGCAGAATCTCTTTTGTAGAAGCAGGGAAGGACCCAATGCACTCAACACTCAGCCTTCCTGAATACAGGCAGGACTTTGCTGGGGCAGCCATATCGATGGAGGGGCAGCTAGATCTGAGGCCCTCCCCTCCCCGGGAGGGGTGATCTGTGGCTAAGATCACCCATCAGGGTTGGATGTTTAACCTAGAGAGTAGCACAGTTGCAACCCACGTCAAAGTACCTGGGTTTGATTCCTGGCTCTGGGTCCTGACTCCAGCTTCCTGCTAACACAGACCTGGGAGGCTCATGTAGTTAGGTTCCTGCTACCCACAAGAGAGGCTTGGATTGTGTTCCTGGCTCCTGGCTTCTACCCTTGCCCAGTTTTGGCCACTGTGGGCATTTGGGGAATGAACCAGTGGATGGGAGCTCTGTCTCTTTCTCTCTACCTTTCAAATAAATAAATAAAATTTTTTTTAAAAGATCACCCACCATACATATGCTCAGCTAAGCCAGGGCAACCTGTTTGAGGGAGAGATACCAGATCTTCCAGGAAATGTGCGGGGCTCAGAGCTGCCCAAGCTGCCTTCAGTAATCCAGTGCAGCCACTGAACCCTGCAGGAAATGACACAAATAGGCATTTGGATTTGCTCTTCTCAGTCTCTGGGAAAAGAGCTTCTACCCTTTGAACTAGGGAAAATGAATGGCAATTGTTGTAGAGTTATGAAGAATATAAAGTGAAAAGTAGGCCTCCTGCCCTGCCCTGGGTCTCACACTTCACAGGTAGACTCTGATGATAGTATCTCTGTGCCTTTCAGAGCTTTTTTTTTTCTTAAAAATTGATTCATTTTATTTGGAAGGCAGAATGACAGAAGAAGAAGACACACACACACACACACACACACACACAGAGAGAGAGATCTTCTATCCCCTGGTTCACTCCCCAAATGGCTGCTACAGCCTATTGTGGGCCAGGCCAAAACCAGAAATTAGGAACTCCATCCAGGTCTCCCATGTGGGTGCAGGGTCCCAAGCACTTGAGCCATCATGGGCTGTCTCCCAGGTGCACCAGCAGGGAGCCGGATTGGAAGCAGAGCCAGCACTCTGAAATAGGACATGGGTGTCACAAGTGACATCTTAACCTGGCGCATCGTAACACCAGCTCCAGAACTTTTCTCTCTTAATGAAGCAAGCGCGTACAAGGTACTTCACAAAGGTCATGGAAAGCAGAGTTTTAAAAGATAAACTTATTTTAGTGCCAAAAGAATGTAAGATCCATGCATAGTTTTTTCACAATATGCATTTCTCATGAGCTCTTTCGAGGGCTGCTCTCCCCTATTGCCCATGCATGGATGTCAAGGTTTTTTTCCTCCTTAAAAGATAAAGATAAACTTACCTTTAAAAAAATTTAATATATTTACTAAAGAGGGAGAGACAGAGAGAAAGGTCTTCCATCCACTGGTTTACTTCCCAAATGGCTGCAATGGCCAGAGCTGGGCTGATCAGAAGGTTGGACCTTCTTCCACGTCTCCCACATGGGTGCAGGGGCCCAAGCACTGGGGCCATCTTCTACTGCTTTCCCAGGCCACAGCAGAGAGCTGGATTGGGAGTGGAGCAGCAGGCACACAAATTGGCACCCATATGGGATGCTGGTACTGCAGCCAGAGGCTTAGCCTACTACCCCACAGCACTGGCCCCAGTAAACTTATCTTTTAATTCCAGTTTTCTCACAACCTTTTTGAAGCTTCCTTGTATGTGTACCTAAAATGGAATCACAATGTTCTTTATTCACTTTGTGAAATATGTTGACTGGCTGGCGCCACGGCTCAATAGGCTAATCTTCCACCTGCGGCGCTGGTACCCTGGGTTCTAGTCCCGGTCGGGGTGCTGGATTCTGCTCCGGTTGCTCCTCTTCCAGTGCAGCTCTCTGCTGTGGCCTGGGAGTGCAGTGGAGAATGGCCCAGGTGCTTGGGCCCTGCACCCGCATGTGAGACCAGGAGAAAGTGGTCTCACTCCTTGGGGGGTGAACCAACGAAAGGAAGACCTTTCTCTCTGGCTCTCTCTCTCTCTCTCTCTCTCTCTCTCTCTCTCTGTCTAACTCTACCTGTCAAAAAAAAAAAAAAAGAAAGAAAGAAAGAAAGAAAGAAATATGTTGACCATCTTTTTACAACAGTGGTAGAGCTCTGGGAGACTTACTTTGAATGCAAAGGTTTTCTTTTTCTTTTCCATCCTCCTTCTTCTTCTTCTTTTTTTTTTTTTTTAAGGAAAAAATGTAAGATGCCCATTTAAGCCAGTGGAAGAGCAGCAGGCTGTTGGCCAACAGCTCTTTTTATTTCTGAGTCTTGTCTCTGATCATTCCCAGGGTATTTCTCACCCACACATCCACACACATGTGGCTTTGCATTCCCCCAAGTGCTAAGCTGCTGGGGCAGGTGGGGGATGTGATTAGGCTTATCTCATGCCTGTTTGCTGTCAGTGTTTTGAAAGCAGGGCTGTCTCGGCTCCCCTGTTCTTAGTGTCACTATAGCACTGAGACTGCGTCCAGACATCCCCAAAACTTGTGGCTTACCTTTGTTCTGGTTTTTATGCTCTTCCTCGAAAGCCCAGATCAAATGCTGTCTCCCAGGCCCGCCCTCCCTGTCCTGTTGGATTCCGTGACCTCTGATTAAGTGTGAGGGACATCTCGCCTTATGTTGCACGACGGGCTTTCCTGGCCACCTTCTCCACTGCGCCAAAGGCCTCCTGTGGACTTCAGCTTTTATCTGTCTACCTGGCCTGCTACAAAGACAGAGATGGAGAGAGAGGGAGAGAGAGAGAGAGAGAGAGAGAGAGAGAGCACGCCCCCACGACTGGGACAGGCCAAGCTGAAGCCAGGAGTTGGGTACTCAATCCAGGTCTCCCACATGGGTGGCAAAGACCCAAGTAGGAACTTGAGCCATCACCTGCTGCCTCGCAGGGTGCACATTAGCAGGAAGCTGGAATCGGAAATAGAGCTGGGACTGGAACCCAGGCACTAAGACAGCAGATTCAGGCATACTAAACAGCATCTTAGCTGCTGCGTCAAATGCCCATTCTTGGGAATAATTTTGCGGTTTTATTTCCTACTTTGTGCTTGGGGAATCCTGGACATTCACAGATTCCAGGCCTATGGGAACTTGAGGCTTGGCTGAGATTTCCTGCCTCATATTTAACTCCAGGCAGATTCCAGGTAGTACGGAGGGTGCTGAACCTCTGTAGCAGGAAGGGAGACAGGGCGGATGCATCCATTCTCTGTAAGGGGGAAGCAAGGACCACACCGGCCCACAAGCTTCCAGCCTGCAGGCTCAGTGGGCTGCGTCCCAAGGTAGCCACAGACCCATCCCAGAAACAGGAGGGGTGAGCAGCGGCCCCTTCCACACCGAGGGTGGAGGAAGTGGTTACTGCTGTCAGCTCTGGCCCTGTCCATTGCACAGCAGACTTCAGTGAAGGGGGTGTGGCTGGCTCCAGAGCCCTTGGCAGGTCTCCCAAAGGATGGAGGGAGCCATGAGCCGCACCTGGGACAGTACAGTCCTGTCACTCACGCTGTGGGCTTGAGAGCTGCCTGGGCCTGGCACAGACCAGGCAAGGAAGCGTCTTGGGAGGCAGATGTGCCCCAGGCAAGCTGGTGAGTTCCAGGAGGTTAGTGGCTGCGTGTGGCTGTGTGTGTACGTGCACGTCTGTCCTCTCTAAGTTGCCCTGACATCAGCAGTTACTAGTCTCAGGCACGTGCTGTGTGTTGGGCACCATGATAGGTTGCGGAGACTTAGGGTGGGAAAGCACTGGAGGATGGTTCAAGTCCTTGGACCCCTGCACCCACGTGGGAGACCCAGAAGAAGCTCCTGGTTCCTGGCTTTGGATCAGTGCAGCTCCGGCCGTTGCAGCCATCTGGGGAGTGAACCAGCAGATGGAAGACCTCTCTCACTTTCCCTCTGCCTCTCTGTACTTTGCCTTTCAAATAAATAAATAAATCTTTTTAAAAAAGAACACAAAGCAAATGAGAAGGTACACTAGACTACACGCTAGTGGAGGGTCCCCCAACACTGGGCCAGGAGTCTGGAGGGTGGGGCCTAACCCAGAGACAGGTGGTGACCCCTCGAGGAAAGGGCAGTGCCAGGACTGCAGGGGCCTGGGCCTGGGCAAGATGGCATGTGGGGAGGGTGCAGGGATGAGGCTGCAGAGCCCTGGGTGGCAGAAGCCATGGATGAGGGAGGGAGGCGCTTTCATCACCCTTTGTTAGGAAAACAAAGCACAAAGCCACTCAGACAAAGTGGCTGCATTACACATGCTTGGAGCAGCTCAGCACAACCGCTTGTCCTGGGGCGTGGGTCTCCCTGAGCCCACTTTGTATCCGGAAAGCTGGCAGAGCCGAGGGAGGGATGCCCGCGGGGGTACTGGGAGCTCTTACATACCTGCGTCTACCGTGTTTACCATCTGTTCCACTTACTTATCGCCAGGGCATAAATTGCTTGATGTTATTTAAGAGGTGAAGAGAGGCCGGCACCGCGACTCACTAAGCTAATCCTCCGCCTGTGGCGCTGGCACACTGGGTTCTAGTCCCGGTTGGGGTGCCGGATTCTGTCCCGGTTGCCCCTCTTCCTGTCCAGCTCTCTGCTGTGGCCCAGGAATGCAGTGGAGGATGGCCCAAGTGCTTGGGTCCTGCACCCACATGGGAGACCAGGAGGAAGCACCTGGCTCCTGGCTTTGGATCAGCATGGTGCGCCGGCCGCAGCGGCCATTGGAGGGTGAACCAACGGCAAAGGAAGACCTTTCTCTCTCTCTCACTGTCCACTCTGCCTGTCAGAAAAAAAAAAAAAAAAAAAAAGAAGTAAAGAGAAATGAAGAGAGAGTGAGAGAGAGAGAGAGAGAGAGAGAGAATGTAAGCTCCCACCCATTAGTTCATGCCCCAAAGCCTGCAATGGCCAAGGCTGGGCCAGACTGAATCTGGGAGCCAGGAACTCAACCTAGGCCTCCTACCTGAATGGTTCAAATACTTAGGGCACTGCCTGCTTTCTTCCAGGAAAAAACTGGAGTTGGAAATAGAACCCAGGCCCCCCGTATGGGCTACTGGCATCTTAGGTGCTAGGCCAAGATCTGCACGTCTTTTTTTTTTTTTTTGACAGGCAGAGTAGACAGTCATGCGGTACAGGGCCCATGCGCGTGCAGGGCCCAAGCACTTGGGCCATCCTCCACTGCACTCCTGGGCCACAGCAGAGAGCTGGCCTGGAAGAGGGGCAACCGGGACAGAATCTGGTGCCCTGACCGGGACTAGAACCTGGGGTGCTGGCGCCGCAAGGCAGAGGATTAGCCTAGTGAGCTGCGGTGCTGGCCTGCACCTCTGTTTTTTAGATTTATTTATTTGAAAGGCAGAGCAACACAAAGAGAAAGGTATCTTCCGTCTGCTGGTTCACTCCTGAAATGGCTGCAAGAGCTAGGACTGGGTCAGGCTGAAGCCAGGAACCAGGAGCTTCATCCAGGTCTCCTGTGTGGGTGATAGGGACCCAAGCACTTGGGCCATCCTCTATTGCCTTCCCAGGAGCATTAGCAGGGCGCTGGATCAGCAGTGGAGAACTTGAACCGCCCACCCATATGGGAAGCTGGCATTGTAAGCAGCAGCTTTACCCACGGTGCCACAACGCACCTGCCTCCATATTGCTTTTTGACTCAATTTCTTTTATGTATACCTTTCTATGACCCAAAGTTCACATACTTAAATTTCTTATTTTGAAATAATTTCAAATGTAATAGTTATGACTAACAGAACTCCCAAATACCTTTGACTTGATATACCGATTTTTCACATTTTGTTACAACATCTCTTCCCTCTCTCCCTCTTCTTCCTCATCCATCCATTCATCTACCTCTCTACCTGCCTATCACTGGTCGGTCTGTCTGTCTATCAATCACCATTTTCAAACCATTTGAGGTTGCAGATACACCTCCTCATCCCTGAATGTGTCACTGTGTGCAGTATTCCCTACCAACGTGGACATCCTCGTACGTGATCCTGGTCCCGTTGTCAGATTTGGGGTATTTAACACTGATATGATATTTTTATCAAGGCTTGTCCCAGTTTAGCCAGTTTCCCGAGGGTGCTGGATCGCAGTTCTCTTGTCTGCGGTGGAAGACTTGCTGCAGGATCACGTGTTGCTTCTCGTCATCACAGCTTCCTTTAACCTGGAGCAGTTCCTCGGCTTTTGTTTGACTTTTTTTTTTTTTTTTAAAGATTTATTTATTTATTTGAAAGTCAGGGTTACATAGAGAGGAGAGGCAGAGAGAGAGAGGGAGAGAGAGAGGTCTTCCCCCCACTGGTTCACTTCCCAATTGGCCGCAACGGCCAGAGCTATGCTGATCCAAAGCCAGGAGCCAGGAGCTTCCTCTGGGTCTCCCGCGTGGGTGCAGGGGCCCAAGCACTTGGGCCATCTTCTACTGCTTTTCCAGGCGATAGCAGAGAGCTGGATCGGAAGTGGAGCAGCCGGGACTAGAACCGGGACTAGAATCACATGGGATGCCAGTGCTTCAGGCCAGGGCGTTAACCTGCGGCACCACAGCGCCGGCCTCTGACTTTCTTAATGTTGACTATTTTGGAGAATGCTGGCCTTTAAAAAATAAATACATATGGGGCCGGCATTGTGGCAAAGCCACTATGGATTGTGTATTTTTAGTGGTTTAAGAGTTAAGGTTTTTACCGTGGGGAAATTTGAAGTGGAAAGATCCAGCAGCTTCTAGGGCCTTCCCCTGAACTGATGGCTGTTACCTTTGGAGTCTCTCTTCCAGAAGCTGCCTCCAACCCAAAGCCGCCTTCAGCAGGTTTAGAAGACCTGCCAGGCCTGCTTCACTGTCTAGTCCAGGGCACGGAAGACTGTAGCCCAGGGGCGGTGCTGTGGTGCCTCGGGTTGAGCCGCCATGAAGCCAGCATCCCTTGTGGGTACTGGTTTGAGTCCTGGAACTTCAGCTTCTGATCCAGTTCCCTGCTGGATGTGGAAGATGGCCCAAGTGCTTGGACCCCTGCCACCCATGTGGGAGACCTGGACAGAATGCTAGGCTTCAACTCAGCTCTGCCCTGGCTGTTGTGGTCATTTGGGAGTGACCTGGTAGATGGAAGACCTCTCTCTCTCTCTCAAACTCTGCCTTTCAAATAAACAAACAAATCTCAATCAAAACAAGATGAAACTACAGCCCAGCAGCCAAAATCTTGTGCGTTGCCTGTGTGTGCATGGCCCTGGAGCTCAGAACGGGTTGTGCGGTTGAAGATTTCCAGTGGATTCGGTGACAGGGGACACTAACTCTGGGCCCCAGTTAAGCAAAATGTTATCCACCCACCCCCTCTCAAATTCCCATTCTTCTCATTGGAACACCTGTGTTGACAAAAACCCAAACAAAGCAAAACAAAATTCTGTTATTGTGTTTTGAATTTCAGCAATTACCAACGTGTGGAAAGTTCGTTTTCTCCTTGTTATGTAAGTCCTGAGCAGATAGCCTACATTTGGCTTCTCAGCCTGCGGTGCCTCAGATAGTTACCATCCGGCACCTTGCAGAAGGCGTCTGCTCTCCTCCCGTAGGGATTCGTGGACAGCAAAACTCTTTAACTGGGATTACTGTGGGATGGGAGGCAGCGTAGAAACAGATCTCGGCCGGCGCTGCGGCTCACTAGGCTAATCCTCCGCCTGTGGCGCCAGTACTGCGAGTTCTAGTCCCGGTTGGGATGCCAGATTCTGTCCCGGTTGCTCCTCTTCCAGGCCAGCTCTCTGCTGTGGCCCGGGAGTGCAGTGGAGGATGGCCCAAGTCCTTGGGCCCTGCACCTGCATGGGAGACCAGGAGGAAGCACCTGGCTCCTGGCTTCAGATTGGCGCAGCGCGCTGGCTGTAGTGGCCATCTGGGGGATGAACCAAGGGAAGGAAGACCTTTCTTTCTGTCTCTCTCTCTTACTGTCTAACCCTGCCTGTCAAAAAAAGAAAAGAAAAGGAAAGAAACAGATCTCAATGCAGGCATGGGGAAGAGGGGGGAGGTGAGCAGAGGCCCACCTTCCCTGTCCTGCTGTCCCCCTTAGCCTCTGAGAAGCCATGTTTCAGAGCCACTGTCCACCTGGGTGCAACCTGCCCTGTTAGTGACTGGGGCAGGAAGAAGGGACAGGAGCCTTGGGTGTTAGGGAATGAGTGTCCAGGCACTGGGATATGTTACCAATGCTGTGGCAGGAATTTCTCCCATCCCATGGATAAGGAAGCAGACACTTAGAGAGTTTAACTAACTTTCCAAGGCAACTGTCAGATCTGGGATTAACATTTTTTATGTATTTGAAAGGCACAGAGACAGAGCAAGAGACAGACAGAGCTTCTATCTGCTGGTTCCCTCCTCAAATGCCAGCAGTGGCTGAGGCTGGGCCAGGCTGAGGCTGGGAATGGGAGCCCAATCCAGGTCTCCCGCATGGGTGGCAGGGACCCAACTACTTGAGCCATTACGATTACCTCCTGCATTATCAGGAAGCTGGAGTTAGGAGTGGGACTGGGACTTGAAGCCAGGCCCTCCTATCTGGGCTGCAGGTGTCCCAGTGCACATCTTAATGGCTAAGCAAATGCTCACCCCTCAGAACTAGATGCAAACTCATGACTCCTCATGCAGTGCTCCCTTTGAGGTATTGAGCTGCCAAGGAGTTTCTTGCTTCCCGTGACCCTCAGACCCCATCCAGTATGGTTGGTGCTCTTGGTGGTTTACTGGGGAGACCGCTGAGAGCCCAGTTGTCCTGTGTCTGCTCCATTTCCAGGGCTGCAGGTACTTCCCTGCAGCCCCTTGCTGCTGGCATCTAACCCTGAGGCATCAGGATCTTAATCTCTAATTTTCTGAGAGGCAGAGAGACAAAGAGATCAAAGAGACAGAGAGAAAGCTCCCTTACTCTGATCCATTCCTTAAATGCCTACAGTGACTGGGGCTAAAGTCAGGAGCCAGGAACTCAATCCAGGTCTCCCACGTGGGTGGCAGAAACCCAATTACTTGAGCCATTGCTGCTGCCTCCTAGGGTCTGCATTAGCGGGAAGCTGGAGTGAGGACCTGGAGCTGGGGACAGAACCCAGGCACTGTGATGTGGGATGCAGATATCTTAGCTGCTAGGCCAAATACCTGCCCCAGGACCTTGATCTTGAATCCTGAGTTACTGGCCCCTGGTGGCCTGGACACAGGACCTGGAAGGTGATGGAAGATTCTGCACTCTTTGGGCTGAGGTTTATTTGGCATCCTGGGGGCAGGGACCACTGGTTTCTGAGACACTGCCGCGGGGTTCCTGCCATCTGTGCTTTGGGGGAGCCCTGATGAGAGAGGGGACTTGGAAGAAGGGAGGAGGATGGGCTCAGGGGAGGGGGCTGACCAGCGACCACTCTGGGCACTGGAGTCACCAGGTCTAAGTTTGACCAGTGGCTCTGCTGCTCTGAGCTGTGGGACCAACAGCTTGGTTCCTTTGGGCTGTTTCTTTGTTGTCAGATAGTTGCTGTGCCTCGGGGTTGCTGCAGTGCTGTTGGGGAACCTGCCTCTTCTTGCTTTCCAGCCTTCCAGGTCCTGAATGAGAATAACAGGCCTCGCTTTCTAGGGCAACAGCAGGAAGTGCTCACATCCTCCCCGACACCCCAGGCCCTTGGATCTTGAAGGTCGTGTTGTCCTTCAAGTCCAAGCTGTACCCCTCTGTGCTCCCGGCTGATACAGGCACCCAGGCCCATGTCCCAGTCCCTCCCTGGACACTGAGACTCGTTAGAGGGTAAACTGTTTCGGGTGAGGTTTGGGGGTGGCGAGAGGCATTTCCGCAGAGAGAAGGAAATGGCTGGAGTTGGGAACAGTCACCTCTGCATCTTTGCTGACTGTGGCCGTGGTGCTGGGACTTCCCAGGGCCCAAAGCTGACCCTGCCTGCTCTGGGGAACTTTCCTCCTGCCAAGGGCCATTTGGATATTTATAGCATCATTCGCAGGCCAACACAAAACCATCAATCAGCTCAAACACCAGCCTGCTCTAGATTTACCCAACTTCGAGTGCTGCCTGCGGTTGCCTTGGCAGGACCTGACCGGATGGTTCCGTGGAGCTTATACAGCCCACGGGCCGGGCGTTCCCCACGCCTGCTGAGACCCCCAAGGGAGGCAGTCCATCCTTTCATATCTAGGTGGTTTGGCCTCTCCCTGAGCAGACCCTAAGGCCCTTTACAGTCCCCCCCGGGGCGGGCAGGCGTTTGGTGCAGTGGCTAAGATGCTGCCTCTTGGATGCCCGAGTTTGAGTCCCACCTCCTCTGCTTCTGATCCAGCTCCCTGCTACGTGCACCCTGGCAGGCAGCAGGGGATGGTTCAAGTAGTTGGGTCCCTGCCTCCCACCTGGGAGACTTAGCTCCAGTCCCCAGGCTTCTGGCTTTAGCTAGGCCACTCCCAGCTGTTGCAGGCATTTGGGGGGTAAACCAGGCATGCAACATAATCACTGTGTCTGTCGCTGCCTTTCAAACCCATACAAATAAATAAAAATTTTAAAAAGCCACATCTTTCCCTAATAAAAGCTGTCTATGACCCCCACACAAGGTGGTAACAGCTTTGAGCAGCTGCAGAATAGCACGTTTTCCATTCCTGCACAGATGTCAGGGGCTTGACCTCACATCTGCCCAGCAAATGACCACAGTTGCTGATGTCATTGTCCTCAAGACACAGTGGCTACATTTTATTTTAAATGTTTATTTATTTGAAAGGCAGAGTGAGAGAGAGAGAGAGAGAGAGAGAGAGAACCAGAGAGAACTTCATCTGCTTGTTCCCTCCCCTAAACAGCTGCAACAGCCAGGGCTGGGCCAGGCCAAAGCCAGGGACCAGAAACCCCATGCTGGTGTCCCATGTGAATGGCAGGAGCCCAAGTGCTTGGGCCATCTTCTGCTGCCATCCCAGGTGCATTAGCAGGGAGCTGGCTCAGAAGCAGAGCAGCCTGGACTTGAAGTGGCGCTCCAATACGGGACGTCAGCGTTGCAAGCGGTGGCTTCACACATTTTGAAGAGCTCAGGTGGGAGGAGTGGAATTGGCCAGTTCCTCTTTACCTCACTTGATTGTGAGACTCTATGTGGAGCAGGCAGGTAAGTGGGAAGCTCATCCCCATTTTCCAGTGAAGGAAGAGACACGCAGACCCAGTCCCTACCCTCGAGACAGGGAGTCCAGAGAGGTGGGTATAAGGCTGTGTGTCCACTGAGGTTTGTAAGCGCCAGGTAAAGGAGCAATGCAATTTTTTTTAAAAGATTTATTTGTTTATTTGAAAGGCAGAGTTACAGAGAGGGAGAGATCTTCCATCCACTGGTTCATTCCCTGAATGACTGCAATGGCCAGGGCTGAGCCAGGCTGAAGCCAGGAGCCAGGAGCTTCTTCCAGGTCTCCCACATAGGTGCAGGGGTCCAAGTACTTGGGCTATTTTCCAATGCTTTTCCCAGGCCATTAGCAGGGAGCTAGATCAGAAGTGGAGCAGCCAGGACATGAGCCAGCACCCATATGGGATGCCAGTGTTGCGAGTGGTACTTTACCCACTATGCCACAATATTGGCTCCAATTAGCAATATCTAAAAAATATTTAAATTTGTTTGAAAGGCAGAGACGCAACGAGACAGAGACTGAGAGATATAGAGACAGAGATACCTTCTGTCTGTTGGTTCACTCCCCAGATGCCCTCAATAGCTGGACCAGGCTGAAGCCAAGAGCCTGGCACTTGCTCTGAATCTCTCACTTGCGTGGTAGGGATCCAAGCACTTGAGCTATCATTTGCTGCCTCACTGGGTGCACATCAGCAGGAAGCTGGAATCAGAAGCTGAGCTTGGACTCAGCCCCAGGCACTGCAGTGTGGGACGTGAGCACCCCAAGTGGCATCTCAACTGCTGCGCCAAACACCTGCTCCCCCAGCCCCCACCAAGCAGCAACCTGGAAGAGATCTCTTGGAGAAAGAGATGTAATAACCCGACTCCGAGCCAGCCAACTCCACCCATTTCCCGAGATTGCGATCGTGACATCCTGATGTCTCAGCTGAAGCCTGATGTAGGGTCCTTCCTGGGGTCCACACGTGGCTCTGAGAAGACGCCGGCTCCCTGCCAGTCAGGAAGCACTGCCACGCCCTGGCTGTGGGGCTGCCTCCACTCCCACCTTCCCTAGTACCCGTGCGTGCGGTTTCCTGCGGAGGAGGTCCCTAGGTCCGGCCATCTCCATGGGGCAGTTGAGCCTCCCCTCTCCAGCACATAGGCAGTCATTTGTCGCTTGAGCTCAGGGATCAACCCTGGATACCACCCCTGATTGCCGATGTGACTTTTTTTTTTTTTTATTTGACAGGCAGAGTTAGTGAGAGAGAGACAGAGAGAAAGGTCTTCCTTCCGTTGGTTCACCCCCCAAATGGTTGCTACAGCCGGCGCGCTGCACCGATCCAAAGCCAGGAGCCAGGTGCTTCCTCCTGGTCTCCTATGCAGGTGCAGGAGCCCAAGGACCTGGGCCATCCTCCTCTGCCCTCTCGGGTCACAGCAGAGAGCTGGACTGAAAGAGGAACAACTGGGGACTAGAACCCTGCACCCGTATGGGATGCCGGCGACGCAGGTGGAGAATTAACCAAGTGAGCCACAGTGCCGGCCCCGCCAATATGACTTTTGACAAGTCACTTCACTTTTCTGAGCCTTGGTTTTCTCATCTGTGAAATGGGCAACCTAACTACCTCACCTTAGGAGACCACAGTTTGGACCTCCAGAGGATTAGCTGAAACTGTGACTGAACCAGGCAGCATGGTGGTTGTCACCCTGGGCAGTACATCTGCATCACAGGGGGGGTTTAAAACAAGCAAGCACACACACATGCAGGGGATTCAGATGTCTGGGGTGAGGCCCTGTCATCTGTATTTTTCTATAATGCCTCAATTTGTGCAGAATGTACAGCTAGACCCGAGATGAGTTCTTCAAAATGGACCTTGAGACTCACTGTAGGCCTTCAGATATGTTGCCTTGTTCCTTTCTTCCCTTTTCAGAGGAAGTCTCATTATTATTCCTTGTCCCAACTGTGTGGATTTGGCTTTTGCACACCTTGGGCCCCCAAGCCCCGCCTGACCCTCCCTACTCCCCAGTCCTCGCCACCTGCTGTGTGTCTACCGCATTCTGCATCACTGTCTCCCCAGAACTGCTCTCTTGGGTTCACACCACAGGCTGCCTGTCCCAAGGGCTGGTCCGCGTGCAGGTGTGGCCTCTGATTGGACTGGGGATGGTCACCTGACCTGAGAGAGTCTCAGTCATAGGCTGGTTGATATCCTGTGAGATGGCTGGACTGGAAAAACTCTGCCCCTTGGAGGCCACATTAATTAGCCAAAGCCAGTGGCCTGGCCTCTCCCTGGGACTTGAGGCAAAGTATTAGGGAAGGCATGGGGCAGCCACCGAATGTGCAGGGAATCATGGCGTCTGAGAGCCCGTTCTTGTGTGCATTCTTCCAGTGGCCACCTTTCCCCCAAAGAGCCCTGGGGCACCTGTCCCTGCGCTCATCTGGACTCACTCAGGGATCGGGCCTGGCTCGTATTCTTCTTCCTCCATGACACCTGCTGTGACTGCTGCAGGCAGCACTGGACTGGGCACGCCGGTTCTGTGTGCCCGCAGCACAGGATGGATGCCCCTGTTGTCACGTCGCCTATGAGTGCTCTCACCTGTGTCCACACTGCGCCTTGGCAAGCACCTACCCAGTGCAGCCCCCAGTCCAGCGAGCTTTCTGAGCTCAGGGTCTGGGAGAGGCCAGATTCTATTTCATCCCCCAGTGCCTTCCACAGTGGTGGCCATGTGGTAGGTGCACAATGAATGCACAAATGAATTCTGATTTAATTTAGCTCCTGGGGTCTCCATTCTGCCTTTGCCACTGTGACCTTAAGTTCCTCCTCTCTTGTCCTGAGTTCTCTCTCTCTCTCTCTCTTTTTTTTTTTTTTTTTTTTTTGGCACAACTAAGAGATGGGACTAATGATCTCCTCACCTCTAAAATTTCACAGTTCTATGAGATACCTATCAAGCATGTATTGGGTAGGAGATACTTTGATGAGCACAAGGGTGGGAAGAGGAGAGCAGGGTGGTGAGTACACAGATATAGTTTGTACCTTCTAGAAGCTTACAGGGGGCTGCAGACTGAAAAGCAAACAAAAGAAAGTCATGAAAACCAGGCTTGACAGTTGTTCACTGGCTGTCAGAACATGCAGACAAACACATGGGATTCTGGTTCTGAGCAGGGACTCCTCCCAGGGCCTGGTATAGCCAGGGGGAGTTTAGGAGGTGGGAGCTAAGGGAGCCCTGAAGGGTGGGTGGAACTTGGGTGACCGAGCAGGGAGGACGGCATTTGAGACACAGATGGGTTTGAGCTCCGCCTAAGGACAGGCAAAGGCAAGGTATGGTTGGGAAGGGTGGGTCCTCTGGGAGTTGGGTGATGTGTTCTAGCCGGGAAGCAGGGGGCGAGCCCAGGGTAGCACAAGCAGAGAAGGGACAGAAGGCTAAGCGAGCCATTGACACAAATTTATTTAGGGGGCAGAAAGAGAGGGTTCCCATTTGCTCCCCGGAGGTCCCCAATGTCCAGGAGCCAGGAACTCAAACCAGGTCTCCCGTATGGGTGGCAGGAACCCAATTACTTGAGCCATCACCTGCTGCCTCCTAGACTCCATTCTTGCATTCACTGGAATCTGGAGTCAGGGGCTACAGCCAGGAGCTGAGCTCCAGGGCCTGGGCTGCATGTTTACATGAGTGTCCTAGCTAAGCAGCCGCTCTATCACTCAAGTTGTAATAGTACTGGTTAGGGTGGGGCCGCGATGGGTGGTCTATTTTTTTCTCTCCTACTTTTCTGTATACAAGTGTTTAATGTTTTTTTTTTTTTTTATGTAATATAAAGCAGATACATTGTTTTTTAAGTGTGAGTATTTCATGCTCAGGAGATTGAGCTGGAGAGTGTCAGGAGGAAAGTTACTGGGATTGGATAGAGAAGGGGGCATGGGAGACTGACCAGCAGTGAATCGCCGTAGAGGATGTGAGGTGACGAGGACCTGGCAGTGGCAGCCAGTGTCATGTGCAGCGGGTTAAGCCTCCGCCTGCGATGCCGGCCTCCCATATTGGAGTGTGGATTTGAGTCCCATGGGGGAGGAGGAGAGGTGGAGGCTTCGTTGCTTGTATCGTTCATACCGAGAGGAGAGACTCAGTGAGCCCTTGCTGGAGGGCTGGCAAGTTAGGATGGCGACGCCGAGCAACGCCAAGCCGAAGGTGAAGGGTGGTGAGGTTTGCATGCTGCTACCTGCGGTGAGGCTCTCATCCCTTTTGCTAGAAAAGTTCTGACACAGGTACCCGGCGGCGTCTGGAAAGAGTCACTTGTCATCACACTGTCTTAGGCTGGGCGGGCCCGGGATGCCATCTCTCATCCTTGCAGTGGGCTGCAAGCTCCTTAGGGCAATTAAAAAATTGAAGTAGTCTGTTCTTTGCAGAAGTAGTCACTGTGGGCATTTTAAAGAAAGAGGAGTGGGGAGACTTGGCTTTCGAAGGGTCCCTGCTTTAGAAGCTTGTTAGTTTTGTGAAGTGAGATTTATTTGTATATATTACAGCATAAGCCCCAATTCCAGCTCGTGCTGCCTTTAGGAGGCTCTTCTCAGGAATACGTCTGGGAAGCCTCTGCCGAATGCTCTGAAGAAAGTGACCATTAGCTGGGAAGAGAACTTTTTTCTTCCTTTGAAAAATGTTTTTAACTGACACCTAAAAATTATACCTATTTTGGGGTTCTTTACGATGTTTTCTAGTTTTTTTTTTTAATATTTATTTACTTATTTGAAAGGAAGAGTTACAGAGAGGCAGAGGGAGAAAGAGAGAGAGAGAGAGAGAGAGCAAGAGAGAGAGAGAGAGAGAGGTCTTCCATCTGCTGGTTCACACCCCAGATGGCTGCAATGGCCAGAACTGGGCTGGTCTGAAGCCAGGAGCCAGGAGCTTCTTCCAGGTCTCCCATGTGGGTGCAGGGGCCCAAGGACTTGGGCCATCTTCTACTGCTTTCTCAGGCCATAGCAGAGAGCTGGTTCGGAAGTGGAGCAACTGGGACTAGAACCAGTGCCCATATGCGATGCTGGCACCACAGGCAGCAGCTTTACCCGCTATGCCACAGTGCCAGCCCCCGTTATGATGTTTTGATACAGGTAAACATTGTGTAATGTTGCAATTGGGATAAACATATCTATCTCCTTAAACATTTATCATTTCTTCATGGTGAAAACATCCAAAATCCTTTCTTTTAGCTTTTAGTATCTTTTCTTTTAGCTATATAATTATATGTATTATTTTGCTATATAATGATATAGATGTATATCAGAAATTCTTCCCCCCCAAATATGTGAACCCTGCAACTGTTAGTAATTGCCAGTGCTTGCTGAGTCGTAACGGTTTGTGCCTCACCTCTGTCACTGAGATTGCCCAATAGCCGTCACCTAATGCACTGCCGAGATTAGCTGACCCTCACTGACACCAGCCAGCCTTTGGATGGTTCCCCTTGGAAAACGTCCATGCCTTCAAGTGTATCTTTCTGTTGCTAGCTCAGTTTTCTCTTTGTAGGCTAAATGCTCCTGGGCCTTGTCTTCTCTTTATGATGCTGGATATAGAGTCAGGAGTAAGAGGTGGCAGAATGAAATGAAGAATGGGGCGAACTTAGACCTGCTGTTTTGTCCACTCTGCCGCCCTCTCAGTCCTTCCTAGCCTTGCTCTCCTGTAGCTACTCTCAGCCTTTTATGAGATGGTCTTTCTCCCTTCTGAGCACCTTCTCTGCTACCTCCCTTCCGTCTTCTCCCTACATGGGTCTGCTTAGCTCTCCAGTCCAGTGAGCATCCCTCCTTTTCCACTGAGGCCTTCCCAAGGCTTCTTCCCGGTCTGTCTGTTACTCCAGCCCTGAGTTTGTGTCTCCTACGTAACTGTTCTGAGGTTAGAGGTGTTCCTAGGGCTTCATTTTGTATTGCATACCAGACATGAGCCCCTTGAAGACAGGGCCAAGTGTTAGTCTAATTAGTATTCCTACCAGGGACCCAGAGTAGCCACTCAGCATGCAGAGGGGCTGCTGTAGCCAACAGCTGTGCTGAGCCCTCGAGGGATCTGAGTTCATGTCCGCAAGCCCAGGAGAAGGTAGATGTGTGACAGCAGCATTTTCTTTTCTTTATTTTAAAGATTTATTTATTTGTTTTGAAGGTCAGAGTTACAGAGAGAGGTCTTGCATCTGCTGGTTCACTCCCCAGATGGCTGTAACAGAAAGCTCTGGGCTGGGCCGAAGCCAGGAGGCAGGAGCTTCATCTGGGTCTCCCATGTGGGTAGCAGGGGCCTAAGCACTTGGGCCCTCGTCTGAGCAGCAGCCTTTTTATTGCAGGCCTGCTCACATGACCTTCTTTGTTTGCTTGCCTGGAGGGGACAGGGCAAGGAAACGGGCCAAGTGCACAGAGCTGTTTCACATTCCAGCAGATGCGCAGAGAGCTCGTTTGTGCTGCCTGTCCCGAGCCACGATTGTCCCACAGCACAGCATCTTCCTTTCTCTGACAGAGCCGGGTGTTCCCGGTGTGCTTCTCCTTCTACAGGAAGGGACAAAGCTTGGTTCTGTGGACAGGAGGTGCCGGGGCTTCCCCTTGTGGTCAGGACCTGCTGTCAGCTGAGGGAGAAGATGGAGAGAAGCCCTGTTACTGTAGAAGTTCCAGATCAGGGTTCTGGCTTTCTTGGCACTGTTTGGATTTTTAGAGGAGTAGAAAGACTCATTTGTGGCAGCAGCCGTGGACTTGGAGTAAAGAACTTGGGTAAAGTTCCACTTCAGTCACCAATAGGTTGTGTGGCCTTGGGCCAGGACATTTCCCTTTCTGGGCCATGCGGCATTTTGGTGGCAGGAGTGGGACCCAAATGCAGGTCTCCCGGGTCCAGGTCCTCTGCCCTTTCTAGTGCTGCACAGACAGGCCATGGGCATTTGGCATCACTCAAGCCCCCTCTCCCTTCTCTTTACGCTCATTCCTTCTAGTACTCGAGGTGCCCTTGGGAATAGGGACTGTCTTTCAGGAGCCTGCTGTCAGAGCGCTACCCCCAAGCTGCGATTCGCCTGCCTTCCCTTCCTATAGATGTTTTCCTTTAAGCCTCAGATTTTCTTGGTCCGCCGAGGAAATCGGCGACTACAAATCCTCCCTAGAGGAGGTGGGCAAAGTGATGCTGCTCTGGTGAAGCCAGGAATAATTAAGTAGCAACGTCTCATCGTTGGTCCTTAATAAGAAGTTGCCATTTGAATGAATGGATGAATGGATGCCAGCGAGAGGTGAGAGGATTGATGAGTCTGTGGTAACATCTTAATCATTAGTGCAAGAAACCAGGCCACTGGTGAGAAGACTGCTCTGAAATCAACCATCTCAGGGCACCCTTGCCCAATTTCTGGTCCTGCTGAAATAGGTTCTGGCTCCTACTGCGGCCCCCGCCCCTGCCCCTCCTTGTTGATGCTTTCAATGAGACAGTGCAGGAGAAAGAGCAGGTGTGGGACCTGAGGGGTTTTGGTTTTGGTTCTGGAGCTGTGTGTGCCTGGACCCAGTCCTTTCCTCCAATAGGGCCTCAGTTTCCCCATCTCTAACACTTACGTGCTCCATAGCAGGTTCTAACCTCATTGGTTGTGAGAAGCTTCCTCGCTGGACCAGAGGCAGCCTGCTCAGTGACAGCAGGAACTGCTCACCTGGTGCCGAGGCCTGGGGCACAGGGAAACCCACGGGTGCCGCAGAGCCTGCTGCTGCCACCTTTAGACAGGGCGGCTTGGCACCTCGTCTGGGCCCAGTCCTTGTTTTAGCAACATGGCTGGTAAATATTGACTCTGCGGCATGAAAATGGAAAGCAGAGACGACTGCGTTAACTTACTCAGGGGTAGAAGGTCACCAGCCCCTGATAAGACAAGACGTAGTTGTGCAACGTAAGTTGTCTATGGGTGGGGAGAACGGAACACAGGAGGAGGAGGCTGTCCCCGGGCAGTCGGCTGCTTTCCTGTCTGCACCTGCTGGCTGGCCTATGAGCGTGCACTTAACTCGATACACGCATGTAGGGAAAAGGCTGGAAAGACGCACACCGAACAATCACCGTGGCCTTCTCCAGGGTGGTGAGATGGCCACGGTTTGTTCCTTTCGTATCCTTCTGTTTCCACACTGTCTACCAAAGTCCTCCTCCATCATCGGACAGGGACTGCGTGTATTGCCGATGAAATGTGGCTTTGGAAGAGTCTGTAGGAACTTTTCAGGCCCTCCGGGTACCCCTGAGGGAGGATGTTTGGCCTGATGGGCTCTGTGAGGTGCCAGAGCCGTGAGGGGAAGGGGAGAGCCCCTGGGGAGAAGCCGCTCCTCTGAAGGTGCCCTGAGCTCTGTGCGCTCACTCCCTGACGTGCACCGCGAAAGAGGCTGTGACGGCAGACTCCTCCAACCACTGCAGATTCCAGGGTGCTTCCCCCCTCCCCCCAAGGCCACAGACCTGTCACCGCTTTGAATGGCATCTGGGAGCCGGCGCTGGCCTCCACAGCAGTGAGGCAGGTTTGACCCAGAAGTGGGCAGGTGTGAGAACACGGTCCCCTGGGAGGTGGTCATGTGGGAGCTGAATGGAAGAGGGCTGTTACAGGGGAGTGAGTGGGCTTGGGATTTGGAGCACTGGGGTGAGGGTGAGGGTGGGGGTGGGGTGGGAGTGGCATTTGAATGATGCTGAATACCACTGATTAAGCACCAGCCAAATACTAGGTTTCTCCATGTATGGAAAGGATTGGTGGGGTTTTTAAAAAACATTTATTTATTTATTTATTTATTTATTTATTTATTTATGTGAAAGGTAGATTTAGAGAGAGAACCTCTATCCACTAATTCACTCCCCAAATTGCTGCAATAGCCAAGGCTGGGCCAGCCTGAAGCCAGGAGCCTTATCCCAGGCTCCCACATGGGTGGCAGAGGCCCAAACACCTGGGCCATCCTCTACTGCTTTCCCTAGGTATATTAGCAAGGAGCTGGATTGGAAGTAGAGCAGCCAGGGCATGAACCAGTGCCCTTATGGGATGCTGGCATTGCAAGTAGCAGCTTAATCCACTGTGCCACAATGCCGGCCCCAGGTTGGGTGTTAAACCTAATGGTTAAGACGTTAGTGAACGTGCATTCCCACATTGAAGTACCAGGGTTCCATACCCAGCACCACTTCCCATTCTAGCTTCTTGCTGATGCACACCCTGGGAGGCGGTAGTGATGACTCAAGTTACTGGGTTCCTGCCACGGGTGTGGGATGTGGATTGCATTCCCAGCTCCTGAATTTGTCTGTGGCCCTGGCCCACCCCCGCTGTTGCAGGCCTTTGGAGAGTGAACTGGTGGATGGGAGCTCTCTCTGTTTCAGTTCCTCTCCTAACTAACTAAGTAACTGACTAGAATAGTTTGCAGAACAATGGAATTAAAAGATACTTTTGTTTTGCTGCCAAAAAAACCTTTGGAAAGCTGTGCATAGATTTTTCATAACACGCATTTTCCAGGAACTTTTTGAAGACCCCTTCATAGTTGTTACTAACCTTACATGAGGTTGTGTGATAGGCATTAACTTAGGGCTGCGGAAGCCAGGGTCAGGCAAGCATTTGGGGAGTAAAAGAGCAGATAGAAGACCTCTGCCTGCCTGTCTGTCTCTCAGAGCTCAAAGGCAGGCGGCAGAGGACCCCGGTCCAATTCTTTTTTTTTTTTTTTTTTTTTTTTTTTTGACAGGCAGAGTGGACAGTGAGAGAGAGAGACAGAGAGAAAGGTCTTCCTTTGCCTTTGGTTCACCCTCCAATGGCTGCTGTGGCCAGCACACCGCGCTGATCCGAAACCAGGAGCCAGGTGCTTCTCCTGGTCTCCCATGGGGTGCAGGGCCCAAGGACTTGGGCCATCCTCCACTGCACTCCCTGGCCACAGCAGAGAGCTGGCCTGGAAGAGGGGCAACCGGGATAGAATCCGGCGCCCCGACCGGGACTAGAACCCGGTGTGCCAGCGCTGCAAGGCGGAGGATTGGCCTAGTGAGCTGCGGCGCTGGCCGCCCGGTCCAATTCTGACTGCCAAGCATTTGCTCTTCCTGCCATGCAGCCTGCTTCCCCAGGGGCTCAAGTTATGTGCCAGAGAGCAGAGACCTCTAAAGGGAGCCCGAGCTAACGAAGGAACTACATGCTGTCTGCATCCAGAACCAAGCCTTTGGAGGAGAAGGCTGCCCCAAGAGGAGCTGCAGGGACAGTCCTGGCTGTGTCAGCCCTGGGCCTGGGCCTGGCTGTGTCTGTCCTCCTCAGTCCTCGGTCAACCCGCAGGGACCACGTGGCCTGGGCTGTGGGACCATGGCAACCTGGGGCAAGTGGCTCCTTTGGGGGTCCTTCTGGCTGGTCTGGGAGGGTTTTTCATCTGCCAATTGCTTAAGGCCATTGTTGGAGAGCAGGGAGTGGGAGTGTGGGGTTACAGCATCAAGGCCTATGGGTGGGGAGCTGGTGTACTGAACTTTTCTTAAAAAAGGATTTATTTATTTATTTGAAAGGCAGAGTTACAGAGAGGCAGAGGCAGAGAGAGAGAGAGAGAGAGAGAGAGAGAAAAGTCTTCCATCCACTGGCTCATTCCCCAAATGGCTACAATGGCCAGGGATGGGCTGATCTGAAGCCAGGAGCCAGGCACTTCTTCCAGGTCTCCCATGTGGGTTCAGGCGCCCAAGGACTTGGGCCATCTTCTATTACTTTCCCAGGCCATAGCAGAGAGCTGGATTGAAAGTGGAGTAGCTAGGACTTAAACCGGTGCCCATATGGGATGCCAGCACTACAGGCAGCAGCTTTACTTGCTACACCACAGCCCCAGCCCCAGATGGTATATTGAACTTTTTAAAAAAGTATCTAATCTATCTATCTAAAAGCAACGGAGAGACAGAGATCTTCTGTCTGCTGGTTCACTCCTGCAATGTTTGCAAGGCTAAGGCTAGCCGAGGGTGAAGTCAGGAGCCGAGAACTCCATCTAGGTCTCCCATAGGGGTGGCAGGGTCTCTATTATTTGTGCCATCACTGCTGCCTCCCAAAGTGTGAATTAGCAGAAAGCTACGTTGGAAGTGGAGGTGGGATTGGAACCCAGGCACTCTGATATGGGATGCAGGCACCTCAAATGGCATCCTAACCACTGCGTCAGAGGTCAAGGTTGGTTAGCTAAGAAGCTGGATGAGTAGAGCTGATTTCTGCCTCCGAGCAGCAGTTGTCTCTCTGGGCTCCCAGGCCCTGCCCTCACAGCCCTTGGGACTAGCCAGGGGCTCCCCACCCCTTCCGCCTCCACTGCCAATCTGTGTACTTGCAAGCTGAAACCCAAGAATGCCTGCGTCTGCCCCATCACCCGGGCAAGGACCTGCCTTCCGAGAATGAGTGCCTCCGCATTGGATTTCATCTGTTAAACTTGATTTCCCTCTATTTTATTTTCTTAAGAGGAAGGATGTGTGTTTTGGGGGAGGGGCTGGCATGTGGTATGTGGAGTTTTTTGATTTTGTTGGTTTTTTTAAAACTGATGTTTTGCTCAAGCAGCTGCATTGGTTGAAGTGCAGCAAGTACTCATTATGGGAATGGCTTATCTTGTGCTTAGAATATTCTTGAGTTGTGGCTGGAGTGTTTTGGGTTTCCTGGCAAAGCCATATGGGATTTTAGTTTTATTTTTTTCTTCTTCCACGTTTTGGATTTTGCTAGTTGATGGGGAAGGTTTCAAAGTTGCAAAAGCTGCAAGGAGCAGTGGCATCTGTCCACTCCTGCTGGCCCCGGAATCTGTGCTGTGCCGCCCTGAGGCCGACAGCCGCGTGTGCGTGCTTGAACATGATGCGGGTCACCGCGCTGGCTGCCTGCACCTGTAGAGAACTTCACCAGGCACACCTGCCATCACGGCTCCATTTCTAGATAGACAGGGCCAGTTGACAGGGCTCAGAGGTGTTGGTGACCCAGGCACACAATGGGGCCAAGGCAGCATCAGGGTTGAGCCATGATTTTCTGACTCTGGACATGGAAGAGCAGGGAGGTTTGCACTCAGTGGAAGGTGTAGACCTGCCCGTGTCCTGGAAAGGGGACTCTCTGGACATAGGGAGATGTGGACATCTCAAAACCTCACTGTATGGTCGGCGCCACGGCTCAATAGGCTAATCCTCCGCCTGCAGCGCCGGCACACTGGGTTCTAGTTCCAGTCGGGGCACCGGATTCTGTCCCGGTTGCTCCTCTTCCAGGCTAGCTCTCTGCTGTGGCCCAGGAGTGCAGTGGAGGATGGCCCAAGTCCTTGGGCCCTGCACACGTATGGGAGACCAGGAGAAGCACCTGGCTCCTGGCCTTGGATCAGCGCAGTGCGCCGGCCACAGCGGCCATTAGGGGGTGAACCCTGTCTCTCTCTCTCACTGTCCACTTTGCCTGTCAAAACAAAAACAAAAACAAAAACAAACCAAAAAAAACCTCACTGTGTGGTCCTGGGCCCAGCGGGGCCATGGCAGGGGAGGGCGGGACAGGCAGCCTTCGAGGTGCAGTTTGGGGCTTGGTGTGGTGCTTTGCCTTCCTCCCGGGCCTTCCACGGCTGCTGCCTCTCAGAGAGCGGTCTCTACAGCCACTGAGGTGCTCCGTGATGCCGCGCTGAGTGGGAGCCCTAGAGGAGAGCCCCGGCTTGGGCATCTCTTGGCTTGTAGATGCGTCGCTGCAGTCTCTGTCTCTGTCTTCACATTGCTTTCTCCCGTGTGTCTCTGCAAATCCTCCTCTTCCATCTAATCTCCCTATACCTCACTCTTTTTTTTTTTTTTTTTTTTATTTTTGACAGGCAGAGTGGACAGTGAGAGACAGAGAGACAGAGAGAAAGGTCTTCCTTTTGCCGTTGGTTCACCCTCCAATGGCCGCCGTGGCTGGCGCGCTGCGGCCGGCGCACCGCGCTGATCCGATGGCAGGAGCCAGGAGCCAGGTGCTTTTCCTGGTCTCCCATGGGGTGCAGGGCCCAAGACTTGGGCCATCCTCCACTGTACTCCCGGGCCATAGCAGAGAGCTGGCCTGGAAGAGGGGCAACTGGGACAGAATCCGGCGCCCCAACCGGGACTAGAACCCGGTGTGCCGGCGCCGCAAGGCGGAGGATTAGCCTAGTGAGCCGCGGCGCCGGCCTCTCACTCTTTTTTTTTAAAAAATATTTTATTTATTTGTTTGAGAGATGGAGCTTACAGACAGAAAGAGGGAGAGACAGACAGAGATCTTTTATGTGCTGGTTCACTCCTCAAATGGCCACAACAGCTGGAGCTGAGCTGATCCAAAGCCAGGGGCAAAGAGCTTTCTTGGGGTCTCCCATGCAGGTGCAAGGACCCAAGCACTTGGACCATCTTCCCAGGCCATAGTAGAGAGCTAGATCAGAAGAGGAGCAGCCAGTACACAAACCAGTGCCCATATGGGATGCCAGTGCCACAGGCGGAGGCTTAACCTACTATGCCTCAGTGCCGGCCCCTGCCTTGCCTTTTTAAAGAAGATTATTTATTTGTGAGGCAGGTGTTGTGGTACAGCAGGTAAAGCCACCACCTGCGACACGGGTATGTCATACGGGCACCAGTTCAAGTCCTGGTTCCTGTATTTCTGATCCAGCTCCCTGCTGATGGCCTGGGGAAACCAGTGGAGGATGGCCCAAGTGCTTGGGACCCTGCACCCACATTGGAGACCTGGATGAAGTTTCTGGCTCCTGGTTTTGGCCTTGGCTCCAAGCCTGGGCCTGCCTTGGCCATTGCAGCTGTCTGGGGAGTGAAACAGCTGATGGAAGATCTTTCTCTCTCTCTCTGTAACTCTGACTTTCAATTAAAAAAAAAAAAACTAAATAAATCTTAAAAAAAACCCATTATTTATTTGAAAGACAGCAAGACCAACAGACACAGATCTTCTACCTGCTGGTTCATTTCTCAAATGCTAAGGGCTGGGAACTCAATCTGGGCTTCCCAGGTGGTTGACGAGGACCCAAGTACTTGAGCCATCTGCTGCCTCGCAGAGCCCACAATAGCAGGAAGCTGGCTGGGAAGCAGAGCTAGGACTTCAACCCAGGCACTCTGATTTGGGATGTAGGTGTCCCAAGCTGCATCTTAACTGCTTTACCGAATGCCCACCCCTGTTTCTCATTCTTAGGATACCTGTCATTAGCTTTAGGGCCCACTCAAGTAATATAGGATGATCTCATCTCAAGGCCTAAGTTAATTATATCTGCAAAGATCCTTTTTCCATATAAGGTCACATCCACATGTTCTGGCTTAGGACAGGCACGTATCTTTTTGGGAGCCACTGTTTAACCCGCTGTAAGTTTCCACTCCTGTTTCCTCTCGGAGTTGCTTGAGAACTTTGGGGTCAATGCACTTATTGCAGGCTGGGCCCGTGCCCACAGCAGATGCCTGCTCTGCCCCCAGCAGTGCCCTGAGCCTTATGGTCAAGTGGTTCAAGACAAGCAATGGGAAGACTTTGTACAAAGAACATGCAGACCCTGGGATTAGCTGCTTTTGAACTTCAGAGTGGTAATTCCCACCTGGAACATGCTGCCCTCGTCCTGTGTGGCACAGGCAGGCGAGCCGGGTATCCTTGGCATGGGCAGGGCCCTAGGGGTCAGCCAGGCTGTTTGTTCCCTTGCCAGAATGCAGCTGGCACAGATCCCTGACCACACAGTGCCTTTCCTGCTGCCTGATCCTTACTCACCATCCTGCAAAAGTACACTGCCTTCTCTTGTGTCCACATCGCGCCATCCCTCCCTCCCCAGCACCTCAGCACTCTTTGTGATGACCTGCCCCTTGGTGGCCTGTGCTGTGTGCCTGGTAATTTGTTTCTCCTCCCTCAACTGTATCACACCTTACTTTTTTTTTTTTTAAAGATTTATTTATTTATTTGAAATAAATCAGTGTTAGAGAAGGAGAGGCAGAGAGAGAGAGGTCTTCCATCTGCTGTGTATGGATCATCGACCTGGGATCGTCCCCAACAGCCTGTAGGGCTCTGAAGGCTTGTGTCTGCTCCTTGGAGACGGGGCTCAGGAGGGACGCTCCCCTGTGGCTGGGGTGGGGTTGCAGGCCCAAGTTCCCTCCCTCTTGGCACCAGCAGTGCTGACTTCACAGGTAAAAATCCTCTCTGCACAGCTGTTACGGTCGCCTCACTTCCCAGAGGTCAGGTTCTCTGGCGGTGGGTAAAGGCCATCTTGGGACCAGGTCAATGAGCACTCAGCCTGAATGGATGCAGCCTCCCTGAGGATGCAGGCAGCCGAGCCTCCCGGCCCAGAACCCTCGCTGGAAGGCGTTTCTTTCTGGCACAGCTGCCGGCCACACCTGGAGAAGGCCGGGCGCTCCCATTTGCTAAGTGATGTGACTAATGAGTCCTGAAGCGATTGCTATCTGCTCACAATAGCATCTTGATTTATTCATGCGAGGTTGGGCCACTCACAGGGACCGGCCCCTTGTTGACTGTGGCTTCATTAGGGGTAATGTGTGCAGCCAGCTGTTTTCCCAGAATGCTCTCCCAGCCGCTGCCTGGAAACCTCTAACTCTGGTCACTCAGTGGGCCCCTCCTTCCCAAAGCTGCGGTCATTTTAGAAGGCAGGCACTCCTCTCTGGGCCCTGACTCCTTTTTGTCCAGGGCCTGGTTGGGCTATGTGGTGTTTAAGCCCTGGTCAGCCCTCAGGTTCTTTACTTAAATTCCTGCCCCATCTCCCAGTTCACCCTGCTGTTTTCTTAAGGTATCTGCTTCCAGAGGCGGGCACACAAGGTAATCAGAGCCATCTCGGCTGCGGGGAGGCCTCTTGCCCAGTGTCTCTTTCCTGCTGGTCACTATGTCTTAAAGGCGCCTGGCACGGTTTAAGTTGTCAGGGCTTCTGCCTCTTAAGAAGGTATGGATTCCATTGCTGTCTTCCGACTCCCAGCCTCCCAGCCCTAATCTCAGTCCTGGGGAACAAGGTCTCGGCCTTGGTGCACAGGTGATGGCAGCATCCCCCATCTCTGTGTCCCCCGTCTCGCTTTCCAGAGCCCCTGAGTCTGTGGTGACAGCTTCCTGTGCACCGGCTGGAGGAAGGCCTGGCTCCTTAGCTGTGTGGTTGCCACCTGCGGTGGATTGTCTGGGGGCCTGGGGCAGCAGGGGTCTTAGGCCTCCCTTCGGGGACTAGATGGGGAGGGGCTGTCTGGGTTCTGGTCCTGTGTGTTCCTGTCTGTCTAAGAAAATGAGCCCATCTCAGATGTAGCGTGTAAACTCTTCCCAACAACGTTGCTGTGTAAACATTTTTCTCTGTCATCCCTTCTAGAAATACGTTGATTGGCCATGCAGTGTTCCAGATAGAATTTTTGACAAGGTCCTAACTTTGGCAGTTGATAAAGAAGGCGAGTTGAGTGGAGATCCAATCGTTCATATAAGATGCATTCCCACCTTCCTCCTGAAGCACTCTAGGACCAGTTCTCAGAAGTGACCATTATTGAATTTCTTGTAGGTCCTTCCAGAAACTGTGTGTGCTTTATTTATTTATTTATTTTTATTTTTATTTATTTGAGAGGCAGATGTAGAGAACTCCCACCTGCTGGTTCACTCCCCCCGATGCTCGTTCACCATGGTTGGGGCTGGTTCAGGCTGAAGCTGGGAGCCAGAAACTCCATTCAGGTCTCCCATGTGGGTGGCAGGAATCCAATGACTTGAGCCTTTGCCACTGCCTCCAGGGTGTGTGTTAGGAGTCAGGAGCAGAGTTGCTATTGAACCCAGGTGCTCTGATAGGGATGTGGGCTTCTTAAGTAGCGCTTTAACCATTGAGGCAAATGCCTACGCTTGTTAATCTTGTGAATTTTCCCAGATCTCTCTCTCTCTCTCTCTCTCTCTCTCTCTCTCTCTTTATGTGTGTGTGTGTGTGTGTGTGTGTGTGTGAGAGAGAGAGAGAGAGAGAGAGAGAGAGAGAGAGAGAAATTATTTTAACAACTGTATAGATCTATTATTAATGGGCCATAATTAACTTAACCAGTGCCCTGTTGGTGGGCATTTAAGTTGTTACTGAAATTAGCATCTTTTTACCCACCTGCTCTCTGCCAAGTAGCGTTTTAGACACTGAGGTCTCAACAGTAAACAAGACAAACTTTTGTGTCACCCCCATATGATTGTCAGATGAATTCTGCAGAGTAGACTTGCTGGGAGATTGATTTGATTCAGTGTGTGTGTGTGTGCAGTAAGTAAGCCCCTCACGTTCCTGAACATATGATCAGTCAGTGGATGCCTGAAACTTTCTCCCCTCCCCTTGCCCTTGGCCGTGGCGTTGTCGCCCAGCCTCCGTCTGGTTCAAGGGCTGTGTATACTAAGGCCTCAGGGAAGGTTGCTCCAGCAGGGATGGGTGGTGTCGCTAGGGCTTTTAAGGTTCCTTTGGGTACAGCTTTGCAATGTGTCATTGCATCCATGGATGAAGTCAGGGTGGCTGGTTTGTACTTCACAGGAGGAACCGGGACAGGAGAGGCCAAGCAAGTGGGGAGGAAAGGGACTCCCAGCTCTCCAGGAAGCGGGCTGGTGGCAAGGCTGGGCTGAGGACCCAGGATGAGGGGCTCTGCTTCCTGGTACTTCTTCCCTGTTTAGATGAAAGCATTTGCAGACTGGAAGGGCTTTGAAGTTTTCTTCTCACTTGTGGTCTGGAGACAGGAGGACCTTGCATTTCATGAATTCACTTCGTGCTGCACCGTGTAAATGTGGTAGCCACAGCCACAGATGGCTGTTTAAATTTAATGGCAAAGTCATTAAAATAAACAAAATAGCAGACTGGCTTGTCAGTCATTTCAGGTGTTCAGTAGCCACCAGTCTCGAGCAGCGCCTGTGTTGGACAGCACAGCCCCAGAACATTGCCACTGACTTGGTGTGTCCATGAAGCTATAGCATTCGTTTTCTCCTTTAGCACCTGGATGTTTGTGGAAGGGACTTTTGAGATCATCTTTTCCTTCTAAATTTTAAGGAAAAAGATGCTCACTTGGTCAGAAATGACTCGCTGCCTGCAGCCATGCAGCTGGGGTGCAAGTGCCCTTAGAGCTAGTCCCCTCCTCGGGTCGTCTGCACTCCACTCTGTCCCCTTTGTGTACAGCTTCATCTGTTCCCTTGCTCTGCCCACTTGCTGTCCCAGAGGGGTTAGAATGGGTGCCTGTTGTGAGCAGGGCCCTCTGTCAAGTGGCTCTGGGTCTGTGTTCTTGCTGTGTCCCCAACATTGAGAGGCCGTGGATTGAGTCTCTCCACGTGGGGGGATTTTCCACCAGGACTCCAGGCTGTCTCTTGAGCCCTTCTCTGCTGAGGTCAGGACAAGTGTCAGCAACCTACACACAAGGTCGCAGGAAGCTGGGCTGCCTCTCACTGTCCAAGCCCACCCCCCTCAGCCATCTGCAGAGCCGGCGCAGGTGCTCCCGCAGAAGTGGGGCTTGGCTGAGTGGCTGGGCTCAGAGTGGCGGTGCTGACAGCCTGACCCAGTGCTTTAAAAACTAGGGGTGGGTAGACAACATTGAGATGAGAACCATTAAACTGCACATTGTGAAAGTCAAGGGGATAGCGAAGGCAGGCGGGCGGAGCTTTGCCTGGTGGGGTCTTGTGGGCTTCGGGAATGATGAGAACTTGTTGGCGAGAGACGAGCAGGGACCGTCACCGTGTGGAAAGGGCTAAGAAAACACTTTCCAGGTTCTGTCCCAGCTCTTTGCTCCTGAAAGCTGTGCTTAAGAAAATTGGCAGAGTCCTAGATAGTCGGTAACTGTTCCACTAGTGTTAGGAGTGGTAGCAAACAGAAGACATGAGTCGTTATGGGTGGAAGAACTCCTGCTGGTACACCTGGATTTTTCTGTTGTGTTTTATAACACCAATACTCAAATGTTAGTCTGCATTGGAACTAGCCCCCACATTTCTGATTCTGTAGCTCTAGAGTGGGGAGCTTGAGAATTTACATTTTTTAATAATAAATCTTTATTTTTTTAAAAAATTATTTATTTGAAAGACAGAGTTACAGAGAGAGGTAGAGAGAGAGAGAGAGGTCTTCCATCTGCTGGTTCACTCTCCAAATGGCTGCAATGGCTGGAGCTGCGCTGATCTGAAGCCAGGAGCCAGGAGCTTCTTCCAGGTCTCCTACGTGGTTGCAGAGGCCCAAGGACTTGGGCCATCCTCCGCTGCTTTCCCAGGCACATTAGCAGAGAGCTGGATTGGAAGTGGAGCAGCTGGGACTTGAACCGGTGCCTATGTGGAATGCTGGTGCTGGAACATTGGCATTTGAACTGGCATCTTAATGGCTAGGCCAAAGGCTTGCCCCTAGTTTTAAAATTTTTAACCCCTTTGGATGACCCCGCTTCCCCAGACCCCAACCACGCTGCGTAGACCCAGCCTCTGCACCACCTGGGAAGCACTTCGTCTTTACTCATCATGACTGTTCCAGATTCCCAGTGCCAAGCACTGCCAGGTCTTGGACTCCTGCAGCGTGCTTCTCCTGCAGTGGGTGTGGTGGGTCGTGCGGATGAAGTGCAAGACGGGGCCCTGCCCTTAAGCAGATTAAGTCTAGTTTAGGGGTGGGGGAGAGAAACACAAGAAAGCAAAGGATGCAAAAAGATCATTAAGTGTACTCGACTGCAGGGCTGACGCACTGGAGGTGAGGGGCGGGGTGGGGGCGGGGTGGAGCATGGACACGGAGGACTTCCAGGAGGAGTTGGAACTTGCACTGAGCTGCGCTAGGCTGTGGGTAAGCAGAGAGACGCCCAGGATTGGCACAAAGGGCCGGCAGAGCCCGGGGGTGGGAATGAGTGTGTTGGGCTGTGCCTGCTGGGAAGCCAGAGGACAATTGGGTGAGTAGAAGGGACCAGGTGATGAAAGGCTGCTGGGGCCTGGCCAGGCGGCTCAGGATTCAGGGGACGGGGAAAGGAGTCTTGCTCAGAGGAGAATGTGGTGACCTCAGGGTTTGCGGAAGAGGACCTGGGAGCTGTGTGGGGTGGAGCCCGAGGACAGCACCAATGGTCAGGAGGCGGCCCTGAGAGCTTCGCTCTGTGAAAGCTGAGCTCGAGAGGGTGGAGGTGATAACAGGAGGCTAGCCCAACTCCAGACCGAAAGCGTGCACTGCAGACCTACTGTGTGTCCAGCGTTGGCGGGGGCTGACTGGGTGTGCACCTGGGGGTAATCACAGGCTCTGCCTGAAGACCCGACGGTGTGAGGCAGAGAAGTGTGTAGGGAGAGATGTCAGGAGCGTGTGCTGAATGCCATGATTGGAGGTGCACGTGGTGGGGAGCAGAGAGGGAGGCCCGTGTCTGGGACACACAGATTTAGGAGGAAAGATCTATGGTGCTGAGCAGGTTCTGGCTGACTTTCCCATGCCGCCTCTGACAAAGGCGAGGTCTTGTGTTTGCAGAATGGAAAGGCGCTCCAGCCCGATCCTCCCCTGGTGCTGGGGAGGTCCCCCTTTGAGTTCACCCTTGATTGGACGACGACAGTGCACTGTTATGCGAGCTCACTTATCACTGTTTTGCGCACGTGCCTCCCCCGTCGTTCATGGTTGTCATTGTGATGTTTGCATCCAGAGCGTCTCGTTGGTACACCAGTTCCTTGATGGAGGGCATTGACTTCTCTCCAGCATCCCAGAGTCTGTGCAACTGTGTTTGTTCTTTCCTAGTCTCTCTATAGGCTGAATTCTCAAAGAATGCTGCACTGGTAATCACATAATCTGATTTTAAGTTTCAGATCTGTGGCTAGGAGCTCTGTGACCTTAACTCTCCGAGCGTCAACTTCCTGGTCTACATACGCAGGTTAATACTGACCGTGTGAGGTATCGAGATATGGCTTCAGGCCAATATTTGTAGAAGTGCTTTATAAAAACCTCATTTTTTTTTTTTTACATCATGCTTGTAGCAAGTGTCACTATCCAACTCCACTCATCAGGCCAGGGACCCTTGTGGTGTTAGTGAAAAACTTGCCTCTCATGTGGCACACTACCTACACTTGGGAATTCATGGCCAATCAGTGGCCTCCCACTCCAAGCTCCAGCAATGTGCACTAAGAACTTCAATGTTAAGGCACAGTTGATATCACCTGATAAAAGCATGTGAGTATTTTTATAGATTTAAAAAAAAGAACTCATATACAATGCAATTCAGCCATGTACAGTGTACAAGAGAACTTCAAAAAAGTCATATAAATTAAATTAAAAGATAAATTTATGGGGGCAGGCATTGTGGTATAGCAGGTTAAGCCACTGCTTGAGGCACCTGCATCAATATTGGGGTGCCTGGGATTCAGTTGTACCTCTGCTTCTGATCCATCTTCCTGCCAAGGCATATCTTGAGAGGCAGCAGATGATGGGTCAAGTACTTTGGTCCCTGCTACCTACATAGAGTTGGATGGAGTTATTGGCTCCTGCTTTTGACCTGGCCCAGCCCTAGCTGTTGTGGGAATATGCATTGTTTTTTCATAATACACATTTTCCATCAACTTTGTAAAGAGTCCTTATATATTCAGTAACTTCAGTATATTCCAAGTAGTTTGACCATCACCATAATCAATTTAGGATAGTTCACCACACCATAAAATACTCTAAGCCCATTAGCAATCATTCCCCACTTCCTCAACCCTCTACTCCTTGGCAATCATTAATCTATCTCTGTCTCTATTTGCATATTCTGGCCATTTTATAGATGCAAATGAAATCACAAAATATGTGTAATTGAAATGTATTGTAGGCCGGCGCTGCGGCTCAATAGGCTAATCCTCCACCTGCAGTGCCAGCACCCCGGGTTCTAGTTCCATTCGGGGCGCCGGATTCTGTCCCGGTTACCCCTCTTCCAGGCCAGCTCTCTGCTGTGGCCCAGGGAGTGCAGTGGAGGATGGCCCAAGTCCTTGGGCTCTGCACCCACATGGGAGACCAGGAGAAGCACCTGGCTCCTGGCTTCGGATCAGCGCAGTGCGCTGGCCGCAGCGGCCATTGTGGGGTGAACCAATGGCAAAAGGAAGACCTTTCTCTCTGTCTCTCTCTCACTGTCCACTCTGCCTGTCAAAAACATTAAAAAAAAAACTTAAAAAAAAAAGAAATGTATTGTAATCATCTAATATAATCCTTTGTAAGTGGCTTATTTCCCTTAGCACAATATTTTCTCTCTCCCTTTTTTTTGAGATTTATATTATTATAAAGTCAGAGTTAGTGGTAGAGACAGAGAATGACAGAATTTCTATCTGCTGGTTTACTTCCCAGATGGCTACAACAGCCAGGGCTGGATCAGGCCAAAGCCAGGAGCTTCATCCGAGTCTCTCACATCAGTGGCAGGGGCCCAAACACTTAGGCCATCTTTTGCTGCCTTCCCCAGGCCGTTAACAGGAAGCCAGGCTGAAAGTGTAGCAGCTGGGACATGAACCAGTGCCCATGTGGGAAGCCAGCATTGCAGACAGCAGTTTTACCTGCCATGCCACGATGCCAGCCCCTACTGCGGTATTCCCAAGGCTGATCCATGGTGCAGCATGTGCCACTACTTCATTCCTTTTACTCACAAATAATATTCCACTTATGGACAGAGCACGTTTGCTTACCCATTCATCAGCTGAAGGACATTTGGGGCATATGGTTCTTGATACGTAGTGCTAAGCGGCATCTTTCAAGCACTGTTGTATGCCCCTTGCTGTTTGATGAACCAAAAAATGGAAGGACTCTTGATCATTTTGCAGTGTTTAATGTGGAAATCAGGCCACTGTTAAGAGAAGCATTGTAGAGCTGTCCCAGTGGAGAGTGGGAAACCCCAGTGGAGAGTAAGCACCACCCCAGGAGGGGATCTCTGACTTCCTTCCAAGTGTTAACTTTTCCTGAGCCTGGGAGATGGGAGGAAGGGCTTCAGGAGATGCAGGGGGCTGCCAGGCTCTGGCTTGGCTAGGAGGAGGTAGACATCTTGGGTACGAGTGAGACAGGGATAAATTGCCTTGGTAGAGACTGGAGGGCCCAGGAAACTGAGTGGGGGCCAGATGACAGGCCAAGGGGAGCCTCTACTTTCTGCTCATTTGGAGGGCAAATGAGACAGGGCTGTGTGGTCGTGTCCTTTGGCCTCCCCCTGCCCCGGGACTGGAGGGTACCCTGAGTGAGGAGTCAGCCTGCCTGTGTGTCAGGGCTTTCTGGACTCAGGCTGCCTGTGGGCGGGAGGGAAATAGTCTCCACTTCCTTCTTGGCTACCTGCTAGGTTGATGTAATCTGTGCTCGGCCCATCCCCTCGCAGCCGCCTTCCCTGTGCGGGTGCCAGGTCTGAGTTGTCTGAAGCATGAGGCAGGGTGGAGAGGAAAGGGAACGGGGCCGCTGGCCAGGAGACCCGTGTGGTCCTGCATCTGCCACTACCTGGGAGGAGGGGCACTGGGGCTCTTCCCTTCCCTTCCCTGGCCTTGTTTTACCCACCTGTACAGTGAGGGTGATGGTGAGCAGTTCCCTTTACAACATGAAGGTTGCCAAGCATCACCGTGTGCTGGGACTCTGAGAAAGCGCCACAGTTGGTTCCGTCCTGCTTGGGCCGGGTGGGGAGTTTGTTACTTCTCTTAAGAGCTGTGATATAGGTGGTGAGGTTGTCTGTCCTCAGCGGGGAGTTGCCATGGGCTGACATGGACCAGGCCATGGTTGGAGAAGAGGTCATCTTGGCTTCTGTTGCACCCTGGCTGGTCAGTCTGGATGCCTGAGGCCCTGGATGCCAGTGCTGACTCTTTGGCTCTTGGCTGTTTTTGGTAAACTGACAAAAGCTGCCTGTGCAGAGCTCTGGAAGGGATGCAGTCACTAGCAGGTGCTGCTCTGGTTGGGGAGGGGGGTCAGGCTGGCCTGGAGAAGCTGGATGGGTAGGACCACTCCGTGTGGTTGGCGCTGAGGCCCTCAGGATGATGGGGTGCTAGGAGTAGGCACAGGGAGAGCTGTGCCAGGTGGGCTGGTTTTGTCCATATTGCAGAGTTTTCCAGGGGTTGGGCCTAGTTCTACTCCTGGGTCTACTCCTTGTATTCACTCCCCACCCTTTGTGGGCAGGAGAGTTTCTGGTTTTCTCCCCCTCCACCCTCAGCTTGGCCACCTGTCTCCCAGTGTTTGCCGGGTGGACTGGTAGAAGCCAGTCCCATCTTGGAAGGGCTCATGGCTGTGCTTCCACCTTCTGGGCTGATGCAGGCATCCCTTCCACGACTTCTCCTGCACCTGCCTGTCTGCCCTGATCTGCCCATGAACTCCTGGACGGGCATCTAGGATTTAGATCAAGGAGAGAGCAACTGCTGCTCTTGTTTCTCCCGTCTGTGGTGACTGCATCTACTAACCCCTGCTCGCACACAGGCCCTGAAGGTGAAGCAGCGTCTGAACCTCCTGCTGCTCTGCAGGAACTTCTAGATGGGATGATTTGTTCTCTTAGCTAAGTGGACATCTCTCCAGAGGAGCACCCCTGGTTCCCCTGACACCACGGGGCGGACCCTGAGGGATGAGTATTGGACTTACTCAGAGGTCACGTCTGTCTCGTCAATCTTACACCTCCAAGCACAGGCCTGAGGCCAGAGCAGGGCATCAGGTGGCCCAGCTGAGCCCTTGGGCTGCAGTCTCCCTGTCTGAGAAGTGGGGACTCTCCCACATTCCTTACTCAGATTAAGGAAGAGAATGACTTGAAAATTCATGAGAATCCTCATCTCAAAGGGGCCATGGTAGTCGAAGGAATTAGTGTTTCAAAGGGAAGAAAGAGAAGCCGGTCCTGATTTTGGCACTGAAGCCCAGAGTGTGAGGTCAGAGAACAACCTGTGGCTGCCTCAAGGGGAGGGAGTGGCTCTCAGAGCTCTGACATTCCTGGGTTGTGTCCTTGGCTGACTCAGAGGCAGCTGTGCATGTGCTAAAGGCCTCTGCCTGCGTGCCCCAGAACCTGGGAGAAAGCCCACTGCCAAACCAAGGGGCCTACCGTGGGATGGTGTGATGACAGCCGAGGGGGAGGAGCCGCCAAACCAGCCAGCAGGTTCCACTGCAGCCTAGCAGAGACCCCACACCTCCACCCCTTGCAGATGGGGCAGTAACATCTTTGAAAGTCCAGATCCCACCGAGGGGCTGAAACTGCTCAGAAGGGTCTTCTTGTCCAAACAAAGCTGCGCCGTGCAGGCAGAGTATCCCATGAGGCAAGTCACGATAGTGATGGTGACGAATATCCTTCTGCTGAATTCACCCATGTAGACATAGAGCTACTAGTGTCACCGGGAGGGAGAGAGACGACATTATGTGGCTCCTGATGGGAGCTCCCAGCACCACGGGTGGAGGAGTTCTGATGAATGTTCCAGTCAGTCATTCATCTGCCCATTAATTACTTAAATATAGTTTTTGACCATTATGCACAAATTACTATGACCAATACAGTGGAAGACGTGGGGACAAACTCAAACTTTCGAACAGTGTTTTCTCAAGGTACGTTTGCAGGATCTTATTTATGAGCAGAGCTTGAAAAGCCGATTTCCTGTTTCTAACAAGAAGACCAAAGCAAAAAAAAAGAATTTCTTTTTAAAGGTTTATTTATTTATTGGAAGTCTTCCATCCTCTGGTTCACTCCCCACACGTCTGCAACTGCTGGAGTTGAGCCGATCCGAAGCCAGTAGTCAGGAGCTCCATCCGGGTCTCCCCCGGGGTGCAGGGGCTGAAGCACTTGGGCCATTTTTCTGCTGCGTTCCCAGGCACATTAGCTGGACTGGAAGTGAAGTAGCCGGAACTTGAACTGATGTCCATATGTGATGCTGGCACTGCAGGCGGCAGCTTAACCTGCTCTGCCACAGTGCCGGCTCCAAGAACGCATTTGAGGGCAAGCATTTGTCGTAGCAGTTAACATGCTCGTGTTCAGTATCAGAGACCCCAGGTTCGATTCCCAGCTCCAGCTCCTGACACCAGCTTGGTGCTAATGCAGACCCTGGGAGGCAGAGGTGATGGCTCACGTCCTTGGGTTCCTGCCTGCTACTTGGGAGGCCTGGGTAGCTTTCCTGAACGCTTGGTGTCGGCCCAATCCAGCCATGGCTGCTCTGGGCATTTGCCTCTCGATTTCTAATGAATTGTGTTCATAAGACATTTTTTTCTGCCAAGGACCATTCGTGGGCCATATAAGTTAAAAATGAGCCTGCTCTAGCTGTATTGAATTTCGGGTTCCACCTGTGGTTGCCTTGGCAGGGCCAGACCACGTGACTTCATGTACCTCAGATGGCGCACGGGCGGGACACTCCCCAGCCCTGCAAACACCAGGGCTAATCCACGTTGAGCAGTGAGCGGCCTACCAAATGTGGTGGGGCCTGATTGTGCTGCTGGATCTCCAAGGCTTGGCTGCTCCTCTGTAGGGGCTAGGGAACACCTGGCCCACAGGGCACCCAGGCTCCTGTGGGTAAGCAATGAGGACCCCTCTGTGAAACCACCTAGGGCTATTGATTATTATTCCCAGGAGGGGTCGTTGAACATGTGCTTATCAGTTTGTGTTTACTGGTGAGACTAACTTTAGCAAGGAAGGAAAACTGGTTTTCAGCAAGAAAACCCAGAACGGTGGGGTCGAACCCAGGACTCGGTTCAGCAGTGGGTTGGGGCCTGGCTGCAATATTTTCTAAAATAGCGCTGCTCAAACTTGAGTGGGGACGTGAGCTACCAGGTGGCAGGCGACAGGTGCTGCTTATCTTTTTTTTTTCCTTTTTTCTTTCTTTCTTTCTTTTTTTTTTTTTTTTTTTTGGACAGGCAGAGTGGACAGTGAGAGAGAGAGAGACAGAGAGAAAGGTCTTCCTTTTGCCGTTGGTTCACCCTCCAGTGGCCGCCACGGCCGGCGCATCGCATTGATCCAAAGCCAGGAGCCAGGTGCTTCTCCCGGTCTCCCATGCAGGTGCAGGGCCCAAGCACCTGGGCCATCCTCCACTGCACTCCCGGGCCACAGCAGAGAGCTGGCCTGGAAGAGGGGCAACCGGGACAGAATCCGGCGCCCCGACTGGGACTAGAACCCCGGGGTGCCCGTGCCGCAGGCGGAAAATTAGCCTAGTGAGCCGCGGCGACAGCCCGGGTTCTGCTTATGTAACGAGCTCTCAGGGGAAGTCCGTGCTGCTGGGCCGTGGACCACACTTTGAGGAGCAGGGCTCTCAGGGGTGCAGTGTCCGGTGGGGAGGAGCAGAAAGGAAGCACAGCCCAGGGGTCTCCAGGCAGGCGCCCCTGCAAGAGTTGTGGAGAGGTCTCTGGAGACTGCTCACCCCCCCCCCCCCCCCACAACACTGGGAGGAAGAGGCTGCTGTTTTCCTGGGCTGTGTGCTTGTCTGGAGTTTGGAAGGCGGAAATGCGCTCTGAGAGGGTAGGAGGAAGAAGAGGAGGAGGAGGAGGAAGGAAGGGGGCCCCATCATGTATGTGTAATGTGTGGGGGCAGCTGCCTTTTCCCTCGGCTGGACAGTGATCTAGAGATAGCAGAGTGAGCCACTTCCTGCCGCCAGCATCTCACGGGACAGCGCGGCGGAAGGCGGTGCAGACCGGATTGTGTGGGGGTCAGAGGGGCCGGGCAGTGGAGGTGGTGAGGAGTGATGGCTGAAAGCGGAGCAGGGGAGGAGCAAGGAGCAAGCACTGAGAAGGTGCCCAGTGCCCCTTCTTCCTGCATTCCTGCCACGCCTTTTGTGTTCACCCTTTCCCAGCTGGTCAGGCTCTTGGGTGCCCTCATGCTGCCCTGACGTCAAATCGTCCCCACTGGCCTGAGTGTAGTTGAATCCTGCCCGTGGGTGGGAGAGTGGCCTGATTCGATTCATCCACACCGGGGGCCACGTGACTATAGACCCACTGGGCACGCCAGCATCGCGCCGCCCGCCGATCCCTCCCTGCTTCTCCTCCCGGCCTGAGCCTGAGCCGTAGGGAAACCTGGGGCTCTGAACAGGTCTCTTTTGCTGTGGGTCCTGACACCTAAGGGACCTGCGGTGGGGGAGCCGTGGGGACAAATCCAGATGTGCCGGGTGCAGGTGTCAGTTCAAGGAGAAGGGGTCTCTCTGCCTCCACAGTGGGCACCCAGCAGGAGGCGAGGGTGTCTGAAGTTTGCTGTGGTGGGGTGATTTTCACACTGAGTTCGCTGTGCAGACTTAGGGGCTGGTGTGTGTGTGTGTGTGTGTGTGTGTGATTGTCAAGCAAGTGCTTTGTGCTGTGCCCTTTTCAAATTTTATCTTTGCTGTGATCTATCTTGTGCATTAAACCACTATGTAAGATTTATAAGGGGACTTCAAACTAGGAAAATGAAATTAAAAGTTTATTTTGGTGTAAAACTTTTTGAAATCCATGTGTAATTTTTTTCCTAAAATATACATTGCTTTGATCCCCCCTATATGCATGGAATTTGTTTTTGTTTTTTGCACCAAAATCAACTTCTCTCTCTTTTTTTTTTTTTATTTATTTGACAGATAGAGTTAGACAGTGAGAGAGACAGAGAAAAAGGTCTTCCTTCTGTTGGTTCACCCCCCAAATGGCCACCATGGCCAGAGCTACGCCGATCCGAAGCCAGGAGCCAGGTGCTTCCTCCTGGTCTCCCACACAGGTTCAGGGGTCCAAACACCTGGGCCATCCTCCACTGCCTTCCCTGGCCACAGCAGAGAGCTGGACTGGAAGAGGAGCAGCTGGTACTAGAACCCAGCGCCCATATGGAATGCCGGCACCGCAGGTGGAGGATTAACCAAATGAGCCATGGCGCCAACCCCAACTTCTCTTTTAATTACATTTTTTCCTGTGAACTTTTTGACATCGCCTGTGTTTGAAGAAAGTGTTTTTAAATGCAAGAAGGGTTAAAAGTGGTTGTCCCTGGGGAGTCGAGCTTGGAGGAGGAAGGATGTTGCCGGAGGATCTTGCTTCCATTGTAAAGCCTTCTGTGCAATGCCATTTTGCCTTAGCGGTGCTCATGCGTATTACTCTGCTAAACACGTAAATTAAAGAGATCAGTGCTGTAGTGCAGCGAGGTAAGCCACTGCTTGTGACACAAGCATCCCATATCGGAATGCTGCTCAAGTCATGGCCGCCCTGCTTCCGATCCAGCTTCCTGCTAATGTGCTTGGGCAGGCAGCGAATGATGCCCTAAGTACTTGGGCCTCTGCCACCCCCAGCTCCTGGCTTCAGGCTGACCCAGCCCAGCCCTGGCTGTTGCAACCATCTGGGGTGGGGATGAATCAGCTGATGGGAGATCTCTCTTTTTTCTCTCTGTCCTTCTCTCTGCCTTTCAAATAGCTCTCTTTTTTAATTTAAATAACTAATGAAAAGAAATAGACCTCTGACACTGAAGCAAGATGGGAAATCCTTGCCGTGGGAGAAAGACGCAGGACTGGGAGCGGAGAGATCTGGGGGCTCAGGCGTTCGGCTGTGAACTTTTCTACGACCTGGCCCAGGCGGCTCTGAGTCTTTCCTCAGCCGTGGCACGGGAGAAGAGCCGGTCCTTCCCCTCCTCTGTGGTTTGACCCTGCTGTTCCAGGAGCAGCTGTCGGCAGTGGGGCCAGAAGTGTCCTCCCAGTCCCCACGATGCCCGGGGTGGACACAGGTCTAGCACCTACCACATGGGTGGTCCCAACCCACACCCACACCCACACCCACACCCACGGGCTGGCCAGATAACTGGTGGGCTGGAGATGAGGGAGATTTTGACTGAGTTAGATTGCTTTTTCCCAGCCCCTGGCATCTGTGGGAAGAGTGAGTATGCAGGTTTCTTGCACAGCACATGCGCTGTGCCCCTGAGCTGGGTGTAGTCCATGTCAAGGCACAGTAGGTGCCTGGCATGAAGTTGGATGTCCTAAGGAGTGGAAAGAAGTTTTGCAAATTGGCTCCACTGTTCAAGAATGGATACTCAGAGTCTTTGGCTCAGCCAAGATAAGAGGAATGAGGATGGGACATGGTAGCTGCCTTCTTCCTGCATTTGGTGGCTGCTGCACGCGTGGGGCACAGCATCTTGTGTATCTTTGTGTCCCCAAGACTTATTGGGCACTTCGGATGCAGGAAGCATGACAGTGCATTCACTCCTGTCCTGCGGGCATTGCTGGCCCCGGTGGGATCCAGGCAAGCACTGGGGAGAGCAGTCCAGGGCAGTGCCCCATGATGGGGAGGATGCCGAGCCATCCTGCACAGGGCACCGTGGTTATGGTCATGGCAGTCTCAGCTGCTCCTGGATGAGCTTCCTGCCAACGGCCCGGGTTCTCCTCAAGTGGTGAGCCCACCCAGCAGAGTCTTGGGGACCCAGACAGAGAGCAAGGACACGTCTCTGTGCATGTGGGAGTCTTGCGAGCCAGGCCCAGCCTGCGGCAGTAGAACCTGACCTGGAGGAAACTGGGTGGGGGCAGGTGGCCTGAGGGAGACAGTCTGTCCCTTGGCTGTCCTGGGCCCTGACGTGTTGAGACACCACCTGGCTTCCCCTCTCTGCTCTGGAGGGAGGCCAGGACCTGCCAGCTCTCAAGATAAGGCAGGAATGCACCCGTCTGGCTCGCCCGGGCTGTGGGTGAGCCAGGGACTGCTCAGTGGGCTGTTGGAATTCTTTTCCTGGGATATTGAGAGGACGTGGGTGCCAGTGTCTGCTATGGATCATGACACTCATCGTCCAGTTGGCTCACCCTTCCTCAGTTGGAACCCTTCTGTGGTCAGCAAGGACGTACCAGGCTCTGGGTTCTCATGCTTCTTGAATTGCATTTTCTCAACTGTCCTGTGAGATAAATGGATTATTTTCATTTTACAGGCGAGGAAACTGATGCTCAGAAAGCTAAAAATAAAACCATGAGCGACAGTGTTTGCCTGGTGGCATTCGCTGTTCCGGGCACTTGCAAACGGCTCAGTGCACTGAATCCTCACCACAACCAGCGTGGTGGCTGTGGTCCCCGCCTCAGGGATGGGGAGGCTCGCCCAGGCTCCCACAGCCAGCCTCCTAGGCAGCTGGGGTCTGCGTGATCCTGGGGTCCTCTCCAGATCTGAACCCCTGTGCTCTGGACGTGCTGTTCTCCTGTGCAAGTCCAGTGTGGGGCCCCTGGAGGCAGCTCGTGGGCCATGCTTGATGGGTGGGCATTATGGAGGGATGGGGCCATTCTAGATCTCAGCCTGGGTAGACGGAGGAAAAATAAGTCGTGTTGAAGATGACGCATAACTTTCCTGCGTCCTGACAATGAGCCTTGAATGAAAGCTGTCGGGCAGTGCCAAATCCTTAACGACTTTGGGCAGAGTCAGAGGAACGGGCAGGAGTGGCAGCCCCCAAGGCGCCTGGTAGCTGCTAATTGGGGGTAGTGTTGACAGAAGAGATGGCACAGCCATGCTCTGAGCCACTGGCCCACCAAGGCTCTGGCTTCTGCTGGGGGCCGGCGCTGGGTGGGAGGAGGAGGTGGAGAGAGATGTGTTTCCAAGAGGGCTTGCACTTGCTCCTTCTGCCCCTCCCTGCCCTCCAGACTCACGGGCACGGGCGGGCAGGCTGGGTGTGGATCTGCGTTAAATCCCTTTGAGGGCGGGGGCGAGGGAATGGGCCACCTGCAAGCCTGCAGGCAGGAGGAGGCGGGGTGGCACTGCCCATTCCTGTGGGAAACCCTTTCTTTGTGATTGCTTTGGCCACTGGGATCCGCGGTGACTGTGCACTGGTCAGGGCCATGTTGGAAGGCGTACTCTGTGGCTCACTGTGTCCCGGGCCAGTGAGTCCTGCAGCATGGAGCCACCTGTAATTCTTCCTGCTTGTGAATGCCCAGGATCACAGGGAGAGGCACTGAGACCATTAGAATCTGAAAATACAGATGCAAGGTCAAATGCCAGCCACAGACCCTCTGCAAAATTATGATTTTGCAGACCTGTGCTAAGACCTGGACAGGTGCATTTTTAGCAGGCTCCCCAGACTGCTCTGCTGCGCCCCTGAGTCTGAGGGCTACTAGCACAACGGAAGGAGGAAGGAACTGCACCCACAATCAAGGCCGCCACGTTGTCACCGACCACCAAGACAGCAAGGAGGAGCTGGGGGAGATTGTGGCAGGTTCGTGGTCTGCAGCCAGGAAGGGGGTGAGCCTCCCAGGGCAAGCATATGTCTTTGTGGGCGTCATTTTGGGAAGAAGAGCCTGGGAACCCTGTGAGGAAGGGCGCCACACACCTCGTGGGTGAAGGGGGAATTTGTTGTGCTGGTTGCCCCATAGATGTGGTGTGCCCTGGGGGCCCAGACATGCTCACCCCCAGATGCTGTCCTGTCCCGTCCTTGATGGACGTCGGCCATCAAGGGAGCACAGTGACTTTGAAGACAGGACAGGGGTGAGGGCTGAGGGATACTGGTGGACCCTCCAATCCTGTGTAGCAGGCTCAAGGTGTCACCTGCACAGAGTACCTAGCTGTCCCACACTGTCAGAAGTCCCACGGAGGCACAGACTTGCTGCTTGTGAACACCCCAGGGTGCAGCAGTTGGGTGACTGAACTGCCAGGAGAGGGAGGCGATGGTAAACCTGGTTCCCACCATCAGGAGCTGACAACGGCCGGGAGCTCCTGTCAAGACAATGTCATGACTGAGCCGCGACAAAGTTGGTTGGGGAAAATATTTGTAAGACACGTGACAAAGGGTTAACATCATAAATGTGTCCTAGCTTTTATATACAATAAGAAGAGGCCAACACCCCAACAGAAAAACCAGCAAAGCATACATGAGCGGGGAGTTCTGGTGACCAATACACATGGGAAAAGACTGCACGCTTACTGGTAATCAGCTTTAGGACAACACAGAAATACCACCTTTCAAGTATCGCAGTAGTGATGCTGGAAAAAGCACCAAGGCCGTGTTTGGCAAGACGAGGGGAAGCCTGGCTGGGGCGTAGGAGTGGGCTGAGGTTGTTTGTAGTTATTAATAGGGTTAATCAGTCTTTCTGGAGGATGATCAGTTAAGCATCAAAAAACCTTAAAACTGTCCATATCTTTGATGAAGGATGCTTCTTCTTCGTATTTATCTTAAGAAAGACAATCAGAGAATGTATGCATAAGTTATGCATAAGTTATTTATAGCAGTGTTATTAATGATATTAAAATTATAATTGACATTAATGAGTTAATGATATTAAAAATTGTTTGACCCTGTGGTTAAGTCACATCTAGGATGCCTGTGTCCCCTGTTAGAGTACCTGGCTCTGGCTCCTGACTCCAGCTTCCTGCTAATGCAGACCCTGGGAGGCAGCGCTGATGGCTCAGGCCATTGGGTTCCTGCCCAACAAGTGAACCAGTGGACGGGAGCTCACTCTCAAATACATTTGTTTCTAAATTGCAGATACATGTCTAACATTAAGAATTGTCTTTAAAAACCATGGTTTATCTGTACGATGGGCCATTATGCAGCCATTAAAAGCTGGATATTAAGAGAACTTTTAATTATGTGGGAAAATGTTCATGCTTTATTATTAAGTGAAGAATTAAAGAAGAAAAGTAGGCTCCAAACTCATATATACAGCATTCCTCTCCCTTATATTAAAAATAAATAAACAGGGGTGGACATCTGGCCTAGAGGTTAAGACACCATTTATGATGCTTACACGCCACGTTGGAATGCTTGGCTTTGACTCCAGCTCCCTGCTATTGTAGACCCTGGGAGGCAGCAGTGATGGCTCAAGCAGCTGAGCTCCTGCCATCCACGTGGAAGATTGCATTGCAATCAGTCAGGGCTCCTGGCTTTGGCCCTAGCTGGGGGCCGTTGCAGGCATTTGGGGAATGAATCAGAGTTTGGGATTTCTCTCTCTCTCTCTCTCTCTCTCTGCCTCTCGAGGAAGTTAAATTAAAAAAAAAAATAAATAGAAATGACTGTGGTTTGCACCAGGAAAACTCTGAGAACAGACATCAGAGGTAATGTGGTTATCTCAGAAGATGGGATTGAAAACAAGTTTTTAGCTTCCACTTGGTGTTTTTCTGTTTTCCTTTTTAAATAATGGGCGTGTTTCTTTAATAATAAAACCTAATCAGGCCGGCGCCGCGGCTCACTAGGCTAATCCTCCGCCTAGCGGCGCTGGCACACCGGGTTCTAGTCCCCGGTCGGGGCGCCGGATTCTGTCCCGGTTGCCCCTCTTCCAGGCCAGCCCTCTGCTGTGGCCAGGGAGTGCAGTGGAGGATGGCCCAGGTGCTTGGGCCCTGCACCCCATGGGAGACCAGGAAAAGCACCTGGCTCCTGGCTCCTGCCATCGGATCAGTGCGGTGCGCCGGCCGCAGCGCGCCAACCGCGGAGGCCATTGGAGGGTGAACCAACGGCAAAGGAAGACCTTTCTCTCTGTCTCTCTCTCTCACTGTCCACTCTGCCTGTCAAAAAAAAAAAAAAAAAAAAAAAAACAAAAACAAAAAAAAAACCTAATCAAGCAAGGGTTTTCCTTTTTAAGCGAGCCTGCCATTGCTGTGTTCCTTCTGCCTTGAGGACCTTGGCAGATGACAAGGCCGTCCCAGCCTTCCTGCCTCTGCAGTTTAGATCATCATTTCTACAAAAGCTGGCTGAACACCTGTTTGGTGCCCGGGGCTGAGCTGGGCCCTGAGAGATTGATGAAGATGACAGCTCTCCCCCGCAGGTCCCTCCAGGATGCTTGGTATTTAAGGCTAAGATGAGTGCCTAGGTCGTTTGCCCTCAAAGTTCATTTGTGGCCTTTTGAGTGTCCAGCATTTTGCTGGCTGTGAAGATGGTACGGGGGCGTCTCGCTGAGTGCCTGAGAGCTACCCTTCTTGCCTGAAGCCCTGGTTCCCCTCTGTCTTTGGAAATGCAGTTGGCAGCTCTTGACTGATAAATCAGTAGGCTGCAATGATTTCCAGGGGACCAGGCCCTGTGCAGTGCAGTGGGACATTGAAAAATCACGCCATGTGTCTCTGGATTATGTCTCACATGGATGCATGCATGTGACATGCTGCCATGTGTTGGACAATCCTAGCAGGATAAGTCAGATAAGGAAGCAAACTCTGCTCTCAGGCTCAATGTGCTCCTATGACCAAGTGTGCAAGAGTATAGGAAAAACCAAAGCAAAGTGCTGTTCCCGGTTCTCTCACTCAACAGTCAACACAGAACATATCCGAGACCCTCTATCACCAGCCTGTGTGGCGATTTCTTCCCACCAGCAATGTCCTGCAAGTTTGTTCTGACATCGTCTACTGGAGGTAGAATCACATCCCACAGATTGAGGGTTCAGTCCCACCTTCAGTGCCAGTCGCAAATAGCGGGTTGTCACCCGTGCTTCTGACCTCTAAATTCTGGCTATACATCAGCATCCCCAAGATCACCTTCCTTGGGTCTGACTAATTTTCTAGAGCAGCTCACAGGACTCATGGAAACACATTTCCAGTACAGAGGATCTTAGAAAGGAGGCTGATAAGGAGACAAACATAGTGAGGAATGGAGAAGGGGTGTAGAACTTCCCACCAGGGAGGGCGCAGAGTAAAATCTCTTATCAGGAATCCCCGCATGGTCAGCTGTCTCCAAACCCAGTCCCTTTGGTTTATATATATATGTGTATATATATATATATATATATATATATATATATATGAAAGAATTACACAGAGAGAACAAGAGGCAGAGAGAGAGAGAGAGAGAGAGAGAGGTCTTCCATCTGCTGGTTCGCTCCCCAGATGGCCACAATGGCTGGAGTTATGCCAATCTGAAGCCAGGAGCCAGGAGCTTTTTCTGGGTCTCCCATGTGGGTTCAGGGGCCCAAGGACTTGGGCCACCTTTGACTGCTTTCCCAGGCCATAGCAGAGAGCTGGATTGGAAGTGGAGCAGCCAGGACTTGAAGTGGTACCCATATAGGAGTCACAAGTGGTGGCTTTACCTGCTACACCACAGCAGGTTCCCTCTTTGGGTTTTTATGGAGGCTTCATTACATAGACAAGAGTGATTAAATCATTGGCCGTTGATGATCAATTTAACCTCAGTCTCTCTCTCCTGGAGGTTGAGGTGTGTGGGAGGGTCTCAGCGCTCTAACCCTGCCTTGGTCTCTCCTGTGATCTGTTCCCCTTCTGCCAGCTACCATTCAGCTCATTAGCATAGGAAAAGACCCTTAAGGCCAGGGAGGTTCCAAGTCTCTTAGGAGTTACATGGCAGGAAATGGGCATGAGGAGCAAGTATGTGTTTCAGAAGACCACAGGCCTCAGGAGAGAAAGAGATTTGGAAGTTAGTGGTGGAGCCAGGACTCCTAACCTCTGCTCTGCCCACAACATGGGTCAGCACAGTGCTGAGTGTTTGGGAGGGGCAATTTTGTGCACTGTCAAGTGGTGATCAGGAAGCCAATTTGGGATAAAAGATTCACAGAAATCAAGAAACAGAATTTACCATAAGTGGCCAGGAGTTGAGGCTGTAAATGAAATTATAGCAAGGGTACTTGGGCATTAAAATCCAGGTGTGCAGAAGAAAACGGGCAGAGAGGGGCCATAGTGGGTGGGGCTGTTGCCTGCAGTGCCGGCATCCCATATGGACGCCGGTTCTAGTCCCAGCTGCTCCACTTCCCATCCAGCTCTCTGCTGTGGCCTGGGAAAGCAGTAGAAGATGGCCCAGATGCTTGGGCCCCTGCACCTGCATGGGGGACCTGGAGGAAGCTTCTGGCTCCTGGCTTCAGATTAGCGCAGCTCAGGCCGTCACGGCCACTTGGGGAGTGAACCATTGGATGAGAGACCTTCTCTCTCTCTTTCCCTCTGCTTCTCTGTAACTCTGACTTTCAAATAAATAAGTAAATCTTTTTTTAAAAGAGGGACAAGGAATAATTGGTAACAATTTGGACATACGTCTGCATCCATATCCACACCCATGCACAGTCCTCTGCAGAGCCACGTGTTCAGTGTGAATTTTAGGAAAGTAGGAAGGCCTTCTGTCCCCATGTCATTTCTCCACCTGCTCAGTGTGTGCCTAAACCTGCCATTGTTGACGCCCCTTCTTGGCCAAAGGTGCTCTGTAAATGGGAATGTGTCACCTTGGAGAGAAGTCAACCCTGGGCGATGCTTGATCACCTTATATGAACTTTGGGGAAGATCACAAGGGATGTGACCAGGGAGAGGCAGAGGGTTCGCAGGCTGGGGATGGGGATCTGTGGCCCTGGAGGGGAGTTGGGAGGCAGGTGTTCTAGAAGATGCACTGTTTAGTTCACCACTTGATAAGGATGACTGTGTGTCCCACAGTCAGGGGGGCACCTCCACCATCTTCTCCCTTTTCTTGCTCTAAAGCATGAGTGCCTATTCGAGGTTTTATCTTTCACGCACAGTCTCTTGGGCTTTGCTCAGGCTGTGGTTCTGGCTGATGTTTCAAGCAGTGAGCAAGAAGTTCATGCCGCTGAAGTTCTTTCATGAATCGAATGGACATCGACAGTCAGGAGCTCGAGTGGTGGGAAGGGTGCCTGACCCAGCCGGGCACGCCTGGCCACTTGACTGCTTCTTCTCCTTCCTGTCATTGCCACAAGGAAGAGAGGCAAGGGGAAGTTCATATTCCTGGTATTTCTCTGCAAGGAAGTGGTTATTTAACAGGGAGGAAGTGGGGTAGAGAGATGGGGACTTGGGGACACCACAGGAGAGTTTGTATAGCATCTCCTGCCTCTTCTCTTCTCGCAGATATTTCTTTCACATCCGTGCTGTATTTCCTTTTCTTTGTGTTTCTCTGCTCTCTGCAATAGCTTGTAAGTCCTTCATGGTGTGGGGTATCTCTTCTTTGGAGCACTTAGGACAATGATTGGCAAATGGGGGGAGGGGCAGGCGTTTAGCACAGTGGTTAAGTTGCCACTTGGGATGCTCACATTCCATGTTGGAATGCCTGGTTTGAGTCCCAGTTTCCTGCTAATGTGCATCCCTGGAGGCAGCAGGTGATGGTTCAAGTATTTGGGCCCTTGCTCCCAGTGTGGGAGGCCCAAATTGAATTTTGGGCTCCTGGCTTCAGCCTGGCCCAGCTCTGGCTATTGTGGGTATTTGACAAGTGAACCAGTGGATGGAAGATCTCTCTCTGTCTGTCTCTTTGTCTCTCTTGCCTTTCAAATAAAAAGAAACTAAGTAAAAAATTTAAAAATAAGTGAGGGGTGGCAGTATAAACTAGTGAAGAGATGGATGGACAGCTGGATGGATGGGTGGGTGGATGGGTGAGTGAGCAGACGGGCGAGTGAGCTCAGCACTGCCCCAGTAACCTACAGCAGGGCTGTGTCTAGAGTGAAGATGGTAGACTGAGGGAGAGATCAGAGAACACCAGGCCGTGTTGTCCCTGGAAGCCTTTCTCTGCATTGCCAAGGGCAACTCATGCTGAGCCTAATTTATCTCAGTCTTGGACTGTGGAGCTCCCTTCATTTGACAACACCATCCACTGTGCTTTTACTTAGAGCAGGTTCCAAAAAAGGCATCAGCCCTCAGCCCGACTTGGCTCTGCTCAACAATTCCTTCCTTCCCTGTGTCTTACGGATTTTTTGGATAACAGCAGCAATACAAGCCAGAGGAAGGAAGTTAGGCTGCAGGCCAGGGAATGAAATGAGCAAACCTGTGCAAGCAGTGGCCACAGGGCAGCCAGGGCAGCCAGGGCAGCCTCCTGTGGCTCTGTGGACCAGGGTCATTGATAGGTCAGGTTGAAGCCCTCGGGCGACTTCTGGCTCCTGATGCTTACCCTACTGAGTTTGACTTAGAGTAACTTCTCCAAGGACCGGACACTCATTTTGAGAAGCATCCATGTGGTCTGTTCTCCTTGTTTTAATTTATGGCTTCCCATGTCTTTCGGGTCATCCACGAGCTAGTTTCCCCAGTACACAGGCACTGTGTCCCCTGGAACTTTTGGGGTTCCGTGAAGCTCCTTCAGTCATCAAGGGAGACGAGTGTGGTGGGTGCGGTGCCTCTCCCCAAAAAGAAACGCTGCCTTGTATCTGCTTTTTTATTTATTTTATTTTATTTTGACAGGCTGAGTTAGAGAGAGAGAGAGAGAGAGAGAGAGAGAGAGAGAGAAAGGTCTTCCTTCCGTTGGTTCACCACCCAAATGGCCGCTACGGCTGGTGCGTTGCGCTGATCCGAAGCCAGGAGCCAGGTGCTTCTCCTGGTCTCCCATGTGGGTGCAGGGTCCAAGCACTTGGGCCATCCTCCACTGCCTTCCCTGGCCACAGCAGAAAGCTGGACTGGAAGAGGAGCAACCGGGACCAGAACTCGGTGCCCATATAGGATGCCGGTGCCACAGGCGGAGGATTAACCAAGTGAGCCACAGCACCAGCCCCTCGTATCGGTTTTTACACATGAAATTTCTGCACGAGGTTTATTGGAGAGGAGGATCCATACCTCCAATTTCAGAACCATTGTCGAGAGAATAGAAAGACTGTTGTGGCTAGGTGGCCAGTCCGTTTGACGATGGGCTTGGCTCCCTGGCTGGGAGAAAAGTCCTTCCGAATGGCCGGGAATCTCTTCTGTTTGCAGGTTCTGGTGGACACCTCTGTTGCTCCAGACCCTGCACCTGCTGCTGGCTCTACTGCGCTTCCTGCTTCTCACCCCTTGTTGCCTGCCTAGTTCCTGACATGCAGTCCACCTGCTTTTGGTAAATGTTTGCCCCTTACCATCACCTCTCTGGCCTGGAATGCTGACCTGCTTCCTGCTCCCTTCTGACAGCATTATGGTTTTTTTTCACTTGATTTTGTCTTCCTGGATATCTGTTCCCTTCCTTGCTGTGACCTTGGGTGACTGTTTTAAACTTTTTTTTTTTTTTTTTTTTTGACTTCTTAGATCCTGGCTGTCCCTGGAGGCCCTGGTCTGTCTTTTTTTTTTTTTTTTTTTTTTAAGATTTATTTATTTAGTTTAAAAGAGCCACAGAGAGAGAGAGAGAGAGAGAGAGAGAGAGAGAGAATCTTCCATCTATTGGTTCACTCCCCAAACGGCTGCAATGGCTGGAGCTGGGCCGATCCAGAGCCAGGAGCCAGGAGCTTCTTTAGTGTCTCCCATGTGGGTGCAGGGGCCCAAGTACATGGGCCATTTTCCACTGGCTTCCCAGGTGCGTTAGCAGGGAGCTAGATCTGAAGTGGGGGCAGCCAGGATTCCAACTGGAACTCCTATGGGATGCCGGCACTGCAGACAGTGGCTTGACCCGCTTCACCACAGCGCCGGCCCCAGCACTGTCTACTTTTAGGCTGGGATCTGAGGGTGGAGCTGAGTGAGGTTCAAGACTTGTGCTGTGATTGGAAGATGGGGATGAAGGATTAATGGGGGCGACCCAGTGGGCAGAAAGAAAGAAAAATTCACCTTCCCGGTGACAGCGTGGTTTACGCGGCACTCTCCCACTCTTGTCTCATTTCGTTCTCATCCGCCTGGCGGCTGAGGCAGTCTTGTGTCTGTTACACACAGGAAGTGGAGGCTCAGCCTTCTGTGATTTGCTAAAGACTGCAGAGCTGGAAATCCAACTTGACTCTAAATTCTGAACCTGGGTGACACCAGCCTTCTGTGCATGGTCATAAGAGCTCAGAAACAGGTTGGTTGCTAAACAGTGAGGAAAGGTGCTCATTCATGGGCATTAGGAGTGGCCTGGCTGGAGCTTGGGTGTGTAGGGAAGGCAGAGAAGACCAGGCAGAGGAGTGGGGAGCTCAGAGACACCATCCCAGACAGTCTGTGGCCCTGGGGTCTGGGTAGGGGCCCTCTGGGGTCAGGCTGATCTCTTCTGCCTTTGGGCCGCGTTGGCTGGAGGGCCCATTTCTCCACCTGTGGGGTTGCACCTGCAGTGACTTTGCCTGGAGATCTGGAAGCATCTCTGCTGGCTAGTCCCTGAAGCTGGCAGGGTAATTCCAGAGGAATTGCGGCTCATTGTTCTCCAGGGTGGGGAGAGGAACTGCAGTGACTGCTAGGGGAAGCAGGAGGAGGAACCCGACGGCCACATCCCTCTGCCAGGAACACTTCCTATTTGAGCCCTCTCAGCTCGCGTGACATCGATTCCCCGGGTTGGGCCCCTGTGCTCTGTGCAGCTCTGCCTCGGCACACCTGGGTTGGAGCAGAGACCAAGACTAGTGGGGGACCTTCCCAGCCTCCAGTGACTGGCCTGTGGTCATTGACAGAGCAGAGCAGGTGTGGGATCAGCCAGGGCTCACTATAGGGAGTGGGGCCGGGGGTGCAGTGAGGGTGGCCCGCCTTGGTCCAGGTCATGAGAGCGTTATCTTTAGAGAATTTGAAACCATTAGTAAACATGTGTAAAAAGCAGTGTGCTTTTTCTAGTCACCATGTGCCGGGGACCCCAGTGCTGAGACACCACTCCCCTCTCCTGTTCCTCACTAGTTGGGCCAGCAGAACAAGGTGTTTGTCTCTGGCTTTGTGTCCTGGCCCTGCTCCTGGTCCCGACGTCCAAGTCACTTCACTTCTCTAAGCCTTGGTTTTCTTATCTGTAAAACAGCACCAAGAAGGATGCTTGCAAATAGTAAAAGGGAATGAGGGGAGGCCGGTGCTACGGCTCAATAGGCTAATCCTCCGCCTGCGGCGCTGGTACTCCGGGTTCCAGTTCCAGTTGGGGTGCCGGGTTCTTTCCCGGTTGCCCCTCTTCCAGGCCAGCTCTCTGCTGTGGCCAGGGAGTGCAGTGGAGGATGGCCCAAGTCCTTGGGCCCTGCACCCCATGGGAGACCAGGAGAAGCACCTGGCTCCTGCCATCAGATCAGTGCGGTGCGCCAGCCGCAGCGGCCATTGGAGGGTGAACCAACGGCAAAAGGAAGACCTTTCTCTCTCTCTCTCACTGTCCACTCTGACTGTCAAAAAACAAAAAACAAACAAACAAAAAAAGGGAATGAGGGGTTCGTGATGTGGCTCAGCAAGTTAAGCCACCACTTGTGAGGCCGGCATCTCATATTGGAGCACTGGTTCGAGTCCTGGCTGCTCCACTTCCAATCCAGCTCCCTGCTAATGCACCTGGGAAGGCAGTGGAGGATGGCCCAAGTGCTCGGGCCCCTACCACCCACATGGGAGACCCATATGGTGTTCCTTGCTCCTGGCTTCAGCCTGCCCCAGTCCTGCCTCTTGTGGATATTTGGGAAGTGAGCCAGTAGATGGAAGATCTGTCTCTCTCTAACACTGCCTGTTAAATAAATAAATAAATCTTTTAAAAAGAGACAAAATGCATACAAAGTTAGCTTATGGGGAGAAAACAGGAGGTGAACGTTGCAGAGCCTACAATATGGGCTGACATTTAGGCCACGCCCAGGTCTCACCACCCTGCCAAGGTGGTGTGTGAAGAGTTTGGGCAGGCTTGGGCCAGGTTCTTCTGTGGTGCTCAGGAGGGGCTGGGGTGGTTTCTGAGCTCTGGGGGCTGCTCCAGGTGGGCTCTTTCCACGTGACATCCAGCAGACAACAGGAGAGCCCTTGCAGGGTGCCTGGAGAGGCCCACGTGCCGGTGCCACGGCACTTCCCCCGGAGCTGAGTGACCGAGGGGCTGCAACCTGTTCCTGACATAGCTGTGGGACAGCGTGCCGAGCGGGGTCGGTGTGTTGCGGACTTAACTGTCCCTCGCTAGGCCACCCTGTGGGACTTCTGCAAGCTGGCTGCAGACTCCCGGGTCCCAGCACCCTCACCTCCTGCATCCCTGCTGCTGGGTGGCAAAGCCCTCAGTCGTTTGTGATTCTCTTAGCAGTTCCAGGAGGTGGGTGATGCAGCTTTTATCATGCTGGGGGCTTGCCCAGGCTGCCCAGGGTGAGGGCCGGGCAGTGGCTGGGCTCTGAGAACCTGTGTCTCCTGATGCCAGCCCCGAGATAGGAATTGGAGAGCGGGGGGAAGGCCTTCAGTTCTGTTCCCTGTGGTCGCAGGCTCCTTAGAGCTTTCCCACCTAGGTAAGACCTCAGGTGGCAGAAACAAGAACCGAGGGGACCAGTTCCTGCTCCAAACTTACAATGCTTTGATGGCAGGTGCAGGCTGATGGCCGGCCTGTTGCTGTGTGAGACCCTGGATCAGGTGCTGACTGTTGGCACACACTGCAGCATGCAGGCTTTGTGTATGAGCATTAGCGATTCAGTATTGGCCTGATGTTTGGGTGAGTGTGGGCAGTGCCCTCCTTTGAGGTCGGATAGCTCTCCTCTGCTCCCTCCCTGGGTGGTGCTCTTAACCCAGAGGGACCTCATATTCCACCCCTCACTGCTGTTGCCTTGCTCCATGGCTTCTGCGCTGTGGGCCTCAACTTCTGGTTGCAGGGCCTTCCTGGTGTGTGGTCAAGGGCTGGTCACAGTCATCGCCTGCCCCCGAGTCCGCTGGTGCCCTCTGATGTGTTCTGCCTCTGTGCGTTTGCTGTGGTGCAGTGTGCAGGGGGTGCCTGCAAATTTCCACTCCGACAACCCTCCCAGAGCCCAGGGGGATCGTCTGTGTTGCTCTGCAAACACATACGACAGCAGTCAGACTGCTGACTCTCAAGCCAAAGCCATGCCTGTGCAGAGGCAACCCCTTACCTGTAATCCTTCCCAACCCCCCTTCACCCTCCGTAGTTGGATCAGAGAGCGGCAGGGAAGTGGAACAGCGCGAGGCACAGGGAGTGCTGGTAGCAGCAATGGCGCGGTTTCACCCTCTGTGAAATGGAGACAGCGAGAGGGCTGCTGCCCTCCAGGGTCACCCCTGGGACATTCAGATTTCTGCCTCTCCAGGAGTGAGTGCCACCCGCCAGTAGATTGAAAATTCCCTGGGTGACTCCTCTGTTCGGGCAGCAGTGAGAACCACTGCTCTGGGAGCAAGAGTTGGCTAATTGCTTAGGACAGTAATAGCCCCGTGACTGGTCGTGCCCTGGCTACACGCCCCAGGCCATTCCACTCTTGCTTGGCCTTCCCACGAGCCATTTATTAGTCCTGACTCCAAGACGGGTATGTCCAGTCTTCACAGTTGTCTAGCAGGGAGTCGTACACCCATTTTACAAATGAGAAGACTGATGCTCAGGGCAGGTACAGACTTGCCGCCCCAGGTGATGGCACAAGTCCCTGAGGCCAGGCCTGCTTCTCCTTGAAGTCCCAGGGGCTGTGTCTGTGAGAGGGTGGTAATGCCCAGGGTAAGGGGGAACCTGGCCAGGGACCTTGGCTCTCATGGAGGCCCCTCTAGCGTGAAGAGCGGCCGGGTGAGTGGTGTCGCCTGGTATGTGGCTCCCACTCTCAAAAAATACCTCCTTCTGGAAGGAGGCGGAATGGCTCCCTGCCCTCCCCGTCCCCCCCTCTCCCCTCCCATGGCTGCAGCTGCTCTCACAGAGAGAAAGCTTGAGGCAGCAAAAGCAAACACTTGTCTGCATTCTGAGGGTTTGAGGAATTTTTGAGGTGTGCAATAGAGAAAAATGCCGGTTTCCCTTCTTTTTTTTTATAGCTTTTTAAAAATTTTTATTTATTTATTTTTATTTGTCAGGCAGAGTTAGACAGAGAGAGAGAGAGACAGAGAGAGAGAGAGAGAGAGAGAGTTATAGACAGTGAGAGAGAGACAGAGAGAAAGGTCTTCCTTCTGTTGGTTCACCCCCCGAATGGCGGTTCCAGCCAGTGCACTGTGCTGATCCAAAGCCAGGAGCCAGGTGCTTCCTCCTTGTCGCTCCCCCTCTTCGTGGAGGAACGACACTAAACCCTGCCTAGGCTTCATATCCGAGTCACGGCACCATTATGTCGCTCCCCCTCTTCGTGGAGGAACGACACAGGACCCTGTGTTGTTCTTTCGTCTTCTCGGCCCTCCCCGGGTTTGCTGCTGGTTCTTCCCGGGTTGGCTACCGTCCCTTCCACCTCTGTGGAAGGGCGGTTCCCCCTGCCACTTTCCCCACTTCCACGGGGGAGCGGCACACCGCTGGCCGGCTCTCTCGGGGGCTGCTCAGGTGTTCCTTCAGATAGATGTTCCTGGTGCATGTTGTCTCTCTCCTCCTTTATAGTCCTCTTCCACCAATCCCAACTCTGCTACCCACACGCCGAGTACGCTGCTCTCCTCCAATCAGGAGCAGGTCCTGCAGCTTGTTGGTTGAACTGGAGGCAGCTGTGTAAAAGCTGTTTCCTCCTCTCCCAGCGCCATATTGTGGGAGAGCAGATGCATAGAATAAGTCTTAATTCCAGTAACTTAGTCTAGTCCGAGCTGCTCCCCACACTCCTGGTCTCCCATGTGGGTGCAGAAGCCCAAGCACTTGGGCCATCCTCTACTGCACTCCTGGGCCACAGCAGAGAGCTGGCCTGGAAGAGGGGCAACCAGGACAGAATCCGGCGCCCCAACCGGGACTAGAACCCGGAGTACCAGCACCACAGGCAGAGGATTAGCCTAGTGAGCTGCGGCGCCGGCCCGGTTTCCCTTCTAAGGCACAGGCCAGCTGTGTCAAGCTGGCCTGAGCTGTTCTTCAGCCCTTCTGTGGTCCAGACACCATCAACAGAGGGCAGGGCTGAGAGCTGGACCGCTGGGCGCTGGGCCTGTCCCAGAGCACAGCGGTGCCAGCTGCCTGTGTGTCCTGGGAGCGGAACCTCGCCACTTTAACCCCTTCAACTCTGCTGTCCCCACCAGCTGGGTCACCCTCGGGCTGCTGTGGACAGGCCGTGGAACTGAAATGCCAGGCCCTGCCAGCTGCAGTCCCCTGGGAGAGGGGATGGAGGGAGAGTTCAGGAGTGTGGCTGCCCCGATGCTTAGACCTGCGGCCGCCTGGGGCTGGAAGGTTTGTCGAGGGTTTGCTGGCACCTGCTAAGGGATTCGATGTGCCCAAGGCCCAAAGGCTTTGCTGCCCAGCACACAGCAGATGCTTAGACCATTCTGAGTGGATGGAGGAGGAGAGAGACACATGGTGACATCTTGATGGCGTGGCGACATCTCAAAAGCAGTTGCCATCACGAGTTATTGGAGTGTTGGTGAATCTGTGTGGTGTGTTCAAACAATTCATGAAAAATGCATCCTATGAAAAAACTGCATGAATTTCACTTTTTTCTGGCCCCAAAGGAAACTTCTCTTTGAGTTCTGTTTCCATGAACTTTTTGAAGCGCGCCCGTATTCTTTGCTTGCTCAACTTGACTTTCTGGTTGTGGTTGTCACTCAGGTTGTCTTGAAGACAATCTCTCTGAAGGTTATTCTGATAATGGCATGGGCCTGATGCTGGGCTGTTTTCTGAGGTTGGAGCAGACACCCAGGGCCCTCAGTGGGGGTCACATGAACCCCAGGCCACTCAAAGTCCATCCTTAGCCTGGACTCTGGTGGCCCCTTATGGAGCCTTTACGCTGAGCCATGAACTTTCTGAGCAGTGGCTATTTGGGGTGGCATTTAAGTGGGGGCCAAAGTAGAAATGGTGGAAGGGGAGTGGGGGGATCCCAGGACAGGTAAACACTGGCAGTCCCCAGGGACTTACCTCCGCCCTGCTGATTGCTTGGCCTGGGATGGAGAGGCAGACAGTGGCTGCCCTGGGCATGGGCAGTCTTTAGAGCACCCAGGGTTGCTGGCTCAGGGCTGTCGGTCCCTGGAGTGACGGGTTCCCGGGCCCAGCCTGGGTGCCAGTGCCTGAATTGACGAAGCGTGGTCTTGAGTCCTGTAGCTGTCTTCGAGGCGGTGGACAGTGAGGTGAGCTGGCTTTGAGGCCTGGCTCTGCTGTGGCTCCTCAGGTGCGTCACCTGGCTTCCCTTGGGCCTTGGTTTCCTGGTTTCACAGCCCCTGTGCTCACACCAGTCCTCTCACTGGGGTGACTTCTCCCTGTGATGGTCAACCTTGCGAGACTGCTTCTGCCACAACCCACAGCCCAGGCTGCTTCTGGACATTGTGTTGTCATCGGGGGGACACTAGACTTGGAGTCCAGCTGAGGCTTTGCTAGGACAAGGTGGTGGCTACCTGACCAAGTGCATCACCTTCCAGGGCCCCGGTGAAAGGTCAAGGATTCCTAGGCAAGGAAGGGAGGCCCGGTACCCAGCCCAGCCCAGTCCTGGCTTGTCGGCCACGTGCAGATGCTGGCGGGTGGCGTGATCTGTCCTGTCCTGCGGTGTGACCTTGAATCAGCATGGCCTGTTGATTGAGAGAGAGGGAGAGGCCACCTGCCTGACAGCCGCAGTGGCGTTCTCACCGTGTGCATCTGTGTGCCCACAGCGGTCAGTTCGCCATCGTGAAGAAGTGCCGGGAGAAGAGCACGGGGCTCGAGTACGCAGCCAAGTTCATCAAGAAGCGGCAGAGCCGGGCCAGCCGGCGGGGCGTGTGCCGGGAGGAGATCGAGCGGGAAGTGAGCATCCTGCGGCAGGTGCTGCACCCCAACATCATCACGCTGCACGACGTCTACGAGAACCGCACCGACGTGGTGCTCATCCTAGAGCTGTGAGTGGGGCAGCAGGGACGGGCAGGGGGAGGCGGTGCCAGCCCCAGGCCCGGGAGGGCAGCAGCAGCACCCAGACCGAAGGTCGGCCTCGAGAGAGGGCATCAGTGGCCCTCAGTTCTCCATCTGGAACAGGGCTGGAAGAGGGTGGGGCTTGCTGGATCACAGGGGTGGAGGGCAGTGGTCCAAGTACTGGCTGCCACTATGCCCTGGGGGCCAAAGGGAATAGACACTGGGTCCTCCCCTGATGGGAGGGGTTGAGAGGGATTGGTGGGAGGCAGGAAGGGGCTGCAGGAAGGGATCTGTTCTTTGAGGAGGGGAGGAGCCAACAGCTCCTAGGGCTCTATACAGCCCTGCTCCCACCTTTCCCTGGGGAAAACCTACTGCACCTGTGCTTTGTCCAATGCCTCTGTTAGTTTCACCATAGCTGCTGTTTAGAGAGCCCCACTAGAAGCTGAGCCGTCTGAGCAGTGCTGTATCTTTGTCATCCTGCTCTGTCCGTGACAGACGGTGATGAGGGAGGCATCTCACTAGCACTGTGCTCAGCACTCATGTTTCTTTCTTCAATCCTCCCAACCATGCTGTCATACGAATGCTCTTCTTACCCCCATTCTACAGATGAGAACACTGAGGGACCAGGGCACTTACAAGATCCCATAGCCTGGAGGTGGCAGGGCCAGGACTGGGGTCAGCACGGCTTGTGTACACAGCTGTGAGCACAGGGTGGGCTGGCCTTATAGCTGGTCTAGCCAGGGGAGACCTCACAGCGTTCAGCAGAAAAGGGAAAGGTGATACTCAGACCACAGGGGTGGGGTGGCCACCCTGGTGAGCTGAAGGCATTGTCATGGAACAGACAGGTGGGACTTCCACAGAGAGTAGTTGGGGTGGAGCTGTGATACAAGACAGTAGCTGTGTCCAATCAAGCAGCCAGACCCCGTGTTAATGTTCTGAGGGGTGGGCATTTAGTGTGAAGGTTAGGATGCTACCTGGGACACCTGCCTCCCGAGACAGAGTGCCTGGGTTCAGGTCCCCACCCCACTTCCAGTCCAGTCTCTGGATTGGCCTGTCTGACCTCCAGATGTTGTGGGCATCTGGGGAGTGAACCAGCGGATGGAAGATCTTTGTCTCTGTCTCTGTCTCTCTCCCTCTATTACTCTGCCTTTCACATAAAATAAATTTAAACAAAAGAAGGTATGAGGGGAGCCTTCAAATAATTGAAGAGATGTTTGGAGTCCCTTAAGCATGTGTGCACCTGCCAGTTAGCAGGGGGATGGTGGCATTTGTCTCAGCAGCCCCTGATTTTGTGATCTTGAGCAAAGTCACCCCCCCCCCCGAGCTTCAGATCTTGTCTATAAACCATGTAGCCATCCTTACCCAACCCTCAGATTGGGGGCCACCTGACATTTGAAATCATTCTATCCTGGACTTGGCAGGGTGCAGACTGAAGTAGCAGAGATAGGCATTTGTGTACTCTTGTGTGTGACTCTTTAAAAAAAAAAACACAAAGATTTATTTATTTATTTGAAAGGCAGAGTTACAGAGAGGCAGAGGCAGAGAAAGAGAGAGAGAGAGAGGTCTTCCATCTGCTTGTTCACTCCTACAATGGCCAGAGCTGAGCTGATCTGAAGCCAGGAGCCAGAAACTTCTTCCAGGTCTCCCACATGGGTGCAGGGGCCCAAGGACCTGGGCCATCTTCTGCTTTCCCAGGCCATAGCAGAGAGATGGATCGGAAGTAGAGCAGCTAGGACTCGAACCAGTGCCCTTATGGGATACTGGCACTGCAGGTGGCGGCTTTACCTGCTATGCCACAGTGCTGGCCCCAGTTGTGTGTGACTGTTAACGTCATCCAGCCCAGGGTTGAAATGTGTAGAAATGTGCTAGCCTCTTCCCCAGTTCCCAGTGCTCCCCACATTTCTCCTGTGGACCTCTTGGCCGGTTGCACCAGCCTGACGCAGACAGTGGGGTCCTCCAGGTGTGGCCAGCCCAAGGGGTGGCATGCACAGTTGGCATCCTGATTGCCAGCACAGTGACAAACCCCACGGTGCTGGAAAGGCCACGCCACTTCTCTAAACTCTATTGTTAAAAAAAAAAAAAAAACCACAAATTCATAGGAACTAAAAGAAATTACATGCATAATTCTGCCATAAAACACAGCTCTTTCTCTTCCTGTGGCTCCTCCCAGCTTTATTTGTGTACAATCATTGTCCAGTTTCTTGCTGTTCTTTCCCCCCAGTTAATACAATTCCGTAAATAGCCTTTTCTCTTTTATCTGACTGTCCGTGTTTTATTGATTTGTCTGCCAATACTGGGTCCCTGTTGTTGGACATTGGTTTGTATTGCTCATCATTTCACCATTACAAGTTCTACTGGGAAGCAATTTTCTTCCCACAAGGTTGGCTCATTTTTCTTTTGAATTCTTTTATCTAAATCCCCAAGAGGGACTAGGTCAAAGGCAGATGTTTTTAGGGCTTCCGATAGTTTTGCTTTCAAACGCTGGTGTTGATTAACCAGGGCTGCCTGTAACATAGGTGTGTTTTCATTTGCCACCAATTGTGCCAGCCCCTGGGTCACTGGTTTTGAAACCTGTTTCATTACTTACTGATCTTTATGGCTATTCCTTGATGGTGTGCTTATGTTTTAATTACTGGGGAAATTGCCCGCTTTGCTTGTGTGTGGAATCTCAGGAGTGGGGTTTGGGGTGCCCTGAGGATGTTCCTGAGGTCCTCAGGGGCTCAGAGGCGGCCCCCAGTTATGTGCACACTTCTCACTCAGAAGCCCCGATATGCCTCCCCTGACATACGTCCTCACACGGGGGCTCCTGTGCCTGGCTTGGGCTGCTGGCCCATTGAGTTCTGTCTGTTCACAGTTTTGTTTTAAGATTTTGTTCTGGGCCCAGCACTGTGGCATAGCAGGTGAAGGACCTGCAATGCTGGCATCCCATATAAAGGGCACCGCTTCACCATTTCCTATCCAGCTCCTTGCTGGTATGCCTATGAAGGCCAAGTGCTTGGGTCCCTGCCCCTATGTGGGAGACCCAGAGGAAGCTCCTGGCTCCTGGCTTCAGATTGGCCCAGCCTTAGCCATTGCGGTCATTTGGGGAATGAACTAGCAGATGGAAGATTTCTTTCTCTGTCTCTGTCTCTCCCTCCCTCTCTTTTTCTAACTCTACTTTTCAAATAACAATAAACAAATCTTAAAAAAAAAGATTTTATTCTATTTATTTGAAAGGCAGAGAAACAGAGAGGGGAAGAGACAGAGAGAGACTTTCCGTGTGCAATAGCCAGATCGGGGCCAGGCCAAAGCCAGGAGCCCAAGGACTTGGACCATCTTCTGTTGCTTTTTTTTTTTTTTTAAGATTTATTTGAAAGGAAGAGTTACACACAGAGAGAAGGAGAGGCAGAGAGAGAGAGAGAGAGAGAGAGAGAGAGAGAGGGAGGTCTTCCATTTACTGGTTTACTCTCCAATTGTCCGCAACAGCCGGAGTTGTGCCGATCCGAAGGCAGGAGCCAGGAACTTCTTCCAGGTCTCCCATGCGGGTGCAGGGGCCCAAGGACTTGGACCATCTTCTACTGCTTTCCCAGACCATAGCAGAGAGCTGGATCGGAAGTGGAGCAGCCAGGACTTGAACCGACACCCATATGGGATACTGGCACTGCAGGTGGTGGCTTTACCCGCTACACCACAGAGCCAGCCCCCCTCTGTTGCTTTTGCAGGCACGTTATTCTGATTTGAAGCAGACAGCCAGGACTCAAACCTGCCCTCCAATATAGGTTGGTGGCGTTGCAAATGGTGGCTTAACCCACTGTACCACCATACCAGCCCCCATCAGTGTCCGTCTCCTCCTTTACATCCAAGCCCATCTCACTACCCTCAGAGTGCCTGCCTCAGGAATGCTCAAAGGGTATATGAAATTAGACCCAAACTTGCCAAGACTGAACAGGCCTGAACAGCGTGGGCCAGGGTCTGTGGGTGGAGGGGTCTCCCAGGAGAGGCGTTAATTGATGGGGCTTGGTGCTTTGACTTGGTGACTCCTCTCCGGCTGATCAGAAGTCTTGGGCCTCCCGGGCCTCCCTGGGACCTGGCGGGTTAGTGGTTGCCCCACACTTGAATGTGAGCACCAACAGCCGCCCACTCAGCTGAAACCCATTCAGCTTCAGATTTTCGGCAGAGCCTGCCCTCTAGCAACTGCTGTTCTGCCTCTGCTGTGCAAGAGGGCATGAGCAGCCTTGATTTAAGTCCCTTTCAGCTGCTGTGATCCCAGCTGCAGCCTCCTTAGAGGCCATGGTCAGGTCATTGGCCTGATCGGAAGCAGGCAGACGGGGCTCAGCAGGCAGGGTTGGGCAGGGTTGAGTTGTTCAGACAAGGTAGAGAGGATGTGTTCAGAATCTCATAGGCTAACTCGTGCCGCGTGTGGCCATCACCCTGAAAGATGCAAGTGAGACCTGTAGGCCCCTGACTGCCTCTGGGGCCGCCCCGGCTTCGAGCCTGTGGAAGGCAATACCCTGGCTCGGACCTGCTGCTTCCCCGAATCAAACCCAGCTTCCTGGGCTCCGGCAGCCCCGGCCACATCCCTCCCCCATCAGCCACTCGCTCCCAGCAGAGTTCCAGCAGGCAGACCCACCTGCAGGGAGCACCGAGGCCGTGCTCAGAGCTCCTGGGAGCACTCCAAGAAGGGGGGTGGCCAGGCTGTTAGGGTTTGCTTTTCTCCTTTAGGCTGAAGAAACGTGAGATGAGAGAGGGAAGGCGTGTGGAAGGAGATGGGGCGGGATTCGGCCCCGGGCCTTAGCTCTGGGAAGGTCTTGGTAGAAACCATAGTGGGAAAAAGGAAGGAAAACCTTGCAAAGAGGTGGCTGATCTTGGGTGCGGAGGCCCCCAGCTGGGCACCCAGGGCTCCAGCAGTTACTTGGGCAGGCTCCCGCCTTTCTGAGTCTGCGGGAGATGGAAGGGCCAGGAGCCACGTGGCTCCCCCTTTGTCAGCACAAGGAGACCATGTCTTTTCAGGTTTCCTGCCTAGTTCACACCTTTAAGCAGATGGCAGGTTACCGCCTTGCAAAGCCCTCAGCCAGCAGGGAGGAGCCTCTTGTTTGTGGCTTTGGGTGATAGAATGTCTCTCCAGGGTAGCCATCATCTTCTATATTGGTGCAGCATTTTACTTACAGTAGGACTGGTGGGATTTCCCCAGGATCACAGCCTCGTTCAACCTGGGCTAGGAGGACGGGGCAAGGCTGGGTCTGTGTGTTGCAATGGGGCACTGTGGACTTGGAAATTCACAAAGGACTCTGCACAGGTCTCTTGCTAATGCCAAGGCTTCGCTCTCCATGTGACATGGAACATTCTATGTCATGTTGACATTTTTAGCGTTTTGTTTCTTCCCTCTGTTCTTTATTCCACAAGGTCCTGTTGAGGGTCTTTTTTGCACTAGGTACCATGGAAGTCACAATGATGTAGCCGGGGAGAGAGAGAGACAATAAGGAAGCCGAGGGTGGTGAAGCCATGGATGCAGCCGAGCAGGGATGTCGGAGGACTGCCCAGTGCCTGGGCTGGCCCTGGGGCACTCCTGTTTGCATCAGCGTCTCAGGCTTTGCAATACAGAAGGAGCACAGGCAGAGGGACATGTGCTGGACTGGGCTGAGAAGATCTGGGTCTAAAGCCTGGGTCTGCTGCCTCCTGGCTGTGCGACCTTAGGCAAGCCATTGCTCTCTCTGCGCCCGTTTCCTCGTCTGACACACGGGGACCTCCGTCTCCCTCTTGGGGTGGATGTGAGGCTGTAGTGAGGCAATGTTTGGGAAAGCAGCTCGCGCAGGTGGCAAAGCTGGACTCTAAGGCAGCCCCTCGGCCCCCTCGGCCACCTCTGGCGATGACAGGTGCACGGTGCTGAGCTCACCGCCTTTATCAGGGGCCTCTGATTCAAGATTCCTCCCACTCCCAGCCCCACCCGGAAGGTGGCATGAAACAGTTTCTTTGTCCTGTTTCACAAGAAAAGCTGAGCCCTGGAACTCCCACATGCCCCGCCCTAAGGTAAAGGCTGAGGCCACTGTGCTGGCCCTTTGACCCCAGCCTGCAGAGCAGACTCAAGGTTACTGCTTCTGCAGCTGCAAGGCGATCCAGCTGCCAAACCCTGCCCCAGGTGGGGGTGGGGCACAGGATGACCTCACCCTTGAGACGCTGAGGAAACAGCGCACCAGCCTTGGCCTCCACACCAAGGCAGCCACTGCAGGCCTCAACTCATCCAGCGCTCTCTAAGGTTCCAGCAGTCAGTACCCTCCAAGGGGCCGCCTCAGCTCACTCTCTGCACCCTTCCATCTTCCCCTTCTCTCCTTTATCCCCATATTTTATGATTTGTTGGAAAAATGAAGTCATTTGTCCTGTTGATTATCTCATAGTCTAGATTTGACATACTCCTTCCTCATGGGATTTTTTTTTTAAGATTATTTGAAAGGTATAGTGAGTGAGAGAGAGAGAGAGAGAGAGAGAGAATCTTCTATCTGCTATTGGCTTATTCCCCAAAAGGCCACCGTTGCCAGAGCTGGGCCAGCCCAGAGTCAGGAACCAGGAACTCCAACAACATGGGTGGTAGGAGCCCAGCACTTGGGCCACCTTCTGTTGCCATCCCAAGCACACTAGCAGGATGCTGGATTGGAAGCAGACTTGCGGAGACTTGAACCAGCGTCCCGATATGGGATGTTGGTGTTGTAAGCAGTGGCTTAGCCTGCCGCTCCACACCTCCAGCTGTTATGCTGTTATCTGACTTGTTCCTCCAGCCCCTGCGTCTCCTGTAAACTGGTGGCTGGATCTAAAGGAGAGCCCCTTCCTGCTGCCCGACAGAAAAGTAATTCGAACCACATATGTAACTTACAATTTTCTCAGAGCCAAGTTGAATTAGTAAAAGGAAATAAGTGAATCAATTGCAATAATATAATTTAATCAGATATAAACAAAGTATTGTTTAATATGTAATATCAATATAAATTTATTGGGATAGTCTACTTTTCTTTCTTCATACTGTGTATAAAAAATTTCTTCAAAATCTGGTGAACATTTTACATTTTAGCCTATCTCAACTTGTATGTAACTCTGGGGTTAAAGCAAAATGCACGCCGGTGCCGCGGCTCACATGGCTAATCCTTCGCCTGCGGCGCCAGCACCCCGGATTCTAGTCCTGGTTGGGGCGCTGGTTCTGTCCCGGTTGCTCTTCTTTCAGTCCAGCTCTCTGCTGTGGCCTGGGAGTGCAGTGGAGGATGGCCCAAGTGCTTGGGCCCTGCACCCTCATGGGAGACCAGGAGGAAGCACCTGGCTCCTGGCTTCGGATCGGCACAGCACGCCGGCTGTAGCGACCATTTGGGGGGTGAGCCAATGGAAGGAAGACCTTTCTCTCTGTCTCTCTCTGTCTCTCTCTGTCTCACTGTCTAACTCTGCCTGTCAAAAAAAAAAAAGCAAAATGCAGTCCTACCAAAAGAATTATGTTATGTTTGTTTAATGGAAAATTGTTTTATTCCACTTCAGTTTTTAAACTAAAACTAAATCATTAAAATTTTTTCTTGAGAGTACTCCTATCTGCTGGTTCTCTCCCTAAATGCCCACAACAGCCAGGGATAGGATGGGCGAAAGCTGAAAGTTGGGAAGTCAACCCAGGTCTCCCATGTGGGCAACAGGAACCCAACTACTTGAGCCATCACCACTGCTACCCGGGGGTCTGCATTAGCAAGAAGCTAGAACCATGGATTAAATCCAGGTACCCTGATGTGTGACTCAGGCATCCTAACAGGTGTCTTAATTGCGAGGCCAAATGCCCATCCATAAATTGAATTTAAAGTTAAGTTTCTAGGGCCTGGTGTTGTGCAGTGGTTAAGCTGCAGCCTGCAATGCTGCATTCCATATTAGAGTGCCAACGTGAGTCCCAGCTGCTCTGCTTCTGATCCAGTTTCCTGCTAATGTGCCTGGGACAGCAATGGAAGATGGCTCAAGTGCTTGGGCCCCTGCTACCCCTGTGGGAGGCCTGGCCCAGCCCTGGTTTTTGCAGCCATGTGGGGGAATAAATCAGTGGATGGAAGATCTGTCCCTCTGACATTCTCTCTTTGTCTCTCTCTCTCTCTGTCACTCTGCCTTTAAAATAAATGTCTTAAAAAATAAAATTCCATTCCTCCATGCACTAGCCATTTTTTCAAAGTGCCCAGAAGCCACTTGGGCTAGTGGTCACTGCACTGGGCAGCCTGTATATGGGACATTCCCACCACTGCCGAACCTTCTGTTGACTGCATTGACCACCAGGCTTAGGCAGACTTAGGTCCAGCTTTTTAGGTCATGATTCACGGTGGGAGTTGCTAAGGCCTTCGTGCTGTGCCACATCGTGTCTGGATGCTCTTTCCCTGATGCTCAGGTTCTTGAGTGCATCCAGGTGTTGTTGAATAAAGGAGCGAGAAGCCGGTGCCGCGGCTCACTAGGCTAATCCTCCGCCTTGCGGCGCCGGCACACCGGGTTCTAGTCCTGGTTGGGGCGCGGGATTCTGTCCCGGTTGCCCCTCTTCCAGGCTAGCTCTCTGCTCTGGCCCGGGAGTGCAGTGGAGGATGACCCAAGTACTTGGGCCCTGCACCCCATGGGAGACCAGGAGAAGCACCTGGCTCCTGCCATCGGATCAGCGCGGTGCACCGGCTGCAGCGCGCCGGCCACGGTGGCCATTGGAGGGTGAACCAACGGCAAAGGAAGACCTTTCTCTCTGTCTCTCTCTCTCTCTCACTGTCCACTCTGCCTGTCAAAAAAAAAAAAAATGTCAAGAGTCATATTCTAGAGCCGTCAGAGATTGGTATAGTTAATGGGGTCTTGTGTTTGGATTGGGAGACTTGCCTAGATTCCCTTGAGCCTGTGGAGGCTGACTATCCTTTATAAATTCAGAGAAAGGGGTCTTGAGGGGCCATCTTGCCTGGTCTGCCCATTTTGCAGGTGAGAAAGCTGAGACCTAACCAGAGAAGGGAAATGAGTTGTCTGTGGTCGGTGACAGGGGCTGGAGTGGCGCCTGGGTTTTCAGTTTCTCTGTGTTCCTCTTTGTCTTCTGAGTCCGTTCACACCATAGTACTCCACCTCTGTTTGCACTTAGCCCATTCAGGCTGCCATACAAGCAGATCCCATGAACTGGGGGGCTTACCAACGGTGGAGATTTCTGTCTTGGGCTGGAGGCTGGGAAGTCCACGGGGACTCCCTTTCTCCTGGATGGCCCTCTTCTCCCTGTCAGCTGGCACCACGGGAGGGGCGGTGAGCTCTCTGAGGTCTCCCTTAGCAGGCACTCATCCCAGGCCTGGCAGCTTTGCCCTCGGGACCTGGTCACCTCCCCAAGATCCCCCTCCTGACACCTTGGGGGTTAGGGTTTCAAAATATGAACTGGGTGGAGGGGGAGGGGCAAGAAAACCATTCAGAGCATAGCATCTGCCACTGTGCTGGGCTCTGTCCTCAGCTGCCTCAGAGAGGGGACAGGGTGACAACCACAGTGACCAAGAGCCTGGGCCCGCGGGGTGAGCAGAGGCTCAGCGTGGCCTTGTCCTGGTGCAAAAGAAAGAACAGAGCACGTTGAGGCAGTCAGTCCCTGGTACTGTTTGGATAACTCTCCAGACATGGGCAAGGGGAAGGTGCCCCCCACCCCCCCGCCGGTGCCTGGAGGGTCAGGTTCAAGGTGCACCCGGGCAGCCTGGCCTCCTGCCGCGCAGAGCTGACTGGGCCTGGTCCCCCCCGCCGGTGTCTTGCAGAGTGTCTGGAGGAGAGCTCTTTGACTTCCTGGCCCAGAAGGAGTCGCTGAGTGAGGAGGAGGCCACCAGCTTCATTAAGCAGATCCTGGATGGGGTGCACTACCTTCACACAAAGAAAATTGCTCACTTTGATCTCAAGGTCAGTAAGGGGCACAGGGGACGAGCACCCGAGTTTAGGAGGCAGGAGGGGCCTGGGGCCTGCTTGGCCCTCCTCATCCTACCCTGGCAAAGCCTGAGCTCCCGGGAAAGCAAGGGTGCCGTGCAGAGAGTCCGCCTGTCCAGTCCTGTCACCCACTGAGGCACAGCCTGCAAGAAGCTCCTTAGTCAAAGCACAGGGCATTTTTCAGGGGCAGGAGGGGTGTGAGTTTTAAACAAGCAGACCAGTGACAGGAAACTAGACCAAGCACGTTTCACACGATGGAGCTTTCCTGTTGTCACGAGCTAAGTCCAGGCTGGGCACAGCCAGAAGGAATTCCTGAGGTCGGTGGGCTGCCCAGCCCCCACCCAGCCCAGCCTGCAGCCTCCAGCCCAGCAGGGACCCCTGGCTGCCCTCACTGACTCTGCCCCACAGCGCAGCCCTCAAGCTGCGTCCAGGGCCAGTGATCATTTGTGGTAACTGATCGGCAGGGTCGAGAAAGTTCACGGTGACCGCATTGGACGTCATGAAGCAAGAGTGTGGGCACGGTAGAAAGAGCAGTTCCCTTAGTCACGGCTCGGCTGCCGTCTCTTGCACCCTCGCAAGATCCCTGACACCCAGGGTCCCCTGCTCGGACCTTGAACGTGTTTACGGGGGAGACGCCCATTCGTTTTTCTGTCCAGAATTCCTGCGATCTTTCAAGGACCATGCAGGGTGCCTGAGAATTGCCGTAGATACAAAAGCAACCGAGGTTCTGTCTGGGCTTAGTTCCTCTTTCCAGGGAACTCGGTGCAGAAGAGAGAGAAGAAAGATCAACAGCTCTAAGTGTTGTGAGAGAGGAAGCCCCGGGCAGGGGGACTGGGGGCATCATGGGAGCCCAAAAGAAGGGACATCTAAGAGTGGGGTATTAGAAAGGGCTTCCTGGAAGAGGTGGTATTTGAGTTGAATCCTAAAGGACTGGCAGGAGTTAGCAGAGAAGAGCCTTGTAAGGAAGGGAGGACTGTAGTGTATGTGGTCACTAAACAGGGCAGGGCTTTCTTGCGAAGTGCACGTGAGAGGGAGTGCAGAGGGAGCAGGAAGCTGACCCTAGGGGAGGGAGCTGAGCCACGGAGCTTGCACTTTGTCCTGAGAGACACTGGGGCCGGGTGAGCAGGGAGGTGAGAGGTGAGCAGGGAGGTGAGAGCAGCAGGCATGTGTTTCAGGACAGTGCCTCTGGCTGGGGGGATGGACAGAATGGGGACAGCCTGGAGACTGGCAGCTGGCCAGTCTGAGTGAGACGGAGGAGAGGACAGAGACTCTGCCGAAGCGGTCGTGTGAGCAGCGGTCAGTGCCTACCTAGATGTGCGGGTAAAGGCAGGGCAGAGTCCACATTGACACCCCCATTCTGGCTGGAGCAGCCACGACAGGCCCCCCATCTCACAGTAGCTGGGCCAGGCTGTGAGCCCTGCACCCCAGCGTGCATCCTCCTCCCAGCTCTTCCGCTGGTCCCCCTCCCGTGCCTATTATGATATTTTGAGTTTCCTCTAACAGAAGGCCTCTTGCAGTGTTTTGCCCGGGAGTCACAGGGTCAAAGTTGGGGTCCCCTGGACAGGCCTTTGGACCTCCGGGGTTATCCACCAAGCAGGAAATAGCTTGCGTGGGGGTGCACCTGGGTCTCCTTGCTGGTAATGCGATGGACGGCTGTGCTTTGATGTCTGTGCTGGCTCTAGGGGAGCAGCCTCTGATGAGCTCCTTGTCTTTTCTCTAATGGGTCTGGTCGAGGTAGCAGAGTTGCAGGAAGCCAGCAGGGCCCAAGGACCAGGGCAGGTTCACGATGTTGCTGTGGTGTGGGGAGCGCTGGCTTGCAGTCTGATCCTTGCTGTTTCAGCTGCATTGCAAGTCTGCCTGGCACAGGGGTGGTAAGGGTTCGAGAGAAGAGGCATTCCGTGCTGACTCGGGGACAGGGGCTCCGATCGTGGCTGTCTTCATTGCTTCCCTTTCCGGAAGAGAGGGAAGCAGAGCTCTGGGTATGGTGCTTTGGCCCCCTCCCTTCCACCCCCAACAAAAGGAAAACAAACCCTGCCAGCGAAGTCCTTACCTGGTTGCTAGGTGGGAACTGCGGGTGGGGGCTGTGCCTGGGCACCTCCTGTGACCTGGGGACAGTCTGGGCAGGCAGATCGAGTTGGTGATGATGCTGCTAACCCCCACCCGCGGCCTTGCAGTTGTGTGGACTCCCCGGCCTGTGCAGCCCCTGGCCCGGGCCCAGCAGGGCAGCTTCAGGAAGTGACGAGGAGCTGGAACTCAAAAGGGTGACCTCATGGTGGGGGAGATGCTTCCTGCAGCCAGAGTGTGTGTGTGTGGGGGGGGGGTGTGTGCGCCCCCTGGCTGGAGCCTCCTGCCAGCTGGAAGGCTTCCTGCTCAACATCCGGTGGGCAGCTTAGAGGATGTCTCTGGCTTCCACGTTCTTTCCCACCGTGGACAAGCCACCTCATTCTGGGGCTGGCACTGGGGTACGACGCTACTTGGCATGCCTGTGTCCCATAGTGGAGCGCCTGTGGTCCAGCCTCAGCTCCACTTCCCGCTGATAGGCACACTGCCTGGCAGGCAGCAGAGATGGCTCAAGCACTTGGGTCCCTGCCACTCATGTTCGAGACCCAGATGGCTTCCAGGCTCCTGGTTTCAGGCTGGCACAGCACCTGCTGTTGTGGGCATTTGAAGAATGAACCAGCGGATGGGAGATCTCTGTCTCTCTCTGCCTTTCAAATAAAGAAAAGTAAAATAATTTTTTAAAAGATGATAAAATATACATTTTCCTTCCTGAGTTTGATTCTCCATGAGGGGTCTCTGCTTTCTGTCCTGCTATATTCTGGTTTCGTTGTTGTTGTTTGTTTTTTTTGTTGTTGTTGTTTTTTTTTTTTTTTTTTTTTTTTTTGACAGGCAGAGTTAGACAGTGAGACAGAGAGAGACAGAGAAATGTCGTCCTTCCATTGGTTCACCCCCAAATGGCCGCTACGGCTGGCATGCTGCGCTGATCCGAAGCCAGGAGCCAGGTGCTTCCTTCTGGTCTCCCATGCGGGTGCAGGGCCCAAGCACTTGGGCCATCCTCCACTGCCTTCCCTGGCCAGAGCAGAGAGCTGGACTGGAAGAGGAGCAACCAGGGCAGAACCGGCACCCCGACCGGGACTAGAACCCGGGGTGCCGGTGCCGTAGGCCCTCACCAAGTGAATCAGGTCGGCCTTGCTGTCCCGGGGACTCGACCACTGTGTCGCTCCATAGCCTGCTCTACGCCCACTTTCCAGCTCGAAGGTGATGGATGTGGGTCCACTCCTGGACCTTCCTTGGAGCGTGAACCCCCTGTCCTCGGGCTGCTGTTTGATGAGCGCCTCCTATGTCCCCCCCATTGCGCTGGGGACAGTCAGACTCTGTCCCTGCTTGTACACATTGCCAGCCTCACTGCAGAACAGATGAATTGGACAGGATCGCATAAGATAAGTGGTCTTGGTAAAGACAGATCATGGCCCGCTCTTGCCCAGAGCTCCTTGATGGGTCCTTGGAGCCCGCGGGACACACGGCCCGGCCCCATTCTGGGCCTGGTGTGTGGGCCTTTCTCGCACCGCCTCAGCCCTGTCTGCAGCTCAGCCACCCTCCCTGCTCCAAAGGGCCGGCCCAGGTTGTGAGATGCCGGTTCCACATTCCGGCCTCCCTCCTGCTCTGTTCCGGCTGCCTCCATCCGGGATGTGCTGCTCTTCCTTCCGTCCGCCCGTGGACTTCCTGCTCACCCCCTGAGGCCGAGGAGACACACCATCTCCTCGGGAAGTCCCTGCCACCCTCGCCACTTCCCAGCAGCGTGACTGAGGACTCACTCGCCTCTGCTTCCGCTGCCCTGTGCACAGACCTCTGCGTGAGCGCTCGTCACTCCCTGCCGCACGGCGCAGGACGAGTCGCTCCGTGTCAGATGAATGAGTACATGCATGAATGAATGAATGACTGAGTGCCTTGCTGAAGACCACATGCATGCATGATGCCCAAGGAAAACGAGAGGTTCCAGGCAGGCTTCAGTTCACTGATGTGTGCATTTATTGAGGGCCTACTGTATGCCAGCGTCTGGAGTGAATGTAACCTGCTGGCTCCCTCGCAGGGGCTCCCCTGAGACTGGCTGGGGAGGCTGCCTGGAGTTAAAGCTACCCAGTTCTCCCCAGGGTGAGCGCCCTGCTGCAGCAGAGCGGGAGCTGTCCTGGTGGCTCCTGGTGTGTGCTGGGAGTCACCGCCGAGAGGCCCAGTGATGTGGGGGTGGGGGCGGGGAGGATAGCTGATGTCACACCGTGTTTACCTGGGTGGCAGGAACACTGGGCTGAGTGTCCCTCAGTACTGATGGCACCCACATGGGATCACTAGGAAGTGGGGCTCGGTACCACCAAGGAACCTCGTCCTGGCCCAGGATCCCAACACAAACAAAGACCTTGTGGAGGGAGGGTGCTTCATGTAGTTTTGTGTTTATTTTGGATTTGGGAGTTTCTCCCTGGGCATGAGTGTGTCTGTCTCCCCTCCCTCCAGTGTCTACCCCTGTCCTTGCCCCAGCCGATCCAACCTGAGAACTCAGATACGGAAGGCAGTCCTTGGGTCTGATAGGGCTTTATTGATTTTACTTTCTTATTTTATTAGTTTATAAAGAACACACATTTATTTCTCAACAGTTCTGGAAGCTGGTGTATAGATATTTTAAGTGAAAAGGACAGCTGTAGGAATTCATGAAAATTGTATGCAAGCCAGGAGCCCAGCATTCTAAGGGGACTTTTGGCTTATTATAAATAGCAGTAAGAGGGACAAATACCTGAGCAAGATGCTCCAATATAATGGAAATTTCAGGGTATGTGGGACTTTCTAGAATATGGCATGCCTGCACATCTCATCTTCATTGAAGTAGAAGGTAGTGTTACTTTGTTTTACATACAAAGCCACTGAGATTCAGAGAGGTTAGGTGACTTGCCCCAGGTCACACAGGAACTAAATCAGGGTGCTGGGACTTGAGTTTAGTGAGAGGCAACACCATAAGCAAAGCTGGGAATCACCAGATTTTCTTTCACAAGCTTCTAACACTCTAGATTTCTTACTTCTTTAGGTCACACCTTAAAAAAATTAATTTTTATTTGTATTTTATTTGAAAGGCTGAAGCCAGGATCCTGCAACCCCATCTGTTTCTCCCCCATGGGTAGCAGGTACCTAAGTACTTGAGCAGTTACCTGCTGCCTGCCAGGGTGCGTGCGTGCGTGCGTGTGTGTGTGTGTATGTGTTAGCAGGAAGCTAGAATCAGAAGCAGAGCTGAGATTCGAACCCAGGCACTCCAGTGTCAGAGGCAGGTGTCCCAAGTAGTATCTTAACCACTGCACCCAATGCCCACTCCCCATAATACTTTGTATTGTCAGCTCCATACAGCCAATTGATTCTCATAGGACACTTTCTTTGGTTCTTGCCAAACCCTCTATCAGGGGCCCCCCCCTAGGTTGCAGCCACAGGACGCAGGTAGTTCTCATGAGAATGCTGGTGACACGTTGGAACTTCTGCTCACGGGTGACACAGGCGGCTTTGTGGCTCACTCGGACAACAGCGTTTGACCGCGGGCAGCATATTTCCTCAGTTTTCTCTGCTACTCACAAAGTGGTAGCTAGACACATAACACCCTTTCCCGCTTCATCTGTGTTATTAAGTGAGCTTCTCCATCACCTTAAGTCTAGAGTCAAGAAGACGGTACTTCAGGTCCTGGTTGCCGATATCTGTGGTGTAAGTGTACCCAGCGTGGCTCATTTCAAGATCCCTTACCGGAGTGGGACAGAAGTGTGCAGTACCACCTTGCGTAGTATTGGTCTCTAGTGATACAGATGCAACGGGGATAAATAACCCAAGGAGCACAGAAAATACTAAATTGTAGTTTTTGGAAAGGAAGTTATGAGTTTTATCTTTTTAAAGAGCTGTCTTTTTTTTTTTTTTAAAGATTTTTTATTTATTTGAAAGTCAGAGTTACACAGAGAGGAGAGGCAGAGAGAGAGAGAGAGAGATCTTCCATCCACTGGTTCACTCCCCAATTGGCCGCAATGGCCGGAGCTGCGCCGATCTGAAGCCAGGAGCCAGGAGCTTCTTCCAGATCTCCCATGTGGGTGCAGGGCCCAAGCACTTGGGCCATCTTCTACTACTTTCCCAGAACATAGCAGAGAGCTGGATTGGAAGTGGAGCAGCCAGGACTCGAACTGGCGCCCATATGGGAGGCCGGCACTTTAGGCCAGGGCCTTAACCTGCTGCGCCACAGCGCTGGCGCCATGAGTTTTAAATATTTATACTTTTGGCATAATTTAAGTTTGTCTAATTTAATCCCTTTTTATTTGAAAGGCATGTGCACACACACGTACATACTCACAGCCACAGAGATCTTTTATTTACTGGTTCACTCCCCAAATGCCGACAATAGCAACAGCCGGGACTGAGCCGTGTCTGACCCTTATCTTTGACAACAGCTCACTTTCAGAACTGGGCACAGAATGCCTGTGAATTGAGCAATCCGCTGTCCTGAGCCAGTGGGCTCCAGTGCATCCCTGGTCCCCTGAGACTGGACAGCAGCGTGTGCTCTCTGCAGGTCTGGGTGTCACGGAGGCAGCCAATGTCTCACAGGCAGGCTACTCATCTCAAAATGGGGACACAGGAGGGAGACCCTCAGGTTATGCCTCTGATACAGGGAGGGGAGGGTGTCAGGGCCCCCTGGGGCTTCAATGTGCCTCCTCTGAACCCCTAACCGTATTAATGGTTCCATTTTGCAAACAAGGGGTCCAAGACTCGAAGAAGCCAATGACTTCCCAAGGTCACGCAGAGGGCACAGGGCAGAAGTGGAACTCAGGCCCATGTCTGTGGAGGCCAGGGCACGAGTGTCCCAGACACTTGGGCCAAGCTTGTTTTCCAGTACCCGCCTGGGGCCCACTCCTAGGGATGGGATTTTGTTGCTTTTGTCTTTTTTATTCGGTTCCCAGGAGGTTGCCATTGGTGAGGAGCGTGGCTTGGGGCTCAGGGTGCCAGGATCCAGGCCCAGTTTCCTCGCGGGCTTGAAGGGTACCAGCCATCCCGCCCTCACGCGGCAGTCTCACGGGTCTGAGGATGGGGGGTGCTGTTGTCACGGGTGCCAACTGTAAGGCCTGTATGCTGGCCCAACATTGAAAGCTTCTGGTCCTGGAATGGCCTGGAAAGTGAGCTTTCCTTCCTCTACAGCCCTAGGAGGGCGGAGCCGTGCAGTGGCCTTCCCTGGAGGAGGGGGAGGCCACGAGTGGGTGGCCAGAGCCTGTGGTTTAACAAGTCCAAAAGCAGCTGAGTTTGGGCTGCTCCCTAAACTACAGCTGTGGGTTTTCTGGGAGATAAACCTGGAGCTGGGGCAACAAACCGCTGAGGCACCCAAGCTGGGGTGGAGATGCCTACGTGGCCGGCAGCCTCGGGGTGACCCCAGGGAGCCCCTGCATCATCTAGGCCAGGGGCGGGGAACCTTTCTTCTGCCAAGGGCCTTTTGGGTATTTATAGCATTGTTCACTGGGCATGCGGACGATCAGCTTCAAGATGAGCCTGCTATATAGATGTATTGAATTTCGAGTCCCGCCTGCAGTTGGCAGGGTCAGACCACACGGCCTGCAGGTCAGACGTCCTCCACCCCTGCCCTAGGCGAGGGGTCAGCGCGGGAGCATGGGAAGCACACAGGAGTTGGGGCCAGGCTGCGCTTGGCCCTCAGCTCCACTCCCTGCTGCCCGAGGCACTGCGGGCCGGCACCTCCCCTACAGTGCCGGGCTGGCGACAGCACCAGCCTCACAGAGTAAGGCTCCAGGAGATGCACGTGGTACCGGTGCAAACTGGGAAGTGCCGTGCGCTTTGCTCTGCCCTCTGCTGGACTGGGTGCTTGCAGGAACAGGGGAGAACCTGCCCTCGGCGAGGGAGCAATCCACGGGGAGGAGGAGCCACACGAGCTCGGGGCCAGGCAGATGGTGCTTCCTGGAGGAGACAGGCTTTTAGCAGAGCCTGGAGGGGTGGCCTGAAGGTCCACAGGCATAGGATGAGGAGCCTCAGTCCCAGGGTGGACCACAGGCCGCTGGTTGGATCCTCCCAGTGGCGCTCTTGAGGCTACGTCTGACAGCAGTCCTAACACAGAGGTGGGAAACCTCACAGGAGAGGGAGAGAAGGAACTGGCCCAGTGTCAGGCTGCTGGCCAAGGGCAGGGCTGGGACTCCAACCCAGATCCTGAGGCCCATGCCCGTCCCCCTTATCTCGGTGGAGTCTCTCCACTGTGTTGGCTAATCGGTCCATTGATCCAGGAGATGGGGACTGAGCACCCACCATGAGGCCAGCGCTCTTGGGCGCTGGGGGTAGAAACGGGAGGCCAGGCCCTGTCCTCGCCCAGGGGTCTGGGGGAATGTGTAAGGGTGAACGTACTACCACTGGTTCTGCCAGAAGCACGCACAGGCTGCCCCGCAGGCCCCTGGGTGGGAGTGAGGAGTCGCATGTGCGGGGTGGGAGATGTTCCAGGGTGGGTGCGTTGGAGCTGGGTGCCGAGGGGAAGGAGCTGTGGCCAGGGGCATCGCAGCGAGGGAACTTCAGCTTGGGGTGCGGCAATGAGGGGGCAGTGGGGACGTAGCAGAGCTGAGCAGAGGTGGCAGGGGGAGGGAGGGCTGTGACCGTCCAGCAGAGGCAGACGCTGGGTGTGGGCCACACCAGAGGCTTGTGGGGTGGGGCTGCCTGTGGTCTCGCCTGCCGTGTGCCAGGAGGAGCGGGAGCCACAGCATCCTGGAGGCCCACGGAGGCCCCACAGCAAGCAGCCTTGTTTTCCGCGGTTGCTGGGCGACGCCTGAAGAATCTGGGGCCGTGCTTGACGTTGCCGGTGAAGGTTAACTCACAGGGAGCTTCCTCGTCTCCATAGCAGCGGCCTGGCCGGGCCCCAGCCAGTAGCAGGCAGGCTACACACGGACCTTGGCCTGCTGGCTGCCCATGTGGGCTCTGACCCTTGCTCAGGGACCCTGGCAATCTCTCTGTTTCTGTGGGCTGCTTTGCAATGTGAAGGGACCGACTGACCTCTGAGGATCCCTGCCACCTGTTGTCAGGAGTTGGGGCTGGGATGGGGGGTGGGAGTGGGGTCTTTGAACAGGCGCCTTCTGCACGCAGCTGAGTGCGGGCGGCTCACCAGGCACTGTCTGAGCTCCCGGGCCGCCGCTCGCTGCTGCCTCCTGGAAGAGAATGAACAGACATCACCCCCGCTGTCTGGAGTCTCCCTGGGTTGTGCCCCTTCTGTGCGCTGTCCGTCCAAATCCTCAGAGCAACCTAGGCCTTGGTAGGTGCTGTCCCCACGCTACAGAGAGGAGACTGACTGTAAGTGGCAGAGCTGGGATTTGAACCCACACCTGCCTGACTCCTGTCCCTTGTGCTCGGCACTGCCTTTCTCCTGCACGGGCTCCTGGGTGTGTGCTGTGCTGGGAACGTGGGACACGTGTCCCTCCTGGAGGTCTGGCTTCTGGGCGGCACTACAGTCAGATGCGGGACTCAGAGGGGACACATAGGCCTCTCCCACGGGTGCCTGGGGGCAGGCTGAGCTGCTGGGTTGTTTGGACAGGCAGGGGCAGTTGCACCTCCTGGGGGCAGCTCCATAGGCCTGGGCTGGGCAGCACCTTCTTCAGGGTGATCTCTTCCTCCAGCCGAGCTTTGGCGGTGAGGTCAGCTGTGTGGGTGAGGTATTCGGTGGAAGTCAGTAATGCTGGGGAGAATGACAGGAGCGGGGGAGTGAGAGGATCACGCTCCCCCCGAGGGCATCTGGCGAGGGCCCAGCGCCTGTTCTTCCTTCCTGACCCTGGCACTGGCCCGGGGCTCAGGGCAGTGCAGGTTTGCTCAGCTGGCTTGGCAGGTGGTGCCACCTTGGAATTACTGAGCCTCGAGCTTGAAGGGGCCTTGGGCGGCATCCAGTGTTTCGCTCAGCACTGGGAGGGGGTCCAAGGCCCGGAGACAGGAAGTGGCCTTGCTGAAGTTCACACAGCCTTGGGGGTGGAGCTGGAACTGCGGTCTCCCCTGCCCCCGGCCTGGGTTCTTTTCCACCACTCTGCCCGGTTTGGGGGGAGGGAGAAACAGAGGTGCTTAGCCTAGACCTTGGGGGATGGCCTCTTTCCTGTCCCCCAGCTGCCTCTCTGACCTCCCTACCCAGCAACCTGGCTCCAGCCCCGCAGAGTCCTGTGCTCTCTGGCGCCCCTAGTGGTGGTGGGGGCTGCAGCATACAAGACACCACAGAGGGACCTCAAACTGATTAGAAGTTTTCCAAGGGGAAAGGCCTCCACCTAGGAAAGTGGCTCACAGATGAGAGACAGCCTACAGCTCAGGACTGCCAGCAAGCTTGTCAGTGTCGAGGGGGTCAGAGTCAGAGCAGGAGTCCTTGGAAAAGGAGGGAGCAAAGGGAGTGTGGCCGTCGGGCACAGGCTGTGTGGGCATGGAGAGGAGCAGGGAAGGTATTCCTGGCTGGCAAACCAGCTTGAGTGAAGGATGGGTGTGAGACGGTGCCCTGGGGGTTGGCACTGCCCAGCCTGAGAGGTGTGGGGCAGGCACAGGCAAGCGGTGGGCGATGAGCCTGGAAGATAGCGTCCAGTAGCCTGGGGCAGCTGGTGCAGAGGCGCCAGGGCCTCAGGCATCACGCAGGGCAGTCGGACTCTCCCTGGTGGTCAGTGGGACCACCCAGGATATTTAACCAGGGTGGGTGATGCAGAATGTAGAGCACAGGCTAGCCTGCCAGGGGAGCCCCTGAGACTGCCATTATGAGCTGCTGGACTTAGAGCAAGTCATGTAGCTCTCTGGGCTCAGTTTCGTCATCTGAGAAATGGGGATGATAACAGCATCAGGGTGACTACAAGAACCACGTAGGACACTAGTATGCTGCTGGGCTTGGGTATGGTCAGGCTGTGAGTGTCGGCCAGGCCAGCAAGAAGGAGGCCTTTTTGAATGCAGGAAATATGCTGATGTAGGGAGGTCTTGATCTCCCAGCCAGCCTGGAATCACCTTAGCTGGCCAGGAACCCGTGGCATCTTTACTTCCAGGCAGGGCAGGTCTTGGATCTGCAGGTGCATCTGGCCCAAGCAGCCTAACGAGTGAATGGTAAGTGAAGACAAGAAGGCAAGTCCTGATAGCCCTGCAGAGCCTTCCTGCTGCTCCACGACCCCCACCCCGCCTGACAGCCCCAGGCCGCGCCCTTGTGTCAGGTCTTCTCATCTGAAATCAGGAGCACCTGAGGCTCTGAGGACCAGGCTGGGGCGGGGCCTGGGGCCCACTCACCTGTGTGAGGGCATCACCAGAAGAAAGAGCATCCGGGCGCCTGAGGTTGCTTGCGTGGCCAGACCTACGTGCCACTCCTGCTTCCCCCTGGGGTCCCCAGAGAAGATCCAAGAAGAACAGGGGAAGGGGATCGTGCAGTGCAGGGATCGGCTTTGGGGGCTGACAGATCCCCGTGTCCCTGAGTCTGGCAGAGTCTTAGTTCCCTTTTCTGCCCAAGAGGAAGGATAACACTGCCACACAAAGGTCATCGAGAGAGTTCAGTGTCACATGTGTGGGCAGCACTTGGCTCTGTGTAATTCAGGGGCTTAGCAGGTGGCACCTGTCTTCTTTCACTTACTGAGCACCTGCTGGATGGCAGGCTCTCTCCCAAAGCCTCGGGGACCGTCGCCGCCCAGTGGAGAGGCACGGGTCAGTCCTCAGACAAGCTTGCCAGTGTTGGGAGCACCGGGGGAAGGAAGCACGGGTGTTCAGGGAGCCTGTGGGGCTGATGCAGAGGCAGAGAGGGCTTCCCGGAGGAGGCGCTGCTGTCTTGACTGAAATGTGAAGGCAGTCCGGGGGGAGGAGGCGGTGATAGGAGAGTGTGCTCCAGGCCACAGAGCTGTTGCTTGCTGTGTGTTAGTTTCTTGGGGGTGGGAACTCTGGTAGAAAACGTGGCCTTGCTCTGGGGTTCTTACCCGCTTAATGTCTATGGGTTACAAAGTTAGGTAACCAATACCACAGTCACCAGTAGAACAACTTTCGAATCACTTGTGGAACATTTCCACCAGCTCAGGAAGGAGCTGTGTACTCATTAGCATCCCTGCTTCCCCAGACTTGGGCAACTCCTAACCCACATTAGGCTTCTGTCGGTGCTGATTAGAAGTGCGATCACGTACCACGGGGTCTTTTGTGGCTGCTTCTTCGTCTCAGCATGACGTTGTCAAGGTTCATCCGCACTGTCGCATGGTGTGAGTCCACTTCTTGTTACTGTCACGCGACACCCGAGGCTGCCCGAGTTTCTAGAGAAGAGAGTTATTTGGGCTCCAAGTTCCAAAGGTTCAAGTCCGAGATCCAGTGGCCCCTGTCGGACTGGCCTCTGGGTAGGATGCTTTGCTGTGGGGCTGCAGGGTGGCACAGAGATGGGAAGCGTGTGTGTCGAAGGCACGGAGGTCTCTTCTGAAGCCACCAGGATTCTGTCATGGGGACTGCACTGCAGCGAGCTGATCGCTCACTTCCCAAAGCCCTCACTTCTTCTCCTTCTCCTTCTCCTTCTCCTTCTCCTTCTCCTTCTCCTTCTCCTTCTCCTTCTCCTTCTCCTTCTCCTTCTCCTTCTCCTCTCCTTCTTCTTCTTCTTCATTTGTTTAATGAGTACAAATTTCATAAGTACAACTTTAGGAATATAGTGATTCTTCCCATCATACCCAGCCCCCACCCCCTACTCCCACCCCTCCTCCTCCTCCCTCTCCCATTACCAGTTCCATTCGCCATTAAGAAACCCCCCCCCCAAAAAAACACCTTGTTCCTTTACAGTCAAGACAAAGGTGGTTCAAGTCATTGCTTCTCAAGGTGTCAATTTCACTTCTACAGATTTCCTTTTAGGTGCTCTATTAGTTGTCACAGATCAGAGAGAAATCTGGTATTTATCCCTTTGGGACTGGCTTATTTCACCATATTGTAAGTATGGTGTTTTCCAGATTCATCCATTTTGTTGCAAATGACTAGATTTCATTTTTTACTGCTGTATAGTATTCCATAGAGCACATATCCCATAATTTCTTTATCCAGACTTTGGATGACAGGCATTTAGGCTGATTCCACGTCTTAGCTATTGTGAGCTGAGCTTGCTCTCCAACGCCGGTGCGGAGGCTCTCGGCTGGTGGGATCCTACATTGTGCACGCCTTCACCCTCCACGTAGGTCCGCTGTGTTCGCCAGCGTACGTAGTCTCCTCTGCTGTTTTCTCCCTAAGTCTTCCCTGAGACCGCACTCTTTCCGCTTCGTTTAAACTCTCTTCTCCTAGACTCGAGCCGCAAGCTCTCTCCCTGCTCTGCTATCGTAAGCACCGAGCTCTCATGTCTTAGCACCACAATTTATTATTTCCTCCCTCTTGGGCCCATTGACTTACGACTGGGGGTTAAAGTCCTGACCGAATTCAGGGACCAAACCATGTTCAACCAGCTGCCAGCGTGTGAACACTTCACGCCTTTTTGTCGTCTTCTTGGACTTCATTCCTTTCTGCGGCCGAGCGCTAATGCCATGTGAACCCTGCGATACACAGTATGGGTGCGTCGTGTTTCGGGGCTCCACTCTTGGGTGGAGCGGCTCTCGGGCTGCTTTGGACGTCTGTGTCTCACGTTTGCAGGACACTGCCTTTCAAATGGACTCAGGGGCAGCCGTGGGGGAGCGGAGGAAGGCAGGCAGAGCTGAGGGACCTGCTCGCCCCCGTCCTGGTCTCGGCAGGGTGGGAACGGGAGAGGTGGCACTCAGGATCCTGGTCCAGCCTCTCCGGGGGCCCAGCCAGGGCATGGCCATCCTCTACCTCTGCCTGCCCTCACCATCCGGGCATGCCTGGCAGCTGCCTATGGATTCTGGGGCATTGTGATTCTCCCCGGAAAGCAGGTGCCTTTGTTCCTGTGTCTTGCTGTGGGCCAGAATCAGTTAAACGCACAGAGAAGGGAGAGCTGGGAGGACAGGAGTGTTGTCAACAGGAAGCTGGCTGGCCGGGACAGTGAGGAGGCCAGGGTCGGTGAGCCGAGTGTGCAGCAGGCCGGGCCGGGCGGGCAGGCCGCCACCCGCACACTCACACAGACGCCCATGGCTGTATTTACAGGAAACGCTGCCCGTGTCCCACTGACCCCATCTGACAGATCGGGAAACAGGGCCTGCAATTCAGAGCCCGCACGGACACTAAAGCCTAGGTCTCTGGCTCCTAACCCGGGCCCTGCGCCCAGCCCGGTGCCTGCTTCTGAGCTCGCAGGAGAAGGCCGAGGACACGAAAGCAAGGGTTTCTGCTGTTCTCAGCTCCGAAAAAAGAACAACCCCACCCCAGGCCCCACAGCAAAAACACAGAACAGGACTCTAATTACCGTCTTTCTTCCTTCCTTTGTTTTTGTTTTTGGGTTTTGTTGTTTTTGTTGTTGTTGTTCCCCAGCCAGAAAATATTATGTTGCTAGACAAGAATACTCCCATTCCACACATCAAACTCATTGACTTTGGCCTGGCTCACGAAATCGAAGATGGAGTTGAATTCAAGAACATTTTTGGGACGCCGGAATTTGTTGGTGAGTTTTGTTTGTCTCCTAGTTAAGCATCTGGCATTAAAAGGTGGAGAAATCCCAGGCATGAACCCTGCGGTTAGGGCTGTGGCCTCTGCATGGGGAGGTGACACGTTAGGACGCCCCCTAGAAACCGATCACGGAGGGAAGGAAATGTCTCTTTTTTAAAAAGAGGTGTTTATTTATTTGAAAGGCAGAGTTATAGAGGGAGAAACAATCTCTGGTTCACCCCCCAGATTGCTGCAAAGTCTGCAGCCAGGAGCCTAGAACTCCTTCCGGGTTTCCCATGGGAGTGGCAGGGGACCAAGCACATGGGCCATCACCTGCTGCTTTGCCAGGTGCATTAGCAGGGAGCTGGATCGAAAGCGCAGCAGCCAGGACTCAAACAGTCACTCCTGTATGGGATGCCGGCATTGCATGGCAGCAGCTTAACCTGCTGTGCCACAGCGTCAGCCCCAAGTCCTGAGATATCTTGCTCAGCCCCTGGGTGAGGGTCCAGGTGCAGGCTGTGAGCACCCAGCGGGGCAGGTGTGGCCAGGTGGAGCTAGAACCCTTTGCAGAGCTGGCCCTACCTTCTGTTTTTAGCTGAGTTTAGTGTGAACATTTGAAATCACCCTGCCCACTTACGATCCCATAAACCCAACCTTTAAATTTCGTGAAAAGGAAACAGGAAGTCATCAGGCAGGTGCGAGATCTGCCCACCAGCCTCTCCCATGCGCCTGGCCCTCATTCATTGTCCTGGTGTGCAGCTCCTGCAGGCCTGGCTGCTGTCTCTTCCCTCTCTGTCTCTCACCCTGGGCCCAGGCCCCCACCTGCCCTGCACCCCAGAAGCCTCTCCATGAAGCCCGGGCCCGAGGCTGTGGCCTGGAGGGAACAGTCCCACGAAGGGGAGAGGACTGATTGTGCAGAGCCACACCTGCCTCTGTGCTGGGGGACCGCAGCGGTGGTCTCCTCACAGCCAGGGGGCTGACACGTCTCACCACAGTCTGACCAAAGGGGAAGACAGAACTGGTGGTGGCTCAAGTCCTGGGCCCCTGTCACCCACGCAGGAGACCCACATGAAGCTCCTGGCTCCTGGCTTTGGCCTGGCCCAGCCCTGGCTACTGTGACCAATTGGGAATGAATCAATGGATGCGAGCTCTTGCTCTCTCTCTCTCCCTCTTCCCCCAAAATAATTTTTTTAAATGTGCTTAAAAAAGAAAAAAGTCTGTGGAAAAATGGAATCAAAAGCTAACTTTATTTTGGTGCCAACATTTTTGAAATGCATGCATAGGTTTTTCATAATGCATTTTCTACGAACTATTTTTAAAATTTATTTGAGAGACAGATAGAGAGTATCTTTCCACTGTTCCCCCCACAAATGCCCCCAATGACTGGGCCAGGCTGAAGCCAGGAGCCAAGAACCCAACCTTAGGTTTCCAACACGGGTGGCAAGGACCCAAGCACTTAAGCCATCACCTGCTGCCTCCCTGTGTTAGCCGGAAACTGGATTGGAAACAGAGCCCAGGATTCCAATGTGGGATGTGGGTGTCTTAACCACCAGGCCAAACGCCTGTCCCAGATGCGATGGTTTCAATATTGTTCTAGAAAAATAAACATAGGCTCTCTCACTCTCCACTTCCCACTAGTGGGTGGACAGGCTGCATCCCTCCTCCTCTCTCTCAGCTCTGATAGCTCACCAGGTGTGTCCAGAGTCATCCGTACCTGGGTCTCCACCCTTCTGTGTCTGGACCCTGGGCACTGGAGTGCATGCAAATTTCAGCACTCCCTCTGCAGGGCTCCTCTGGTCTCTGGCCCGGTTTGGCCCAGCTCACGCCCTGGTCACCACACCCTTGGCTCAGCTCCTCTTTCCACCTGTTTGCCGATGACGGCTCTGGCCCCCGCTCCTGGGGCCACCTTCCCCTGCTGCCCCTGGACACCTCACTGTCATCATCTCAGTGGCCCCAGCACCATCTCCCTCCCCTCCGGTGGGAGGCAGCCTCTCTGTGGATTCCCTCTCTGCCAGCTTTGCTTCTCTCTCTGCTGGATTCCACCCCAGGGCCATCAAGCAGCCCTCCTCATAAGGGCCCCATTGCTCCTTCCTGTACCCTCCTCTTCCTCTCTTGGGTGTGCCAGGGGGCCTCTCCCTCTTCTCTGCCAGGGCCTGGCATGAAAAGTCTCCACCAGGACCACAGGCAACCCCGTGCTGGCTCTGTCAGGCAGCTCTATCAAGATCCTAGACAACAGGACTTTGTGGTTCACAGTTCTGAAGGCTGGAACGTCCAAGGTCAAGGTGCCAGCAGATGACTGGGGTCTGGTGAGGGCCTACACTCTGCTTCATGCAGAGCTGGTAACTTCTTCCTGAGTCCTCACATGGCAATGGGGTAAATGAGCTTCCTTGGACCTCTCCTATAAGAAATTCCCTTCTGTGGGAGCCAGAGTTGTGGTAAAATGGGTTAAGCCGCAGCCTGCAATGCTGGCATCCCGTATGGGTGCTGGTTCAAGTCCCAGCTGTTCCACTTCTGATCCAGCTCCATGCTAAGGCTCCTGGGAAAGCAGTGGAGGATGGACTGATTGCTTGGGCCCCTGCCACCTACCTGGGAGACCCTGGTGAAACCCCTCGCTCCTGGCTTAGGCCTGGCCTAGCCCCAGCCATTGTGAACATTTGGGGAGTGAACCAGTGGATGGAAGATCTCTCTACCACCCCCCCCCCCCCGCCCCATAACTCTGCCTTTCAAATAAATAAATAAATCTTAAAAAAAAAGGAAAAGCCCATTCCTAGGGTTCTACCCTCATGACCTAACCCCCTTTTCCAGGCTGTACCCTGTGATACGATCGTATCAGGAACTGGGGTTCAACCTGGTGGGCGGGGCGGCAAATGTTCAGGCTATGGGAAGCCCTTGCTGCAGAATTCTTAGGTCTACACAGTCTCAGCTGGCTGCTGGGGACTCAGCCCGGGACACGTTTGCCACCAAACCCCTCACATTTCCCCCAGCCGTCTCCTGTCCCTTCCGCACCCTTGTGGACTCTCTCTTGTGACTTTTGTTTCAGCTCCAGAGATTGTGAACTATGAGCCCCTGGGCCTGGAAGCCGACATGTGGTGAGCTGACCGCACGCTTAGGGATCCTGGAGTGGGCACAGGGCCCCGGACCCTGTTCCACGTGACAGCCCCTTGCCCATGGGTACCCCTTCCCCACATGCACCGTTCAGAGCCTCTGCCTGCTTCAAGCATGCGGGGCCTGGAGCCCGGGCAGCTGGAGACAGTGAGGCCTGGAGCTGAAGCCGGTTAGGCCGTGGCTGGGCAGGAGCCCGGGCAGCAGTGAGGAGCAAGGCGAGAGGAGGGGCCGGGGCGCAGGCTCACCCCTGGGCCTGCCACAGCCTCAGGAAGCAGTGACGATGGCTCGCTCCGTCAGCCCGCCAAGGCTCACTGGCAGCCTTGTGTTCACTGGGCACTGTGTGGCCTGGGGATGCCGCAGCAGTTGGTCCCTGCCCCTTATAGCTGGCCGAGCACCGCCATCACCAGGTGCGAGGTGGTTGTCATTGTCCTCAAATGAGGAGGAGAGGGGCTTAGTCTGACTTTGAACTTGGGTCCTTGGACTCCAAATGCATCCCAGGCTGCTGCGGAGGGTGGGACTGAGAAGGGTGTGGGGCTCCAAACGACATCCCGGGACTGCCACAGAGGAGGCCCATGGCCTCTACCCCTGAGGCCCCGTGGGGCGTCCCTGGCCGGCCTGGGATGGGGGTGGGGGGTGCTGATGGCCCTGACTTGACTGCTCTCTGTTTTGCAGGAGCATTGGCGTCATCACCTACATCCTGTGAGTATCCCTGACACCAAGAGCACGCCCCAGCTTAGCTCTGTGGGAGGCGGGAGAAGTGAGAGTGAGATAGACAGACAGACTTGTGCGTGCTGCACACCTGCCCCGAGCTGGATATGTCCAGTCCACACAGCAAGCCGGAGGCCAGGCTCACTGAGCTGTGTGTCACACTCCTGACCCTGGAGTTGAGGTGGAGCAGGAGCCCTGAGAGCAGCCCCCGGCGTCCACACCAGGAGCCCCTGCCCAGCCTCCCCAGGCTGGTTCACCTGCCATTGTCAGGTGGTGCAGGTTCTCATGCAGGAGCCTCGGGTAGCCCTCTGGATCCCGCCTTTCCTTTCCCAGACGCTTTGTCCTTCCTCACACCCTCTCCCCTCCTCTCCTGTCCCTGCAGTATTCAGCGTGTAAGCAGAGATTTCCTGCCCCGGTCCCCTGTGGGTTGGGTGACGGCGAGGCTGGAGTGAGGCCGGCCGTCCCGTTCCGTCTCTGTGGCCTTGGACGCATTCTTAACCTCTGGACTTGTTTTGCCACCAGAAAAACAGGAATCATGGACTTCCCTGCAGGGACCACGCGGGGGAGTTTCCTAGCCCTGGCCCTGGCACCTGCTTGGTGGATTAGTGGGAGTCCCTGCCCCGCCTCCCCACTGTGCTCCCCGCCTTGTTCCCATGGCTCCCTGGGGCAGGAGTCTGCTTGCAGTCAGGGGAGCCGGGCTGCGGCAGCCCTGGACAGCTAAGGGACCGTTCGCATCTCATCCCCATAAACTGGCCCTGCCCCTGGCAGCGGCACTTGGCCTGGGTGCCGGTGAGGCGTGGTGGACGCCCCGGAGGTGCAGCCGAGGTGCTCAGCCCTGGCGGCACCATGGAGCGTCCACTACTCACCAGGATCTCTAAAGTCAGAATTGCCAGGCCTGGGGAGTGGCTTGAGTGCCTTTTAAAAACCCGTGCTGAATCGGCTGCAAGCGAAGAGAGGGCCAGGAACTGATGACTGTGCAACTCCAGGTCAGAGCCTGAGTGCTCGGACGCTGGCTCTTGGAACCTCGCTGTTTTCGGAACTCTGGTCTCCCTGTCAACCTTCCTAGGACTCCCAGTGTGCACGGGGCACACGGTCTTCTGGTGGCTCCTTTGAACTCAGCACAGCTTTCCTGAGGGCCTGCTCCCTGGTGGGCACCCTGCCGGCCAGGGGCTCCCTGGCTGGGGGAGACGCCCCGCGGCAACCAAGGGCATGGCGCCGGCAGATGCTCGGTCTCCAGCCAGCGCCTACTGCAGCATCATAGGATGAGACTGAGCAAGCGTGCTAGCTCGGGTCTGTCTCCCTCGCCTTACAAAGCCTCCACGGCCTCATCTAATGCTACTTATCTCCCAGAGGCCCCACCCCCAGATCCCATCAAACCATGAATTTGAAGGTCCAGTGTCTAGCACTTAAGCCATCAAACCCTCACAAGCCATGTCCCCACCTCCGCGAGATACAGATGAGGAGCCAGTGGTTTGCTGGGGCTGCTGATGGTTGCATGAGAGGAGGGGGAGACGGAGAATGGCACTGGGCTGCAAGGGCTGAAATGAGTTTTCCTGCAGGTGGGTGGAGGGCAGGTGCTGTGTTGGCTGAGGAAAGCAACACAGAGCACGTTCCGCGTGGCTGAAACGTCCTGAGTGTGTGGTAGGGGCCAACTCCCGAGGCCCGAGGCTCAGGGGTTTAGATGAGATCCTGTGAAACTGCAGGGACACAGGAGGTCCTTCCTAGTATAACCGTGACAATGACAATGGCCCTGAATTCCACAGCCCTTGCATGAAGCATTATTTTATATGTGTTTGTTCTTCATGATTCCTAAGTGTGGTGAGGGCTTTCTTTGTCTGTTTTATAGATGGAGAAACTGCAGCTCAGAGAGGCTGAGTAACTTACCCAGGGTCACACAGCTGAGAGTGGTAGAACTGTGATTCAAACCCAGGATTGAAATAACAATTTTTTTCTTTTTTTTTTTTTTTTTTGCTGGTGTACCTTGCTGCCACCATGCTCAGAACATGGCAGCAGGGTTGGGGATAACCTGCAAGTGATATTTGTTAAATGGAACTGACAAGACTTTTGGGCAGTTAGATGTGGCCAGGAAAAAAGCAGGAATCCCAGGTGATGCGTGTGCTTCTGGCTTGGGGACATTTTTGGTATCACAAATGAAGTCAGGGAGTGCAGAGAAGGATGCCTGGGACAGTGAGTCCTGGGACAGTGAGTCCTGGGACAGTGGCCCGACGGGGAGAGGCAGCCCGGGAGCAGCTGTGTGCCAGGCAGGAGACAGTGGATTCGGGGGTCGCTATCTGTGTGCCACGTGCGTGACAGACCCGCAGTGCTGTGGCCCGTCTGCACGCCTCTCCAGCTTGGCTCAGTCGCTGCTCAGCCTGGAAGCCGTTCCCACTCCTCTCGCTGCTGGCAACCTCTCCCTTCCGGAGGTCCCCAGCAGTGCGAATGCCCGCTCTCCCGGGAAGTGGCCCCAGCTCCCTGCACTGTGCGCCCTGGGCCTTTGTCTGGCTTCCTGCTGTGTTCTCCTGGACACTGTGAAGAGCCGTGTCTCCGTGTCCCTTGACGTCACGGCTTTTCTTTTTTAAAGACTTATTCAGGGCTGGCATATGAAGGTTAAGTCACCACTTGCCACACTGCCATCCCATATGGGTACTAGTTCAAGTCTCAGCTGCTCCTCTTCTGATCCAGCTCCCTGCAAATGTGCCTGGGAAAGCAGCGGAGGATGGCCCGAGTGCTTGGGTCCCTGCACCCATGTGGGAGACCTGGATGAAGCTCCTGGCTCCTGGCTTTGGCCTGGCCCAGCCCTGGCCATTGTGGCCATCTGGGGAGTGAACCAACAGATGGAAGTCCTCTCTCTTTGTCTCTCCCTCTCTTTCTCCGTGGCTCTGCCTTTCAAATAAATAAATAAATCTCTTTTATTTGAAAGAGGAGAGAGATCAATCTTCTGTCTGCTGGTTCGCTCCCCAAATGCCTTGCAACAGCTAGGTGTGGGTCAGGCGGAAGCCAGGAGCCAGGAGCTCCATCCAGTCTCCCATGTGAGTGCAGGGGCCCAAGCACTTGCACCACCTTCTGCTGCTTTCCCTGGCACAATAGCGGGGAGCTGGATCAGAAGTGGAGCAGCCAGGACTCAAAGCAATGTTCCTATATGAGAAGCTGGTGTCGCAAGCAGTTTAACCTGCTGCACCACTACACGGGCCCTGAAGACACAGTTTTTCTCTTTCAGGTTCTTAGGAGGAGCTCCGTAAAAATGTTCTGAATTGGGCTTGGTTGGAAAGGCTGCTGGGTGGACGCCCAGGGCGAGCAGGCTATTTGCCTGGGAGCCTCCCCAGCTTACCAGCTCCCCCCCAACACACAGCAGGGCAGGGCAGGGCAGGCCAGGACTCCCGGCCCCCTCCCTCACGTTCCACCCTGTTCCCGCAGTCATGGGGTTCCCTCTCTGTTTGCAGCCTAAGCGGAGCATCCCCTTTCCTGGGTGACACGAAGCAGGAGACGCTGTCCAACATCACAGCAGTGAGTTACGACTTCGACGAGGAGTTCTTCAGCCAGACCAGCGAGCTGGCCAAGGACTTCATTCGGAAGCTTCTGGTTAAAGAGACCCGGTAAGAGAACAGAGAAAGGCCCTGGTCTCAGGCACTGCCCTTTTCCTGTCGCCTCTCTTTGCCACACCTGTCATCTGCACTGTTGGGGTGTACATGGGGCAGGTGCGGAGACGGGTGGACCAGCTGAGACTGGACATTCATCCGTGTGCTCAAGTCTTTCTGCTGTGTTCTCCTGGGATGCAAATCACCGTGTGTGTGTGTGTGTGTGTGTGTGTATGCGTAAGTCAGCCTGGGTTTCTTTCGGGCTCATGGCCTCGGGCAGCCTGCCCCAAAGCACCTGGGTTGGAAAAGATGAAGTGGCAGAGTTTCGAAGCCACTTGATGCTGACAGCTGGGGAGGCAGCTCCAAGCCATCAGTGCAGGGAATGTGGAGGAGACCAGCAAATCCTACCCTTGCCTCAGCCCCCCGTGGGGCCGCCCCATGGCCTTGGAGGCAAAGAAGGAGGTGGGCGGAGTCACAGGGGGTTGGGCACGCAGAGTAGGGCCCGGATGGGATGGGGAAAAGGGCCACACACCGGAAGGCCGTGTCTGCCTGGTCCCACAGACTGCAAAGGGGCAGCCAGCCTAGGTCCTTGGCAGAGCAGAGTCCCTGACTTCCCAAAGGCAGCACTGGGAGTGGGGACAGGGGTCATCCTGCCTGGTGACAGAGCAGCCACGGGCAGGGGAGGGATCTGGAAGGCAAACAGAAAAACAGAGACCAGGGGTTAACAATGGGGAGCTGACTTTTGGAGCATTCTGGAAACAGTAGAACATCCATAGCTCTTGTATAGTGTGGCTTTAGGGCTTGCTTTCTTTTTTTTTTTTTTTTTTTTTCTTTTAAGATTTACCTTATTTATTTGAAGGCAGAGTTACAGAGAAAGATGGGGAGAGGAGAGAGAGAGAGAGAGAGAGAGAGAGAGAGAGAGAGAAAGAGAGAGAGAGAGGTATTCCTTCTGCTGGTTCACTCCCCAAATGACCACAATGGCCAGAGCTGGGCCAATCTGAATCCAGGGTCCAGGAGCTTCTCCCGGGTCTCTCACATGGGTGCAGGGGCCCAAGCATTTGGGCCATCTTTCTGCTGCTTTCCCAGGCACATTAGCAGGGAGCTGGAGCAGCCGGGACTCCAACCAGCACCCATAGGGGGTGCCGGCATCAAAGGCGGAGGCTTGACGGGCTCTGCCACAGCCCCAGCCCCAGCTTTAGGTCTTTCAGCTTTGGGGCTGAAGGGAAGGTGTAAGTGGGAAGGTCACCCTCTTGAGGGGTCTTCCCAGACCACCTCCCTGGACAGCAGGCATGGCAGCCCACCTCCGTCCATCCTGGTTTGACAGCAGTGGGCAAACAGAGAGCAGTGTGGAGATGGTTGCTCGCAGCTCTGCCCTCGTGGGTCACCGCTGTCTTCTCGTCCTCACTGTAGGAAGCGGCTCACCATCCAAGAGGCGCTCTCTCACCCCTGGATCACGGTAAGGACGCAGCAGTGAGTCCAAGCGAGCAGAGACCTCTGTTCTGTCGCCAGGGCTGGCTGGGGCGGCCGCATGCAGAGAGGCCTTTGCTTGGAACACGGGCCCCGGGCACAGACCAAAGCTCGTCTGGGACCCCAGAGGGCCTGAGCTCATTCAGTGGGGTTCCCACAACTCTCAGTGCCCGCTTCCGGGATCGGATAACTTGGGAACTGAAATGCTCAGAAACTGCGCTCACACCCAGCCCTTTCCTCTGGGGCCATCGTGGTGCAGAACTTGTCACCGGCTCATTTCAAGGCAAAGCCAGGACTCCCCAGTGGTAGAGGGGTCAGTGGCAGTTAAGGAAAAGACAGCTCTGAAGCCAGGACTCTTTCTTTCTGACTTCTGGGGTTCTGAGTGACATCTGAGCTGACACACAAGGCGCCAGCAGGCCTCCGGACGAGGCTTTGTGGCCATGGAGACATCTCTGTCCCACATCAGGGGGTGGGGGCAGACAGGTGAACCTGCCCCATTCACCCTATAATTGAGCTTCCAGTTGTTGTTTCTTCGGGGGGTCGTGCACGTCGGAGGGTGGCACTCAGCAGCCAGGATCCCGGCCCCGGTTCTGCTACCGCCCAGTTACCCACACCCAGGCACGTGCCGGACTTCCTGCTTATCGTGATGGTTAGATCAGAAAGCCAGGAGGGTGATCCGAGCCTGCGGATGGGGAGGGGGAGAGGCCTGCGGGCGATGGAGACAGGGAGGCCGCCGTGGCCCAGGAGAAGGTCAGGTTCATGTGCTCGTTGAAGGACGGGGAAAACCAAGGGCCTGCAGTGCGGGTGGGCTTGGAATGCGAGCTTGGCTCGCGCTGCGCCTTGCTCAGTGCTTTGAGTGCTGCCAGGGCCTGAGGAGCCCTGACGTGAGCCAGATGCCTCCCGTGCCCTCTGTCAGCCATGGCCTTGTGTGTTCCGGTCCTCGAGCGGATGCCTGCAGAGTCCCAGCTGTAGCTGCTTTTCTGCGCGAGCACCCCTTAAACGCTACGCGTGTGGAGACCCTCTCTAATGGCCACGGGCCCCTCCTCCTGGCAGCGAGCATGCAGGCCGTGTCCCCAGGCTCCTCGAACCTTCCTTGTGGTCTATGGGGGTGCTCCATGCAGCCTGGTTCTCCCCATGGCCTGGCGCATGCAGCGAATGGCAAAGAGGCTGCGTGTGTGCCTTCCGCCCGTGCCTCCACCAGCCAGCCCTTCAGGGCACGCACCAGATTAACACTCTGCTTCTTCTGTCTGAACACTCACCAGTCGGGAGGAGAAGCCAGCGCCCCCGAACAGCGGGAGACGGAGCCCCCCCAGCTGAAGACCAAGCGCCTGCGGGAGTACACCCTCAAATGCCACTCAAGCATGCCCCCCAACAACACCTATGTCAACTTCGAGCGTTTTGCCCGTGTGGTGGAGGACATGGCACGGGTGGATGAGGGGTGCCGCGCCCTGGCAGGGGCCCACGACACACTCCAGGACGACGTGGAGACGCTGATCTCCATCTACAACGAGAAGGAGGCTTGGTACCGAGAGGAGAATGAGAGCGCCCGGCACGACCTGTCCCAGCTCAGGTACGAGTTCCGCAAGGTGGAGTCCTTGAAGAAGCTCCTGCGAGAGGACCTCCAGGCCACCAGCGCCAGCCTCGGGGGCGTGGCCCGCAAGCTGGAGCGCGTGCAGGAGCAGTTCGGGGCCCTGAGGCGGGAGCTGTCCGCGGACCTACAGTGGATGCAGGAAGTGGTGAACGGCTTCCAGCTGGAGGGTGGGCGCACAGATGGCCTGGGCTCCGTGTTCCGCGGGGACGCGAGCGAATCTCTGTCGGAGCTGCTCAGCAGAGTCTGCAGTGAGGAAGTCCTGGGCGCCGTGCAGCTCTGAGCCCCAGGATCCGGCCGGCAATGCCCCCTGATGGCTTGCACATGTGTGTGCTCACCCACCTGCGGAGCTGTGTGTCTGCTGCAGGGCCTCTCGCCTGCTCCACGGACCCCAGGACTGCTGAGGTGCTGGCTCCTGATTCACGACGCACAACCCTGCACCCACCCACCCAGTTTCCTCGGAGAGTGCTGGAGAGGCAGCCACGCTGGGAAAGCCCCCCAGGGTCCCCTTCTCCGAGGGAGGAAAATTAACGTGAGATAACGGATTTGTTCACTTCTCACTTCCCGCCTCCCTCCGCGGATCTGAGTGAGGTCTTGGGCCACATTTGATGAACTAAGCCAGCAGGGCGACTTGCTGCTGCAGAATAGGGGTGTGAAATGCACAGAGAAAATAATATTCTCTTTCATGTGCACTGACTTTTCTCTTCCCAAGCCCTTAGGCCTGTGACTCGCCTGATCCTTAAAAGAATTCTCTGAGGCGAGGGGATGAGTGGTGCCGTTATTATTATTATTATTATTTCTATGTAATGGATGAAGAACTTAGAAAGATTCTAACAACTTAGAACCTTTCACAGCTAGTTGAATCTAATGAACAGAAACCAAGGATGGTGCCGGCGCTGTGGCATAGCGAGTAAAGCCACTGCTTGCAGTTCTGGCATCCCATATGGGTCCTGGCTGCTCCACTTCCGATCCAGCTCTCTGCTATGGCCTGGGAAAGCAGTAGAAGATGGCCCAAGTGCTTGGGCCCCTGCACCCATGTGGGAGACTCGGAGGAAGCTCCTGGCTTCTGGCTTCAGATCAGCCTAGCTCCACCCATTGTGGCCATTTGAGGAGTGAACCAGCAAATGGAAGATTCTCTCTCTCTCTCTGCCTGTGTCTCTCTGTAACTCTGCCTTTCCAATAAATAAATAAATCTTAAAAAAAAAAAAAAGAAGAAACCCAGGATGCCCATCTCTAAGATGGGTTAAAGAAGATTTATTTGTTTGAAAGGCAGAATTACAGAGAGAGAGAGAGAAAAAAAAAAAAAAAACAGAGCGAGAGAGAGAAAGTTTCCACCTGCTGGTGCAGTCCCTAGATGGCCACAGTGGCCAGGGTTGGGCCAGGAGCCAGAAGCTTCATCTGGGTCTCCCACGCGTGGGCCGTCTTCTGCTCTTCCCAGGAAGCTGGGCCGCTGGTGCTTGTGCAGGTGCGGCTTCTCAATCTGTGATCCAGCGAACCTCATGCAGAGAATGTGAGGTCCAGCAGTCAGGCCGGTGGCCGCGGATGGCTTCCCTTCCCGGAGCACCTGCCTCCGCCGGAGGCCGGCAGTGAAGATACAACGCCACGGACTGGGAGGCGCCCCCTGATGTCAGAGAAATGGGAATGTGGATCTTGGAACCAGTGAAAGATGGCGAAGCAGCCCCATTCCTAAGCTCTGCCTGAGAGAACTGGTGCCAGTGAGCTGTCTGCCATCGCTCCCAGGGCTCACCTGTGCTGTCACGGACGTCGTCAACTTGCTTGGCGCACACACTGCAAATACGAGAGGTCCCCTGACTGTGTCAACACTTCCTCCCCTGCCGCCCAGGAGGGGGAGCCGCCAACTGAGCAGTGCAGGGCCAACTTTCTTGTGCAGCTCAAAATAAAAATGCAATAAAAGGGTGCAATGTTGGCGATGTTTTGAAGTAGGGAGACTGGAAAGAGGGGAGGAGAAGCGGTACGGTGAGAAGTGTGGACTCAGCCACCCGGGGCTCGTGCTGGAGAGCCCCTCAACGCCCTCCCTTCACAGCCTCGGGGGGTGGGTGGGGGTGGGCTCGGCTGGCGAGACCCTAGGCTGAGTTAGAACCGTTTCTGCTAAGCCTGGTTGTCCTCTTGTGGGTGATGCCACCCTGTGTTCCTGGTGACGCCTTCCCCTCTAGGTGTTTCCAAGCAGACTCTTTCTGTACTAAGGGCCTCCAGAGGCAAACTGAAGTGAATTGAGAAACCCCCCAAGCCTTTCAGAAGACTCAGAGTGTCTGTGAGCGTCCTGTGTCTCTTGGTGAAACGGAGAGCCTTTTTGCTTTGGCACTAGAAGCTGAGGCTGCTGGGAGCCCTGGGAGCCGGCGGGACGCAGCCGGAGGAGCTGCTTGCCTTGCGCTCCTGCTGCCCACCGCTGGCTCTCAGCAGTGGCATCGAGGGCAGGGCCAGCGGTGGCTGCTAGGGGCAAGGGGAGTGGATAGGTGCTGGCGCCCGGAGGGAGGACAGCCTGGGGATTTTTCATTAGCCAGACTGTGAATTAAAGGTCGGTTTCCGGATTCACACCCAGAGGGTTCCTGGGAGGCGGGGAGGAGAAGGGGGAGGTGATACCTCCCTGAATGAGAATGGATCCCCAAGGAGGCTGCAGTGTCGGTGGCCCTTGGCGGGAGGTAGCCTCTGCCCATCAGAGTGTGAGATTGCCCACCTCTGTGTCAGCAAGGGTGGTGGCACGGCTTGAGGAAGGACGCTGCTACAGATGCAGGGGGCTGGCAGTGGAGGGACGGAGAGAAAATAATGGCAGGAGAAGCCACAGCCCCCTCCCTGCAGGTGATCCTAACTAAAGGTGGATCCTGCCTCCTTCTGTCCCTGCCCTCTCCATCCCTGCCCAAGGGCGGGTGGCTGTGTGCCCAGCCAGCACTCCCCCTCCCCCCGCCATACCGCCCTTCTGTGAATGTCTGGGGAACTCAGTGCCTCTCCTCCTTTGCAGCACTCTTGGTCCCTGGAGAAGATTTCTTTGCCTGCTGGATAGGAGACCCCGCAGAGGGCATATTCAAGCCGTAGAAGGGGCCAGCTCAGTTGAACAAGCGTAGATTGTGCTCTGGCTCTGGGGGAGGTGACAGATAAGGATAAGACAGACACTGACTATGACTCAACGTCTGGGGCAGTTGGGGACCCTCTAGATGGGAGGGTGGCAGGCTGTGGTTGAGCGATAACATAGTGTCCCCAACCTAGAAAACAGGAACAAGATGAGCTCTGACTGAGACAGGGCAGGAGGGGCAGTAGAGAGCAGGGGCTGTCTCAGGGAAGTCTCACCAACACTGGCACCTGCCCGGCCCCGCACCAGTTCTTGTTATTTTTTTTTTTTTAAGACAGGCAGAGTGGACAGTGAGAGAGAGAGACAGAGAGAAAGGTCTTCCTTTACCATTGGTTCACCCTCCAATGGCCGCCGCGGCCGGCGCACCGCGCTGATCCGATGGCAGGAGCCAGGAGCCAGGTGCTTTTCCTGGTCTCCCATGGGGTGCAGGGCCCAAGCACCTGGGCCATCCTCCACTGCACTCCCGGGCCACAGCAGAGAGCTGGCCTGGAAGAGGGGCAACCAGGACAGAATCCGGCACCCCGACCGGGACTAGAACCCGGTGTGCTGGCGCTGCAAGGCGGAGGATTAGCCTATTGAGCCACGGCGCCGGCCGTGTGCCAGTTCTTATAAAGAACAGGAAAAGCCCAGCTTGGGGTCAAGAATTTGGAACTGTTAACTGAAGGTGGAATGGAGTTTATGGGCTTTAAAAAGGGGAAGAGTTTTAAACTTTTTTTTTAAGATTTACTTTATTTATTTGAAAGGCAGTTAGAAAGAGAGGGAGAGACAGACAGTTCTCATTGCTGGCTCATTCCCCAAATCCCCACACGAGCCAGGCTGAAGCCTAGGCACTCCATCTGGGTCTCCCACACGGGTAGCAGGGACCCAAGTACTTGGGCCATCACCTGCTGCCTCTCAGGGTGTGCATTAGCGGGAAGCTGGATTGGAAGCAGAGCCAGGACCTGGACCCAAGTACTCTGATTTGGGATGTGGCCATCTCAAGTAGGAATTTAATCCGCTGAGCCAAACGCCTACCCCCACTTAGAGTATTTTAAGGCAAACTTCTGAATTATTTAATTTTTAACTATTTCAGCAGAAATCTCTGATGGGGCTTTCTTTTTCATCTATCCACTGTGCTATTATCACACTCAACAAAACCAGCAATAACTCCTCCCTCTCATCTGGATACCAGCTCCAGACATGCCCCACCTTTCTCAAGGGGGTCCCGTGACAGTGGTTTGCTCAAATCAGGATCCACGCACCGTCTACATGTGGCCCTGGGTTGTTATGTCCATCTCTCAAGTCTCTTGGGTTTTGTAACAGGGCAGGAGGGAGAGCTTTGGGAAGATTTCCAGGGGAATGAAAAGCCACTCAGTACACTGATGGTCCTGGAGACGAGGAATAAAAGAGAGAGTGGCCATGCTGAGACCTCACTCAGAAAAGTGAGGCCAGGCCAGGGGCATTCCTGCCTCCTGCCTGGACGGGGTACCGCGTGGGCTCTAGGCCCTTCTGCGGCTCTCCCTCCCCGCCTAGGAGGAAGCAGAGGCTCAGGTGCGCCTTTGCTGGGAAGACCGGTGGGCAGCAGCCCCAGGCTCCAGCCATCAGAAACAGAGGTAGAGTGACAGCAGCACAGGGCAGGAGAGAGATGTGGGTGCTCCCGGCTTTCCGTGGAATATCAGGCAGGAGAGATGGCACAGCCGAAGGTTGGGAAAGCTGCAGTCTGCTTGCAGTGTCTTCAGGAGGCCTGGCATTTAGAGAAAACCGTGTCTTAAAAAGCCAGGATTCCATTCTCCGCCTGAACGTCGGCTGCAGCTGCTGTGGCTGCTCTGTGAATGTCGGTGTGGACCTCGCACGCCCACCAGCCTCTTTCCAAAGCATTTGCAACTGCAGGAACAAAACCGGATGTCAACCACAGCTTTCTGTCTTCTTGCCTCCTTCTCTGACCTTTGTCCAGGGCCCCGAAGGCATTCCCAGAAGCCTGGGCAGAATTGACCAGACTCCCTGGCTGGCGTCACCGAGGGCCCACAAGGCTGGAAGGCGGGCACCATGTGTCTGCAGAGAGGGAGGCTCAGGCGAAGGCAGACCCAGCTCCACCTCCCTGTCCCCTCCCTACTTTGCTGAACGTTGTTTGAGCTGCATTCCTTCCGGGAAGGAAGGACTTTGCAGGCTGAGGCACAACACGGGCACTTGGTGAGCCCTCAGCAACCAGACGGGCTCCGCCTCGGGGGTCTGCTGCAGCGGGTAGCATTTACATAGGCCCTGGAAGTGAGCTATTGTGCCTTCTCCCATCCCTGACCCTGGGGCTGGTCCCCCCTGACATTTCAGCGGGGGGCCCTTTGGATTCTTGCTACGTGTTGACTTTCCAGCAACAGGCTTGAGCTACTTCTGTCCTGAGTGTTCTGGCCAAGCTGAAAGTGGGCAAAAAGGCTCCTTTCCTCCCAGGCTACAAACCCTGCCTCACCAAACCCTTTTTGTGAGAGACAGGTGCCCTGCAAGGGTTAGGCTTGAAGGGCATTCACGCTCCTGTGAGTTGTAGTCATTGCCGTGGAATCCCAGGTAGAAGTGTTTTGTGGGCTGGGGCAGCAGGGTGCCAGTCACCCTGGGAAGGAGATGCTAGGAGTTGGGAGGGGTCAGAGGTAGAGGGAGCTATTGAACACAAATAGGCCTTTGGCTTAGCAATTACGATGCTGGTACTGCTTAGGACCCCACAGTCTGCATTAGTCTGCATTAGAGTCGCTGGGTTTCCTTCCTGACTACAGCTTCCTGCTGCTGCCCCCAGGGCATGGCCCGAGTGACTGGGTTCCTGTCACCCGTGTGGGAGGCCCGCGTTGAGTTCCCAGCTCCTAGCCTCTGGCCAGCCCAGTTCTGGCCATCTGTAGGCATTTGGGGAGTGAAGCAGCAGGTAGGAGATCTGTCTGTCTCTCAAATAACTAAAATTTTAAACGTATGTTTATTTTCATCTACTCAAAAGGCAGAATGACATAGAAACAGACAGAGGTAAAAAGAAAAAGATCTTCCACCTGCTGGCTCACTCCCCCAAATGGTTGCAACAGCCTGGACTGAGCCAGGCCTAAGCCAGGAGTCTGTAACTCCATCTGGGTCTCCCATGTGAGTGGCAAGGGCCCAGTTACTTGAGCCATCATCTGATGCCTTCCAGGGTGTGTTAACAGGGAGTTGGATCAGAAGGGGGAACAGCTGGGACTTGAACCAGCACTCTGAAACAGGTGGCTTAACTCACCGTAACCTGCCCCTAAATAAACAAATGTGTTAAAGATTAAAAAGCAAATCCAGAATAAGCCATCAGGCGGTGACATGTGCAGGGAAGAAGCTGGGCGTGGCGTGGCGAGTCCTGGGGCCAGTGGCAGTGCTGTTTTACAGAGTGGTTGGGGAAGGCTCTCTGAGGAGGTGACATCTGAGCAAGGCCTGACCCAAGGGACAACATGAGTGTAAGTGGGACTCAGACAAAGACCTGAGACCTTGGCTCGCAGACCAGCAAGCAGAGCAGTGTGATGGGAGCCAAACAGGCAGGAAGGAGTCGGGGAGGAATTCAGGCTGGAGGAGGCTGCCGGTGGTGCAGGCCTTGGGGGTGTCCAGGAGCGGGTTGGGTTGTGTGGAGAGAGCCAGCAGGCCATGGAGGGTTTGGGGAAGAGGAAAAGGCAGGTCCTCAGCAAAGAGAAGTTGCCCTCTGCCTACTTTTGGGTCCCCTTCCAGGTGGGACCTAGACCCACGGTGGGTTTGCAGGTGCAGTGGGTGGGAAACCGATGGTTAAGACAAGGGTCGGGAGAGCTGGGTACGGCCTGAGGTCCCCACAGCGCCCTTGGTCTGTTTCCCTTTCTTCTCTATCTTCCTCCTCTCTTTCCTTCTGCATTCATTTTTTAAAAAATATTTATTTGAAAGGCAGAGCAAGGGGGGGTGGGGGTGGGTGGGGAGCTCTTCCGTATGCTGCTTCAACTCCACAAATGGCTGCAGCAGCCTATTCTGTGCCAGACCAAAGCCGGGAACTGGAACTCCATCCCAGTCTCCCACGTGGGTGGCGGGGGCCCAAGTACTTGGGCCTTCTGCTGATTTCCGGGGAGCTGGATTGGAAGTGGAGCATCGAGGGCCTGACCCTGCACTTGGATTTTGGATGCCGGCGTGATGGGCGATGCCTTAACCCGCTGTGTGACAGCGTTGGGCCCTCCTCCTGCATTCTTTGACCATGCTACTGTGTTCCAGTTTGCAGGGTGCATAACTCTGGCCTTCTCGTCTCCCACCCTGACCCCCATGGAACTCTGCCTCTCACTGACAACCCTGTAGGGCCTCGGGGAGTCTGGGTGTCTTGACCCCCTTCATGGTGCTGTGGCCAGGCTCATCCCGGTGACCTGGGCTTCTTGTCGGCAGCAGGAAATAGGTCTCGGGTCCTGGGATTTCTTTCTAATTTGTCCCTTCAGCGGCTCAGGGAAGCAATGTAACCATGCAAGTCTCCAGCATCCACTGCTGTTGGGTCTGGGCGGGGAGGAGGAGGGACAGGGGGTCATGGCTGTAGACGTGAAGAGAGTTTCTGTGTCCTCAGGTTGTTCCCTAGCTGTGGGATGACTCCCCTGCCAGCTGACTGAGACAGGCACTGTGTGGAACAGGAGAGCACAGAGGCAGGCTTAGAAGTTGTCTTGCAGGACATTGCACTTGAACTGGGCTGTGAGGTTATGCAAGGCCTTGCAGGGCATGGTGTGCAGTAGCCATGGACTAGACCTCCTGCCAGAGGATGCGGAGACCAGAGCAGTGTGGCCAGTCACGGGCACTGCTTCCTTCTGGTGCCCGGGGCCATGGTGGAGCCGAGCAGGAAGGGCCGGGCACTCCGGCTGCCGAGCGCTTGGCTGCCGCGTGCTCTGGCTGCCGCTAGGGGACCAGGCCGGCACTGGGTCATCCCTGTGCTGCCTCACCCAGCGTTCCCTGGGGCACTGTCCGGAGAAGGCTTGGAGCAGAGGGAAACCCAGGCTGCCTGGGACCTCACGCGTCACCCGGGCAGCTCACTTTCTTGAGGTCACGGCATCCTTGGAGAGTGGACGAACGCTATGGACTCCCCTCTGGAGAAATGTGTGCCTGTACATACACACACTGCGCAGGTTTTCATTGAGATATAATTTGCCATTTTAAGATGTACGGTCTAGTGGTTTTCAGCAGTCATGACGTTGTATGATCGTCATCACTAGCTAACCCCAGAACGCGTCCGTGACCCCAGACTTGGTAGTGTGCCCTTTCTCCCCCACGCTCAGCCCCTGGTGACCTCTGTGTGTTTTCTGTCTCTGTGTACCTGTGTATTCTGGGCATTTTCTAGACATGGATACATACAATAGGAAGTGTTTTGTGTCTGACTTCATTCATATAATGCTTTATTTTTGAAAAAATTTTTTAAAGATTTATTTATTAGAGAGAGAGAGAGAGAAACTTCATACGCTTTCTCACTCCCCAGATGGCCGCAACTAGTGGAACCAGGCCGATCTGGAGCCAGGAGCTTCTTCCGGTCTCCCACATGGGTGCAGGGACCCAAGTACTTGGGCCATCTTCCGCTGCTTTCCCAGGCCATTAGCAGAGAGCTGGATCAAAGGAGGAGCAGCCAGGACTAGAACCAGTGCCCATATGGGTGCCACAGGCAGAGGCTTGACCCACTGTGCCACGCGCCGGCCCCACGCAGGACACTTTAATGTTCTCCAGGGTCGTCTGTGTTGTAGCAGGCTCCAGCACTCCATGGGTATCCCTGAGTGGTGCTCCGGAAGGTTGTTCCGTGGCATGGGCAGACCATTCTTTATCTGTTCATTAGCCGATGCACTTTGGGGTGGTTTCCTCTTTGGGACTATTATGAATACACTGCCATGAACATTTATGTTCAAGTCCACACACACTAAATCTGGAAACACAGAACCCCTGAAACCACAGCTTCATCTCTTGATCTAGGAAAACCTCATTCTACAGAAAAGGGGGGATCCAAGAGGGAGCAGAGAAGGCAGGAAGATGAGCAGTTCGTCGCTGCTTATTGAGGGGTGCTGGGGCTGGCACTCCGTAGGCCCACATTGCTTTATGACGTAACAACTCTGTTACCTGATGTCATTGTCCCCGTATCACAGATGAGAAAACTGAGGCTCAGAGAAGCGTGCCAGGCTTCTTGGGAACATGAAGATTGAAGCTGAGCCTTGAGTTCCAGGCTGGGAAAGGCAGCTGCACATGGCATCTGCCTCACCCTCACCCTCACCCTCATCAAAGCCCCTATTACCTTCTATTTTAAAAAGGATTTTTTTTTTTATCTGAGAAATGGAAAGACAAACAGCCTGAGCTGGCATCCACCAGTTCACTCCCCAAATGCCTGCGATGGCCAGGGCTGGAGCCAGGAGCCAGGAATGTAATGTGGGTCTCCCATGTGGGTGGCAGGAACCCTATTACTTGAGCTGTCATCTGCTGCCTCCCAGTCTGCACTGGCAGGAAGCCGGAGCCAGGTCTAAGAATCAAACTCAGAGACACAGGTGTCTTCACCTCCAGGCCACATGCCCATTCCCTAACTTATTTTCTAATGGAGCGCTGATGCCCTGCTAGGCCCAGGGCTGCCTGTGCACTCTCCAAGTGCCGTTAAAATGACGCTCTCCACGAAGCACAGTTAGCGTTCCACTGCTGGTGGGGTAGCTATGGTTCCCAGTAACCTTTCATGTAGTTTGTGATTAAATAGAAGAGAGGAGCTTGAAGCCTGTAAACATGAAATAATAAGGAAGGAACCTTGACTACCTGATTCGGGCAGTACACACTAGATGCATTTATTGCACTATCACACCAAATCCCATGAATTATTAATCCAAAAAATGTTTTTAAATGTTTAAGAAGGAAATGCTAACTGATCTGATCATCATACATCATATATATTAATCAAATTGTCACAGTGCTGCTGTAGAAATACAATTGAGACAATGTAAGTATTTATTTATTTGAAAGGAGGAGAGAGAGAGAGAGAGAGAGAGAGAGAGAGAGAGAGATCAGTCTTCTATCCACTGGTTTTTCTCCCCAAATGGCCATATCAGCCACAGCCAGGATTGGGCCAGGCAGAAGCCAGAAGCTTCACCTGGGTCTCCCACGTGGGTGCAGGGGCCCAAGCTCCCATCCCAGCTGCTTTCCCGGGTGCGTCAGCAAGGAGCTGGATCTGAAATGGAACAGACGAGACTTAAAGCAGTGCCCACATGGGATGCTGGCTTCCAGGTAGCGGCTTAACCCACTGCACCACAACAGCAGCCCTTAAAATATGTTTTTTTAAAGAATACACATTTTAAAAAGTAAAAAAAAAAAAAATAAATAAAGATACCCATGGCAACCACCAACTTGGTTTCACGGCCCACAGTAAATACAGTATATTAAAGTAAGATAATCCCCGGCCCCTGCCTCCTGCTGGACCCCTTGGGAGGGGCAGAGGCTGCAGCGGAGCCAGCCTGCGGGTCTGGCTGTGGTAATAACAGCTCAGGGCCACAGGGGGCCTCTGAACAGCTGCGACTTCGGCAGCCCTAGCCTCCCGCCGGCCCCGTGTGCCCTGCTGGGGCCGGGAGGTGCCAGGGTTCCGCAGGGAGGGGGTGGCCGCCGCCCGAAGCCCCGCGTCAGCCCCACGCTCTGCTTCCTCTCTCAGCCGGTGGACAATCAGCAGGCCATGGTGCGCCGGGAGTCCGCGGTCAACCTGGAGAACTTTAAGAAGCAGTACGTCCGCCGGCGCTGGAAGGTGCGTCGGGGTGGGGGTGGGGGTGGGGGTGGGGAGCGCTGGCGGCTCTCCCGGCTCTCTGTGTGTGGTCTCACCTGCCCGTCCCTTTCCTCGCCCTCCCTCAGCTCTCCTTCAGCATCGTCTCCTTGTGCAACCACCTGACGCGCTCCCTGATGAAGAGGATGCAGCACCTGAGGCCAGACGAGGACATGGTGAGTGAAGGCCTAGTCCCCTTTCTTGGGCAGAAGCCAGGTGTGGGGGGGGGGGTGGGGGTGGGCGGGCGGCACAGGGCTGGAGCTCCGCTGTGGGGCAGCTGGGAGCTGTTTCCAGCCTGTGCTGCTGCTGGCCCTGTCCCAGTCCGCCCTAGAGCCCGGTGCATGATCTGCAGGTGTTTGGGGAACCTCTGGCTGGTGTCACTGGGGGAGCTGGAGTCCTTTCCCAGTGGCCTTCAAATGGCCCTGCTGCCGCCATTCCCCCTCTCCTGCCATGGCCTCTCCCCGGGACCCAGGGGATGCTGGGGAATGAGACGGCAAGCTCTATAGTCTGTCTTCATTCCTGTTTAACCTCACTTTACCCACACCAGTGTTGCTCTCACATTTAGATGCCCTCTTGTGGGTGAGTGCCTACAGGCAGTCCCTGGCTTGGCATGTTTCCACATCATGTTTTCCAACTTTCTGGTGGTGCAAAGATTTTCCCATACAATGATTTTTGCTTTTTACTCCAGAACAGTATTGACTAAATCACACAAGATATGCACAACACTTCAATAAAATAGGCTCGTGGCTGGATGATTCTGCCCACCCCTAGGGTAATGTAAGTGTCCTGAGTGTGTTTGAGGCAGGCAGGGCAAAGCCATGATGTTCAGCAGATCAGGTGGATTAGATGCACGTAAAGTGGACCGTAACCCAGCAGTAACGGAGGAGCATCTACAATGAGAGGCTTAGCCCAGAGCATGCTGGGGAAGGTGATCAGGACTCAAGTCTGCCTCATACTGTGTGACCTTGAGGAAATTACTCAACCTCTCTGTGCCAAGATGTTGTCTTCTGCAAAATGGGGTTATTAATAGTCGCTGAGGATTAAATGAAGATATAACCTTAAAACCTGGTGTGCAAGTGTTGGCGATTATTTTTGTGGTTTAAAATCCTCCCACAGACTGTGGAGTGCAGCGCCAGGGTGTGTATTTCAGTTGGTAGGGGTTCCCCGGACGGCCCCTTCCCACTGCTCACTGAGTGTCCGGATGGCCCCCGTGGGGACAGAAGGTGACTCCCAGCTCAAGACGCAGCTGCCGGAGACAGATGGGCAAGCAGTCCTGGGCAGCACCGGGATGCAGCGCCCCCAAGTGGCCCCCCAGGACCCAGTCCTGTGCACGTATTGGGGGCTCTCTTTCTTCAGCCTGAGCCCCTGTTGATTTTTGCTCTTGCCAAGACATGAGGATTTACGGCTCCAGAGGCCCAGAACAACAGCGGAGCTTTGGCCAAGCCGTGTCCCTTCTGGGCCCTTCATCTGCTGTGAAAGCGAGGGGACCGCCTCCCTGTGAGAATCTCCGAGGACGACAGCAGACTTGACCTCAGCTTCCTTTTTATTATTTGGCTCTGACTCAGGCTCAAAAGCTGCTATTCAGCACAGCTACAGCCGGGCCTGGCCCAGGATGTATTTGGCTTAAGTTGATCTTGACCGTGGATTTCCAGCTGGCTCAGGCTGGATCCAGGAAACAGAGAGAGGCGGGGGCCTGGGGGGCACACTCGGCGGGGGGCTGCAGGCACAGCGTTCAGGCTGAGCCCCAACCGGGCCATCCTCACACACTGCGGTCCTTGGGGAGAGAGGACCAGAGGGTGATTGAACAGAACAGGCATTTCTTCCTTAACTTTTGGCTTTGTGCAAACATTTAAAAATAGGACTCTCTTTACTCAAACACGGCTCCCTCAGCAGCTCACGGGAACAAGTTAAAAAGGATTGGACCCCAGACAACTGATATACAGTTTTGCTAAAGGGACTTTCCTTAAAAAAAAAAAAAAAAAAAAAAAAAAAAAAAAAAAAAAAAAGGAAGAAGAAGAACAAGAAGGAAAAAGAAGGAGATTGGGAGGGGGGAGGAGGAGGAGGAGGAAGAAAAAGGTGCAATGATGGATGGGTCCTTCCATTTGCAAAGCATTGGCATTGAACTTCGGACAACAGATTGTTTTTAGTTTTGGTGTTTTTGTTATTTTGTTTCACAGCAGCTTTTTTATGACTCAAGGGTTTTTGCATTAGTTCTTCTCATCATTTTAATAATGAGATTTGATAGGAGCGGCCGAATGAAGACACCGTGCCCTCCAGGGTGGCTGCCTGGGCACTGCTTCCACCCGGGGCCAGCTGACAGACTGAGCTTTATGCTTTTCTTCTTGCACAGAAATAGAGCTCAGAAATCATTTCAAGGCACACACTGCACAGTAGGGTTTGCTCAAAGCACAGCGTGCGCCGGTCAAGGAGGGGAGTGGAGAGGTGGTTGTTGGGAATTGGGGAGGGACCCACGGCACACACGTACACCTGCGTGCGCGTGCACACACACTTTGTCTCTACACACTACGCCCGGGAGACCTGTCCCCCTTGGGACCACCTATCCCAGCAGTGCAGTGTGGGTTGGATGGCAGGCACAGAGAGCACCAGACGGAACTCCCCTCTCCTGGTGCACCAGATGTAACCAGGCCTCTCCTGGTGCCTGGTTCCCCTTCCAAGCCCTGCCTGCTTCCCTGTCCCCTGGAGGCAGGCTCAGGACAGGGATCCGCTGGGTCTGGCCTCATTTCCGGTCCCTCCCCCACCCCTGCCCTCCAGCATCTGCGTCCTTGGCCTCTGACGTGCAGGCCCCCGCCAGCCCCGTTCCTGGCCTCTCCTGACCGTCCTGCCCTGGGCATCTTGTTTTTTTCCCCAGAGGAACTGCGAGAGCGACACGGAGGAGGACGTGGCGCGGAGGAAGGCCCTCCACCCCCGGCGGAGGAGCAGCACCTCCTGACATGAGCGGCACCCTTCCGCCTGCCTGGGAGGTCCCGGCCCCGCGGGGCTCCCTTCTGCGCGGACTCTGGGGCCCACCACAGTCCCCAGACGGTGTGCATCCCTGAGCACTTTGCAAGAGCGATGTGGCTGCAGGCGTCGGAGGAATTTGCGGGGGAGCTGGGAGACCCCGGGAGCGGCGGCGGCGGCGTCCTGTGCCGGAAGCATGGGCGGGGCCAAGGCTCCTGATGGTCCGTGCAATGGGCTTGCTCTCTGTGCCGAGCTCAAGGCTGGGACTAGGCTGTGTGCTTGGGAAAACCACCTAGCTGGGCACGCTCCTCGCCCTGGGGTGCAGGTCAGACTCGCGCCCCCCGGGGGTGACGGAGTTCAGGGCAGCCTGGTCACAAAAGACTCCAGGAAGACAGAACCCCATCCCCAACCTCGGGAGCAGGAGCAGGGGAGCAGGTGAATCTTGCGTGAGGGACCAGGCCCGCGGCCTCCAGGAAGCCTCGTGCAGTCAGGACGTCAGCCCGACAGGCACACGGAACCTTCTAAAGCAGCCCATTGCCCGCCCACTATGCTGTCATGGTTTTCATTTTTTTATTAAACTTCTGGTTGACCTGGTGTGGGGCTTCTTTTAGGGTTACCTTGTCTGGTTTCCCTTAGCCGGGGTACCTACAACTGTGTGGGAGCCCCCAGTTCGGGTGCTGAGTGGACAGAGCCTCACGGTCGCCCGGAACTATCCTCTCTGGACTGCAGGGGGCCTGCCTTCCCCAGCCTCGAGGTGTCCATCTCTGATTATAGCATGGAACTGTGCCCCCTCTCCTGCTCCTGCCCTCGCTCCTGTTCTAAAGGCCTGTGCTGTGTCTCCCCAAAACTAGCATGCTGAAGTTCTAACCCTCCCCACCACACAATATTAGTATTTGGAGACCATCTTTTTTATAAAAGGATTTATTTTATTAATTGAAAGGTAGAGTTTCAGAAAAAGGGGCATGGGGAGAGATGGAGAGAGAGAGAGATCTTCCATCCCCTGGGTCACTCTCCAAATGGCCACAACAGCCAGGGCTGGGCCAGGCTGGAGCCAGGAGCCAGGAGCCAGGAGCCAGGAGCCTGGAGCCTGTTTCAGGTCTTCTACATGGGTACAGGGGTCCAAGCAATTGGCTCATCTTCTACTACTTTCCCAGGCACATTAGCAGGGAGCTGGATTGGAAGTTAAGTAGCTTCGACTTGAACCGGTACCCATATGGGATGCTGGCATCACACGCAGCGGCTTAACCTGCTATGCCACAGCGCCGGCCCCTGGAGATGATCTTTAAAAAGATCATTAAACTAAGGTCGCTGGGGTGAGCCGAATTTGACTGGTGGCAGTAATGGGGGGAGAAGACCATGGGAAGGCCATGATGGCCGCCTACAAGCGGAGGGAGGGTCCTCAGAAGAAAGCAGCCCTGTGGACACTTTGCTGTCGGATGTCTGGAGCCCGCAAGAGAGAAATAATAGTTCTTTAAGCTGCATGGCCTGTGGTGCTTCAGTCAGGCAAGCCTAGCCCACTGAGACCCCTGCCAACCAAGGCCAGGAGAGAGGCAGGGGAGCGATGTGGCAGCAGGGGCCCCAGCAGAGAGGACAGCAAGGAAAGACAGGTTACCTGGCCCTGTGACTGAACAGGGTGAGGTGTGGGCCCTGCTTTCTGGGCCTAGAGAACAGAGCAGCTGACCAGAACTCCAGACCTGAGGACGCGACTCATCTGAAGATGGCAGTGGGAGGCCCTGGGACCCGACAAGTGAGGGAACTGGGCAGAGGAGGTGAGCCGGGCAGGAGAGAGGAGGAAGGGAGGGCATCTGGTCCTCCAAGTACATTGTTGGGGAGAGTGGGCCAGGCTGTCTTCCTCCAGGAGATGGATCTAGAACGAAATGCTCCCACGAGGATAGATAGGCTCGGGGCCGGCACTGTGGCATAGCAGGTAAAGCTGCCGCCGGTGGGGCTGGCATCTCTTATGAGTGCCTGTTCGAGTCCTGGATGCTCCACTTCTGATGCAGCTCCCTGCTAATGTACCTGGGAAAGCAGCTGAGGATGACCCGAGTGCTTGGGCCCCTACACCCATGTAGGAGACCTGGATGGAGTTCCTGGCTCCTGGCTTCAGCCTGCACTGGCTCTGGCTATTGTGAATGATTGGGGAGTGAATTAGTCTGTGCAAGATGTTGCTCTATGTCTCTCTGTCTCCCCCTTTCTCTCTTTCTCTCCCACACTTCCCCACCTCCACCTCTCTGTGTTGCAATGACTTTCAAGTAGATGAAAATAAACATTTTTAAAAAGTAGAATAAGAACAGCTGTGCTGTCCAGTGTGGGAAAGGCTTCCAGCCAGAGATGGAGTGGCCTCAATCTGATTGGAGAAGCTATGGCTTCCCTCCAGCTCAGGAGGGTGGGGCAGCCCAAGCTGAGAACCCCCAACTGAGTTCCGGGCCCTGGGCCAGAGAGGGGCTCTTGGCTGGGGCTGGTGACATCCATCAGCAGGGAATGTTCTGGAACGAGGTTCAGGCGCTGCAGGGAAGTCGAGTGTGGCAGGAGGTGGGGGGACCTCTGTCCTGCTAGAAAGGCAGGCAGTAAGGGTTGGGTTTCGTTTCCCACCACCTTCGGAGGCTCAGCTTTGTGACCTTACCCAGCCTGGCCGCTGCGTCTTCCTGAAGACAAGACAAAAGGCTGCGGAGAGGAAGTGGCTGCTTCTGCTTCGCGCAGCCCATCTGTGACATGTCTGGTGCAAGCCCAGACCGCCCGACTCCAGGTGCAGTGCTCCTGTCTGCAGCCTGCTGACCTGCGGTAGATCTTTCCGGAAGTGGGTGGACCGTTGGAGCCGCCTCCTTTTAAACACGCTCCTGTCTGTGCATTACTGCGGCCTGCTTCATCCTGGGAATGGAAGAAACGGTCACATTTGCCATCTTCTCACAGGAAAGGGCCCCACCCCTGGGCAGAGGCCTCGAATCCACTGACCCCCGTGGGCGGTAAGAAAGTCAGGAAGAGGTGTGGGTTCAGCACAGGGGCTAAGTCACTGCCTGTGACACCTGTGTCCCTTATCGGATTGCCCAGAATCTCATCCCAGCTCCACTCCTGATTCCAGCTTCCTGCTAGTAAATGTGCACACCCTGGGAGGTAGCAGATGCCAGCTTATGTACTTGGGTCCCTGCTACCCACCTGGGAGACCCGGATTGAGTGCCAGCCTCTGGGCATTGCCTTGGCTTAGCCTCAGCTGCTGTGGGTATTTGGGGAGTGAGCCAGCAGAGGGATGATCTTTCTGTTTCTGTCTCCCTGCCTTTCAATCAAAACAGAAACGAATAATTTTAAAAAAGAAAGCCAGGGAACCCAGATTTGTTAGGCTCCCACTCTGGGTGTGGTATTGTTCTAGATACCAGGGTTGTGGTCCCTGTGGAATGGGGTGCTCGTTCTGCATGCTGGCAAGGCTCTGTCGTGCCTATAGGCTGCTCCTCCTGGCCTGCTGCTTTGCAGACTGGATCCACTTGGCTCAGCTCTGCAGTGTTTGGGAGCACCTGCTGGACTTCCTAGAATCCCTTGGTAAATCCAGGACCAGGCAGCGGGCAGAGGGAGGCCTCCGAGGATGGGCCTCCTTTGAGAGTGACTTGGAGGCCCAGCAGCCAGAAGCCAGGTGCCCATGCCACCCCCAGTCCTTGTGGCCTCTCTGCTGGCAGATGGCTGCTGCCTTCCAGGTGCGAGGCTGAGCAGGGAACCAGATGTGCTGTGTTGGCCCTGATGACAGCTGTGTTGCCCGCAAGAGGCCACGGTGTGCTCGGAGGCAAATGGAACATCTTGTTGATGGAAGCTGTGCTCGGCTAACACGTGATTCTTTCCAGAGGTGTGGGGGTGGCTGCGTGTGTGTAGGGTGCTGCATTAATATTTCACAAGTCCATGGATAAATATTTTAGTGTGCTGCGTTTTAATGGTGTTCTTGCCGCTTTTCCTGACTCCAGAGCCGAGACTGCATTTGCCTTTTCCACTTGCATCTTTGCTTGCTGAAAACCTCACACTGGATGCAAACCTAGGCCGCACCAGCAGGGGTGAACCGAGCCTTGCCTGCAAAAGCAGAGTGGCACCCGTGCCCCACACAAGTCCGTGCCTGTGGAGAGAGCCGCCTCCAGGCCTGGGCTGCTGGTGGGGATTTTGTCTGACATGCGCTGCTAGAACTTTCTTTCCATCTGCTCCCCCGCTTGATGTCACCCTGACATTATTCTAGGTACTTTTGCTGCACCCTAAAGAATAATGTCTCCCTTGGAGTCAGGGTGAGAATCCCACTGTTATCGAACCTCAATAGGCTTAGGGATTGGAACGGTTCAACAGCTGTGAACAATGGTGATTGACATTTCAAAAGGCAGTAACACAGTTGGTGACTTCCCCTTCCCAGTTCCCCTCTCCCTGGTTTTCTCTCTCTCCCACCAGTTCTTTTTCTTTTTTTTTCCACCTCGTCTGTCCATGAGCAAGCTCATAAATAATATACTGCTCAAATGCATACTTGAGTAATTATTGAATAAGCTTCATGTCCCCAGTCCTTAACCTAAAAACCTGTTGATTGCATTATCTGGGGGGAAAATTCCATTTGCACTTGCCTCCCCTGCCAGTGATCCTCCGCCCTTGAGCTAGAGGAAAAGTGACAGAAGAAAGCAGAAGGAGCCCACAGGACTTCTCATGCCTGCTCTGCAGTGGGAACACTTTGCATGCATTTCACTGAGTCCTCTGCAGAGCCCTGTGAGGCGAGTGGGAACTCCAGGTCCAGCGCCGAGCGGCTGCGCCTCAGGGCAGTGGAGCCGTTTGTCCGCAGTCACACGGCGGGGGTGCTGCACTCCAGCCTGTCGTTGCCCACCGTCCAATCCACACTTTTCTCTGCTTTTCCTGGAGAAGTGCAGAATGAAAAAAGAATCCCAGAGAACCACATACAGTACGGTGCTATTTTTTAAAGCTCAAGCACTATACCATATGTTTAGAGATACATAACTAATGTGATGGTTTTATATATATGTATATATATTATATATACATACTTTTTTTTATTTGAGGGAAAGGAGAGAGAGAGCACTCCCACATGCTGATTCCTTCTACCGCAGCTGTGGGTAGGTGAGGCTGATGCTGGAATCAGGAGGAACTCCATCTGGGTCTCTTGCTTGGTTGGCACAACTCAGCTACTTGGGCCATCACCTGCTGCCTCCCAGGGTCTGCATTAGCAAGAAGCTAGACTCAGGAGCCAGAGCTGGAACTGTAACCCAAGCGCTCTGATCCATGATGTGGGCATCTTAACTACTAGGTCAAGTACCTGCCCTAAAAATTATATTTTGAAAGCAAATACACGGAGACCAGTGTTGTGGCACAGCAGGTTAAGCTGCTGCCTGCAATGCCAGCATCCCATATGAACGCTGGTTCAAGTCCCAGCTGCTCTACTTCTGATCCAGCTCCTTAGTAATGTGCCAAGGAAGGCAACAGAAGATGGCCCAAGTGCTTGGGTCCCTACCATCCATGTGGGAGACCCAGGTGGAGTTCCAGGTTCCTGGCTTTGGCCTGGCCCAGCCTTGGCCACTGTGGCTATTTGAGGAATAAACCAGCAGATGGACTCTCTCTCTCTCTCTCTCTTTCTGTAACTTTGCCTTTCAAGTCAATTGTACCTGGAGAAGCCACTTGGAATGAGAGAGAGGAGAAAATTGGGGAAATCCCCTTTCCTGCACCTGCTGACCCTCTAGCCCAAAGGGCACAGCCTGCCAGGGTGGTACATGTGGGGCTGGCACTTCCTGGACTCCTGCGGTGGTCAACACTGGCACACCCCCACTGGGTCTGCAGCCTCTGGAGGGACCTAGGGACACCTCTTCTCCTGTGGACACACCTTTTATGATGCCCGATGCAGCCGGGTCTCTCCCAGGAGACAGCACGAGGGATTCCCCCACCACGTGCAGGAAAGGCTCTCAGCCAGGGCCTCTAGGCTGGCTGCTCTCTCCCCACCCTCCTGAGGGGGTCTGCTGAGCAGGCTGGCAGCAGGGGAGGGTCCTGGTGGGCGCTGGGTTGTCCTTCTGTTTGGAACCGTGAAGTTCATCTCAAAGGCGCTGCCATTGCCCACGGCTTGTTCTCTTCTTGTGCGGTGTTTGGCATTGGCTAGAAATGCCATAGTGACAGTGAACATGTCCTCACAGCTCTGGTATGTCCCAGACCAGGCCGTCAGCAGGGCTGGTTTCCTGTGAGGCTGCAGAAGGCCGTCTTCCCGCTGTGTCTTCATGTGGCCGCTGCCCCGTGTGTGCTCATCCCCGATGCTTCTCTGTGTGCTCGCGTTCCTTTTCTTTTCTTTCTTTTTTTCTTTCTTTTTTTTATTTACAGGCAGAGTGGACAGTGAGAGAGAGAGAGACAGAGAGAAAGGTCTTCCTTTTCTGTTGGTTCACCCCAATGGCCGCCGTGGCCAGCGCGCTGTGGCTGGCACTGCGCTGATCCGAAGCCAGGAGCCAGGTGCTTCTCTTGGTCTCCCATGCGGGTGCAGGGCCCAAGCACTTGGGCCATCCTCCACTGCACTCCCGGGCCATAGCAGAGAGCTGGACTGGAAGAGAAGCAACCAGGACAGAATCCGGCACCCCGACTGGGACTAGAACCCGGGGTGCCAGTGCCGCAGGCGGAGGATTAGCCTATTGAGCCGTGGCACCAGCTGCATTCCTTTTCTAAGCACACCACTCGGACTGGGTTGGGACCCCCTACCCAGCCTTATTCTAACTTACTCATGAATCTGAAGGCCCTGTCTTAGCTGTCATAGCAGAAGTACAGGGGGTTGGGCTTCTGTTTTTTTTTTTTCCCAAAGATTCATTTTATTTATTTATTTGGAAGACAGTAGTCAGCATTGGCACTCCCCACTGGGTCCCCAGCCTATGGAGAGACAGCTCCCAAATGGCTGCAATGGCCAAGGCTGGGCCAGGCCAAAGCAAGAAGCCAGGAACTCCATCCAGGTCTCCCACATAGGTGGCAGGGGCCTAAGCACTTGGGCCATCTTCCCAGGCACATCAGCAGGGAGCTGGATCAGAAGTGGAGCAGCCTGGGCTCAAACACTCACAAGGGGATGCCTGCATGGCAGGTGGCAGCCTCTAACCTGCTGTGCCACAATACCAGCCCTGGAATTGGACTTTATTTTTTTTTTTAAGATTTATTTATTGACCGACGCTGAGGCTCAATAGGCTAATCCTCCGCCTGCGGCACCAGCACACCAGGTTCTAGTCCCGGTCAGGGTGCCAGATTTTGTCCCGGTTGCCCCTCTTCCAGGCCAGCTCTCTGCTGTGGCCCGGGAGTGCAGTGGAGGATGGCCCAAGTGCTTGGGCCCTGCACCCCATGGGAGACCAAGAGAAGCACCTGGCTCCTGCCATCGGATCAGCGCAGTGAGCTGGCCGCAGTGCGCTGGCCGTGGCTGCCATTGGAGGGTGAACCAACGGCAAAGGAAGACCTTTCTCTTTGTCTCTCTCTCTCACTGTCCACTCTGCCTGTTAAAAAAAAAAAAAAAAGATTTATTTATTTACTTGTAAGTTAGAGTTACACACAGAGAGAAGGAGAGGCAGAGAGAGCTGGGGGGAGGGCAGGGGAGGTCTTCCATCCCCTGGTTCACTCCCCAATTGGCCGCATTGGCCGGAGCTGCGCCAATCCGAAGCCAGGAGCCAAGAGCTTCCTCTGGATCTTTCCACATGTGTGCAGGGGCCCAAGGCTTTGGGCCATCTTCTACTGCTCTCCCAGGCCACAGCAGAGAGCTGGATGGGAAGTGGAGCAGCTGGGACTTGAACTGGCACCCATATGGGATGCCAGCACTGCAGGCTGGGGCTTTAATCCGCTGTGCTACAGCCCAGGCCCCTGGAGTTGGCCTTTAGCATGCGAATCTGGGGAGGACACAGTTCCACTGTAACGGGTGTGAAGGTGTTTAGGACTCCATTTGAAGAGAGCCCTTTGCTTTCTCATTCTGCACTCAGCTTCTGGATTCTCCTGGGGGTCGGACTCTACCAGGCACATGAGGTCCGGCTTGCTGAGCCCAGCGAGCCAACAGGGACAACTTCACTGGGTTTCCATTCCAGGCACCCTTGGGCACTGGAAGTGCCAGTTCTTTCCTTTTTTTTTTTTTAAGACGAATTTATTTGAAAGTCAGAGCTACAGTGAGAGGAGAGACAGAGAGACAGCAATCTTCCATCTGCTGGTTCACTCCCCAAATGGCTGCAACAGCTGGACTGGGCCAAGCTGACACCAGGAGCTAGAAGTTTCCTCCAGGTCTCCCATGTGGGTGCAGGGGCCCAAGCACTTGGGCTATCTTCTGCTGCCATCCCCAGGCCATGAGCTGGGAGCTGGATGGGAAGTGGAGCAGCTGGGACACAAACCAGTGCCCATATGGGATGCCAGCATCACAGGTGGTGGCCCAGCCGGCTGCGCCCCAATGCCAGCCCCATCTGGTTTTTTTTTCTTACAGCACAGGAGTTGATGCCCAACAGAGAAAATTTTTTGATGCTGTAACTTCTGTGGTTGGCGTCTTCTTGACTCCTGTTTTATTCCAGTTTTCTCAATGAAATCCTGACTCTATGATGGATCCCAACAAGAGTTCATTGATCTCAGGAGAACAGTGGAGAAGGGAGCGGTGGAAACGATGTTGCCATTGAAACTTACAAGTAGACCTGGAATCACTGAGTGAAGAGTTTCACTGGATATGGCTCTTTAACTTGGCTAAATAATCTGCTGCAGACCAGGCACAGGTTCAAGTCCCGGCTGCTCTAATTCCTATCCAGCTCCCTACTAATGCACGTGGGACAGCCATGAAGATGACCCAAGTCTTTGGGCCCCTGCAACCACATGGCTCCTGGCTCCTGGTTTCAGCCTGGCCTAGCCCTGGCTGTTGTGGCCATTTGTGAGTGAACCAGAAGATGAAAGACCTCTCTCTCTCTCTCTCTCTCTCTCTCTCTCTCTTTCTTTCTCTCTCTCTCTCTTCCTCTTCCTCTCCCTCTCTGTAACTGTGACTTTCAAATAAATAAATCTTTTTAAAGGATTAGTATTTATTTATCTTTATTATTAGTTATTTGAGAAGCAGAGTTACAGACAGACAGAGAGACAGAGAGGTCTTCACTTCCAAATGGCCACAATGGCCAGAGCTGAACCGATCTGAATCCAGGAGCCAGGAGCTTCTCTGGGTCTCCCATTTGGGTGCAGGGGCCCAAACACTTGGACCGTCTTCTACTGCTTTCCCAGGCCATAGCAGAGAGCTGGGTCAGAAGAGGAGTGGCTGGGACATGAACCAGCACCCATATGGGATGCCAGCATTGCAGGCGGAGGCTTAGTCCCCTGCACACAGTACAGGCTCCAAGAAATAAATCTTTCATAAAAAGGCAGAGAAAGAGAAAGAGAGAGGAACAGAGATCTTCCATTCACTGGTTCATTCTCCAAATGCCCACAACAGCATGGGGCTAAAAATCCAGGAGCCAGGAACTCACTCAATCCAGGTCTCCCACATCGGGGGCAGAGGCCCACATACTTCAGCTATCACTGCTGCCTCCCAGAGTGTGCACTAGCAGGAAGCTGGAGCCAGGGCTGGAACCCAGGCTCCCTGACATGAGATGCAGACATCTCATGTTGATGCCTCAACCGCTGTGCCGAATGCCTCTGCTGATAGGGGAACGCTTTGAAGGGGAGGGACCGTGTCAGTTCGTTTCTGTGCCCTGTGAAGGTGTTCATGCCTGGCAGATGGGATGAAGAGCTGAGGGGGCAGGCAGGGTGGGCAGGACTGAGGGAAGGAACCCGGGGAGGAAGGAGAGGAGATCAGAAGTGTGGCAGCCACAGAGGCGTGCAGCCCGGATACTTCAAGAGAGTCTGCAGTAAGCTTAAGCTTCCAGCCCCTGACACCAGCACCTTGGCCCCCGGTCGTGTCCTCCCCACAGAGCAAGCCGGGCCAGGCAGAGGATGGCAGGCACCAGGCACCAGGCTGTTCTTGGCCAGCGGAGGGACCCCTCTACTCTTTGCTCGGGGCTCCTTGTCCATGCAGCTGAGACGCTCAGAGCTGCACTGCGGTCTGAGGCTCTCCCTCCCTTCTGAGGGTCTCACCGACATCAGGGTGTTCATCACCAACATCTGGAAGTTCTTGCCTGCCCGCTCCTGCCTCCTCTTCCTGCATCCTTTGCACCTGTTTCCCATCCCCCTCCCCCAGATCTCCTGCTCTTCTAATTCCCTCTTAGTATCTGCGTCCTGGAGGAGCTGAAAGATACAAGGAGAGAAAAGGTGAACTTGAACTTGCTTATTCTCTTTGTCCCTACCGATCTCTCTTGGCAGGCATGGACTGACAGAGCCATCCCACTTACCTGCAAACTGTGAATAGAGCAACTGGTGCTTAAGTATTGTCTTTAAAACAAACAAAAAACCGTGATGGGCTGGAGTTGTACTGCAGTGGGTTCAGCTGCTGCCTGCAATGCTGAATCCCATATTGGAGTGCTGGGTTGAGTCCCAGCTGCTTCACTTCTGATCCAGCTCCCTGCTAATGCACCTGGGAAAGCAATGGAAGATGGCCCGCATGCTTGGGCCCCTGCACCCACCAGGGAAACCTGGATAAGTTCCTGGCTCCTGGCTTCAGCTTGGCCCAGACCATCGCAGCATTCGGAGAGTGAACCAACAGCTGGACGTTCTCTTTCTCTGTGTCTCTCCCTCTCTCTGTGTCTCTCTGCCTTTCAAGTAAATAATATAAGTTCATCATAAAAAAAAAAAAAAACTCATGGTTGTTTTTGTCTTTAGCTAAAAAGCATTGCTTAAAGTAGAAAGCCAACCCACTGTTTCTCTGTTTTTCGTCTGTCTGTATCTTAAAGCCTCGAACCCTAACACAGCCCAAGGTGTCCGTTTGGCCTGGCCCTGCCTGCCCTTCCAGTCCCCTGGCCTTTGCCCATCATGGGCACGTGTGCTCTGTCGACAATGCCCCCTCTTCCACCCCAAACCTCGCTCGCTCCCTGCGTCTTCAGAGCAAACTCCTTCTCTGTTTTAATCACACGCTCTCTTAGTTCTCCAGGGCTGGTTGCACAAAGTGCCACCGTGTTTTCCACAGTGAAAATGCATCTTTTCCCTGTCAGGGAGGCGGAAGTCAGAGGAGGAGGCATCAGCAGCACTGGTGTCCGCTGAGGACCCCCTTGTCCGATTGTTGCTGCCACCTGCCCCCGCGATGTCCCGTGATCTCTCCTCCTGGTATGGACACAGCTGTGTTGGACGAGGGCCTCTCAATATGCCCGTTTGATCTGATTTGAACTTCAGGACCCCCGTAAGGGCCCAGGGCCCTATCTTCAAACAGGGTGTCTTCAATGTGGGGCTGGCAAGGACTTCAACGTAAGATCTTCAGGCAGAGGCAGGTGCAGCTCCACCTGTTACACAATCAGGTTCTTGAGTTTTGATGTCTGTCTCCTTTGGTGGGGCTGTGTCTTTCTGTCTGCTCTTTTCTATACAGTGCCCGTGGGTACCTAGTGTGTGTTAGTGAAGTCCCTTGGTTGATCCAGGGTAGCAAGGAGGGCTCCAGGGCCTCGGACCAGCAAGAAGCCACAAACAGAGCACCCCTGGATCCAGGACTGGGCTGCCATCCCCTCCTAGCATGTCCATCCTCATGGCTGTCTCCCATCCCATGCTCTCTGGCCTTGAAGGCCAACAGTGTCAGACCTTTGATGGGGCACATGGTAGACAGGGCACTTGTTATCTGGGGGGTAGGGGGGCACAAGCACAGAGAATCTGTCGCTCCCCGTCTTCGTGGAGGAACGACATAGAACCCTGTGCTGTTCTTTCGTCTGCTCGGCCCTCCCCGGGTTTTTTGCTGCTGGTTCTTCCCGGGTTGGCTACTGTCCCTTCCACCTCCGTGGAAGGGCGGTTCCCCCTAGCCACTTTCCCCACTTCCGCGGGGGAGCGGCACACCGCCGGCCGGCTCTCTCGGGGGCTGCACAGGTGTTCCTTCAGATAGATGTTCCTGGTGCATGTTGTCTCTCTCCTCCTTTATAGTCCTCTTCCACCAATCCCAACTCTGCTACCCACACGCCGAGTACGCTGCTCTCCTCCAATCAGGAGCAGGTCCTGCTGTTTATTGGTTGAACTGGAGGCAGCTGTGTAGCAGCTGGTTCCTCCTCTCCCAGCGCCATATTGTGGGAGAGCAGATGCATAGAATAAGTCTTAATTCCAGTAACTTAGTCTAGTCCGAGTTGCTCCCAGTTGCTCCCCACAGAATCAACTAGAAAGAAGTAACAGCTAAAGAGAGACCAAGCAGCAGGCTTGAGGCAGGCATGGAGAAGCTGCTGCCTCCACCTGGGGCAATCCAGAGGACGGCATGGACAAGCTGGCCTTGCACCTGACCTTGTGGGATGGGCCAACTCCTGCCAAGAGGAGAAAGCAGCCAGGAGCTGGCGTTCTGGTCACCAGTCCTTCACCTTCTAGTGGCTGGTCTTGGGAAAGCCACCATAAATGAAGGAATGAGACGCCTGTCTTGGGGGGGGGAGGGTGTATGTGTGACCCCGCTGAGGCGAGTTACTAGTTCACAGTCTTCTCTCCTCTGGCCCCTGTGGCTCGCTTCTGGCTAAGCCTTTTGAGGAGTGTGTGTGTGTGTGTGTGTGGCTGCATTTGGGTGTCTGTATGTGTGTTTCTGGATATATATATATATGTGTGTGTGTGTGTGTATAGATAGATAGATAGATAGATAGATCAGTTATGTCCAGAGTCTGACCTGCGTGGATATATTTAGATGTGTCAGTGTTTCTGTGTGAGAGTGTCTTTCTTTCTGTGGGTGTACTTCTGTGTCTGGGTGTCGTCCAGAAGGAATCCCCTCGAGAAGGTGCCTTCTGGACGCAGGCTTTGCAGCCTGGGCTCTGTGCTCGCAGACCTCTGGGCTGTCTGGAGGCTCCCCCAGGGCACGAGGTGCAGAGCAGCTGCCTGTGCTGAGTCACGGGGATGTGGCTGTGTGCGCTCACAGGTGGGTGGATCGCCTTTCACACTTGGGGAGGGGAAATTTCCCAGGGGCTGGCTGACCCTGCCTGCTCTCGGAAGGGCGAGACCTCAGCTGACCCGGGGGAAGGAGCAGAAACAGGAAGTGCAAGAGGCCCAGCGGCTGGCAGAAGGCGAACTGAACCCCAGGTGTTAACCAGCCGTGTCCCCTGGCTCCTGGCTCTCTCAGGCCTTTCCAACAGCTGAGTTACAGGCTTTGAACCTGATGGGCCACTTCCTGGTTGGGGAGGAGGCCAGGGTGGATGTTCTTTTTTTTTCTTTTTTTTTTAATTTATTTTTTAAGGAATACAAATTTCATAAGTACAACTTTAGGAATATAATTATTCTTCCCACCATGCCTGCCCACCCACCCACATTCCCACACCTCCTCCTCCTCCCTCTCCCCTTCCCTGTCCCATTGTCCATTAAGATTCATTTTCAATTAAATTTGTGCACAGAAGACCAACTCTATACTAAGTAAGGATTTCAACAATTTGCACACATACACACACACACAAACTGCTTGAGAACAAGTTTTACAGTAAACTCTCATAATACAACTCTGAGGACAGAGGTCCTGCATGGAGAGTTAGTGCACAGTGACTCCTGTTGTTAATTTAACAATTAACCCTCTCATGCATGACATCGGTGATCACCCAAGGCCCTTGATGTGAGCTGCCTAGGCTATGACAGAGTCCACAAACTCTGTCAAAGGCCATAAGCAAAGTGGAAGTTCTCTCCTCCCTTCAGAGAAAAGTACCTCCTTCTTTAATGGTCACTTCTTTCCACTGGGGTCTCACTCACAGAGATCCTTCATGTAGAATATTTTTTGCCATAGTGTCTTGGCTTTCTATGCCTGAAATGCTCTCATGGGCTTTTCAGTCAGACCAGGAAGCCTTAGGGCTATTCAGGTCAGAGTGTTACTTAAAGCGATTGCCATTCTATGAGTCCGATATGTGGACTACTTCCCATGTTGGAACATTCTCTGCTTTTTAATTATATCTATTATTATTACTAGACTCTTGATCCTATTTATGTGATCACTTTAAGACTTAATTCTACCTATATGTTAACTTTAACACTTAACATGATCACTTTAACACTTAAGATGACGTTTTTACCACCCAGCTTAATGGGATTTGGGATCCCTTGATAAGTTTTTTTTAAAGATTTATTTATTTTACTTGAAAGTCACTGTTACACACAGAGAGAAAGAAAGGCAGAGAGAGAGAGAGAGAGGTCTTGCATCTACTGGTTCACTCCCCAGATGGCTGCAACAGCCAGAGCTGCGCCAATCTGAAGCCAGGAGCCAGGAGCTTCTTCTGGGCCTCCCACATGAGTGCAGGGGCCCAAGGACTTGGGCCATCTTCCACTGCCTTTCCAGGCCATAGCAGAGAGCTGGATTGGAAGTGGAGCAGCTGGGTCTCGAACCGGCGCTCATATGGAATGCTGGCACTGCAGGTGGCGGCTTTATCAGCTACACCACAGTGCTGGCCCCCCCTCAATAAGTTTTTAAACTGTACCCTTAGAAGTAAATCCATAGGAATATATGTAGAACTATACAGCTTTACAGTTACAAACTTCCTCCTCCCTCTCTTATTCCCACTCTTATTTTTTACTGAGATCTATTTTCAATTGACTTTATACACATATGATTAACTCTGTTAAGAGTGCAAAAAATAGTATGAAGGAAAAAAAAAAAAAGGAACTGTTCCTCGACAGTCAAGACAAGGGCAGCTCAAGTCGTCCCTTCTCGAAGTGTCAATTTCACTTCTACAGATTTTGTTTTAGGTGCTCTATTAGTTCTCACAGGTCAGGGAGAACATATGGTATTTGTCCTTTTGGGACTGGCTTATTTCACTAACTATGGTGTTTTCCAGGTGCATCCATTTTGTTGCAAATGACCATGGGGCCGGGTGGGGCTGCTGAGTAAGGCCATGGGCTTGATGGGGAGTCGATTTCTCCCAAAAGGAGGATGGCATGGCCAGTCCTTGGCCTGAGCAAGGGCTTGAGAGGTGACACCTGCTTGCCCAACCCCATTGAAGAGGCCCAGGGAGTTCACGGTCTCCTGGCAGGACCCACAGGGTAGGCGTCACACTGGTCACGTGGTTGCACATTCTTTCAATATGCAAATATGCAATATGCAAATATGGTTCCCCAGAGGACCATCCATCATCCTGCTTCTATCCATTCAACAAATATGTAGGCCAGGATGGAAGGAGATGTCTCTGTTCTCAAAGTATCAGCAGGCTCACGGGACCTACAGGAACAGAGGGAGGAGCCCTTCATTCATTTTAAAATTTCATTGATTTATTTCCACTTTATTTAAAAGACAAAAAGACAGAGAGATGGAGATTCCACCCCTCTCTCCCCCACCTCCTCAATATCCTGAACAGTGAGGGCTGGGCGTTCCATCCTGGTCTCCCATATGCAGAGCAGAGATGCAAGTACTGGAGCCAGCCCCTGCTGCCTCCCAGCACGAACGTTCATAAGGAGCTGGATGGGGAGTAGAGGAGCTGGGGCTTGAACCTGGGGACCCTGGATGTGGGACATGGGCGTGCTGAGCAAAATGCCCCAAATGCCTGCCCAGGAGTCCTTCATTCTGACTGATGGGAGGCAAAGGCCGAGGGCGGGAGAGAGCCTGCAGGCAGTGGGGTAGCCTGGTGGTGTGGAGCCTGGGGTGGAGGGGCTGGGGCCTGGGTCACAGAGGGGCTGGAACCTGGGTCTGAGTCCATATTCTGGGAGCTACGGGGAGGTCTCTGCCAGGGCTGGGGTGTGGAGCGGTGGTTCTCACATGGAGGCCCTGGGAACTTGGTAGAAACGCATATTGCCCAGGCCCCCTGAAGGGGAGGAGTCTTGCGCAGTCCCACAGGTGACTCCCAAGTCTTGATTTGATTGAGGGGAGGAGGAAGTGGCAGTGAGGGTCCATGGGAGACACCTGAATGAGGTGGGGGTGAGGGTGGGCCTGGAGAGGAGGGTGGGCGGGGTCAGCCTGCCAGCCCCTTCACCTCCAGCCCAGGCTCCCCTGGGTCTGAGACGCTGCACCTTGGGGAGGGAAACGCAGCTGGAGGATGGACGTGAGGACCGACGTGCGGGTGGTGAGTGATCACCAGCGACGTCCCCAGAGTGACCCACGCCCCAGCTCAGCCGACACTGGCAGCGACTCTCAAAGCTAAAACCAGGAGAGCCCAGGGCAAGTCGGGACAACAGGTCGCCCTCCCACAGCCCGGCGCCAGGGCGGGGGGTGGGGGGGGGAAGCACTGTGGGGGTGTGCCTGGTGGTAGCCGGGGAGGCGTGGGGCCGCGGAGGAGCCTCAAGCCCATGCCATCGCCGTTTCTAGTGCCCGGTGCGCCTGGCGGAAGCCCCCTCCCCCAGCACGTCCTCGGCCTGGGCCTGGCTCCGGAGACCAGCAGATGGGGCGAGGGGGCGAGGGGATCCAGGGCAGTGGCAAGGGCGGGAGGTTGGCTCCTCACAGCCCCGCCGCTGGCCTGGCGCCTCGGTCACATGAAATACAATATGGCTGATGGCTCGCAGCCGCTGCTGATGCTGCTGGAGGCTGAAAATACCCAGGACCTGGCACGGGCACCCAGGTGGTGGCTGGTCTGGGCCAGGAGTCAGGGAAGAGGGGCTGCGGCGTCTCCACCGGCGATCACAGGGCACCGCGGCTTCCCACCTGCCCTACAGGCTGGGCTTTTCTGTGTCACCCCACAGCCTCCGCCACAGAACCAGGCCAGGGCAGAGCGACCGCGTGTGTCCTGAACTGTGAGCACCAGACACGAGGGTAGAACTGCTGGGCCTCTGTAAGCCCTCCTTGTAGCTTTTTGGTTCCCATGCTCACCTGTGGGCCAACGATGGAAGCCAGGGGACTGGAGTTGGGTGGCTCAGGACCTCGAGCCTTAAAGCAGGGGGGAGGGTGCAGAGATAGCTTCCCCCAAAACTGGGGCGGGGGAGAAAGCCATTGCCAAGAGCAGGGGAGTAGCCCCCGGGGAGGCAGGCCTGAGGCCCCCCAGGCTCTCGGCCCTGTCCCCGCTGGGTGGTGGCTCTTCCCACAGCCCTGGTGCCCTGGCTACATTCGGGGCTGCTCCGTGAGTGAACTCCCTGGGGTTCACATGAGGCTCCCCAGTCCCCAGAAACAGCCAGGAGCTGGGGCTGCAGACTTCAAACCCTGCTGGCCCCGCCCCCTTCCCTGGAAGGAGGCCTCAGACCAGGCAGGAGGTGCAGCCTGGGAACTGGCTGTCAGGCTGGGCCTGGGGTTTGAATTTCACTTCTGGCAACTCCTCTGCTGGAGAATCTTCAGGGAAGTGGAGCAAACGGGTGAGGGGGATGGAAACGCCTTGCCTTCTCCACCCCGGCAACCATTCCCCCAACTGCAAAGCGTGAAGAAGGGGCCGTGCCTGCCCCACGAGGCCCCTCCCTGCTGGGGGCTGGCTGGGGCCCCTCACAGCCTGCATCCTGGGGAGCTGGGCTTTGTCGCAAGCCTCACTACCGGCCACAAGTCACATTCTGCCTTCGCATGTCCAGCCCCTTTGGCCAGAGCTCTGTGCCCCACCGTGACCACCGTGAGGGCAGAGCAGGCAGGTGCACCACCAGCCCTCTTCCCACCTGTCTGTGGCCTGCCTGTGCGGTCCGTGTGGGAGTAGCAACAGTGATGGCAGCCTCCGCCTACCCCATGCCTGCCGCGAGCTAGGGGATCTGCACACGCTGCCTTTGGTCCTGGCAACAACCCGAGAAAGAGCTCTTGTCTCCATGTCACAGATGAGGACAACCGAGCCTCTGAGAGGCGATTGAAGCTGCAGAGCCAGTGACCCAATGGGCGAGTCTGGGTTCAAATCCAGTTCCAACTGGCTCCGAAGCCCCTGTGTTTTCCATGTGCCATGAGCCTGGGGAGACTCCAAGTTCAGGTCAGGGTCATCCATTAACTCACAGGGACTAAGGCCAGCACTTTCCCAGGTGAATCAGGAATTTCTGAAGACAGGACTCTGCCCTCCCAGCACCTGACTCTGCTGCTGTGGGTTCAAAGAGCAGACTCGTGACCCAGGTGGTCTCACCGCTTCCCGATTCCCCACGGTGAGGCTCGTCCTGCGTCCAGGCTGGTGTCTTCCACTGCCAGGGAGCCTGGGGCCCAGCAGTCACTGCCACTCCCAGCAAAATGCTCTCCTCTGACATCGAGGCCCTGGCTTCTGCCACCTCCAAGGAGACCTGGCAGGGGGCCAAGAGGCTAACTGGAGCAAGGGCTGGGGAAGAGGGGGTTCCTGGTTGATTTTATCTGGAGCTTCTGGGAACATCATCGTAACCTAAAAGGACACGTGGTCAGCTCAGAGTCCCCCCAGCCCCCTGCACATCCACCGGGACTCCTGCTCTCATCCGCTGTCACCCAGGCTGTGCTCAGTCTGACAGCACAGCCTGGGCCTCCACCCTGCGCCAGGATGGCCTGTAGTGGCAGGATCGCAAGTGGATCTGACCCTGCTTATGAGGACTGTGGCCACTACCCAGCTCCTTTGCCATCTCGGCCAGGTCTGAGATGCATTCCTTAGTGGCTAAAGATGAAACCAGTGGGTGGCAGGGGAGGGGGAGAAGGTTTAGGACTTACAGAAGCATAGACATCCCACCTTTCTTTATCTCTCTCCAGCGTGAGCCCTCCCAGGCCACAGGAAGCTCCCAGGAGCCAGGCTGGGAAGTAAAGTTAAGTAAGAAGTCACTAAAGGGAAGAGAATTCTCATTTGCCAAGCTCCTGTCATGCACATATTGTTCTAGGTCTGTGTGCAGACTTGATCTGGCTTAGTTCTGTACCCATTTTGCAAATGAGAAAACTGAGGACCTGAGACATTAAGCTGTGTGAGATAACAAAGCTTAATGGAGGAGTGGGCGGAGCCAGGGTCCTAGCCCAGGTCTAACTCTAAAATCCATGTGCTGTGTGCTTCAGCAGGCTGTCTCTGGGGTGCTCCCGGAGCTGCACCTCACCCTGTCAGCACCCGCAAAGGCAGCTCTGGAGGTCAACCGTATGCCCACTGGGGCAGTGACGAGTTACCCTCCGTCCTCCGCAGAGTGCTCTGGGCACCTGCAGGCATTGCACTAGGATGCTTGGAAACCTGTCTGATTAAGGCCACCAGGTGGCGCTGCAGGGGCTGGGCCCTTGACAGGCTCAGCAGGTTCCCAACGATTCCTCTAAGAAATTCTTGGGGGAAACCTTTAACAAATACAAGTCCAATTCTGGATTGGATTCTGGGGATCTGTCACTATTTAAAAATTATGTCAATTTTCTAGTCAGTGAAATATGATTCACATGCTTTAAAAGTGTTAAAGTATAAAAAAAGTACATAGCGACTGGCATTGTGGTGCGGTGGGTTAAGTTGCCACCTGTGATAGTGGCATCGAATGGAAACCAGTTTGCGTTGCTCCACTTCCAATCCTGCTCCCTGAGAATGCTCCTGAAAAAGCAGCAGAAGATGGCCCAAGTACTTGGGGTCCTGCCATCCATGTGGGAGACCGGATTGGAGTTCCAAGCTCCTGGCTTTGGCCTGGCCCAGCCCAACCATTGTGTAACCTGGCCTTTCAAATATAATAAAATAAATCTTTTTTAAAAATTGGATTGTTCCTGAAAACCAAAGTATATAAAGTTTCCTTGACTCCTCAAATTGGTCACCATACTTAGCTATTTGTAACTCCTTCTAAAGATTATATATGTATATAATATGCAACTATCCACATGTGATTATGTATAAGGGCATATAGTCTTCCTAATATTGAAAAATTTACATGTTTTTCTTCTTTTTAAACAAATGCCTGCTTTGTTTTACTGATTTTTATTTTGTCATATTCAGTTACAGAATTAGATGTCTAATCACAATCTTATATGTAGGAAAAGATGTGTTGCTGTCTTCAGTAAAATATGACTAGTTATCCCTTAAAGTGATAAAGTGACCCCAAAATGAGCCCCATGCTATTTGATCATATACAAACAAGATATGGAATCTGTACATTCACCAAAAGAAGAAAAATGAACAGATTTCAACTGAAGTGACAAAATACAAATAATACATCAAAATGTATTATAATACATCAAAATACATCAATAGCTATTTATTTCATGGCAATATGAATATCTGAACTGTGATCCTTCCTTGAAGAATTGACTTGACTTTTGACTGGTCAATATCAAATTGTGGTTTGGGGAGTGTTTTGAAGTCGGATCTCCAGCCCGATTCCTTTCAAGCACCTTAGGTGCTCACGATAAAAAACCCTTGCGTGACAGCCTTGGTTCTGGCTTCGTCGCAGCTGACCCCCTCAGCTTTCAATTGATTCTGCCCATTTGACCAGCGCCCCTGGTGGCTGTGGTGTGTTCTTCCCAGATGTTGCTCTGCCTTGGTTGTTAGGAGGCTTGGTCCTCACTTTGAAAGTGGAAATTACAGATGGTGAGAGAGACAGAAAGGTCCTCCCTCTGTTGGTTCACCCCCTAAATGGCCACCATGGCTGGCGCTACACCAATCCGAAGCCAGGAGCCAGGTGCTTCCTCCTGGCCTCCCATGCGGGTGTAGGGCCCAAGCACTTGGGCCATCCTCCACTGCCTTCCCAGGCCACAGCAGAGAGCTGGACTGGAAGAGGAGCAACCGGGACTAGAACCTGGTGCCCATATGGGATGCCGGCGCTGCAGGTGGAGGATTGACCCAGTGCACCACAGCTCCAGCACAGGTCTGTTTTTAAATTGGATTATTTTGTTGCTGGAGGTTTTTTTTTTTTAATTTTTTTTTTTATTTGAAGACAGTTACAGAGAGAGGTAGAGCCGGGGTGGGGGGGTCTTCCGTCTGCTGGTTCACTACTCAAATGACCACAATGGCCAGAGCTGAGCTGATCCGAAGCCAGGAGCCAGGAGCTTCTTCCAGGTCTCCCACGTGGGTGCAGGGGCCCAAAGACTTAGGCCATCTTCTACTGCTTTCCCAGGCCACAGCATGTCAGCAGTGGAGCAGCCAGGACTTGAAGTGGCACTCATTTGGGATGCGGGCACTGCAGGTCGGGGTTTACCCTGCTGCGCCACGGTGCCGGCCTCGGGAGTCCCTTGTGTATTCTGGATGGTAATCTCTTGTCAGGCGGATAGTTTGCAGATATTTTCTCCTCTTCTGTAAGTATCTCTTCACTCACTGATTGATTTCCTTTGCTGTGCATGAGCTGTTACGTTTGATATAATTTCATTTGTCAAATTTTGCTTTTTTTTGCCTATTCTTTTGGGATCATATCCCCAAAAATCAGCCCAGACCAATGTCTGAAATATTTTCCCTATATTTTCTTGGTCTTGTTCTTTTTTTTTTTTTTATTTTTGTGATTTTATTGGAAAAATAAAACTAGATTTCAGAAAACCTCAATTTAAAAAAATTAATATTGCTCCTCAACAAAGCCAACACACACAAAAAAATGGGTCCAAATCAAACCCTGTAACTCGATAAAACTTTAGAAAACAGTAAGAAAATCAAATGATGCAAAAATCCTCTCAATTTCAAAAAAGAGATAATAAACAGAATGCCACGCATTTATCTTGAGTACGGATTCTATTTAGATCTGATCTGTAAAGTATCTTGAGGTACATGTCTGTTTTTGCAAAGGAAAGTGTGGAATGTCCATTTTCCCTTCAATGGAAAGTATTTTTATGATCCCTCCACCTTGTTTTTCTGTTCCTTGTCCACACTCGGGCTCTGGTTGCTAGGATGCATCGTCGAACTCCGCCGGGGGCGGATCACAAGGTCTAGCGTCCCAGCACCATGTTCTCGGTCTTAGAGGGGGAAATGACTTCCTTGAGGTCACACGACAGGTATTCTAGACAGAAAGCTCTGGGCTGGAAGAGGACTTGGGTTCCAGTCCCGGAGCTGACAGGCTCACATTCTTCAGGCCATGCCTGACAGCCGCGAACGCCCGCATCTTGTAGAAAAATGAAGCCCAGGGAAGTGTGCAGTCAGCAAGGAATGGGGCAGCTGAGCTGAGCGTGGGGCGAATTTCTCCATTTGCTCATGCACTCACTCAACAAATCTCCACTGAGCTTTCAGGACATGCTGAGTGGGGTTGTGCAGGGTCGGGAGTCTCATCGGATGCTGGCAGAGCCCCGAGAGGCGCAGGGCACAGCAGTTCCCAGAGACCGCAGGAGCCAATGGGAAGGCCAGAGGCAGCAGGAGTCAGGCAGCCAGAGAGGAGCACGCCTGTATTTTCTTCTGACGGTGACACACTTCCTGGTCTCGCATTTACGTCTTTGAGTTGTTTTGAGCTGATTTTTTCCCGTATGTGGTGAGAAACAGGAATCTAGTTTCTTCCTTTCACATATGGACATCTAGATTTCCAGCACGACCCTTTGAGGTGGCACGTCTTTCTCCAACACGTGTTCTTGTTACCATTTTGAAATCTCAGTTGGTTGCAGATACAAGGATTTATTTCTGAGTTCTCTGTTCTGTTCTCACAGTCTACGTGTCTGTGGTCATACAGTATTGTGCTGTTTTGCTTATTAAAGCTTTGTAGTGGCCGGCGACGCGGCTCACTAGGCTAATCCTCCGCCTGCGGTGCCGGCACACCGGGTTCTAGTCCCGGTCGGGGCGCTGGATTCTGTCCCGGTTGCCCCTCTTCCAGGCCAGCTCTCTGCTGTGGCCAGGGAGTGCAGTGGAGGATGGCCCAGGTGCTTGGGCCCTGCACCCCATGGGAGACCAGGAAAAGCACCTGGCTCCTGGCTCCTGCCATCGGATCAGCGCGGTGTGCCGGCCACAGCGCGCCGGCCGCGCGGCCATTGGAGGGTGAACCAATGGCAAAGGAAGACCTTTCTCTCTGTCTCTCTCACTGTCCACTCTGCCTGTCAAAAAATAAAAAAATAAATAAAATAAAATAAAGCTTTGTAGTATGTTTTGAAGTAAGGTTCCGTGACACCTATGGCTTTATTTTTTGCTCGGAATTGCTTTGGCTATTTGGGGTCTTTTATGGTTCCATACAGATTTTAGGAGTTTTTTTCCCCTTTTTTTGAGATTTATTTATTTATTTGAGAGGCACAGTTTTTTAAAATATATATTAAATATATATGATTTTATATCTAAAACTATTTATATATTGCATATATATTATAGATAGATAGATACATTAGATAGATAGATAGAGAGGGATCCTCCATCCACTGGTTAATTCTGCAAATGGCTGCAGTAGCTGAGGCTGGGCCAGGCTGAAACCAGGAGCCTGGCACTCCATCCAGGCCTCCCATGAGGGTGGCAGGGGCCCAAGCCCTCAGACCATCTTTCACTGCTTTCCCAGGTGTGTTAGCAGAGAGCTGGATCAGAAGTGGAGCAGCTGGGACTAGAACTGGCACCCATATGGGATTCCAGCTTTGCTGGTGGCAGCTTAACCTGCTGGGTCACAAAGTTGACCTCTTCTTACCTGCTTCTGTGAAGAATGTCATTGGGATTTTTATAGGAGTTGCACTGAATCTGCAGACTGCTTTGGATAGTGTGGGTATTTTAACACCATCAGTAGTTTTCATCTGTGAACATGGGATGTCTGTGTTTTACGATCTCTTCAATTTCTTTCTTTCTTTTTTTTTTTTTACAGGCAGAGTGGACAGTGAGAGAGAGAGGGACAGAGAGAAAGGTCTTCCTTTGCCATTGGTTCACCCTCCAATGGCCGCCGTGGCCGGCGCACTGCAGCCGGTGCACCGCGCTGATCCGATGGCAGGAGCCAGATGCTTCTCCTGGTCTCCCATGGGGTGCAGGGCCCAAGCACTTGGGCCATCCTCCACTGCACTCCCTGGCCACAGCAGAGAGCTGGCCTGGAAGAGGGGCAACCGGGACAGAATCCGGCTCCCCGACCGGGACTAGAACCCGGTGTGCCGGCACCGCAGGCGGAGGATTAGCCTATTGAGCCTCGGCTCCAGCTTCTTCAATTTATTTTCCATGTGTTTTGTAGTTTTCCTTATAGAGACTGTTCACTTCATTAAATTTATACGTAGGTTTTTGGGGGTAGAAATTATGAATGGGATTGAAAAGCTTCAAAAAGCATTTGGCACAGCAGTTAAGATGCAATGTGGGACACCTGTATCCCATTTCAGAGATACCAGCTTCACTCCCTATTCCATCTGCCTGTTAATGTGCACCCTGAGACGAGCAGGTAGTGGCTCTGTCCCTGCTACCTATATAGGAGACCTGGGTTGGGTTCTAGGTCCTGCCTTTGTCCTGGCCCAGCCCAGGCAGTTGTGAGCATTTGGGGAGTGAACTAGTAGATGAAAAATCACACTCCCTCTCTCACTGTCACTGGATGTCTGTGTTTGCCTTTCAAATAAATAAAAATCAATTTAAAAGATTTTTTTAAGAAATTATGAATTTTATTGGCCTTTTGCTTCTTTTGGCTTCTATATTACTGGACTTTGACAAATTCACAGCTTTATAGCACTTCCAACAAATAGGTTTTGTAGGATACACTGAAGAGTGACAAGTGGAACCAAAAAAAAAGATTTTTTAAAAATCTTCCTCAATCTTTATTTAAACTGTATATGAGGCCATATCATGGATATAATGTGTTTTTACTAGTTACATATGATGAACTTTTAGATGATTTCATTTGCTGTTACAAAACAGTGCAGTAATGGCTACCTTTCACATCTGTCATTTCATACATGTGCAATAGCTGAGAATATATTCCCAGGAGTAGAATTGTTAGATCAAACAGTATGCTTGCCTTTAACTTTTATAATTACAGTCAAATGCCCTTGATAAGGGATATATCAATTTATATATCTAGCAAAAAAGGAAGAGAGTACCTGTTCCTCATCAGTTTTGCCAAAGCAACACATTATAAATCTTTAGCATGTTTGCTAACTTGATCATGTGAAACATGGAATCAGCATTTCTCTTAATATGAATTTGTGAAATTCCATATTTTTATTTTTTTAAAGTTTTATTTTACTTAATTGAGAGGAGAATGAGAGAGAGAGGTAGAGAGAGAGAGATCTTCCATTTGCTAATTCACTCCCCAAATGGCCACAAAGGCCAGGTCTAGATCGGGTCAAAACCAGGAGCCTAGAACTCAGTCTAGGTCTCCTATGTAGATGGCAGGAGCTTAAGCACTTGAGCCATCTTCTACTGCTTTCCCAGGTGCATTAGCAGAGCGCTGGATGAGAAATGGAGCAGCTGGGACTCTAACCTGTGCCCATATAGGATGCTAGTGTTGCAGGCATCAGCTTAACCCCCTGAGTCACAATGCCAGCCCCAGATTCCATATTTTATTTTCCATATTTTATATGTTTATTTTTTATATTTGGAGAATTTTTTTAAATGTTTATTTATTGTCATCTCTTTGAAAGAACAACAGACAGAGCTTCCACCTGCAGCAGCCAAGACGGAGCAGATCAAAGCCAGGATCCAAGAACTTCATCCAGGTCTCCCACGTGGGAGGCAGGCGCCCAATTACTGGGCCATTACCCACTGCCTCCTGGGATTCGTGAGCAGGGAGCTGGGTCAGAAGCGGAGGTCCAGGACACACACAGACAGTCTGGTACAGAATTCTAGTGTTCTAACTGGCAGCTTAACCCACTGCATCACAACACCCGCCCCTATTAGTTTTTTAAATGTTCCTCATTTATAATCTTAGGCAGGACACAAAAATGCAAAACCTTAAGGAACAAGGTGAATACATTTAATTACATTCAAGTCACAAATTTCTTCTTTTTTAATTTTTTTAACAATTTTATTTGTTTATTTGAGAGGTAGAGTTACAGACAGTGAGAGGGAGAAACAGGAAGAAAGGTTTTCCATCTGCTGGTTCATTCCCCAAATGGCTACAATGGCTGGAACTGAGCTAATCCGAAGCCAGGAGCCAGGAGCTTCTTCTGGATCTCGCTTGTGAGTGCAGGGGCCCAAGGACTTTCTCAGGCCATAGCAAAGAGCAGTATTGGAAGAGGAGCAGCCAAGACTAGAACCGGTGCCCATATGGGATGCCAGTGCCACAAGAGGAGGGTTAACCTGTGCCACAGCGCTGGCCCCAGTTTTAATTTTTTAAAAAATGTTTTTATTTATTTCAAAAGCAGAATTACAGAAAAAAGGGGAGAGAGCTTCCATCTGCTGGTTCACTGCCCAAATGGCCACAATGGCCAAGGCTGGTCTAAGCAGAAGGAAGGAACCAGGAGCTTCTTCTGGATCTCCCATGTGGGTTCAGGGGCCGAAGCACTTGGGCCATCCTCCACTGCTTGCCCAGGCCGTAGCAGAGAGCTGGGTCGGAAGTGGAGCAGCTGGGACTTGAACCAGCGCCCATATAGGATGTCGGCGCTGCAAGCTCTGGCTTAACCCGTGGCAACACATACCCCGATATAATTTGCAGATGAGCATTCAAAGGAAGGGAAGAGAGCAGAGTTCTGACTGTCCCCCACTCCTCACCCCTTCGGGGGGCCCATTCCTGCCAGCGAGGCAGGCCCCAGCAGTGTGGGGCACCACTGAGTCACCCCCAAGTTGCCTCCAGGGCCCTCTGGCTGTGCCTTCCTCCCCATTTCCGGGGTTTATCGTACTCAGGGTCATCCCAGGGTCTCCCTTCCTGCTCTGAAGGAAAGAAAAAACAGTAAGGTCATCCAGTGAAGGGGGCAGCTGCATTCCAGTGAAGCCTCGGTGTTCTGAAGACGACGATGCCGAACCCCGCAGGACACGGCCGGCAGCAGCTGTGGCGGAGGCTGGCGTCCTGGGGCCGGGAGGGGCTCACACCCAGTCAGACTGCTGTGGCAGCCAGTCCTGGATGGAGCTACCTTTCCACTCCGTCAGCCCTGGGGCCCATCGGAAACTTGTCCTCAGCACACCCTGGAGGGCAGTGAACTTAGAGGGACCCAAGACAGCCAGCCACACAGGCTCATGGGGCAGGGGTCCCCAGGGCCAGGTGGAGGCAGGGCGGTGGGTGGGGTGGGGAATGCCAGCTTCCTGTCCCCTCTCCCCTCCCCACAGAGCCCTCCAAAGGGAGCCTTGTTTGCCCATCATGGCCACGTAACTTGACTAATGGCCGGTAACATTCTCTTTAAAAAAGAAAATACTGGATAAACAAACTTTGGAAGTTAAAATTGAAAGTAAAACATGAGAAAACAAAAGTGATAGCCCATCCATACAACATTCCAGGGTTTTCAGCAGGCTTGGAGGCGCCCCACTGGTGGCACTGGTTCTGGGGTGTGTGTGTGTGTGTAAATGCTGGAGGGGGCTCCCTGGAGGGTCTTCCGCCCCTGAGGCATCATGTGGTCAGAGGACGCCTTCAGGGACCTGCCCCAGGCCTTGTAGTTCCTGGATGACTAGAGCAGGACTGGAGGCTGTCCCTCCTGATCCCCAGCTCCACCCCCGCCCCAACCCCAACCCCAACCCCAACCCCTACGCTTGCACCAACCCCAAAGCCGAATCGAATCCGCAAGCAGGCCCGGCCCCAGCTGTGTGGAAGAGGAGCTGGCTACAGCTTTCCCAGGCATCCTGCCCCCAGGCCTGGCCCTCGGGGGAGGTGCTGACAGAGGGTCCTGGCCTGAAGGGAGGAAGTCCTCCCAAGGAGGGAAGTGGAGAGCAGGGGTCAGAGAGCTGGAGGAAAAGGGGTTGCATCCCCTGGGAAAGCACAGTGACTTCTGCAGCCTTGTTTCAAAGACCCAGGCTGAGAACCAGGACTGATTCCTCCCGGGTGGATGAACCTTGCAACTGTGATGTTAAGTGAAAAAAAGACCCGAAAGATCATGTGATTCCATTTATCGGAAAAGTCCAAGACAGGCACTTTCACAGACAGAGGCCATCAGAGGGGTTGGGGGATGGGGAGTGATAGCAAAAGGGGCTTCTCTTACGATCCAACATGGGAAGCGGGCTACACAGCAGACTCATAGAATGGCAAATGCCGTAAACAACACTCTGGCATCAGAATCAGCCCTTAAGGCATTTGGATCTGGCTAAAAAGCCCATGAGAGTTTCTCAGGCATGGAAAGTCAAGACACTCTGGCAAAAAAATGACCTAAATGAAAGATCTCTGTGGGTGAGATCCCAGTGGAAAGAACAGGCCATCAGAGAAGGAGGTACTTTTCTCTGAAGGGAGGAGAGAACTTCCACTTTTTTTTTTTTTAAAGATTTATTTATTTATTTGAAAGTCAGAGTTACACAGAGAGAGGCAAGGCAGAGAGAGAGAGGTCTTCTGTCCGATGGTTCACTCCCCAGATGGCCGCAATGGCTGGAGCTGCGCCAATCCAAAGCCAGGAGCCAGGAGCGTCTTCCAAGTCTCCCACGGGGGTGCAGGGGCCCAAGGACTTGGGCCATCCTCTACTGCTTTCCCAGGCCACAACAGAGAGCTGGGAAGAGGAGTAGCTGGGACTAGAACCAGCGCCCATATGGGATGCTGGTGCTTCAGACCAGGGCTTTAACCCCCTGTGCCACAGTGCTAGTCCCGGGAACTTCCATTTTGATTATGGCCTTGTCTAAATAAGGTCAGAGAGGCCTCCATAGCCTTGGCAGCTCATGACAAGAGCCTCGGGTGATTACTGACATCATAAATAAGGGTGTCAATTGTTAAATCAACAACGGGAGTCACTGTGCACTTATTCTACATGTAGGACTTCTGTCCTTAATGTGTTGTACTCTGCAAATTAACGGTAAAACTAGTATTCAAACAGTACTTTATACTTTGTGTGTCTGTGTGGGTGCAAACTGTTGAAATCTTTACTTAGTATATACTAAGTTGATCTTCTGTATATAAAGATAATTAAAAATCTTAATGAATGGTATGGGAGAGGGAGTAGGAGATGGGATGGTTTGCGGGTGAGAGGGTAGTTATGGGGGGAAACCCCCTATAATCCAAAAGTTGTACTTTCAAAATTTATATTTATTAAATAAAAGTTTAAAGAAAAAAAGGGGCTTCTCTCTAGGGCCATGAAAATGGCCTGACATCGACTGTGATGAAGGTTACACATATCATTGAATATGCTAAAACCCATTGAACTGTACCTTTTAAATGAGTGAATTGTATGGTAAATTATATTTCAATAAAGCTGCTATAAACAGCAATTCCAGGATGGACTTAAGGCACACACAATTCAGCTGCAACTTGGGATGCCCATATCCCATATTGGAGTGCTGGTTCAAGTCCCAATTCCTCCGCTTATGATCGGGCTCCCTGCTCATGTTCCTGGTAAACATCAGATCATGGCTCAAGTGCTTGGGCCCCTGCCACCCATGTGGGAGACCAGGCTCCTGCCTTTGGCCTGGTCCAGCCCTGGCTGTTGAAGGCATTTGGCGAGTGAACCAGTAGGTGGAAGATCTCTCTCTGGCTGTGTCTTATCTTTCAATTGAACTATCAATAAAGAGGGTGAGGGTCATTCAGAGCAGTTAGAACAGGCCTGGCTGGGGGAGGGTACGGGGCAGAGAAAGTCTAGTGGGGTGGGGAGGGAGAGGCTGAAGAAAGGTCACTTTTCCAAGAGCAAACAGGGGACCCTGTTCCCCATGGTCCTGCTCAGGCCGAGAGCATCGTGCTGGAAGAGCCGTAAACTCAGGTATTAGAGAAAAATCTAGAAGTCCATCTCAGGGACTGACTGCTGGGGGTCCAGCACCTGCTTCTGGTGAGAGTAGAGAGGCAGCACTTCATGTGGCCACAGGGAGGGGCCTGGGTGTGGCTGGCAGCTGGCCTCCTAACCAGGCCCCTGAGTAACAGAGCCTCGTCAAATGTTCACTGAGCGTCCACCACCCTCTGCCTGTCAAACGCAAAGTGCACAAGACTCAGTTGTGGCTTCGAGGAACTCCGGAGTCTGGCTGGGGCGGCGGGGCGGGGGTGGGGGGGCAGGCAGAAGGGAAAGCCTGCTAATTACATGGTGATCCACAGAGCAGGCTCTATTTTGCACAAGCTCTACGCTCAAGTTCCACCAGGGATGTGACCTTGGGCACATCTGAGCCTCCATAAAATGGGAGAAGGAAATCTACTTTGTGATCATTGAGTCATCTGCTGTAAATAAATACGCTTTGTAAATTGAAAAGTTTTATGCACACATTGGTTATAAAATTAATGAACCGTACAGCATTGGCCCACGCTAGCCAAAGGTGGAAACAGACCAAAAGTCCCTCGATGGGCGAACAGATAAAAGGTGGTGTAGACAGAGTAGGTGTAGTGGCTAAGAACCTGCCTGGGACGCCTGCATCCTACATAGGAGTGTCTGGGCTCCGTTCAGGCTCAGCTCTCCATTCCAGCTTCTTGCTAATGCACGTTCTGGGAGGTAGCAGTTGATGGCTCAAGTTTTTGGGTCCCTGCCACTTATATGGGAGACCTGGATTGAGTTCTCAGAGCTCCTAGCTTCCTGGTCCAGACCCTGCTGTTGAGGGCATTTGGCAAGTGAACCTGTGGACAGGAAACCTCTGACTCTCCATCTCCTTCAGATAGATAGATAAATAAATAAATAAATAGAAATTTTAGATTATTTTTGAAATGTGGTATTATGAGTACATCAATGGATAATTTTCAGCAGTAAGAAGGAATTAAATTCTGGCATATGCTATGACATGGATGAGCCTTGAAAACATTACTAAATAAAAGAAGCCAGCCGCAGAACAAATGTTCTAGGGTTCTGCTTGTGAGGTCCCTAAAATAGCCAGATTCAGAGAGACTAAGACAGCATGGGAGCTATCAGGGGCTGGCGGCGGAGGGCCCGCAGGAGCCTGGGTTTCACGGGTACAGAGCTTCAATCTGTGTCTGAACCGCCCCCCAAAACTAGCTGGAGAAGGTGCCGTGGAACCCCCGAACTGGGCTCCCTCACCGGACGCACAGGAAGCCAATCACTGACGGGGGTGGTGGGGGAAGTAGGCGTTCCCTGCAGTGCGCAGCGCCAGGGGCCGGGCAGCCGACGCTCAGCGGTGGTCTAGGCGGTGAGTGCCACGCCTGGAAGCTGGGAGGTGAGCAGTGCGTGCTCAGCACGTATCAGGCTTCCCGATTGGTCAGCGGTGCTCAAGGCCTTCCCTGATGCGCCAGCGCGTCATTCAGCCAGGGACCACGCGCAGCTGTCAGTCACTGAGGAGTCTGGCGGCACCAGCTGCGGTTACTTAGCGATCGTCAAGGAAGGGCGAGGATCCTGGTGATGCCGTGCCTTGCATTCGGGGCACTTGTAGAGGGACTTGCTTCCAAGTCCCAGATGATGACGAGGTTTTGAAAATGAGTGGTGGCCTTGGCCGCACAGCAACGTGAATGCGCTTGTGCCTCTGAGTTATGCACTCAGAAATGTTGATGTGGTAGGCTTAATGCTATGTGGATGTTGTTACAATTTAAAAATGTAATGAATTAAGACTTCAAAGAGATTAGGATGAGCTTGCTCATGGTTTGGCTGGGATCAGAAGAACGGGAGGGAATACTGATGGAGTCCACACTGCACCCCAAGCCTTTGAAACAGCTTTACTCTCCCCACTTTGTGAATGATTAAGCTGAGGCTGAGCAAGTTTGGGGGCCTGTTTCAGGTTCATTTTTCATATAAATTAATTAAAAAAATTTTTTTTGATGTTTACCTTCATCTACTTGAAAGGCAGAGAGAGAGAGACAAAGAGACATCTTCCATTTGCTGGTTCACTCTCCAAATGTCATAAAAGCCAGGGCTGGGGCCAGGATGAAGCCCACAGCCAGGAACTCCTTCTGGCTCTCCCATATTTTGAGTAGGACTCCAAGTACTTGAATCATCACCTGTTGCTTCTCTTGGTACACATTAGCAGGAAGCTGGGATCAGAAGCAGAGCTGGGGGACTAGCATTGTGGCATGGCAGTAAAGCCCTCGCCTGTGACGCCAGCTTCGCATATGGGCAATGGTTCAAGTCCCAACTGCTCCACTTCTGATCCAGCTCCCTGCTAATGCACCTGGGAAGGCAGCAGAGGATGGCCCAAGAGCTTGGATCTCTGCACCCATGGAAGAGAAGCTCCTGGCTCCTGGCTTCAGCCTGGCCCAGTCCTGGTCATTTATGGCTGTCCAGGGAGTGAACCAGCAGATGGAAGATCTCTCTCTGTCTCTCCCTCTCTCTGTGTAACTCTGCTTTTCAAATAAATTTAAAAAATCTTAAAAGAAGAAGAAGCAGAGCTGGAACTCAAGTGTTGTGGGGAACAGGATTCCTAGCTGGGGTAATTCTAAGTTCTTGTCTCCACCTGAGGGAGAAATTCAAAGCAGAGACATAGGTAGAGGTTGCAGGAAGATGGAAGAATATGGTGGGGTTGGCCATGGCTGATGTGGCATCTACCAAGCTTCTAAAAGAGCCTTTTAAAAAGAGAAATTGGCGATCAGAGACAAGAGATGCATTTTCTGCTGGTGCTGAGTGACTCGCCCCGGGTGAGGAGTGTGGTCACAGGTGGCATGTGACCTGAGCGGAAGAGGAGGGCTTTGTTACCCTCCAGATGCCAGCCCCTCCACCCCTGGAGTGGACAGCTTAGTGGTTCAGGTCCTGACTCCCTTTAGGGCCTCCGTGTCTTCTCCATGGTGATAACCTCAAGAACCTCAAGGGTTTTTCTAGGCTTCAATCTTGGGCAGTCTGGCTACAGCTGGCATATTGGAATTGTTCGTTGAACGAGCTAAATTATTCTGTCTCTGTTCTTGAACGACAGGGTGGGGGGTGCAAAACAATACCCTGTCTCCCTCCCCCACCCACCTGTTATTGATTGCTCTGGGCTGGCTCTGGGCCAGCCTGGGCGGGCGGAAGGTCCCACCCTGGTTCTGAGGATTCAGAGACTGGAGGTGCACCTGCCTCTGGGGACCCACAGTGAGGGCCAGGAGAGCTGGGTGAGCCTGGAGCACAAGCTGCACTCAGCGGAGGGCAGGGGTCACTGTGACAGCCCCACGAACCCACCTGCGCCTGGTGGGAAGGTCCCTGTGTACACAGCGGCCTTCCGGAGGCCTGGGGATTCTGACCATGACTCCTCTTTCCTCACTCCCAGGGACCACTCCTCCTCACCCCCACCACCCAGGAGGGCTGGAAGTAGTTTCAGAGGGGAGTCGCTTATCTGAGACTGGGGCTGCCCCGGGGAGTGAGTGAGGTCAGCCCCGCAGGCCCACTCTGTGTTGTCTTTTCCAGGCCTCAGGCAGAGCACAGAAAGCTGCCCACAGCCCAGGGATCACGCCCTGTGACTGCCACCTCTGCACATCGGGACCCTCCCCTTGCTCCCTAACCAGCCCCTGGCCCTGCGTCCTGACACCCGCTATCCCTGACTCAGAAAGTCTTCTCTATGTTACGTCCCAGAACATAAGAACATTTCCCATCTACTCGGTCACAGGGAGTCCTCTGGGCGTGAATCCAGGAAGGGGCCCAGGAAGAAGGGGGCGTGTCCAGGTAGTACCCAGAGGTGGTTGCAAGGTCTGCCTGAGACCCTGCCGTGCCCAGGGTGGGATCTGAGCGTGCTCTTCTGATCTTGTGAGTGAAAAATAGAATACATTCTAAGGCTTCCCCTTTGTCAACTAAGAAACCAGCAGAGGTGCCAGCGTTTTATCACAGCGGGTCAAGCTGCTTGCAACGCTAGCATCCCGTATCAGAGCACTGGCTGATCTGCTTCCCATCCAGCTACCTGCTAATGCATCTCCGAAAGCAGCAGAAAATGGTCCAAGTACTCAGGCCCCTGCCACCCATGTGCGAGGCCCAGATGGAGTCCCTGGGTCCTGGCTTTGGCCTGGACCATATAGGGAGTGGACCAGCAGATGTATGCTCTCTCTTTCTTCTCCTCCTCTCTCTGTCACTCTTTTTTTTTTTTTTTTTTTTTTTTTTTTTTTTTTTTTTTTTTGACAGGCAGAGTGGACAGTGAGAGAGAGAGACAGAGAGAAAGGTCTTCCGTTGCCGTTGGTTCACCCTCCAATGGCCGCCGCGGTTGGCGCACCGCGCTGATCCGATGGCAGGAGCCAGGAGCCAGGTGCTTTTCCTGGTCTCCCATGAGGTGCAGGGCCCAAGCACCTGGGCCATCCTCCACTGCACTCCCTGGCCACAGCAGAGAGCTGGCCTGGAAGAGGGGCAACCGGGACAGAATCCGGCACCCCAACCGGGACTAGAACCCAGTGTGCCGGCGCCGCTAGGCGGAGGATTAGCCTAGTGAGCCGCAGCGCCGGCCCTCTCTGTCACTCTTTCAAAGAAAGAGCAAGAAAGGTACAAAGAGGCCAGCGCCGCAGCTCACTAGGCTAATCCTCCACCTTGTGGCGCCGCACCCCGGGTTCTAGTCCCGGTTGGGGCACCAGATTCCATTCCGGTTGCTCCTCTTCCAGTCCAGCTCTCTGCTGTGGCCCGGGAAGGCAGTGGAGGATGGTCCAGCTCCTTGGGCCTTGCACCTGCATGGGAGACCAGGAGAAGCACCTGGCTCCTGGCTTTGGATCAGTGCGGTGCGCTGGCTATAGTACGCCGGCCAGAGTGGCCATTGCGGGGTGAACCAACGGAAAAAGGAAGACCTTTCTCTCTGTCTCTCTCTCTCTCACTGTCCTGAACTTGGTGATGGGACCAACATGGGCTCCACACAGTATCTGACACCAACCCACTTCGTCAGGCTGGGCAAGTGGCTCCCCTACAGTAAGCATCCACTTCATCCTCTGTTAGAAGGGACCTAATAAAACCCATCCCAAAGACTGTTAGGACACAAAGAGAAATGGTGTGGGGGTACCTAGCCCAGTGCTGGCGCACAGTAGGCCTGCGTGTAGCAGGCCTGCACTAAAAAAGCAAGCCCCCTTTCTTCCCTCCTCTCCTCCACTCTCAGATCTGTGTGGGTGGTGAATCAGATGGCTCTTGGCTTGAAAGCAACAGTGGCTGACTGGGCTTACATAAAGAGAAAGATCTGGGGGCGGAGCTTGTGGTGCAGAGGTTAAGACACAGCTTGGGACGCCTGCCTCCCCTGTTCTGTTTCTGACTCCAGCTTCCTGCTGGTGCTCACCCTGGGAGGCAGCAGGTGACATCTTAAGTACCTCGGTCCCTGCCACCCATAGGGAAGATGTGGATGGAGTTCCAGGCTGTGGCTTCAGCCGGACCTAGCCTTTGTAGCAGTTGTAAGCATTTGAACCAATGAATGGATCTCTCTGTCTCTGCTTTTCAAGTAGATAGTATTTTTAAGAAGCAAAAAGCACGTTGGCAATTCACTGAGTAATTCACCAAAGTGAGAAAAAATGGACAAGCGAGCCTTAAGAGGGATGGCAACTAGGGGACCACAGGGATGAGAGACTTAGGAGATGCTCGTGATTCAGAGACCAGCCTGCCGACAGGCGCTGGCTGGGGGCCTGGCTCCTGTTTGGAGATCACAGGGGCGCAGGTGTCTGCTGTCCTGGAAGGCTTCTTCCCTTCTCTCTCTCTCTCTCCAAGTCTCATCACAACTTCGAGGACCAGGGCTCTGAAGATCTGCGGGGAAAGGGAGAACTTCACCAGTCTTGGGCTGACCTCAGTCAAGGCATAAACTCCACTTTCCAACCCAGGACTGTGGCCGTGGATTGACAGCACAGGCTAAGAGTATAGGAGCATGGGTGTGAGAGACTGGGGAGAAGGCAAATGGTTCTTTTAACTATTTCATTCATTTGTAATATTTTTCTCATTATTAAAGTCAAATACCCAATTAAAAAAGGGGGGGAACAGAAAAACAAAATCCCCAAGTCCCATAAATACCACTGCACAGATCTATTCACCAGTAGTATTTTAGAATACATTCTTAGTTTTTAAAGTTTTTATTTTATTTATTTGAAAGGGGGAGGGAGGAGAGAGAGAGAGAGAGAGAGAGAGAGAGAGAGAGAGAGAATATCTTCCATTTAATGGTTCACTCCCCAAATGCCCACAACTGCCACAGCCAGGCCAGGCCAAAGCCAAGAACTAGGAGCTCAGTCTGGATCTCCCAAGTGGGTGAAAGGAACCCAAGTGCTTGAGCCATCGCCTGCTGCCTCCTAGGGTGAATACTAGCAGGAAATTAGAATGGAGAGCAGGGCTGGGACCCAAAACCAGGCACCCCCAAGCAGCAGCTTAACCACTACACCAAAGCGCATCCCAACATTCTTGATTTTTTGCAGACACACATAGGCATACACGGAGTCTTCAAAAGTTCATGGGAGGCCGGCGCCGTGGCTCACTAGGCTAATCCTCCGCCTAGCGGCGCCGGCACACCGGGTTCTAGTCCCGGTCGGGGCGCCGGATTCTGTCCCGGTTGCCCCTCTTCCAGGCCAGCCCTCTGCTGTGGCCAGGGAGTGCAGTGGAGGATGGCCCAGGTGCTTGGGCCCTGCACCCCATGGGGAGACCAGGAAAAGCACCTGGCTCCTGGCTCCTGCCATCGGATCAGCGCGGTGCGCCGGCCGCAGCGCACCGGCCGCGGTGGCCATTGGAGGGTGAACCAACGGCAAAAGGAAGACCTTTCTCTCTGTCTCTCTCTCTCTCACTATCCACTCTGCCTGTCAAAAAAAAAAAAAAAAAAAAAAAAAAAAAAAAAAAAAAAAAAAAAAGTTCATGGGAAAATTATCCACAATTATACCAAAATCAACTTACCTTTTAATTCCTGTAAGGCCACCACAAAACACACCAAATACCGGAGTAAGGGAAAGGGTGTATTGACAGAGGAAATCTTACAGGTTGGAGGAAAGGAGCGAGGAAAAAAAAGAGAGGGGGGTCAAGAGAGAATCAGGAGAGAGAGGGCACGTGTGCAGAAGCAGGTCCTGTTATACCCTTGTTGGGGTCAGGGAAGCAGGAGCAGAGAATCCCATTAGGGTCAGGGTGGAGCTGACACCTGTGGTTGGGCCATGGGATTTAGGACCTTGAACCTCACCGTGCAAGGTGGCAATGAGGGCCAGAGCCTAAGATGACGTCTAGGGCATAGATGGTGCCCCAATAAGATGGCACCATTTTACTAACAATTCTATTTTTCAGCAAAATCTATGAAGCACTTATGTATGTAGTTTCTACAAAAATGAGCTCATACTGTTATGTTTTTTAAAAAATACTTAGGTATGTATGCATGTGTGTTTTTGACAGACAGAATGACAGAAAGAGAGATCTTCCACCTGCTGGTTCACTCCCCAAGTGGTTGCAATGGCCAGGGTTGGGATAGGCCAAAACCAGAACTCAATCTGGGTCTCCCATATGGGTGGCAGGGGCCCAAGTACTTGGACCATCATCTATTGTGTTCCCAGGCATATTAACAGGGAGCTGGATTGGAAGTTGAGCAATGAGGACTGGAACTATTGCTCTGATATGGGATGTTCATGTTACAAGTGCCCGCTCACACCACTGTACCACAAAAATGCTGGCTCTCATACTATCATGTTTTATCTTTTTCTATTTAATAATATGTACATTTTCCCATGTCAACAAATACTTTACAGAAAAAAAGAGAATCATAATTGTCGCTCCCCGTCTTCGCGGAGGAATGACACAGGACCCTGCGCTGTTCTTTCGTCTGCTCGGCCCTCCCCGGGTTTGCTGCTGGTTCTTCCCGGGTTGGCTACCGACCCTTCCACCTCCGTGGAAGGGCGGTTCCCCCTAGCCACTTTCCCCACTTCCGCGGGGGAGCGGCACACCGCCGGCCGGCTCTCTCGGGGGCTGCACAGGTGTTCCTTCAGATAGATGTTCCTGGTGCATGTTGTCTCTCTCCTCCTTTATAGCCCTCTTCCACCAATCCCAACTCTGCTACCCACACGCCGAGTATGCTGCTCTCCTCCAATCAGGAGCAGGTCCTGCTGTTTATTGGTTGAACTGGAGGCAGCTGTGTAGAAGCTGTTTCCTCCTCTCCCAGCGCCATATTGTGGGAGAGCAGATGCATAGAATAAGTCTTAATTCCAGTAACTTAGTCTAGTCCGAGTTGCTCCCAGTTGCTCCCTACACATAATGGTATTTTTTTTTTACAGGCAGAGTGGACAGTGAGAGAGCGAGACAGAGAGAAAGGTCTTCCTTTGCTGTTGGTTCACCTTCCAATGGCCGCCGCGGCTGGCGTGCTGCAGCCGGCACACCCAAGCACTTGGGCCATCCTCCACTGCACTCCCTGGCCACAGCAGAGAGCTGGCCTGGAAGAGGGGCAGCCGGGACAGAATCCGGCCCCCCAACCGGGACTAGAACCCGGTGTGCCGGTGCCGCAAGGCGGAGGATTAGCCTAGTGAGCCACGGCGCCGGCCTCATAATGGTATTTCTTATACCCTATTCAACATTTAGCATGATTCCAATTTTTCACTGTTAAGAGCTGACACCGTGAATATCCTATACATCTTGGATTTCTTTTGGTATTACATCCCAGCATGCATTCCTCAGCAGAATTTCCATGTAAGCAAAGAATTTTGCAGTGATCTGCTCGCTCTCTCCCATGAAGTGTGCTCCAATTCCTAACTCATCCAGGAGGGTTCGTGTATCATTTCTTCACATTCAGACCACCCTGGACTTCCTTTTTTTTTTTTCTTTTTTTTCCTTTTACTTATTTATTTTTTAAGGTCTTCCTTCCGTTGGTTCACCCCCGAAATGGCTGCTACGGCCGGCGCGCTGTGCCGATCCGAAGGCAGGAGCCAGGTGCTTCTCCTGGTCTCCCATGGGGTGCAGGGCCCACGCACTTGGGCCGTCCTCCACTGCACTCCCTGGCCACAGCAGAGAGGTGGCCTGGAAGAGGGGCAACGGGGACAGAATCTGGTGCCCCTGCCGGGACTAAAACCCAGAGTGCTGGCGCCGCCGCAGGCGGAGGATAAGCCTAGTGAGCCACAGCTACGGCCAAAGCCACCCTGGATTTTCAAAAACTTTTTTCTCTTTCCCTAACATAAGATTTTTAAAAGACTATCTCATTTTCATTGTCATTGTTTTGCTGAGGAATGCAATTGAATTTATATGCATGTACTCATTGCTATTTTGCATCTTATTGACTTGCTTTGCCCTTCGTAGCCCACTGTCTTTTTGGATATTCACCCTCTGGCTTGGAAAACTTTCTAGTAATGTGGATATTATCTCCTTACGTGGTATGCATTCAAAGATCTTTCCCCAAGTTCTCACTTGCCTGTTTTGTTTCTGATGCATTTTTCCTCCAGTGTAAGTGATGCAGGCTTTGTGTAGTCGGAACCCTTGGTCATCGAGGGGGAGGGGGCAGAGCTGCATACTTGGCCTTGCCGCCTGACAGGGTTGCATTTATATGATCTGAACATCTCATATTTTTTCCCCAACACCACCACTTGAGTTGTCTCTGCCTCCACTGGGTAGAGAACATTGAGCTATAGAGCAGGACCCAAAGCGTGGTCCTGTCTGCCCATCTCTAGGGCCTGGCCGGGTGAAGAGCCCTCTCCCCACCTGCCTTGGGTCCCTGATGTGGCTGACGTCAGCGATGAGGTCAGCCCATGGGCCACTCTGCAGCACAGCTGTCAAGGCTGGTTCCAGACAGCCCCCGACCCCCACCCGGGGAGCCCTGCTCCAGCCTCCAGCTCTGGTATTAGCGGGGCCACCCAGGGCTCTGCCTGAGGCTGCTCCCCAGGTCTTGCCCTGGAGCAGTTGCACCATGGGCATCTTCCTTCTGCCTGCTCGGCCTGAGGCGCTGTGGGAAAGAGAAGAAAGTAGGAAAGAAGCAAGGAAGGAGAGCAGGCAGTAGGCACAATTTTTGGTTGTGCCCATTGACATGGGAGAGGAAAAGGTATACCTTTCACTCCTATACCAGCAAGCTGGCAAGTACGATTGAATACTTACTGTATGCCCAGTGTTTTTTGCTCAGGTGTTTCTACCCATGGTCTCAACAACTTATTACTGATTACTCCCCCCACGTAGGGAGGTAGAGTAACTGAATTTGCAAAGTGGGAGAAGCTGGGCTTGAACCTACACTCTGTGTAGCCTCCCGATTGGTCTCTACTCACCACAAGGTCTTAGGGCTTCACAGTTTCTGGGAAAATGCATGGGAGAACTCATTCATACTAGAGTCCAAATGACTGATAGAGGTTAGCAATATCATTTTTTCCAGGGGGCTGTAAGATAGGTTCTGATATCTGACCTCTCAGCTTTATACACAGCCAGTCCTGGCCTGGGCTGGCCCCGGGCTACTGAAAGAAGTTTAATTGAGCTATTTCTTTGGAGGAATTTCCCTTAAAGCTAAGGCATTTCCCTGTAAGTCTCACTGGAAAGTTCCCAAGAACTTTCCCGAACCCCTCTGTCTTGCTGGCTGCAGGTCAGAGCAGAGCTCTAGGCAAGGACGTGGCAGCACCGGGGGGTTGGGAGCCAGCCTCTCCCATCCCCTGGGCTGGGGTTTGCACAGGTTCTGTGCTCCGGTGGGGAAGGGAACGGCCAGGGGAAGACTCTTCCCAGCCTCAAGCTGGTGAGCGTGACCCCAGCACCAGGCTCTGAAGCTAATTGCACAGTAAGGGAAAGGAAGCCCCGAGGGCTCTCTGCAGCTCCCCAGGCCTGATGGGAAAGGGGAATTTGGACTCAGATAATCGCCTGGATTTGAATATTGACTGCCTATCTCTGAGTCCTGGGGGGGGGGGGGGGCAAAATCACTCCATCTCTCTGAACCTTGGCTTCCTCTGTGTCAAGTGGAAGCACAACCCGAATAATGGGCTGTTGTGGGGCCCGAAAGAGGCAATGAACTCAGTCTAGCGACTCCCAGGCTGCAGCTTGAAAAGCGGGCAGTGTTTGTCAGCTGCAAAGAATGCTGAGGTCAGCCTCCATGGGGTGAGGGAGGAGTGGACACACAGGTGTGACCAGTTAGCCATCTCTGGCCTGACAGGTTGTAGGTGTGGCCCAGCGGTTCAGATGCCACTACCGCATATCAGAGGGGCTGGATAGAGCCCTGACTTGGCTCTCAATTCCAGCTTCCTGCTGATAAGCACCCAGAGAAGCAGCAGGTGATAACTCAAGTACCTGGGTCCCTATCACCCACGTGAGAGACCTGGACTGAGTTCTCAGCTCCTGGGTTCAGCCTGGCCCAGCCCCAGCTGCTGTGGTTATGTGGGGAATGAACCAGTGGATGGGATGGATATGAGATTGGTTCTCTCTCTCTCTCTCTCTCAATCTGCCTTTCAAATAAAATGAAAATAATATTTTTTAAAGATTTATTCATTTGGAAGTCAGAGTTAGAGAGAGAGAGAGAGAGAAAGAGAGAGAGAGAGATCTTCTATCTATCTGCTGGTTCATTCCCCAAATGGCAGAATGGCCAGGATATGGCCAGGCTGAAGCCAGCAGCCAGGGGCTTGTTCTGGGTCTCCCACATGGGTAGCAGGGGCTCAAGCATTTGAGCTATCCTCCACTGCTTTCCCAGGCCATTAGCAAGAAGCTGGATCTAGACCATGACACTGGCCCTGAAAATAAATTTTTCACAAATAGCCAAGGGTTCCCTTTCCCCCATCCCTGGGAGGTCAGCTTCCCCACTTGCCCTCCCACTCTCTCCAGCCACACACCCTTCTAGCATCTGAGAGTCCGGGGTTGGCGCTGTCATGGGGCCTGGACTCCTAATCGCAGAAATCTGCCTTCTGCCTGCTTCCTTTTCTTGCCCCGGGTGATGCACCTCTGAGTGCCTGCAGATGGCCGCGACTGGCGCATGTGTCTCAATGTACATCCGAACAAATCTGTACCTAGCAAATGACTGCAAGTCTGCATGCTGAGATCTTAACAGTGCAGCTGCATGCATGTTGTGGCTCAATAAAAATGCATGCTGACGTGTGTACAGGTTGAGCATCCCTTATCTGAAATACTTGGAATATCTGTATGAACATAATGCATTATCTTGGGGATAGGCCTCAAAGCTAAACATAAAAGTCACTTACGCTTCTTACACACATGGCCCGAAGGTAATTGTATACATTACTTTTAATGCAGCTGTGTTTGAACTGCAAAACATCATATGGGATCAGGTGTGGAATCTTCCACTTGTGGATCACACCACTGCTAAAAAAGATTCATATATATATATATGCATATATATATAAACATGCAGAAATTCACTACATTTTTATACCTTAGTGTGTTTTCCGATGAACAAGTGTTGAACAATGCATTCTCTCCAGTTTAGAAAGTTTATCAATGTTGCTTTTTTTTTTAAATACTGAAATCTCTATTGGCAGGTAGAGCAAGGTATAGATGAAACAGGTCAAATGTCTTGTGACCTCTCTGTTGATTTGGTCCTGTGACCTCTTAAATACCTTTGAGAACCCCCAAAGAATCCAATCCTAGGGGGCAAGGGTTTGGCCTAAAGGTTAAGACGCCAAATAAGAGGCCCAAATCCCACACTGGAGTGCCTGGGCTTGATGTGTGTCCCTGGCTCCTGATTCCAGCGTCTGCCAGTGCAGGCCCTGGGAGGCAGCAGGTAATGGCCTGAGTGTTTGGGTTCTGCCACCCATGTGGGAGACCGGGATTGACCTCAGCTGGGGCCGTGGCCTTTGTGGCATTTGGGGAATAGACCAGTGGGATGGGCATCTCTCCTTCTCTCTCTCTCTCTCTCTCTTCCTCCCTCTCTGGCTTTTCCTCTGTCTCTAAAAAAAAAAAAAAAAAAAAAAAAAAGCAACAGCTCAGTTTCTTTTGTCTCCAGTCAACATACCTTTGCGTTTACCACAAATCTTTGCTCTGCGCCAGGGGTCAGGGACTGTGCTGACGACATCACGAAGGCCACCTGCAAGGGGCAGGGCAGCAGAGGAAGGAAATAAGGTCTTTGAATGGGTGGCATTTAGAGATGCAGGGATCACACGCAGGAGGGAAAATGCAGAGTGGGGCTTTGCAGCCAGGAAGTGGCCCCTCCTACGTTGTAACTTGCCCCCCCCATTGTCCTCTCGAGTTTTGTCGAGGCTTGTGGGTCCCCAGGTCTGCTGTAGGGGGCAGCTCTCAGAGGAGGACCCCTCTCCCTGCTGACTGAGAGCAGAGCGGTGCTGATCTGGGCCTCCCAGACAGGTGTTTTGGGGAGAAATCTCAAGATAAACATCCAGGAGCCCATCCCCCACTGCTGTCCTGGGCACAGCAGGAGTGCTGGCCCAAGGGAGCCCACGCCCGCCTGCCGAGGGCTACTCCTGGCCGGCTGTCCCGGGGCCTCCGTGAGAGGCAGCCTTGGCAACGGCAATCCTCAGGGCGAGAGGCTGTGCCTGGCGGGTTCCCTCCCGGGACTCAGAGCTGCCGCTACCGCCAAGGCGTAGCCAGGGCACCAGCTGCTCTCTGCCGCCAAGGAGCAGCTCAGGGCAGCAGGCTGGGGCGGTCATGCAGGGTCCTGGCTCTGCCACTAACTCCTGGACAAATTTAGTAATGTTTGTTCCCTAGTGTGTGTGTGTTTTAGGATTTTGGGATTTGAAGTAGAAGGCGAGGAGGCAGCAAGGAAAGCAGAGAATACTTTTATTGGAGAAAGGACAGCGTAGTCGAGTTCTGGTACCTGTTGCGGGAGGGTCCTGCGGACGTGCAGAAAGCCACATCGCCCCAGTAAGCTGAGCTTGAACTTGTAGAAGTGCCCCAGGGAAAGGCACTTGCAAAAGTTGGAGCCGGCCCAAAGGGGAATGGGCAGAAAAATTGTCAGGATCCAGATGAAATGCTTGTGCCCTGTTTTACCAGGTTCTTGGAATTCACTATTTGTCCAGTAGCCTTGCAATTCCTAACAGAGGCTGTCAGACCCCGTGCAGGACCCTCTGCATGCTTTTGTTGGCTACTTTTCCAACCAAGGTCTGGAGAGGCCCCAGGTCATATGGCCCTCTGGGGATCCAAAGCAGGTGCTCTCCTTCTTCATCCTGGAAAGAGGCTGGACATGGCATGGGGTGGGGGGGCCAGAAGGACAGCCCTGCAGCTAAACCAGCCTGTCTGTGCACCTACCCATCCAGGGGCCTGCTGCTGTGGCCACTGGAACCTTGGGCCTGGCTTACGGACTCCCCCACCCCCCCTTTGGAAAGGCAGACACAGAGAGAGAGACAGAGATCTCCATCAACTGGTTCATTCTCCAAATGCCTACAGCAACCAGGTCTGGGCCAAGCCAAAGCCAGGAACCCAGAACTCTATTCTGGCCTACCATGTGGGTGGCAGGGCCATCACCTGCTGCCTCCCAGGGTGTGCATTAGCAGGAAGCTGGAATCAGAAGCAGAGCCAGGACTTAGCCTCAGCACTCCACCATGGGATACAAGCGTCCCAAGCGGCATTTTAACCGCTGCACCGGGTGCCCGCCCCTCCCCCACCCCGGCCTCTTAGTGGGTTCCCCGGGGGGGGGGGGGTGCTCCCAGATGCTCCCTCCCACCCACCTATGCTGTTTACTCTTTCTTGCTCTCTTCCCCTCCCTTCCTCTCTCTTCCCCTCCTTTTCCTTTCTTTCTTTCTTTCTTTCTTTCTCTCTTTCTCTCTTTCTCTCTTTCTCTCTTTCTCTCTTTCTCTCTCTCTCTCTCTCTTTCTCTCTTTCTCTCTCTCTCTCTCTCTCTCTTTCTCTCTCTCTCTTTCTCTCTCTCTCTCTTTCTCTCTCTCTCTCTTTCTCTCTTTCTCTCTTTCTCTCTTTCTCTCTCTCTCTCTCTCTTTCTCTCTTTCTCTCTCTCTCTCTCTCTCTCTTTCCCTCTTTCCCTCTTTCCCTCTTTCCCTCTTTCCCTCTTTCCCTCTTTCCCTCTTTCCCTCTTTCCCTCTTTCCCTCTTTCCCTCTTTCCCTCTTTCCCTCTTTCCCTCCTTCCCTCCTTCCCTCCTTCCCTCCTTCCCTCCTTCCCTCCTTCCCTCTTTCCCTCTTTCCCTCTTTCTCTCTTTCTCTCTTTCTCTCTTTCTCTCTTTCTCTCTTTCTCTCTTTCTCTCTTTCTCTCTTTCTCTCTTTCTCTCTTTCTCTCTTTCTCTCTTTCTCTCTTTCTCTCTTTCTCTCTTTCTCTCTTTCTCTCTTTCTCTCTTTCTCTCTTTCTCTCTTTCTCTCTTTCTCTCTTTCTCTCTTTCTCTCTTTCTCTCTTTCTTTCTTTCTTTCTTTCTTTCTTTCTTTCTTTCTTTCACTGTCAAAGAGGAAATTGCAGAGAAAGAGCTTTCTCCAGGGAAGCCTGATCCCGGGGAAGCTGGGATCTGGGGTCCTGTGGGGTCAGCCTTTCCCCACCTGAAGCTGCTCAAAGCCGGACCCCTTCTCCCCGCTGCCGTCCTCCGGCTTGGAGAGTGAGGACCGGAGTGTCCCGTCTCCTCTGCCTGCCAGGAGCCCGGGGGTGACCTCTCCCTACGGTTCCATAGCCTTTTCTCGGTCATCGCTCCACCCTCCTCACACCAGCCCTGCGTTGTTGCGGCGGAGGGGAGGATTGAACAGGCGCACAACTCCATGACCACTTGACAGATGAGAAAACTGAGGCTGTACAACTACCAGGAGGCGAGTCTCCCGGCTCTGACTTCTGGTCCTTTGCTTCGGTGTCACTGCAGCCTCCAAGCTGGTCATTCCATGCCCCTCTCCTGCTGAAACTGCCTGGAGTTGGGGATGCAGCCAGGGGCTTCCCAGGTTCCTGCCAGAAGCTTCCAGGCCGGCTTTTCTGTAGGAATTGGAGCTACCCTGTGCTCTATTCCTGCCAACCAAAATGCCCAGATGAAATGGAACATGTGGGGCCGGCATTGTGGCACAGTAGGTTAAATGCCCTGACCTGAAGCGTCAGCATCCCATATGGGCACAGGTTCTAGTCCTGGCTGCCCTTCTTCTGATCCAGCTCTCTGCTATGGCCTGGGAAAGCAGTAGAAGATGGCCCAAGTCCTTGGGCCCCTGCACCCACATGGGAGACCGGGAAGAAGCGTCTGGCTCCTGGCTTTGGATTGGCACAGCTCTGGCTATCTGGGAAGTGAACCAGCAGATGGAAGACCCCTCTCTCTGTCTCTACCTCTCTCTGTAACTCTGTCTTTCAAATAAATAAAATAAATCTTAAAAAAAAAAAAAAGAAATGGAACATGTGTGGGTGTCAAAAAGTACTTCCTAGATGTTCCTTCTGGCTCACTCCTCCCCAGGGCTGGAATCCCCCAGGAGGCCTGTAGGGGAGGTTGGCAGCCCGGTCCTGGAGTTGGGGCTTCGTGCAGCCCTTGGGATCAGGTGGCTCAGGGGAGCCAAACACTTCCCTTCTCCTTCCAGCTAAGAGAAAAGTTTCCTTTACTCTTACAGAAGGTGACCCTGTCAGGTGCCAGAAAGGCTAATGGGGCCCGAGAGAGCACCTGCCTGGTGGGAAGAGCCTTGAACTTGGGAGTCACACAGGCTCTGTGATTGCTAGAGGTGTGACCTTGGGCAAATCAGGTCCTCTCTGAGCCTGCTTATAGGGTTGTCGGGAAGGGCGTTGAGGCAAAGCTGCCACAGATATGGCCTTAGAAAAATGTTTGTGATAGCCTGGTAGGAAAAGCAGTTTACAAAAAGTATGTATGAGAGGCTCTCGTTACTGTGAAATAAGAACTGGCTGGGAGCCATGTGCCACAATGCCAACAGTGATTATTCTAGATGATAGGATTATAGGTGTCCTATTTTCCCCTTAGTTCTTGTCTATGTCCTCTAATTATTTTCTACAGTGAACATATGTATTTATCAGCTAGAGCTACCATAATGCTGCATAACAGACTAGCTCAAGAATGCAAGGATTTATTCTCAAGTTCACAGGGCAACTGCAGTTTAGCCGATTTAGGTGAGCACAGTGGGCTAAGGTCTGCTCCACGGTCTTCATTCTGGGGCCCTGGCTGAAGGGGCAGCTACTAGCCACAGCTTGCTTCTCCTTGCAGACCACCAGAGCCCAAGAGAGAAGTTAAGCTGTGTCGCTCCCCCATTCATGGAGGAACGACACAGGACCCTGCGCTGTTCTTTTGTCTGCTCGGCCCTCCCCGGGTTTGCTGCTGGTCCTTCCCGGGTTGGCTGCCGACCCCTCCACCTCCGTGGAGGGGCGGTACCCCCTGCCACTTTCCCCGCTTCCGCGGAGGAGCGGCACACCGCTGGCCGGCTCTCTCGGGGGCTGCTCAGATATTCCTTCAGATGTTCCCTTTAGATGTTCCTGGTGCATGTTGTCTCTCTCCTCCTTTATAGTCCTCTTCCACCAATCCCAACTCTGCTACCCACACGCCGAGCATGCTGCTCTCCTCCAATCAGGAGCAGGATCAGCTCCTGCAGCTTGTCAAACTGATGAGGCAGCTGTGTAGAGGTTGTTTGGTCTCTCTCTCTCAGCGCCATATTGTGGGAGAGCAGATGCATAGAATAAGTCTTAATTCCAGTAACTCAGTCTAGTCTCAGTTGCTCCCCACAAAGCTGTACGGCCATGTAAGCTTAAATCACTTCAATCGCATTTCATTGGCTAAAGCAAGTCACATGACCAAAGCTAGCATCAAGCAGGCAGGAGGGGTCTTCTAGAAGTCTGGGGAAGAGCAGGAGTTTGAGGTAGCTGGTCAGGACACCTGTGTTCCACATCTGAGTGCTGGGTTTGCCTCCTGTCTGTGGCTCCTGCCTCCAGCCTCCTGCTGATGCAGACCCCGGGAAGCAGTGGCGATGGCTCCGGGAGTTGGATTCCTGCCATCCATGTGGGAGACCTGAATTGAACTCCTAGCTCTGGTAAGGTAGCGAGGTAGATATTAGCCTATGTGTATAAGAGGGGTAGAAGAAGATGAGAATTTTTTAGAAGAAAATAAATTTATGTGCAATGGAACAAGGAAACAGCCGTGACAGCAGAGCAGCAGCTACTCCTGCAGTCACTGCTCCTGATCAGTGACCCTGTTAGATGGGGCTCAGCCCTCCCCCTGGGGGCAGCTCAGGCCAATTCCCCCTGCCCAGCACCAAGGGGGCTATTAGGTCCCGTAACACTGTGCTGCTACTTGGGAGGATTTTCAGGAATTCCATTTCCCAAAACCCTCTGCCCCCCTCCCACCTCCCAATTTCCTAGAATAGGGAGGAAAGGAGAAGAAACAGGGGACCCATACTCATGTCCGTAAGAACTCCAGTCTGGCTACAGACTGGGCGCTCAGTTCCTTCCTGGGATGCCTGCTTGGGCTAGCAGGTGTAATTCTCCTCATTAAACTTGGCTGCCTCCCTTACTGCTACGCTCTCTGCCTGAACTCTTCCTTGTGCGAAGACAAGGATCCCTGATCAGCCACCTCCACTCACAGCTTCACCTCTTTGCCATTTCAGGCATCTGGGGAGTGAACCGGTAGATGGGGAATCTCTGTATTTCTCTCTCTTTCTCTCTCTCTTCTGTCTCTATCTCTCTGCCTTTCAAATAAATACAACATTTTTGAAAAGTTTGTGAAAAACACACATTATGAAAAAAACAATACATGGATTTCAGTTTTTGTACCAAAATATACTTATCTGTTATTGCCATTTTCCATGAACTTTTGGAAGTTGCCTCATAGATGCCACCCGCAGTGGGAGTGGGGGGTATGGTATATGCCGAATAAAACCAGCTTATGACTTACTAGCTGTTTAATAAAGCAAGGATCATGTCCTTTGTGAGATGTGTTCGTATCACTGACAAGAGAGCTGGGTTAGCCAGGAATCAGACAGTGGAACTGTAGAATCCAGGAGTCAGAGGGTAGAACCAGCATTCAAAGGATCCACCGATCCTGCCTTCCTTCGTCTTCTCTGTTTCTTTAAGGTAACAAGATTTTACCATTTACAACACCCACAGTTGGTGGCACACGCCAACACAGTGTCATGGGCAATTGCCTCACAGTTCCCATCCAGATCTGGCTGAATTCACTTCCTGTTGACTTCGTTTCTCTTGGTCAGTTCCTGCAGTCATTCATCCCATGTGCCCTCACTGGGCACCTACCAAGAGCTGGCACTATTCTAGCCATGGGCGTATGCTGGTGAACAAGGCATGTGTCAGTGAACAGGGGATTCCTCTCCCAGAGGCTTTACAGTCTGGAGGCGTAGTGAAGTGGGTGCTGGGAATTGTGTGTGGGGGGGGAATAAATGCTAATGAGCCAGATAGCATCAATTCGTGTGAATGCTAAGAAGTGAATGAAATACGGAGCAGCAGGGCAATGGATGGCACCTTTGGATGGCGAAGTCAGGGCAGGCGAACCTGAAGAAATGCTATTTCAAGTTCTTGGAAGGTACCTCTTGGGAACTGATGTTTATATCTGGGTTTCCAGACTTTGAGTGCCACTCAAGAATTTGGCTTTGGTTTCTCCCACCTCCGCACTCCCCGTTTTGGCCTGCCTTAAGGAGCTCTCCTAACTGTCTTTCAGGCCCCAACCCAGCTTCCTACAGGCTACATGGGGCCATAATCGGCTCGTTAGTCCTTAACAAAGAGGAGACCCAGAAAACCCGAGTAGATCACATCAACCTCTTCTGGAATTCCTGTTGTTTACCAAACCAGCATGTGCTTTTGATAATTTCTATAAGTCAAACCAGTGGGCATTTGGCGAGTACCACTTATGTGCAAAACCAACAGATACTTACTAAGCACCTGTTGGATGCCAAATTGTCTTTAGTGTCAATGGAGCCAAGCGTGCAATGTCCTCCAAGCTGAAGAAAAGCACATGAGGCACATGCTGGGCTGTCCCTCCTTATCAGGAAGACTTGTGCCAGCCCTTGAACTTCATGGCTGGAGTGTGGCACCAGGAACACAGGACTTGACGTGGTTTCCTGCCACACACAAATCCACCGTCATTTATCGAGTGCTCACTGTGCACCCAACGTGAAAGGTGTTTATTGCCTGTATCCCTGCAGCTGGGGAAAGCACGCAGGTACGAGCTGCTGCTAGATGTTATGCGTATTCAGACCATGTGCTATAACAGGCAGGACTTGATATCATAAGTTCTGTGTTGTATAGAACAGTTAGAAAAGGACCTATTGATCGTGGTGGAGTTGCGTAGCTAAAGGAGGCTGTCGTGGAGGTGGCGTAACATGGGAGTGTTTGTGTTTTGGAACCCAAAGATGTAACTCTGAGAATCATTATTTGGGCCAGGTGTCCCTCCCTTCTGGCTTGCCAGAATTCTTGGAACAGTCAGCCATTCCACGACCCCTGTTTCTTTTAGGTCACAGCTAGATTCGTTGGCAGCCCTTAACTTGCCTGTGTGGTCCAGGGCTGCCATCACCTGTCTGGTGTCAGAACGGGCAGCCCTGGAGAAGGGTGTTTATGATGCTCTGGGTAGACAAGGGCCTCAGGTTACCCGAGCACAATGCACTTTTATTCCAGGTGCCCTCTATCTACTAACTCAGGAATCTTTTTTAAAAATTATTTAATTTATTTGAAAGTTAGAGTTACAGAGAGGGAGATACAAAGAAGAGAGAGAGAGAGAGAGATCTTCCAACAGCTCATTCACTTCCCAGATGGCCAAAACAGCCAGGGCTGGGCCAGGCCAAAGCCAGAAGCCAGGAGCTTCCTCTGGTCTCCCACCTGGATTCATAGGCCCAAGCACTTGGATCATCTTCCACTGCTTTTCTCAGGCCATAGCAGGGAGCTGGATTGGAAGTGGAACAGCTGGGACATGAACCAGTACCCATGTGGGATGCTGGCACTGCAGGAGGCGGCTTTGCCTACAGCGCCACAGTGCCAGCCCTGGGAGTCTTTTAAAATGCTCTGCCTAGAGCCTTGGGATGGTGGCCAGGGCTCTTTGGAATTCATTAGATTTGAGGTATTGTGTCAGTGGCCTTTTTATATGTTTCTGAAAGCAGAAAGAATGAAATAACATTCTTCAGTGACTTCGTGGCTGATAATACATTCTGCTCTTCCAAAAACGGTCATGAGCAAACCCAAACTTGTGAAACAACTCCATTAGAGATAACCATTTTTTCCACCCTGCTAAGTGTATGCATCCAAGACCTACTCTGTATAACCTGAGTCTGGGGGAAAAGGAGGCATCGTTGTAGACCTGGAGTTCTTTAAGACAAGTAGTCGCTGTACTCCTTGGCTGTAAAGCCCGCTGCAATTTGTGGGAAAGTCTGGGCAGGGTTGCCGGAAACTGACTCCTGCTCCCAGCTGGGGGCGTCGCCACCATCTGCAGGGTGACTTCCTGCTTCCTGTATTTCCAGGGTGCAAGGACTGTGCAGAGCTCCGGAGACTCTGAGCCTCGGTCTTCACTGCAGAGGGATTTGTTCAGCCTTGAGGCAAAATGAAAACTGAAACTCAAGGGCAGGTGTGAAACAGGCTTGAAGCTCCATCGGGAGGGGGTAAAGCACACAGACTTTCTTCCCTACTGGAGTCCTGGAGGGTGGGGGTGGGGGTAGAGAGAAGCGGCCTGGGCATGCAGGGTTCTCTGCAGTTGCAGAGGCAGCCAGCCAGTCCCTCCTTCTGGAGGGAAGTGAACGAGCTGCAGGAGGAAGGCAGCAGGAGTGCTGGCACAGGCACGTTGGCAGAAAGCCCGGCAGCCACCCCATGTTAGTCCTGGATGCTTCTAACCAGGTCGTGGCAGGTGGCACGTGATGTAGAGGAGTGAGTGGGAGAGGGGAAGCCTGTGCCCAGCTGGCTACCGTCAGCTGTGTGCTATGCTAGCCCAGATCCTCTGAGACGGACACCAAGATGGGATCAGTGTGTAGAGGGAAGATTATTAGGCAAATGCCTGTGTGCAAGAATGGGGAGGGAGCTCAGGAGGCGGGGAAAGCCGTCGGACTTTGATGTGGGTCTGCCCCATGTGAGGGGGAGGGGAGGGAGGAAGGTCAGGTCAAAGCATTGCACAAAGGCCAGCGAGGCCACTGGTGGTGGGGGTAAGGGTGAGGAGTCCCCTGACTTCTGGGCCTGCCTCAGCAGCCCCACAGGGAGCAGCCTGTCGGAAGTACAACCTTAGCACAAGGGCCTCAGACAAGTTACCTCCCCTCTCTGAGTCAGCTTAGTCGCCTGGAGAGTGGAGCTTCTTGGGAGGAGTAAATAACGTAGCCCACCCCTTATTCATGGGGCGCATGTTCTGAGCCCATTTTGGCCTGACACTGCAGATTGAACTCAGCGCTATGTGGAACCGAGACAGCTGCTAACGGGCGGGTAGTCTACAGAGTGTGGCTATGGCAGACAACGGGCTGAGGCACTTTCCAGGTTGCATAGAGCAGGCTGAGGCAAGACTTCATCACGCTACTTGGAACATCGTGCAATTTACAAGTTGTGTACTTCTGGCATGTTCTATGTAATACTCTCAGACTGTGGTCGACCACAGGGGACTGAAAGCATGTGAAGAGAACCATGGATAAAGGGGGACAGCTATAACATATGCAAAGTGGGTGGAAGGGAGTCATTCAGTGAATGTAATTTTCACCCATTATCTTGTTGCTCCCTGTCCTGAGGGTGTGAGGCACACTGATGTAACCTCTGTCCCTCTAGCCCGTCCTCCCACTCTGCAGTTATTCACCTGAGGGGGAAGGCACGTGTGCCCCAGAGGCCACAGTACGAGGGCTTGTGCCCTGGGAACCATGCCTTTAGCCTTTATCGTAGATGATACGGAGCTCTGGACATGGCTGGGCATTGGGGTGGGGAGGAGGCAGGCCCTGGAGTGTGTGGTTTGGCAATGAACCAGACTTCTTGGGGAATGCACTCAGGGAAGGCTCTCAGGCGAGCTCTGCCCCTAAACATTCTGACCATCTGCTACCCAAGGACTACTGGATGTCTTCCCTGACAGGGAGCACTGGGGCATGGCTGGGTAGGGCAGTCTCCAGTCCCTATCTTACCCACTATTTCAACCTTACCCTCTGCCTTTCTCCGTAGGTCCTATGCACCTGCCATGCTCTTTCTCTCTCTCTCTCTCTCTCCACACTGTGAATCCACCTTTGTTCCTGCTGATCCCTCTCCCCACAACGTCCTGGCCCTTCCCTCACCCACTAGTGAATGCCTTCTTCCCAGTCCAGCTCAGCTGTCCTGTCCCTGGGCAGCCTCCCTGGCCCACTGCTCTCACTACTGGCTCCAGTGTCCTATGCCACTCTGCCTCTCTGTGCCTCTGTTTCTGACAAATGAGGGTGACAATGATGATATCATCATAGCTAATCAGAGTATAATGGTAAGAATTAAAATGAGATAGCAATAAAAGCACCTTATAAGGAGCAGGTGTCATGGACAGTGGTAGACACGCATCCAACAGACGCTGGTCACCGAGCATGTGATGAATGCTATATGGGGACATGGGAAAGACCTGTCTCTGCTGCGACTAGGCCATTTGTCCTGAGCCAACCTATGTTCTCTCTGCGCCTCACTTTCCTCCTCTGTACAACCAGGCATGGCCTCACTGGCCCTCCGAGAGAAGCTAGCTCTGTGTCCTGGGCTGCAGAAGGCAATGGCCGTGCCTTGCGCCCTTCCTCAGTGCTGGCTTCCCAGGCTGGACAGCTCCCATGCTATTTCTGGGGGCAGCAGAGACTCTCAGCACCTGGACAGCACCTCAAGCCAGGACAGCTGAGGCCCCCAACAGACCCCAGGCCTGGAGCGACTGGGTAGGGTGTGGACGAGGAGTCAGGCACCAGCAGTGAGGAGTTCCGATGCTTCAGAAGGGAGGCAAGGGGCACTGGGCAGGCTCTAGGCTGTTGGTGAAGGAGTTCATGGAGTCTGGCTGTCAGGGTCTGTCTATAAGCTATAGGGCCAAGATCATCCAGAAATCATTTAAACCCTTGTGTCATCATTGGCCCTAAACCAGGTAAGGGATATAGAATTCTCACTTCATCCTGTGCAGCAGAAAAATTTTCCACTGTGAATGTTCGGAATCTCATTAGCAATCAAGTGCTGTACCCCACATACAGCAATTCTGTCACATCCTAGACTTCGGGGATTATTTTAAAAGTCCTTCAGTGTGTCTTTGATGTTAGAGCTAGTCATTAGTTCCCGGGTTTTAAAGGCTTGGCATTTCCACTGTGAGTCATAATTGTTCATTGACATATCTCATTTTATTACCCAATGCTATTTATAGCCCCAAATGATAATACGCATGGCAGGAATTTGTCAAAGCTGTGCTTCTTCAGACAGCTCTGCTATTGCACACTTTTTGTTAGGCCACTCCTGCATCTGTGCCCCCACCGTGTTCCTTCAGTGTCCCCTGCATGCTGGAAACTGAGCTCTCACTTGCATTTCATTTAACGCTCACAACCGTCTCAGTGAGGCAGGCCGTATCATTCCTCTTCCCAGAGGAAAATGTGACTCTGGGAGGTTAATGACTTGCTCAGGGCCACACACTTGGCCGGATTTCTAGTTATGTCCTTGAACTTCTGATCTGCACAGACTGACTTTCTCTCACCTCTTTAGCTCCTCTCCCACTGTAGCCTTCGTGCCTGCCCTCCTATTTTGAAGCAAAGGACACTGGGGACAGCTAGGGTTTGATTGGTGAGGCCAGAGAAGGGTTGTGTCCAGGTTCATATTTTTCATTCTTTCTTTCAACACAGATCAAAAGAGGGACCCAAAGAAAGACCATGGCCACCTGTTACATGCCAGGATCCATGGAGGCTCAGCACCATTCTGCTCCCATCCTGAAGAAGGGAGAATAAGGAGGAGCACATGTGGGGTGGGTGTTGTGATGGAGTGAGGTAAACTGCCCCTTGGGGCGCTGACATTTCTGGTTCAAGTCCTGGGCTACCCTGCTTCTGATCCACCTTCCTGCTGGTGTGCATCCTGGGAGGCAGCAGGTGATGGCTCAAGTCTCTGGATTCCTGCCACCCATGTGGGAGACGTGGATCAGTTCTGGGCTTCTGATTTTGTCCTGGCCCAGGCTTGGCTGTTGCAGGTATCTGGGGAGTGAACCAGTAGATGGAATATCTCTTCTCCTCTTTTCTCTGTCACTCTGCCATTTAAATAAATAAATATTTTTATTTATTTATTTATTTTTATTTTTTGACAGGCATAGTGGACAGTGAGAGAGAGACACAGAGAGAAAGGTCTTCCTTTGCCCTTGGTTCACCCTCCAATGGCCACCGCGGCCGGCTGATCTGATGGCAGGAGCCAGGTACTTTATACTGGTCTCCCATGCTGGTGCAGGGCCCAAGTACTTGGGCCATCCTCCACTGCACTCCCTGGCCACAGCAGAGAGCTGGCCTGGAAGAGGGGCAACCGGGACAGAATCCGGCACCCCGACCGGGACTAGAACCCGGTGTGCCAGTGCCGCTAGGCAGAGGATTAGCCTAGTGAGCTGCGGCACCAGCTTAAATAAATAAATCTTAAAAAAAAAGAAAAAGGAAGGGACAAATAACGAGTATGCAGATAGAGGGTAACTGGTCTTGTAGGAATTCTAGAATTAGAAATCAAATCTGAACATGTAGAAGGAAAAGAGAAAAAAATCACCGATTCAAAAAACCCCCTGTCCCCATTAATTTAATAAACTTTAGAAGAAAGTGTTTTACACAGTGGCAAAGTAGGTTGTAGAGCTGTGTCCTTGGATGGAGGCGTTGTGAAGGGGAGAAGTAGAGGCACCAGCATTGGCACCTGACAGATCCTGAGCAAGCTTCTGGCCTTTTCTCCTTTATCTGGAAAAACAGAGAGCTGCTCCTCACTTCTTGGGGCTGTATGAGCAGATTAAATGAGATGATGCATGCAAAGCCCCACTCCTTGACTCCACAAGTAATGTTTGGAGCAGCGGCTCCAGGATAGAAGAGGCCCGAGGTTTGGGTCCCCCTGGGGATCTGAGGATGCACAGAGGCAGACAGGAATTTTGCAAAGGCACCTTCTTCTTTGCAACGTGCTGATGAGACTCCCACGCCCCATCACGAGTGAATCCAGAACTAAGGTGAGGTGAGTTCTTGTTTGAGGGCCATAATAGGCCAGTCGTGTGCTGGTGACAAATGCCGATGATGACTGCAAGCAAGGGAGGGTGAGCTGCATAAATGAAGAGTCGTCTACATGCTCTAGAGGAGGAGCGCCTATGTGAGATCTCCAGACGGTGCTGTGGGCTGAAGAAGGCCGATACAATAGGGAGGCAGCAGGTGGAGAAGAGGACGCTGCACGAAGAAGCAGAAACCCTAGGTTCAAACCCTAGCTCTACCTTCTGACAACCACGTGTCCTGTCTTGTTAATGGGATTAGTTGTGTTAGATCCTACCTTGCCTCTGTCATAAAACTGACAGAGGCCATAGATTCCTCAAAGAATTAAACACAGACTTACCAGGTGATCCAGAATTCTACTTCTTTATATACCCCAAAGAACTGAAATCAAGAGCTCAAACAGATATCTGTACCCCATTGTTTACAATAACCCAAAGGGCGAAGCAACCCAAATGTCTATCTGTGGATGAGTACATAAGGAAAGCTGTGTGTATTAATACAATAGAACACACTTTAGCCTAAGAGAGAAATGAAATTTTAATAACATGCCACAATGTAAACCCTGAGAACATTATGCTAAGTGACCTAAGTCCAACACAAAAGGACAAACGTCATATGATTCCACTTGTGGATGGTATGTACTTAGGATAGTCGAATCGCGCAGACAGGAAGTGGGATAGCAGTAACCTCTTGGGGGTGGGACAGGAATGAGAGTTATTTAATGGATACAGAGTTTCTGGTTTGGGATGATGAGAGTTCTGGAGATGGATGGTGGTGATGGTGGCACACGATGTGAATGTATGTAAGGCCATGAACTGCACACTCAGAATTGGTTAAAATGGTAAATTTTATGTATATTTTACCCCCATTAAAATATAAGTTTTTAAAGAAAGGAAGATGAGGTATCATGTAGTGCACAATGCTGTGCAACCTGTAGAGCACATGAAACCATTAGTTGGGGTTGAGTGTTAGGAGGCAATAGTGAATTTCTGTTACAGCAACCGTGAAAAGTGGGCTCTGCACCCAGGACTTCTACACACTGTTTTCTAATCTGAAAAACACCAGGAAGAGGTGGATACAAAAAGAATTTTTAAAAAGTTGTCTGAGAAACAGAGAGGCAGACAGATTTTCCAAATCCTTCAACAACTAGGCTCAGGCCAGACCAAATGTGAAACAGTCAAGGTCTCCCATCTGGGTTACAGGGACCCGTCAATGAAAGGCACAGTTGATGTCACTGCCAGGAAGGTGTAGCACCTTTTGTTCTTCCTCTCTGTGCAGACTGGGAGGGCTCCAGGTGTCCCCATTGCTAAATGAATCAGTGAGCATTCCTGTTTATCAGTTCCTCAAGAGTCTTCCCTGGGCTGGTGTTGTGGCCAGGCAGGTAAAGCATCCGCTGACATCCATATGGGCGCTGGTTCCTGTCCCAGCTGCTCCACTTCCAGTCCAGCTCCTGGGAAAAGCAGTGAAGACGGCCTAAGTGTTTGGGGCTCTGTGCCTACATGGGAGACCCAGATAATGCTCTTGGCTTTGATCTGACCCATCCCAGGCTTTTGCAGGCATCTGGGGAGTGAACCAGAGGATGAAAGATCTCTCTGTCTGTCTCTCCCTCTCTCTGTGTAACTCTTTCAAGTAAAATAAAAATAAATCTTACAAAAAAAAAAAAAAAAAAGTCTGCCCCAGTGGGCTGGTGTTGTGGTGCAGCCAGTTAGGCCACTGTCTGTGATGATGCCTGCGTTTTTATCAGAGTGCCCTTTTGAGTCCTGGCTGCTCTGTTTCTGACCCAGCTTTCCTGTTAATGTGCCTGGGAGAACAGCAGAAGATGGCCTTGAACTCCTGCCACCATGGGAGACTGGGATGGAGTTCCAGGCTTCTGGCTTTGGGCTGTTTCTGCCCCAGTCCTTTTAACCATTTGGGGAGTGAACCAGAGAATGGGTGGCAACCAGATGAGGATGAGACCCCGGAGCCCAGAGACTCTGACAACTTCACTGTTGGAAGTTCTGCCTGAAGTAGCCTCGAAGTCTTGGCCCCTTTAACTACAATGCTTATGGTGAACATTATGTGTGAAATGCTAATTAATACCAACAAATAAAAATTAACCTTGCAGTAAGTTGGCACAGTTTCTAAAAAAAACGCTTTGCAAGCAATGATTATTTTCAAGGAATTCAATGTGACTATTAATTTTTCACAGCTTTACTGAGATATTATTTGCTTACCATACAATGTACCCATTTAAAGTGTATAATTCAGTGGCATTAGTGTAATACATTGTTAATCTTTTAAAATTGTGATAAAATATTTGTCATAAATTTTACCATTTTAACCTGAGACAAATGAATTTATATATTGTTACTCAATTAGGATGTGACCAAGTGTTTTTTTTTTTAAAGATTTGTTTATTTATTTATTTGAAAGGCAGAAAGATCTTCCATCTGCTGGCTAATTCCCCAAATGCACACATCACCCAAGGCTAGTCCAGGCTGAAGCCAAGAGCCAGAGGTCCATCAAGGTCTCCCATCTGGGCAGCAGGAACTCGAGTACTTGGGCCATCATCTGCTGCCTCCTGGGCACATTAGCAGGAACTGGATTGGAAAAACAGAGTAGCTGGGACTTGAACCTGGCACTCCAGTATGACATGTACACATCCTAAGTGGAGGATTAACCTGCTGTGCCACAATGCCCACCCCCAAGAAGAGTTGTAAGCCTAAATCTTTCAACCCTGAAAACTGAACATTTCCCAGTGCCTGCTGTTAATATAGAATCCCCAAACCTGGTCAGAGCAATTTGTTACTGTGTCTGCTTGCCAGTTACACAGCAAGTTAATCAGTGACAGCAGAGTGGTTGAAGAAGTAGCTGATTGTGCAATGTGCACAGCAAGGAGCCAGACAACTATTGCTCAATTCCCAGACTCCCTGAGGGATCCAGGGTGGTGACTCTTACAGATTAAAGTTGGGATTGAGCAGTGCATCGTCAGCTCCTGTGCAGGTCACAGTGCCTGTGACTCCCCTTGCATTCGTTAATGATAGGAGACCATGTCGTCGTCATCTTCTTTTTTTCTTTTTTAAAGATTTATTTATCTATTTGAGAGAGAGAGAGAGAGAGAGAGAGATCTTCCATCTGTTGGTTCACTCCCTAAATGGGTACAACAGTTAGGTGCAGGCCAGATGGAAGCCAGGAGCTAGGAGCTTCATCCAGGTCTCCCATGTGGGTAGCAGGGGCCCAGCACTACGGGCCATCTTCCACTGCTTTCCCAGACACATTCATCAGGGAGCTGGATCAGAAGTGGAGCAGCCAGGACTCGAACTGGTGCCCATATGCAATTTCAGTGCTGCAGGTGGTGACTTTACCTGCTACACTGTAGCACCAGCTCCCCCATATAGTCTTCTGAAGATGCTGTGATGACACAGTGGGCTCCAGCCCGTCTGGGCTCTTCAGGTAGGTTGATTGTTACTTTGGTCAGGGCTTGACACTCCTGTTAAACATCTCACAATAGAGCCTAGCAGTAGGACATTGGCTGTGGTGGTGACAGAGGCGATCCTTGAATTCTGAGTCTCCCCTTAATGCATGAGTTAATCTTTAGTAAGGGGTTGGGGGTAATCCCCCCCCCACCCGGGGAAGGCAGAGGAGAGGCAGGCTAAGGGAGGGAAGCTGGGGCCTGACCAAATCTGCAGCAGAGGCATAGCGGACGGGAGCTCGGCTTCTGCGGTGCCTTCTCTGAGGCAGAAAGGTTCCTTGCAGGATCCGCAAGGTGGGCATCGGTGTCCAGAGCAGCCGGGGGAAGCCGTATTCTTTGGTCTCTTGTGGCTCCTCCCTTATCCGTCCCACTGGACTCAGAACCACAGTTCCTGTCCTCTGTGCCCTGTCACTTGTTTTCCTCAGATGGTGCAAACAGGCCCCTCTCCTCCTCTTCCTGGAAAACTTTTTGAAAGAAGGATCCACAACTCTCTCTGCTTCCTCATCTCTTGTTATTCCTTAACCCATCGAGATCCCATTCCATCACCCCTTTGACACAGTTCCTGCGCCCCCACCCCCACCTCCACCAGTGACATGGTGGCCTCAGTGACCCAAGCCAATGGACCCCTTCCTTGGCAGCTATGCTGGCCAGGTTGTTTACCTGTGCTTCTGACCAACTGGCAACACACAGAGGTTCCAACAGTTCTGTCGTAGGTTTGGCTAATTTGCTAGATGGGCTTACAGGACTTGGGGGGACGCGACTACTGGTTTATGACAAAAGCTGTCATGAAGGATTTCCATGAAGAAATGATAAAGCAAGTTATGGGAGGAAAGGCAGGGAGCTCCAGCGCTCTCTCAGGGTTCCATCTTCCACGTGTTCAGCTACCCGGAAGCTCTCTGAGCCCTGTCCTTGTTGGTTTTCATGGAGGCTTCATGACGTAGGCATGATTGACTGAAACATTGACCTTCAATCCCTCACTCCTCTCCTGGGGTTAGGGAGGTTGAGAAGGAACTGAAAGTCCCAACCCTCTAACCTTGTCTTGATCTTTCCAGTGATCAGCTCCCATCCTGATGCTACCTTGGGGCTGCAGCTTGTTAGCACAGAACACACGACTTTTAAGATTCCAACGATTTTAGGAGTTGCATGTCAGGAACAGGGATAAAGATCAAATATATGTTTCACAGCAACACATTATTTTTGTGTTTGTTTTTAGCCTCTATTCCAAGCCCTGCAACTGTGTTTTTGGTACCCCTAAAACATTCTCTCATGTACTTCTGCTTCCTCCAACAATGCTGCTGTTCCCCTAGTCATGTGTCTTGCCTAGACAATGCAGTGGCCTCCTATTGGTCTCTCTGCTTCTGATCCCCCATTCCCAGGGGACCGGGTTAGTGGGTTCTTTCTCAAACTCCAATATGATCTTGCTATCACCTGTTTAAAGTCCTTCCAAGAGTTCTTGTTGTTATCAGGACACATTTTCTGGCATGCATGAGGCCAGAGAATAGTTCTATAATAAATGCCTCCCACCATAGCAGACTGAGGGCCAGGGCCCATGGCTCACCCAGCCACAGACTTTCTCCTTAGCAGGGTGGTGTGGCACTCTCCAACATCAGGGAGCTCCAGCTCCTTGAAAAGATACTGGCCTGGATTAACCAGCCCCAACCACCCCCTGCCGCCTCCAACTGCCCATTCCTCTCCCCTTGTTCCTCCCACTCTGTGAAGCCCATTGAAGAAGCCTTGCCTGGCAGTTACTCTCAGCAGTTCGGCAAAGCTGGGAGAAAGAATGGTGGGAAAGAGACCCCGCTGCAGGAGGGTCCCATCTCACTGGGATCCCTCTTTCCTATCATGCACCCTGATCTACCCATGGCTATCACTGAGGGTTTCAGGTGGGGACCCGAGGCTGCCAGCAAGGGGCAGAGTAAGCATTAGGGAGTGAGACCCAGCTCCCTCCTTCCATGGAGAAAAATACTTCTGGCTTCAGCTGCCTTAATGGGTGTGGGCCTTGGTAACTTAGAGCCTGAAAGTGAGCCTGGAGTGAGACGGGCTGGAGACTGAGGGTGCAGGGGTGCCCTAGGGGTAGGACTTAGAGGGACTTGAGCTGTAAGAATTTTCTCCTGGAGTGCTTTGAACTCAGATCCTGGGCTGGGGACATCCTAGCAAAGTCACTGAACTCAGTGAGACTTAGACCTTTCGGGGAAATGCACTGAACTTGAGCTGCATGGGCTCCCAGGAGACTCTGTGAATCCAGGCAGAGGGGCTTCTTGGGAGAGGTACTGAGTCTGAACATGACAATGTCGAAGGAGACTGCTAAATGCAAGTGCAACAGGACATCCTTGGGGGCTGCATTGAACACAAGTTGTTCTTGGGGGGCTTCTTGGGGAGATCAATGACCACAGCTTATGGATACATCTTGGGGAGGTCACTGAACCCCTGTTGCATGTCTGGAACTTTGCTTGAAGACTCAAGGTCCACATGGTTCCCTCAGCTACAGAAACCCAGAGTTACAGGACCTGCAGGTGGACAAGGGCATGTACTGCAGTTACCCACAGGGTACTCACAGTCTCCCTCCCTCTCCTCCTCTTCATCCCCTCCCCTGGTGTTTCCATATTTCCTGACCTCCAAACAAAGGAAGACTTAGGGCTCAGTCCTCTCTCCTCTTGTTTGTGCTCACTCTTTGATGGTCTCACCCCTCATGACTTAACACCATCAGTTCTCTGATAACTCAACTTTATCTCTAATCCCGGACTTGGCCCCTCAATTCTGGACTCACTCCTATCTGGTTACCTGCTTGTCATGTTCACACGCTTGGCTGAGAGGCATCTCCAATCCACATGCCTAAGCCATAAGTCTAACTCATCCTCTCAAACTCCTCCTCCAAGTCTTCCTCATTTGAATCAGTGACAAGAGCATTCAGCTGGCTTCCCACGTCTAACACCAAGTTGCTGTGTGATCCCTTCTTTCACACCATATATCAGCAAGTCTGGATGCTCTACCTGTGCCACGTGCTCAGAATGCAGCCTTAGATGACCATCTCCACCCCTTCGCTCAGGTCTAAGCCATCATCAACTCTGGGTTATCGCTCTAGCCCTCCAGGTTGTTAACAGAGGTCTCCTAGCTTCCATTCTTGCCCCCTCATGTTCTGTTCTCAATGCAGCAGCCAGAGTGGTCACTCAAAAATCTAAGTCAGAACAGTTTCATTTGTTCAAAACCTACCAGTGGCCCCATCTGAGAGTAAAAGCCAGAGTTCTTTGGCATCCCAGGTCACATGCGAGTCTTCCCTCCACTCCTCCCTCTCTTTCCTCATCCCCATCACACTCTCCCACGTCCACTCTGTCGCTCCCCCTCTTCATGGAGGAACGACACTAAACCCTGCGCTGTTCCTTCGTCTGCTCGGCCCTCCCCGGGTTTGCTGCTGGTTCTTCCCGGGTTGGCTACTATCCCTTCCACCTCCGTGGAAGGGCGGTTCCCCCTGGCCACATTCCCCACTTCCGCAGGGGAGCGGCACACCGCAGGCCGGCTCTCTTGGGGGCTGCACAGGTGTTCCCTTAGATGTTCCCCTTAGATGTTCCTGGTGCATGCCGTCTCTCTCCTCCTTTATAGTCCTCCTCTGCCAATCCCAACTCGGCTGCCCACACGCCGAGCACGCTGCTCTCCTCCAATCAGGAGCAAGTCCTACAGTTTATTGGCTGAACTGGAGGCAGCTGTGTAGAAGCTGTTTTCTTCTCTCCCAGCACCATATTGTGGGAGAGCAGATGCATAGAATAAGTCTTAATTCCAGTAACAGTATAGTCCGAGTTGCTCCCCACACACTCTACTCCAGCCGTCCTTGTTCCCTTGCTGCTTCTTGAACATGCAAAGGTTACTCCATCCTGGGACCTACTCTTGGACTTGCTCTTCCCTCTGCCTGGGATACTGTCAGCTACACACATGGCTCACTCTCTCATTGCCCTCTGATCTTTGCTCCAATTTCACCTTGCCAGAGGGTCCCTCCTGGTCACCTAGAAAAGAGCAAAGTCACTCCCCATCCCTCTGGCCAGCTTGGTGTTTTTTCTATAGCTCTTAGCACAGTCTGATAAAGTGATTCATTTATTTGTTCATTGTCTGTCTGTCTCTTCCCACAAGAACATAAACCCCACAAAGGCAAAGACTTTGTCTTGCTCACTGCTGTATTCCTTGGTCCTACAGCAGTGCCTAGGGAATAGTGGTACTGAATAAGTATTGGTTGAATGAATGAATACTGGGAACCAAATGAGCATGTGTGGAACTGAATGGAACTGGCCCCCACCCTTGACTTGTACAGATCTCATACCTATGAGAGCATCTTGAGAAGTTCATGGAAAAATGGAATTAAAAGATAAATTTAAATGCAAAGAACTTTTGAAATACAATCATATGTAGAGTCCTTAAAACAAGGTTGGTAGAAAATATATGTTATCAAAAAGCTATGTTGGGGCCGGTGCTGTGGCACAGAGGGTTGAAGCCCTGGCCTGAAGCGCTGGCATCCCATATGGGCGCCAGTTCTAGTCCCGGCTGCTCCTCTTCCAATCCAGCTCTCTGCTGTGGCCTGGGAAAGCCTTGGGCCCCTGCACCCACGTGGGAGACCCGGAAGAAGCTCCTGGCTCCTGGCATTGGATTGGCTCAGCTCCGGCCATTGCGGCCATCTTGGCAGTGAACCAGCGGATGGAAGACCTCTCTCTCTCTCTACCTCTCTCTGTAATTCTCTTTCAAATAAATAAAATAAATATTTAAAAAAAAAAAAAGCTATGTGTAGGCCGGCACCGTGGCTCACTAGGCTAATCCTCTGCCTGTGGCACTGGTACTCTGGGTTCTAGTCCCGGTTGGGGCGCTGGTTCTGTCCCGGTTGCTCCTCTTTCAGTCCAGCTCTCTGCTGTGGCCCGGGAAGGCAGTGGAGGATGGCCCAAATGGTTGGGCCCTGCACCTGCATGGGAGACCAGGAGGAAGCACCTGGCTCCTGGCTTTGGATCGGCGCACCACGCTGGCCATAGTGGCCATTTTGGGGGTGAACCAATGGAAGGAAGACCTTTCTCTCTGTCTCTCTCTCTCTCACTGTCTAACTCTGCCTGTCAACAAAAAACAAACAAATAAAAAGCTATGGGTGGATGTCAAGGTTTCTTTTTTTTTTTTTTTTTTTTTTTTTGCCCCCAAATAGGATTATCTTTTGATCGCTTTTTTTCATGAACTTTCTGAAGTACCCTCTTATATTTTCCTTTTCAGATATTTTAAGGAAAAAAAAAACAGGAATTTTCTAAATCATTTACCCAGGCTGTTAGGTGAAAAAATCAATACCTGGCCCAAGGGAGGGAATTTGGGACTTGCAGAACGCTATGGAGTGCTTGAAGGACGACAGCTAAAAGGCAGCGTGATAGGTAACATAATACAGGCAACAGAACCTACATGTGCTGTGTCTAGCCTGGAAACACATACCACCTGGAGTATTTAAAACGGAGAGATGCAAATGAAGCTCACTCAAGCAAAGGGAGAATCGAGGAAACACTGGGAGGTGTCATGCAACTCAGACATTTGCAGCAGTGGGCAACCACCTCTACCCCGTCAGAGGGTCAGCGGGAGAAAGGAGCCAGGGCACAGGGACTGCAGATACCAAAAAATACATTTCCAGTCTCTCAATTCTAGCAACTGCTCTAAAAAGAGGAGCTTGGGACTTCCGGCTGGGTTTCCGATCTTTTCTGCCCCTCTCCTTCAAGACACTCATCCTGGGCACTGCCTTTAAGAGCCCATTGGTGTGTGGCAGGCACCAGACTGGTACTGTCCATGGGCACATGGGAGTCTGATAGCACCCAGTGTATCCACGGGGGCAGTGGGGGGTGGCAGAACGTGCCCCGGGTGCAGCTGATGTCTTTGCTTTAGCAGAAATCGGCTTCCAAGTCCTCATGACACCTCCGGCTTTCCCTCCAGAAAAGGGAGGGGCTTGTCCAGCCTCAGTAGGGCTGGGAGCAGTGAGTGCTTTTCTGAAGAGGTGGGCTTCAGTTAAGGAAGAAGTTTCAAGAACCCCAGCTGCCAGCAGAGAAACTTGTGAAGGAGTGAGCTTTCTGCCCTCGGAGGTATTCTGGTAAGGGTCTATCAAAAATGTTGTGGAGGAGGAGCCTAAGAGGGTAAACTGGAACCAATACCTTCTTATGACTTCTAACTCTACCCAACTCTGAATGCTGTGGGTGGCCAACAGCTTGCTACCCCTGCTACAGTTACTGCTAATGTTACTGCTATTGCTGCTGCTGCTGCTATTACTATCATTATTACTATTACTACCACTACTTATTTTTTTTTTTTTTGACAGGCAGAGTGGACAGTGAGAGAGAGAGAGAGACAGAAAGAAAGGTCTTCCTTTGCCATTGGTTCACCCTCCAATGGCCGCCGCGGCCTGCGCGCTGTGGCCGGCGCACCGTGCTGATCCGATGGCAGGAGCCAGGTACTTATCCTGGTCTCCCATGGGATGCAGGGCCCAAGCACTTGGGCCATCCTCCACTGCCCTCCCGGGCCACAGCAGAGAGCTGGCCTGGAAGAGGGGCAGCCGGGACAGGATCCGGCGCCCCGACCGGGACTAGAACCCGGTGTGCTGGCGCCGCAAGACGGTGGATTAGCCTAGTGAGCCATGGCGCCAGCCACTACCACTACCTATTAACAACAACAATATCAATGGCTAATTGCCCCAGGGACAGCAAGGGCCAACATTGTGGTGCAGCGGGTTAAACTGCTTAACACCAGCACCCCATACTGGAGCATTGGTTCAAGCCACAGCTGCTCTGCGTCTGATTCAGCTCCCTGCCAATGCACCTGGGAAAACAGTAGGTGATGGCCCAAGTACTTGGTCCCTGCCACCGACATTGGAGGCCCAGATGGAGTTCCTGGCTCCAGGCTTTGGTCTGGCCTAACCCTAGCTGATACATTCATTTGGGGAGTGAACCAGTGGGTGGAAGATCTCTCCATCTCTCTCCGTCTTTCCTTCTCTCTCTCACTCTGCCTTTCAAATAAATAACATTGAATCTGAAAAACAAAAAACACCAGGGATAGCAAAAACACTGTGGGAAGATGGGATCAGAAAGGGTCAGAGGGGGAAAGTGACAACTTCCCAGCTGCTGGTTGGGATTTTGAATCTGAAGCCTGGTCTGAGGGCTCTTGAAACTGAGTAGGTTGACATCTGCATCTGCCTGCCAACATCTTTGCCAAGCGTCTGTCTTGGATGTAGCCTCCTGTCCATGAAACCTTGACTCAGAATCACCAGCCAGAGCCTTCCAACCATGCTTTCCTTGGGCAGGCCGGGAGGCAGTGGGATGCTGGACAAATGCAAAGCTGTGACAGAGTCTAGAATTCAAGGTACTGGCTCTTAGCTCTGGAAGATTAAAAAAAAAAACAAAAAAAAAAACCAGGACCCAGAAGCCAACTACACATCCATTTTCTCATATTTTCCCCTTGAGAAAACAAATCAGATAGCAAAACAATCTGTGGCAGAGGTACAAAAGCCTCACCACTATTTCTATTTTTACAAAATAATATTTAAATGTATTTGAAAGGCAAAGAGACAGACGGAGGAAGACATGGTTGCTGGTTCACTCCCCACAAAGCCTGCAACAGCGGAGCCAGTACCCCAAGCTGAAGTCAGGAGCCTGAAACTCAATCCAGGCCTCCCATGTGGATGGCAGGAACCCAAGTACCTGAGCCATCATCAGCTATTTGCCTCCCGAGGTGTGCATAAACAGAAAGCAGAGCTGGGTGAGTCAAGACTCGAACTCAGCCCCTCTGATGTGGGATGCTGGTTGTCCAACAGGTCTTAAAATGACTGCATTAACCCCTCCCCTCCCCATTAAGTCTGTGATTCTCTTCCAAGGCTCCATGACTGATTAGAGAATCTCTTCCCTAAGACACGGAATTCAGATGAGTAGTACATGAAGACAATATGTTGTAGGTGTTTTTAGCATATGCAATACCACCTAATATGCTGGTCAAGAATCTCCCCTCTGGAGCCAGCTTTTTGGCACAGTGGGTTAAGCTCACTGTGATATTGGCATCCCATCTGAGCACTGGTTGGGGTTCTGGCTGCTGCACCTCCCATCCAACTCCCTGCTAATGCCCATGGGAAAGCAGCAGAAGATGGCTTAAGTCTGTGGGCCCCTGCCACACACATCAGAGACCAGGATGGAGTTCCTGGCCTGCTCTGGCCATTGCAGCCATTTGGGGAGTGAACTAGGCAAGGGAAGAGCCCCCTTGCTCTGTCTCTACTTTTCTCTCTGTAACTCTGCCTTTCAAATAAATAAATGTAAAGGAGGAGGAGGAGGCAGAGAAGGAGGAGAATTATTTTCCTCTGGAGTCAGATAAAATGTTTCCTCACATCCTTTACTGCTTGTTATCTGTGTGGCATTGGGCAAGTGCCTTAACTTCTCTGAACTTTAATTCCCTTATCTTTAAAATATTTTCTTTTTTAAAGGTTTATTTATTTGAAAGGCAGAGTGTTAGAGACAGATTGAAAGAGATCTTCCATTCACCAGTTCACTCCCCTAAAGGCTGGAACATCCAGGTTAGTCCAGGCTGAAGCCAAGAGCCCAGAACTCCATCTGGGCCTCCCATAAGGGTGACAGGGACTCAAGTCCTGGGGCCATCTTCTGCTCCCTTCCCAAGTACATTAGCAGGGGGCTGGATCAGAAGCAGAGCAGCCAGGACTTGAACTGAAATCCAATATGGGATGCCAGCACCGCAGGGAGCAGCCTAGCTTACTGCACTACAATGCCAGTCCCTTTAAAATGGTTTTAACAGCAGATACCTTCTAGCGTTCTTGTAAGGAGAAATGAGATGATCCACATATAGTGCTCAACACATTGCCTGGATGCTTGCAGTTAGAGGGTAACTGTTCCCAGTATCATTGTGACGTTTTCATTTTCAGAACATAGCTTTAATTTAGGACCAGAGGCAGCCACGAGTCTACACATCAATGGACTTTGTCTTTTTTTTTTTTTTTTTTTTGAGATTTATGTTATTTATTTGAAAGGCAGAGTTACAGGGAAAGAGGACGAAATAGAGATAGGGAAAGAGAGAGAGAGAGAGGTCTTCCATCCACTGGTTAACTGGTTAACTCCCCAAATAGCTATAACAGCCAGGTCTGGGCCAGACCAAGCCAGGAGCCAGGAGCTTCTTCTGGGTCTCCCATGTGGGTGCAGGGGTCCAAGCACTTGGGCCATCTTGCACTGCTTTCCCAGGTGCATTACCAGGGAGCTGGATTGGAAGTGGAGCAACCGGCACCTATATGGGACGCTGACATTGCAGGCGGCGGCTTTACTTGCTATGCCACAGTACTGGCCCCTATGGGCTTTGTCTTTTTCTGTTGTCACAGCAGCCTGCAACTGCACACTCAGCAAGAACTGGGAGGTCAGGCCTTTTCTCCGCCAGGGTTCAGGAGGGCTGGCAGCTCAAGGGTCTCCGAGGTGAGAGTAGCTGGGCATGGCTCTGAGAGATAAGGAAAGCGAGGGTGTGTGGCACAGCAGGTGTGTCACTACTTGAGATGCCCACATCCCGTATTGGCATGCCTAGATGGAGTCCTAGCTACTCAGCTTCCAATACAACTTCTTGATCATCTTCATCCTGGGAAGCAGCCGCTGACGGCAGAGTATTGGGTTCCTGCCAGACACATGGGAGACCTGCACTGAGTTCTGGCCTCCTGGCTTCAGCCTGGCCCAGTCCTGGCTGTTACAGGCATTTGGGGAGTGAACCAGTGAATGGAAGATCTCTCTCTCTCTCTCTTGCAAATAAAATGAAAATAAATCAATTTAAAACTTTTAAAAGAGACATAGGAAGACATGTTGCCATGTTCCAGACATGCTCTACAGATGTTGTAGTGAGGATTGCTGCTGTTTATTCTAATAAACCATTAAAAATATATAAATATCGAAACTATTCCTGGGGGACCAGCGTTGTGGTGCAGTGGGTTAAGCTGCCGCTTTCAACGTCAGCATATTGGAGCACCAGTTTTCCCGTCCGGGCTGCACCACTTGTGATCCAGCTCCCTACCAATGTGCCTGGAATGGCAGCAGATGAAAAGTCAAGTATGTGGGCCCCTGCCACCTATAAAGGGGATCCCAATGGAGTTTCTGATTCCTGGCTTCAGTCTGGCTCAGTCCTGGCTGTTGTAGCCATGTAGAGAAGATCTCCATCTGTCTGTCTCGCTCTTTCTTTCTCTGTCTCTCTGCCTTTCAAATACAAGTAAATAAATAAAAATAATTTTAAAACAAATTCCTGGGACTTCATGTGTCTTTGGACAAAAGCGTTGACTTAGTCCACTATCTAATTCAGTTGTGGCTGGGAAATGTTGACACCTGGGTTTGTCTCAAATGCAGTCACTAGGGACAAGGGTCCCCCGAGAACACACAAGATGCAAGGGTGAGCCCAGTGACATTTGGCAAGGCTTTGAAGCGCTCTCTCCCCTGCAGCAACAGCACGGAGGGGTGGAGGCTGGGGTGCAGTGAGGTCAGCGTGCTCCCTCATCGCAGCTGGGAGTAAAGCCACTGTGACCTTTGGGAATGCAATTTGCCTGCTCCCGTCAAACTGTTTATTTCTTTAGGCGTGATAATACCACCTCTGAGAAGCTTCCCTAAAGAAACACTCTGCAAATTAGGAAGAGCTCTCTGTGTATGTTTGTTCATTGTCTCATGGTGTATAAGAGTGAAAAGATGGAAACTCCCTAAATGCCAGCCTGGAGCTCTCGCCACAGGGAACTGGTTGATGAGACAGCAGCATCTCCACTCCCAGGAAAGTGACACAGTCACTGCTATGAGCTTTGCAAAGAACTTGCAGTTGTGATGTGGGTGAGAGGGTAGTAATTGTTTTTCTACTCCAGGCTCTTGTCATGCACAAAGACATACGTGCTAAGTGTTGACATGAATAAGGTGCACAAAGTGATACAGTTTATTTAAAAGGTGAGAAAGTGAAAACACACACACACACACACATATGAGCACAGGTTGCCCCACACAAAGATACACCCACCATGAGTGGGCCAGAGGATGTGCCCAAAAGGAGGAGGGGTGAGTGAGGGGAGAGGATGTGCCCCTCCAGCCGTGGTCTGCCGCAGCAGAGCCCCCTTCCAGCTGGTTTCGTTTATGATCTCGGCACAGGCGGGAAACCACCTGAGAATGATATGGCACCTCCACCTGTTCCATGTGGAGCTTAATATCCATATTTTCATGAAGTCATCGCTTAGGTCCCAGATGAAACAGGTGCATCCTGGAAAGGGGACATTTTGATTGACAAGTAGGAGGATAGAATTACGCTCTGTGACTTCCAGCTCAGCAATCCTGAACTAACTTCCTGCCTGTGTATCCCATATCAGTGGCATCAGGAAAGGCTTGCGGTGAACATATCAGTTACCAAATGGTATAATTAAATTTTTATTACTTTCATTTTATTTGAAAGGTAGAGAGAGACACACACAGAGGAAGATCTTCCAACTGCTGGCTCACTCCCCAAATGCCCACAACAGCCTGGGCTGTGCCAGGCCAAAGTCAACTGTAGGAACTCCATCTGGGTTGCTTGTGTAGGTGGCAGAGACCCAAGCAATTAGTCACATCTGCTGTCTCCTGGGGTCCACATTATCAGGAAGCTAGAATTGGGAGCAGAGTCAGGGCTCAAACCCAGGCACTCTGATATGAGAGGTGGGCGTCTCAGGCAGTGTCGTAACTACTGTGCCAAACCCTGTCCCAACAAAATGGTATAATTTTAACTATATGAAAAACTTAATAGTTTTAACCTATAGTTGCATTTTTTTAAAAAAGATTTTATTTACTTATTTGAAAGGCAGAGTTACAAACAGAGAAAGCGAGAGACAGAGATCTTCCATCAGCTGGTTCACTCCCCAAATAGCTGCAACAGCCAGAGCTGGACCAGGAGCCAGGAGCTTCTTCCAAGTCTCCCACGTAGGTGCAGAGACCCAAGCACTTGGGCCATCTTTCACTGATTTCCCAGGCCATAGCAGAGAGCTGGATCAGAAAAAGAAGCCAGCATTCAAGCCGGCGCCTTTATGGGATGCCGGCACTGCATGAAGAGGCTTAACCTACTACGCCACAGTGCCGACCCCCAAACCTATAGTTTTTTAACTCTTCGGAAAAAGTTAAGAAAGATTTTGACATTCATCAATCATGCTGGTAATGATTAAAGCTGAAAGATATTGTTAGTGGTTATATTAGAACAATGGAAGAAATTTAAGTAACTTTTTTGTACATATTCCGAGTTATTAATTTTGTATTTATATACGTGTGATGTGTGGTAAGTAGAATCAGGGCCCCTCCAAGATCTCTGTGTCCTAATCTTCGGAACCTGTGAGTATGTTACCTCACCTAGCAAAGGGGACTGGGCTGATGGGATTAAGTGGAGGGTTTTCCAGGTGGGGATGAGCCTGGGTTATCCAGGTGGGCTCAGTGTAACCACACGGGTGCTGATAAGTGGCAGGCAGGAGGGAAAGGGCCAGAGAGTGCTGTAGTGCTGCCTTTGAAGATAAAGGAGCTGTGAGCCCAGCAAAGCAGGCAACCTCTAGACACTGAAAAGGAAGCTGGATTCGCCCAGAACCTGCAGAAGGAGCACAGCCCTGCCACCACCTGCACTTTAGCCCAGTGAGGCCCATTTCTGGCTCCCAGAGATGTGAGATAATAAACTCGTGTTTGCTCTTTTTTTTTTTTTTTAAGATTTACTTATTTATTTGAAAGTCAGAGTTACCCAGAGAGAGAAGGAGAGGCAGAGAGAGAGAGAGAGAGAGAGAGAGAGAGAGAGAGAGAGAGAAAGATCTTCCATTCCCCAATTGCTGCAACGGCCCGAACTGTGCTGATCTGAAGCCAGCAGCCTGGAGCTTCCTGAGGGTCTCTCATGTGGGTGCAGGGACCCCAGGACTTGGGCCATCTTCCACTGCTTTCCTAGGCCATCAGCTGGGAGCTGGATCGGAAGTGGAGCAGCTGGGACTTGAACCAGCGCCTATATAGGATGCCGGCACTGCAGGCGGCGACTTTACCCACTACACCACTGTGCCAGCCCACGTGTTGTTGTTTGTTTGTTTGTTTTGATACTTTTTTTTTTTTTGACAGGCAGAGTGGACAGTGAGAGAGAGAGACAGAGAGAAAGGTCTTCCTTTGCCGTTGGTTCACCCTCCAATGGCCGCCGCGGCTGGCGCGCTGCGGCCGGCGCACCGCGGCCGGCACACCGCGCTGATCTGATGGCAGGAGCCAGGTGCTTCTCCTGGTCTCCCATGGAGAGGGGTGCAGGGCCCAAGCACTTGGGCCATCCTCCACTGCACTCCCTGGCCACAACAGAGAGCTGGCCTGGAAGAGGGGCAACCGGGACAGAATCTGGCGCCCCAACCGGGACTAGAACCTGGTGTGCTGGCGCCGCAAGACAGAGGATTAGCCTAGTGAGCCGCGGCACTGGCCCCCACGTGTCGTTTTAAAATGATGTTTGTGGCAATTTGTTACAGCAGTAAAATCAGATGAATTTCATGTATAATATAATTGAAATGAGTAATATACAGATAGGTAGTAAAAAAAAAAAAAAACTTTTCTAAAGTGCCAGCCATGACAAGCACGTGTTGTCAAGTGCCTTGGATTGATATATGTTTTCCTTACTCTCAGGACTCTGACATTTTTTTCCTTTGGATAGGAAGAGGATTCATTTGCATTGCCAACTCAGGAGGTAGACCTGAGCCTGCCTCTCAGCCCCTTAGGTGTTGGTTGTGTGTGAAAACCTAAATCCATACACAGGCAGACCCTGAAATGTGAACCTTTCAACTGGAGCAGTCCCCAGGAGGGGCCTTTTTTCTTTCTTAAATGGATTCTTTGAAATTATAAAATTAATGTAACATCAGAAGCAGAATAAAATAGATGGATGAAAACTCCCATAATTCCTTCACCCAAACCAAGAAATCTTTTGCCCCTTTCCTTCCCATCCGTTTTTTTTCCCCCTATACATATTGTGTCAGTCAGGACTCTTGGTTGCAGATAACCAAAACTCGAAGTAGCAGAAGTGAAAAAAATTCATTGGTTTAACAACTATGAAGAGCTTTTTTTCTTAAAAATGTATTGATTTATTTGAAAGGCAGAGTTACAGAGAGGCAGAGTCAGAGAGAAAGAGAAAGAAAGAGAGAGAGAGAGAGAGAGGAAGCTTCCACTCACTGGCTCACTCCTCAGATGGCCACAGGAGCTTCTTCAGGGTCTCCCACATGGGTGCAGAGGCCCAAGGACTTGGGCCATCCTCAACTGCTTTCCCAGGCCACAGCAGAGAGCTGGATTGGAAGTGGAGCAGCTAGGACTCGAACCGGTGCCCATATGGGATGCTGGCACTGCACGGCAGGCGGTGGTTTACCCGCTATGCCACAGTGCTGGCCCTATAGGGGGAGCTTTTGGAAGAGCTAGATGGTAGGAGAGCTCGAATGATGTTATGGAAGCTTCATGTCTTGGCTGGTCTTGTCTCTGTTTTCCCCGTGTGGCTCCATTATCCAGAAGGCTCTCTCTGTCTGGTGGGAAGGGAGGCCATGGTGAAGCTTCTGTGGTCTTCACAGCTCCTCACCCTGGAGGAAAGCAAAGCCCCCATATATCTAATACCATGCTTACACTCTCCCTGGCCTTTCAAGGGTAACATGCCCACTCCTTGGGTGAAGAAATGGTGTATCCATTCACTTTCTGTTGTAACAAAATACCTGACATTGGTACTGTATGAAGAGGTTTATTTAGCTCATAGTCTTGGAGGCACCAACATCATTGTGGCTCTGGTGAGGGCCTTCTGGCTACATCCCAACATAAGAGGATGGCATCATGGCAGGGTGCGTGTGACAAGGAGAGATGACACAGCAAGACAACAAGCCAGAGAGACAACGGGCACAGCCAGACTTGCTTTATAATAAATTCTTGGGGCCAGCATTGTGGTGCAGTGAGTTAAACTGCTGCTTTATCCTCTATCAGCGCAGATTTGAGTTTCAGTTTCCAGGTCAAAGAAGTAGAGTTACTTCTGATCCGGCTTCCTGCCTAGGAAGCAGCAAATGATGGCCCAAGGACTTGGGTTCCTGTCACCCACCTGGGAGGCCTGGATGGGATTCCTGGATTCTGACTTCAGCCTTACCTAACCCCAGCTGTTGGAGCATGAACCAGTGGATGGAAGACCTCTCTGTGTGTCTGTCTGCCCCTCTCTCTGTTATTCTGCCTTTCAAATAAAGAAATAAATAAGAGGACGAGAGATAAGAGGAAGAGTAAGAGAGTATAAGAGAGAGAGCACGTGTTTGGGGACAGGTCCTGTTAAACCTTTGCTGGGGGGCAGGTAGGGAAGTAGGAACAGTGAATCCCATTAGGGTGGGGGTGGAGCTGACACCTGTGGTTGGGCCATCTGGTCACCTGGCTTCTAGCAATGGCAGAGGGGGCTAGAGCCTAAGATGGTGTCTGGGGCATAGATGGTGCCACAGATAAGACTGTGCTATTTTGCCAAAAATCTCAACACTGCCCAAGTCTCTAGCATGTGAACTTCTGGGAGACAGACCATTTTCAAACCATGGCAAAGGGCTAAATCAAGCTAATTACCATTTGTATTACCTCCCAAGCTTATCTACCCATATTTTAGATTATGAATAGTCTGCTCATCACTCCATAGTCTTCCTAATTACCATTTTAATGGTATCATATCATTGCTTGATAATGCTTGTTCAATGTTTGCTACTTGGGTTGTTTTAAAAATCCTTCTGTTGTAAATAATGTTGTAACAAACACCTTTGTGCATATACTCATAGTTTTCTCTATAGTTTGGGTTATTTCTCTAAGATAGATTTCCAGAAGGGGGTTTGCTGAGTAAAAGGTGAGGACCAGGATTCATTCTGGCAAATCGCTTCCCAGAAGGGCTCTGCTAGGCCAGCGCCGCGGCTCACTAGGCTAATCCTCCGCCTAGCGGCGCCGGCACACCAGGTTCTAGTCCCGGTTGGGGCGCCGGATTCTGTCCCAGTTGCCCCTCTTCCAGGCCAGCTCTCTGCTGTGGCCCGGGAGTGCAGTGGAGGATGGCCCAAGTGCTTGGGCCCTGCACCCCATGGGAGACCAGGAGAAGCACCTGGCTCCTGCCTTTGGATCAGCGCGGTGCGCCAGCCACAGCGTGCCGGCCGCGGCAGCCATTGGAGGGTGAACCAATGGCAAAAGGAAGACCTTTCTCTCTGTCTTTCTCTCTCTCACTGTCTACTCTGCCTGTCAAAAAAAAAAAAAAAAAAAAGGTTCTGCTGACATACAGGAAGTGCTCAGTGGCTGCTGAGCTGAGCAGATGGAATTGTGCCATCAGGCTTTGCAAGTTGTGATGGGTTGAGAGGATACTGCCCAGGGCTGGCCTTGTGTTAAGCTGCTGCTAACAATGCTGGCATCCCATATTGGAGCACTGATTCAAGTCTAGCTGCTCTGTTTCCAAGCCAGCTCCCTGCTAATGCACCTGAGAAAGCAATGGAAGATGGTCCAAGTACTTGGTCCCCTGCCACCCATGTGGGAGACCCAGATGGAATTCCTGGTTCCTGGCTTTGGTTTGGCCCAGCCCCTGTCACAGTCATAGTGGCCATTTGAGGAGTGATCCAGCAGATGGAAAATAACTTTCTCTCTCCCTCTCTCTGCCTCCTGCTCTCACTGTCACACTGCCTTTTAAATAAATAAATAAATAAATCTTTGAGAAACAAGTGAGATAAAATACAAACTCACTTGTTAGGGAAACTTGGCAAGACTGCCAACATGCAAATGTAAGCCTGTGGTGGTGGGACTCAGAAAACCATGCCCCAAAACCTGGTGCTCTGACCAGCAGAGAGGCCTGAGGGTCAACCGCAGGGCCAAACTCCCTCTGGCTTTCCCCTGCTCCTGCCCCTCTCGGCTCAGGGAGAGGCTGCCCGCCAAGCTCCCTTGTCTGCCTGAAGCCCAGGCCTGCCCGAGAAGAAGCAGCTTTCTCTGGTCCCTTTCCTGGGCCATCATTAACGACACTTGTCTGGCAGGAAGACTGTCTGTCAATGCGCCTGGGCAGACTTTTGTCACGTGCCAGCCTCTCCTTGGGTTCCAGGGAGAAGCATTCATGAGCTCCTGCCTGCTCTTTGGGCCACACAGACTTTGTCCCCGATCACTCTGGGTTCTCCAAGCCCATTGAGCTCACCTACAATCCACTCACTGTTCCTCTTACAATTGCTACCTTGCCCGTTCTGCCCCTCCCCACAGATGGCGAGCGCGTGGATAACCACTCTCCTCTGATCTTACCGTGTGCGGTGATTACTTGTATGCTTGTTCTCCTATTTAGTCTTGGTCAGTTTGTTTCTCCTTCAGAGAGCGAAGGAGAACTTTCCTTTGTCCTGACAAGGGGAATAGAAACCCTAAACTCACCTGATAGAAACAGGAATCCTTGGGACCTTGCGGGAAAGTGATCCAGCCACAGGAATTAAACTTTAAAATCTACATAGCTTTGGATGTGGAAACTCCCTGGGTGTGGATATATCCTGCAGAAAGAAGGTGTCAGGTCTGTTTCCTGTCCGTGTCAGTTTCTCTGTCTTTACAGATTGCAGCTCCCTCTCATGTGACTGTGACCTGATCTCTAGGAGCTTGTCTTAAAGAACTAAGCATTTGATACGGACTGTGGCAGAAGCAGCTGTCTCCAGTAGCCAGTTTACTCTTCTTGCTTTTGCTACTAGCTTCCATAAAGCTGTAACAACCTAGTTAGAGACTACAAAACCCATGGCCGGCGCCGCGGCTCACTAGGCTAATCCTCCACCTTGCGGCACCAGCACACCGGGTTCTAGTCCCGGTTGGGGTGCCGGATTCTGTCCCGGTTGCCCCTCTTCCAGGCCAGCTCTCTGCTGTGGCCAGGGAGTGCAGTGGAGGATGGCCCAAGTGCTTGGGCCCTGCACCCCATGGGAGACCAGGATAAGTACCTGACTCCTGCCATCAGATCAGTGCGGTGTGCTGGCCGCGGCGGCCATTGGAGGGTGAACCAAGGGCAAAGGAAGACCTTTCTCTCTGTCTCTCTCTCTCACTGTCCACTCTGCCTGTCAAAAAACAACAACAACAACACAACAGCGTCCCTTCCTGGTAGATGGAGCCCTGTGAACAGCTAGAGCCTGAGTGGAAAGACTGCACTGCCAGGAACGCAATAATCAGAGTTCTGCAAATTTTGGCCTTGACAGATACTACTGACTATCTGCTGGTTTTTAGAAAAAGTTCATTTGAAAAGAGATATAGAGAAAGAGAGAGAGAGAGAGAGAGCTCTTCCATCTGCTGATTCACTCCCCCAATACCTACAGTGGCCATGGCTGGGACAGGCCAAATCCAGGAACTCAGAACTCAATCCAGGTTTTCCCCTGTAGGTGGCAAGGATCCAAGCATTTGAGCCGTTACCTGCTGTTTGCCAAGTGAGCATCAGCAGGAATCTGGAATCTGGAGCAGAGCTGGGACTTGAACCCAGGCACTCTGATACAGGATGAAAGCATCCCAGATGGCATCTTGACGACCTGCCCCTGCAGAGTTTTTGAACTGGGTAGATGCAGAACTGGGAGTCACAATATGGTCTTGGGTACAGAGAAACAGTGAGACATGGTTTGCTGAGAAAGGAGAATAGAGCAAATATGAAACAAAACAAACAGAGTGAGGATCCCATGGAGTCCCAGGGCGCTCAGAGCAGCTCCCCAGGCCTGGTCCCCGCTCCTCATGGGTGCATCCATGCTACTCCCATCCTTGGGTCCTGAAATTTTCCTCCTGCAAGTGTGAGTGATTTTTCTGTTATTAACAAGGAAAGGCTCCATGAAGATACAGCCCTCCAGAATAAGCTTTTGTTTTGCATTAATAGCCAATAAGGTGAGGCAGGAAAATTGGGATGTTGTTTTTTTGCTTTGGTTATTGTGGAAGACTTGGAAGTGGAGAGAGGATAAGTGTTCTAGGATGGAGTGGATAGAAGCAGTGACAGTGAAGGGAGAATCTGTGACATAGGAAGGGGACCGAGTTCTGTGGATTCTAGACTTTAGTCACCTGGACCCTATCCTGGCTGGGCCCAGGGATATGGCAGGACCTGGTGCAGTGAGAGAAACTGGACTTCAGATCTTGGTTTTCCATACCTGTCACTTCCTGGCAATGCTATTCATAGAAACAGGGAGAGTTTGACAAATTTTGCCCTCAGCTTGTAGTTTGTCTGCTCTTGAATTATATCAGCATTTAACGACCCTCCTTGAATGAAAAGATACGGGCATTAGGCATCAGTGGCTGTTACACTCATTGTCCTTTTTGGTGTTGTGTGCCTCGCAGGGTCTTGCCTGATACCTCTTATTCTCTCACCAATGAACCAAACCTGAATCTAATCCAGTCTCTTGATACAGCTGCAAGTTTGCAAGAAACACAGTGGACAGAGAAACATGCTGATGGTGTCAGGAGGGTGCAATCAGCAAAGTCTAGATGTGGGGAGCTGTGTAAGGCAACCATTCCCCAACACAGTGGATAAAGCAAAAGGATAAGGGAAGAAAAGAAAGAGGCTTCGGGGCGTATCCAATTTGGCGGCAAGTGGGAAGTGAAACCCAGTTCAGGGATGATGCATATTTGAGCGATTATTATAAAAATTAGGATCTAAAGAGGGTTGTGATTGGGAAGAGGACCATGGATGGTGCTTCTGGGATGGTGGCAAGATTCTAGGTTTTTTTTTTTTTTAATTAATTCATTTACTTGAAAGAGTGATAGAGAGGCAGAGACAGACAGACAGATATCTTCCATCTGCTGGTTCACTGCTCAAATGCCTGCAACAGCCAGGGCTGGGCCAGGCTGAAACCAGGGGCCAGGAACGCCATCCTGTTCTCCCACATGGGTGGCAGGAACCCGCAGTACTTGAGCCATCATCTGCTGCCATGGGTGCCAGTTCTAGTCCCAGCTGCTCCTCTTCCAATCCAGCTCCCTGCTGATGGCCTGGGAAAGCAGTAGAAGATGGCCCAAGTGCTTGGGCCCTTGCACCCATGTGGGAGACCTGGAAGAAGCTCTTGGCTCCTGCCTTTGGATTGGTCTATCTCCAATCTTTGTGGCCTTTTGGGGAGTAAACCAGCAGATGGAAGATTTCTCTCTGTCCCTCCCTCTTTGTGTCAGTGAAAAAAAAAAAAAAGCTGTTAATTTCAGCACAAAAATTTTGAAATCCATGCATCATTTTTCATTATACACTTTTGTTCATGAACTTTTTTAAAGATTTATTTTATTTATTTGAAAGTCAGAGTTAGCTATACACAGAGAGTAAGAGGGGCAGAGTGAAACAGAGTGAGAAAGAGAGAGAAAGAGAGAGAGAGGTCTTCCATCTGCTGGTTCACTCCCCAATTGGCAGCAACGGCTGGACCTGTGCCGATCCAAAGCCAGGAGCCAGGAGTTTCCTCCAGGTTTTCCCATGTGGCTGCAGGGGCCCAAGGACTTGGGTCATCTTCCACTGCCTTCCCAGGCCATAGCAGAGAGCTGGATCAAAAGTGGAGCAGCCAGGACTCGAATTGGCACCCATATGGGATGCTGGCACTGCAGGTGGTGCCTTTACCTGTTACACCACAGTGCCAGACCCTCATGAACTTTTTGAAGAGCTCTTAGGTATGTGGATTTCAAAAAATTTTTGCACCACAACCCACTTATCTTTTAAAAAAAATTATTTGAGAGGCATAGAGACAGAGAGAGTGCTCCCTTCTACTGCTTCTCTCGCTAAATGCCTGCAACAGCTGGGGCTGGCCCCCGATTGGAGCAGGGAGCAGGAACTCAATCCAGGTCTCCTTTGTGGGTGACAGGAATCCAATTATTTGAGCCACCCAGTGCCTCACAGGGTCTGCATTAGCAGGAAGCTAAAATCAGGAGCTGCAGGCAAGTGGCCAACCTGGGTATTGTGGTGTGGGAAACAGGCGTCTTAACCCAGGGTCTTGTTGATTCATTGATAACCGCCAGGCCAAATGCTCCCCACAAGATTTTTTTTTTTTAATTTCCTTTCCGTAAACTTCTTCAAGTGCTCTCCTAACTGTAGAATTTTGAGTTGTATGAGCCAATAAAATCCCGTTTTACTAGTGCTGCTTTGGTTAGCACCCAAAGGAACCCATTCACATTCACGGATCTGTAGATCCTCCAAAGGATCTACAATGTTTTTGGTGAGCGTTTCTCAAGGACCCGCGGGTCTTGCTGGGTTTCTGGTGATGGCTCTGACTGTAGCAACTCACGCTCACCACCACACACAAGCAGAATCCCTCTTCATTCTGTCAGTGCCCTTGCAAACGTTATTCCTAATGAAGAGGTTCATTGTCCTTCGCAGAGGCTTGGGTCTTCCTGACCTTGTGGGAGGGTCAGTAGAGCTCACTGGGGGAGAAGATAGGCAGGAGTGTTTTGCTGACAACACATTGCAAGCCTGCCCTGTGGAACTGGCACACTTGTTGGGCTAAGCTGAGGCCCCGGGGAAGTAGGAGTTGCTATTATTCGTTCGTTGTACCTGTATTGTTTCCAGGCACCGAGCAAGCTAGTCCCAGTCTCAGTTCTTGGTACTCAAGGTGCGGGGGAGGGAGGAGAGGTGTACAGTGGTGGGGACAGTGGCTTTTCTCTACCATTGTAGGTTCCTTAGCTGGGATATGAATTAAATTGACAGAAGACAGATTAACAGGAGAAAGATCCTATTTATTTACCTGTGTGGGCACAGGAGTCGCACGAAACATGAAGCCTGAAAACCAGATATGAAAGCTTAGGTAGCATCCTGAGCTACAGACAGGAACAGAGACTGAAATCTTCTGGGAGGATGTGGCCATGGGAGGGGGAGGGAAGGAAGTGTATGGTGAATGTTGTCTTGTTACAGAGATAAAAGGTCTCCTGACTAATAAAATTGTCTGGAACAGCCCTCTTCCTGCTCCAATTGTACTAATGTAGATTTCCTTTTTAGATATACATTTCTCTTACCCAAGGGCAGCCTTTTAGAGCTACTTTTATTTTTGCAGTTTCTCAAAATAACCTGATCTAAATATGCCAAAGAAATATATTTTGGGTGGCATATCTTATCTTCTACAGTTATGCTTTGGTGTGGTGTGTCCTAAGTGGGTGTGTAATGATTATGTGATACAACCTGGGGAACTCTCAGAAACTTCCTTGTCTCTAACCAGCTGCTGAAATTTGCCTAATTTGAGGTGGGTTTTTTTGGTATTTTTTTGTTCAATGCTACCAATGCTATTGGGGAACTAGGCAGGAGAATGAGGTAGAAGTAGCACGGCTGGAATCACAGTTTCTGCCAGCACTCTGCTGCTTATCTCCACTTTCCCATGGTATACTTTCCCATAGTGTGTCTCAAGTGGGACCAGGAAGGAGACGCCATGATGACCATGTGGAAGATAAGCTCCTTGTAGAGGTGCCGTGACGCCTCACTCACACTACAGTTTACCCAAACTCCACCCCATTTGTATATTTAATTATGGTACCACCCCCTCCTCCATAAAAGACACTGATACACATGGGAGCATCCCCTCTTGCTTTTTTGGCTTCTGGGTCTTGCTTCTGGGTCCTTCTCTGGCCTCTTCCCATGCTCTCTTCTCCTAGGCAGCTCTCTGGCCTGCTGATGACAGAATCTCTCCGTGTGGGGTTGCCCACACTCACATGGGAGTGTGCATTCACTCCCTCACTTAGACGTAAATCTTGCACTCACTTGTGCACCTTGCTTCTGCTTCTGCTTTGAATCTTATCTATGTCTGGGCAAGAACTTGGATTATAGCAACTGGGATCCATTTTCTCCTAACAGTACAACTTGGGAAACTCTGAAACCCGTTCGTCCCTACACACCTCTGTTCTGCTCCATTCCCCTCTTCCAGGCTCGAAAACTTCCGTAATTTGACTCACTTTATAACATTGTTTATCACCTCCCAAAAGTCCAGTTTAGGATGCAAAACTGTATTTTTTAAAAAATATTTTATTTATTTGAGAGGTAGAGTTACAGTCAGAGAGAGACAGAGGAAAAGATCTTCCTTCCGTTGGTTCACTCCCCAAATAGCTGCAATGGCCAGAGCTGTGCCAATCTGAAGCCAGGGGCCAGGAGTTTTTTCCTGGAACACAGGTGCAGGGGCCCAAGGACTTGGGCCATCTTCTACTGATTTCCCAGGCCCTAGCAGAGAGCTGGATTGGAAGAGGAGTAGCCGGGACTACAACCGGCGCCCATATGGGATGCTGGTGCTGCAGGTGGAGGATTAACTACTGTACCATGCAAAACTGTATTAATCAGAGGTATAGGCCCATAATATCCCCACAGTGAAGGATACATTTTGGGATAAGTCTGCAACCCTGGGCAACCAGGAGATGGTGTCTGAGATGTCCAGGGGCGTGAAGATGGGAGAAAGGGTAGGGGAAGGAGAAGCTGAGACGCGCCTACTATTTCACCAGTGTTCTCAGATTTTGGTAGTACCCAAGAAACTGGATTGCCCCCTCCCCCACCTTTTTCTTTCATTTTAAAGATTGAGTTATTTATTTATAAGGTAGTGTTTTAGAGAGGAGGACACACACACACACACACACACAGAGAGAGAGAGAGAGAGAGAGAGCAAGAGAGATAATCATTCTTCTATCTGCTGGTTTACTCCACAAGTGGCCTCAATAGCTCAGCAGGTTAAGGCAGAAGCCAGAGCCTGGAATTCCATCATGTGAGTGGCAGGGGCCCAAGCCATTGGGCCATCTTCGCCTGCTTTCCCACCCAGGTGCATTTGCTGGGAGCTCAATCAGAAGTGGAGCAGCTAGAACTTGGACCAGTGCTCATATAGGATATAGGCATTACCCATAACAGCTTAACCCACTGCAACACAACTCTGGCCTCTGTCTCTCTGCCCTTGGATTGCCCTTTCTGGCACACTCCAAGTTCAAAGGCCTCCTGCTGCCCTCCCCCACTCCCTACCCCACACACACTTCCTTCCCTGTCCCATGCTTTACAGTAGGTTCTGGCCATAAAGATCACATCTTTTAAAAGTTCCTGTTTTCTGGTCGGTGCCGTGGCTCAATAGGCTAATCCTCCACCTTCGGCGCCGGCACACCATGTTCTAGTCCCGGTCGGGGCACCGGATTCTGTCCCGGTTGCCCCTCTTCCAGGCCAGCTCTCTGCTGTGGCCAGGGAGTGCAGTGGAGGATGGCCCAAGTGCTTGGGCCCTGCATCCCATGGGAGACCAGGAAAAGCACATGGCTCCTGGCTTCGGATCAGCGTGATGCGCTGGCCACAGCGTGCTGGCCGCAGCGGCCATTGGAGGGTGAACCAACGGCAAAGGAAGACCTTTCTCTCTGTCTCTCTCACTGTCCACTCTGCCTGTCAAAAAAAAAAAAAAAAAAAAAAGTTCCTGTTTTCTTAGGAGAGTTGCTAGGGACTTAGGCCAGCAGGCAGAGAACGTTCAATTGTCAATTTAAGATGACTCTAGTCAAGGCTGGAACCAAAAGTCTACCTCTCAGTGGAATCCAAGTATGGCGCATGGTGATTAGAAACTATTTAGAGCAAGGGGTGCCCTGTTTTGCTGCAGAATGGACTTAAAAGGAAGATGAACTGCATTTACTTCATTTCTGCCAATCAAAACTTGCCCTGCAATCTTCCCCTTCCCTCCTTCACACTCAGTTACCATAAAAACTCCTTTTCAGGACTGGTCCAGGAGGCAGATCTGAGTCATCCTCCCTTGTCTCTTCCATGGCCGATAATAAAGTCTCTCTCTTCTCGGAGGACCGGTGTCAGGGCTTGGGTTTTGTAACATGCATGCCTAGAATACTTGTCCCCGACATACTTAGTATTCCAGAATTTGAAGTGAGACAGATCTGCGTTTGAATCCGAGTTTTGCCGCTTGCTGGCTGGTGACACAAAGTCACTTCTGAATTCTCAGCCTTGGTTTCCTTACCTGCAGTAATGCCCAAAGGATCCACCTTATTGGGGGTGGGGGGTGGGGGCGGGGTAGAAGGTATTAATGTATGTCAAAAACTCAGCCCAGAGCCAAGCCTCAGTTTTTGTCAGAGACCTGTAGTTCCTGTCTTTTGTTGGATAATCCTAGTTGGTTGACAGCATTTAGGACAAAGAGATGAGACGCTTTCAAAGGGCCGAACAGGGCTCATTTGGGGAAGTTCTAACCTGTAAGAAAAAAGAATCCACAGCCTAGCCCACTTTCATTTACTTGACATTTCATAATCACATTTCTCAATTTCCTCTTCCTATTTATTGTGTAGTAGTATTTCTCTTCCTGGTCCATTTTTGTCGCTAAGTCACGTTCTAACCACCCCCTTATATGTCAGAGTTCTTCTCTTCCCTTTATTGTTTTTGTTTTCTCAAAGCTTCTGGAGCCTTAGGCAGTCAGGAAATGTGGGGAGTTTCCTTTTTCTGGGCAACAGATAATTAAAAATAATGATGTATTGCGTGCTGGCCAAGTGCCAGGCAATTGGGCTGTGCATTTTACATTAGTGCTTTGATCTTTACAACAGCTCTGTGAGTGGGGATTATTTCCTCAGATTTATAGAGCCTTATAGGTTTGTTTAGAGGATTAAATGAAGTGTTTGAACATCAAGATTAGCTTAGGGGGCTGGCGCTGTGGTGCAGCGGGTTAAAGCCCTGTCCTAAAGTGCCAGCATCCCATATGGGCGCTGGTTCTAGTCCCAGCTGCTCCTCTTCCGATCCAGCTCTCTGCTACGGCCTGGGAAAGCAGAAGATGGCCCAAGTCCTTGGGCCCCTGCACCCATGTGGGAGACCTGGAAGAAGCTCCTGGCTCCTGGCTTTGGATTGGCGCAGCTCTGGCCGCTGTGGCCAATTGGGGAGTGAACCAGAAGATGGAAGACTTCTCTCTCTCTCTGCCTCTCCTTCTCTTTCTGTGCAACTCTGCCTTTCAAATAAATAAATAAATCTTAAAAAAAAAAAAAAAAGAACTCAGATCCTTGCCACCCAGCTGGGAGACCTCAATTGAGTTCTGGGTTCCTGACCCTAGCTTGGTGCAGCTCTGGCTACTGTAGGTGTTTGGGGGAGTAAGATCTCTCTTTCTCTCTCTCTCCATCTGTTTCTGTCTGCCTTTCAAGTAAATGCATTTTAAAAATTTAAAAATTAATAACTATGAATAGTGTCACACAATTTTAATCTGGTGGTTCAGCAAATATTACCACAATTTGGGGCCAACACATTTCTCCCCTTGTTGATATCTTATACAGATGTCAACTTCAGTCTATGACAATTCCCGGAGCACAGCCTCACCAGTATTGACTGCTTTTTTATACCCATATTAGAAGTACCCCTGGAGCACTACGGTGTGGGTCTAAAGTGTGTCCTAGCCCTTCTGTGGGTCCCTGGGATTGGTCTAAGGATGGGCACTGACACAACTCTGCCCCATCAGCGTTTTTCTCCTCAGGATCCAGCCCCCAACCCCATATTTTTTCAGTTTATTTTTTTTTCACTTAAATTTATTTGAAAGGCAGAGAGATAGGTGGATCAATCTTCCATCCACTGGTTCACTCCCCAAATACCCACAACAGCCAGAGCTGGGCCAGCCTGAAGCAGGAGACAGCAAGTCTATTTGGAACTCCCGTGTGGGTGGCAGGGACCCAAGTCCTGAGCCATCAACTACTGTCTCCCAGGGCACACGTTAGCAGGAAGCTGAATCAGAGCGGAGGAGGGACTCAATCCCAGGCACTCTGATTCGGGGTGTGGGGGTCCCCAGCAGCAGCTTTACCTGCTGCACCACAATACCTGCTCCCCGCAAACTCCCGGCCCCACTAGGACTTTTCAAAGTTGAATTGAGAGAGTTCCTCTCTCATGGTGGAAGTGGAAAGATGTAAAACTTGGGGTTTCCAGTCATAAAATGGAAGCCAGTCTAGTCTGCTCTGATGAAACCAAAGCCAACGTCGCGAGGCAAGCAAAGAAGCCAGAGGGGCCCGGTGGTGCTAAAGTTGCTGGTTCCAGAAGTTCTTGAGAGTGTGATTTGTGGCTCTCTACCCTAGTGTGAGTGTTCTACCTTATTCTGGATTCTTCTTTTACTCTTGCCCAGGTGGGGTCCAGTTGAGTTTCTGTCGCTTGCAATCAAGACCCCTAGATAACCTGAGCATCACTGAGCTACAACTAAACTGAGTTGCCTGCCAGTCCTGAGCACACGTCTGTCCGTGCTGTTCCTTGGGTTGGAATATCCCTTATTCCCTCATGCCCAATGGGAAAGGGATGCCTCTCCTATTGTTTCAGAACTTTCCAATTTGTGTTATATTTATGTATAGATACATCCTTTCTATTATTTTCTTTCCAGAACAAAGATTGGCCTTGTTTGTCTTTTTCCCACTGTGCTACCGCAGTGTCTGGCACAGATAGCATTCCACAAATGTTAGTTCCCGTCTCCCTCCCCGCCTCCCCGTGTAGGCACACTTTTCCTCCTGGATGCTTCATTTTCTTTTCTCAGCACCAACGTTTCATTCCCTGCTGCTGACTGAGAGAATGTTTATCTGTGTCTGCCCCAGGCAGTCCTGCTTTGATGAAACATCACTAACAAACTGTTGCAAAAAGAATTTATCTAAAAATGGTAAGTGAATTGTAGGTTTAAGGAGCAGCTAGGAAAGGAAGATTTTTTTTTTTTTAAGATTTATTTATTCATTTGAAAGGGAGAGTTACAGAGAGGCAGAGGCGGGGGGTGGGGTAGAGATTGGGGCTGGTGCTGTGGCGTAGTGGGTAAAGCCACCTCCTGCAATGCCAGCATCCCATATGAGCGCTGGTTCAGGTCGCGGCTGCTCCACTTCCAATCCAACTCTCTGCTGTGGCCTGGGAAAGCAGTAGAAGGTGGCCCAAGTCCTTAGGCCCCTGCACCCATGTGGGAGACCCAGAAGAAGCGCCTGGCTCCTGGCTTCGGATTGGCTTAGCTCTGGCCGTTAAGGCCAACTGGGGAATGAACCAGCGGATGGAAGACCTCTCTCTCTTTCTACCTCTCCTTCTCTCTGTGTGTAACTCTGCCTTTCAAATAAATAAATCTTAAAAAAAAAAAAAAAAGAAAGAAAGAGAAGTCTTCCATCCACTGGTTCATTCTCCAGATGGCCACAACCGACAGAGCTGCGCTGATCTGAAGCCAGGAGCCAGGAGCTTCTCCCGGATCTCCCATGTGGGTGCAGGGGTCTAAGGACTTGGGCCATCTTCTACTGCTTTCCCAGGCCATAGCAGAGAGCTAGATTGGAAGTGGAGCAACCAGGATGTGAACCTGTGTCCATATGGGATGCCTGCACTGCAGGCAGTGGCTTTACCTGCTACATCACAGTGCCAGCTCCGGAAAGGAAGGTTTTTTTTTTTTTTTTTTTTTTTGGTTGATAGGCAGAGTGGACAGTGAGAGAGAGAGAGAGACAGAGAGAAAGGTCTAAGGTCTTCCTTTACCGTTGGCTCACCCTCCAATGGCTGCTGCTGCTGATAAGAATTTTATATAAAGTTTCCATTTAGCAAGAAAGAATTATATTTCTTTTTTTAATAGAAAGCTTTTATTTAATAAATATAAATTTCATAAGTACAACTTTTGGATAATAGTGGTTCTTCCCCTGATACCTGCCCTCCCACCCCCAGACCATCCCAACTTCATTAAGATTCATTTTTAATCATCTTTATATACAGAAGATCAGCTCTATACTAAGTAAAGATTTTAACAGTTTCACCCACAGACATACAAAGTATAAACTACTGTTTGAAGACTAGTTGTACCGTTAACTCTCGTAGTACAACACATTAAGGACAGAGATGCTACATGGGGAGTAAGTGCACAGTGTCTCCTGTTGTTGATTTAACAATTGACACTCTTTATTTATGGGGTCAGTAATCACCCAAGGCTCTTGTCATGAATGAGCTGCCAAGGCTATGGAAGTCTCTCCAGTCCACAAACCCTGACCTTATTTAGACAAGGCCATAATCAAAGTGGAAGTTCTCTCCTCCCTTTAGAGAAAGGTACCTCCTTCTTTGATGGCCCTCTGAAAGAATTATATTTCTAAAAAACTACCTGCCAAATTTTGTTATCCTATTTTTAGTAAACTACTGCTTCCCTTCAAACCTCTTCAGCAGATCAATTATCCATTAGTGAGAGAGGAGATCATGAATGTGTTCTAAAATGTAAACACATTTAATACAAATTATAAGTAATTTCTGTGGTTGGGGTTGGTGTTTTGTGGATACACTGTTATCAGAATATGTAACTTTTGGCCGGCGCCTTGGCTCACTAGGCTAATCCTCCGCCTGCGGTGCTGGCACCCCGGGTTCTAGTCCCGGTTGGTGCGCCAGATTCTGTCCCGGTTGCCCCTCTTCCAGCCCAGCTCTCTGCTGTAGCCCGGGAGTGCAGTGGAGGATGGCCCAAGTGCTTGGGCCCTGCACCCGCATGGGAGACCAGGAGAAGCACCTGGCTCCTGGCTTCGGATCAGCACAGTGAGCCGGCCGCGGCGGCCATTGGAGGGTAAACCAATGGTAAAGGAAGACCTTTCTCTCTGTCTCTCTCTCTCTCACTGTCCACTCTGCTGTCAGTAACCCTCTCTCACTCTACCAGCTGGGTTCTTTTCTGTGTTCTGGTAATACTATTTTTTTCTGCATCTTCTTTTAGTTTGTATCACATTGCTTTTTACTGATGGCACATTATTGTGCACATTCTTGTCATCCAAAATTAATTTTTTGAAATATTTAGTTTATTTGAAAGGCAGAGTTAGAGAGAGAGGAGAGACAGAGACAGAGATCTTCCATCTGCTGGTTCGCTCCCCAAATGGCCATAACAGCCAGGGGCCCAAGTACTTGGGCCATCTTCTGTTGCTTTCCCAGGCACATTAGCAGAGAGCTGAACTGGAAGTGGAGTGGCCAGGACCCAAACTAGTGCTCATATGGGATGCTGACATTGCAGGTAGTGGCTTTACTCATTATGCCACAGTGCTGATTCCGCAAAATACATTTTTTTAATGAATTATTTTATTTATTTGAAAGACAGAGTTACAGAGACAGGTAGATCCAAAAGAGAGAGAGGTCTTCCATCTACTGGATCACTCCCCAAATAGCTGCAACAGCCAGAGTTGAGCTGATCCGAAGCCAGGAGCTTCTTCCAGGTCTCCCACATGGATGCAGAGGCCTAATGACTTGGGCCATTTTCTACTGCTTTCCAAGGCCATAGCAGAGAGCTGGATTGGAAGAGGAGCAGCTGGGACTCGAACTGGCCCCCATGTGGGATGCCAGCACTGCAGGCCAGGGCTTTAACCTGCTGCACCACAGCACCGCCCCTCCCCCAAATTAATTAATTGGTCCTTGGATTTGGCCAATTTCAAATTTTACTTGTACCAAGAGAAAATTGTAATGGTTGTAAAAATACTGTGATATGCTTAAAATACCTAAAAGGACCTACAAAAATTCCTGTCATTTATCCATAAATATCAAATTGCAATACACATTTTTCTCTTCCTTGATATCTTGTCTCAGGAGGAGTATTACTGTAAAAATTTCCAGAAGTTGGGTGCCTAAGTCTACAATTTTGCTTATCCAGCCAATAATAAATATAGAGTGAAAGAATCCACTGTAGAGATAGAGGGATAGAACTGTTGATTATTTATCTACCTCCTCGTGTTTATCTGTCTCCATCTTTGGTTTTCAGATTTCTAAAGGGTATGGCATTTTGTTTAGCCCACAGTTCTAGTACAGTTCTTGTCCACCCCAAATTGTCAGCCTATTCTTGTCAAGTTTAATCAAGAAATGCACTATAAGGAATGGTCATGCTAAGCAAACCTTATTTGCAGCAAATGAGGAGCTCACAGAGAACCACCGTTTTATAAAAGAAATTTTATTTTAAAAGCAGAGAGACAGAAACAGAAAGAAATTTTCCATTGGCTGGTTCTCTCCCCAAAAGTCCATAATAGCCAGGGTCTTGGGCAAGGTTGAAGTCAGAAGCCCAGAACTCAATTTTGGTTTCCCGCACGGGAGGCAGGGACCCATGCAGCTGAACCATCACCTGCTTCCTCCCAAGGTATGTATTAGCAGGAAACCAGCATTGGGAGCAAAGCAGGGACTCAAACCCAGGCCCTCCGGTGTGGGAGAGCAGTGTCCTAAGGGGCATCATAACTGCTATGCCAAACTCCTGCCCCACAGGGAATAATTTTTTTAAAAGAGATTTATTTATTTATTTGAAAGTCAGAGTTACACAGAGAGGAGAGGCAGAGAGAGAGAGAGGTCTTCCATCCACTGGTTCATTCCCCAGATGGCCGAAACGTCCGGAGCTGCACCGATCCAAAGCCAGGAGCCAGGAGCTTCTTCCACGTCTCCCACGCGGATGCAGGGGCCCAAGGACTTGGGCCATCTTCTACTGCTTTCCCAGGCCATAGCAGAAAGCTGGATCGGAAGTGGAGCAGCCCAGTCTTGAACCAGCACTCATGGGATTCTGGCGCTTCAGACCAGGGTGTTAACCTGCTGCGCCACAGCGCAGGCCTCAGGGAATAATTCCTTCCTTCCTTCCTTCCTTCCTTCCTTCCTTCCTTCCTTCCTTCCTTCCTTCCTTCCTTCCTTCCTTCCTTCCTTCCTTCCTTCCCAGGCAGAGTGGACAGTGAGAAAGAGAGACAGAGAGAAAGGTCTTCCTTTGCCGGTCGTTCACACTCCAATGGCTGCCGCGGCCGGCGCGCTGCGGGCGGCGCACTGCGCTGATCCAAAGGCAAGAGCCAGGTGCTTATCCTGGTCTCCCATGCGGGTGCAGGGCCCAAGGACTTGGCCATCCTCCACTGCCTTCCCGGGCCACAGCAGAGAACTGGCCTGGAAGAGGGGCAACCGGGACAGAATCCGGCGCCCTGACCGGGAGTAGAACCTGGTGTGCCGGCGCCGCAAGGCGGAGGATTAGCCTAGTGAGCCACGGCGCCGGCCCCCCAGGGAATAATTTCTAAAGCCATGCCTCCCCAAGCAAGGGAAAGGGCCAGCTTTTGTTAGGGGGAAATGAGGTATGCTAAAGGGGAGGATTTTATCAAGTCTAAGGGTGGGCACCAACTCACACTGGTGCAGTCTACACATGTACCACATGTTACAGCAATAGGCTTAGGCTCCTTCTGGGGTAAAGATCTTAGGAGCGAAATGAAGCAAAGGGTGACTTTTGGGCAGTTTTTGACCCATCTGTGCAGGCACTTACCCCTGGATGTAGAGTCTGGACCAGTTCAGGATGGCTGATGATTGCCATGATGATTGCCCCACGAATGTAACTTACAGACCTGGAAAACAGCTTAGAAGAATACTAGGTGCTTTTGAAGGATTAGGGTCTTGAAGGAGAAGTGAATCACAATAGAGACTTTTGAGCTTCTAGAGACATTAGCTGGTGCCCCTATGTCTTCTTTTTCTTTTTTAAAGATTTTATTTAATTTTTTGAAAGGCAGAGTTACAGAGATGGAGGAGAGAGAGATCGTCCATCTTGCTGGTTCACTCCCCAGATGACTGCAACAGCCAGGGCTGGGACAGGCTGAAGCCAGGAGCCAAGAGCTTCTTCTGTGTCCCCCACATGGGTGAATGGGCCCAAGCACTTGGACCATCTTCTGTTCCTTTCCCAGGCACATTAGCAGGGAGCTGAATTGGAAGTGGAGCAGCTGAAACACAAACCTGCACCCAGATGGGCTGCTGGCACTGCGGGAGGAGGCTTTACCCATTGTGTGACAGTGCAGGCCCCATCCCAATGTCTTAAACATAGTAGGCACTCAATACTTGTGAGAAGTGATTATCTGATGCATACACTTTGTTGAAGTTTCTTTGTGGGGTACAGATCAAGAACGATAAGAAATAGTGATCTTGATATCTTTTAAAAAATTTTTAATTTATTTGAGAGAGAGAGAGAGAGAGAGAGAGAGAGAGATCTCCCTGTATTGGTTTACTACCCCCATGCGTATCATGGCCCCAGGAGACTGAAGTTGGGAGCTGGGAACTCAATCCAGATCTCTTATGTGGGTGGCGGTCCACCCTTCATCCATCCAGGTCCCTTCATCCATCACCACTGTCTCCCAGAGTCTGCATTAGCAGGAAGCTACAGTCAGGAGCTGGGGCCAGAAGTTGAACCCAGGCACTCTGATACGGTATGCAGGTGTGTTAACTGACTTTTTTTTTTTTTTAAGATTTATTTATTTATTTAAAAGGCAGAGTTACACACACAGAGAGAGAAGGAGAGGCAGAAAGAGAGAGAGAGAGAGAGAGGTCTTCCGTACACTGGTTCACTCCCCAGTTGGCAGCAACAGCCAGAGCTGCGCCAATTTGAAGCCAGGAGCCAGGAGCTTCTTCTGGGTCTCCCATGTTGGTGCAGGGGCCCAAGGACTTGGGCCACCTTCTACTGCTTTCCCAGGCCATAGCAGAGAGCTGGAGCAGAAGTGGAGCAGCTGAGACTCAAATCGGTGCCCATTTGGGATGCTGGCACTGCAGGCTGCGGCTTTACCCATTATGCCACAGCGCTGGCCCCTTAACTGGTCTTAACTGCTAGGCTGAATGACTGCTCCCTCAATGCCTTTTTGTGAATCAGAATATAAATAAACCATACATAAAAACAAGGTATGTTATCATGCATTGGAAATACCTTTTGGACTCTGATTGGCGATATTGCTGGGATCAGAAAGACTGGCTGAGGGGAATATTGGGGATCATGTAGGTGAGGTAGGATGCATTCTCATTTTCTGGCGTTTCAAGACAAGCTGTAAGAACAAAATGTTTCTAATTAAGATACCACTGATTTCCCCCTCCATTCCTTCTTTCTTCAAAGCTAATGAGTGTATATAATGATTCTACATCAAAGACTATTTTCTAATGGTTCAGGAAATGTGAGCTTTATTAGAACAAAGCAGAACTCACAATCTACAACAGAGCAATTTGTTGAAATTATTTTGGGGTTGATTTAGGAATCACTATGCACAAAATGGGCTGGATCCTCTTGTATGTGTTACCCTAAACCTTCTTCAAAAAGACTTTCAGCTCTTTTTTTCTTTTTTGTTTTCTTTTATTTATTTTTTTGACAGGCAGAGTGGACAGTGAGAGAGAGAGACAGAGAGGAAGGTCTTCCTTTTTCCGTTGGTTCACCCCGCAATGGCCACTCTGGATGGCACGCTGCGGCCAGCGCACCGCGCTGATCCGAAGCCAGGAGCCAGGTGCTTCTCCTGGTCTCCCATGGGGTGCAGGGCCCAAGCACTTGGGCCATCCTCCACTGCACTCCCGGGCCACAGCAGAGAGCTGGGCTGGAAGAGGGGCAACCAGGACAGAATCTGGCGCCTCAACTGGGACTAGAACCAGGGGTGCCAGTGCCGCAGGCGGAGGATTAGTCTATTGAGCCGTGGCCCCAGCCCTTTCTTTTGTTTTTTTTTGAGATTTATTTTATCTGAAAGTCAGAGTTACATAGAGAGGGGAAGAAACAGAGAGAGAGAGAGAGAGGAGAGAGAGGAAAAAGAGGGGAGAGGGGAGAGAGGTGAGAGGAGAGAGAAGAGAGTGGAGGAGAGAGAGAGAGAGAGAGAGAGAGAGATTAATTTTCCATCTGTTGGTTCATTCCCCAAATGGCTGCATCAGCTGGGGCTGGGACAGGCCAAAACCAGGGTCTGGAGCTTCTTCTGGGTCTCCCATGTGGGTGCAGGGGCCCAAGCACTTGGGCTATCTTCTGCTGCTTTCTCAGACACATTAGCAGGGAACTGAGTCAGAAGTGGAGCAGCTGGGTCTTGAACCGTGGCCAATATGGGATGCCAGTGTCCCAGGCAGTGGCTCTGCCCGTTAAGCTACAGCGCCGGCCATTTTTCAACTCTCTTTGCCCTTCTTGCTCACTTCCTCCTCACATGCCCTCAGCACCTACACTCTCCTCACATGGTATTATAATTATCTATTTTCTTCCATATCTCCTCCCATTAGACCATAAACTCCTTGAGGGCAGGTAGTAAAGCCTACTCAATAGTATGCTCAGTGTCTTGTACAGAGCCTGGCTTATCATGGGCATTCAATAAAGATCTACTAAGTGAATAAATGAATGATGTCTCACATTCTTGTCCTGCTTTAATCTTACAAGGTACTTTCATATGTTGACTCTCATAATACTGTGAGACAGGCAGGAGACCATTATCACCCCTTTTTATAGAACTGAGACTAAGGCCAGGGTTATGGCAAAGCAGGTAAAGCCACCACCTGGGATGCTGGCATCCCATATGAGTGTTCGTTGGAATCCTGGCTGTTCCACTTCAGATCCAGCTCCCTGGTGCCTGGGAAAGCAGCACAAGATGGCCCAGACGCTTGGGGCCCTGCACCCACGTGGGGAGATCCAGAAGAAGCTCCTGGCTCCTGGCTCTGGATCGGCACAGCTCTGGCCATTGCGGCCATTTGGAGAGTGGACCAGCAGATGGGAGATCTTGATCTTGATCTCCCTTTCTCTCTCTGTTTCCTCCTTTCTCTGTAACTCTGCCTTTCAAATAAATACATAGATCTTTTAAAAAAAATGAAAAAAATGGAGGTGGGACTAAGAAAGGTAAATAAGGTATAAAACCTGAGGGCAAACAGCCTGCAGTTTTAGGAGACACCAGGAATCCCCTCTGTGGATTCCTGTTCTGGAGTTCTTTTCTGTCTTCAGAACTTGTTTTTTTTATTTGTTACCTGAGCCGAGTGCCAAGGGCAAAACCCACTTATTCCATGAGCCCTTCATATCCCTCCCTGCCAGGTCTCCACACATCACTCTGCTGGTTCCTTTCACTTCTGACTTAGGCCTAACTTTTACTTAAGAGCCATACAATTCCTTCCTATTTGCAGATGAAATATGATAAACGTTATCTTTTTCCATGGATTCTTCAGTTCGTCTGCCTGGCCTCTCCCATTTGCAGGGTGTGACTGTGGAATGCGGCATGAGATGGGGGTGACATGTGAGGGGACGATGTGGCTGACTGGTGTGGCCTGCATGTGCCGCTCAGGGGACCATCAGGGCAAGGGCCTGCACTGCTGAGACCCCACCTCCCATCTCCAACAGATGTCTGGATAAAATGAACGGGTTGGGGGCAGGAGAATGCTGCTGACAAGGCACCAGCAGAGGTTGATTTACCTCTGAAAGTGTTTTGGGTAAAGGTGACTCAGTCAAGATGAGGGGGAGGCTGGCGCCTAGGCTCACTAGGCTAATCCTCTGCCTGTGGCGCCGGCACACCGGGTTCTAGTCCCGGTCAGGGCGCCGGATTCTGTCCTGGTTGCCCCTCTTCCAGGCCAGCTCTCTGCTGTGGCCTGGGAGTGCAGTGGAGGATGGCCCAAGTACTTGGGCCCTGCACCCCATGGGAGACCAGGAGAAGCATCTGGCTCCTGCCTTCGGATCAGCGCAGTGTGCCGGCCACAGTGGCCATTGGAGGGTGAACCAACGGTAAAGGAAGACCTTTCTCTCTGTCTCTCTCTCTCACTGGCCACTCTGCCTGTCAAAAAAAAAAAAAAAAAGAGGGAGAAAGTAGTCATGGCATACTTGCTGACACTAACTGTACAAGAGGGCTTCAAAAAGCTTGTGGGAAAAGGGAATTAACAGTTGCTTACTTTGGTGCAAAAATATATTAAAATCCAAGCGTAGTTTTTTCATAATACCCATCTCCCAGGAACTTTTTGAAGTACCCTGCAGTTTATAATTGCAAGCAGCTGGACTCAATTGTATTCCATTCTCCTTTCCACATATCCCTGAGGATGGAAGTTAAGGAGAAGACAAAGGAGGGAATCTCTTAGGAAGCAAGCAGTCTTTTCCTTAAAAGAGAAAGGACAAAAGCAGTAATTTTACATATCTAAGAAAAATGGAATGTCATGGATGTTTGTGCCTGGCAAATTACAATGCGGGTGACATGCGAGCTTGTTGGTGTTGAGTCAGCTGCACACACAGCACTCAGATCATAAAGCAGTAGCAACCATGGCCTCATGCCACACGGAGCCTTTCCCTGCATCCAACTTACCAGAAAGCTACACAGAAACTTAAAAGTCACACACAGAAGACCTGCCACCTGAGGCATGTTCACTATGTGCCAGGAACTCTGTATCTATTTTTATTCCTTAGAGGACCACTGATGATAAACTCGGATTTCCTAAACGGAACCGAGGTCCAGAGAGGTCAGACAGCCTGCCCAAGGTCACACATGTGGTTGGTAGGTTTCCAGAACTCCCACCGAAGTGTGCTAAGTGAGCTCATGACTCCTAACTATTGGGCTAACCTGCCTCACAGGACACGCACACATCTCTTACTATTTAACGGGTGGGCAACTGCTCCCTCTTCTGCCTATACTACATTTTTTTTTTACATCCATGACACAAACATGGCTTATGTGTTGTGTATTTCTGCAAGTAGACTGCGAATTTCTGGAGGGAAGTGCCAGGCACCATTTTTTATTTTTGTCTTCACAGTCAGCTACGCATTAACTGGCACCCAGTAGGATAGTCTGAAGGCCACCACGAAGGTGATTAAAAAGTGGGAGTCCAGGATTAAAAACAGGCTCTGAAGGAGTAGGATGGGGACAGGGGCATCCATTCGGCGACGTGGTGGTCCCTGGACCCGAGTGAGACGCGTGGATGCGACGATAACTAGCCGGTCAGTGTCTTTCCCTACAAGCGGGGACCCACTGTAGGGGCAGAGGTCACGACCGAGGGCACGAATCACCCAAGGGACAATTTACTTGAGCGCTCTTCAGCAGAAAACCCAGAAGCCGCGCGCAAAGACCGCAAGGACCACCAGGTGGACGCCTCCGTGCGAGTCTGCCCGAGCAGCCAGGGGCCGGGGCCGGCTGCCGGGGTTGATAAAGGGCGCCGAGTGCACCGGCACTCCGCGATAAAGGGGTGTGGCCGCCGGGTCGCACGTGTCCCCGGTCCGGTCCCACAGCGCCGGCACCCCGGGCGCCGGGGGTCTTCCTGACCGAGCACGGGGAAGCCTGGGCGCGCCGGCCGCTGTAAACCGCCCGCGACTGTACCCCCTCTCAACGGCCCGGCGGGGCTGTCTGGGGTCGGCGGCCCCCGAACCGCCTTCCCTACGTCCCTCCGCCGCAGGCTCGCTTCAGCCGACCCAGGCTCTCCGCTCTCCTCTCGCACCGAGCCTACGCGGCGGGGAGAGGGCGCCAGACTGCGCGAGAGTTCCGCCCAAATCCCGCGAGAATCGCCTGCCGCTGCCGCCGCCGCCGCCTCTTACGTCTTTCCCTTTGACAAGTCGCCGCCGCTGCAGCAAAAATAAAGGACACGGCCGCCGCAGCCACTGCCGAGCCGGGCTCGGGTCGCCAGAGCCGCGCCCCACCTCCGCCAGCTCAGGAGCCGCGTACGGTAACGCCTCGTCTCTGCCCTTCTGCCGGTCGTGTGTGTGTGTGTGTGTGTGTGCGCGCTCGGCCGGCCCGGCAAGGCCGGCTGGGGCCGTTCCGGGGCCGCCGTCGCCGCGCGGGGCTGCTGGGGTCCCGGGTGGGCGGCAAGACGGAGGCCCGAGGGCACCTCCGTGGCGCCGTGTGGACCCCTGGCTACAGAGGCCTCTCGTCTCTCGGGCGTCTCCGGAGCCGCGTGAGAAGCCGAGCCGACGGCCACAGAGGGCCGGGGGACCCGCCCCTCCAGGAGATTGCCGGCCCAGTCGCTGGGCCCCTTTCACAGGGGTCGCGTCTCCGACCCTCTCCCCTACCCCTTTATCCGCTAACGAGCGCCCCGCCCTTGGCCGGGGCTCGGGCCGGGGGCTCCGGGGACGGCCGCCACCCGGGTGCCCCCAGTCGCCGGCTGCCTTCTGAGGGGTGGAGGTGGGGACGGCGTGCCTTCTCCTCGCCCCTGCCTTGGGGCGGGGGCAGCTCTTCATCTGGTAAAAACCTTTCTCCCCAGCTCCCGCCGCGTTCAGATAGCAATTTATAAAGCCCCTTGCCGGGGGTGGGGGTGGGGTGGGGGAGCCCGGGCGCATTCTCGGGTCTCCGGGGTGGGATGAAGCCGACGATGATGACAGGAGCTGTCCTGAGGAGCATGGTGAAATCTTTTCTGTGATGGGGTGAGGGTTCCTGGGAGACACGAGGAGGACTGGAGCCGGTACCGTCTCTCCCAGGGGGTTATGTAAAAGACATGCTGTCCATCTTAGAGAGCTGTGAAATAGCCACAGGGTTTACCTTACTTCAATAATAATTAAAAAAAAGTTCATGATTGGAAAATCTGGAAAATCAAATAATAGGAATAACAAATGCGAACAAACCCATCATTGTCATTCTGTCTCCAAGGATGGCATTTTGTGGTTAACATTTTGATGTATTTGCTAATAAACACTTATTCCCAACCCCAGTAGTACTGCCTCATCGTTGAATGAGACTTCCTCTTTCTACATATGTTCCAAAAATGATTTGTTTTAGCTGAATTGTTTCTTTGGCCTGCTTGATTAAAACTAGTTGCTTGTTTATTATAACTGGCTGTACTCTGTCATCGCTGTCTTGTTCGTTGGCTCCTCTTCCTGAATGATTGTCAGCTAAATTTGAAAAAAATCGAACCCCCCAAATTATGTGCATCTAGTGCATATATATTTTTACAATTCTACTTGTGGTGGGTGTTCGAAAAGGGAAAACAAAGAAACTGATTAGTGGGGAAAAAACCCGATAACCTCAAGGTTTTATAAAATTGATCTCCATTGGTTATTTTTAGGCCCAAAATGTTACGTGACATTGTTGCATAGTGCTTCTTGTGGTTAGAGTGGGAGGGGGATGTGCCTTTGATTAGGTGTGTTTCCATAGCTTGTGTTTAGACAGGGAAAAGAGTGTCCTAGGTGTTTTATGCATATTTGTACATGCATATAAACACGTATGTATCCACCTGTACACATTTGTACATTTTGAAAGTGAGTTAAAATGTGTTATTATATGAAGAAAAAAACCCCAATTTTAGGTAGGGCAAAGAATGGTCATAATATTTTCCCCAAATCACATGGCAGGATTATATGGCAAAATGAGACATCTAGGGAGGTTGGAAATCTGGAGGCTTTTAAAAATAGGATAGATTGTCATCTGTCTGGGGTTGCTGTCATTGGAATGGATTGAATGGCCTATTTAGGCTTCTTGTAATTCTAAACTTCTATGAATTTTGCTTTCTCTAAGGTTCCTATCACTTTGTTTCTTAAATTTCCCATCATGCTGTTTGAATGTGATTCTTGCTTGTTCATTTGCTGGGCATGTTTTCCATTCCTAGTGAAGACATCCTGGTGGTGCATGGAGGAGAAAGCAAATGTAAATGGGTCACTTAGTCTACTTACTAATATAAACTTCTCCTGAAAATCCTGTTTGCCTTGAAAGATTTTGGAGCATGTGTTGTTGATTGAATTGTGTTGGTTAGTAGAGGATGCACATAATAAATAGTAGAACAATTCTAATATCCTAAGCATTTCCCCCTCAAAAAAGTAAGTCTAAATTACTTTTTAGTATTTGAAATAGAAAAAAAGGAGTGGGGGACTGGATACATTGAACAGCTAATTTTTAAAAATTCAGACTTGCACAACTTAAAATGATGATATTATATTGTGGTTTGGGGTGTGCGGAGAACTTGTGTTAGTATACAAGCAGATTATGGAACAAAAATTGAATTTTATAGTTGGCCAATTATATAATAACATGTACCAAACTTACTGTAATCTACTGAAGGTAATTTTTTAATATGTTATTTCTCTGTTTATGCAACTTGGGATTCTTTTTAAAAAGATTTATTTATTTATTTGAAAGGCAGAGTTACAGATAGGCAGAGGCAAAGAGAAAGAGAGAGGTCTTCCATCTACTGGCATTGCAGATGGCTTCAATGGCCAGAACTGGCTCAATCTGAGGCCAGGAGCCTGGAGCCCCTTCCAGGTCTCCCACGTGGGTACAGGGGCCCAAGGACTTGGGTCGTCTTCCACTCCTTTCCCAGGCCATCAGCAGAGAGCTGAATTGGAAGTGGAGCAACCAGGTCTCGAATTGGCATCTTTATGGGATGCTGGCACTGCAGCTGACGGTTTTACCCACTATGCCACAGCACCAGCCTCAATAATTTCTTTAATTGTAAGTAAAACTTTGGCTTTTCTGGGTCTCCTACATGGGTGTGGGGCCCAAGCACCTGGGCCATCTTGTGCTGCTTTCCTAGGCACATCTGCAGGTAGCTAGATCAGAAGTGGAGCAGCTGGGACTTGAGCCAGTGTCCATATGGGATGCCAGCATTGCTGGTGTTTGCTTGACCTGCACAGTACTGGCCCCATGGTAAAGTTCTTGTATACCCTTTACTCATATTCACTAATGTCTGTAACTTATATAACCAGAGTGCAGTTATCAAAATAAAGAAATTAGCCTTGATATGTTACTGTTAACCAGTTTTATTTGAATTTCACCAATCTCCACCCCACCTCACATCTTTTTTTTTTTTTTTAGGTTTCTGGACTTAATCCAGGATTGCATTTAATTGTTGTGTCTTTTTTAGTCTTCTTCAATCTCTAACAATTCCTCAGTTTTCTCTTTTTTATATTTTTTATGACCTTAACGTTTTTGATGAGTACAGGTTGGTTATTTTGTAGAATTTTTCTCATTGTGGGGTTGTCTGTGTTTCTCATGATTAGATTGAAGTTATGCATATTTTTCAAGAAAACTACAGAAATGATATGTCCCTCTCAATGCATGGTTTTAGGGGGTTCATGGTGTTATGTCTTATTGCTAGTGGTATTTTAACCTTGACGCTTTGTTAAAATGATTTCTGCTGGGTTCTGACTATAAAGTTACTGTTCTCCCCCCTTGAAATAGATACGTTGAGACTATACAGTTACATGTTTCACCTCACGCTTTCTCCCATTGATTGCAACTTCATTGGTGGATATTGTCTGCAACAATTATTACTGTGGTATTTGCCTATGGTGATTTTGTATTTCTCTTATTTCTTCTATGCTTATTAATTGAATTTCTTCTGTAAGGGTGAGATATCCTTTTCATTGTCATTTATTTATTCAAGTCTTTTTATTTATTTTTTTTCCAAGTCTTTATATCAGTATATCTTTAGAGGTATTTTATTTTATTCTGTGGCTTATAATTCAGTTCTCTCTTTAAGATTTATTTATTTATTTGAAAGGCAGAGTAACAGAGAGATCTTGTATCCACTGATTCACTCCCTAAATAGCCTCAATGGCCAGGGCTGGTCTAGGCCGAAGCCAGGAGGCAGGAGTTTCTTCCCCGTCTCCCATGTGGGTGGCAGAGGCCCAAGGATTTGGGTCATCTTATGCCATTTTCCAAGGCCCATCGACAGGGAGCTGGATCAGAAGTGGATGTCAGCGCTGCAGGTGGTGGCTTCATCTGTTGCACCACAGCGGCACTGGCCCCTCAATACTGTATTTTGTTGCTCACATTGTTCCAGCTTTGGCCCTTGAGAGCTCTTTTAGGTTGGACTATACTCCAAGAACTTCCTTATATTCTGGTTCCACAGGCTATCCATGATCATCCTCTGTTTCTCCCTGCCCCAGTCCTAGAGTCAACCATTTCTCCAAGGGACTCTAAATCTTTTATTGGAGAATAGTATTTAAAATCAAGATCTGGATATCCAACACCACAAGGTTCATCTGACCCTTCCCATTTCCTTATTTATAACTTCTTTCTGTGACAATAACTTGGCTGTCATTATTTATTGTTTAAGTGAGTATACTCACTTGTTGTTTATAGTTCTAGCATCCGTATCAATAAGTTACTGATTGCTAACCAAAACCCTATGAAAAGTATACTTATTAATTAAAGTGAATATACAAATGTCATTTTTATCTTTAGCCTGACAGCATCTAACTAAAATACTATTATGCAGTGTTAACTAGGTTAGTTATTTTTTTCCCCTTGCTTCCTTTACTGTGGTTATGTTATTCATGTGTAATGCAGTTAGGTTTATTTGTTACTATTTGTAATCCATTTGGAGTTTCCCCCAATCCTGATTGCTTTTAATTAATTATTATTATTTGGTATGTAAAACACTACAGTTACTAAATGCTACTATATGGAAAGGTATACCCCAGGAGATGTTACTCTTTGTTCTACTGCCTCATTCCCATCCATTACCTTTGTCTCCACCTCTTTCCATGCCCTATAGGTAGCCCATCTCTTTAGTTTATTTCTGCTTTTATTTCTTTTATTTTAAAGATTTGTTTATTTGAAAGGCAATTACAGAGAGGGAAAGAGAGACCAACGTTCCATCCATAGGTTCACTCCCTAAATGGCCACAACAGCTGGGGCTGTGCCAAGCTGAAGCCAGGAACCAGGAACTCCATCCTGGTCTTCCATATGGGTGACAGGGGCCCAAGCACTTGGGCAGTCTTCTGCTGCCTTTACAGGCACATTAGCAGAGAGCTGGATCAAAAGCAGAGCATTCAGGACTGGAACCTGTGCTGCTATATGAGATGCTGGTGGCAACTTAACTTGCTGTACCTCAACACTAGCCCTCCTTCTTTCGTTTATTTTACATAAATGAATATACACATTTTCTTATCACTTTCTTTCTTCTCATACTTTTAAAAATTAATATACAATTAATGTACCATAAAACTCACCTTTTTCTTTTTAAACTTTTAAAAATTTATTTGAAAGAGTTAGAGAGAGGAGATTCAGAGAGAGATCTTCGTCTGCTGGTTCACTCCCCAAATGACAGCAATGGCAGGACTGGGCCAGACCAGGAGTCGGGAACTTCTTCCAGGTCTCCCACATGGGTGCAGGGGCCTAAGGACTTGGTCTGTCTTCCCCTGCTTCCCCAGGTGCATTAGCAGGGAACTGGATCAGAAGTGGAGTAGTCAGGACTTGAACTGTGCCCATATGGGATTCTGATGTTGCAGGTGGAAGCTTAATGTGCTACACTATGACCCTGGCCCCAAAACTCACTTTATTTTATTTTTTCTTTAATTGATTAACTTACTTGAAAGGCAGAGTTGCAGAGGCAGAGCAGTTGAAAGAGGTTGAGAGGTCTTCCATCTGCTGGTTCACTCCTCAAATGGCTACAATGGCCAGAGCTGGGCCAATCTGAAGCTGGGAGCCTGGAGCTTCTTCCAGATCTCCCACCTGGGACAGGGGCTCAAGCACTTGGGCCATCTTCTACTGCTTTCCCAGGCCATAACAGAGAGCTGTTGGGACTAGAACCAGCCAATATGGGATGCTGGCAGTGCATTAACCACTATGCCACAGCAGTAGCCCCCAAAACTCACCTTTTTGAACTAGCAAATAAAGATCTTTCTCTGAATCTCCTCTCTCTCTCTAACTCTGCCTTTCAAATAAATAAAAAAAATTAAAAAGAAAAAAGATGAGTTTTATGGCACATTGATTGTATATTAATTTTAAAAAGTATGAGAAAAAAAGAAAGTGATAGCGGAAAATGTTATGTTTTTATGTAAGAAGAATGCAAAATTCAGTGGTTTTTAATATGTTAACTGTCACCACTAATTCCAGAACATTTTTTTTTTTTTTGAGATTTTATTTATTTTATTTCAAAGGTAGAGTTACAGAGAGAGGGAAAAGGAAAGGTCTTCCATCTGCTGGTTCACTCCCCAAATGGCTGCAATGGCTGGAGCTGAGCTGATCTGAAACCAGGAGCCAGGAGCCTCTTCCAGGTCTCCCACGTGGGTGCAGGGGCCAAAGCACTTGGGCTGTCTTCTCCTGCTTTCCCAGGCCATAGCAAAGAGCTAGATCAGAAGAGGAGCAGCTGGGACTTGGACCAGCACCTAAATAGGATGCTGGCACTGCAGGCAGAGGCTTAGTCTACTGTGCCATAGTGGCACCTCCCAGAACATTTTCATCACCCCAAAAAGATGCTCTATTAGTAGTCACCTCTGGTATCCCCTTCCTAATTTACTTTCAGTATGGATTTGCCTATTCTGGATATTTTGTGTAAATGGGATCATATAAAAGTGGCTTTTTGTGTCTGACTTCTTTCATTTGGCATACTTTTTCCAAAGTTCATCCAGGTTGTAGCATGTATTATGACTTCATTCCTTTCGTATGGTGCATTGATATTCCATTGTATGAATATACCACTTTTTGCTCATGTGTCAATTGATGGACATTTGGTTTTCTGCTCACTAGCTGTTATGAATAAATCTGCTGTGAACATTCATGTACAATTTTTTGTGTGGACATATGTTTTCAATTCTCCTAGGCATGTACCTGGGTCATAGGATTACTCTGTATTTAACTTTTTGAGGAACTGCCACCTATTTTCCTATTGCCTTTTTTTAAACTAGAAAATTGTGGTCAAAATGACCCCCAAGTTAAGTTCATTCTTTTGAAAATATATTCTTTTCATATTTTCCCTTCTGCTTTAGAACTATTTGTACTCCACAGTACTAACAAATGTGTACATGTATTTCAACTTATTCAACCACTCTTCTATGTGTGGGCAGTTAGGTAGTTTTCTGTGTTTTACGTTTATGACTGATGTTGCTATAAATGACCTGTGCATATGTATTTTTATATTGTTAGAGGTATATGGGATTGCTGGGTCAGAAGTTAAGTGCACATGTAGTTTTTCTAGCTGTTCCCAAAATTTCTTCCTAAAGTATTGAACCAATTTGCATTCCCACTAGTAATATATGAGATCACCTATTTTTCCCACAGGCTCAACCATGGAATGTGTTGTCATTCTTTTTATTTTGGCAGAGGTAAGAGATGAGAAAAAATGCTTTGTAGTCATTCCAGTGGCCCTTTGTGGAAGGGCATTTAATGCTTGTGGTTGGCAGGTTCTTATAGCTTGAAAATGAAAGAGGGGCATTTGGCACAGTGGTTAATCCACTGCTTGGGACTCCCACATCCCATATCAGAGCAATTTGGTTGTGGTCCTGGCTCTGCTCTGGACTCCAGCTTGCTGCTAACACAGACCCTAGGAGGTGGCAAGTTATTGCTCAAATACTTGATGGAGCTCAGGGCTCTTGGCTTCAGCCTAGCCCAACCCTGGCTGTTGGCATTGGGAGAGAACCAACAGCTGGGAGCTAGCTTTTTGTGCCTATCTCTGTGTCTTTTAAAGAAAAAACAAAGAAGGTACAGAAGAATGGGGAAGGGTTGATTGATAGGTGGTTTTTAAAAAAAATTATTTATTTTATTTGAAAGGCAGCATGACAGAGACAGAGGAAAAGCCAGAGGTTTCCTATCCACTAGTTCATTCCCCAAATGCCTGCAATGACTGGGGCTGGGCCAGGCCAAAGCCAGGAGCCAGGAATTCCATCCAGGTCTCCTATGTGGATGGTAGGACCCCAAATATTTGGGCCATCATCTGCCACCTTCCAGATGCAGAGCTGGATCTAAAGCATAAGCAGTACTTGATCCCAGGCAGTTCGATTTAGCGTCCACTCCTGATGGGTACTAGGTTATAGCTAGATGAGAGTAAGAAGTTCTGGAGTTCTATTGCACTGTAGGGTAACTATAGATAATGTTAATACACATTTCTCTGTTAAAAAAAAAAAAAACTATAAGATAGGATTTTAAGTGTTTTCATGATAAAGAAGTGGTAAATGTTTGAAGAGATAAATATATTTACCCTGATTGGATATTATACAATGTAAACATGTACTGAAACATCACATAAGTATGTACAATGAAAAATTATTAATTTATTTGAAAGAGTAATAGAGAAATAATGATCCTGTTAGTTCATTCCCTAAATGCCCAAAATAGCCAGGGTTGGGCCAGGCTGAGACTAGGAACCCAGAACTCAATTAGGGTCTCCCACTTGGGTGGTAGGTACCTAAGTACTTGCCTCCCAGGATACACATTAGCAGGAAGCTGGATTGGAAATGAAAATGAGACTCAAATCTTGTCAATCTGATATGGAATATGGGTGTCTCAAGTGGCAGCTTATCAGCTGCACCACAATGCCTGCCTAATATGTACAATTTTTATATGTCAAAATTTTAATAAAAATAAATAAATAATAAAAAGAAAATGAAAGATATCCACTAATATTGTATTGATAGCTTATATGTATATGTTATTATATGCAGGTAAAATTGATTAAATGCAATTTCTGGCCTAGCTAGGATTACTCATTTGAAAGCTTTTCGTATTTAAAGGAGGAAGTGCATTGATTCATAATACTTGTGCTCTGAAATACCTGCAGAGTTTACCCAGAGAGCTGAAGTTGTACAGATATTTCTCTCTGGAATTTCCATGATACAGGCCTTACTTCCCATTGTATGCTACTTACTTTGAACAGTACACAGAGTGTGGATTGACACCCATAGTTTAGTAGTTACTTTGATTAATAGTGGTAGTATCTGGAACCTCTCTTAGTTTCATAGAGAAGAAGGCCAATCTTTTTCAAGATTTGTTTTATTTGGTTTAGTGGGTAAAGCTGCTGCTTGCAGTGCTGGCATCCCATATGAGTGCTGGTTTGAGACCTGGCTACTCTGCTTCCGATCCAGCTTTCTGCTATGGCCTGGGATAGCAGGAGAAGATGGCCCAAGTGCTTGGGCGCCTGTACCTGCGTGGGAGACCTGCAAGAGGTTCCTGTTCCTGGCTTTGGATCAGCTCAGCTGCAGCCTTTGCGGCCATTTAGGGAGAGAACCAATGGTTGGAAGACCTCTCTCTGCCTCTGCCTCTCTGTAACTCTGTGTTTCAAATAAATAAATAAATAAATCTTAAAAAAAAAAAAAAAAGAAAAGAGATATATAGAGAGAGGGAGAGACAGACTGAGAAGGATCTTCTATCTGCTGGTTTACTCTCCAGATGGCTGCAATGGTCAGGGCTGAAAGTCCCTCTGAGTCTGTCATGTGGGTGACAGGGGCCTAAGCAGTTGGGCCATAGTAGAAGGCCAAATCTAAAGAAGATGAAATTGAGAGTTTGAAGTTCTGGATTAGAATGATCCTATCAGATTTTATTGCTGCCAAGAAACTAACACACCATGGAAAAATTCCTAACTTATTGGCTAACAAGTTCTGCCCAGTGAGGCTGGCAATCTAGGTTCTTTCCCAGAAAGGACACTACTCTAGGTGTTTGGAACATGTTAATAAAATGTCAAAGCTTCTTGTACTTGAGGAGCTTGTATTTCAGTGGTTTTCTTGTTGTTCCCAGGAAAACAGATGCTGAATATTGATTATGAATAGAACCAGTAGATGTTTGGTATAAACCTAAAATAAAATCACTGTTGGTGTTTAAAATAAAAAACAAACCTCAGATAACACTTGATTTTACTGGTTTCAGAAAGAGGCTGATGAATTTACAGAATGGTGACCTATGTTGTTTATCAGTCTTTGCTCTCTCAATTTATTTACTAATTTTGAAGTTCAGGCTGTTACTTATTTAATTTAAGGTACACAACATGATGTTCTAATGTACATGTACATAGTGAAATGATTATTACATATAAGAATTTAACAGTTACATTTTTTGTGTGTTTGTGGTGGAAACACAAATCTACTTTCAGAAAATTTTCAGTATGCAATATTATTATAGTGTAAATGCCATATTTTAGATGTCTAGATTTATTCATCCTATACAACAGCAACTTTGTACCCTTTGACCTACATCCCTTCCTTCCTCCTTTTGGTAACCAATGTTCTCTCTATATGTTTCTCTCCCGGCCCCATATTCTAGATTCTGCTTTTAAGAGAGAACATGTGGTATTTTTCTTTGTGTGTCTGGCTTATTTTACTTACCATAATGTCTTGTAGGCTCAACTATGTTGTCCTGAATTACAGGATCTTCTTTCTTAAAGCTGAATAATATTCCATTGTGTGTGTATGTGTGTGTGTGTGTGTGTGTGTGTGTAACTCACAGTTTCTTTATCCAGTCATCTATTTAAGAGGCATTTCGTTTGTAATTGTATCTTGGCTATTGTGAGCAATGCTGTCATTGCCATGGGAATGCAGATATCTCTATGAAGTGCTGATTTCTTTTCTTCATCTTTGTCATCATCTTTTTTTTTTTTTTTTTTTGAATAGAGGAAACCAGCAAGATTTATTGTAAGTGAAAGTATGCAAGAAAGGGAGAGTGGGCAGACTGGGGGTGAATGGGGTGGGCGGGACAATTGCCAAGGTGCTAATTTCATTTCCTTTAGTTGTATACCCAGAAGTGAGATTGCTGGATCATATGGTGGTTTAATGTTTTTGGGATCTTCCATCCTGTCTTCCTAATGGCTGTTCCAATTAACATTTTCACAGTGAGCAAGTATTCCCTTACCTACACCTTACCTACACCTGTTATCTTTTATTTACTTTTTAAAAAGATTTATTTATTTATTCAAAAGGCAGAGTGACAGAGAGAGAAGAGGCAAAGAGAGAAAGAGATCTTCCATCCACTGATTCATTCCCCAAATGCTCCCAGCAGCCTGAGTTGGACCAAGGCAAGGCCAGAGTCCTGGAACTCCATCTGGGTTTCCTGTGTGGGTGGGAGAAGCCCAATGGCTAGGACCATCTTCTGCTGCTTTCCCAGGAGCGTTAGTGTGGTGCTGGATGGGAAGTGGAACCCCAGGACTCAAACCATACCCACATGGGATGCTGGGATTGCAGGAGGTAGCTTAACCCACTGTGCCACAGCACCAGCTCCTCTTTTTTACTTTTTATGACATTTCTATGTCCTGAAATTTAATTACTTAGCTGTCTACCTTTTATAATTTGTCTTCTTCATTAGAATGTAAACTCCATGAAAGCAGAAACTTTTTATGTCTTCTTCATTCCAGTACCTTAGGAAATTTTCTGGCACATAAGAAGCCAGGAGCACAACTCTAGGAAGCTGTCTGTTGAGTAAAATTTGTCTCTAAATTAGATAAAGTGATTCTACTTAGTTTCTCTTTCTTTCCTTCCTTCCTTCCTTCCTTCCTTCCTTCCTTCCTTCCTTCCTTCCTTCCTTCCTTCCTTTCTTTCTTTCTTTCTTTTTATTTCTTTATTTTTTTGACAGGCAGAGTTAGACAATGAGAGAGAGACAGAGAAAGGTCTTCCTTCCATTGGTTCACCCCCCAAATGGCCGCTACAGCCAGCACACTGCACTGATCCGAATCCAGGAGCCAGGTGCTTCCTCTTGGTCTCCCATGCGGGTGCAGGGCCCAAGCACTTCGGCCATCCTCCACTGCCTTCCCGGGCCATAGCAGAGAGCTGGACTGGAAGAGGAGCAACCAGGACAAAACCTGGCGCCCCAACCGGGACTAGAACCTGGGGTACCGGCGTCGCAGGTGGAGGATTAGCCAAGTGAGCCGCAGCGCTGGCCTCTTTTTTCTTTTTTTAAAAGCTTATTTATGGGGCAGGTGCTGTGGCATGATAGGTGAGGCCTCTGCCTGCAGTGCTGTCATCTCATGTGGGCACTGGTTCGAGACCCAGCTCCTCTACTTCTGATCCAGCTCTCTGCTGTGGCCTGAGAAAACAGTGGAAGATGGCCTTGGGCTCCTGCACCCTCATGGGCTCCTGCACCCTCATGGAAGACCTAGGGGAAGCTCCTGGCTCCTGGCTTCAGATCTGCCCAGCTTTAGCTGTTGAGGCTGTTTGGGGAGTGAACCAGCAGGAAGACCTCTCTCTGTCTCTGTTTCTCCCTGTCTCTCTCTACTTCTGCCTTTCAAGTAGATAAAAAAATTTTTAAGGCTTATTTATTTATTTGAAAGGCAGACTGACATAAAAAGAGAGGGAGAGATCTTCCATCTGCTAGTTTACTCCCCAAATGCTCACAACAGCCAAGGCTGGGCCAGGCTGAAGCCAGGAGCCTGGAACTCTCTCATGTGGGTAGCAGGGACACAAGTACTTGGGCCATTTTCCACTGCTTTCCCAGGCACATTAGCAGGGAGCTGGATCAGAAGTGGAGCAGCTGGGAATCGAGTTGGTGGCCATTTAGGATGCCGACATTGAAGTTGGTAACAACCTACTATGCCACAGCACCAGCCCTGGTTTGATTTCTTAAAGCATGTTTTTAGGTCTGTTTTGCCTTAGAGGAACGTTAGAAGAGGAGTAAATGTTAGAACAGTAATTGGTGTAAAGATCAGCCTTTGTTCGCTGGCACCGCGGCTCAATAGGCTAATCCTCTGCCTAGTGGTGCCGGCACACCGGGTTCTAGTCCCGGCCGGGGTGCCGGATTCTGTCCCGGTTGCCCCTCTTCCAGTCCAGCTCTCTGCTATGGCCTGGGAGTGCGGTGGAGGATGGCCCAAGTACTTGAGCCCTGCACCCACATGGGAGACCAGGACAAGCACCTGGCTCCTGCCTTCGGATCAGCGCGGTGCGCCGGCCGGCCATGCCGGCCATTGGAGGGTGAACCAACGGCAAAGGAAGACTTTTCTCTCTGTCTCTCTCTCTCTCACTGTCCACTCTGCCTGTAAAAAAAAAAAAAAGATCAGCGTTTGCCATTTGAAAATGAGTATTAGTGAATCATTATGCCCTGAAATACAGAGTTTTCCTTGAAAAACTTAAAACTCAATGATGTTAAGGAGCAAGGTTAAGCAAACTGTTTTTAGGGTACACAAATAGTGAAATAATAGCTTGCATTCATTTATACCTTTTTAATTTACAAAATATTTTTGTAAACATTTTCTCAACTGACCTTCCTAACACTTCTCTCCTCTCTGAGACAGGAACGTAGAGAGGGATGCCTGCCTAAGGGATGAACCCCTGAATAACATCACCCTCTAGTCGCCCTTTTTTATGATGCGACAGAAATGAACTGGTTCTCATTCTGCAACCAGAGCCTAGAAGTTGCTATGTTTTTGTAAAACTGTCAGAGCCTGAATGATGGACTTCTATATTGTATTGTGTTACAAGTTTGATCTTTTAAATAAGTGTTTGGAAGGTTACTTAATCTGTAAGCAGAAGGCATTTGTGATAAATAGGCCAAGATAGACTATTGTAATTGGCACATTCTTAAAAAAAGGTTTGTTATAAAGAAATGTCATTTAAATTCAAGCTGTAATTCTAGTAGCAAATCTGTTGTAATATCTTTTAAACTAGTATTTTAATTAAAATTTTCTACTAGTTGAGCTACCGTGAGATGGTAGTGAGATGGTTTTTGATTGTATTGTAGATTAGTATAGAGGTAGGGAGCTTGGGAAAAGGCAGCAGTGATACACCGAAGTCGTGAAATGCTAATAATAGTACAACCTGTTTCTGTTGTTTATTTTGAAGATAATTTGAATTCCTTTTGTTAATTTAAATTATTCTGAGATACGAAGGACCTTTCAAAATTCTTAAGGTGTGCTATATAAAGGAATAAAGTTAAATGCAAATTCACAAAATCACTTAGCTTTAAAGTAATTTATTGACAAAATGTGGCTTTGTTTTTTTTTTTTTTTTTTTTTTTTTTTTTTTTTTGACAGGCAGAGTGGACAGTGAGAGAGAGACAGAGAGAGAAAGGTCTTCCTTTTGCCGTTGGTTCACCCTCCAATGGCCGCCGCTGCAGCCGGCGCACCGCGCTGATCCTGGCAGGAGCCAGGAGCCAGGTGCTTTTCCTGGTCTCCCATGGGGTGCAGGGCCCAAGCACCTGGGCCATCCTCCACTGCACTCCCTGGCCATAGCAGAGAGCTGGCCTGGAAGAGGGGCAACCGGGACAGAATCCGGCGCCCCGACCGGGACTAGAACCCGGTGTGCCGGCGCCGCAAGGTGGAGGATTAGCCTATTGAGCCACGGCGCCGGCCTGGCTTTGTTTTTATAAAAATCTAAGGAATTGATGAATATGTTTTTATTCTTAAAATCTTATTTAAGATGTCTTACAGTTCTCTCAATATTATTTTCCTTTTTCATGGTGCTGTCTTGTACTGACTCCTTATCACCACCCCTCCCTTTTTGTCTGCCATCTGTTGGTTTGGCACCTTATTTTGGATTAGGCAGGCAGGAAAGGGTTTTTGTGCATAAGATAAAACTAGTCCTGTTTGGGAGCTCAGTAAGCTGAAGTGCTTATGCAGTAAGTCTGCTGATAAATTCCAGAAGTACCAAAGCCCAGAGGGCTACCAAGATAGTGATGACTCTGCAATATTATCTGCAAGTTTTTTTCTCTGACTGATGCTTTATTTAATAACTAAAAATTAAAGTCAATCATACTTAAGCACTTTTTTTTCCCACAGAAAGCTATGAATTGGCTAGATACTGTTAATAAACTTGTAAATAAGGGTAATTACATTGGAGAGTTTAGCATATAGATTGCTGGTGAAATTCTTGGCAAATAGCTGCTTACAGTACACAAAAATAAAATTTGAACTTAGTAAATATGCATTCACTTATGCTTGATTGTAGATTAATCTGTTTTTGGAATACGTAAAGACTATATGCAGATGATTCTATTGCCAGACAACATTTTGCTGAAAATTTTTATTTAACAATTTTTATTTTGTTTAATTGAAAGGCAAAGGAGAGACCTCCTATCCCTCCCTCAAGTGCCTGAGTACCAGGGTTAAAGTCCCAGCTCTGGAATGGCTCCAGCATTTGCTCTAGCTTTGCTCTGGCATTGCTCTGGCGTTACTCCTCTGATCCTGCTAATGCACACCCTGGCAGGAAGTAAATAAAGAGAAAAGTACTTGTGTTTCTTCCATGAACATGGATGGGAGATCTGGATGGAGTGCTGAGCCCCCGCCTTTGGCCTGACCCAACCTTGGCTCTTGTGGCCGTTTGGGGAGCGAACCAGCAGATAAAAAGTCTCTGTCACTATGACTTTCAAGTAAAATAAATAAGTAAATCTTGAAGAAATATGTAATCAAGTTTCATTTTTCTCTTATTTATAGATATAACTTCTTTGCTTGAAATAGGATCTAAATAAAGTCTGTACTTTGCAATTGTTTGGCATATTTTATTAAATGACTTTTAATCTTTGGACTTCTTCTTCCTTACTTACGTTTGTTGTTAAGAAACCAGGTTATTTTCCTTGACGTTTTCAGTTATCTCATTTTGTTAATTGTATCTTGTTCTGTCTTGTAAATTTCTGGTAAATTGACAGTTTTTTGTCTTGTTTTTAGTAAGAATACTTTATAGAAGGGGTTTGTGTTTCCATCAGGAGGTTCATAAGGTCTCATTATATCTTTGTGATCTTAGTAGCTATTCATGATCATTATTACTTAGATTTATTTCTCAGTTTTTTTTTTAAAGATTTATTTATTTGTTTGTAAGGCAGAAATGGGGGGGGGGGGGTGGAGAGACAGACAAATTGAGATCAAGATCTGCTGGTTCACTCACCAAATGGCTGTATCGGCCTGACCCCAGTCTAAAGCCAGGTGCCAGGAGCTTCTTCCAGATCTCTCACACGAGTGCAGGGGCCCAAGCACTTGGGTCATCTTCCACTGCTTTCCCAGGCACGTTAGCTGGGAGCTGGATTGGAAGTGGAGTAGCCAGGACTTGTGCCAGCATCCCATAGGGATGCAGGTGGAGGCTTATCTTTCTGTGCCACAGCACTGGCCCCTCTCAGGGATTTTAAAGTAGTGAAATTCTGTTACTCCTCTTTCCTGTGTTCGATGGCATTCTTTTGGATATTTCTTTAATACATAAATTGCATGTTTCAGGCACTGTATTTATAGTAGTAGTGGTACTGGGATGATTTGACAAAGTTCTGTGGTGGATTCTGTTAAGGAAAGGGTGCAAACTGTCATTAATGAAAATTTGAGAATAATGAATAAGTAGATTTTGTTCAAAGGATAATTGGCCAATAAATAGATTAAATTCTTATCATGAAAAAAAGTCTGTGATTTAGAATGTAGAGCTGGTCATTGGCATTTGTTTTTTACAAAGTTAGAAATTTCATATTCAGAAATTTTAGAAGTAATTTGGAATTGGCAGCACTTACTAGTTTCTTGAGCCAGATTTCTCAGCATAACTTCGGGAATGAGCCTAATATTGAGTTTACATAGCAATATATTTTGTATTAAAGGTTGTTAAAGGATTGGAACAGCAACTCCCAGTGTGGCTCCTTGACAAAAGTGTTTTAGGGTCAAATAAACTTAGGGAACAATATTTTATTTACTTTATCCTTTCTTGGAATGTAGCAGTACACATTTAACAAGTAAAAGACCTATAGTAAAGAAACTTGTTTAAAATTAACTCAGTGTTTTCCTAATTCATTTGATCACTGAACCTTTTCCTCCCTTATCCTGAGGAATCTTGTGATCTGAGGAACAAATTTTGGGAAATATTAGATTCGCAATAAAGAAAGATGTCCAACAGTGAAGAGTATATATGAGTATTCATACACAGAGTTTGGTTTAGTTGATTAGTTTTCATTTTATTTAAAAGGCAGAAAGATATGCATACTGGAGAGAGATCTTCTATGTGTTGGTTCACTCCCCAAAAGCCCATTAACAGTTGGGGCTGGGCCAGGCTGAAGTCAGGAGCTGTACTCAATCCTGGTCTCCCGCATGGGTGGCCAGGACCGAAGTACTTGAGATATCATCTGCTGCCTCGCAGGGTGCACATTAGCAGGAAGCTGGAAGTGGAGACTGGAAGTTAGAAGTGGAGACTGGATTTAAGACCAGGCACTCCCACATGGTTTGCAGGTGTCCCAAGTGGTGTCTTTTTTTTTTTTTTTTTAAGATTGATTGATTGATTTGAAAAGCAGAGTTACAGAGAGAAAGGGAGAGAGAGAGAGAAAGATTTTTTTACCTGCTGTTTCACTCCCTAAATGGCCACCATGGCCAGAGCCGGGCCAGATGGAAGCCAGGAACTTCATCCAGGTCTCCCAGGTAGGTGTAGTCCTTGGTCTATCTTCTGTTGTTTTCCCAGCACAGTAGCAGAAAACTGGCTTGGAAGTGGAGCAGCAGGGCTGCATCTGTTTGGAGGAAATAGATGTATATTTATTAACATTCAGGCAGTTAGGGCCATAACCTAATATGTGGAGGGCTGACTGTGTCCTTAGTGAAGACAGAAAATATGAAGATCTAGGAATTATTATCCATAAACAAATATACCTCCAGAGGAGATAGAGATATAGATAAGAGGACACTGTTAATTCTAGAATTTTGGATTTAGAAATGAATTGGAGCTCACTTAATAGGACCCCCTCATTTTATACATGAGATTTGAGGTTATATAGTTTGATTGTGGACAAACTCATTTTAAGTACATTGCATTGAAATACTTTCACACTTAATTTTCTTAACAACTCTGAAAGGTCAGTCGGTAGGTTCCATATTTTCCAAAGTATTGAATTAGAAATTTTTTGTGTCCTAAAAGCTTATTTATTTGAGAGATAGAGTTACAGAGAGAGAGAGAAGGAGGACACAGAGATCTTCCATTAACTGGTTCACTCTCTAAATATCTGCGATGGTGGGAGCTGGGCCGAACTGAAGGCAGGAGCCAGGAATTTGTTCTGGGTCTCCCATATGGGTGCGAGGGCCCAAGGACTTGGGCCATCTTCCACTGCTTTCACAGGCACATTAGCAGGGAGCTGGATCTGAAGTGGAGCAGCTGGAACTCAAACTTTACCCATATAGGATGCTGGCTCCACAGGTGGAGGCTTAACCTACCACGCCACAGTGCCAGCCCTGCATTTTTTTTTAATCAATTGGAGTTTGATTTTTCTTGACCTTCCACTTAATATTTTCTCAAACATTGAATCTATAATATATGAGGATATTTTCTTTTTTAGTTTAAAGTTGAAAAAACTTTGACAAAAAAAGGAAAGAAAGAAAGTAGTATATGCTTTTGAAATGAGAATTTGGGTCAGGAAAAAAGTTACATTTTAACAAATGGAAATAACTCCTTCCTAGGTGTGAAAAATAATATGAGGAGACTTCAAAAAGTTCATGGAAAATGGAATTAAAAATATATTTTGGTGAACAAAATGAAAACTGTATATATTGTTTTTTCATAATATATTTTCATTTTGAAGATACCTCATTTATTTAGATGATCCTTGATTTCTTCTTAAGCATCTTGTAAGTTTTTAGCGTATACTCATAGATCTGTATATTTTATTAACTTTTTATGTAGATATTTCATGAAAACATGTTTTAAAAACATTATTCAATGCATAGCTTGATGAGTTCCACAGGAGTAGGCTTATTTTCAAATTGTATTTTCTGTTAACCTGAAAGATTTCTAAAGGGTTAAAGATGAGAAACCAAGACAAGCTTCCTGTTTTCTCTGCATAGTGAGTCTTAATTGTTTTGTTTATAAGTGAATTCTTGGGGCCAGCATTGTTGGGCAAGTTGGGCCTCTGCCTGTGAGGCTGGCATCCCATATGAGAGCTGGTTCAGTTTGAGTCCTAGCTTCTCCACTTCTGCTCTAGCTCCATTCTAATGTGCCTGGGAAAGCAATGGAAGATGGCCTGAGTGCTTGATCCCTTGCCACCTATATGAGAGACCTGGATGGAGTTCCAAACTTCTGGCTTTGTCCTGGCCCAGCCCTAGCAGTTGTGACCATTTGGGAAGTGAACCAGCAGATGGAAGAAAACTCCGTGGTAACTCTGCCTTTCAAATAAATAGGATGCATCTTTTTTAAAAAGTGAATTCTTAAGGCAATGCACGTAATTCAAAGAAAGATAAACATCTATACACTTCCACATTAGTTTTGCCAGTTGGATTTTCCCTGCATGTTACAAGGCAGATTTGCTCAGGTCTTTTCTTTTGCTTTGCCTTGCCTTATCTTTTCTTTTTCCTCCCTCCCTCTTTGAAAGGCAGAGAGGAAGAACTAGTGTGAAATAGATGTCTTCCATCCATTGCTTCACTACCCAGCTGCCTGCAACATCCAGGACTGGGCTAGGCTGATGCCAGAAGCCCAGAACTCAGATTTTCCCATGTAGCTTGTGGGGACCCAGTCATCTATGGCCTCTCAGGGTACTCATTAGCAGGAAGGCCTAGGTCTTCTCTGATACAGGAATTCAGACTACTTTAAAATAAAGGTGTGGGATGCAGTGTTAAGAGATGGAAAGTTCTGCCTCCCATCATTTTGGGTGAACCAAACTATTCCCTGCCCTTTAACTTCCTTCTGGTTTATTTTGTACAAAGCACAAGCTTAAGTAAACTTGTCTTGCCATCTGGCTTTTATCTTATTTGTAGGGAGGGTAGATAACTTAGTGTCTTTGTTTACAGGAACAGTATTTTTCTGCCAACTCCTTTTTAAGTGAGAATTATAAATCTACCTCTGAATTTATAGAGATAATATCACTGTAATTATTTGCAGGAAAATGATATGTCACAAGGAAATTAAAAATGAAATTTGCTTAATATGGATACTTCTGGGAATAAATGCATTTATAACATGTTCTGTCTGGAAGAACGCAGTTAATAACGGAAAAACCATGCTTATTATTTAACTCCTGTTTGTGCTTTTATCATAAAGATAATCTTTATCCTTTTTTATCATTGTGTGCACCTCTATGCTTGATTCAGTGTTTCTACTTTCCTCCCTAAACTTTGATTTTGAAACTTTCTCAAATGTATAGGAAAGTGTTAATAGTACAGTGAACAACCATGTACTTCTTGTCTTGCTTCACAAGTTATAACATTTTGCTGCAGTTGCTTTTTTTCTCCTCTCTAAACATATATTTTGCTTTAGGTGAAGGTAAGTTGTATTAATCACAATATTCTCCATACTTTGGTATATGTCTCCTAAAAATAAGGACATCCTCCAGCATGCCCACAATACCTTTCTCACATCTAAGGAAGATAACATCAATTCGTCATTGTTGTGTAATATGTAAAGTAAATTTTTCTTATCTCCCACAGATATTTTGTAATTGTTTTTTGTTTGATTTTTTCTGATTCAGGTACATTCATGTATTACTTTTGGTTCTTATGTTTATTTAAATTACCTGCTTTTTGGGAAAAAAGATGTTAACCTGTATTGAATAATCTAGGCCAGTTGTCTTTACAATGTCCTATAATCTGAATGTGTTCCTTATTTCTTTAAGATTATATATACAGCTTTAATTTTTTTTTTTTTTTTTTTTTTTTTTTTGCATTACCACTGTATCGGTGATATTCTGTTACTCCTTGAATCGCATCAGGAGGTACTTAATACTGTTTTTCTTCCTTTGTGGTGATGATAAGTTTGACTACTTTTTTAAGGTGGTAACTACCATCAAGATCACTTTAAATGCACCCCCTCCTTTATAACTAATCAGTAATCTAGGGAGTGGTATTACTGTGGGTGAGAGTTCCCCCCTCCCCCCAGGCTCTTGCCTTGCACTTAGTGAAGTATTCTAAGTGCAGGCATGTATAAGGTACACCAAGTGAGAACACATTTTATTCAAAACGTGAGAAAGTGAGTACACACACAGGAGCACAGAGGGAAACAAGAGAAAGTGAGCCCCACACAGAAAGATACTTGTCACGAGTGGACAGTGGGTCAGAAGATTTGTCTCATAGGAGAAAGGGTGGGAGAGGGAGGCAGAGAGGGCTTCTAGTAGTCCCTTCAGCTGAGGTCTGGAGGCAGAAGAGAGCCCTTCTGGTTGTTGGCCCTTTTTATGAGGTAGGAGTTGGCACCTCTACAGGTGTGAAGCCACCTAGTAATTTTATGGTACCTCAGTATGGAACTCAGTATCCATATTATCTTTGCCCTTCTAAGTCCAAAGATGAAGCAGATAAATCCCAGGAAAGGGGCATTTTGATGGGCAAGTAGGATAGAATTATACATGGATAGTTGTGACTTCCAGCTCACAGATCCTAAACTAACTTCCTGCCTGTTTATCCCACATCACTATTTTGAGATTGTGTGAAAATTGCCTCTCACAGTTAGTCTCCTTGCCTGAATAATTGTTTTCTTTTTTTTAATTAAAAAACCCTTAAGCAATATGTGCACATGGTAACAAACCAACATAGTGTAAAACATATGTCACCTTGTTCCATATCTTCATTTTCCCATTTTTTTTCCCCCAGAGTTAACTGTTAGTCAGTTTTTTATGAGGTTTTAAACCTCTCTAGTCATACTTTCATATACTCACACAGACTGTGATTTCCCTTTTTTCACAAATATCTTATTTCACAAAGCATAGTGCATCCAGAGTTGATCCTTGTTGCAGCATAAATTAAATTTTTGTTTCTTTTTGTGGTTAATATTCCTCTGTGTGTGTGTGTGTATGTGTGTGTATACACTCCACATTTTGTTCATCTGTTGGGGGACATTAGTTTGTTTTTGCCTTTTAGTTATTATAAATAATGCTGCTGTGAACATTGTACAAATACCTGTTTGAGTCCATGCTTTTAATTCCTTGAATATAAACTTCAGAGCAATTGCTTGGTCTACATCCTAATGTATTTATTTTAACTTTATATCATGATTACATTCCAAATAATTGCAACTCTTCCTCATTGATTTTAATAGTTGCCTTGAATTTCACTGTGTGTGTGTGTGATTTATTTAACCTTTTTTTTTTTAATTTTGAGGGGGAGGGAGGGAGGGCGATGGGCTATTCCAAACAAGGCGGTGAATAGGATATTTCTCAGTTTAAGTTTGAGATGCTTTATTTCTTGATTAAATCTTGAATGTGAAAATGTTAATTTGCCCTAGTCCTATTGAACATATTTTGTAAGTATCCTTAAAAATATGACATATCGTTGCTCTTTTATTTTATGCCCTCATTTCTGAATTCAATTTCTTCGTTGGTCCTGGATTGATCTCTTGTATCCTGGCCATTCTGTCCTTCTCTTTGTTCCTTTAGTATTATTTCTAGCTCCTGTTGTGTAAAGTTGTTACAAAGCATTATTTTGTGTTGTAATTGCTTACATATAAGCATATATGAGTATTCATTGGGAGTTTGATGAAGAAAGTTTACCAATAATATTGACTGTGCTGCAGGTTGTGTTCTATAGATGCTAGCAGATTGATATTCTAAAGAATGGGAGGTTTTATTCTACAACCCAACTGACTGTTTTATTTCTCTCAAAAATCTTATTTTGGTTGAAGTCTAGTGTCTATTTTATGTCTACTGGCCTGTTGCAAATTCTGGATTGAGTATTATTAGTTTAACAGGTTGCTGGACTTGACAAATGGACCATTATTTTGCTCTTATTCTCAAAGATTCTTCCATCTAAAAACACATTTATGTTTTTAAAAACCTCAGGTTTGGGGCCGGCGCCGCGGCTCACTAGGCTAATCCTCCGCCTTGCGGCGCCGGCACACCGGGTTCTAGTCCCGGTCGGGGCGCCGGATTCTGTCCCGGTTGCCCCTCTTCCAGGCCAGCCCTCTGCTGTGGCCAGGGAGTGCAGTGGAGGATGGCCCAGGTGCTTGGGCCCTGCACCCCATGGGAGACCAGGAAAAGCACCTGGCTCCTGGCTCCTGCCATCGGATCAGCGTGGTGCGCCGGCCGCAGCGCGCCGGCCGCGGCGGCCATTGGAGGGTGAACCAACGGCAAAGGAAGACCTTTCTCTCTGTCTCTCTCTCTCACTGTCCACTCTGCCTGTCAAAAAAAAAAAAAAAAAAAAAAACAAAAAAACCTCAGGTTTGACAGCAGCCATTGTTTGGAACCATTATATTGAAAACAGAATCATAAAAACAGTATATTTGCTTTTAGATACTTGTCATGAACTTTTTGTACTAGGGCATAGTAATGATGTATTTTTACTTATTTTTTTTTTGTCAATGAAAGTTACTTTGTTTCTAATGTTACAGGAACTTCTATGAAGGAATAGGAAAGAAAGGATTTAAAAGAGCTGTTGGTACTTCTCTTTAGGGGATATATTGAGGGAGTTAGAAACTACACAGGGAGGGAGCCAGTGCTGTGGTATAGTGGGTGAAGCAGCAGCCTGCAGTGCCGACATCCCACATGGGTGCTGGTTCGAGTCCCAGCTGCTCCTCTTCCCACCCAGCTCTCTGCTATGGCCTAGGAAGGCAATAGAAGATGGCCCAAATCCTTGGGCCCCTACATGCACGTGGGAGATCTGGAAGAAGCTCCTGGCTCCTGGCTTCCGGCTTTGGATCAGCTCATCTCTGGCTGTTGCGATCATTTGGGGAGTAAACCAGCAGAATGGAAGATCTCTCTCTCTCTCTCTCTCTCTGGGTCTACCTCTCTGTAACTTTCAAATAATTAAAATAATTTTTTTTTTTAAAGATTTGAAAGAGTTACAGAGAGAGATCTTCCATCTGTTGGTTCACTCCCCAGATGGCTGCAACAGCAGGAGCTGTGCCTTCGGGTCTCCCACATGGGTGCAGGGGCCTAAGGACTTGGGCCATCTTCTACTGCTTTCCCAGGCCATAGCAGAGAGCTGGGTGGGAAGAGGAGCAGCCTGGACTAGAACTGATGCTCATATGGGATGTCGACGCTTCAGGCCAGGGCTTTAACCTGCTGCACCACAGCGCTGGCTCCAGTAAAATAATTCTTAAAAAAAAAAATAAACTACACAGGGCAATACTTCATATTTATCTTTATGGTTTTCATAGTACTTCTATGTGAGAGAGAGATAGACATTTCAAGATTAGAAAAATAATCAAGGATTAAGATTATTAAAACAGATTTAATTGGAAACAACATGGGATAGTTGAAAGAAGTATAGGATTTGTTAAGTGGAGAGGGAAGGGGTGGAAATGTGAGAATTATTAGCATGAGTAAGGGTGCAGAGGTAGGAGATGCTTGCCTGACTAGAAGCTGCGTAGTATAGGTGATAGACAACAGGGGACAGTTGATTGGGAGGATTGAGCAGAGTGAGGATTTTTAAATCTAGGGAGCTATATTAGTCAGAGACCTCACAGGAAATAAATGGACTAGTTCCAGAGGTTTGAGTAGGGTTGAGGAAAATAACAAAGGATTGTGAAGTTCTCAAGTCCTGTCATTATTGGGAAGCCATTAATACTTCTATGCCCGATGTTGGTGAGAAACACTGGAGCCTGATGAGAGCTAGAGTAATAAAGCCAAGCCAGTCAGTTAGGTTTTGTGGCCCTCACTTCTGAAGTGAGGAAGAAGCCATAGAAATAAAACTCAAGTTTCTTTCTTTTCTTATCTTCTGATTCTGGGAGTGCCTCTTGTTGACCTAATACAACTGGAAGTGAGATTGGAACTTGGGCCATGTGATCTAAATCAACCTCAAAGAGAATATGCTTGCTTTGGAGAGTTTGGGGGCAAATAGAGAATACTTACTTCTGGACCTGTTATTCTAAGTTTGTGAATTAGGGAATGTTATAATGAAAATGCTCTTTTTTAAAAAAAAAGATTTATTTATTTATTTGAAAGAGTTACACAGAGAGAGAGAGAGAGAGGGAGAGGCAGAGAGAAAGAGAGAGAGAGAGGTCTTCCATTTGATGGTTCACTCCCCAGTTGGCTGCAGTGGCTGGCAATGCAGGCCTTGGTGTGCCACAGTGCTGGCCCCTCTTGTTTTATTTTTAAGATTTTTATTATTTATTTGAGAGGCAGAGTTACAGAAAGAGAGAGGAAGATTGGTAGAGAAAGGTCTTCCATTCGCTGGTTCATACCCAAAATGGCCACGATGTCTGGAGCTGGGGTGATCTGAAGCCAGGAGCCAGAAGTTTCATCCGGGAATCCCATGTGGGTACAGAGGCCCAAGCGGTTGGACCTACTGCTTTCCCATGCCATAAGCATAGAGTTGGATCAGAAGAGGAGCAGCTGGGACACGAAGCAGAACCCATGGAGGAGGCTTAGCCTGCTATGCCACAGTGCTGGTCCCAAAGAAAATGCTCTCATAGGAACATTTGGTTTAGTGGTTTTGAATATTCTTTAAAGAAAAAAAAGTCTCTCCATGAAAGTTCAATGTATATAACAAATGACAAAATGCAGTCTGTTGTCTGATTTATCCTGATAGCCTCCGTCATGGCTATTTTTATTTCTCTGTGGACTCTTTAGACCAGAATTAATTAATCTTTCACAGAATTCCAGAGCCCTTAATGTGAGAAAGGTGGGGTGCAAGCAGTTGAAAGGAACAAAAGAGTGGAACAGAGTACCAGCCTTGGAAAGTTTGTGTCTGGTTGAAGGGTGGGTGGAGCAATGATAATGAAGTACACAAATAATAATACAACTGGGTAGAGTATGATAAATATCATATGTGTGTAAGCCATAGTGTTATGAAGATTAGAAGATAAAGTGATGAAATCAATATTGGTGAGTGTTGGGTGATTATAACATGAAAGGCTTAATGGAGGAAGTCACCATTGAAATGGCATTTGAAAGAAAAGTATAGATTTTGACAGGTAAAGGTTAGGAAGGTGAGGACTGTCAGTTACAGGGAATAGCATGAACAAAGGGACAGAGACAGGAGTATTTGCTAAGGATTAGGAGGCATTTAGGGAAGTTGCAGGAGATGAAATTAGAAGGAAAGTTTGGCTCCTTCTAGATGGACTTAGATCCACAATAATGGCCTGTATTCAACTTGATGGGAAAAGGAGAGCCATCAACATTTTTATAGTTGGGCAAGTGTAATTTGTTAGAACCAAGCTTTAAGAAGATAGATTTGACTGAAGGAGGTAGAATGCATTGGAAAGAGAATACTGCTTAGGAGCCCATTGTAGTTTCCCAGGGCAGGTTATGAAGTCTGCAGGGGGAGGGGGAGTGGGTAGTAAAAGAAAGGCTTGAGTCAAAGAAAACTCCACCGCTTTGACCCTGGGTAATTAAGAGTAATATACAAAAGGAGCTAGTTTTCTAAGGATGTAGGAAGAAAGTTAGGGGAGCGTTAGTAAGTAGAGAAGCTGGAAGAAATGATGAAGTTCATTTTGGATTTAGTGGATTGGGAGTGGGGAGCATTGAGGTGGTGGATGTCATCAGGCACTTGGAAACATAGATTGTTCTGCCGAAATGCAGGTCAGAGATGCAGATTTGGTGTGATGATGGGTTAAGGTTTAGCAGTGAACAGAAATGGTTGGTGGGGAGGGGAGGAACGGGAGAAAACAGTGCTGAGAAGAAAACAAGGAGATTAGGAGATTGCAGAACTTTTGGGACTACTACTTATTTTTTTTTTTTTCTATTACAAAGCACTGTTGCAATTCTATTTTATTATTAGCTATTGTTGCTAATATCTTATGCCTAATTTATTAATTAAACTTTATCATAAGTAGGCATGTATAGTAAAAAAAAAATACTATCCCTGGTTTCAGACATCATTCGGGGTCTTGGGACACATCCTCTGTTGACTATATTATGCATATGTTTCTAGTTTTATAATTATATGTTAACCAGCTTCTTAAACATATCACTATAATAGACATACTTAATGTATTACATGAATCAGATTGTTTAAAAGCTGAGTGAACATCAAAAATAGAAATAAATACTTTAAGTTACTCAAGATCAAAATCTAAAATTAGGTAATTAAAAATCCTACTAGAGTTGGGACTACTACTTATAAATAGACAAAAGGAGGCAAGTGTCTGCAAATCATTTTTTTGTTTTTAGTCAGCTTTGAAGAGATACAATTAACAGATAATAAGATTCACCATGGTGAATAATTGACAGATTTTTATGGCAATCATGATACACTCCATTTTTACCATTCCCCCAAAATTTCCCTGTAGCTCTTTGCTATTATTAATCTTCTTCACCTGTTCTAAGCCACTGGCAACCATTGTTGTACTCTCTATCACTGGAGTTTCACTTCTAGAGTTTCACGTATGTAGAAATGATGTGGTCTTTATGTTTGTCCTATTTCACTTAGCGTAATGATTTTGAGATTCATCCATGTATTAGCAGTTCACTCCTTTTTGTTACTAAGTAATAAGCTAGTACATGGGTGTTCTATAATTTACTTATCCATTCATCAGTTACAGACATTTCAGTTTCTAATTTTTGGCTATTAATAATAAAACTATTAGGAACCTTGTGCAAATCTTTATGTAGTCTTGTGTTCTTATTTTTTCTGGGTAAATAATAAAATGAGGAATTGTATATATAGTAAGGACAATAAATGTTTATAATAAACTGCCAAACATTTTTGTGTTTTACATTTCTATCAGCAGTGTATGAGAGATGTAGTTACTCCATGTGCTCACAGGGACTTCATAAGGCACAGATATTATTAAAGTGATGGATCTGGTTCCATGGTGCAGTAGGTTAATCCTCCACCTGCTGCGCCAGCATTCTATATGGGGGCAGGTTCTAGTCCCAGCTGCCCCTCTTCCAATCCAGCTCTCTGCTATGGCCTGGGAAAATAGTGTCTGTGTCTTTCAATTCAGTCATTTTAGTGGGTTTATAATAGTGTCTTATTGTAACTTTAATTTGCATTTCCCAAATGACTAAGGTTGAGTATATTTTTATGTGCATATTTGGCCATTTTTATGACTTTGATGCAGTGTTTGTTCAAATACTTCGCTTATTTTAAAAATTGAATTATCTTATTCAGTTTAAGTATTTTTTTTAAGATTTATTTTTTATTTATTTGAAAGACAGAGTTACAGAGAGAGGTAGAGACAGAGAGGTCTTCCATTTGCTGATTCACTCCTCAGATGGCTGAAACGGCCAGAGCTGAGCTGAACTGAAGTCAGGGGCCAGATTTCACAAGGCCATAAACGAAGTGGAAGTTCTTTCCTCCCTTTAGAGAAAAGTACATCCTTCTTTGATGGCCACTTCTTTCCACTGGGGTCTCACAGATATCCTTCATGTGGGACATTTTTGCCACAGAGTCTTGGCTTTCCATACCTGAAATGCTCTCACAGACTTTTCAGTCAGATCAGGAAGCCTTAGGGGGCTGATTCTGAGGCCTTAGTGTTACTTAAAGCGATTGATATTCTATGAGTCTGCTGTGTGGACTGCTTCCCATGTTGGAACATTCTCTCCTTTTTAATTCTATTATTATTACCAGGCACTTGATCCTATTTATATGATCTCTTTAACACTTAATCCTCTCTATATGTTCACTTAACACTTAATATGATCACTTTAACAATTTTTTAAAAAGATTTTATTTATTTATTTGAGAGGTAGAGTCACAGACAGCGAGAGGGAGAGACAGAGAGAAAGGTCTTCCTTCCGTTGGTTCACTCCAGATGGCCGTAATGGCCAGAGCTGAGCTGATCCGAAGCCAGGAGCCAGGTGCTTCTTATTCCCATGTGGGTACAGGGGCCCAAGCACTTGGGCCATCCTTCCCAGGCCACAGTAGAGAGCTGGATTGAAAGAGGGGCAGCCAGAACTAGAACCGGCACCCATATGGGATGCTGGTGCTGCAGGCAGAGGATTAACCAACTGCACCACGGAGCTGGACCCATCACTTTAATAATTAAGGTGGCATTTTTACCACAAGTTTAATGGGATTTGGAGTCTTATGGCAAGTTTTTTTAAACTTTTATTTAATAAATATAAATTTCTTTTTTTTTAAGATTTATTTATTTATTTGCAAGTCAGAGTTACACAGAGAGAGGAGAGGCAGAGAGAGAGGTCTTCCATCTGTTGGTTCAATCCCCAGATGGCCACAATGGCCGGAGCTGCACCGATCTGAAGCCATGAGCCAGGTCTCCCATGCAGGTGCAGGGGCCCAAGGACTTGGGCCATCTTCCACTGCATTCCCAGGTCACAGCAGAGAGCTGGATCGGAAGTGGAGCAGCTGGATCTCAAACCGGTGACCATATGGGACGCCAGTGTTTCAGGCCAGGACGTTAACCTGCTGTGCCACAGCGCCGGCCCCAATAAATATTAATTTCAAAAGTACAACTTTTGAATTATAGCGGTCCCCCTCCCCATAACCACCCTTCCACCCACAAACCATCCCATCTCCTACTCCCTCTCCCATCCCATTCTTCATTAAGATTCATTTTTAATTATCTTTATGTAAAGAAGATCAACTTAGTATATACTAAGTAAAAATTTCAACAGTTTGCACCCACACAGACACACAAAAATAAAGTACTGTTTGAATACTAGTTTTACTGTTAATTCTCATAGTAGAACACATTAAGGACAGAGATGCTACATGGGGAGTAAGTGCACAGTGACTCCTGTTGTTGATTTAACAATTGACACTCTTTATTTATGGGGTCAGTAATCACCCGAGGCTCTTGTCATGAGCTGCCAAGGCTATGGAAACCTCTTGAGTTCACAAACACTGAACTTATTTATTTATTTATTTTATTTTTTGACAGGCAGAGTGGACAGTGAGAGAGAGAGACAGAGAGAAAGGTCTTCCTTTGCCATTGGTTCACCCTCCAATGGCTGCCGTGGCCGGCGCGCTGCGGCCGGTGCACCGCGCTGATCCGATGGCAGGAGCTAGGAGCCAGGTGCTTTTCCTGGTCTCCCATGGGGTGCAGGGCCCAAGCACCTGGGCCATCCTCCACTGCACTCCCGGGCCACAGCAGAGAGCTGGCCTGGAAGAGGGGCAACTGGGATAGATTCCGGCGCCCCGACCGGGACTAGAACCCGGTGTGCCGGCGCTGCTAGGCGGAGGATTAGCCTAGTGAGCCGCGGCGCCGGCCCAACACTGAACTTATTTAGACAAGGCCATAGTCAAAGTGGACGTTCTCTCCTCCCTTTGGAGAAAGGTACCTCCTTCTTTCCTCTGTTCTTTCCTCTGGGATCTCACTCACAGAAATCTTTCATTTAGGTCATTTTTTGCCAGTGTCATGGATTTCCATGCCTGAGAAATTCTCATTGGCTTTTTAGCCGGATCCAAATGCCTTAAGGGCTGATTCTGAGGCCAGAGTGCTGTTTAGGGCATCTGCCATTCTATGAGTCTGCTGTGTGTCTCACTTCCTATGTTGGATCTTTCTCTCCTCTTTAATTTAATTTAATCAATTATTAATAGCAGACCCTGGTCTTATTTATGTGATCCCTTTGACACTTAATGCTATCATTATGATCAATTATGAACTTAAACTGATCACTTTAGTAAGATGGCATTGGTACATGCAAACTTAATGGGATTTGGAGTCCCACGGCAAGTTTCTAGCTCTACCATTAGGGGTAAGTCCCAGTGAGCATGTGCTGAACTGTACATCTCTTCCCTCTCTTATTCCCACTCTTCTTTTTAACAGGGATCAATTTTCAGTTAACTTTAAACACCTAAGAATAATTGTGTATTAATTAAAGAGTTCAACCAATGGTATTAAGTAGAACAAGAAAATACTAAAAAGAATAAAATAGTAAGTTGTTCCTCGATAGTCAGGACAAGGGCTGATCAAGTCAGTATTTCTCATAGTGTCAGTTTCACTTCTACAGGTTTCCTTTTAGGTGCTCAGTTGTCACCCATCAGGGAGAACATAGGATATTTGTCCCTTTGGGACTGGCTTATTTCACTCAGCATGATGTTTTCCAGATTCCTCCATTTTGTTGCAAATGACTGGATTTCATTTTTTTTTAATGCTGTATAGTATTCTATAGAGTACATATCCCATAATTTCTTTATCCAGTCTTCTGCTGATGGGTATTTAGGTTGATTCCATGTCTTAGCTATTGTGAATTGAGCTGCAATAAACATTGAGGTACAGACAGCTTTTTTATTTGCCAATTTAATTTCCTTTGGGTAAATTCTGAGGAGTGAGATGGCTGGGTCATGTCTAGGGCTATATTCAGGTTTCTGAGGAATCTCCAAATTGTCTTCCATAGTGGCTTTACCAGTTTGCATTCCTACCAACTGTGGATTAGTATGCCTTTCTCCCCACATCCTTGCCAGCATCCATTGTTAGTTGATTTCTGAATGTGAGCCATTCTAACTGGGGTGAGGTGAAACCTCATTGTGGTTTTGATTTGCATTTCCCTGATGGCTAGTGATCCTGAACATTTTTTCATGTGTCTGTTAGCCGTTTGGATTTCCTCTTTTGAAAAATGTCTAATTAGGTCCTTTGCTCATCTCTTAAGTGGGTTGTTTGTTTTGTTGTTGTGGAGTTTCTTGATCTCTTTGTAGATCCTGGTTATTAATCCTTCATCGGATGCATAATTTGCAAAAATTTTTCCCATTCTTTCGATTGCCACTTCACTTTCCTTAGTGTTGATTTTGCAGTACAGAAACTTCTCTATTTGATGTAATCCCAGTTGTTAATTCTGGCTTTGACTGTGCCTCTGGGGTCTTTTCCAAGAAGTCTTTGCCTGTGCCTATATCTTGCAGGGTTTCTCCGATGTTCTCTAATAATTTGATGGTGTTGGGTTGTAGATTTAGATCTTTAATCCATGTTGAGTGGATTTTTGTGTAAGGTAGGGGTCTTCATGCTTCTGCATGTGGAAATCAGTTTTCCCAGAACCATTTGTTGAATAGACTGTCCTTGCTCCAGGAATTGGTTTTAGATGCTTGATTGTGGGGAGCAACTGGGAGCAACTCGGACTAGACTGTTACTGGAATTAAGACTTATTCTATGCATCTGCTCTCCCACAATATGGCGCTGGGAGAGGAGGAAACAGCTTCTACACAGCTGCCTCCAGTTCAACCAATAAACAGCAGGACCTGCTCCTGATTGGAGGAGAGCAGCGTACTCGGCGGGTGGGTAGCAGAGTTGGGATTGGTGGAAAAGGACTATAAAGGAGGAGAGAGACAACATGCACCGGGAACATCTATCTGAAGGAACACCTGTGCAGCCCCCGAGAGAGCCGGCCAGCGGTGTGCCGCTCCCCTGCGGAAGTGGGGAAAGTGGCTAGGGGGAACCGCCCTTCCACAGAGGTGGAAGGGACGGTAGCCAACCCGGGAAGAACCAGCAGCAAACCCGGGGAGGGCCCAGCAGACAAAAGAACAACACAGGGTCCTGTGTCGTTCCTCCGCGAAGAGGGGGAGCGACACTTGATCAAATATATGTTGGTTGTAGATGTTTGGATTGATTTCAGGTATTTCTATTCTGTTCCATTGGTCTACCCATCTGTTTCTGTACCAGTACCATGCTATTTTGATTATAACTGCCCTGTAGTATGTCTTGAAATCTGGTATTGTGATGCCTCCAGCTTTGTTTTTGCTGTACAAGATTGCTTTAGCTATTCGAGGTCTCCTATGCCTCCATATGAATTTCAGCATCATTTTTTCCAGATCTGAGAAGAATGTCTTTGGTATTTTGATTGGTATTGCACTGAATCTATAAATTGCTTTTGGGAGAATGGACATTTTGATGATATTGATTCTTCCAATCCGTGAACATGGGAGATTTTTCCATTTTTTGGTATCCTCTTCTGTTTCTTTAAGGTTTTGTAATTCTCATCATAGAGATTTTTGACATCCTTGGTTAAATTTATTCCAAGGTATTTGATTGTTTTTGTAGCTATTGTGAATGGGATTGATCTTAGAAGTTCTTTCTCAGCCATGGTATTGTCTGTGTATACAAATGCTGTTGATTTTTGTGCATTTATTTTATATCCTGCTACTTTGCCAAACTCTTTTATGAGTTCCAATAGTCTCTTAGTGGAGTTCTTTGGATTCCCTAAATAAAGAATCATATCATCTGCAAAGAGGGATAGTTTGCCTCCCTGTAACTTTGTATTTCAAATAAATAAATAAATAAATATTTTAAAAAATCCCTTAAGATTTCTTTTAAATAGCCAGATGCCCTGTGTAGTTAAGTGCAGATATGTTTATAATAGTTACATCTTCCTGTTGAATTGATCCCGTAATCATTGCATAGTGCCCTTCTTTGTCTCTTTTAATAGTTTTTGTAAAGTTAAAGTCTATTTTGTCTGATATTAGAATGGCTACACCAGCTCTTTTCTTTTGGCATGGAATATTTTTTCCATCCTTTTACTTTCTTTTTTTAAAATATTTCTTTCTTTATTTGAAAGTCAGTACACAGATGGGGCGGGGGGGAGATCTTCCATCCAATGGTTCGCTCCCCAATTGGCCGCAATGGCCGGAGCTGCGCCGATCTGAAGCCAGAACCCAGGAGCTTCTTCCAGGTCTCCTGCATGGGTGCAGGGTTGGGCCATCTTCTACTGCTTTTCCAGGCCATAGCAGAGAGCTGCATCGGAAGAGGAGCAGCCAGGACTAAAACCGGTGCCCATATGGGATGCTGGTGCTTCAGGCCAGGGCGTTAACCCGCTGCACCACGGTGTCGGCCCCATCCATCCTTTTACTTTCAGTATTTGTGTATCTTTGTTGGTGAGATGTGTTTCTTGTAGGCAGCAAGTAGGTGGATTTTGTTTTTTTAAAGCATTCAGCCAATCTGTGTCTTTTAACTGGAGAGTTGATGTCATTTACATTGAAGGTGACTATTGATAATTAATGACTTTGCCCTGCCATTTTTCCAAAAATATTGCTATTTGTTACTTTGAATTTCCTTTGAACTTTTAATGAGAGATTTTCTTCCTTTGCCTTCTTTTTAGTGATAATCATGTTTCTGTGTGCAACACATTCTTAAGCATCTTTTGAAGGGCTGGACCAGTGGTTACAAATTATTTCAATTTCTGTTTGTTATGGAAGGTCTTTATTTCACCTTCATTCATAAATGAGAGCTTTGTAGCTTATGATATTCTTAGACAGTTTTTTTCTCTTAAGAGTTGGACTATATCTCGCCATTCTCTCCTAGCCTGTAGGATTTCTGCTGAGAAATTTGCTGTGAATCTAATTGGAGATTCTCTGAAAGTAATCTGGCATTTCTTTCGTGCACATTATAGAATCTTCTTTTTATGTTCTTTACTGTGGTGAGTTTGATTACAGTGTGTTGTGGTGAAGATCTTTTCTGGTCATGTCTATTGGGAGTTCTATATGCTTCCTATACTTGGATGTTCCTTTATTTCTCCAAATTAGGGAAGTTTTCTGTTGTTATTTCATTAAAAAGGCCTTCTAATTCTTTCTCTCTTTCCACGCCTTCAGGAGCTCTTAGAACCCATATGTTGGGTTGTTTGATAGTATTCTGTAGATTCCCAACAATGTGTTTTAGTTTTCTAATTTCTTCTTCTTGTCTTGGTTTGACTGTATAATTTCCTGTTCTTTGTCTTTTAAGCCCAAAATTCTTTCTTCTGCTTCATCGATTCTGTTAAGGATCTCCACTTTTTTTTTTCTTTCTTTTTTTTTTTTTTTTGACAGGCTGAGTGGACAGTGAGAGAGAGAGACAGAGAGAAAGGTCTTGCTTTTGCCGTTGGTTCACCCTCCAATGACTGCTGCGGCTGGCGCATCGCGCTGATCCGAAGCCAGGAGCCAGGTACTTTTCCTGGTCTCCCATGGGGTGCAGGGCCCAAGCACTTGGGCCATCCTCCACTGTACTCCCGGGCCATAGCAGAGAGCTGGACTGGAAGAGGGGCAACCGGGACAGAATCCGGCACCCCAGCCGGGACTAGAACCCTGTGTGCCAGCGCCGCAAGGTGGAGGATTAGCCTATTGAGCCACGGCACTGGCTCTCCACTTCATTTTTTTTTTTTTTTTTTTTTTTGACAGGCAGAGTGGACAGTGAGAGAGAGAGACAGAGAGAAAGGTCCTCCCTTGCCGTTGGTTCACCCTCCAATGGCCGCCGCGGCCGGCGCGCTGCGGCCGGCGCACCGCGCTGATCCGATGGCAGGAGCCAGGAGCCAGGTGCTTTTCCTGGTCTCCCATGGGGTGCAGGGCCCAAGCACCTGGGCCATCCTCCACTGCACTCCCGGGCCACAGCAGAGGGCTGGCCTGGAAGAGGGGCAACCGGGACAGAATCCGGCGCCCCGACCGGGACTAGAACCCGGTGTGCCGGCGCCGCTAGGCGGAGGATTAGCCTAGTGAGCCGCGGCGCCGGCCTCTCCACTTCATTTTTAATTCTATTGAATTCTTCATTTCATTTTGATTTTTCTTTAAGATCTCAATTTCATCGGAGAAATTTTCTTTCATGTCATGTATGGATTTCAGTAGTTCGTGCATGTGTTTCTGATTGCTTCTATGTAATCTTAAGATCAATTTTTTGAATTACATTTCTTCCATCTCATCATCTTCACAATTTAGTATTGAAGTGTTATGTTCTTTTGGGGGTGTCATGTTGTCTTATTTATTCTTGTTTCTTGAATAGGCGCATTTGTTGTTTGGCATTTGTGGAGATACTCTTTGGTTTCTTCTTCTTCTTTTTTTTTTTTTTTTTTTTTTTTTTTGCTGTGCCAGCTTTTATCTTTGTACTATGACTCTGTAGATAAGTGAATGTCTGCTTTCAGTGACTATCTAGAGGGTTGTAGTGGGTGTGGCCAGGGAGCTCACTTCAGTTCTCCAGGGTTTATGGTGTGCCTAAGGTGACACCCCCAGGTTTGGCAAGGTAAGTCTCTCTCTCTCTCTCTCTCTCTTTATCAGAAAGGACATTTATTCTGCTCAGCTGAGCTCCTCTTCTCAAAGGAGACCAGTGCCTGAGCGCTAGCCCCAGTGTGTATAATATTCGTCTGCTCTGTCCCAAGGACCACACAAAGGATCTGTGCAGTCCTCAGTGTAAGTTCAGATTCCCCAGCAATGTCTCACCAGGTAACCAGGAAGCCCTGAGCATATGGAGTCTCCTACTGTGACTGCCCAAAGTCCCAGCTACACTTTGAGTCCTCCCACACACCCTTGTGTGTGTGTGTGTGTTTTTTTTTTTTCCCCCACAGTCCTGGTACAGAAGCCTACCTCAATCACAAGCTCCTAGCTCCCTGTTAGTTCTCCCCACCAGGGTCAGGAGTCTCCACTCAGCTGGTTGCTGGGCATGGGCAAGAGCTGGCACAGCTGTTACATATGTCCAAAATCGCTCCTGCTCAATTGGCTTATTAGCGGACGCCATTGTAAAGTGATTGGGAAGAAACGTGTCCATCCTATCCTTTTTTATTTTCTTCTCTAGTTTGGCAGGTATGCTATCCCCCACGGGGTTCCAAGCTGGGTTCCCTGTACGTTCTTGTTGCAACTTTATCGCCAGTGGCTTGGGCTGCTGTGGTCTGTTCTCACTTCACTTTCCAGCACTGGTGCGTAGGCTCTCGGCTGCTGAAGTTCCGAGTTGTGGGCATATACCCTCTACACATAGGTCCTCCATGTTGCTCTAATTTCAGTAGAGTTTCCTCTGCTGTTTTCTCCTTAACTCTTCCCTGAGGCTACACTCTCCACTTTTTTTTAAACTATCTTTTCCTGGACTAGAACAGTAAGCTCCCTCCCTACTCTGTCATCTTGGAACTGCCTCTCAATTTTTTTTTTTAAATATATCTATACAAGTCCTTTATTGGACATATTTTTTTCAAGTAGTTTCTTTAATTTTAGGAGCTTTTCATTTTCTTTTCTTCCTTAAAATTTTTGTACTTTTTAAAATTTATTTGAAAGAGCAACGGAGAGAGAGAGAGAGAGAGAGAGAGAGAGAGAGACAGAGAGAGACAGAGAGATTGAGAATATAAGTCTACTGGTTTCTCTTCAGATGCCTACAACGGCCATGGCTGGGCTAGGCTAAAGCCAAGAATGACAAAAGTGTCCCCTGCCCCACCTTTTTATTTTAACAGTGCTTTTTAAAGAACAAAAGTTTTTAATTTGGATCAACTCTAGTTCATCAATTTTTTGTGTCCCATTTAAGAAAGCTTACTTAACTCAGGGTTAAGCTAACTTAACCCAGGGTTACTTTATATTTTTTTCCTAGAGATTTGTTTGTTTTAGCTCTTACATTTAGGCCTATGAACCAATTTTTAAAAATATTTATTTTCATCTACTTGAAAGGCAGAGTAGCAGGGCTAGGCCAGGCCAAAACCAGGAGCCCAAAACTCCTTCTGGTCTCCCATTTGTATGGGCAGGGCCCTAAGCACTGGAGCCATCATCTGCTGTCCCCCCCATGATTCATTAGCAGGGAGCTAGATTGCAACCCACACTTCCATGTAGGTGGTGGGAGTCTTAGGTGCTGGCTTAACCCAGTGTACCACACCCTTCACCCACTATGTACCAATTTGAGTTGATTTTTTAAAAAAGATTTATTTATTACACACACACACACACACACACATACACACACACAAACGTGCCTTTCGTCTGCTGGGTCACTTCCCAAATGGCTGCAATAGCCAGGGATGAGCCAGATTGAAGCCAGGAGCTTCATCTGGGTCTCTCAGTGGGTGGCAGGGGCCCAAAACACTTGGGCCATTTCTGCTGCTTTTCCCAGGCCATTAGTAGGGAGATATATTCAAAGTGGAACAGCTGGGACATGAACTAGCACCTATGGGATGTCAACATCACAGGCAGCACCTTTATCTGCTATGCCACAGTGCCAACCGCTTGAGTTGATTTTTGTATATGATGTGCAATTAGAGCAAGCTTTTTTTTTTTTTTAAAGATGTATTTATTTTATTTGAAAGAGTTACAGAGAGAGGAGGAGACACACACCCAGAGAGACAGATCTTCCATTTGCTGGTTTAGTGGTTAAGCGGTTAAATGTCAGACTTCTCTGGTTTGAATCCCTACTCTTAATTACTAGTAGTGTGTTTTCACCTTCCTGTGCCTCCATTTCCTTAGAGTTCTGATGATTAAGTAATAGTTCCTGTTACAAAAAAAGTACCCAATGAATATTAGCTGCTATTATCATTTTGTTCACCTGGAAAATGCTAGAGAGCTTTAGAATCTGGTAATTCACTTATAGGAATTGTTTTAAGAACTCACTTATAGGAATATTTTGGCTCAAATCTTTCAGCCTTTCTCATTTATTTCTGTTTTAGAAAGATAGGAGTAATATTAATTGCATCCCCCACTTTTACCTCTCAGTCTCTTGGTAGTTTTTTCTAACCCTATTTTTTACTGGTAAATATGGTTATTTATATGATAATATATAGTATATAAATAATTTTATATATACATAGAATTAAATTTGAATTTATGCATTGGACAAGGAGGGAGAAAACGACAGTTGGCTTTTGTTGGTGTCAGTTATTACTGAAGTTAAAAAAACACAACAACAGCAGTTTTTTTTCTTTGCCAGAATTTAGCTGGTTCATCAGGATTATGTATTGGTGGTTCTAGAATACAAGTGAAAACCCATTAGTTTGATTCAATTTTGTCCATAGTTCTTTACTTGCTGGATAAGCACATCGCTTCCTGGTTTATTTGCCTAGTTCTGATTATTGATGTAGCAAAACAATTTGCCAGCAAACTCAGCAAGTACCTCCTTTCTAAATAGTGTAATAACAACAACAAAAAAAGCTTATTCCTTTTTATCAGGTGTTTACTTTTGTCCAGCCAAACACTGATAATTTTGTCATAAGACGAAATTACACCAAATTTATAGATCTAATTAGCTTTTATTCTCAGTTCATAAATTGGGCAATACTCCATTTTTTTTTTTTAAGATTTATTTATTTGAAAGACAGAGTTACAGAGAGAGGTAGAAACAGAGAGAGAGGTCTTCCATCCTCTGGTTCACTCCCCAATTGGCCGCAATGGCCGGAGCTGTGCCGATCTGAAGCCAGGAGCCAGGAGCCTCTTCCAGGTCTTCCACTTGGGTGCAGGGGCCCAAGGACCTGGGCCATCTTCCACTGCTATCCCAGGTCACAGCAGAGAGCTGGATCGGAAGTGGAGCAGCTGGATCTCAAACCAGCTCCCATATGGGATGCCGGTGCCTCAGGCCAGGACGTTAACCTGCTGTGCCACAGCGCCTGCCCCATGCAATGCTCCATTCTATAAAATGGAAGGAGTATTATGATGAACTGAGCAAAGGAGTTTGACTTTATAGGCAGAAAATGGCCGAAGAAAGCAGAAACAGAATAAAATGTGGTTGATGACTTTAAAGTTATTTTCTTGTAAAGGTTAAAGCAGAGGGGACTTATTTATTATGTCAGATAAAACTGACCTGTTTGAGAATTTGGCTGTTGTGTCTTTCTTTGGAGGTCAAGTAAACAACTTAGTTTTGGGTTGGTGATCTAAAACTTTGGCATGAGTAATTCCATTTCAACTTGGTTTATGACCTCCTGTAAATTAGTGTTTAATGATTTGTATGGTTTTAGAGTGCCAAAGTCAATCAGTCAGCCTAATGAAATGCGTTAGAAGGGGAGAATTTGTGGCAGGAGTGGGAAAGGCTGGATAACAAAATGCTATTAAGTTTCACTTGTACAACTTTGCACGTGGTCTCTCCCTTCTGGGATTCCAGAAGTACCCTTAATAAGTATGCTTTATTACATCTTTTATAAATCTCTCATCACCATGTCTGTGGAGGAGCATGAGGTGTTAGTTGATGAACTCAGTTTTAAACATGTTAAATTTGAGATCCTTTAGAATATTTGAGTGGGTATACTATGTTAGCAGTGCATATTCAGGTCTGGAGCTTAGGAGAGAAAAATTTGGACTGGAGTCCTTAGCATATGAGGTAAGTAAAATTCTTGGGAGTGGCTTGGATCCAAAAATTTGTGTGCATTGAGGGGAGGAGATAGAATGATTCTAAAGACAGAATCCATGGGGGACATCCACTATGGTACCACCAAACTTGGACTTGCTTCCATTGTATCAGTTCAGATCATATGTCTCTCAATTTTTTTTGTTTTATTTTATTACTATTTATTTGAAAGAGTTACACAGAGAGAGAAGGAGAGGCAGAGAGAGAGGGAGGTCTTCCATCCGCTAATTCACTTCCCAATTGGACACAATGGCCAGAGCTGCGCCCATCTGAAGCCAGGAGCTTCTTCTGGGTCTCCCACACGAGAGCAGGGGCCCAAGGACTTGGGCCATCTTCCACTGCTTTCCCAGGCCACAGCAGAGAGCTGGATCAGATGGAGAGCAGTCAGGACTTGAACCGGCACCCATATGGGATGCCAGCGCTTCAGGCCTGGGCGTTAACCCTCTGCTCCACAGCGCCAGCCCCTCTCAATTAAATTTGATATGAATAATGAACTGCATAGAGCTAGGTTGCTCAACTTAATTCAGCGAATATTTATTGGAGTCCTTTGTTGGTGGCAGGGACTGAAGTACTTTTGTTGCCTTCCAAAGTGTGTTAACAGAAAACTGGAAGCAGAGAGGTAGAACTCAACCTGGCACTCTGATATGGTATACTGGCATTACAAACCATGTCTTAACCTGCTGAGCCACAGTACCAGCCCCTAAACTTAAATTTTACTTCCACTTTTCCATGGACTTTAAACAGTCACTTGTTTGTTTATTTATACTTGAGAGATAGGGAGAGCCCCCATCTGCTGGTTTCCTCCCAAATACCTGTAACAGCCAGGGCTGGACTAGGCTGAAGCCAGGAGCTGGGAACCCAATTCAAGTCTCCTGTGTGGGTGGCAGGGACCCATTTATTTGAACCATCACATTTCAGGGTGTGTTAGCAGGAAGCTGGAATCAGGAGCAGATGGGGAAATGAACAGGGCATGGGTTAACCTGCTATTTGTAACACCAGCATCCCAGGGAAATGGGACTTTGACCCGGCTACTCTAGTATGGGATTGGCATCTCAACTGCTAGACCAAATGCATACCCCTCGATGAACTTTTAAATACAGTTTTCGTTTTTATTTGAGAGGTGAGGTGGAAGAGAAAGTGAGCATACTAGCTATGCTCACTTCCATCCATTGGTTCCCCTCCCCGACAGATGGCTTCAGCAGCTGGGACTGAGCCAGGCTGAGGCCGGGGAGCCAGGAATCAGGAACCCTATCTGGATTTCCCATGTGGGTATCAAGGACCACGTGTAGAGCCATATGCTTTCCCAGATAACTATAAAGATTTTCTTCTCAAAATGATTTAGTCATTATATTCTTAGAATTGTATCTGTGAACTACATGAAACCTGTTCTTTATGTTAATAAAAATAAATAAAAAGTTATTTAAGATCATATAGCGCGCACACACACACACACACACAAAACTGGCACCTAGAGCCGAGTAAAAGATAAGAGTGCACACATATTTTCTTTTAAAGATTTATTTATTTATTTGAAAGAGTTATGCAAAGAAGGGGAGAGAGAGAGAGAGAGAGAGGTTTTCCATCTGCTGGTTCACTCCCCAACTGACCACAATGGCTGGAGCTGAGCTGATCCTAAGCCTGGAGCCAGGAGCCTCTTCCTGGTTTCCCACATGGGTGCAGGGGCCCAAGGACTTGGGCCACCTTCTACTGCTTTCCCAGGCCATAGCAGATTAGACATGGAGCAGCCATGTCTTGAACCAGTGCCCACGTGGGATGTTGGCACTGCAGACTGTGGCTTTACCCTCTATGCCACAGCACTGGCCCAAGAGTACACACTTTTTACCACTGCAAGGTTACTTCAGAAATTCACAGATGGTGGGTATTGGCATTTGGCTCAGTGGTTAAGATGCTGTTTGGGATGACCAAATCCCGTATCAAGACTGCCTGGATTTGAGTCCTGTCTCCACTTCTGATCCAACTTCCAGCTAATGCATACCCTGGGAAGCAGCTCACATTGAGAGCAGAGCTGGGACTCTATATGGAATGCAGGTGCCCTAACTGGTGACTTAACCATTGTACCAAGTATCTACACGTGAAGATTTGAAATCTGAAGTGCTCCAAAATATGAGATATGTTGAGCACCAACATGGTACCACAAGTGGAAAATTCCAAACTTGACCTCATGTGATGGGTCATAGTCAACATGAAGGCACACTAAAAATGTTGTATAAAATTACCTTTGGGGGCGGACACACTGTGTCCCAAGCTTTTAAACACTATCAAAGGGAAGTTGTTAATTAGCCTGATTGGCCAGTGGGTGCACAGGTGTGGCAAGGTTGGGACATGGGGTCACACAGGGGCGTGGTGAAGGTATGGTCTTGCAGCTCACAAACATAATCAATTTTAACCTGTATGCCTGCCTACATTACCACTATATATAATTTTTAAAAGATTTATTGATTTGAATGGCAGAGTGACAGAGGGAGAGACAAAGAGAAATCTTCCATCTGCTGATTCTGTGCCCAAATGGCCACAACAGCTGGGTCTGGGTCAGGCTGAAGATACAAGCCAGGAACTCCATCCATATTTCCCATTTGGGTGGAAGTGGCCCAAGTGGTTAGCCTATCTTTTGCTGCCTTCCTAGGCACATTAGCAGGAAGCTGGATTGGAAGCAGAGTAGCTGACTTGAACTGGCAGTAACATTTGGGGATGCTGGATGCTGGTGTTACAAGTAGCAGGTTAACCCATTGCACCAGAGTCAGCCCTGGGGCTACCTCTATTTTGACTTAAGTCTTTTTATGGACACATGTTTTATTTTGGGTAGATTCCTTAGGAGAGAAATTGCTGGGTCATAGGATATGTAGTACATATTTAGTTTTATGAAAAGCTTCCAGGGAACTTTCCAAATTGGATAGATGACTTATGGATAAGTAGTAGTGTCACTGGAGAGACATTGGGTCCTTGTCTTTGCTCAATAAGGAATTTAGGCATGAGACAGAGAGCAGAGTAGCAAGATTTTATTGGGAACAGGGCATCTGTCAAAATGGAGGGGACAGAGAGAGAGAGTGCCCAGTCACTCAGACTGGGTGAAAGCAAGGTTACATGGTTGAATGGAGAGAATACACCTGGCTGACCAGGTGAGTGGTCCAATGGAGAGCTGAATGCTTTGTTTAGGCTCCTGTTTTTTTTTTTTTTACAGGCAGAATTAGAGAGAGACAGAGAGAAAGGTCTTCCTTCCCTTGGTTCACGCCCCAAATGGCCACTATGGCTGGCGCGCTGTGCCGATCTGAAGCCAGGAGCCAAGTGCTTCCTCCTGGTCTCCCATGCGGATGCAGGGCCCAAGGACTTGGGCCATCCTCCACTGCCTTCCTAGCCATAGCAGAGAGCTGGACTGGAAGAGGAGAAACCGGGACAGAACCTGGCGCCCCAACCGGGACTAGAACCCAGGGTACTAGTGCCTCAGGCAGAGGATTAGCCTAGTGAGGCTTCTGGTTTTTAAGGGAGTTTTTCCACCTTCTCTCTTTGCTTTCACCCTTCTCCTCCAGGACAAAGGGTTTGCTGAGTGTAAATTAGAAAATTCCTTCCCTGGTTTGGGGAGCCCTGGTGCCAGGCAAAGGAGCTTTACAATGGTTTTATTGCTCAGTGTTATCAGGCCAGGTAACCCATTTGGTCCTGGGGAGAGAGAATTCTCCTGGAGTTTTCCTTGGGGGAACGGCTAGGACTACCTGTAAGATTATCAGAGTCTGGTAAAGACTTGGAAGTGTAGATGCCTGGCTGCTTCCAAAGTGGGCTCTGTAGATGCAATTTTCCTCAGGCCCCTCTCATACACACATAGGCTAATTTCTAACTTCCTATCTAACAATAAGTATCTGGTTTTTTTTTATTTGCATTTTTCTAATAAGTAATGATGTTGAACACTTTATTTGGCTATTGATCTTCTGTGAAGTTTTTTTTTCACATCTTTTGCCCACTAAAAATATGGTTGTCTTTCTTTTGCTGAGTTATGGGAGATTTTTCATATATTCTGGATTCTAGTCCTTTGTGGGATATTTGATAGCATTTCAGAATGTTTGTGGAGTTTCAGATGGTGATCAGTGCTATACAGAAAACCAAGAGAAGGGAGAATGTGAATGTCTGGTTGAGTTAGGGTTATACTTTTTTTTTTTTTTTTGACAGGCGGAGTGAATAGTGAGAGAGAGACAGAGAGGAAGGTCTTCCTTTTGCCGTTGGTTCACCCTCCAATGACCGCCACAGCTGGCGAGCTGCGGCTGGCGCACCGCGCTAATCCGAAGGCAGGAGCCAGGTGCTTCTCCTGGTCTCCCATGGGGTGCAGGGCCCAAACACTTGGGCCATCCTCCACTGCCTTCCCTGGCTACAGCAGAGAGCTGGCCTGGGAGAGGGGCAACCAGGAAAGAATCCAGCGCCCTGACCGGGACTAGAACCTGGTGTGCCGGCGCCGCTAGGTGGAGGATTAGCCTAGTGAGCCATGGCGCCGGCCCGGGTTTTACTTTTTAATTGAGTGTCTGAAAAGATCTCATTTGAGATAGTGACATTTGAACACAGATTCAAGCAGATGAGAGAGTAAGTCATATAGTTATCCTAGGAAAGAGATTTCTAGTTCAAGAGACTAATAAATATTCTATAAAACGTATTTGGGCCAGGCCAAAGCTAGGAGGCAGGAACTCTGTCTAGGTTTCCCATGGGGATAGCAGGGACCCAACTACTGGAGCCATCACCAACTGCCTTCCAGGTGTGCATTAGCAGGACGCTGGAATGGAGAATAGATCTGGGACTCAAACCTAGGCACTTTGATATAGGATGTCTGCATCCCAAGTGGTGGCTTAACTGCTGTGCCAAATGCCTGCCCTCTTGATGAATTGTAAAGGGTTGCATCTTTTATTATAGGTGAGAGAAAGCCTTTGGGGCTGGTGCTGTGGCATAGTAGGCTAAGCTTCTGTCTGTGGTGCTGACATCCCATGTGGGCGCTGGATCTTGTCCCAGATGCTTTTCTTCCAAGCCAGCTCTTTGCTTATGACCTGAGAAGGCAGTAGAGGATGGCCCAAGTGCTTGGACCTCTGTTCCTGTGTGGGAGACCCAGAGGAAGCTCCTGGCTTTAGATCTGTTCAGCTCCAGCTGCTGCAGCCATTTGGGGAATGAGTCAATGTATGGAAGACCTTTCTCTGTCTCCCCTTTTCTCTGTCTATAACTCTACCTCTCAAATAAATAAAATCTTTAAAAATAAAAGCCTTTGAAAGTTTTTAAGTAGAAGAAATTATGACATTCATTTCAGTTATTTTATTTTTCAGTTCTAGAATATTTTTTATATTTTGTAATTTTCTTGTTAAATTTTTCATCTGCGTTCTCCATCATGTCTTTTTTGGGAACATGCTAGTTCTGATGATTTTAAAGTTTTTGTCTCATTATCTGGATCATCTTTGGATCTGCCTATTTGTTTTCTTGATTTTTAGTGTGATATTAACCTCCATGTGTGCCTGGTAGCTGTTGAGTCAGTGGTCAGTTAAATGCTTTTTCTGCCACTAGGCATTAGAGGGAGAGTTAAATCAACATTGGTTTGTGATTTTGTTAAGACTCAGACTACCCTTGGTTTGTTTGGCAAGTAGGTTCTAGCCCTTCAGAACTTCCAACTGGGAACCTGGTATGTTCACTGGGGGCTATTTCCTGGTAGATCCTGAACTTTAATCCACATTTCTTTAACATGGAAGAAAACTCCACTGTGCTCTTAAGAGATTTTCTGCTTAGTTCCTTAACCATATGTCTTAGGTAGCTTTAGGATTCAGCAAGTACATTAGGTGGTATAATTTTCAAATTCAAATTGTGGGGCTTCAGTTATATCTTGTTAGCTCTTCAGTACAGACATAAACTGTGCTGGTTTCTCTGTCTTCAATCAGTGACCTTCTTTGTAGGTAAACTCTGATTCTCAGTCTCTTGCCGTATGCTCAGACCTGGCAAATATCCCCAGGGAAAAAACATCTTCAGAATTTCAGCTTACTTCTCTGTAGTTTCTTCTGCTCTGTAGTTTCTTTCTGCTGGCACTGTAGGCAGTGGCTTTACCCGCTATGCCACAGTGCCGGCCCCCAGACCAAATGATTTTGCAAGCTTTGTAGGGCCCATGAGCTAGATATTCTCCAACCCTAACCTAGAAGGATAGAGTTGCTGTTTCCTGAGATGTAGCAATCTGCTGGAAGTGAATGGGTTTGGGGTTTGGGTGATGGTGGTGTTTGGAGTTCTGTTTTGGATATGTTAAATTTGAGATGCCTTTTACTTATGTGGAAAGGTAAAGTGGGTAATTATAATGTGAGTTTGCAGTTCTAGGAAGAGGTCTGGATTGGAGATAGAATTTGAGAATCATCAAGCATCTAGAACCCACTGTTATGCTGACAATGGGATTAAAAAGTACATCTGAAGAAATCACTATTTTTGTTAAAGATTTTTATTTATTTATTTGAGAGCTAGAGTAACAGACAGTGAGAGGGAGAGACAGAAAGGTCTTCCTTTCGTTTACTCCCCAAATGGCCGCAATGACTGGAGCTGCACCAATCTAAAGCCAGGAGCCAGGTGCTTCTTCCCAGTCTCCCATGTGGTTGCAGGGGCCCAAGCACTTGGGCCATCTTATACTGCTTTCCCAAACCACAGCAGAGAGCTGGATTGGAAGAGGAGCAGCTGGGACTAGAACTGGCACCCATATGGGATGCCGGCACCACAGGCTGATGATTAACCTGCGCCATGGCACAGGACCCTAAATCACTATTTAAAAAAAAAAAAAAAGGTTTATTTATTTATTTGAAAGAGTTACACAAAGAGAGGAGTGGCAGAGAGAGAGAGAGAGGTCTTCCATCCACTGGTTCACTCCCCAGTTGGCTGCAATGGCCGGAGCTGCGCCAATCCGAAGCCAGGAACCAGGAGCTTCCTCCAGGTCTCCCATGTGGGTGCAGGGGCCCAAAGACTTGGGCCATCTTCTGCTGCTTTCCCAAGCCATAGCAGAGAGGTGGACTGGAAGCAGAGCAGCTGAGACTTGAACCTGATACCATAAGCCACTGCAGGCAGTGGCTTTACCTACTATGCCACAGCGCTGGCCCCCTAAATTACTATTTTTTAAATTAAGTTTTTATTTAGAATTTTGGATCACAGAAATGTTGCTACCAAGATGTTACAGTGAGTTTCTGTATGTCTTCAGTTATTTTTCTTGATGTTAAGATCTTGTATAATCGGCCAGCGCTGTGGCTCACTGTGCTAATCCTCCGCCTGCAGCGCTGGTACCCCAGGTTCTAGTTTCGGTCGGGGTGCCAGATTCTGTCCCAGTTTCTCCTCTTCCAGTCCAGCTCTCTGCTGTGACCCAGGAAGGCAGTGGAGGATGGCCCAGGTGCTTAGGCCCTGCACCCACATGGGAGACCAGGAGGAAGCACCTGGCTCCTGGCTTTGGATTGGTGCAGCACACCAGCCGTAGTAGCCATTTGTGGGGGTGAACCAATGGAAGGAAGACCTTTCTGTCTCTCACTGTCTAACTCTGCCTGTCAAAAATAAATAAATTAATTAAAAAAAAAGATTTTGTGTAATCATAGTATACTTACTAAAGCTGGAAAACTACCACTGGTACAATACCATGAGCTAAACTCCAGACTTCATTTGCATTTTACCAATTTGAAATCATTAATTGTAATGTAGGCTGGATGGAAGTTTAGAAACACTTTATGAATCTTCCGTATAAGTTTTTGACTGTTTTTTCCTTTACAGAACTCATGGCTGAAGACTAAACCAACATGGCAACTATGGTTCCACCAGTGAAACTGAAATGGCTTGAACACTTGAACAGCTCCTGGATTACAGAAGACAGTGAATCCATTGCTACAAGAGAGGGAGTTGCTGTCTTGTACTCTAAACTGGTCAGCAATAAGGAAGTAGTACCTTTACCTCAACAAGTTTTATGTCTCAAAGGACCACAGTTGCCTGACTTTGAACGTGAATCTCTTTCAAGTGATGAGCAGGACCACTATTTGGATGCTCTTCTTAGTAGTCAGTTAGCACTAGCAAAGATGGTGTGTTCAGATTCTCCATTTGCTGGGGCACTTCGAAAACGACTGCTTGTACTTCAGCGTGTCTTCTATGCACTTTCTAACAAATACCATGACAAAGGCAAAGTGAAACAGCAGCAGCACTCTCCCGAAAGCAGCTCTGGTTCAGCAGATGTCCATTCTGTTAGTGAACGACCCCGGTCAAGCACTGATGCACTTATAGAAATGGGTGTTCGAACTGGTCTAAGTTTATTATTTGCACTTCTCAGACAAAGTTGGATGATGCCTGTGTCGGGACCTGGCCTCAGTCTTTGCAACGACGTTATCCATACTGCAATTGAAGTTGTGAGCTCTTTGCCTCCATTGTCTTTAGCAAATGAGAGCAAAATTCCTCCTATGGGCTTGGACTGCTTATCACAAGTAACAACGTTTCTTAAAGGAGTAACTATTCCCAATTCTGGGGCAGACACTTTGGGTCGCAGATTAGCTTCCGAGTTGCTGCTTGGTTTAGCAGCTCAGCGAGGCTCCTTGAGGTATCTTCTTGAATGGATAGAAATGGCTTTGGGGGCTTCTGCAGTTGTAAATACCATGGAGAAGAGTAAACTACTATCAAGCCAGGAAGGAATGATCAGCTTTGATTGCTTTATGACTATATTAATGCAGATGAGACGTTCTTTGGTATGTATTATGAATCTCAACTTTAAAATTCATAACTGACAATTTTTTAAAAGTAAGTCCAGCTTTTAATGAATTGGTGGCAAAAGTGAATGATTTGAGAGTCTTTCTGATGACTGTTAAGTTAGTTAAATATTTTAGGAACATTGAGTGAAGAATCTTTTGTACATGTTGATACATTGTGACAGGCCTGTTGGGACAGTGTGTTAAGACCTCACTGGATCAGGTTAGGTGGGAAGATAGATTAACCCATGTGAATGAAAGGGGCCTAAGGACAACAGTGCCTGTGGAAAGGAGGCATGCCTTGGAAACAGCCCAGTATTTTACACCACAGAGCCCTGCCCATGCCCCTTAACTGTATAGGTGATCCCAGAGTTCTCCTCAAGATAAACACCCCAGGAGACACCTCTGTGGCAGCTACCCAATCAGCTAACATTGGGTAACAAAACCTTGGGAGAAATTTCACCTCTTTCATATCCAGGAAACTGCTTGTCTAGAAGAAGAGGGTGGGGGAAAGGAGAACCGGTGGAAAGAACTGGACCCCATACCCTTGTAGCACCATTCTGAATGCAAACTGGACTCAGTCCTTTGCTGAGACGCCTGCCTGGCCTCTCATGTGTATTCTCTTCATTAAACCTTGCTACTTTGCTTACCACTATCCTCTGTCTCACGTCTGAAATTCTTTTTACAGGAAGACAAGAACCTCTTTTCCAGCCACCTCTGCCCACAGTTTTAGTTTGGTGGCTTCTTATTGTTACTTCTTAGTTGGGGATGGAGAACCCTAGAAATCTAGACTTCTTCCTCACTATTTGAGAGGGATCATTGTCTTGTAGCATATTTGAGATAGGCTTGTATACATATTTTTAAAAATTTTTTAAAGTTTTTTTTTTTTTTTTTTGACAGGCAGAGTTAGACAATGAGAGAGAGAGAGAGACAGAGAAAGATCTTCCTTTCATTGGTTCACCCCCCAAATGGCCGCTACGGCTGGAGCTACACCGATCCAAAGCCAGGAGCCAGGTGATTCCTCCTGGCTGGTCTCCCATGCAGGTTCAGGGGCCCAAGCACTTGTGCCATCCTCTACCACTTTCCCAGGCCACAGCAGAGAGCTGGATTGGAATAGGAGCAGCTGGGACCAGAACTGGTGCCCACATAGGATGCCAGTGCTTCAGGCCAGGTTGTCCCAGAGTACCAGATTGTTTTCCTCAGAAATCTGGACCTACTCTGGGGAAGAATCTTATATGTTTGATTTAGTTTGGCTCCCTCAAAGTCACCTCAGATCCATGTTAGATTGAATTTTAATGAAATCTCAGATTGGTTTTAGGGAAGGCATGATTATTTCATTGAATTTTATGTTTGTTATTTCTCCTTACATTGTAAGTGATCGTGTAATGCTCCTGGCATTCAGAACTTGGGTTTCCTACCCTTCACTTTGTTGTCTGAAAACTCAGGAAATATGTAGCACTGTCCTGGCTTGGCCTGTATCTTCCTATCTCAGGTTTGCAACAAAATTCATCTCCAAGCTGGAAGTTAGAGGAAGAGAAATGTAACCATCAATTGAATATCTGGCACAAGGCCTAACAAATACATTCAATTTATGAATTTTATTTGCTTGTGTGATTTAAAAAATAGATGCTTTTGAATGATACATATTTATAGGGTAGCATATGATGTCTCAGTATAGGTATAGGTGTGTGTATATAGTATATAGGTATGTCTCAGTTTAGGTATCCATTATGCAATGGTCTATTCAGGTCTCATTCAACATTTATAATCTCATTTTGGGGAAAATATTTCAAATCCTATCTTCTAGCTTTAAAAAGAAAATATCTTCACACATACAGACACACACACACACACACATGTTGGCCAGTGCCGTGGCCCAATAGGCTAATCCTCTGCCTGTGGCGCCGGCACCCTGGGTTCTAGTCCCGGTTGGGGCGCCGGATTCTGTCCCGGTTGCTCCCTTCCTGTCTAGCTCTCTGCTGTGGCCCGGGAGTGCAGTGGAGGATGGCCCAAGTGCTTGGGCCCTGCACCTGCATGGGAAACCAGGAGAAGCTCCTGGCTTCGGATCAGTGCAGTGCGCCAGCCGCAGCGACCATTGTGGGGTGAACCAACGGAAAAGGAAGACTTTTCTCTCTGTCTCTCTCTCTCACTGTCTACTCTGCCTGTCAAAAAAATAAAAAATAAAAACATGTATAATAAATTATTATATACATAATATAGTATATATACATCATATAGTTTATTATTATAGTCACCTTCCTGTGCAATAGAACACCGGAACTTCTTTCTCCTTTGTAACTATATTTTAGTTTATTTCCTCCCCCTCTATACCCACCACTCTCCCTAGCCTCTGGTAACCGCTCTTCCACTCTCAACTTTTTTAGTTTTCCACATGAGTGAGTCATACAGTACTTGTTTTACTTTTCTTGGCTGATTTCATTTAAAATGATGGTCTCCATGTTGTCTTAAATGACAGGATTTCAGCATTTTTTTGTGGTTGAATAATGTTCCTTTGTGTGTGTGTGTGTGTGTGTGTGTTACATTTTCTTTATTCATCAGGTGATTAGCAGCGCAGCTTGGCTATTGTGAATAGTGCTGCAATAAACATGAGAGTGCAGATGTCTCTCTCTTAAAAAAAAGATTTATTTTCTTTATTTGAAAGGCAGAATTACAGAGAGAGGTAGAGATGGAGAGAAAAAGGAGTCTTTCATCCGCTGGTTCACTTTCCAGTTGGCTCAATGACCTGGGCTGGGCCAGGCCAGAGCCAGGAGCTAGGAACTCCTTCCAGGTCTCCCACATGGGTGCAGGGGCCTAAGCACTTGAGCCATATGCCATTGCTTTCCCAGGCCTGTTAGCAGGGGGCTAGATGGGAAGTGGAGCAGCCATGACTTGAACCAGTGCTCATGTGAGATGCTGATGTTGCAAATGGCAGCTTCACCTGCTACACCACAATACCAACCCCTCATTATAGTTTTGATTTGCATTTACCTGATGATTAGTGATGTTTAACATTTTTTCCCATGTGTTTGTTGGCCTTCTTTATCTTTTCCTTGGAAACACATCTATTCAGTAGGGCCAGTGTTGTGGAATAATGGGTAAAGCCCACTGCCTGCAATGCTGATATCCCAGTTGGGCACGAGTTTGTGTTCCAGTTGCTGCATTTTGGATCCAGCTCCCTGCTAAAGGCCTGGAAAAAGCTGTGGAAGTTGGCCTAGGGGCATGGGCCCCTTTGACCCACATTGGAGACCCAGAAGAAGCTTCTGGCTTTGGCCTGGCCTAATGCTGGCCATTGCGGCATCTGGGGAGTAAACCAGCAGATTGACGATCTCTCTGTTTCTCCCTCTCTTTCTATAACTCTGGCTTTCAAAGTAAATACGTAAGTCTTTTCAAAAAAATTTTAAAAATAAAGAAAATTGCTATTCAAAATCTGTTGCCCATTTTTAAGTTGGATTCATTCCTGTGTTATTGAGTTGAGCTCTACTTAAATATTCTAGTTTTTAACCCCTTGTCAGATACATAACTTGAAATATTTCCTCCCATCCTTAGCATGTCTCTTCAATCTGTTTGTTTCCTTAGCTGTATAGAGCTTTTTAGTTTGATGAAACCTAGTATGTCTATTTTTGCTTTTGATTGCTGTGCTTTTGGGGTCTTGTCCATAAAGTCCTTGTCCATTACAATGTCCTGATTTTTCTCATAGTTTCTTCTGATAGTTTCGTTGTTTCAGATGTTAAATTTAACCTTTTATCCATTTTTAGTTGATTCTTTTAATATGGTGATAGGGGTCTAGTTTCATTCTTCTGCATGTTGATAATCAATTTTCCCAGAACCATTTATTGAAAAGATTGTACTTTTTGATCAGTTGACTTTAGATGCTTGGGTTTACATCTAGTCTCTCTAGTTAATGACTTTTCTACCTTCTAATATTTCTTTTTACTTTTTAGGGTCTCTTTCAGTTTGAAGAATTGCCTTTGACATGTCTTATAAGACAGATCTTGTACAGATTAAGTTTTCTCAACTTTGGTTTGTCTGGAAATGTCTTTATCTCTCTCATGTCTAAAGGATAGCTTTTCTGGGTATAGTTTCCTTGGTTGGCAGTTTTTTTTTTTTTCCCTTCAGTACTGTGAAAAATCTCACCCTGTCCTCTCCTGTTCTGTAACGCTTCTGCTGAGAAGTCTGCAGTCAGGAGAGCTGTGGCACCCTTATGTGTAATATGTTTCTTTCTTTTTTTAAAGATTTTATTTATTTATTTGACCGAGTTACAGACTGTGAGAGAGAGAAACAGAGAGAAAGGTCTTCTTTCCATTGGTTCACTCCCCAGTTGGCCGCAACGGCCAGAGCTGAGCAGATCTGAAGCCAGGAACCAGGAGCTTCCTTCTGGTCTCCCATGCGGGTGTTAGGGCCCAGGGGCCTGGGCCATCCTCTGCTGCTATCCCAGGCCATAGCAGAGAGCCAGACGGGAAGAGGAGCAGCCGGGACTAGAACTGGCGCCTATATGGGATGCCGGCGCTGTAGGCAGAAGATTAACCTACTGCGCCGCCGTGCCAGCCTTGTGTAATATGTTTCTTTTCTCTTGCAGCTTTGAGAATCTTCTCTTTATACTTAACCTTGGAGAGTATGATTATATGTTTTGGTTGAGCTAAACGTGACTGGTGCACTCTGGCTTTGCTGTACCCAGATAGTTGTATCCTTCTCTAGGTTTGGAGTATTTTCTGTTACTGTCTCTTTGAATATGCTTTCTGCCTCTCTGACCTTCTGAAGTCCCTCTTGAACCTCAGTAACTCCGATATTGTCTCTCTTAATGCTGTCCCAACTTTTTATGAAAGGCAGAGAGACAGAAACAGATAGGTTAAGAGAGCTTCAATCTTCTGGTTCACTTCCCAAATACCTGCAACAGCTGTAACCTGTAGAGATTTGATCAGGGTCTCCCACATGGATGACAGGGACCCAAATACTTCAGTCATTACCTGCTGCTCCAGGGTGCTCCTTAGTGGGAAGCTGGAATTGGGAGTGGAGCTGGGACTCAAACTGAGGCACTCTAATATGGGACATGGACAAGCATATCCCATATTAGAGCAGTGTCCTTACTAACATACCAGATGCCCACCTCATCTGACTGTATTTTCGAATAACTTATCTTTTTTTTTTTTTTTTTTAATTTATTTGACAGAGCTAGAGAGTGAGAGAGAGAGATAGAGGGAAAGGTCTTCCTTCTGTTGGTTCATTCCCCAAATGGCCGCCATGGCCGGCGCTGCACCGATCCAAAGCCAGGAGCCAGGTGCTCCTTCCTCGTCTCCCATGTGGGTGTAGGGGCCCAAGCACCTGGGCCATCCTCCACTGCTCTCCCGGGCCACAACAGAGAGCTGGAATGGAAGAGGAGCAGCCGGGACTAGAACCCCGTTGCCCATATGGGATGCTGGTGCTGGAGGCAGAGGATTAACCAAGTAAACCATGGCTCTGGCCCCGAATAACTTATCTTTGAGCTCACTAATTCTTTTTTTGTGTGTGATCTAGTCTGCTGTTGATACCCTCTGTTGTGTTTTTAATTTCACTTAATGTACTTTTCAGCTCAAGGATTTCTTTTTGATATTTTAAATACCATTTCTCTGTTAAGTTTCTCTGTTAGAGTATTGAGTCATTTTTTTCTGTGTTTTTCTGAAACTCACTGAGTTTCCTTAAAATAGCTATTTTAAATTCTGCATCTGAAAATTTTCATGTATCAGTTGTTCTCTGGTCAGTTTCTAACAGCATATCTTGTTCATCAGGTGACACTGTGGTTCCCTGAAAATTCTTGATACTTGTTAGCATACAGTGTGGTCTAGACTTTCAAGGATTAGGAAATTGAGATTTTGAACAGTTTGCATATTTTCTCTGAACCTGTTAATATTTCTGCTATTTCAGCATTACATGGCACCCTGAGTTGAGGTCTCTTGCAAGTGGTGTTATTGGAGTTTGTCTCTGTTTCAGTCTAGTGGGTACCCTCATCCTGACTTGTTTCAGATCTGCAGTTGGAATGCTGTTCTGAATACACTACTGGAGGCTGCATCTGCAAACGTTGACCTGAGCATAGAGGCCTTTGGGCTTTATCTGGTGCTGGGTCTCAGCAGTGGCAGCCCAGCATTGATGTCCAATGCAAAGTCCTATGCTGACTTTCCCACCCTACTCTTCAGCCGTTGGGGTCTTGTTCCACTGTCTGCTACAGGTTGGGAGAGAGTGAGTGGAGGCATTTCCTTGGCTATTTGGCTAAGGAGGGTCCAAAGGCTCAGTCTGCAGTTGCTAGCCTACCAACAGGAGCCATGGGGCCCATCTGGCACTAGGTTTTACAGTGATAGGCCTTGTTTTGATTTTCAAGTCTAGGGTCTGTACTTAATTTCCTCTCTTGGAGCTGGGGGAGGGGTGACGTGTCATCTCTTTCATTCCTGCATTCTTCAATGTGTCTTTTCTTGTAATTATATGAAAACCAGGCACTGAGCTCTTGTGAAGGTGGCTTGGTATGTGAATAGCTGATCAAATTGGTGTTTCTGTGGGGAAATAGTGGTTGGCATGTCTGTCTTAGCTGCTACGTTGCTGTGCTTCCTGACTTGTTTGATACTCGATGGCTACTACCCACATACATATAATTAATTTTGTTTGAGTGGGAGCACACAGAATACTTAAATAGGAGGAGGGGAAAAGTTAGAATATTGAAAAAAATGAATAAGGAAGTAATAACAGTTTATAGCTTCAAATTCTAAAAAAATTAGTAATATAAACTTTTTTGGCCTTTGATGCCAGTAGGTGCTTACTGATTACCGTGTGCTGGATATTATTAAATCCTGGACTAAAAAGATGAATAAGCTTTGTGGCATCCATGTTTTTAGGCAGTTCACAGTTGCTCTTTTTTAGGATTTTATTTACCTGAAAGGCAGAATTATAGAGAGAGGGAGAGACAGAGAGAGAGAGAGAGAGAAATCTTTTATCTGGTAGTTTACTCTCCAAATGGCCACAAAGGCCCCAGGCTGAAGCCAGGAGCCTGAAATTCTGTTCCACATGGATGGCAGGGGCCCAAGTACTTTGGCCATCTTCTGCTGCTTTCCCAGGCACATTAGGAGGGAGCTGTATCAGAAGTGGAGCAGCTGATACTTAAACTGGTGCTCATTTGGAATGCCAGTGTCTCGAAGCTGGCTTAACTGGCTATGCCACAACGCCGGCCCATGCAGTTCACAGTTTAATGAAGGTGGGATACACAATGTGAAGTTAATAACCTGTAGTAGAGATCTGCATTGGGAGAAGGTGGGTGAGACACAAAAAGAGGGCTGCAGGGGAAGAGGAAGAGAATATTATGGAGGAAGGAGTCCTAAAAGATAATTGAAAAGTAGGAGCAGTTTTTCTGCAAACGTGAAGTATATGAATGAGAAGAGCTAGAAGAGTTTTTGGATTGGAAGACCAAAATTAATGAAATGAGTAAAGTATGGGGGAGCAAGCTCCAGGACATTTGGGTTGGGATGGGATGAGATGAGACTGCAACTAGAGCTCTGTATTCCATTCCGTGGAGCTTTGGGACTTGATCCCATAGGCTTTTTGAGTAAAAGTAAATATCATGAACACAAGGAAATATGTTCCAGTCTTAAGTCATTATCAAAGATGTTAAGCAGACAAATGTGGGATGCCAGTTCCAGCGCTCTATGCCACAGTGCTGACTTCCTTATTATATATTTTCCCAGTAGATATGGGATGATGAAAATTTCATCATTATTTTATTTATTTGGTGGGATAGAAAGAGGTCAGCTGAATATATAGAACAACTTTTAAAAATCTACAAAGCTAGGCCGGCGCCGTGGCTCACTAGGCTAATCCTCCACCTTGCGGCGCCGGCACACCGGGTTCTAGTCCCGGTCAGGGCGCCAGATTCTGTCCCGGTTGCCCTTCTTCCAGGCCAGCTCTCTGCTGTGGCCAGGGAGTGCAGTGGAGGATGGCCCAAGTACTTGGGCCCTGCACCCCATGGGAGACCAGGAGAAGCACCTGGCTCCTGCCATCGGATCAGCGCGGTGCGCTGGCTGCAGCGCGCCAGCCGCGGCGGCCATTGAAGGGTGAACCAATGGAAAATGAAGACCTTTCTCTCTGTCTCTCTCTGTCACTGTCCACTCTGCCTGTCAAAAAAAAAAAAAAAAAAAATCTACAAAGCTTTAGTATATTATGAGACTTAGAAGAAATTCTAACTAAATTTTATTAATATAAAAGCTAGATTTAAATATATTTGCCATGCTATTTGAAGGCATTCATTGGGATTTTATATTTTGTTTAAATATATATTACTTAGGAATCATGTTAATCAAAATAGTTTGAATTAATAAAATTAGACCCTTTAGAGTTGTGTGGGATCTTCTGGACACCTAGGTCAGCCTTCCCTCCACAGTAGGTGACTTGCTTGTCTGTGGTATATCCATTTGCCAGTGATAATCTAAAATATAAATATTTTTACAATTCAGTTATCTTCCCCCCCCCCCCCTTTAATTTGAGAGCCATAGAGACAGATGAGAGCTCTCAACCACTGGTTCACTCCCCAAATGCCCACAATGGCTGAGACTGGGCCAGGCCAAAACTAAGAACTAGGAAATAAAGTCAGTTCTCCCACATGGCTGGCAAGGACTGGACTACTTGAGTGATTACCTGCTGCCTTCCTAGATCTGCATTAGCAGGAAGCTGGAATTGGAAGCTGAGCTGGGACTCAAACCAGGGACTCTGATACGGATGCAAGTGTCTTAAACAGTATCTTAACTGCTAGGCCAAACTCCTACCCCTTCAGTTATCTTTTGAAATAAAGCTATCAATGAAAATTTTATTGTTACAAGTTTGATAAATCATAGAAAGAATTTGGTATTTGTGGTTTAAAGATTTAAGAATGTGGAAATATGAGGAATATTTCACTTTAAAAAAAGTTGGTTTTATAGTTTTTTTTTTAAACCAAACCAAAAAAAATTTTTTTTTGACAGGCAGAGTGGACAGTGTGAGAGAGAGAGAGAGAAAGGTCTTCCTTTTGCCGTTGGTTTACCCTCCAATGGCCACCACGGCTGGCGCGCTGCGGCTGGTGCAGCACGCTGATCTGAAGGCAGGAGCCAGGTGCTCCTCCTGGTCTCCCATGGGGTGCAGGGCCCAAGCACTTGGGCCATCCTCCACTGCCTTTCCTGGCCACAGCAGGGAAGAGGGGCAACCGGGAAAGAATCCGGCGTCCCGACCGGGACTAGAACCCGGTGTGCTGGCGCCGCTAGGTGGAGGATTAGCCTATTGAGCCGCGGCGCTGGCCCAAAAATTTCTAAAAGATATGTTTATTTATTTGAAAAGCAGAATGAAAAAAAAATCTTCCATCCACTGGTTCACTCCCCAAATGGCCTCATGGCCAGGACTCAAGGAATCCAGAGTTTCATCTGGGTCTCCCTCAAGGGTGGCAGGATCCCAAGTTCTTGGTATCTTCTGCTGCCTTTCCAGGCACATTAGCAGAGAGCAGACTTTGTGTAGCTCTGGTCAGGATCATGACTCAAGCTAGCTATATTCTGTTTTCCTGTATCCATAGGGGCAGGCAGACAAGGCAGTATCTTTGGAATAGAATGTTTCTTGGGACTCATTTACTGAAGGAGTATGTAACTGGCAACATTCTGCTTTGACTGTTTTTGGAGTCTCGTGATGCTTGGAATGAAACATTTTTAATAAGGCAATAAGTGAAGCATTGTTGCTTAATTTACCTATTGATTCAATTGCTAATCTTTATTTTTAAGAAAGGCTGAATGAGAACGAAAGAGAAAGAAAGAGAAATCTTTCCTCTACTGGTTCATTCCTCAAATGCCTGCGGTAGCTGGTGCTGGGCCAGGCCAGACTGAAGCCAAGAGCCCAGAACCCATCCGTGTCTCCTATGTGAGGGGGACCCAAGTACTTGAGCTATCATCTGCTGCCTCACAGGGTGTGCATTAGCAAGAAGCAGTATTAGAAACACAGCAGGGACTCCAACCCAAGGATTCCTGTTTGGTATAGGGCAGTCCCAAGCGATCTTTTAACTGCTTCACCACAGTGCCCCCACCACCCTCACTTCTAGGTCATTAGTAACACTTCTGTGTGGATATTGGTTCCATGTTCTTAAGATTTGATCTCAGTGTATCAAATTGTTATACACATTACTGAACATATCTTCAAATAGATGTTTTTATAGACTAAGTGATATTAATACATTGTCTCTTTCCTTTCCATGCTGTATCCCACAATGTTTGAATTATAGGGTTCATCTGCTGATCGAAGTCAGTGGAGAGAACCAACCAGAACGTCTGATGGCTTGTGCTCACTCTATGAGGCAGCATTATGTCTCTTTGAAGAGGTATGTAATTATCGTGGCTTTTACATTAAAAATGATTGTCTTAAAATCATATAGCATGTACAAGAAGACTTCAAACAGTTTGTGAAAAGTGGAATTAAAAGATGCTTATTTTGGGTATAAAATTTTTTGAAATATATGGATTGGTTTTTAATACTTTTTAAATGAATTTTTGAAATTTTGAATTTCAAAATTTATTTACAATAAAATAAACATCTTTTAACTGTGTTTTGCCATGAACTTTTAAAAGTATCATTGTATAGTTGATAGTGCTCTAAGAGTAACAAAGGATGGAAAAGAAGAAATTTTTAGAAATAAAAGAAACTAAAATAGACATAGAAAGTATTCAAGAAAAAGTGACAATACTAATGTTAAAATGTCCTGAAAATTATCCTCATGTTCACTAGAAAATATTTATCTAACACACATATTATTCTGTTGTGCATACTATTTAAAGATTCTGAGTAAACTTATTTTATCTTCTTCTATTTGATGTGCTGACAAATGAATATATTGACTTTTTAAGATTTGCCTTTTATTGTTTTGTTTGATTCAGCAAAAACATCCTAGAAGGCAGACAACAAATTGATAGTAGCTCTAGTCAGAGTTAATATCTTTATTTTATTGGGTTCATACAAGTCAATAAAAATCCATTATGCTCTAATAAATAAGTGGACAGAAGTTAGTGTACATAACAAGGTGTGGTAAACAAATACATAGAAAAATTTTCTCTGCTGATAATTAGGAAACCTGGGTGTTAAAATAATGGCATCCTTCTATTTCCCCACTTACATTTGCATAAAAATTTAAAAGTCTAATACCCATTACTTGTATGGATACTGTGAAACCAGTGCTCTCATATAAATCATATAAATTTATTCTTTGGTTAGAGCAACTGGAATGGCTATCCTAGGAACTGTGCTTTTGGTAGGAGCCTTGTTTTTTTTTGTTTTTTTTTTTTTTTTTTTTTTTTTTTTTTTTGACAGGCAGAGTGGACAGTGAGAGAGAGACAGAGAGAAAGGTCTTCCTTTTGCCGTTGGTTCACCCTCCAATGGCCGCCGCGGCCGGCGCGCTGCGGCCGGCGCACTGCGCTGATCCGATGGCAGGAGCCAGGATCCAGGTGCTTTTCCTGGTCTCCCATGGGGTGCAGGGCCCAAGCACCTGGGCCATCCTCCACTGCACTCCCTGGCCACAGCAGAGGGCTGGCCTGGAGAGGGGCAACCGGGACAGAATCCGGTGCCCCGACCGGGACTAGAACCCGGTGTGCCGGCGCCGCTAGGCGGAGGATTAGCCTAGTGAGCCGCGGCGCCGGCCTTTTTTTTTTTTTTTTAGGATTTATTTATTTATTTGAAAGCCAGAGTTACACAGAGAGAGGAGAGGAAGAGGGAGAGAGAGGTGTCTTCCATCCAATGGTTCACTCCCCAATTGGCAACAACAGCCCGCCAATCTAAAGCCAGGAGCCAGGAGTCTCCTACAGGTCTCCCACGGGGTGCAGGGGCCCAAGGACTTTGGCCATCTTCCACGGCTTTCCCAGGCCACAGCAGAGAGCTGGATTGGAAGTGGAGCATCCGGGTCCTGAACCGGTGCCCATATGGGATGCCGGCACTTTAGGCCACGGCGTTAACCGACTGCACCATAGCACCGGCCCCAGGAGCCTAGATTTAAAAAAAAAAAAAGTTATAGGCCAGCGCCACGGCTTACTAGGCTAATCCTCCGCCTAGCGGCACCGGCACACCAGGTTCTAGTCCCGGTCGGGGCGCCGGATTCTGTCCCGGTTGCCCCTCTTCCAGGCCAGCTCTCTGCTGTGGCCAGGGAGTGCAGTGGAGGATGGCCCAAGTGCTTGGGCCCTGCACCCCATGGGAGACCAGGATAAGTACCTGGCTCCTGCCATCGGATCGGCGCAGCGTTCCGGCCGCGGCGGCCATTGGAGGGTGAACCAAGGGCAAAGGAAGACCTTTCTCTCTCTCTCTCTCTCACTGTCCACTCTGCCTGTCAAAAAATAAAAAATTAAAAAAAAAATGTTATAAATGTCAATAGACTTTACCATTGTATTTAACACAAATGGTAAATAAACCATAACTTTTATTTCTATATATAAGGAAACTTCAAAAAGTTTGTGGAAAATAGAATTAAAAGATAAGTTTATTTTGGCACAGTAGAGTTTTGAAATCCGTACATGGTTTTTCATAAAGTACATTTTCCATGAACTTTTTGAAGACTTCTTGTTTACATGAATTTCAGTTTTTATACTGAAATAACCTTATCTTTGAATTCCATCTCTCCCTGAACTTTTGGATTATCCTTTTATATACATATATGTGTTTGAATGTTGAATTGCTCTGGGCCTTCACTGTTCTAAGGATAGCACCTCCTTTTGCACAATGCTGATGACATAGCACCATTTTATTTTAATATTTTATTTATTTGAAAGAGTTACAGAGAGAGAGAGAGAGAGAGAGGTGTCTTCATCTGCTAGTTCACTCCCCAGATGACTGCAATGGTCAGAACTGAGCTGATCCGAAGCCAGGAGCCTGGAGCTTCTTCTGGGTCTCCCACATGGGTGCAGGGGCCCAAAGACTTGGGCCATCTTTCACTGCATTCCCAGGCCATAACAGAGAGTTAGATCAGAAGTAGAGCAGCCTTTATAGCAAATAAGCAAAAAGAACCTAAATGTCCTATCAAAATGGTTAAAGTAAATTGTGCTTTTTTTACTAGATGGAATATTATCTGTTTAGTCATGAAGAATAGGTAGACATGGAAGATTTTTCATGAAATTGGTCACTTTTAGATATCCACTTGATAACTGTTAAAGAACATGTATATGGAAAATTTTGGAAGGACAAATAAAGAAGATAACGCTGTATTAAGGTGATAAGATTACCAGTGATGGGTTTTTTTACTTTGCTTTTTAATCTTGGTTTTCTGCAATGATATGTGAAATAATAAAGTTTTTAATAAAAAAAAAGTTTTGTGTGCCTTCTCCTTCCTGTATTTACCACCATTATCAGTATCTTTTACTGGTTTATTCTGTGGAAAGAAATGGTTCACCTATCTTTGTGTAAGATTGAGTGTGTTGTTTCTGAGGTAGTTGAATAGTTGAGAGTATTGGAAGGAAAAGAAATAGTAATTTCAGAAATTATATAATGAAATGCCTAAACTAAAAATGTTTACAAATTTTTAAACTTTAATAGGTTTGTAGAATGGCTTCTGATTACTCAAGAACATGTGCTAGCCCAGATAGCATTCAGACTGGTGATGCTCCCATTGTCTCAGAAACCTGTGAGGTTTACGTTTGGGGGAGTAACAGCAGCCATCAGCTGGTAGAAGGCACACAGGAGAAAATATTACAACCCAAGTTGGCTCCTAGTTTCTCTGATGCTCAGACCGTAAGTTCTCTATATACCTTAAAAATTGGTAGATAATGGGGGTATCATATTCATGCTTATTTGCTTTAAATAATGTTGAGTGTTTTTTAAATGGGTCAAAATTCTTGGCTGATTGCTTATATATATTGTTTTATACCACATTACTTCAGGTTTTTTTTCCCCCATTATAATAGAAAAACATGATTTTTATCTCTTGTATCCTGAGAGCATTTCCAAGTTTCAAACACTAAATTGGATTTGGATTTTTTAAAAGCATTATGAATGGTAGTATACTTGCTATTATATATAACACAAATGACAAAGAAGACTAAATGAAAATTGATTTTTTTGCTTTTTCCAGATTGACAGACAATTCTTTTTCTTACTTCTTTTTATGATCAACCTTCTTTTTACATTTGTAGCCAAGCTAGAACTTTATGTTTTATTATTTTGGGTTTAGAATACATTTTGTATAGTTCTTGCTATAATAGACCCAAAATAATCTATAGAATAATTTTATTTATTTCTTTTCCTCAACTTTAAGAGGAGGCTACAATATTTTACTTTGTTTCATTCAGTTATTTCCTGGTAGATGACCTGAGCTCAATGATGAGGTCAGCATGACTTTGTTGTTTTCTTAGTTCTCCATTTATTCCTTCATCTCTCGGAGAGTCATGTCCTACTCTGTTTTGAAAGACTTTCTTTGAGTCTCTTTGATAAAACCAACCTTAAATATTGAATTATGATTCTTACAGAAACATTTTATATTTATATTTACATTTCTGCTTGTGTGTAGATTGAAGCTGGACAGTACTGCACTTTTGTCATTTCTACGGATGGTTCTGTCAGAGCTTGCGGTAAAGGCAGCTATGGGAGACTGGGCCTTGGAGATTCCAATAATCAATCTACTTTAAAAAAGTTGACGTTTGAGCCACACAGGTCCATTAAAAAGGTTTCCTCTTCTAAAGGATCTGACGGTCACACTTTAGCTTTTACAACAGAAGGAGAAGTCTTCAGTTGGGGAGATGGTGATTATGGGAAGCTGGGACATGGAAATAGTTCAACCCAGAAATATCCCAAGCTTATTCAGGGCCCTCTTCAGGGAAAGGTATGTGCTTTCTTCTTGGATTTATAAATAATTAGTGGTATTATAATTGATACTGTCATTCAGAATTTGAGCTAGCCTTCAATCCCTTTGTTTATCTTTTGTATATCAGCTTTACAGTTTACAGAAGTTTTCACATACATTATTCAATTTTTATAGGAATAATCCTTACTTATGAAGTAGTTATTATCCCTGTTTCACAGATAAATTGAGAATAACTCAACAAATATTTATTTAGCACTTCCTAAAATGTCAGGTATTGTTTTAGGCATTAGCTATAAACAGACTAGATAATTTCTCAGTTCTCATGGAGCTTTAAAAAAATCTCTTAGAGATAATTGTGTTAGCAAATAAAATTATTTCAGATAATAATAATAAGAAAAAATTGAAGAGCATAATAGAAACTTGGCAGGATATTAGATGATGAAGTCAGAATGCTCTTGGAGCAAAGGAGGTAGCATTTTTTTTTTTTTTTTTAAGATTTGTTTATTTATTTGAAAGAGTTAGAGAGAGAGGGAGACAGAGACAGGGATAACCTGAGATCTTCCATTCTCTGGTTCACTCTCCAGATGACTGCAATGGCCCTGTAGCTGAGGCAGGAGCCTCAAACTGTATCTGTTGGGTTCAGGGGTCCAAGAACTTGGGGCATCCTCTGCTGCTTTTCCAGGTACATCAGCAGGGAGTTGGATCAGAAGCGGAGCAGCTAGGATTTGAACCGGTGCTCTTCTGGAGATTGCATTGCAGGTGGTGGCTTAACCTCCTGTGCCATAATGCCAGCACTAAGGGGGTAGCATTTTATCAGATCTGAATGGTGAAGCAGTTAGTGGTTAACTGATTGCTCAGGATCCTACACAGATAATTGGAAAGGTTAAAAACTATTAGAAACCCAAACCAGAGATGGGTATTAGGCACAGTGGTTAAGATACCTACATCAGGATACCTACATCCATATCTGGGTGCCGAGTTCAAGTCCTGGCTCTGCTACAATTCTACCGTCCTGCTAATGAGTATCCTGGGAGGCGGCAGATGATGCCTCAAGTACTTGGGTTTCTGCCACCCACATGAGACCCAGATTGAACTCTGGACTCCTCACTTTGGCCTGGCACAGTCCTGGCTGTTGTGAGCATTTGGGGAGTAAACTGGCAAATGGGAAATTTCTCTGTCTTGTTCCGTTTTAGCTCTGTCTCTCTGCCTTTCAAATAAATAAAAAGAAAAGGAAATTAAGGTGAACCTAGAGCTTCCCTTTTTATTTCATTTTACTTTCTTTAAAGAGGTAAATACATTTTCCTGAGCTTTTATGTAATTATGTAGCTTCTTCTTCCATAAGTTTCTTCCATGAAAATTTTCTCATATAACAATCTTTATAAAATCTAAATTTTAGTTTTAGCTAGAATAAATGGATGTTTTTTCCATCATGTTAAGTTGCCTGACAAAGTTGGCTATTCATATTAATTTTACTCTGTTATTACCTGGGGTATTTTGATTTATATTGTCAATCCCAAGGTAACAGGCTTTGGAACATTCCATTTTGAAAACTAATGGATACTTGATACAATGTTGAATATGGAACTTCTCTGATCTTTTGAGCACGTTTCTTCCTTAATTCTACTTCTTGTATGCTTTTGATCATTCATTTTTATGGCAATGGAAACATTGCCAATTGAAAGCAACATAATGTTGAGTATCATAAAGGAAAATTGTCCCAAATTTTTAAGTTAATAATTTTCAATTTAAAACTTCAAAGTCTTTTAGCATAGTATCTAGACTGTATTAGATACTTAGTTTTTTTGTTTTTTGTTTTTATTTTTTGACAGGCAGAGTGGACAGTGACAGAGAGAGACAGAGAGAAAGGTCTTCCTTTTTTGCCATTGGTTCACCCTCCAATGGCTACCGCGGCTGGCGCACTGCGGCCGGCGCACCGCGCTGATCCGATGGCAGGAGCCAGGTGCTTCTCCTGGTCTCCCATGGGGTGCAGGGCCCAAGTACTTGGGCCATCCTCCACTGCACTCCCGGGCCACAGCAGAGAGCTGGCCTGGAAGAGGGGCAGTCAGGACAGAATCCAGTGCCCCGACCGGGACTAGAACCCGGTGTGCCGGTGCCACAAAGCGGAGGATTAGCCTAGTGAGCTGCGGTGCCGGCTGATACTTAGTGTTTTTAATTAATCTTGAGTTGAAATTCTTGAAGTAGTTAATTTTTAAAGGTTAAAAATATGTGGAGCTATTAGGACAGACATTTTTTTCCCCAGTAGCCAATGATTTTTGATTATTGTTTAAAGGTATGAGTGATCCCCAAATTATCTTGCTATATATCTGTATTCTCCTGATTCCACTCAATAATTCTGTAAGTTACTTGAGGTATTGTCAGGGTTTAATGTAAGCTTATGTACTATTTAGATCTTTCTGTACTGTCATAGTCATCTATATAGTGAGTTTTTCTTGACCAATCAAGAATGGTGGTTTTGTTAACTTTTTAAAAATTATTGTCCCATGAGTGTTCTGCTGCCACTAGTTCTTTGAGTAAAAATTTGACTAGTGATGAAGTGTTTTCTGCAAGTGATTGGATTGATGCATTCAACACCCCTGTTAACCTTTTCAGCAGTGTCTTTATGTGAATTAGGGAAAGCTCTCTTCTCCTGTGGGTGGAGGACAGGCCTGTGGCTTGGCACACAGGGCAGAGACTGTATTTCAGCCTTTGCTTGACAATGTAGCCAGTTGCCTTTGTCCTGAGTAAAGCCTTCACAGTTGTAGAGGACAACTCTTGGGTAAACTGTGATATCTCTGAAGTCTTTGTGTATAGGATCAAATATGGACTGCAGTTTTTAGCAACTGTGTACTCATCAGATTCACTTGTGTGCAATCCAGGTAGTTGTTTGTGTGTCAGCTGGATACAGACATAGTGCTGCTGTCACAGAAGATGGTGAATTATATACATGGGGTGAAGGAGACTTTGGACGATTAGGTAAGAGTTTTTTGAAGATTGAAGTTATTCTCACAGAAAAATAGAACTGATTATGGATACTGAGAAGCAGTGAGAGCAGATCTAATAGTCCATTTATTTGATTTGTTTTAAACTTGGAGGAAGATAATTTTGTATTGGTGTATCTGGGTTCTGGTGCTGATATTTAAGTTGTAATTTAATCTGGCAAGTATTTCCTGAGTGTACCTATTATGACCAAGCACTACAGGGTTTCATGAATAAGAAAATACTCTTCTGATCCTGAAAATTGATAATCTCGTGGGCAGTGACAAGAAGTCAGTATGAGCATGATAGGAAACAGCACAAGGAAAGTGCTGTAGGAGGAGCATAATTAAGTGTTCCAATGGTTCACTGAAGTGACTGGAAGCCCTAAATTGGGAGTAACCTGGAAAATTGATGGAGAAGATGTTAAAACTGATGCTGTTTTTCATACTTAATTACACTTAGAAAATATGTCAGTTTTATTATCAGTTCTATTATTTGTAATATCTATTCCATTTGTGAAGTAATGATGTAGAGAAAGAGTTAACGTTGTTGTGTTTGTTTTATCCAAGGTCATGGTGATAGTAATAGTCGTAACATTCCAACATTAGTAAAAGACATCAGCAATGTAGGAGAGGTTTCTTGTGGCAGTTCACATACTATTGCTTTATCCAAAGATGGGAGAACTGTATGGTCTTTTGGAGGAGGAGACAATGGTATGTAAAAAAACTTATCCAGTACCTTTGATCTTTTTTTCTTGAAAAAAATTGTACTTATTTTTGAGTGATACATGCCTATTGTAGAAAAATTCAAATACAGATGAACAGAAATAAAAGTAAAAATAAATTGTATTGCCACAAATGTTTCTTTAACCATTATTACCACTTCAATTTATAGACTTCTAAATATTTAAAAATTATCAACAAATAAATAATATAAATAAGTAGTTACACATATATATGTATTTCTACATGGGTTATTTTTGCTTTTTTTTTTTTTAAAAAAAGCAGTTTTATTTATTTATTTGGAAGGTAGAGGTACAGACAGAGAAGGAAAGGCAGAGAGGAAGGTCTTCCATCTGCTGGTTGACTCCACAAATGGCTGCAATGGCCGGAGCTGGGCCAATCTGAAGCCAGGAGCCAGGAGCTTCTTCCAGGTCTCCAATGCGGTTGCAGGGGCCCAAGCACTTGGACCATCTTCTGCTGCTTTCCCAAGCCATAAGCAGAGAGCTGGATCGGAAGAGGAGCAGCCAGGATATGAACCAGGACCCAGATGGGATGCCGGCACCACAGTTGGAGACTTAGCCTACTATACCACAGTGCCGGCCCCTACGTGGGTTATTTTTGAAAACCCAATTAGACCTACACATATTGTAGATATTGTTCTATTCTGCTGGTTTTAATCTAATAGTATTTTGAGTGTCTTTATTGTGTCAACAAACATTACTGTATATTATTGTCATTCTTTGAAATAGCTCAGTGTATTCTTTCAAGTGATGGTAGGGTGTTTTATAAAAGCATTTTTTCATCGTTGAGTAGATAGTTTCTAAGTTTTTTCTAGTGTTAAAAACACCACAATCAATGACTGAATCTTTGTCTACTTTAGTCACTCCTTCCAGCAGTGTTAATGCTCACTTCCCCATATTGTCAACACACTAGGTATAATAATTAAGGTCATTTAAAAAGTAATTTCAGTAGTGAAAATGGTATTATTTAATTTGTATTTCCTTGATTCTTAGGTTTTTCTGTATTTTCTATTTATGCCATATTTTTTATACTTGTAAAGATTATATGGATATACATTCTTATCCAGGTACTGTATATTACATCAACAAATTTAAAGTTAGAAATGCAGCCATTAGGGGAGAGAAAGAAAAATAATTTTCTGTGTCTCTGTGACATTAAAGTGCAAAAGGCTATTGATTATTGAGTGTTAATTTTCTTGTAATCAAAAAGCTCAATTGTTAACGTCCTCTGCTGTCAGAAACAGCTTTCTACATCTGTCAGGTTAGTGATGGAGAGAATAGAGCACTTTATCAACTTTAGTGCTTAAAGAACAGAGGCTCTTTAAAACAAGTAAGTTGTTTAACTTGAATGTGTTTGTTTTCTTAGGCAAACTTGGCCATGGTGATACCAACAGAGTATATAAACCTAAAGTTATTGAAGCTTTACAAGGAATGTTCATTCGCAAAGTTTGTGCTGGGAGCCAGTCTTCACTTGCTTTGACGTCAACAGGGCAGGTGGGACTAAGAACAAACAGAAAAGAGAGTATTTAATAGTACAAATAACTAAAAACTAATGATTGCATGTATTTTTTTTTTTTTTTTTTTGGACAGGCAGAGTGGACAGTGAGAGAGAGAGACAGAGAGAAAGGTCTTCCTTTGCCCTTGGTTCACCCTCCAATGGCTGCTGCGGCCGGCGCACCGCGCTGATCTGATGGCAGGAGCCAGGTACTTATCCTGGTCTCCCATGGGGTGCAGGGCCCAAGCACTTGGGCCATCCTCCACAGCACTCCCGGGCCACAGCAGAGAGCTGGCATGGAAGAGGGGCAACCGGGACAGAATCTGGTGCCCCGACCGGGACTAGAACCCGGTGTGCCGGCGCTGCTAGGCGGAGGATTAGCCTAGTGAGCCACGGCGCCGGCTCGCGTGTACATTTTAAAATGAAAATCATTACATTTTTAAGCAGCATATGGAACTGTATTAATGTTCTCCTGTTTGAAGTAGAGTATCTGAGAAGGAACCAGATTTTCTGACTTGGCCTATGTGACACAGATAAACTTTCGCTCAGCTTCCAGTTCTTTGTATTAATATGATTTTATGAAATCCTTGAGCACTCAATACCCCTTAAACCTTTTCCTAAAAATTTTGGATAGTAGGAAAAAGCATGGTTAGCTCTTGATGGAAACAGTGATATGAACGAAGAAGGTAGGAAGGTGATCAAACGAGGGTAGAGAGAACACTTCCATGTGGAAAATAATTGAGGGGTTAGCTGTTTCTGAGAAACAAGGTTAGTTTGGCTTAAGACAGCGTTTGAACTTTTTTTTTCTTTCCAAGATTTATTTATTTATTTGAAAGAGTTACGGGGTGGGGGGGGGGGTCTTCTATCTGTTGGTTCACTCTCCAAATGGTCATAGTAGCTGGGGCTGGGCCAAGCTAAAGCCAAGAGCCCAGAACTCTATGCAGGCCTCCCATGTTGGGGTCAGGGCCCCAGGCACTTGGAACATCTTCTGCTGCCTTCCCAGGAGCATTAACATGGAGCTGGATCAGAAGTGGAGCAGCTGTGATATGAACCAGTGCCCTTATGGGGTGCCAGTATTGCAGGCAGCAACTTAACCCGCTGTGCCACAACACCATCACCTGTGTTTGCACTTTACATACATATTTGACTCTTCCCCTATTTTTTGCTTACATGAAGGGTCCCTGGGTATGGTGTTAGATTGACAGTTTTCACTCCCTTGTATCCATCAGTGATGGCAATGAAAAAGTGAGCTGGCTACATATTCTTTCACATACAGGGGCATATTATGTGCAGGCATAATTATATAAAAATGTTTTTTGCCTGATTCACAAGTAGATGAGCCCAAAGCTGAAACTGGCCTATAACTGAATTACTCTTTGAAAAACTAGAATGCCTTGTGTCCTAGAAAATCTATCATCTTAGCAGAACCTGCTGAAGGGAAAAAAAGAATCATTCAGTTTGCTTTTTATTTTGATTTCGTTGATTTTGGGTTGCCAAAATAGTAATCATTCATCATTTTATCTTCCTATTTTCTTTCCCAAGTACTTTAAAGTCAGTTAGAGGTTATTTTGATATTAGTTAAAAATGAAGATGTTCCAGGGGAACTACATTGGCTACTGCTTCCCATGGCCCTCTTTGTAAGTAATAGTTAAAATTGTTTCAACCATGAGGTGAGGTAGTTTTTTTTTTTTTTTTTTAAGGATTTTGTTTATTTATTTGAGAGCTAGAGTTATAGACAGTGAGAGGGAAAGACAGAGAGAAAGGTCTTCATCCACTGGTTCATTCCCCAAATGGCTGCAATGGCCCGAGCTGAGCTGATTCGAAAGCCAGGAGCCAAGAGCTTCTTCTGGGTCTCCTACGTGGGTGCAGGGGCCCAAGGATCTGGGCCAACTTCTACTGCCTTCCCAGGCCATAACAGAGAGCTGGATCAGAAGATGAGCAGCTGGTACTAGAATCGGTGCCCATATGGGATGCTGGCACCACAGGCTGATGATTAACCTACTGAGCCACAGCGCCAGCCCTGGGGAGGTAGTTTTTGTGGGGAGCAGGGCCCGGCCCCCACAATATGGCGCTGAGAGGGAGTAAACAACTTCCACACAGCTGCCTCACCAATTCGACTAAGAAGCTGCAGGAGCTGATCCTGCCCCTGATTGGAGGAGAGCAGTGTGCTCATCGCGTGAGGAGAGAACGCCAGCAGAGTTGGGATTGGTGGAAGAGGACTATAAAGGAAGAGAGAGACAACATGCAGGAGGAACATCTGAGGAACCCCTGAGAGAACCGGCCAGTGGTGTGCCACCCCTCCGCAGAGGCAGCGGGGGTGGGGGGGAACAGCAGCAAACCCAGGAAGGGCCCGGGAAAAAGAACAGCGCAGGGTCCGGTGTCATTCCTCTGCGAGTGGGGGAGTGACAGTTTTTAAACTAATTCTTAAACATCAATTTGGGAATTTATATAATCTGTTTTATATGATCACACCTTGGTCTAATCTTGATCTCACCTGCAGAGTGAGAAACATGTAAATGAGGAGTTTTAAGACAGTATTTCTAGAGCTGCTAAAATTGGACAAATAAACAAAATGCAACCCAATTAGTAGCTTTAGCAGAATCTCTCAGATATTTCCATTTTTTATGTGATCAATTATTTTTGTTTTAGCTCAGCTGCTTGTTTACCTGTGCAAATGAATGTTTTAAATGCCTGTGCCTATGAATGTTTTAAAACAGAATAATGATTCACTACAGCAACTTCTAAAATGATCAAAATGGTAAATATTATTTTAACATTAGAAAGTTATTTAGTATCAAATCACACTTTTGTTTGAAAGATGATATCTGGGCTGGCATTGTGGCATAGTGGGTAAAGCCGCTGCCTGTGATGTATGCATCCCATATGGGCATTGGTTCACGTCCTGCTGCTCCACTTCTGATCCAGCTTCCTGCCAATGGCCTGGAAAAAGCAGCAAAAGAAAACCCAAGGGCTTGGTCCCCTCCCACCCATGTGGGAGACCTGAAAGAAGCTCCTGGCTCCTGTCTTCAGCCTGTCTCAGCCCTAGCTGTTTTAGCTACTTGGGGGAGTTAGTCAGCAAATGGAAGACATTCTCTCTCTCTGTCTCTGTCTCTCTCTGTTTCTCCTTCTCTCTCTCTAACTCTGAGTTTCAAATAAAAAGATGATTATATCTATTCCTTAACAAGTCCTAAGCGACCTGATTGTCTCAATAAATTATGTTTAGTATATTTCCTTATTTTTTTTTAGGTCTATGCTTGGGGCTGTGGAGCTTGTCTAGGTTGTGGTTCTTCAGAAGCTACTGCTTTGAGACCTAAGCTAATCGAAGAATTGGCTGCCACAAGAATAGTTGATATTTCAATTGGAGACAGTCATTGTTTGGCTCTTTCTCATGGTAAAGTTATTTGTTTTAAAGAAATAACGTTAATTATTATATTCCAAAATATATTACATTTATTTTGTGGGTTTTTTTTTTTTTTTTTTTGGCTTTAGATAATGAAGTTTATGCCTGGGGCAATAACTCAATGGGGCAGTGTGGCCAAGGAAATTCCACAGGTCCTATTACTAAACCAAAGAAAGTGAGTGGCTTGGATGGCATAGCTATTCAGCAGATCTCAGCAGGAACATCCCATAGTTTAGCGTGGACTGCTCTTCCGAGGGACAGGTAAGAGTGCCTATATTTTAAAATTTTTGTGTTTCAATAACTGTATAAATATCAGTAAAACCAGAAATAACTATGCTTTGCTCATAAAATGTCCTTCTGAACATTTCAAGTATTGATTGATTGATTCTGTGTGTGTGTGTGTGTGTGTGTGTATTTGTTTAGAAATTACATCTTGATTTGTTTCAAGTTGAATATTGAGGCTAGTTGTGTTTTATAAGCAAGAAGTTATATACCCTGTATTTAGGACATTTTCTTTATCTAAGTGTCTTCTAAACATTTTGAATTTCCTCTTTATCTCTGCATACTGATTTCACAGATTAAATGTCCATATATCAAGAGGAAATTAAAGTTAAAGCTAGGCTTTATTGATTTAAAAAGTTATTTACCTTAATGCTGTTAATCTTTTTTTTTTTTTAAATGATTTTATTTGAGAAACAGAGACAGAGAGTTCCTAATTCTTGATTTTCATCCCAAATACCTACAACAGCCAAGAGGTAGCACAATCCAGTTTTCCCACATAAGTGGCAAGGACCCAAGTATTTGAGCTATCACTGCTGTCTCCCACAGTCTGCATTAGCAGGAGGTTGGAGTCAGGAGCTGAACCCAGGTACTCCGCTGTGAGATGTGTCTTTTTTTTTTGACAGGCAGAGTGGACAGTGAGAGAGAGAGACAGAGAAAAAGGTCTTCCCTTGCCATTGGTTCACCCTGCAATGGCTGCTGCGGCCGGTGCACTGCGCTGATCCAAAGCCAGGAGCCAGGTGCTTCTCCTGGTCTCCCATGAGGGTGCAGGGCCCAAGGACCTGGGCCATCCTCCACGGCACTCCGGGCCCATAGCAGAGAGCTGGACTGCAAGAGGGGAAACCAGGACAGAATCTGGCACCCCGACCGGGACTAGAACCCTGTATGCCGGCGCCACAGGCGGAGGATTAGCCTGTTGAGCCGCGGCGCCGGCTGAGATGTGTCTTAACTGCTAGGCTAAATGCCTGTCCTTTTTGGCTGGTGTTTTTGGAAAAACAAAAAACAGTGGCCATAATTTTTAATTAAGGAAATTATTTTTTGAAGAACTTTTACTTTTTCCAAAATTGATAAGTATCAGAAGGTAAGCTATAGCTAAGTAGGGAGACTACATGGGTATGATCTTGTAAACTTGTCAAAGTGATATCCAGTAGCATTTTCCAGTGAACAATGAAGTAAGAACACGGAATAGTCACTATTAGGAGACTGAATTTTAAGGAATGTTTGGTTGTTTCAAATATTTATGCATTCATCTTAGCCAGTTTACAATTTAAGAGCATATTATATTTGCATTCTAGACCTTTGATTTGGAAGGAGTTTATATGGCATTCTATCTAACCAGTTAAAGTTGTGCATAGGTAATTTTCCTTCTGAAACAAAAGCCAAGAATAAATAAGTTGACTAGAAATAATTTTCTGTTGGTATTAAATCTGCAACCCTACTTTATGTGTAGATAATTGAGGGCCAGGATCTTGAAATTCCTCACAAGAGATTTTAGGGTGTTTTAAAAAAATAAATGTCAGGGCCGAAGCTCTGGCGTAGCGGTTGAGCTGCCACCTGCAGTGCTGGCATCCCATATGGGTGCCCCTTCAAGTCCCAGCTGCTCCATTTCAGATCCAGCTGCCTGCTAATGTGCCTGGGAAAGTAGTGGAAAATGGCCCAAGTTCTTTGGGCCTTGCAACCGCGTGGGAGACCTGGAAGAAGCTCCTGGCTCCTGGCTTTGAATTGGCTCAGCTCAGGCTGTTGCAGCCATTTGGGGAGTGAACCAGCAGATGGAAGATCTCTCTCTGACTTTTTCTCCCTCTCTCTCTGTAACTCTGCCTTTCAAATAAATAAATCTTTTTTTTTTTTTTTTTTTTTGACAGGGAGAGTGGATAGTGAGAGACAGAGAGAAAGGTATTCCTTTACCGTTGGTTCACCCTCCAATGGCTGCCGAGGCTGGTGCGCTGCGGCCGGCGCGCTGCGGCCTGCGCATCACGCTGATCCAAAGCCAGGAGCCAGGTGCTTCTTCTAGTCTCCCATGAGTTGCAGGGCCCAAGTACTTGGGCCATCCTCCACTGCCTTCCAGGGCCACAGCAGAGAGCTGGCCTGGAAGAGGGGCAACCGGGACAGAATCCAGCGCCCCAACCGGGACTAGAACCCGGTGTGCCAGTGGCGCAAGGCGGAGGATTAGCCTATTGAGCCACGGCGCTGGCCATAAATAAATCTTAAAAAAATAAATGTCACTGTACTATAGAGTCAGAATGTGTTCTTTATATGAATTATACATTTTATAGACTTTTATTTTTAAAGATTTTATTTATTTATTTGAGAGGTAGAGTTATAGACAGTGAGAGAGAGAGACAGAGAAAGTTCTTTGCTCTGTTGGGTCACTCCCCAAATGGCCACTACTGCTGGCGCTGTGCTGATCCAAAGCCAGGAGCCAGGTGCTTATTTCTGATCTCCCACGTGGGTACAGGGGCCCAAGCACTTGGGCCATCTTCTGCTTTCCCAGGCCATAGCAGAGAGCTGGATTGGGAGTGGAGCAGCTGGGACTAGAACTGGCGCCCATATGGGATGCCAGCGCTGCAGGCAGAGGATTAATCTGTGCCACGGCACTGGCCTCACATTTTATAGACTCTTTTGTAGATTGTGTAGTTCAGCTGTCTGCCTACAGGTGAGTTGATGTTCAAGCCTTCCAAAAGACATGATGATTACCTGTTTTCTTCTTGAAGTTGGTGAAATCTGGTTTTCCTCTTTTGCTACAATGAAGCCTTTGGTCATCTTAATAATCAACAAGTTCTGTATATCTTGTTGAAATCTCTTAGCCTTAATGTTTTAATTTTTGATCATGTATGAAAATTATACTTTAAGGCTATTTTATGATTTTTTTCTTATGCTTTGTCCTAGACAAGTTGTTGCATGGCACCGACCTTATTGTGTAGATCTTGAAGAGAGTACCTTTTCACATCTGCGTTCTTTTCTTGAGAGATACTGTGATAAAATAAACAGTGAGATTCCCCCACTCCCTTTCCCTTCATCAAGGTATGTTGTAGATATGTATGTGTATTATATGTGTGCACACATACGTTAATTACTCCTTTTGAGTTTTGACTTACTATTTTTTGCTTCCTGTCTCCAAATAATATGAAGCCTTTTTATCAGCTAGAAATGGGTTAAAATTGTTGTTGATAATAACCTCTAGGAAAAGTTATTCATGATTTCACAAATCATGTTTTAAAATTTGTTGTTGGTCATACCTTGACAAGAGTTCTAAAGAAAAAAGATGTTGCCCAAACTGGATAGCACATGCACTTTTATGTTTCAGAAATTTTTAACAGTGTATTTTGTTTCAGGGAACACCACAATTTCCTCAAGCTCTGCCTGAAGCTGCTTTCAAATCACCTAGCTCTCGCACTTGCGGGAGGTGTAGCTACCAGTATTCTTGGAAGACAGGCAGGTCCACTTCGGAATTTGCTCTTCAGGCTGATGGACTCAACTGTCCCTGATGAAATCCAAGAAGTAAGAGAATAGGACTTGTAACTCTGTATCGTAAGTCACATCTTTCCTGGAGAGTATAGCTATACAACATAAACTGTACACTGGACAATTTCAGTTGGATGTTTCTTCCCCTTATCTATTTCTTTGGTGGCAGTAGATATTTTGGCTAACTCATCCTTTAAGAGAGCAATCACATGTACTATCTCTGAGAAACCTTTAACTTCCTGCCCTCCCACCAGGTAGGTTTCTCATGTTTGTAGTCTGACTGTATCACATTGTATTATAGTTACCTATTTACAAACGTGTGTATCTTTTCCCCTAGGTGAATTTCTGAAGGCAAGGACCTGTTTTTATGTATTTTGTTGTGTTCAGTGCCAAGTGCATGATAATTTGGTTAAAAATAGTACCTGAGTAAGTGGACTAGGTCATTCAGAGCTAGGAGAGAAAGGTTGGCTTGAGAAGAATAAGTGGTCTGGAATAGACTAATGATTATAAACAAGGAGAGTGTAGTTTTTAAAGCTTATTTGGTATTATAATACAATACTAATTTGGAGGACCTTAAATTCTTCTTTTTTAAAGCTTTATTTATTTTTATGTATTTATTTATTTATTTATTTTGACAGGCAGAGTGGAGTGTGAGAGAGAGAGACAGAGAGAAAGGTCTTCCTTTTTCTGTTGGTTCACCCCACAATGGCTGCTGCTGCCAGTGCGCTGCAGCTGGTGCACTGTGCTGATCTGAAGCCAGGAGCCAGGTGCTTCCCTGGTCTCCCATGCGAGTGCAACGCCCAAGCACTTGGGCCATCCTCCACAGCACTCCCGGGCCACAGCAGAGAGCTGGCCTGGAAGTGGGGCAACTGGGACAGAATCCAGCTCTCTGACCAGTACTAGAACCCGGGGTGCCGGCGCCATAGGCGGAGGATTAGCCTATTGAGCCACGGCGCCAGCCTTATTTATTTGAAAGTCAGAGTTACACAGAGAGAGCAGAAGCAGAGAGAGAGGTCTTCCATCCATTGGTTCACTCCCCAATTGGCCACACTGCCTGGAGCTGCACTAATCTGAAGCCAGGAGCTAGGAGCTTCATCTGGGTCTCCCGTGCAAGTGCAGGAGCCCAAGGACTTGGGCCATCTCTGCTGCTTTCCCAGGTTGTAACAGAGAGCTGGATTGGAAGTGGAGCATCCAGGACTTGAACTGGCACCTATATGGGATGCCGGCACTGCAGGCAGCAGCTTTACCTGCTATGCTACAGCACCGGACCCAGTATCTTTTTTGTAATACAAAACACAAAAATAAAAATAAACTTTTTCATAAGTAAGGATAAAATGTACAATAATTCAAAATTTTTAAAATTTACTTTTGGAGAAAGAACGAGAGGGAGAGAAGGAAAGAGAGCAAGAGAGAGTGTGATCCTGTCTGTGCAAATGCAGCCGGGACTGGGCCTGGCTGATTCTGGAAGCTAGGAACCCAAGCCATGTCTGTCACATAGCTGGCAGGAACCCAGTTACTTGAGCCATCACCACCACCTCCCAGCATCTCCATCAGCAGAAAGCAAGGGTCAGGACCTGGGTTTACTATTGACAGTAATCTGGATACTCAGAGATGGCATGCAGGCTTCTTACCTGTCTTAACTGCTAGGCTAAATGCTTGCCTCAGTAAAGTAAGTTTTAAGTAATATACTCAGTAACCAATGGATCAAAAAATAGATCACAAGGGAAATTAAGCAATATTTGGAGATGCATTAAAATAGAAACACAACCCTCCAAAACTTAGAAAATACAGCAAAAAACTGTACTTAGAAGACAGTTTTTATCTGTAAGTGCCTATACTAAAAAAGATCTCAAATCAGTAATTTAATCTTCCACATTAAGAAATTAAGAGGGCCAAGTTAACCCAAAGCAAGTAAATAATAAGAAGATATAATAAGAAGAATGTGGATTAGAGTCACTTTAAAGAATAAAAAAAACAGTTGAGAAAATCAGGGGAACCAAGTATTGATTGTTTGAAAAGATCAACAAAATTGACAATTCTCTAGTTAGACTGGGAACAAAAGAAAGAAAATAACTAGGAATGAACAAAAGAGAAATTACCACCAACTCTGTAGATATCAAAAAGATTATAATGATTGTATGCCAACGGATTAGATAACCTAGATGAACAAATTCCTAGAAACAAACTGCCATAGCTAACTCAAGAAGAAATATAAAACCTGAATGGACCTATAATGAGAAATTGAATTCCTAAAAAATAGAAAGAATTCCTGTAGAGAGAAACCCAAGCCAAAATGGCTACACTAGTGAGTTCTAAATGTTTAGAAGAAGGATCCACACCACTTCTTTACAAACTCTTCTAGATAGAAGAGGAGTAAATACTTCTGGACTATGCTCTTTGAGACCAATATTACCCTGTGATCAGAATGAGATTATATTGGGAATTTAGCCTTGTGATTAATAATTCTGTATCCTACATTAGAGGGCCTAGGTTTGATTCCTAGCTCTGGCTCCTTGACTCCAGCTTCCTGCCAATGAGACCCTTGGAAACAGTGGAGATGGCTGTAATTTTTGGGTCCTTGCCACCCACATGGAGACCTGGATTGCAAGTAGCTTCTGGTTCTAGCCCCAGCCATTGTGGGCATTTGGGGATCGAACCTGTGGGCAGGAGCTCTCTCCCTATCTGTCTCCCTCCATCTCTACCTCTTTCAAAACAACAACAACAAAAACCACATTGGACAAAAATGTTGCAAAAAAAAAAAAGTAAAGTATAAGTTGTATCCTTTGTGAATGTAGATATAAAGTCCTCAACAAACTATAGGCAAACCAAATCTGACAACTTATCTGATATATTATGTACCAAAAACAAGTGATATACAAACCAGGAATACTAGGTTGTTTCAAAATATGAAGATTTATTGTTGTAACTGATTATGTTAAAAGAATAAAGAACAAAGATCATATGATTGTCTCAATAGATGTAGAAAAAGTATCTGACAAAATTCAGTATCCTTTCAAGATTAATACATTTAGCAAACCAGGAGTAGACGAGAACTTTCTTAACCTGATAGAGGACATCTATTAAAAATTCACAGCTTATATTGTCTCAATGGAGAAAGATTTACGGCTTTTCCTGTTCAATCAGAAATAAGAGAATTTCTACTCTTGTCATTTTAGTTCAATCCAGGGCGGTTATGCAAGATAAAGAAATAAAATACTTCCAGATTGGAAAGGGTGAAATAAAAATATTTCTATTTGTAGATGATACGATTTTGCTCAGAGAAAATCCTAGGGCCAGTGTCATGGTATAGTAGGTAAAGCTGCCACCTGCGATGCTGGCATCCCATTTGTGTGGCAATTCCAGTCCTGCTGCTCCACTTCTGATCCAGCTCCCTGCTGGCAGGCCTGGGAAAGCAGCAGAAGGTGGCTCAAGTGCTTGGCCCTTGCACCAACGTGAGAGACCTGGAAGAAGCTTCTGGCTCCTGGCTTTGACCTGGTACAGCCGCGAACATTGTGGCCACTTGGGGAGTAAAACAGCAGATGGAAGATCTTTTTCTTTCTCCCTTGCTTTGTAATTCTACCTTTCAAATAAATAAAATAAACCTTAAAAAAAAAATCCTAAAGATTCCACAGATAAAAAACAAAACACCTAGTAGTGCTAATGAATGAATCAGAAAGATTGCACGATATAGGTTCAATATACAGTAATCAGTTGTATGTCTACAAATGAGCAATGCATAATCTAAAAACGAAATTTAAATTTACATACAAAAGCATCAAAAAGAATAGAATATTTAGGAATAAATTTAACAAAATCGGTGGAAGATATATATGCCAAAATATAAAACATTATTGAATGAAATTATGGAAGATATAAATCAATAAAGAAATCTGTTGTTCTTGGCTTGTTGACAATATTCTAAAGATGTCTTTACTCCCCAGATTGATTTGTAGATTCACTGGAATCACTATCAAAATGCCAACTGCCTTTGTTTGGCAAAAATTGATCTTAAAATTCAATTGGAGGCTGGCGCTGCAGCTCACTAAGCTAATCCTCCGCCTGCGGTGCCGGCACCCCAGGTTCTAGTCCTGGTCAGAGCGCCAGATTCTGTCCCGGCTGCTCCTCTTCCAGTCCAGCTCTCTGCTGGAACCCGGTAAGGCAGTGGAGGATGGCCCAAGTGCTTGGGCCCTGCCTGCACCCGCGTGGAGACCAGGAGGAAGCAACTGGCTCCTGGCTTTGCATCAGCGCAGCGCTGGCTGCAGGGTGCCGGCCGTGACGGCCATTTGAGGGGGTAAACTAATGGAAGGAAGACCTTTCTCTATGTCTCTATCTCTCTCACTGTCTAACTGCCTGTCCAAAAAAAAAAAAAAAATCAATTGGAGGGGCTGGCAGTGTTGCATAGTAGGCTAAGCCTCCGCCTGCAGTGTAAGCATCCCATTTGGGCACCGTTTCATGTCCTGGCAGCTCCTCTTTCAATCTAGCTCTCTGGTATGACTTGGGAGAACAGTGGAATATGGCCCAAATGGGACCCTGCACCCATGTGTGAGACCCGGAAGAAGCTCTTGGATCTTGGTTCCGGATCGTCTCAGCTCCAGCCATTGCAACCATTTGTGGAGTGAACCAGCAGATGGAAGACCTTTGTCTCTCCCTCTTTCTATCTGTAACTCTACCTTTAAAACAAATAAATATTTTTTTTAAAAAATTTGTGTGATAATTCAGGGGAGCCAGAATAGTGAAAGCAATCTTAAGGAACAAGGTTGGAAGAGTCACAATTCCCTAACTTGAAAACTTAGTACAAAAAAACAAAACAAAACAAAAAACTTAGTGCTTTCTAGCTGCAGTAATCAAAACAGAGCAATGCTGACAGAAGGTTAGACATGTAGGTCAGTGGAATACAATTGAGAGCCCAGAAGTAAACCCATATTTCCAGTTTATTGATTTTCTACATAAGTACCAAAACAGTTCATTGGGAAAAAGAATAATCTTTTCAACAAATGGTGCTGCAAAAGAATGACATGGGGCCCTTACCTTATTTAGTATATAAAAAAAATTAACTCAAAAGTGATGAAATACCTAAATGAAAGAGCTACAACTATAAAATTCAAAGAATAAAACAGGTATGAATCTTTATGACCAAGGATTAGGCTTCTTAGATATGACATCAAAACACAAGCAACCAAAGGAAAAATTAAATTGAGATTCATCAAAGTTTTTATAAATTTGTGCTTCAAAAGACCTATCAAGAAATTGAAAGTAGTTCTCAGAATGGGAGAAATATTTGCAAGTTGTCTATCTGATAAGGTTCTAGTTTCTAGAACATATAAAGACCCTTACAACTCAACAATTTAAAAACCAACTCAGTTTAAAAAATGGGTCAAGAATCTGAGTAGACCAATCTCCTAATAAGATATACAAATGGTCCATAATCACATTAGTTATTAGGCAAATGCAAATGAAAATCACAATGATATACTGTTAACATCGACTAAATGGTGAAAGTCAGAAAGGCAGTAGCAAGTGTTGGAGGAGATGGATAAATTAGAACCCTTCTACATCACTAATAAGAATACACCATGGTGCAGCTGCTTTGGAAAACAATTAAGCAGTCCCTTACATAGTTAAACAGAGTTACCATATGACCCAGCAGTTCCACTACTAGGTCTGTATCCAATAGAATTAAAATGTATGTCCACATAAAAACTTGTACATGAATGTTTATAGCAGCATTATTCATAATAGTCAAAAGATGCAACCAGCACAAATGTCTGTCAACAGATGGGTGAAGCATGTTATACCCATAGGATATAACATTATTGAGCCGTAAAAAGGAATGATGCGAAGATACATGCTGTAATACCACTGAACCTTATTAAAATTATGCTAAGTGGAAGAAGCCAGACACAAAAGGCAACATATTATATGATTCCATAGAGACAGAAGATATATCAGTGGTTGTCAGGGGGGTGGCATGGGGAGATGGGGAATAACTGCAAATGGGTACAGAGATTTTTTTCTGAGGTGATGAAAATATTCTAAAATTTGCTAATGATGGTGGTACAACTTTGTTGAATACTAAGAACAGCTAAATTTTAAACATTAAAAGAGTGATTTTTATTGCATTTTATGCCAGTTTTTCATTTTTCATTTTTATTTTTTAAAGATTTATTTATTGGAGGGGGAGAGTCTTCTGTCCACAGGATCACTCCCCAAATGGTTGGCAATGGCTGGAGCTGTGCCAGTTGGAAGCCAGGGGCCAGGCGCTTCTGGGTTTCTCACTCAGGTGCAGGGCCCCGAGGACTTGGGCCATCTGTTGCTGCTTTCCCAGGCACATTAGCTCTGGCCATTGTGGCCATCTGGGGAGTGAACCAGCAGGATGGAAGATCTCTCTTTCTGTCTTGCTCCCTCTCTTTGCAACTCTGCCTTTCAAATAAATAAGTAAATTTTTAATAAACATTTATCTTTGGATTTGTCTGTTCCTTGGCTCTCCGTGGTAGCCACCTCATTTTAGAAGAGAATTTAGAGATGGGTTTTCCCACAATGTGTGTAGGGTTGTTCCTGTTAATGGCTATTTTGTTTTCTCCTTCCTTATCCGTGAAGCTACTAGTCATTTGCCACTGTTCGTGTTGTTTCTTGTGTGCTTTCCCACTTTCCTTCCTTTGTCTGAATTTCTTTTAGTTTTTTATTTTGAACCAATTGTTGACCTTAGGAAAAGTTGCATAAATAACATAATTTTCATTTATCTCTTACCCAGATCCCCTAACATTAATGTCTTGCATAGTATAATGACCAAAACCAAGAAATTATGTTGGTTTACTAATAATTAAACTTGGGGCTGATAGTGTGTGGTGCCATCTGGTTAAGCCACCACCTGTGCCACTGGTATCCCATATTGGAGTGCTTGTTTGAATCCTTGCTACTATGCCTATGATCCAGCTCCCTGCTAATGTGCTGGAGAAGGCAGTGGAGAATGTCCCAAATAATCAGGCCCTGGATGGAGTTCTGGACCCCTGGCTTTGGCCTGGATCAGCCTCAGCCATTGTAGACATTTGAGTAATAACTCAGTGGATGGAAGATCCATCTCTCAGTCTCTCCCTCTTCTTGTTCACTCTGTCTTTCAAATAATGAAATAAATCTCACAAAAATAGAAAAAGAAATTTTATCAGTTTCCACTTATTGTTCTTGTTCTGTTGTAGGGTCCCATACTACATTTCTTCTTTAGCCTCCTCTAACAATTCCTTGGTTTTTGCTTGTCTTTTATATTCCTGACTCTGAAATGACTGCTGGTCAGTCATTTTACTGAACAGTTCTCTGTTCTTTTTTGATGATTAGATTAAATTTTGTGTTTTTGTCAATGATGCAGAAATGCTGTTTCCTTAATAAATAACAGAGGCTTCATGATATTGATATATTTTATTACAGACAATGTTGACCTTGATCATTTGGCTAAAGTAGTTTTTGCTGGGTTTCTGCATCCATCAGTAGCTTCTGAGAGTGGGGCAAAAGGAAATATATTTTTTGAAACTTAAAATATTTTGAGAATTGAATATCTTCATGAATAGTTTGGGAATAGAATTCTATATTGCAAATAATTTTTGTATCCGAATTGTGAAGAAGTCATTGCTTTACTTTTTTCTAGCTTTCACTGTTACTTAGAAAAATCAGTGTTGTTCAAGTTTTTGGCCATTTGTATGTACTTGGAGTACTAGCAAATTCTAGTTGTCATGCATTTTCAAATTTCAAAATGATATGAACTGATATGGGTACAATTTTATCCATTGTTGTGTATATTTGGGTGGACTCTTCAAAAGTTAGAACCTTACTTTTAAGAAATTATCTTCCAGGAGTTTGTTAATTTCCTCTTCGTTGTTTTCTCTTCTTTTTGGAACTTCTTATTATTGGACTACTGGACCAGGAGCCAGGAACCTCTTCCAGGTCTCCCATGTGGGTGCAAAGTTCCAAGGATTTGGGCCATCTTCTACTGCTTTCCCAGGCCATAGAAAAGAGCTGGATCAGAAGTAAAGCAAAAAGGACTCGAGCCTGTGCCCATATGGGATGCCGACATCACAAGTGGTAGCAGCCTTACCCACTAAGCCACAATGCCGGCCCCGTAATTTTTGTTTTTAAGATTTTTTCTCCCCTTGTGGTTGCTGTTTTTTTTTTTTTTTTTTTAATGGAACCTTATCTGTTAGTTTTTATCGCTTTCATAAATTTCTTTAAAATTTCTAATGAACTCAGGGGGCGGCGCTGTGGCACAGTGGGTTAACGCCCTGTCCTGGAGCGCCAGCTGCTCCACTTCCTGTCCAGCTCTCTGCTATGGCCTGGGATAGCAGTAGAAAATGACCCAAGTCCTTAGGTTTCTGCACCCACGTGGGAGACCTGGAAGAAGCTCCCGGCTTCGGATTGGCACAGCTCCGGCCGTTGCAGCCATCTGGGGAGTGAACCATCGGATGGAAGACCTCTCTCTGCCTCTCCTCTCTCTGTGTAACTCTGACTTTCAAATAAATAAATAAATCTTTTTAAAAAAATTGCTAATGAACTCAGGGCTTGTTATGCCCTTTCCATTCTTTTAGATGGATTTAGATGGAAAGTTTATTAATTCTTCTTATACTTTTGGATTTTTTTAAAGATTTATTTATTTGAAAGAGTTACAGAGGCAGAGGCAGAGGCAGAGAGTCTTCCATCTGCTGGTTCACTGCCTAAATGATTGCAACAGCTGGAGTTGTGCTGATCCGAAGCCAGGATCCAGGAGCTGCTTCTGGGTCTCCCACATGGGTGCAGGGACCCAAGGATCTGGACCATCATCTGCTGCTTTCCTGGGCCATAGCGGAGAGCTGTATTGGAAGTGGAGCAGCCGGCACTCGAACTGGCACCCACATGGGGTGCTGACACTGTAGGCGGTGGCCTTACCTGCTACACCACAGTGCTGGCCCCTGGATTTTTCAATCATTATACTAATTCAAAGAATTAGGAACGTTGACTTATAGAAAAATTGAGTATTAGAACTTAAAAACACTGTTGAGTTTATCTAGTCTAACACTTGAATTTTGCAATGAAGAAGTCATGATCTGGAGAAATTGTGAGGCCTAAGATATTGCAGCTAGGTAGCTTTTCCTTATGCTGCTCCCACTTTGCCTTTGTCTAAGTCCTGCTAATTCTTTAGTTCTTAAATGCCTCATCCTCAGGTCGACCTTCCATAAGCCCCAAAGGCCATGTTACTTGCCTCTGAGTGTCTGTACTCACTCAAGTTCCTGTTTCTTTTTACTTAGTCTGTGTTACTTTCATACTTTAAATTACTTGCTCTTAGTCTTTCCCATTAGATATTATGCTTGTGAAAACAGGGCCTGTATAAATGTAACTTTGCACAGATCCTTACCCAGCCCAATGCTATAGATGCAACACTAAATATTTGTTGTGTGATGTTTAGCTATTTAATAGCAAATCCAAAATACATATTCTGGTCTTCTTAAAAACATCTAGAGGGCCGGCATTGTGGCATAGAGGGTTAAGCCACTGCCCGTGTTGCTGGCATGTCATATGAGCACTGATTCAGGACCCAGCTGCTAGACTTCTGATTCAGCTCCCTGCTAATGCACCTGAGAAAGCAGCAGAAGATGGTCCAAGTACTTGGCCCTTGCCACCCACGTGGGAAACCTGGATGGAGTTCCAAGCCTCCTGGCTTCAGCTTTGCTAAGTCCCCAACATTGATAGCATTTGAGGAGTGAACCAGTGGATGGAAGACTGATTCTCTCACTGCTTAATCTCACTGTAACTCTTTCTTTCAAATAAATTTTATAAGAATGTTAAAAAAGACATCTAAACCATTTTCTTTATATTTTCACAATGCCAATAGTGGGTTCACTTTTCATGTTTTTGTTAAAAAGACAAGAGCTAGTCAAATCAATTCTTTTTTCTATTTTTAAATTAGGTGGTAATTGAAACTCTTTCAGTGGGAGCTACCATGCTATTACCTCCATTACGAGAACGGATGGAATTACTTCATTCTCTTTTACCCCAAGGACCTGATAGATGGGAAAGCTTGTCTAAAGGACAGGTAAGGCTTTGCACGGTATCGAGTAAGCCAGTAGTATCTCAAAAAATTGGACTGAGAGAAAAATAAAGCTAATCAATTACATGTATTCATGGAATAGTACTTAACTTGCTAGATAAATATTAATATGCTGAAATAATATTATATGCTGAAAGAATTCCCAGATCTAGTGTCCACTGGTGAAGAAATTTATTTAATTATTAGGAGTTAATTATTAGAATAATAACTTGTTTTCCAGTGTTACAGTGTTGAACCAGAGACTGTGGTTTATTTGTAGTGTGCTGAGTTGAAATCAAGGGCACGTTCTCCTACTGTTGGTTTCTTGTCCAGAACATTGTCTGAAATTGTTGATATGAAAAATAAAAGATAACTGTTGGGAAAAGTATTTGATAATAAGAGTGTATTTTTTCACTTTTATCTTATGTATATTAAATATGTACATTTTGCTAGATCAAGTAGAGGAAACTATTGTACAGCTGTAGACTTGAGGGGGGAAAGTGGCACTTATTGGCAATGTATCCACAGATATATTCCAGTGAATATTTTGCATTATTTAGATTCCAAGTGCCATATTTTAAACATAAAGTTAGTAATTGTCATTGTACTGTAATTTATCTTTTGGTATTTCCTGTTCCTGTCTACTTAGTACTAAAATTATTATGCAATATGCCATTTTTAGCTTAGTTTTAGGTATTATAATAAAGGATGAAATAAAAACCTATAGCTTGCATTTTCCTGAATGGTATTAATTTGTAGTTTTCTTATAATTACATACTTAAAGATTATTGTTTATCAGACTATTAAATGAATTAATTAGCAGCATTTATACAGTTTATTCATAAGATCTGCTTCCACCTTCGAGTGCATTTAAAGCTAGTTATTTACATGTTTATATTTTACTGTCCTTTAGCGAATGCAACTGGATATAATTCTAACAAGTTTGCAAGATCATACCCATGTAGCCTCCCTACTTGGCTACAGCTCACCCTCTGATGCTGCTGACCTCTCTTCTGTGTGTACTGGTTATGGCAACCTGTCAGATCAACCTTATGGCACTCAGAGCTGCCATCCAGACACCCATCTGGCTGAAATTTTGATGAAGACTCTCTTAAGAAATTTAGGATTTTACACAGTAAGTTTTTTCATTATACTAAAAAAAAGAATCAAGAGGTAGTCATTTCTTCAGGTCAAAGTATTTTGATATTTAAACACTTATAAAAAAAACTGCAGCCTCCCCTTCCTCCAAGGGGGAAAGCAGATTGGAACTCCTGAAATATATTGTGGGCACCAAATGTGTGTAATTCAGAAATCCAAAGAGATTTATATTAGAATTTTACCAAATTTTTCTGATGTTAATGTAGAAGAAAAAAACAGGTAAAAATAGTCAACAGCATTTTTAAAAAAATATTTATTTATTTGAAAGTCAGAGTTACACAGAGATAGAAGGAGAGGCGGAGAGAGAGAGATAGAGAGAGGGAGGGAGGGAGCGGGGGAGGTCTCCCATCCACTGGTTCACTCCCCAATTCCGCAGTGGTCAGAGCTGTACCAATCTGAAGCCAGGAGCCAGGAGCTTCTTCCAGGTGGGTGCAGGGGCCCAAAGATTTGGGCCATCTTCCTCTGCTTTCCCAGGCCACAGCAGAGAGCTGGATTGAAGTGGAGCAGCCGGGACTTGAATTGGCGTCTAAATGGGATTCTGGCACTGCAGGCAGCGGCTTTACCCTCTGTGCCACAGAGCCGACCCCTCAACAGCATTTTTAAAGAGAATAATGAGCAAGAGATTAATCTTACCAGATACAATCTTAACAATTAAACAACATGATTGGTACCAACTAAGAATACGCTGGTTATTTGAAGACAAGACGAAGAATCCTATAGATTTCCGAGTTTTGGGATACCAGTAATTCTTACCCTGTGGTATTTCTGAAATCCATCCCTTTTTCCTTTTCTGTTGCTTTGAGTTCTAACCTAGGCTATCCTGATGCAGTTCTACTAGTAGTATTCTAAGTTATTGTCACTATCGCTGGTTTCCTCTCAGCATCTCACTGCTGTAGTACTCTCTTCATGTTAAAGTAAAACTCCCTCATACCCTTTGTCTTTGGCTCACACATCGTTTTCATCTGAACTTCCTGTTTTCTCAAAATTGCACATCACACACTTTTGCTTGTTTTCATCTTTGCTTGTTTTTCTTTTCTGTGAATCTATGGCTTCTTTAAAACTTGGCTATTCTAGAAACACTTGGCCAGATAATCTAACCATGTGGTTATTGCTGCACACTCCTGCACTACTCAGCACTTTTAGGATCAGAGTGTATTGTATGACTCAATTGTTTGTGTATTATTTCAGGCTATCTTCTATACTTCTGCAAGGCTGGGGTTATATTTTTTATTTATTATTATTATTATTATTGAAAGAGTTACACAGAGAGAAAAGAAGAGGCAGAGAGAGAGAGAGGTCTTTCATCTGCTGGTTCACTCCCCAATTGGCCACAGTGGCCGGAGCTGCGCAGATCTGAAGCCAAGAGTCAGAAGTTTCTTCTGGGTCTCCCACGTGGGTGCAGGGGCCCAAGGACTTGGGCCATCTGCTGCTGCTTTCCCAGGCCCTAGCAGAGCTGGATCGGAAGTGGAACAGCCAAGCCTTGAACTGGTGCCCATATGGGATGCTGGCACTGCAGGCAGTGGCTTTACCTGCTATGCCACAGTGCTGGCCCTGGATTTATATATTTTATTTTCTGTACAAATCTTAGTGCTCTGTTCTTTTCACATTAAATGACTGATAAGTCAGAGCTAAAATTGTTCCTTTAGAATTCTTTTATTTCAGACTTAAACATGTAAATTTGGTCTGATATTTGGTAGCTGCAACCAGTAATGGCTACAAATGGAATGGAAATAATGTTATGGTATATCCATTTGTTTATGACAGAAGTTTTTTCTCAAATTTGTAAGGAACATTTTTGCTGTATAAAAAGCAGTGGCTTTCTTATGTCACTTGGGCTATAGTAGACACTTGCATTTGATGGAAATGGAGATAAAATACTACTTTTTTTTTTTTTTTTTTTGACAGGCAGAGTGGACAGTGAGAGAGAGAGACAGAGAGAGAAAGGTCTTCCTTTGCCGTTGGTTCACCCTCCAATGGCCGCCGCTGCAGCCGGCGCACCGCGCTGATCCGATGGCAGGAGCCAGGATCTAGGTGCTTTTCCTGGTCTCCCATGGGGTGCAGGGCCCAAGCACCTGGGCCATCCTCCACTGCACTCCCTGGCCATAGCAGAGAGCTGGCCTGGAAGAGGGGCAACCGGGACAGAATCCAGCGCCCCAACCGGGACTAGAACCCGGTGTGCCGGCGCCGCAAGGTGGAGGATTAGCCTATTGAGCCACGGCGCCGGCCCAAAATACTACTTTTGAATTAAATTATAAATTATTCTTTCTGATATGATTTAAAGTAAGCTTATTATGTTCTAAGATTTAATGTTGCTGTTGGGCAGCTTATGGATAGGGCTTTAAAATGTACTCCGTCTCTATCATGTATATTGTAAATAGACTAAATTTTATGCATAAAGATATTCATCACATTTTATTTATAAGAAATAAAATTGGAAATAACTAAGCTATGTGAAAATAGAGAGGGGCCAGTGCTGTAGCATAGTAGATTAAGCCTCTACTGGCAGCGTTGGCATCTCATAAGGGCACGGATTCGAGACCCGGCTGCTCCACTTCTAATCCAGCTCTCTGCTATGGCCTGGGAAAGCAGTAGAAGATGACCCAAGTCCCTGTACCCATGTGGGAGACTCGGAAGAAGCTTCTGGCTCCTGGCCCAGCTCCAACCATTGATGCCATTTGAGGAGAGAACCAGCAGATGGAAGGCCTCTGTCTGTCCCTCTCTCTGTAACTCTGCCTTTCACATAAATAAATAAATCTTTTAAAAAAATTAGAGCAATGGCTAAGTTATGATTTTATATGTGCAATACCTAAAGAGTTAAATTTTTATACACATTTTTATGCAAATGTGAGAAACATTTATAAATTTGTTGGAAAAAACAATAAAGATAAAATATACAGTATTTATAATAAGAATTAGTAAAAAGTACATCAAAAGATGTTAGTAGTCATTTTCTTTAGGTCGCTAGCTAAATAGTGATATTAACTTGTTACAGTTTTTATGTTTTCTAAATTTTTTTCATTGAACATTTTAAAAATTTATTCACTTATTTATTTGAAAGGGAGAGCAACAGAGACAAGGAAGGAGAGACAGAGAGAGAGTTATACACACAGATAGACAGAGATCTTCCTTTTGCTGACCCACTTCCCAAGTGGCTGCAACAGCTGGAGCTGAGCCAAGGCCAAAGCCAGGAACCTGAAACACTTTCCAGGTCTCCCATGTGGTGGTCAGTGGGGGTCCAAGTACTTGGTCCATTCTTCACTGCCTTTCCAGGTGTGTTAGCGGGAAGCTGAATCAGAAGCAGAGGAGTGGGACTGGAACTGGCACTATGATTTGGGATGCCTGTGTTGCAAGTGGTGGCTTGTTCCTTAGTATCACAATGCCAGCTCCTGAGCATTTCATTTTAAAATATGTTTTCTGCTTGAAATAATTTAAAACAGAAAGGTTACAAGATCATTCAAAGAACTCTTCTGTACCCTTTAACCAAGTTTGCTTTATCTTTTTTTTGTTATTACTATGTTTATTTTATTTGAGAGACAGAGAGATAGCAACGGAGAGACAGATGGAGAGATTTTCCATCAGCTGATTCATTCCCCAGATACCTAAAATAGCCAATGCTAGGTGAAGCTAAAGCGGAGACCCAGGAATTCAATCCTGGCTTCCCTTGTGGGTGGCAGGAGACCAGGCACTCTCCAGATGCACATTGGCAGGATGCTGGATCGAAGTGGAGTAGCCAGGACCAGGCATTCAGATATAGGATACCAGCAACATTACTGCTGCACCAAATGCCTGCTCCATCAATCTTTTTAAATTTTAAATCATATGAGGCTAAGCTGCAGATGTCATATTGATTATCCCTTTACTTAAGCATCTACTAAGTCTGTATTTCTTAAGAACAAGGACATTTCCTTACACGACAACATAACAGTTATTGAATTTGGGGAATTTAACATGAATATAGAACTGTTATTTAATATATGGTCCGTATTTACATTTTTACAGTCCTTTGTACTAATGTCCTTTGTAGCAAATTCCCTCCTAGTTTAGGATCTGGTTGAAGCACACATTATAATTATGTTGTCATGTCTCATTAGTGCATTTATTTCTTTTATAATGAGAAAACAATTTGACTTTCAAGAATTAATGTTCTTAGAAATCCATTTTTTTTCTTTTTTCTAACTTTTATTTAATGAATTTAAGTTTCCAAAGGCTTCCTCCACCCCGTAACTTCCCTCCCACCCACAACCCTCCCCTTTCCCACTCCCTCACCCCTTCCATTCACATCAAGATTCATTTTCAATTCTCTTTATATACAGAAGATCAGTTTAGCATATATTAAGTGAAGATTTCAACAGTTTGCACCCACATAGAAACACAAAGTGAAAAATACTGTTTGAGTACTCGTTATAGCATTAAATCACAATGTACAGCACACTAAGGACAGAGATCCTACATGAGGAGTAAGTGCACAGTGACTCCTGTTGTTGACTTAACAAATTGACACTCTTGTTTATGGCATCAGTATCACCCTGGGCTCTTGTCATGAGCTGCCAAGGCTATGGAAGCCTTTTGAGTTCACTGACTCTGATCATATTTAGACAAGGTCGTAGTCAGAGTGGAAGTTCTCTCCTCCCTTCAGAGAAAGGTACCTCCTTCTTTGACCCATTCTTTCCACTGGGATCTCACTCAGAGACCTTTCATTTAGGTTTTTTTTTTTTTTTTTTTTTTTTTTGCCAGAGTGTCTTGGCTTTCCATGCCTGAAATACTCTCATGGGCTCTTCAGCCGGATACGCATGCCTTAAGGGCCGATTCTGAGGCCAGAGTGCTGTTTAGGACATCTGCCATTCTATGAGTCTGCTGTGTATCCCGCTTCCCATGTTGGATCGTTCTCTCCCTTTTTTTTTTTTTAACTTTTATTTAATGAATATAAATTTCCAAAGTACTGCTTAAGAAATCCATTATTGATGTGAGTGTTTGGCCTAGTAGTTAAGACATCCACATCTCATATCAGAGAGCTTGGGTTCCATTCCTGGCTCCTGCTCACAATACCATCTTCCTGCTATGCAGATTCTGAGAGGCAGCAGTAATGGCTTAAGTGATTGAATATCTGCCACCCACGTGGGAGACCTGGACTGAGTTCTCGACTCCTGGCTTTGGTCTGCCTCAGTTCCCGCTGTTGTGGGTATTTGGGGGGTGAACCAGCAGATGGGATCTTTCTATTTGCTTCTTTCTGTGTGTGTATCTCTGAAGGAAGATAATTAACTACTTAAAAGAAAACACTACTAGGTTATTTTTTTAAAAAAGGAATCCATATGAAAACAAAAAAATCTGTTTGAAAGAAAGCATATGAAAAACAAAATATTTACATAGAAGATCTGAAAGGCAAAAGCATCAAGGTGTTGAAATATATTATCTTTGGGTAGTTGTGTTATTATCCTTGTTTTCTGTATTTTCAGTGTTTGTATAGTGAAACATGTATGGTTGAATATTATTTTCATTCTCAAACATTTCACATGTGATTTTCATTTATGTGTCATTTTAGGATCAAGCATTTGGAGAACTAGAAAAGAATAGTGATAAATTCCTACTTGGAACATCGTCCTCAGAGAACAGTCAGCCTGCTCATCTGCATGAACTGCTGTGCTCTCTGCAGAAACAACTGTTGGCGTTTTGCCATATTAATAACATTAGTGAAGTATGTGATTCTTTGCCTTTTGTAGTGATCTCTCAGACCCTGAAGCTCAGTCAGTTGAGTATGCCATGATATTTTTGTACTGAATCAAAGTAGTAATTGGGAACATTTTCTCCCCAGAACTCGAGCAGTGTGGCATTGCTTCATAAGCATCTGCAGCTCTTGTTGCCTCATGCCACAGATATTTATTCACGTTCTGCAAATTTGCTCAAAGAAAGTCCTTGGAATGGCAGTGTTGGAGAAAAATTAAGAGGTATGTTTGGTATTGGGTTTCATACTTAATCAGTCTTCAAAATGGTGAATCTTTGTCCTGTCCCAAGCCTCCAGAGGGCCTGAAGCCTCTGAGTATAATGAGAATGATTTGAGATCCCTTTTATCTTGGTTTGCAGGTAATAGTAGCAGTGATTTATCTTAAAAGACTCTTTTTTTTTAAATGTACAATTTAATACTTTATCCCTTTTAGTATTTTTTTGTTCTACTTAATACTATTGGTTGAGCTATGTAATTAACACACAATTATTCTTAGGTGTTTAAGGTTAACTGAAAAGTGATCTCTGTTAAATATAAGAGTGGGAATAAGAGAGGGAGGGGATGTACAATTTGGGACATGCTCAAGCTGACTTGTCCCAAGTGGTGGAGTTAGAAATGTGCCGGGGGATTCCAATACAATCCCATCAAGGTTGCATGTACCAGTGCCTTCTCACTAGTCCAAGTGATCAATTTCGGTTCACAATTGATCATACTGATAGGTCTAAGAGTCAAAGGGATCACATAAACAAGACTAGTGTCTGCTAATACTAACTGATAGAATAAAAAAGGGAGAGAACGATCCAACATGGGAAGCGGGATACACAGCAGACTCATAGAATGGCAGATGTCCTAAACAGCACTCTGGCCTCAGAATCGGCCCTTAAGGCATGCGTATCCGGCTGAAGAGCCCATGAGAGTATTTCAGGCATGGAAAGCCAAGACACTCTGGCAAAAAAAAAAAAAAAAAAAAAAAACACCTAAATGAAAGGTCTCTGAGTGAGATCCCAGTGGAAAGAACAGGCCATCAAAGAAGGAGGTACCTTTCTCTGAAGGGAGGAGAGAACTTCCACTTTGACTATGGCCTTGTCGAAATAAGATCAAAGTCGGCGAGCTCAGGGGGCTTCCCATGGCCTTGACAGCTCATGACTAGAGCCTGGAGAGATTGCTAACACCTTAAACAAGAGTGTCACTTTGTTAAGTTAACAATAGGAGTCACTGTGTACTTATTCCTTATGTAGGATCTCTGTCCTTAATGTGTAGTTCACTGTGAATTAATGATATGACTAGTGCTCAAACAGTATTTTGCACTTTGTGTTCTGTGTGTGGGCAAACTGATGAAATCTTTACTTAATATATGCTAAATTGATCTTCTGTATATAAAGAGAATTGAAAATGAATCTTGATGTGAATGGAATGGGAGAGGGAGCCGGAGATGGGAGGATTGCGGGTGAGAGGGAAGTTATGGGGGGAAAAAAGCCATTGTAATCCATAAACTGTACTTTGGAAATTTAAGTTAAAAAAAGATAATGCATAGAGAGAAAAAAATATTTATTTGAAAGTGTTAAAGAGAGGCACAGAGGCAGAGAGAGAGAGAGAGAGAGGTCTCCCATCCACTGGTTCACACCCCAAATGGCCTCAACAGCTGGAGCTGTGCTGATCCAAAGCCAGGAGCCTGGAGCTTCTTCTGGGTCTCCCATTAGGGTGCAGGGGCCCAAGGACCTGGGCCATCTTCCACTGCTTTCCTAGGCCATAGCAGAGTGTTGGAAGTGGAGCAGTGTGGACCCATTTTGGATGCTGGCATTGCAGGTGGCAGCTTTACTTGCTATACCACAATGCTGGCCTTGAAGTGCATTCTTCTGCAGGCTTATGTGTTGTCATAGGCCTGTTTTTTCTGATCTCTCTCTAACCACTCTCTGTCATCTTCAGATATGCTCTTTTTTTTATTTTTTAAGATTTTATTTATTTATTTATTTGAGAGGTAGAGTTACAGAGAGAGAGAGACAGATTGAAAGGTCTTCCTTCTGTTGGTTTACTCCCCAGATGGCTGCAAGGGCTGGAGCTGTGCCAATCCGAAGCCAGGCGCCAGGTGCTTCTTCCCGATCTCCCATGCGGGTACAGGGGCCCAAGCACTTGGGCCATCCTCCACTGCCCTCCTGGGCCACAGCGGAGAGCTGGATTGGAAGAGGAGCAGCTGGGACTAGAACTAGTGCCCACATGGGGTGCCAGCAACGCAAGCAGAGGATTAGTAGTCTACTGCGCCATGGCACTGGCCCCCAAATATGCTCTTAAATGTTGAGGATCCTCTGAATTTTGCCTTAAGCTTTCTTTTCTTCTTGATTGGTCTTATGTAGTCCCAGTGTCTTTAACTGCCAGGTGTATGTAAATGACTCTTAATTCTGTATTTAGCTGAGAATTCCTTTCCTGAGCACTGGGGCCTTTCTCTGTTTGCCTACTGGGTGTCTTTCCGTGGTTGACCCAATGGCAACTAAATTCAGTATGTTTGTCTGAAACCAACTTGTTTCTGAAGAATTCCACTGAAACAAACAGAGTAGAAGCCATTGCTTATTAAACATCTCCATTTAGTTATTCCACAAGCAACTGAAATTTAATATGTTCAAATTGAGCTCATCTCTGAATAGTCCTCTCCACATATATTGAAATACTGAAACAAAATTAATTTAAAACCAGTACAAATAATAAAAAGATATTTGAAGGTAACCTTTACTTTAAAAGTTTGGTTTAAAAATACAAAAAGATTTTTCCCACTATAATGTAAGCACCATGAGCGCAGGAGCATTTAGTTGCCTTGTTCATAGTTAATGCCTCTTCACCTAGAACACTGCCAGTTCTGTTGTAGATGCTCAATAAATTGTGGAGTAAATGTTAAAATGAAGATAAATTAATGATTTAGAAATTCATAATACATTTTAAGGAAATAATTATTATCCTTTGAATTTGTTGGCATGGAGGGTTCAGTATTTTTCACAAAGTGTCTGTTGATAGTATCCAAGAGGGCTTCAAAAGTTAGTAGAAAACTGGTATTAAAAGATAATTTTATTGGGGTCAACATTGTGGCACAGATGGTTAAGCCTCCCTCTGTAGCACCAGCATCCTATATGAGCACTGAATCATGTTTTTCTGCTCATTGCTAATGCACCTGTGAAAGCAACAGAGGATGGTCCACGTACTTGGGCCCCTGCCACTCACATGGGAGACCCCAGCGTAGTTCCTGTCTCCTGGCTCAGCCCTGGCCGATGCAGCCATCAGGTGAATGAACCAATGCATGGAAGATCTCTCTTTCTGGCTCTCCCTCTCTCCCTGTAACTCTGCCTTTCACATAAATAAACAAGCTTTTTTTAAAAAAATTAAGTAAAAGATAATTTTATTTTAGTGTGCTAATTGAAATAATTAGAGTCTGGTTGAAAAAATCAAAATTGAAGTTTATTCAACTGCTTAATCTGAGCATTTAAACCCCAAAGCAACTCGTCAATTGCCTGAGTTGGCTTTTCTGCAAGCCTGAGTTTGGTTATAGGTTTTACACTTTTCTTAACAGGATGAGAACATATATTGAGTCAGGTTTAAAACAATACAGATTTGTGTGTGGTTATCAATAACATTGAAAATTGAAGAATTCTTCCTTGAAAATGGAAGAATACCTTAGCTAGAAGATTTGATTTTTGATTAAGGAGGTACATTACATTCCCATACAGGATGTTAGCTATTTGCAAAGGAGAAGGCAAACAGTGGGGGTGCTAATCACTCTTCTGACAAAGGCCCTAAGAGGTAAATCTTACTCCTTAAGGTACAGTAAATATGTGGTTGCTTGAGGTTCATTGAAAGGTCGTGCTACCTGGGAACCAGCTGCAAGGCATTTTTACCACCCCACACTGTCCTGACTTAGGCTTCTGCAGTCATTAAGTCTATGAATTAAAAAAAAATTGAAATCTGTGAATAGCTTTTTCATGATATGCATTTTTCCATGAATGTTTTAAAGGCCTCTGTATAATACAAAACCAGTTACCAGGTAGATGTTCAACAAGTTTCTGAATTTGTCTACTCCAGTTCCAAGCTAAAGTACTATTTCTTAGATTTTTTTTTAAGTTTGTTTGAAACTGTATATCCAGATTATTTTTCTTGTCCTTCATAGATGTGATATACGTCTCAGCTGCAGGCAGTATGCTCTGCCAGATTGTTAACTCCCTGCTGTTACTCCCCGTGTCAGTGGCTCGGCCTTTATTAAGTTACCTCCTCGACCTGTTGCCTCCTCTTGATTGCCTTAATAGACTCTTGCCAGCTGCTGCTCTTTTAGAAGACCAAGAGTTACAGTGGCCTCTTCATGGTAAGTAAGGACAGTAAAAGGGCAAGTAATGCTTTTGAGAAAGATTGTTTTCTTATATGCCAGGTAAATCATATCTGACACCTAGGTGTTTTGTGTGATAGAGAAGATAAGGTTATCTTCTATAAGCTTTCAGTCTATATAGTGGGCAACTGAGATGGGACAACTTAAGACAGTTGTTCATAAAGCTGAATCATGAAAAGGGTCTTCATGGTCATCAGTTTTGAGTATTTTGTTGATTCTAAGACTTTTTTCAAATTTTGACATGATTGAAATTGAGATGCATTTTACAATGGATGATAGGAAAGCACTGTTATAATTTAGTATTTTTTTTCTTAGAGGTACTTAAAGCAATGATGCATTTTGCTATCAGTTTGTTGGGTTCACTTAAAAGGTTTCATATCTTAGGTACAGATGTTTTTTATTTTAAAGATTTATTTATTTGAAAGGTAGAGAGAAAGAGGGAGGGAGAGGGAGAGATAGAGAGAGGTCTTCTATCTGCTGGTTCACTCCTCAAATGCCTGCTAACAGTTAGGGCTGCACTGGGGCTGAAGCTAGGAGCAAAGACCTCCATCCTGGTCTTCCCATATGAGTGGCAGGTAATTGGGTTATCTTCCCCTATCTTCCCAAGCACAGTAGCAGGAAGCGGTACTGGAAGCAGAGTAGCTGGTACTCGAATTGGCACTTGTATATGGGATTCTTGCCTTGCAAGCAGGGGCTTAACCTGCTATGCCACAACACCAGCCCCATGGTTTTGGTTTTAAATCTCTGGCAGTAAAAATTTTGTTGTTTTGGTTGCATGTATGCTTAAATCTAACTTGTTGAATGAAGATAGGAATTGGGAAGCTAGCTTTCATTGCTTTTCTTTTTAGGTATTTTATAGAAAGCATTCTAATTTTAGACCTGACACTGGAATTCACTCTTGATTTATACAATCTTACTGATTCTAGACAGTTGCATAGAGCTTAAAATATTATGTCAAGAAGAACACTGTTTTTCCAGTGAAATTGGTCCATCATAAGGGTATTAAAGGAACTTCATCCCTGATATGTTAAAAAAAACTCTCATGTTTGAATGAGACTTACTGTTTTTTGGGAAGAATCCTGGACTGGAGCAAAAAAAGATGTAGATTTTTGGTCTTAGCTCTGCTAATAACTTGCTGTATGATCTTGAGGAAGTCAACACTTTTTAGAGCCTTGATTTTTTTTTTCTCCTAGAAAGTATTAAGTTGGGCAAGGTAACCTTGAGGGCCTGTTTTACTTTAACATTGTATAGTTCTGTGACCCCTGGATTTAGATGATATCCAAGTGTCAAGTTTACAGAATTATCAGAATGTAGGCATTATATGGAACTGCTCCAGGCTTAGTATTGGTTTTCTAAAAGGGTCTTAGAACTTTCTATGCTTCAATCAGTGTCAGTGACTTAAGTATCATTTTTAAATTTCTGAATCTGTATTAATAACTGAGATTTTTCTATAAATTTTCCTTTTTTTATGCTTTCCTTGCTTATTTTCTATTTCCAAAATTATACTAATCTCATAGCATATATTTGAAATTGTCCCACTTCTTATCTTTTCTCTGAAATAATTTGTGCACGATTGGAGTCATCTTCGCCTCTGTGGGTAAATTAGGCACACGTGGCAATTTAAAGAGGGTGCCCAAAGGAAGTAAGGTGGGCAGTACCCCAAGTCGTTTACCACTAAAGCTGATTGGCCACACAGCATCAGGGGAGGTGACAACTGATGATGAGTGTACAGACATGTGGCTGGTCCTGTAGAAAATCGGCCCATAAAATGACCTTTTAAGTAATTGGTTGGTCCTTATGCCCTGCCCCAGTAATCCTACGGTCTTGTGCTTTAAAAGGCTTTGCTACGCGCTCAATAAGTTCTTGCTTGCTTGACTTGACTCCCCGCTGCGTCTGACTGTCTCCGGGATCAGGAGGCTGGGGAACGGGCGGGCGGTGCACTTACCTTCCTTCGGACCCAGTCCATCCTTGTTCGGATGGACTAAGACCCTCCACTCCTCAAGTTTTAGGGGAATATACTTATGAATGACTGAGAATTAATTTATTTTAGTGATTATTCTCTTCCAGCTTTTTTTTTTTTAATATTTATTTTATTTATTTGAAAGACAGAGTTACAAAGAGAAATAGAGACAGAGAAAGAGACAAGTCTTTCATCCACTGGTTCACTCTCAAAATGACTGCAGTGGGTGGAGCTAAGCCAATCCAAAGCCAGGAGCTTCTTCTGGATCTCCTATGTGGTTGCAGGGGTCCAAGGACTTGGGTTATCCTCCTCTGCTTTCCCAGGCGCATTAGCAGGGAGCTGGATTGGTAGTGGAGCAGCTGGGACTCGAACTGGCAGCCATATGGGATGCTGGCACTGTTAACTGGGACCCCCTGCACCACTGCGCTGGCCCCTAGTTTTTAAATATTATGCTTTAATATCTTATTGTAGTGCAATAGAGTGGAGACTGTAAGAATGCTTTTGAGTTTTAGAAGGAGCACATAAAGACACAGTTACTAATGATTTTGTCTTTAGGAGGACCAGAACTGATCGATCCTGCTGGTGTGCCATTACCTCAGCCTGCTCAGTCCTGGGTGTGGCTTGTGGATCTGGAAAGAACGATTGCTCTCCTTATTGGGCGGTGTCTTGGTGGCATGCTTCAGGGCTCCCCAGTGTCTCCAGAGGAACAGGACACTGCATATTGGATGAAAACACCACTTTTCAGTGATGGTGTAGAAATGGACACCCCTCAGTTAGGTAATGTGTATTTCTGTAATATTTCAAATATTTGCTTCCTTGTACCTTTGTTGGAGATGTCCTTATTCTCTTGCTGAATGGAGAACTGATAGACCACACTTGGAACATTCTCAGCTTAGGGGATCTGAGACTAACTTGAAGCCCTCACAAAAACAGTGAGTCCTGCAGCATGGTACAATTCAAAGGAAAATGGGGGTCCGATTGCACGGTTTATCACTCATTTTGGCAAGTCATCTAACTCGTAAAGGGGGGAAAGTACCTGATTACATATGTTCTAGGCTTGGAGGTTATGAAACCACTTCGTAGAGTGTAAAGCACTGTAAAGGCGCTGTTATTACCTGTGCCCAGTTTTCAGTGATGTGGCAGTCTGTCTTCCTCCCAGCCTCTCCTGCTTTCATGATGATGCTACCTTGTGAGATTCCCTATTTTTGCCTCCCCATTTGGTGCCTTTGGGGTTTCGCTTTCCTGCTTCATCTCCCATTTGCTGGCAGTTTAGCTATCATGGAATATGAGGATTTAATCTAGTGCCCCAACAAATGAACTAATTTTATCTAGGATTGGTCCTTTAATCTCTCTTGGGTTCTAATTTTGAGGCTGTAGAGTAATGAGTTGGGTTAGATAGCCTATATGATTTTATTAAAGTTCATTATTTCTCTGATAAGAGAGATTCAGAGTGTCTACTAAGCAGAGTCTAAGAGATACTGAAAGAGAAGAAAAAACGAGAGGAAAGGGAAAAAGAAAGAAAAGGGAGGGAAAGACAGGGGGAACGAGAAAGGGAGAGAGGGAGGACCAGGAGAGGAAGTGAGTGAGAGGGAAAGAGGGAGAAGAAAAGAAAGAAAAGATAGAAAAGGAAGGAAGACAAAATGAGGGGTTGTAATTTGAGAATGGGAGCGAGGGAGGAGGTTGAAGTTTTTCCTCCTTTTCCAGGTAAGAGTATATATTCATCATTTCATTTATGAATCAGAAAGTGATTTTGGCCATGGCTGACGAATGCTAGCATGGTGTTTTGTGATGTATTTGTATCAAAGAAAGTAAAGACATAGATTTTCAAGGTATAATTAACAAGAAGAAGATAATCCCAATACTACCAGTTTTTAATAACTCTGACAGTCCCAGCTGACCTCCTGAGAACAGAAGTATCTGTGTCTATCTTCTTCATATTCTTGTATTTACTCAATGAATATCCTTTCATATGAATAAGGTCAATTTCAGTTTTTGTTTTTCAGTTTTAAAATTATGACATGAAACTATTAAAATGTTACTTTTTGCTTAAATAATTGTATATATTATAGTTAGAAGGTATTGTCCTTTATAAAATTGCAATTATATAGTAATTCAATTACATTATGGGTATTGACTTTGATATTAGCCCAAGAACCTGACTGTCATTAGAGCATTATTTTAAAAATGTGAAACGAATTTTGAATGGCAAATGTCCCATTGAAAAGTTAGAAATTAACTATACAAGTATAAATATCAGTAGAAAAATTTTTGATGGTTTCTTGGATCTTTCCTGGCTAATTCTTATCTGATTATTTTCCCTTAAGTCTAGACAAAATTTTATCTAGTCTTTTTCCCAGTGGTCCCATGTTTCTCCCAGAGAATACCATTCCATTTTGAACAAGACTGTTTTGTAGAAAAATGTGTGTTGCATGTGTAGGATATTGATTATCTCTGGCATCTACCTGCCAAAATGCCAGAACTTCTCTCTAGAGTGTCACATTTGGTGGCATGTCACATCCTTCTGAAGGGAGTGAGATGGGAGAAGCAGCCTCCAACTGAAACACATTAAAGTGTTTACAATGGTAGTATCTGCTTAAAATGATTTGAAGTTTGTATTTTCATATGTACAAATGATGTGCTAAAAGTAGCATCAAAATCTATGAAATTTAAAATTAGTAATTTGAATATTGTTTTCTTTTTTTAGATAAATGTATGAGTTGCCTATTAGAAGTAGCTCTTTCAGGAAATGAAGAGCAGAAGCCTTTTGATTATAAGTTACGGCCTGAAATTGCTGTCTATGTAGACTTGGCATTGGGCTGCTCTAAAGAGCCAGCACGAAGCCTTTGGATCAACATGCAGGATTATGCTGTTAGTAAAGGTAAGATAAAGAAGATAAAGTGGTAAATACATAGTTAGCTCATAAAACTGACTAATACATATGTGGTTATCTACATAGGAAATCACAGGAATCATTGTATTACTTTTTTTGTTGGAAAAGAGGTTTTATAAGTAACATCTGAAAATAATATGTTTGTCCCTTTGTGGAAAATACTTGATGAATTTTTTATGTATCTGTATCCTACTTGAAGCAAACACGCTGTAAAAACTGGATTTATGTAATAAATGCATATCAGTTATTTTACTAAAGTTTTCCATGCCACGTAAATGAATCTGGTATAAGAGTCTGTTTTATGAGTCTCGTCCCTTTGCAAGCCCTGGTTTAATAACTGAAAGAATGTGTACTTAGAAGTCCAGACTACAGGCCTCATAGCATTTCTTCCTCTATCAAACACTTGCCCACTGAGAGTGCTGGTAAAGATATCAGATTTTTTTTTTTTGACATTTGTGAGTTTTTTTTTTTTTCTTTATTATTTATTTATTTGAAAGGCAGAGTTAGAGAGAGAAGGAGAGGGACAGTCAGAGAGATCTGTCCACTGGTTCACTCTCCAAATGGCTGCAATGGCCAGAGCTGAGCTGATTCAAAGAGGAGCCGGGAGCCAGAAGCTTCTTCTGGGTCTCCCACATGAGTGCAGGGGCTCAAGCACTTGGGCCATCTTCCACTGCCTTCCCAGGAACATTAGCAGGGAGCTGAAATGCAAGTGGAGCAGCCAGGAATTGAACTGGAACCCATGTGGGATGCTGGCACTGCAGGTGGTGGCCTGACCCACTAGGTCACAACACCAACCCCATACCAGCTTGAGACAAGGTATATTATTAAGTATAGTAGTAAAGTACTATGCAAGTAAGTGGTGATATTTTAGTTTCTCGTAGTATTTTATCAGTAAAATTAATTGTGTGTATAAGCTTTCAGATGATGTACCTGAGTGCTTTTTAGCCTCCATGTTCTTTTAGCAATGACCTGGGTTGGTTCAGAATCACACATATCCAAGTGTCTATCTCTGTGTTACTCTGTTTCATCCTATCTTTAGTTTTCTCCCATTTATTTGGATTTTCTTCTTTCTCTTATAAAAATGCTAAAGGTATATAAATTTGAACTTTTAAAAAAATTATTATTTATTTTTAAAATATTTATTTGTTTGAAAGTCAGAGTCACACAGAGAGAAGAGAGGCAGAGAGAGAGAGGGGTCTTCCATCCGTTGGTTCACTCCCCAGAGGGCCACAATGGCCAGAGCTGCACTAATCTGAAGCCAGGAGCTAGGAGCTTCTTCTGGGTCTCCCACATAGGTGCAGGGGACTAAGGCCTTGGGCCATCTTCTACTGCTTTCCCAGGCCATAGCGGAGAGCTGGATAGTAAGTGGAGTCAGCCGGGTCTTGAACCGGCACCCATATGGGATTCTGGCACTGCAGGCGGCGGCTTTACCTGCTACACCACAGTGCTGACCCCAAAAGGTTTATTTATTTGAAAGGCAGATGACAGAGAATGAGAAAGTGAACTTCTATCCACCAATTCACTCCCTAAATAGCCGCAAATGCCAGGTCTGGGCCAGGCCAAAAGCCAGGAGCCCAGGACTCTATCTGGGTCTCCCACGTGGGTGATAAGAGGCCAGATACTTGAGTCATCTTCCACTGCTTTCCTAGGTATATTAACAGGGAGCTGGATCAGAAGTGTAGCAGCTAGGAATCGAACCAGGGCTCCAATATGGGATGCCAGCATTGTAAGTGGTAGCTTAACCCACTGTACCACAATTCTGGCCCTTACATTTTCAATTTTTATTGGCTTTCAGTTTTTATAAATAAAATGTAGTAAGATGTCATATTGAGATTTTTAACACATCAGTGGTAAGATATCTTTCAGAATTTAATTTTGTGTTTTGTTTGCTTTTTTTTAAGATTTATTTTAATTTTTTGAAAGAATTACAGAGAGAGGTGAGACAGAGAGAGACGTCTTCCACCCGCTGGTTCACTCCCCAGTTGGCTGCAACGGCAGGAGCTGGGCCGATCTGAAGCCAGGAGCCAGGAGCTTCTTCTGGGTCTCCCACAGGGTGCTGGGGGCCCAAGGACTTAGGCCATCTTCTACTGCTTTCCCAGGCCATAGCAGAGAGCTGGATCAGAAGAGAACCAGCTGGGACTAGAACCCGCTCCCATATGGGATGCTGGCGCTTCAGGCCAGGGCTTTAACCACTGTGCCACAGGGCCCCTTGTTTGCTTCTTAATAATTCATTCATTCATTCTACTGTAATGACTTTTTACCAGAGGAGAAAGAAGTTTATTTTCTAAGTTGTATTTTCTTGTATTCTTATATTGTATCATTTTCTTAGAATGTGCAATTCAGTTTCTTTTATATCACATCATTTATTACATTGCCATGAGAACTTGTAAAACGTTGGTAAAATATAAGGTGAACAGGCCAGCGCCATGACTCGATAGGCTAATCCGCCGCCTGCGGCGCTGGCACCACGGGTTCTAGTCCCGGTCTGGGCACCGGATTCTGTCCCGGTTGCCCCTCTTCCAGGCCAGCTCTCTGCTGTGGCCTGGGAGTGCAGTGGAGGATGGCCCAAGTGCTTGGGCCCTGCACTCACATGGGAGACCAGGATAAGTACCTGGCTCCTGGCTTCGGATCAGCGCAGTGCGCCGGCCGTGGTGGCCATTGGAGGGTGAACCAATGGTAAAGGAAGACCTTTCTCTCTGTCTCTCTCTCTCACTGTCCACTCTGCCTGTCCAAAAAAAAAAATATATATATATGTATATATATATATATATATATATGGTGAACAAAACCTTAAATTTGCAGTATTGCCTGTACACCATAGCATAAATTTTATACTGGAATAATGGTAAGATTCTATAAAGCTTGATGTGAAAGAATATAACTTTGATGAAAGTATCTTTGGAGAACCTATTAATTTAAAAAAATATAGGATCAGAATCCTTGCTAAATTTAAAACACAGGAAAGGTTGTTATGCCAGTTTGATTTTTTCAGTTGTAATAGCCTACTTGAAATGAACCTATTTAAGTCATAACAGTTCTCAGAATAGTAAGCTGTCACATGGCACAGAGGATTTCTCAAGAACCTGATTTGGAAAAATTTTGTATGTAATACCGACTGATTCTAAGATCCTCTGTGGGCTGTATGATCTTCTTAAAATTTGACATATTTGTATTGCCATTTTTTTTCATTCATAAAGTGGTTGTCTGAACTAAGATTTTGACGGAGGCATACAGAAATGAAATGGAAAACCAAGATTTAACCTTTTATCTCCTGAGGTAGAAGTTTTAGGGATTAAGAATAAATAAAATTAATTTGGGGTTTTAAGAATTTCCAAAGCTGTTTGTTAAGTATCACAGATATTCAGTAGATCTGTCAAATGAACAGAGTGTAGCTGTAACTCTGGGGAGTTTACCCTCATTTGAAATATATTGAACATATTGCATTTTAAAAATACAATTCTGGTGTGCAGACATAGGATTAAATAATTTTTAAAAGCACCTGAGTAGTCCTTTCATCTAATGCTATGATTTGGGTTTTCAATTGCATGTACTCATTTCTATATAATTGTTTCATTACTTACTCAAATGTGTGTATTCACAGTATCTACTTTCATGGCTTCAAATACTGCATATATACATACTTGACTAGTTTACTCATTGTTCCACTAGGAAACCTAGTAGTATTTAAAACCAACTTCCTGATTCTATTAGCTCTTTCAAAACGTCTTCCTGTGGTCTTCCTTTCTCAGTAAACTTTAATTGCATTTTAAGTACATTCAGAGTCAACTCTTAATTCTCTCAGATTCTCGTATCACACTTGTGATCCATCAACAAATTTGGTTAATTCTGCCTTCGTATGGACTCTGACTACTACTCACTGCCTTCACTGTTCCTGCCATGCGCTGAGTCTGCATAATTTTTGACTTGGGTTAATACAGTAGTTACTTCTACCGTTGCAGTCACAATGAGCTTTTTAAAACACAAGTCAGATCATACCATGTCTGTTCAAAATGTCTAATGCCATGTACCATTTCCTTTGAGTAAAATCTGGGGGTTTGCACTGACTGGGAAGGCCAGTGTTAATCCTGCTTGGCTCCCTGTGTGCTTACACTTTCTGCTCCAGCCACACTGACCCCTTGAACACAGCTTACTTACTTTTCCTGAGGGGATGCTGTTTCCACATGGTTTCTTCTCCTACTTTGTTTAGATCTCTGCTCAAATATGTATCCTTATCAGAAACTTTCTCAGACCACACTAAGTAGTGACTCTCAGTATGTCCTTTTTTCCTTACTCTGCTTTACTTTCCTCCTTAGCACTTACCTGTTATGTTGTTGTTTTTATATACTGTCTCCCACTTTTTCCCACTAACAAGAATATATGCTCTGTGAGCTCAGAGACTTAGTTCTGTTCACAGCTCTAACCCTAGCATGTGGAACAATACATGGCTTTGTTAACTGGAAAGATGTTAAAATTCAGATGTTGGATGAGTAAACCTATTAAAATTACCTCTGTACTGTTTTTGAGCCCTTTTAAATGTCAGTGCATCATTTTTGTTTTCAGATTGGGACAGTGCAACTCTAAGTACTGAGTCACTCTTGGACACTGTGTCTAGATTTGTTCTTGCAGCCCTTCTGAAACACACAAATTTACTTAGTCAAGCATGTGGAGAAAGCCGGCAAGTAACTTAAAACTATCTTCAGACAAGTATTTTCTCTCATGATGTTAGAATTTAGGTAACTTTCCTATTTTGGTTCTTTATTTAGATATCAACCTGGTAAAAGCTTATCAGAAGTGTACCGTTGTGTTTACAAAGTTCGAAGTCGTTTACTTGCTTGCAAGAACCTTGAACTTATTCAGACCAGGTCATCGTCACGAGACAGATGGGTAAAGTTGGAAATCAATTTCTGTGTTTTTCTGCAGGCTCTGGGAGATAGCTTCATATTTGTTTATGTGAGGAAAAAAAATGTGCCTTGATTGTTGCAGACATTCAATAAATGTCAAGTAATTCATTTTCCAGTAGGGGAAAAAAACACATGGAAGAGTAAATGATTTGGGGGTCATTTAAGTTCACTTTTATCAAGTGATATGGTTGCTATGAAACTTTATATATAGCCTTAGACTGCATAAGTAATAGTAATAAAATCAAATTGAATTATACAAATCATAGGAAATCTTTTTTGTGATGACCAGATCACTTTTGTGTTTTCTTCTTTTATCTTGGGATGCCATAATTTGTGCAGGGCATGGACAAATACCTCAGGATGATAAAAAAGATTAAAAAATTATCTTACACAAGAAACTGGGAGCTAGCAAAGATGTTCTACAGAAGTGAAAATAAGGGAGGTCGGTCATATGCTATCTGCCTTAGAAATAGTTTCTGTGTAGTAGAGGAAATAAATGTATTCTTTCTTATTCCAGAAGGCACTGCTTAGGACCAAAGGGTTAACATGTGAATGAAGTTTTAGTATTAGCTGTGTTATCAGGAAAATTGGCCTTCTAATGATTGAAGCCATTTATTAAGGACAGTCTAAAATTAAATCCAGATGATCTCTAAAGTGCCTGGTAATCCTGATAGCATCCTATAATTATAAATGTAAGTCTGGATAATACATCATCTTCAGAGTGTTTACTTTGAAACTTGACCCATCAGATACTTTGTACTCCATTATTTAGTCCTTAGATTAAAAAAAAAAACAAAAACAAATTGTGTATCAACATTTGTGTTCTAATAGGCTTCTGGCAGGCACTGACCTAGTATCTGCGGTTCTGACTGAGGCTGACCTTGAAAGTCCATGAAATAATGTATTAATTTGCCATTTTGGTGAGGCTCATTGTTTCAGGCTCACAAATTAAGAAGATAAATCACTTAAAAAATAAATAGTATGTGAATCTGCTCAGTATCCCCATCTCTGTGGAATTCTAACTTATTGACTGGCCATGATTCTTAAAATAGCTTTGATAGCCTGAGGATATAATTTAATTTTTAAATTTGTGCTTTATACTGAAATTTTGTGAGAAGAATTACATAATTGTTATGGTATTCATGACTCACTGGGCACTTGTTTTAAGGACTCTTTTCTATATCTACTTAGCTGACTGCTAAGTAGCATAACCAATGTGGAAAATATAATTAACGTTTTTCTTAACTAGATATCTAATTGTTTTTTTCAGGGGCAAAGTTAAACAAAATCTAAAGCAATATTTTGTTTTAGGTTTAGAATTATTAAACATTATTTATACAGAGTAATAACATACACAACTTGAACAAAACTAAATGGAATAAAAATATTGTGTTCTTTAATTACCTTTTATGCTTGGTATCATGCTTAACATAAGTTGCAGCACTGTAGGAGTTACATTTGAATAATGGCATAAATATGAATCAGTATGACATTTTAATAACAAATGCCAAGGAAGAGAGAGTATATGTATGTCTGTGTATGTATTTTATTTGCATACATTCTTTTTTAAAAAGATTTATTTTATTCATTTGAAAGACAGAGTTACAGAGGTAGAGACAGAGAGAGAGGTCTTCCATCCGCTGGTTCACTCCCCAGATGGCCACAATGGCCGGAGCTGCACCAATCCAAAGCCAGGAGCCAGGAGCTTCTTCCAGGTCTCCCACGTGGGTGCAGGGGCCCAAGGACTTGGGCCATCTTCCACATGCTTCCACTGCTTTCCCAGGCCATAGCAGAGAGCTGGATCGGAAGAGGAGCAGCCAGGACTCGAATCGGCTCCAGTATGGGATGCTGGCGCTTCAGGCCAGGGCTTTAACCCACTGCACCATAACGCCAGCCCCTTGCATACATTCTTTCTGAATTTTAAGATTTATCCAGTACATCTCTTGGGTTTCTGTTGTAAAATTCATGTGTTATTGCCGTCAGCAGTGTTTTCCATTATAGAAAACTAATGTTTTATGAAGCTTTAATTTTTTTTCTTTTTGAAAATTGTATTCAATGTAGTTTCTGATAACTTATTTAAGATTTCAGACAACCAGGACTCTGCAGACGCTGATCCTCAAGAGCATTCATTTACCCGGACCATTGATGAAGAAGCCGAAATGGAAGAACAGGCTGAGAGAGATCGGGAAGAGGGTCATCCAGAGCCAGAGGATGAGGAAGAAGAACGGGAACATGAAGTGATGACAGCTGGCAGTGAGTACATCCTCCTTATTTATGGATAATGCAGTGTGATTTTATTTTAATATTTATGAAGGGAAACTGACTTTAAAGAGAAAGGTAAAGCTTCTCTGTGGTTTTTCTTAAAGGATTTAATATTCTGATGGTGATCTGAATTTGCTGTGCCAGTGACTTTATGATGCTTTTGGATTGCAAGTTCAGGGCTGAAAAGCTTTGCAGGCAGGTACTTTGACACCTGTCAGACTGGCCTCATGTATAAACTGACAATCATGAGTCTTAGATAAGGTCATTAAAAGTGTGTCCTCTGGGAGTTCCCAAGTTGTCCAGCTTGGCAGACTTTTGTGTGTTGAGGAAGAGAATTATTTTCTTTGCCTATTAGGAGAGCCAGGTTTTTGTCCATGTGTGGAGCTTCTGCAGTTGTAAATTTCAACTGCATTGCTGTTTCAGTGGGGATAAGAGTATATATTAGAATACTGTTGGGGCCGGCGCTGTGGCATAGCTGATAAAGCTGCCACCTGCAGTGCTGGCATCCCATGTGGGCATTGGTTCAAGTCCAGGCTGCTCCACTTCTGATCCAGCTCTCTGCTATGGCCTGGGAAAGAAGTAGATGGCCCAAGTCCTTGGGACCCTGCACCTGCGTGGGAAGACCTGGAAGAAGCTCCTGGCTCCTGGCTTTGGATCGGCACAACTCCAGCTACTGCAGCCATCTGGAGAGTGATCCAGTGGATGGAAGACCTCTCTTTGTCCCTCTGCCTCTCCTTCTCTCTCTGCGTAACTCTGACTTTCAAATAAATAAATAAATAAATACATCTTTAAAAAAAAAAAGAATTCTGTTGGCTAGTTGAATAAAATGCTCATACCAAGGTTATAGGCAGTTATTCTTTAAAAAAGATTTTAGTTATTTATTTGAAAGTTAGAGTTAGAGAGAGAGATCTTCCATCCGCTGGTTCACTCCCCAAATGACTACAATGGCCGGAGCTGAGCCAATCCAAAGCCAGGAGCCAGGAGCCAGGAGCCAGGAGCCAGGAGCCAGGAGCCAGGAGCTTCTTCCAGGTCTGCAATGTGGGTGCAGGAGCTCAAGCACTTGGACCATCTTCCACTGCTTTCCAAGGCCATAAACAGGGAGCTGGATTAGAAGTGGAGCAGCTGGGACATGAACTAGCACCTATGCTGGCGCTACAGGCAGAGGCTTAGCCTACTACACCATAGCGTCAGCCCCCTATAGACAGTTTTAAAAGGTAATTATTTAAATATTTAAAGAGAAGAGACAAAGCCATTTAAACATTTATCAGTATCTTTTGATTGATTTGGCTATTTCAGTTTAAAGTGTATATTCAATCTGTAACCTAGAACATTTTGGCCAACTATGCATTTGATGTTGAGATTGCCTGCGTATATCAATCAGCTTGACATTTACTTTAACATCAATTTATTTGTGTTTTCATACTTCAGATTGAGCAGAGGCTCAAATCGAGACTAAAAACCAATTAAACCAAAGGAAAATGATGATATCCAAATAGAAAAGAGGCGATTGGAGATGAGAAGGGAGGATAATTGCATGTGGAGTATTCAGAAAGTTCATGGAAAATGCATAACAACTATGAATGAAGTTTGAACATTTTTTGCATCAAAATAAACATCTTTTCAAAAATTTACTTATGGGGGTGGGTGGGTGGGTTGTAACACTCCCATCTGCTGGTTCACTTCCCAAATCCTGGGGCTTGGACTGAGCAAAGCCTTGAGTTGGGAGCTCAATCCAGATCTCCCATATGGGTAGCGAGAATCCAATTACTTGAGCTACCACTGCTGCCTTCCAGTGTCTGCATTAAGAGGAAGCTGCAGACAGGAGTTACAATCAAGTATCAAACCCAGGTACTTTGACTTGGCATGTGGGCATCTTAACTACTGAGCCCAACACCCACCCCACATTCACCTTTTAATTCCATTTTCCCACAAACTTTCTGAAGTACCCTTGTATTTTAAAAACTTAGGCTGGGAAACTTTTGCAGTTGAACTTAAAAGAGGGTCTAGAAATTCCTGGAAGCAAAGGCTGAAGAGAAAAACATAGTACAAAATTTAGCTCTCAGTTTCAGAAAAGGAAAGCATAATAGTCATCTGGGGAATAATTTAGACCAGTTATGATTTTGCAGCACCTTAAATTATGTGCCAGACACTGGACCAAGTGCTTCACATAGGTTAGTTTAATTCTTACAACAATCTTTTGAGATAAATTCTAGGATCACCCTATTCTAAACATGTATTAATTGAGGTTTAAGGAGGCAAAATTATGTACCTGGGGCCACAATTGGTAGCAGCTAGAATTGGAAGTATGTCTGCTGAAAACTCCAGTGACCATTCCGTTTACTACTTTCATTGATTTCTTGCTCTGGACTCTGAGAGAGTAGGTTGTTTGTTGCTTTGATTTTTACAAAATTAGGGACTTTCAGCAGCATAATGAATAATAATTCTATAAAATACATAGATCTATTTTTAAAGTTTATATTTTCATATTAACAGATGAACCTAGTATTTTTCCCACTGTGCTGCCTGAGTTTCCCATGAAGAATTCTGTCTTTGCTCCAAATTTGAGCCAAAATTCATTAGCTATTGTGAAATATCTTCCATCGCATCAGACCTTGTTAACTACACTGACTTCTTAGACTTGTGAAGTGGGGAAGGGTTGCCATCAAGTGGGCCCTGCTGGTGTTGCTTTAAGCCTGCAGGCAGTCTTGTTCATTTTATAACCAGATTCTCTTTCCACAAAGACCCTTGGTATTGCACTTGCTTAATGTGTTTAAGATTCAGTAAAGTAGAAGTATTAGGAATTATATGGACTTTTGAAGGAGAAAGGGAGCTATTCATCTTAACTAATGTAACTTAAGTAAATTTTGTGTTTCTTTTGTAACCTGACATTTTTCATAGCAAGATTCTAAATATTTTGGAAATAAGCAGTTATTTATTTCCAGGCTAGAGCTTCACAGGCTTTAGTGGATTTTTAAAAAAGATTTATGTATTTAAAAAGAGAGAGACAGAGAGAAGGAAGTAGGGAGGGAGGGAGGGAGGCAGGAGGCAGAGACAGAAAGGAGAGAGATCTTCTATCTGCTGGTTTACTCCCCAGATGGCTACAAATACCAGGGCTGCGCCAGGCCAAAGCCTCATCCAGGTATTGCCTGTGGGTGCAGCAGCCCAAGCACTTGGGCCATCTTCCGTTGATTTTCCAGGCACATTATCAGAGAGCTGAATGGGAAGTGGAGCAGCCTGGACTTCTGGCTTTGGATCTGCTCAGCTCTGGCCGTTGCAGCCATTTGGGGAGTGAACCAGCAGATAGAAGACCTCTATCTCTCTCTATAACTCTATCTTTCAAATAAAAAAAAAGATTTGAAATAGAATTAGCTGAATCTAAATTCCATAAAGGCATATTGAATATTTCCTATTATAATTTTATGAAAAATACAATGTTTTAAAATATATTTTAATTTTTACTAAATAATTATGTTGTATTTAATGTCTAAAAACTAATTTTTCCCTCTGTTAAGTTTTTGATCCAAACTTTTTGACTATTTTTATTATTATTTTCTTTGCTCTTGTCTCCCCATGTGTTAAGACCTTGTTTTTGTGTTGCATGTTACAGAAATCTTTCAGTGTTTCCTCTCAGCCCGTGAAGTAGCTCGTAGCCGAGACCGAGATAGAATGAACAGTGGGGCTGGGTCTGGGGCTCGAGCTGATGATCCACCTCCTCAGTCTCAGCAAGAGCGAAGGGTCAGCACAGACCTTCCTGAGGGTCAGGATGTGTATACCGCTGCCTGCAACTCTGTGATCCATCGGTGTGCCCTGTTAATATTAGGAGTAAGTCCTGTGATTGATGAACTTCAGAAGCGAAGGGAAGAAGGACAGTTACAACAGCCTTCAACAAGTGCCTCTGAAGGGGGTGGACTTATGACCAGGTACGCCTGACTAGAAACTTAAAACATTACCTGTCTCCCTTTTACTGTATGCATTGAAATGGTTTCTTCTCAAGGTTACTTTGTTCTTCTGAAATTAACACCAACATAGAAATGGAAATGCAAATTAATTTAAAAGTGGTACTCACTGAACATGAAGTATGAATTTCTGATTAAATGAAGAGGTGTAATTTTTCATATGCATAAATAACAGTAGTTGAAAAACATGTGAAGTTATTTGCATCTGTATAAGTGGGTGGCATGCAAGTTATTTCAATATAATTGAGAAAGGCTTTGTGCTTAGACAAGAGTCCAAATTTCCCATCCAGAGACATAATGACTTCTCTCACTATGTATATTATGCTACTAGTTCCATTCAATTTTATGTTTATTAACAGTCTGAAATAAAAAATTGTTTTTTTGTGCATGTGAGACAGGAGTGAAAGTCTTACTGCAGAGAGCCGACTAGTCCACGCAAGTCCCAGTTATAGACTGATCAAATCAAGGAGTGAATCTGACTTGTCTCAGCCTGAATCAGATGAAGAAGGTTATACCCTGGTAGGTAAACCTAGGTTGAGTAAAGAAGGATTTTTATTTTTAAGGTATAGATATAAGGTATAGATTTAGTTAGAATAAGCAGTGTGTTTAACATATTAAAGAATATTTTTAAAGAGGTTGAGCAGAAATGAGATGACTGTATTGCATAGATAATTATATTGCATGTTAATGGTTTCTGTCTTTAGTCCTGATTTCTTCTTAAACACTAAATTCACATATCTGACTCCTTGATAGATTCCATCTGAATGTTTTGAGTTACCCCAGTCTTACACTAACCGAACTCATCTTTTTCCCAGAGTTGCTTCTCTCATGCAGAAGCCATCAAATTTGGTGACTTACTCCTCGTTTTGTGCCTACTTTCCATATTTCAGTAGAATAACATATCTAAAATGCAAATCTGTCTCCTCTACTTAAAATCTTTTATAAGTTCTAAGTATCTATCAAAAAATGCCTTGAACTACAAGAATTTAGGGTAAAAATCAAATAAAATGCCAATTTATAGAAAAAGGAAAACATAAAGGTGTGCTATAGTGTGACCAGTAAAAAATACAGTGCCAACTATTTAAAAGATCACTACTATTTGAAGAGCTTCAGACTTGAAGTTGATGGCTGTTTTCATTTGGCTTTTCCTTTGCTTTACGTGTGACTCTGTGTCCTGTGACCTCTCTTTGCTTTTGTGTCCCATTGTGTGATGTGAAGATAGTGCCTGTTGTGTATTCAGCAGTCTGTCAGACTTGGCTTCCGGCTGTTTCTGCTGTTGAAGTGCTGTGAGGCTTTGGTTGTGTCATGTGATAGCTGAAATAAAAACACTAGTCGTTTGGAATTGAATGATCAATAAACTCCACTTTTAGTTCTTAAAATATTTTTGTGAAGGGTCAAGTGCTATATAAACAAAAAGCTATTTTTGAAAGGAAACTTCTAAGCATAAATATTACTCATCTGAGTAAAGTTGAACAGTGTCTTCAGGCAAAGTTTCATTGTACCATATTATTGTTTAGACATCCTCTTTTTATTCTTCATCCTCATTAGTATCTCTGCCCCTACTTCATACTCCTAGTTTTACAATCTAGGGAAGTTTTCTCTGTCCCTGTTTATTTCTTTGAGGTGTGTGTGTGTGTGTGTGCGCACGTGTGTGTGCGCACACGCACATGGCAAGGAGTGGGATGTTGAAAAGAGAGAGAAAAAGAGAGGGTGCACGTGCCAACTCCCCAGTCCTCTCATTTATTCCCCCAAATGCCTGCAATGATGAGAAGCAGACCAGGCCTAACCTGGGCTAAAGTTAGGAACTGGGAACTCAGTCCAGGTCTCCCATAGGAGCAGCAGGAACCCAATTACTTGAGTCATCTCTGCTGTCTTCCAGAATGTGCCTTAGCAGGAAGCTAGAGTCAGGAACTAGGAATCAGACCTAGACTCTGCAATAGGAGACATGAACATTTAACTAGTTGGGCTAATCACCCATGCCCTCCACTCTCTGTCCATTTGCTTTTCTAATCTAGTCAGTCTGATCTAGTATTCTAACCTGTGATAGTTTTAAAACAGATCATCTCACTTATCTGCTCAAAAAGCTGTGATGACTTCACTTTTTCTCAGGATAGAAGCCCAACTCCTTATGGAAGGGATCTGCAAGGCTCTACGGGCTCTGTCACCTCCTCCCTGTGATCTCCTTTTCTGCTGCTTTCCTTCCTGATGACCCTCTTTTGCCACCCTGGACCCTTGGCTGTTCCATGAACGTACTATACAAGATTCCCTTAGGGCCTTGATGTGACGGTTTCTTTGATGGGAGTACTGTTATCTTTAAGGCTAATTCCCTCCCTCTTCAAGTTTTCATTCTGATATTTCTTCTTTTTTGTTGAAGCCTACCCTGGTCACTCTAATTAAAATGGCAATTTTTGGAGGAGAGATTTAGCTCAGCAGCTAAGATATTCATGTCTCACATTGGAGTACTTGGGTTTGAAGCCCAGCTCTGGTTCCCTATTGCAGCTTCCTGCCAGTGCAGACTCTGGGGGCCACTGGTGATGATTCAAGTGGTTGAGCCTTGTCCTTCCTTGTGACAAGATCTGTATTGCAATCCTGGCTTCTGGCTTCAGTCTCTGCCCAGCTTTAGTCCTGGCCATCATGGTCATTTAGGGAGTGAACCAGTGGGATAGGAGCTCCGTCTGTGTGTCTCTATGCCTCTCATAAATAAATAAAAATAATAATAAGATGGCAGTCTTCCTTCCCATCCAATTGCACAATCTCCTTTGCCTTACTGGTTTTTTTTTTTCATAGTACCTGTCAATTATCATGTGATTTACTTATATATTCATGGATCAGTTTCTTTGATCTTATACTAATGTATAAACTCTTTAAAGACATCAGTTGTTTTTGCTGTTTTTTGTACTGATCTATCCCAAGCACCTATAATAGTTCGTGGCATATGGTAGGCGGTCAGGAAACATTTTTTTTTAAGATTTTATTTATTTGTTTGAGAGGTAGAGTTAGAGAGGGAGAGACAGAGAGAAAGATCTTCCATCCGCTGTTTACTCCCCAAATGGCCGCAGCAGTTGGAACTGAGCCAGTCCAAAGCCAGGAGCCAGGAGCTTCTTCTGGGTCTCCCATGCAGGTGCAGAGGCCCAAACACTTGGGCCACCTTCCACTGCTTTCCCAGGCCATAAGCAGAGAGCTGGATCAGAAAAGGAGCAGCCAGGACATGAACCAGCACCCATATGGAATGCTGGCACTGTAGGCAGAGGCTTAGCCTACTATGCCACAGTGCTAGCCCCAGGAAGCATTTTTTTAATTTATAAATAGTCATTTGTTTTGGCAAAATTGATTTAAGAGACAGACACTCAGAGAGATATAGACACACACAGAGAGAAGTCCATCCATTTGTTTATTCCTAAATTGCTGGGACTGGGGCAATCTAAAATCAGGAGCTAGAAACTCAATCCATGTCTTCTGTGTGGGTGGCAGGAGCCTAATTATGTGAGCCAGTACTCACTGCTTCCTCCCAGACTCTGCATTAGTAGGCAGCTGGAATCAGAAGCCAGAAAAGGAACATCAAATGTAGGCATTCCAATATGGGATACTGATGTCTTTGTAGAAGAAATAAAGCCACAACTGGAGACACCGGAAGGAAAGTGGACCCCCGGTACTGACCTTGAAAAGTGGCTGCTCACAATCATCTGGTGAAGCAGATGCCCACAGTCATGTTGTCCAGGGAAGGAAGATGTCCTCCTCTCTGCTTTCTGTAACTCCAGTGATAAATCTGCTCCAGATATCTCTTTTATAAACATACCAGGCCCACCAACCACTGCAAGAGTGGTCTGGAGTCACGTAGCCAGTTCCCCATAAATGGTCCTAAGTCAGGGCTGCAGTTTAACCCCATGAGTGCTGTAATGGTTAAGGTATGACACTGATGAACCTATAAATATTCTAAGAAACTTGGATTTAGTACTCAGTTCTCAGGAAATGATTCCTGCTGAGCCTGCTGGCGTTAAAAAACTGCTTTCAATCCTCCAGTGTCTCTGGTGCCTGTTTGAATGAAGGAAGTTTTCCCACCCCAGGTTTCTGTAACATCTTAATTGCTAGGCAAAATGCCCACCCCTGTGGCAGAATTTCTATGTCCATTCAGGACTTTCCATTTTTCAGTTCAGGCCCTCATTACCTTTACCTGGACTAGAGTTTTCAGATGGATCTCCGTACTTTTTCCAATTTTATTCCTTAGGTACTATTTCCACAGTTAGAATTCTTGAAAACACACACACACCATCAACAAGAACAACAGCAAAACACCTGCTACCTACCTACTCAGAAAACTCTGAACTGCCTACCCAGAAGTTAAAGATCTGGAAATTATCACCTGTTTGCTTTTGGAATCAGTTTTTCCCTGCAGTAATCAACATTTTTACCATAGCAGTCTGTCTGCCGGACCCTGAACATACTTGAGATTCTGCTCAAGCACTGTTTGCCTTAAATGTCACCTAGGCTTCTTTACTAAAGTCCTAGTTCTCTGCTAAGTGCTGGATAAAATGTTACCTCTTCCAGAAAACTTACCCATTATTTGCTCATGGTGACTTCCTGTTATCTTCTTAGAATTTGTCAGGACCTCTAATAGACCATTAACAGTTTATCTCTGTTGGACTTAGTTAAATATTGTTAGTATATCCTTCCAAAAAGTTTCCTAGAGTTTTTTGCTATTATGTTTTTTTCTATATGTCCTTGATGTTTTCTTCACAATACTTTACATATTATAAATATTTTATTTATTTTTTATTTTTTATTTTTTTGACAGGCAGAGTGGACAGTGAGAGAGAGAGAGAGAGAAAGGTCTTCCTTTGCCATTGGTTCACCCTCCAATGGCCGCCGCAGCTGGCGCGCTGCGGCCGGCACACCGCGCTGATCCGATGGCAGGAGCCAGGTGCTTCTCCTGGTCTCCCATGGGGTGCAGGGCCCAAGCACCTGGGCCATCCTCCACTGCACTCCCTGGCCACAGCAGAGAGCTGGCCTGGAAGAGGGGCAACCGGGACAGAATCCAGCGCCCCGACTGGGACTAGAACCCGGTGTGCTGGCGCTGCAAGGCGGAGGATTAGCCTAGTGAGCCGCGGCGCCGGCCACATATTATAAATATTGATAATTCATTTCAGTGGAAATGAAAGCATAAGGAGCCAGAATAGGTATAGTTAGAACAGCCTACTTTTTGGAAACCATGAAATGATTTAGAATAGGCAGGAAGCTCACTGTGGTCTTTGACTTGGATAAGACATTTAACCTTTCTGAGTCCTAGTTTCTGTATCTTTGAAATAAGAACTAACACAATTTGTTATACTTGCCTCAACTGTGATGTTGTGAAGAACAAATACAGCAACACAATTTAAAACATTTTGAAAATTATAAATGAGGAGAAAAGATCATTTAGAGCTAAGAGTGTTCATTTAGGGTTTTTTGATTACTTAATTTTTACAAAATAAGAGGATAATTAAAATAAATGATAATCTTTTCTAATGGAATATTTAGAACAATAGAGTCATAAAAGATGGAGAAGACAAGTACTAGAAGGAGAGCAGATTCCATTGCAGATACACAGAGATCTGGGCTGAGCCTTCAGCCTTCTGCTTCAGAGAGCCCTGAGGTGCAGATGAAGAGAACCAGGCGTTGGGAGCAGCTTGGTTCTTTGAGCTGAAATAGGTTGCCTTTTTATTCTGAATTTGTTACTTTAGATTACCATTCGTATTTTGATAACCAGTAGTGTCTCCTTTAAGTTGTTAGTGAATGAAACGTATTTTTTAAAGAAACCCCATTTTTTTTTTAAGATTTATTTATTTAAAAAAGGATTTTTTTATTTATTTGAAAGGCAGAATTACAGAGAGCAGAGGTAGAGAGAGAGAGAGAGAGAGGTTTTCCATTTGCTGGTTCACTCCCCAGATGGGCGGCAACGGCTGGAGCTGCGCCAATCCAAAGCCAGGAGCCAGGAGCCTCTTCTGGGTCTCCCACACGGGTGCAGGGGCCCAAGGACTTGGGCCATCGTTGCTGCTTTCCCAGTACATAGCAGAGAGCTACATCAGAAGTGGAGCAGCCAGATTCGAACTGGTGCCCCTATGGGATGCTGGTACTGTAGTCTGTGCCAGTTACAGCCACAGTGCAGGCCCCATGAAATGTATTTTTTAAAATGAGTGAAGTTAACCATTTCACTGCCAAATCCTTGTTTTAATCTTTCATAAGTGTGTTATGTGATATTATCTATTTTTGCCTTAATAAGCAGAAAGTACCAAACTAAATGAAACAGCCTGATGAGTAGTTGCCATCCTTTTTGACTTTTCTTACTATACACTTCTATTTTCTTGATCCCTCATATCTCAAAGGATTTGAATTAGCATACAAATGTAAATAGTTTACAAAAAGACACATTAGGTGAATTGATTAGGGCTCAAAAAAGAAAAGGAAGAAAAGAAAGACCTGTGTAAGATTTACACTTTTTTTTAAGATTATTTATTAAGAGTTGCAGAGAGAGGGGAAGGGACAGAGAGATCTTCTATCTGCTGGTTCACTCCCCGGAAGTCCGCAATGAAGCCTGCAGCCAGGAGCTTCTTCCTGGTCTCCCATGTGATGGCAGGGACCCAAGTATTAGGGCCTTCTTCCACTGCTTTCCCAGGCCATTAGGAGGGAGCTGGATTGGAAGTGCAGCAGACAGGACATGAACTGGCACCCATATGGGATGGCAGCATCACAGATAGTGGCTTTGCCGGATCCTCGGCAGCACTGGCCCAGGTCTACGCATTTCAGTGCATATCCTGTGGTGTTCTGCTAGAGAAGGCCACTGAACAGGAAAGGCATACTGTGAAGTTACAGGATCGACAGCTTTAAAACACTGGAAAATGGACAAAAATAATTATTTAAGAAAAACACAAATATTTTTGGTAAATTTATGACCTGAGGTAAACTTCTTCCTTAAACCTTCACAGCAAAGGTACTATGTGATGAAAATGTTTTATTGAATCACACAGTGATGCCTTCCTGAGCTAATGTGATGACTATTTGATGTTTTATCCACACCAAATGACCTGAGAATATACTTATTTCTATTGGTGTATGGATAGGTAGTTGGAAGACAAAATATGTTTATCTACATTGTGGGTACATGTGTCTGTGTGTGATCAAGGAAAGATGTTCTACAATAACATGTCCCACATGAATCTATTTGATCACTTCTAGAGTCTTACTTTGCAGACTTTTAAATTGTGTGATAGAGTACAATTGAAGACCATAATGTCATGTCAATGTGCCTGGTTGGCTATATATATGGACAGAGCAAATGACTGTCTACAACATTCCCTCCTACCCCCTGAACACAGACCCCACAAAAATATACTTTTCTTCTTCCTCAGAGCCTTTACTGTTTTATTAAAATGCCTGGAATTTTACCAGTTTGAGATTTCTTTGTTTGAACAAGTTTGTAAAACACTTTAAGATCTTTGAAAATTCTATCAAAAGGAGTATGTCTTTTTTCTGTTACTAGATATTCATCAGATGATCTTCTTATTGTAAATATCTAGACAAGACAAGTGGGAATTTTGAAAAGAAAGGATAGTAAACATAAAGGAAGAAGTAGTAACTTGGGGAAATGAGACTTTGATGCAGGAGCTTCTGGCATCTGTAGGGTATTAAACCCATTATGTCTCATCATCCTATATCTAGGGCCTATTAAGACTTCTAGTAACTTTGAAATAAATATTATGTCACAGAATTGAAAACTTGGGACTTAATGGGATATGGAGATCATATTGTGTCTGGGTAATAAAAAATAAAGATTCCAAAGAAAAGGTAACAATAAAGAAAACCTTTAAGGCCGGCGCCGCGGCTCACTAGGCTAATCCTCCGCCTAGCGGCGCCGGCACACCGGGTTCTAGTCCCGGTCGGGGCGCCGGATTCTGTCCCGGTTGCCCCTCTTCCAGGCCAGCCCTCTGCTGTGGCCAGGGAGTGCAGTGGAGGATGGCCCAGGTGCTTGGGCCCTGCACCCCATGGGAGACCAGGAAAAGCACCTGGCTCCTGGCTCCTGCCATCGGATCAGCGCGGTGCGCCGGCCGCAGCGCGCCAGCCGCGGCGGCCATTGGAGGGTGAACCAACGGCAAAAGGAAGACCTTTCTCTCTGTCTCTCTCTCTCACTGTCCACTCTGCCTGTCAAAAAAAAAAAAAAAAAGAAAGAAAGAAAACCTTTAGGTACTTTACAATGTTAATGTACACCTTGGCTTGTATCAGAGTTAATGTGCTTTGTCTTCTTTTAGCAGATGTCAGTGGGTTTTGCAACTTTTGTTGTTAATCTGAATTAATTGGTGTATTAATAGGGCATTGCTAGAATTGCATAATTATTTTCATTCTATTATTCTATTAAATTTTAAAATACTTTTCACCCCTGAATATTTTTGCTTTTAATAGAGTGGCAGACGGAATGTTGATTTGGATTTGGCATCATCTCACAGAAAGAGAGGTAAATATTAAGAAGATATTAAATATCTGGTTAAATTAAGTTATTTTTGTGTTTCATGTTCTTGCATATTATTGTCATTGAAACGTAATTCCAAAAGATAATTTTATCAACATAGTTAAAAATAAGACCATTTTTTAAAATAATGCTTTTTAAAATCTGGCAAGTGTAGGAGTTAATGATCAATTCTGCTTCTCATTCGTGATATATTTTAACTTTTTAAAAATTCTGTAGAATTTCAACAAATGCATTCTGTTATGGGAATGGTATTATGTGCATGAGTTTCCATGTTTTAGCTCTCTGATAGAGTTGCTATACCCTAAGTGGTGTTAGGGGGAGGTGTCTCTTTACCCTGTTCATATCCTACACACACACAAACAATCTGAAAGTTTGTATTTTTTGTGCTTTCCTCTCGGTTTTTTAAAGCATATGATAATTTTTTTAAAAAAATTTTCATGTAGGACAGCTTTAGAGTGTCATCAAGAATTAAGATATTTTATTAGAAGCTCTGTCTTAATAATATATGTGAAATACATTAGCTTGTGGTTGTATGTATAAATAGAGGAATAGAACAGTTTTAGATGATATAAATTCAAGGACTAGTGGAAACTTTCTTAAGTATTATTCTCTATTAACTGGCTCTTTTACTTAAAATTATGCTGTGTTTGTGAAAATGTTAAAATTGCCACTACTGGAACTTTTCTAGAAGTCTTTGGAAAACATTTTTCCTGTGATGTTAGATATTTTATATTTCAAAATCAAACCTGTCTCTTGATATATTCCTTGGTAGAATGTTAGCTTTCTCCTCTATAGGAGAACACTGAGAAATGAGGGAAAACTGAAGAGGGAAAGAAACGCACACTTTTTTTCATGTATGTAACTCAGAAGAAGCGTTGTTACTTCTATAAAATAAAATTTGGTGATATTTTATCATTTCATTATAATTGGAAGACAGAATGATTTTACTGAAGTATTACAAGTAATGAGGACAAGAGCTGTGACTTTCTTTACTGAACAATCTTTTGAGACTGTAATATACCACAGATGCAGGGTTTCTAATACATTTTATTATTTTATAATACTTCAAAAATTGGCAGTTCACTTGTGAATTGAATTTTTGGAACAAGCTCACTCTTTCTAATTTTTGTTTGGCTTAGGTGGATATTTTTGCCAGAAGTTCCATATTATATTAATAAATGTCTATCATTTGATGCTAGAGAGAAAATGACACCAGACTTAGTGAGTAGCATGCAAGATCCAACCTAGCTGTAGTGAGAGTGTCTTATTATACTAATTGTATTTATACTTAGAAGTGATAGCTCTGTAGGATATAATAATTATTTTCTTCCAAGTCTTTGTCATATGTATAGAAATATGAATTTGAGTTTCAGTCTCTGTTAACCATGTCAGCATTAGCAAAGTACTATCTTTGGAATAAAGCAAAGTGGCATCTTTATCTTTGTATTAAGAGTAGCCTATAATTTTTAACCAACTGTCCTTCAACTACATGTAAATTTCCTGTAGTTTTGGATCTAAATAGATATAAATGAATTGTCATTAATCCAAATGTTGTCTATGAATAAACTGTCTCTTCCAAAGAGCTCAGGGTAGTACCAGCACCCATGAACTTACTGTATTTTATTTTGTTGAAAACAAAAGAGCAAATTTTAGACCTCATGGAAAAATAATTTTCTTTTTTTAATTCCTCACTATAGAAGTTAGAATAGGAAGGCAAACTAGTTACATAAATTTTCATCATGTCACTTAATGTGGTGTACCGTTATGCTGGTAATCATTTCATTTTAATGTTCCCAAGGAAATATTTGCTTATTTTTCTCTAGGACAAATGACTCTAAAGTTAAAACTTATTATATTTGAAAGAGTAGTCAAAATAACTACTTTTGAATTTCTTGAGTCCTAGATTTTATAAACTATTAAAATGTACACTTAGTATACTTAATGTCTTCAAATGTTTTATGTATTCTTTGAAAGACGGAGAAAGATGTCCCATCTATCAGTTCACTTCTAAATGCCTCCAAGAGCCAGGGCTGAGCTAAGCCAAAGCCAGGAACCAGTAGCTCAGTTGGGGTCCCCCATGTAGGTGGTAAGGTCTTGAGCCATCACCTGCTGCCTCCCAAGTGTGCACAAGCAGGAAGCTGGGATGGAGAGTAGAGCTGGGTCTCAAACCCAGGCACTCTAATATGAGATACAGGCATCCCAAATGACAGCTTAACTGTTGCAACAAACGCTCTGCCCCTATAACGAGTGTCTTTCTTCAAAAGAAATTAACTTTGAAAATACATTTAGGACATTCTGTTTTGATGAAGATTTTTAAAAATCTTATATATTTAGTGATTACCCTAGACCAATTGAGTTATTTTGTTTCTTTTAATTGATGGCAAAATAAACCTTACATTTCCTCCTTATCTGCTATCATTATGGACCAGATGCCATGGGCTGTATTTAATATGTCTATCTTCAATTGGGCAGACAAACCTGCCAAGTTATGTGCATCATTTGGGGCCATAAAAACCATTAGGTGTTCTGTTTCTGACTTGAGCCATGAAGGACAAGCAAATGTCTGCTTAAGTGAGAATTCTTCTATGTTCTTTATTATTGTATTCCACAGTTTTGAGGAGGAAATGTAACATTTTCTCCTTCATGCAATTATTATTAATAATGCATTATTGGAATGTAATTGGAATAATATTATTAATAATGCATTATTGCATTATTAATGGTCCTAAGTTCCTAAACAGCTGATAAGAGGAATAGGAGAAAAATAACAATGTTTAATTATATTCTGTTGGCTGAAATTAAAGGGATGTATAAGTTACAACTAATGGTGTACACATGATTTCAGCTACTGTTGTCATACCTCTAGAGACTCTTCCTTTCAAGGATTTATTGCCTATAATCTCAGTGTTTGGGTTTGAGGATAGTAAGATTCATGCTCTTGAACCATGATTGCTCCTTTTTCTCTCCCACTTCAGTTACTGTTTCATAGTTGATCCAGCCCTTAGTCCAAGCAAGCACATTTGGTAGAAAAGGGCAGAGTCCTGTAGGCAAGTCCCTTTAGCTCAGCCACCTTGCTCTGCTTTTCAGAGACATCAAAGCTAAATTCTAAAACCAAAAATGTGTCATAAATTACTTTAAAAAGAGGCAGATGAAACCAGGATTTCTTGTGCTTAGTATCTCAGAGACAATATGAAATTTGCATTTATTAAACACTTACAAACTGCTTAGTATATGCCAGTTGTGGTTCTAAGCACTTCACAAATATGAACATATTTAGTTTTCATAACATACTGTTATAATTCTGGATAAAAACTGTCAAAATATGTTAGCATACTGATGAGCACTTCAGAGATTTGCTGTGATTGTGCAGAACTGAGTTGGTTTTTCACAGAATGACAATGACAATACTCCTGCAGACATTTTGTTCAAATTTTCTTAAGTTGAACATGATATGGTTAAATATGGTAGGCTGTCAAAGCAATAATTTAGGAAGCAACATCAGGGATCTTAGTAATTAAAAATATGATTTTATTCCTCCCCCTAACTCCAGGTCTTTATATGTTAGGGTTTTACTGCTAACATTAATACTGTGAACATTTATCAACATGTGTATATTATGGTATAACATGTACGGGTGAAATGCTATTTATCTATGCATTTCAAAGTAGATTATATAAAGAAAAACAAATGTAAATGTTGTCTCCTGTATCAAATTTCTCCTTTTGTCTTCTGATTCTTGTGTGGTAGTGTATTTACTCCTTTTTGGCCAGTTGAGCCCCAGAAAAAAGAAGAGCTTCAAGCAAGTACATGATGGCATGTTTAATTTTTTTCCCTTTTAGCTTGCCTACATATTTTATGGTTTATAAAGTATGTATTGCAGCTCTGCCATGTTCATTTTGAAAATTCCATTTAAGAACCAGAGTTGTAAGGACAAGTAAACAGTCTCAAAACTGTCTTATTGGATTTTATATTTTCTTTATATAGTAGGTAACTGAATTCTTATTAAATAAGAATTGGGCTTAGTCTCAGTTACTATGAAGAAGCTTTTGATACGCTTTTTAGATACAAGATTTTCTGTATTGAGAGAAAACAATACCAAGTGAAACTGAAGTTATTGAATTATTATAATTTTTTAAATTAAAGTTTTCATCTTCCATTTCTACTATAAAATTTCATGCTCCAAGTATTTTTGATGGCAGACTAAATACTTTGGCCCAAATTATTTTATTTGTTGATCCAAATACTTGCGTATAGTGCCTTCATTGTTTTCTTTTTTTAAGAAAAATTATCTAGTAAATATTTAAAAGCAGAGAAGCAAAGATAGAGTTCCCATTTATTGGTTCACTGCTCAAATGCCTTCACCAGTGGGGCTGAGCCTTGTCTAAGGCCAGTAGCCAGGAGCTTAATCCAGGTCTCCCACGTGAGTGGTAGAGACGCAAGCACTTGAACCATCACCTGCTGCCTCCCAGAGTACACATTAGTAGGAAGCCATGATGGGACCTGAGACTCTAACCCAAGCAGTATTTTAACTGCCATGTCAAATGCCTACCTTTGTTCTTTCTTATATTTTATTCAAGTTTGTTTAGAGGGCCAGTGTTGTGGTACAGTAAATTAGGCTGCCCCCTGCAACGCCTGTAGCCCCTTTGGGCATCAGTTTGAGTCCCAGCTATTCTATTTCTGATCCAGCTCCTTGCTAATATGCCTGGGAAAGCAATGGAAGATGGCCCAAGTGCCTGGGCCCCTGCTACCCTTATGGGAGAACCAGATGGAAGAGTCCCACGCTCTTGGCTCCAGTCTGGTCCAGCCCCAGCCATTGTGGCCATTCAGGGAGTGAACCAGCAGATGAAGGATCTGTCTCTCCCTCTGTCTCTGAAACTCTGCCTTTCAAATAAATTAAATAAATCTTAAAAAAATTTTATTTGGGTGATACATCTAGTAAATTTCATCTTTGAAATTAGAAATTGGCAAAGTTCAGCTTGCAGGCCAAGTCTTGCCTGCTGCTTGTTTTGTATATTGAGTTTTATTGAAATGTAGCTGCATTTATTTATTTATATATTGCCTGGCTGCTTTCACACTATCAGGGCAGAGTTAATAGTTGTGACGGATACCTTATGGCCTGAAAAGCCTAAAATATATGCTATGTATAACACTTCATAGAAAACAGTTTGATGCCTCCCACTTTAAGTGCAGAGAAGATTTAGTATGGGGCTTGACTAGCCTTCCCTAGAATATTTGTATGTATGAAGGCAGTACATTCTTGGCAGATTCATGACTGAACCTTTATATAGGCAGGCAATTGAAATTTCCATTGGGTCACAGATTTGTGGGTTGGTTAGTAATAGGAATATATGATTACTTCCATAAAATTAATCAATTGTATTATTAATTTGACAAATAAATTCCTTTGAGCTTCTTTCTCCTCAGTTGAGAAAATTGGACTAGGTGATATTTAAAATCTCTTACTTCTGTGGTTCTAATACTAGCTCATTGCACATTTTATTTTCATTTTGAAGAGTAATTTATAAGTATTGGAAAACAGAAGAATCTTTTATTCTACAGTTTTATTATTGAAACAGTGTTCAATCATTTTTAAAATAAGGCTAAATTTGGATTCTGAATTTTAGAAGCTTAATGAAATGAAAAATATTTTGTATCTTTTTAAAACAATAAGCCTCTGCTTTGTTCTTTAAATATTTTAACTTTAATACATTATGCACCTGTGATATTATTTTTAAATACTTTTCTACGTTATATGAAAGAATAGTCAGCTAGAGTATTGGGGGAAATTTTCAGTTGGTTTTTATTTTTTAATTCAATAACACTGAAAATTAAACTTTTTTATCTGAAGAATTCTTGCTGAAACATGGAATGCAGATAAACCATGTATATCATTCTAAATTTTTTACTAGGATGCATATAGGTTATTTCATAGTTACTTAATAATATGAGGCCCTTGTAATGATTCTCAGTGTCTGGTTTTGAAGTCATAGGGTTTAAGCAACACCAATGTGTAGTAGTTTAACAATAAAATATTTAATATTGTGTTCATCTTCTCTGTGGACAGAAGTGTTAAAGTCATTACCTTCCTAAAGTTTCCCATCCATTTATATAACAGTATATAATTTTTTGTGGATATTTTATTGGGTACCTTAATGTATCCCTAATAGAGAATTTTAGTGTATTCACGTGATAGGATATTGTACAACAAACAAATAAACCATGGCTACACATTGTAATGTGGATGAATATTAGCAATGTTATATTAAATAAAAAGTATATCCAAAAAGATTACTTAGATGATACTGTTTGATTAGTAAATCAAAAACAACTAATACTAAATAGTATTCATCTTAGGAACATGTATAAAACAATATTTAATAGCTGTAAAAGCTGGAGAGTGATAAACCCAGACTTCAAGATAATAAAACCTTAGATAGGAGGAGACAGGAAGAGATGGATTGGAGGCAGGACAAGTAGATGAATTCAAGTTATATTGTCAGGTTTGTTCACATGTATGTGTTATAAATAAACATATAAATATAAAAGTGGGCCATTGGTGAATCAATGATGAGACTATTTCATTGAACCAAAGATTATAATTAATCAAATTTATGTACCTGAGATCAATTAAAGACAAAACTACAAGAATTGAATGTATCTGTATTTATTTAAAGTTAATATGAGTTGGACAGTTGCTCCTGTAGTCAAATGTGTTAATATATAACATATTACATATATTATATTATATTACAACATAATATAAAGATTTTAGCTTAAAAATACTGGCCAAGGAAACTAAAAACCCATTTAGCAACTATTGTGATGCCACTTAGTAATTTTATGTGTCACTTTACAGTAAATCTCACATATTCTTGTTTGTGAAACTTTGCTTCCTCTATATAGGAGTTAAACAACTTGCAGTAAATATGCACATGACAGTGAATGTGTTCCTTATATTAATGAAACCCAAAGGGTGATTTTTGTGTCTCCTTTTTGTGTAAGTTTACTTGCCCTTCTATATTCATTTTTTGATAATGTTTCATTGCAGATATGTAGACACTTTGTGCAGTCTTAACTTACCTTTTTCAATGATAATGTTAAATCAGATGAAATCTTTTTGTTTTCAGTAGGTCCTACCAGCAGTGTCCCAAGTGCCTAGTTCCTTTTTGTTTGTAAATGATAATCTGGTTTAATACTGCAGAGCATTTTAAGCTAAGCATTTTGAGAGCAGCTTCTGCCTTTCTTTGTCTTCAGCAGTGTGTTGCTAAAGCGCTTACAAAGACACTGGTACATGTAACAGGCCTTTCCCTTTATTTTCCTTCATTGCTCTAGTTTTTGTTTTGTTTGTTTGTTTTACCAAAGCATTTTGCTCAGATTCACTTAATGCATGCATGTATTCAAACATGAGTATCCATTTCTCACCGGTTGGTATGGTAGCAGCGCTCAGCTCTCATCTGATTTCAAGAGTGTGTGTCCTGCTTCCTTACCATTGAGGCACGTTTGTTCTGTTTGTATATAGGTCCTGTGCACAGTCAGTTGGAATCCCTGAGTGACTCTTGGACTCGCCTGAAATACAGCAGAGACTGGCTGTGTAACTCTTCTTACTCCTTTGAGTCTGATTTTGATCTTACAAAGTCTTTGGGAGTTCACACTTTGATTGAAAATGTTGTAAGCTTTGTGAGTGGAGATGTGGGGAATGCCCCCGGTTTTAAAGAGCCAGAGGAAAGTATGTCTACGAGTCCCCAGGCATCCATCATTGCAATGGAACAGCAGCAGTTAAGAGCAGAAGTAAGTCTTTGATGTTTATTCTTTGTGAGAAACTTGAAGCTGAACCACTAAATGTACAATAATGGAAAGAGCTCCCTTTCTTCTATTCCTTTCATCCACCTAAGTTTTTTGACATTACTTTATTAACCAGAACAGCATATCTTATTCAAACTTGGAAAAAGCACATTAAACATTTAAAAAAAATAATAATATGAGAGACAAAGGGACAGATAAAGAAACACTCCCAACCACTGGTTCACTCTCCAAAAGCCCACAGGGCTGGGGCCGACACTGGGAACAGGGAACTCAATCCAGGTCGCCTATGTGGGTGACAGATCTGGATGTTGAACCCAGGTATTTTGATAGGGGATGTGGGTATCTTAATGGGAAGAAGTGCATTTTTAAATTGTCCTCTTTTAGAGCAAGATACCTTAATAATAAATCTCCCCTTGCTCCTGGAAGCTGGAGTGAAACTGTTTCCATTTTTGATGCATGTAATTCAGTATAAACTGTATACCTAGCTTAGCCTAGAACCCCACAGTAATAGTTGCTACAGGTAAGACCCACTGATGAATGTCAAGCGCAGAATGTTGTATAACCTCAAATCATCTCCTCCCAAGTATTAGTTACTGTGGTTTTGACATGTACGTAGGTTATTCCTTTAAGAGGTAAAGTAATTCTCCTCCCATAAGGGTGGGTTAGGCTTAGTGACTTGCTTCTAACATATAGAGTGCAGGAAAGGAAGGAATAGTGACTTAATATTGCAGAAACCTGACAGATATCACCTTAGCTTAGTGACCAGGATTAGCATCACCAGTAATAAGTCATGCTGATATCATGAGTCCTTGATACTATACAATGAGAATACTTTAACTTAATGGTATTTTTCATCCAAATCTGTAACTCCTGTTTAGGCTTAAGAAAAAAAATTAGGCAAAACCAAATTTAGGGACATTCTATTTAATAGAAGAATAGCTCTTCCAAAGTGTCAAAATCTTGAAAAATAAAGATTGAGGAACTGTCACAAACTGATGGGGACTCAAAAGACATGACAACCTAATACAATGTGGTATTCAGGATTGTATCCTGGAGCAAAAAAGGGTTTCTTTTTAAAAAGTTTGTGGCTTTTTGTTAATGGTATTGAGCCAATGTTAATTTCTTAGTTTTGAAAAAAAAATTTCTTAGTTTTGGTAAATGTGTCATAGATACAGAAGACATTAACATTAGAGGAAGTTAGGGGACAGGTGTATTGGAACTCTTTCATAGCATCTTTATAACTCTTCTGTAGATATAAAGCTATTTAAAAATCAGAACTTTTCTTTAAGAAGATGGATATGCTGATCAACTGCAGTGATGGGTAGTATCCTCCTAGGAAAGAGAGGTACAAAGTTAGAGAACCACAGAGAAAGCCATTTACAAGTACTTCTGATACTTTGTTTAAAAAAAAATTATTAATTTATTTGAAAGGCAGAGTTACAGAGAGGCAGATGCAAAGACAGAGGCAGAGAGAGAGAGATCTTCCATCCACAAGTTCACTCCGCACATGGCTGCAATGGCCGGAGCTACAGTGATCTGAATCCAGGAGCCAGGAGCCAAGAGCTTCTTCTGGGTCTCCCACGCAGATGCAGGGACCCAAGGACTTGGGCCATCCTCTACTGCTTCCACAGGCCATAACAGAGAGCTGGATTGGAAGTGGAACAGCCAGGACTCAAACCAGCACCCATATGGGATGCAGCACTGCAGGTGGGGGCTTTACCCGCTACATCACAGTGCTGGCCCCACTTTTTTTTTTTTTTAAGTGTTTTTATTATAGAGGCAGAGAGAGACAGCTCCCATCCACTGATTCACTCCCCAGTAACCTTCAGCTGCTGGGATTTAATGATATGGGCTAAAGGTGGAAGTCAAGCATGCAATCCAGATCTGCTGTGTGAGTGGCAGGAGCCCAATTACCTGAGCCAGCACTACTGCCTTCCAGGATCTGCATTGGCAGAAAGCTGGAGTCAGGAGCTAGAACCAGTAATCTAACAGGCACTCCAGTGTGGGTAGGCATCTTATCCACTAGGCTAATTGCCTACTGAGAGAGACAGAGACAGAGAGAGATTATGAATGAATGAGAGAACATCAATCTTCTGTCTGCTGTTTCACTTCTCAGATGCCCGTAGCAAGACAGGACTGAACCAGGCCGAAGATAGGAGCCTGGAACTGATTCTGGGTCTCCCACTGAGTGACGGTGACCCAACTACTTGAGCCATATTCTGTTACCTTCCAGGGTTTGCATTAGTTCTTCTAATGCTTGTGCTAAAGAGTATTCATTTTATACATAGCCTTTTTATGAATAAAGGAAGTAGTAATAATACCACCTTATGGTTGTGAAACTTTCACAAATCTTTCCTGTAAATAGGTTAGGGTAAAGTACTGTTGTTCTCATTTTGCACACAAAGAAATTGAGACTTAAAAAGTTAAATGACTTTCCCACAGTCACACAGAAAGTAGAATAGTCTGGCCTTGAAACCATGTCTACTACATCCAGATATACTAGTTTTCCCATTGTACCTTGCAGCCTCTTTTTTTTTTCTTTTTTTAAAGATTCATTTGTTTTATTTGAAAGAGTTACAGAGAGGCAGAGGCAGAGAGAGAGAGAGACAGTAGGTCCTCCATCCATTGATTCACTCCCCAGATGCCTGCAACAGCCAGAGATGTACTGATCTGGAGCCAGGAGCCAGGAGCTTCTTCCTGGTCTCCCATGCAGGTGCAGGGGCCCAAGGACTTGAGCCATCTTCTACTGCTTTCTCAGACCATAGCAGAGAGCTGGATCAGAAGTAGAACAGCTGGGACTCAAACCAGCGCCCATATGGGATGCCAGCACTGCAGGCGGTGGCTTTACCTGCTATGCCACAGCGCTGGCTCCCTTGCTGCCTCTTTTAACTCTATGAGAGTGCTAATACAGGTTTTAGAGATATCTTGATAAAATAATAATAAAATGTTTATCTTAACAGTAGATTCCTAGGAAATGTCAGAATTTTCTTTGTGCTAAGTAATATGTTATCTGTGATACACAGAGTTTCTTTGAATTCAGTGAAGAAATCTAAAATGTGTTTTCTTCCCTCAAGCTTCGTTTAGAGGCACTTCACCAGATCCTTGTTCTGTTGTCTGGAATGGAGGAAAAAGGAAGCATCTCACTGGCAGGAAGCAGGTCAGGATCAGGCTTCCAGTCATCCACACTGCTCACATCTGTGAGACTGCAGTTTCTAGCAGGGTGTTTTGGTTTAGGCACTGTTGGACACTCAGGAACCAAAGGAGAGAGTGGCCGTTTGCATCACTATCAGGTAGATGACACCTTTCATATATTCAAATTTTAACTCTCCTTTTACAAAGCCAGTATCATGACATGAAACTCTTTGATATTTATGATTGAGATTTAGAAATATAAAAGCTTTTAAATTATTTAGTAAGATATCTCATTGGTCTAGTTTCCTAAGTAGTATGGTTAGGACTGGGTGAGCTGTGGTACTATTGTACTTTTAGAACCCTTGCTGGTTCAGCGTTATTAATCCTTAGCCAGATTAGATAACTCTGAATGGGAATTAGAATTTGGGAGGATAGGTTTTAAGAATTTACATTTTAGATTTGATCATTTTATGGTTTTTCTTCATTCATTAAAGAAAAAGCTCTTTATGGCTTCTGTATTTAGAGAGGAAAGATTATTTTGTAATGAAGGAGAGAGATTATATACAATCAAGAATTATTAAGCATTTAAATTAAGCTTTCATACTAGTATCTACTGATACACAGTAAATAAGTAAAAACCACCATAGGGCTTTAGCATAGACCAAGGACAAAATTTTATTGCTTCTTTTTGTGAGAAAGTATAATTGCTGCTAATCTAAAAAATAAATCTTTCTGTATAATTCAGGATGGGATCAGAGCAGCTAAGCGAAATATTCAGATTGAAATCCAGGTGGCTGTGCATAAGATTTATCAACAGTTATCTGCCACGCTAGAGAGAGCCTTGCAAGCAAACAAACATCACATTGGTGAGTGACTATCCCAGCACATGTAGGATGCAGGCTACATTTTGGCCTGATGTTTCGGTTGATAGTGACATTCTATATTTTGCATTTATGGTTAGATAAATTTGCAGATAAAGAATAAATACTTGAAAATGTAGTTATGTTCCATATTACTATTTATATTTTGGAAATTAATTCATTTTAGTAAATGTTTTTGTAACCTCAAAGAAGATTCTGAACTGTCTCTGTCTCTTTTTCCTTAGAAGCCCAGCAACGTCTCCTTTTGGTTACAGTTTTCGCCCTGAGTGTTCATTATCAACCAGTGGATGTTTCTTTGGCAATTTCCACTGGTCTCCTAAATGTTCTGTCACAGTTATGTGGCACAGACACCATGTTAGGACAGCCCCTGCAATTGTTGCCAAAGACAGGTGTTTCTCAGCTTAGCACAGCTTTGAAAGTGGCCAGTACAAGGTTGCTCCAGATTTTAGCCATCACTACGGGGTAAGTATTATGAATGTTTTGGTTGAACTATATGGGACCCCATCTTTCCTCATTTTAATAATCTCCATTTCCCTCTAATTTACTGTGTGTATTTGAGCATAATGTTAGCCCTTTTATATTTTTACTGTTTATCTTTTCCTTCTTATTTCACATAGGACTTATGCTGATAAACTGAGTCCCAAGGTAGTTCAATCCCTATTGGATCTACTCTGTAGTCAGTTGAAGAATTTGTTGTCCCAAACTGGTGTACTACTTATAGCCTCCTTTGGAGAAGGGGAAGAAGATGGGGAAGAAGAAATGAAAAAAGCAGACTCCAGTGGAGAAACTGAGAAGAAAGATTTCAGAGGTATCATAACCTTCTTTTCTCTGTTAGTTACTCACAGAGCATTTAATGATTCCCCATTGTGTGTATATGATTAGAATGTAGACTGTTGTGAGACATGAAAGGATTTTTTTTTTAATTTATAAACACCTTTTCTCTCCAAATATATTTTGGATGAGCTGTGACCAAACCTCCTTTCCTTTATTAACACTAGTGCTATGACCACACTACCTATTTTGTAGGTTCAGTCTCTCCTTGGATGTTTGAGCTCTAGGACCTAGATTTTGGGTGACTGATTTCCTTCAAGCTGTATTACCTATGTGAGGTTTGGATGTTTTCTTAGCATTTGGTCCTGACAAACTGACTGAAACCATAGCCCTGGCCTGCATGTTCCCCCAGAACCAAGGGTTCTGATCTTTGGGACCTGGATTATAATTAGAGGAGCTCAGCTTCTTCCTAGGCTATTATGTTCTCTAGTCACTAACAGAAGTCTTCATTATACTTAGTTAGCATAATTCTTGGTTGCTGTACTATCATTTCCTAATGACTTTATAGTGAGCACTGTATTTCTGAATAGCATAACTGCTACATATATCTTTTACATAATTAAAGAATAAAGGACTTAGGTTAGTCATTTATTCAAAAAAGATTGTGAACTTACCTTGTCCCATTAGCGTAATAAACTCTGGGAGCCCTTAAGTCCTTTCTGAATTAGATATATAAAGGAAGAGGGCAAGTTACTTAACCATTCTGTGCCCCAATATACTAAGGGTAATAATAGAACCAACCTGCAGAGATCATTGTGAGGATTAAATAATTAATCCATGTAAAACACTTTGAGCAGTACATAGTGAAAGCACATAGTGAAAGTTTAGTGAATGTTAATATTGAAATAATAAAAATTCAGTAAGATACTTTTAAATATTAATATTCTTATTGACAGGTAGACAGAGGAAACACCCCAGGAATACAGAATGATAAAGCATTGTCCCTGCCCTCAGAGACCATTCTATATAGCAATGGGGAAGCAGACTGGTAAATGAGTAATTAGAGCATATTACAAAAAGCTCAGAAGAAATATCCAAATCTCTTAAGTCAGACTTTTAAGAAGATAGATGAGCCTGACTAAGATATAATCTTTCAGTTTTAGACATTAAACCAGGGGCAAGCTCTTTTTCCTTGTTTATATACAGAATCTGGTCCTTATAGGAAGGGCTTAGGGAGATTCACAAGGCATAATAAAATGAAAATAAAGTTTTCATGCCGCTTTCTACTTTCTTGAGATCCAGTGTAGGTACAGGGTCAGTGAATTTAACAGTTCACCAATCTGAGCTAAGTTCTAAATATATGAATGATAGGGAAGAAGTTGCAAAGATACTTCTTAGCCTATTGGTCTCTGAAAAAACTAGATCCTTCCATGTGCAGTAGAGAGAAACAGTTCTGTAGCTGAATCTGGGCATGTGTAACAACACACTTAGTGTCATTCATCTTCCTTGGGTTGTCCTTGAGAGAGGGCCGTGTGGTGCTCATATGAGATCGTGGTATTGCAGGAGGTAGGTTAACCTGTTGTGCCACAGTGCTGGCCCAAGAGATGTGATTCTTAATTTATTTGGTGAAGGGAGTTCATGAATTTTTTGAAAATGTGATAAAAGTCATGAACTTTCTTCCTAGCAAATATACACGCATGTACAATTTTCCATACAATTGTAAGTTCACAGACTGTCTTCCTCAAAAAAAAATTTTTTTTTTAATTTGACAGGTAGAGTTAGAGACAGAGAGAAAGGTCTTCTTTCTGTTGGTTCACTCCCCTAATGGTCAGGAGCCAGGTGCTTCCTCCTGGTCTCCCATGCAGGTGCAGGGACCCAAGCACTTGGGTTGTCCTCCACTGCCCTCCCAGGCCACAGAGGAGAGCTGGACTGGAAGAAGAGCAACCGGGACTAGTACCCGGCGCCCCAACAGGGACTAGAATCTGGAGTGCCAGTGCCACAGGTGGAGGATTAGCCAAGTGAGCCACTGCACCAGCCTCTCAAAATTCTATTCAGTAGAACCCTAGACTTGGGTAGGGAACCACTGCTTTTTTTTAAATAGCAATTTTTAAAATGCACAAAATAAGTATGCACACTATTTTACTATAGAGACATAAAAGATGTTTCAAGTTTGGCTTTGTTTTTTGGCCCTTTCTCTTTCTGTTCTTTAGGTTTTCTAGTCAGTAGCTAATTGACCATCTAGAGGTGAATAGATTTGTGTTCACTGCAACCTGTGTGTAAGTTATTTCCTGCTGGCTTCCAGTTGTAACATAAACTTGTTTTTTTACTCCTCAGCTGCTCTCAGGAAACAACATGCAGCCGAACTCCATTTAGGGGATTTTTTAGTTTTTCTTCGCAGAGTTGTGTCTTCAAAAGCAATTCAGTCAAAAATGGCTTCCCCAAAGTGGACAGAGGTGCTTCTAAATATAGCATCTCAGAAGTGTTCTTCAGGTATGTGTCCATTGCCTTTGTTTTAGAGCATTTTTACATATCTCTCCTATTTTATTAAGATGATGTCAGACTTAACCAATGTTGGACATTTGACTTTGGTTTCAAGGCTTTTCTTTCTTGTTTTCTGAGTGCTTATTTGATTCAAAGAAATTTATATGTATGAAATTGACAGAAAAATTAATAATAGAAAAGTAGCACTGGAGAAGATCATGGATTTAGTTAGATATAGTGATTCTGTTTGTTCACATTATAGTATAGATTAAAAACAGAGAACATCCTGTTTGGTGTGATTATTTAGCACCAGATTTGCCCTCAGTACTTGAATTATCAAGATATAGATCTGAATTTATCCATTCCCTATTATTATGATGTGATTTGCCTTGTGAGTTCTGATTGTGTGTTAACTATGACAGTTCTCAGTAATAAGCTTAATATCTGGTTTTTGGCCTAAAAATCTAGTGTGTGTTTACATAACGTACCATCAGTCCTCTTCTAGTCAGTTTTTTAAAAATTGTGGTAAAATGGACATAACATACAATTTACCATTTTAACCATTTACATACACAGTTCAGTGACATTAAGCATGTTTACGATGTTATTCAGCTGTCAACACTGAACAACAGTTCCAGAACTTTTCTATTACCTCAAGTCTATTTTAAGTATGCTAAAACATAATATAATCCTCCACGGTGTGTATTATTTTGTGTGTTTATATTCTCAATATACTCTAACAGTTTTTCTTAGCTAGTATGACTTATAACAGCTGTCTTTCCTTTAATAAGATGGGATTTATGTAATATTAAGTACTTCGAAGATAACAAACATCAGATATTCATCTATTTTCAATTGGTTTTATTTTAGCTATGTATATAAAAAAGAGTGTATATTTATTCATTAGTATTCTGTCCTGTCTTTGCTTCCTTTAACAAAGTACAAACTTCCTATTCCCCATTACCCATAACAATCCCTGTGAGACAGCCAGGGCATGCTCTGGGGATCAGCCATGAGAGGGTAGAATAAGCATGAGTTTTAGAAATTAGCAGACCTGTTTAAAAATTCTACCTCTAGTAAGCTGTGTGATTTTGGTCTAGTTATTTAATTTCTCTGAGCTTTATTTTTCTTATCAGTAAAGTAGGGCTGCTGCTAAAGTTTATGAGGCTCAACAGAGTTAGTGTTTGTGAGATGTACTGCATAGTACCTGGCACATTTATTATAGTGTTTTTCCCATCATATAGAAACTGAGGCATAAATATGAATATTCATATGCATTAGTGGATACAAGATGGGTCCAGAATTATGAAAATAAGCTGAAATGAAGTCCATTCCAATTATCCATGCTTAGCGGCCTCAGAGATTTTTTTGAAAGAAGCTCATTTTCACTTTGAATTTAAGTCACATTGATAAAAAGAAAATGTCTTTTTCCCCCCAGGTATTCCTCTAGTTGGTAACTTAAGAACAAGGCTCCTTGCACTTCATGTCCTTGAAGCTGTGCTACCAGCTTGTGAATCTGGTGTAGAAGATGATCAGATGGCCCAGGTTTCTATTTTTAAAGTTATTAGAAGATGTTTTCCACATCTGCAGTATGATTCACTCAGAAGCTAAGCTTGCAGTCTTTTCAGTGGTGAATGTGTCACTTAGTAACGTAACTTCCACTTTTGAGATTATTTTCTTTATTCCTCTTCAAGGAAGGAGAAAGAAAAATTAAGTTATGGGTTGTATCAAGTAGAGGGATAAGGGACTTGCAAGGTCAAAAGGAAAAGAAATATGAGAAATTCCTTACTATATGTGGGTCTGTAGAGGGGAGAGAAACATATGTAGTTGAATGGCCCTATCAAAGGTCTGTTTAGTAAGGGGCATGAGGGCAATGGAATCCATTTTCTTTCTTTCTTCTTTTTTAAAAGATTTATTTATTTATTTAAAAGTCAGAGTTACACAGAGAGAGAAGGAGAGGAGAGAGAGAGTCATCCATCCACTGGCTTACTCCCCAGTTGGCTGCAACGGCCAGAGCTGTGCCAATCTGAAGCCAGGAGCCAGGAGCTTCCTCCGGATCTCCCATGCTGATGCAGGTGCCCAAGCACTTGTGCCATCTTCCACGGCTTTCCCAGGCCACAACAGAGAGCTGGATTGGAAGTGGAGCAGCCAGGACTTGAACTGGCGCCCATATGGGATGCTAGCATTGCAGGTGGCGGCTTTACCCACTATGCCACAGCACCAGCCCTGAATCCATTTTCTAGTGGGTTAATGATCTCCTGAACAAACATGTTTAACTCAGAACCACCAAAAGTAGCTCTTGGACACTGGTGTAATCAAGCTTCACAGATGACTTAATAGTACATGATATATCTTTTCTAAAAATAGTTAAAATTGCTCTTCACAAATTTCATCATTCTTTTTCCTTCAATAAAACAGGTTGTCGAACGCTTATTTTCCCTTCTGTCGGATTGTATGTGGGAGACTCCGATTGCTCAGGCCAAACATGCTATTCAGATAAAGGAAAAAGAACAAGAAATAAAACTACAGGTAAGTGATTCTTCCAAGAAGATATTTTAAAGACAGCACAAGTGAATATCCGTCACCTGCCTATGGATGCCTGCTGCTCTGAAGGATCTTGTTCTATCAGTTGTCCCACCTTCTGTGTCTGCATTTTGTACCCCCTGCAGTGGTTCCTTTCCCTGGTTACATTCCCGCCTTCCCGAATCACATTCTGAATGCAGGAAGCCACCTCTCTTGTCCTTTACTACCAAGCTTCTTAAGAGTGATTAATCTACAGTCATTTCTTGCTTGTTAGACTTTCAGCCCAACTGTTTATGTTCCACTGAAATTAAATGACAAAGGTGTTCATTGCTAAATACAGTGTACACTTTTTTGTCCTCATCTTACTTGACCTTTGGAAACTGCAGTCTTCTGTTGTTTTCAAAGTATTACTCTCTCCTGGATTTCTGTGTCCCTTCTACCATTCCTCAGTTCCCTCCAGAAACAGTTCTTTGGTACCACTTTCACCTTGCTTCCATCCCAAAATGTTGGTATTCCTCAGAATTCCAGCATCCTTACTCATGACCACTTCCAAACTGAAATGCTAATCTGAATGTCTGCCTCCTAAATCTTTCTCCTTTTCTTCCTATCCCACTTTTGATTGCCAGCACCACCATTTACCTCATTTTTCAAAACCAAGGTTTTGAGAATTCTAGACTGTCCTAAGTCTCTATCCATGTTGTCACTAGGCTCTATTGGTTTCACTCCTTGAATCCATCCATTCATTTACCCTAAACCTTTCAGTTTTCGTGGTTACACACTTCTAGTTTTTGTCCTCCTTAGGTACAGTGGTACTTCTCATACTTCTGTGTCAGTTCTTCCTCTCCTATTCAGTCCCAGTGTTGGAGTATCCTGAGGCTTAGTCCCAACATTGCTTCTTTTTTCTCAGCTATCAACCCCAGTCCTTTTCTGGTATGCGTATTTTTCAGACTGATTCCCTCCTGGTTAGTTACTCAAGCAAAAAGCTCAGGAGTCATTCTTGATTCTTCTGTCATCCTCCATTTTCTTCATCTGTACAATCTCCAAGTTCTCCTGGCTCCTCTGTAAAACTTAACTTGAATTTGCTTTCCCCTTTTTCTCCTGTATTTATTCTAAGCCATTTTTGTCTCTGGTCTAGACTATATAATAGCCTCCTGTCTGGTGTCTTAGCTTTCATCATTACCCACAGTAGTTCACTCTCCACAGGATCCAAAGTGATTTTTTAATATTATAAATCAGAGTACATTTGTTCCTTGCTTAAAATACATTCCATTGGTTTCCATATTTCTTGGGATAAAACTTAGAGCTCCTTGTCCCCTCCCCTTTGCTCAACGTATTTTTCTGAACAACTTGACTTCTTTATGTTTCTCAGACACGCCAAGCTTGTTTCCTATTATTAGGGCTTTAAGCTGCCTGTCCTCTGTAAGTTTGTGTCTCAGAGACTTCTTTTTAATTTTTGTTATTTATTTTTATTTTATTTGAAAGGCAGAATATACACAAGAGAGGGAGAGAAAGAGAAACTAGCATGTCTTCCATCCACTGGTTCACTCACTAAAATGCCTGCAACAGCCAGGGCTAGGCCAAGCCAAAGCCAGGATCCTCGAACTCCATTTGGGCCCCTCACGTGGGTGGCAGGGGCCCAGGTACTCAAGCTGCCTCACACATTAGCAGAAAGCTAGATTGGAAGTAGAGTAGCTAGAACTCAAACCAGGCCTCTGATACCAGATGCAGGTTTCCCAAACGGGAAACTAAGCAACTGCATGAAAACCGTGCTGCTCTCAGAGACTTCTTATTCAGGCCTCAACTTAATTATTATTTCTTCAGAGAGTTCTTCCCTAACCAATCTAGAGCAGTTGTCACATAGTTTGTCATAACACCTGATTTCATTTCAGTATGCCACTTATTACCTGTGTTTTTTATTTATTTAATTTCTGTCCCCATCTTCCAAGATACAAATTCTGTGACAGCAGAGATCTTACCCATCACTGCTAATTATAGAGGATGTGTCAGAGTACCTGGCAGGGCAAAGATGCTTGATAAATGCTCCTTGAATGAATGAATGAGTAAGTGAGTGAATGAATTCTTACCTGAACTCTAGCAATCTCCTGATTAGCCTCTCTGTTGTCGTCCTTTATACCTGTAGTAAAATGATATTTACAAAATGCAAATCTGGCCACAGATCCCCTGTGTAAATTATAAAAAGTTCTGACTTGGGGGCTGGCACCGTGGCTCACTTGGTTAATCCTCCACCTGTGACACCGGCATTCCATATGGGCACTGGGTTCTAGTCCTGGTTGCTCCTCTTCCAGTCCAGCACTCTGTGTGGCCTAGGAGGGCAGTGGAGGATGGCCCAAGTGCTTGGGTCCCTGCACCCGCACGGGAGACCAGGAAGAAGCACCTGCCTCCTGGCTTCAGATCGGCGCATCGCCGGCCATAGCAGCCATTTGGGGAGTGGTGAACCAATGGAAGGAGGACCTTTCTCTCTGTCTCTCTCTCACTGTCTATAGCTCTACCTGTCAAATAAATAAAAAAAATAAATAATAAATAAGTTCTGACTTAATGTGATTTTCAAGGCCTTCCATAATTGTATTCCTTCTTTTCTTTCTGTGCTCACTTTCTGGTATTCTGATTTTCTAGACACTTATGTATTAGCACCTGCTTTAAAGCACTATTGCAACTCCACACCTTGGTGTGTGCAGTTTCTCTTCTTTGACAAATTCCTTAATACCTTGTCATCATTCAGAAATCACCTCAGAAGTCACCCTCTTTTTAAAATGCTTAGTTTGTGCTTCTTAAGCATGATTAGACACTTGGACTTTTGTTTCTGCTATACCTATCATGTAACTTTATTTATCTTGCTGTAATACTGGCATTATGTATCTGTCTTTTTATCCCCTAATTGAATTATAAGTTTTTATGGGTAAGAATCTTGCCCTGTTTATCATTGTGTTTCTGTTTTTCTTGCACAGTAGCTGATACATAGTAGTTACTTAGCAAATACTTGGGAAATAAAACCAAGAAGCCTCAGGATACATATTACCTGAGATCTAGGTTATTCCAAAAATGCTGATTCAGCCCCTTTTCTGGTAGAAGCAAGGAGAGCTGGAAGAAGAAGATGAGAATCTTCCTATACAGGAAGTATCTTTTGATCCAGAGAAAGCTCAGTGTTGCCTGGTGGAAAGTGGGCAGATTTTAACTCATGGCAGTGGAGGAAAAGGTTATGGATTGGCATCAACTGGAGTTACTTCAGGGTGCTATCAATGGAAGGTGAGTAGAATCCTAAGTAGTTTTTTTTTTTCCAGTATCACCAAAATGGTTTTATTTTTGTCTCTGACAACATGTACAACACTGCAATTGTATCATAATTTTGCTCAGTTTTTTAAATCTTAAGTATGCATTAAAATATGTTTACATTTAAGATTTGTGACACCTTAAAGAATTCCTCTGTGAATATAATTCCTCAATACATTTTCCTACTATTATTTCACACATGAAGAACTTAATCTACAAAGTCATAATAAAACTATCAATTCTTACAGCCTAGAAGTATATACAAATTTTTGAGTAGGACAAAGGTGTTCTCTTTGATAGTGTTTATTATCAATCAAATGATTTCTCACAAGTTCTTATTGTCTCCCAAACTGTTCTGTCAATGACAGACCATTCAGTGTAATTGATAAAGATGCTATGCATTTAAAAAGTTAAAATAGTCAAATGCCTACATTAAGAGAAAGTTGCTGTTTAATTATGAAGTCTTATTAAATCCATTTCAGCTTGTCTGAACAACAGAAAAAAGGTAACAAAGGGTGAATGCTTGTACTATCATTTAAATGGTATCTAACAAAATATAAAATTTGGGAAACGATAAAATCAGATTCAATTGTATTAAGTCTTGCAAAAAACTTTTGAAATTCTGTTACAGGAACAGAACCAACACAATGATAAATTTCTTAAAATTCACTTTTGAATAATCACTTTCATTGGTTAAAATTTTAAGGGTAGGGGCCGGCACTGTAGTGCAGTAGGTTAATCCTCTGCCTGCGGCACTGACATCTCATATGGACGCTGGTTCTAGTCCCGGCTACTCCTCTTCCAATCCAACTCTCTGCTGTGGCCTGGAAAAGCAGTGGAGAATGGCCCAGGTTCTTGGGCCCCTGCACCTACGTGGGAGACCTGGAAGGGGCTCCTGGCTCATGGTTTCAGATCGGCGTAGTTGTGGCTGTTGTGAGGCCATTAGGGGCATGAGCCAGCAAATGGGAGACCTTTCTGTCTCTCCCTCTCACTGTCTGTAACTCTAGCAGTCAAATAAATAAATAAAATCTAAATAAAAGAAGAGTACAGCTTGCTGTTGAATTAAAAAAAAACTTTAAGGGTAAAAATAATGACACAAAATGATTTTAGGAAGTAATATGTGTAACTCCTGATGAAGAACACTTGATTAGTTTTCTATTTAATGACTAGAAATCTTTAATCTTCTGAAAGTATTAAATATCTGTTGAAACATGCCACCCACCTAGTGATCTATTAAATAACCACTCAAGATTTATTCAGTAAACATTCCAATTACTTTTATGCAATAAAAGTAAAAAGGAATTTTGCATGCTGGCTATATTTTGCTTCATATAGTTTTTTTTTTAGACCATAATTTATAGGATAACTTCATTTATGGCTAAAATCTAGAAAAAAAATTCTTAACTAAAATTCTCATTAGAGTTAAATGATTCAAACTATAAATAATACTAAGCTATGCAGTATTATTTTTAAAACCTGTTTCTAAAAATTTTGTCAATCAATACAAAAACGGTCTGTTCACACTATTATCTGCTCAAAAACTGTTTTAAAAAGTAAGTATTGTTAAAGAGCAGATTACAAGAAATGTTTTCCATGCTCTTATTTTAAAAAACAAGATTCTGATATACATAATGATTCTAAATCAAAAGTCACAAATAGTGGCTGAAATCCTGTCAACTTTTAGCTCAATACAACATAAATCCAATTATTCACATAAGCAATTCAAAATCAAAATTTATAATAGAAATGTCAATAAGTCATAACTACTACACATCCCTACTGATGGATTCCACTACAATCAGGCACAGCAGCTATGTATATCTGATAGACTGCTTAGAAAATTAAAGCTTATCAGAGCTATAAATAAGGAATACATAAATATGAACATTACAATGGCCAAGCGTTAGGATAGTTTAAAAAAGTGAATGAGATGAGATGTAAACACATCTCATAGTTCTTTCTGTAAGCTACTTTCCATTGATTTATAAAGCCAGGTTTTATAATTCTTTAAAAAGGGAAATTTTCCTACACCATTGCACGCAATAATTTTGCTGTTCATTTTTGACTACAATGCAGTATTCAAGTCTTCTTGCAGAGCTTGACATATCTCATCAGGATTTCTCCAGAAAGTCGGCTTGTCATATTTTCAGCAGTCTTAAGTGCTTCAGCAGCCTCACAAAGCTCCTTATTAACTAATGATAAAGCTTATGGGTAATTCCTTGTTCACAAAGCCACACACAGACAGTGTTTCCATATCTAAGCCAGTATTCAAAATTCTTGAAATCTCAAGCAGAACATCCATGGTCTCCCTCACTGCATTCAGATTCACCGCTGCGGCCACCCCTGCCACCCCAGTGCCACTACTACCCGCCATGGCTGAGGCCGAGGGAGGCGGCTGAGGGGGCTGACCTGAAACTGGAGCTCCTTCCTTTCTCATCCTAAGGAGTTTTAAGTATTTTGTCTTTTAGTCTTTATACTACAGGTTCTTTAAAAAGTGTGAAAAGACTTTTCAAAAATTGTTTTATATAGATGTTCTATCATTATGTAAGATGTTGACATAAATGAAGGCAGGGTGAAGGATATACATGAACTTGGCACTAATTTTGTAACTCATTTGTAATTTTTAAATTAAAATTTTTAAAATGATTACAAAATCATAGATACCTCTTTCCCATGAGAGGTCACATTAGAGAATGTCTTTTCCCTAGCAAAGAAAATACAGCAGCATATGTATTTTTTATGTTTATTTATGTATTTCACCTACTTGAAATGCAGAGCAATTGAAAGAGAGGGGGGGAGAAAGAAGGAAAGAAAGAAAAAGAGCGAGAGCGAGAGCGAGAGCGAGAGAGAGAGAGAGAGAGAGAGAGAATACGAGTCTTCCATCTGCTGGTTCACTCTCAAATGCCTGCAACAGTCGGGGCTGAGCCAGGCTGAAGCCAGAAGCCAGGAGCTCCGTCTGGGTGGCAGGGTTGGTGGCAGGGTCCAAGCACCTGAGCTTGGAATATCATCCGGAGGTGATTTAGAGTCCATCCAGGCAAAAAATTAGATATGGTAGGGTAGGACAGATGTTTTTAAGAATGGATGGAGGGGGATTATTTCTTGTCGAATGTCCTCACCCAGTGTTTAGTTTTTGGTAGGAATCACATTAGCAATGTAATCAGTCTTTGTATCAGAAATATAGCCAATAAGGGGTTGATATTTTGAATATTCCTTTTTTTTTTTTTTTTTTTTTTGACAGGCAGTGTGGACAGAGAGAGAGAGAGACAGAGAGAAAGGTCTTCCTTTTTCCGTTGGTTCACCCCCCAAGTGGCCGCTACGGCCAGCACGCTGTGACCGGCGCTATGCCGATCCAAAGCCAGGAGCCAGGTGCTTCCTCCTGATCTCTTATGTGGGTGCAGGGCCCAAGGACCTGGGCCATCCTCCACTGCACTCCTGGGCCACAGCAGAGAGCTGGAGTGGAAGGGGAGCAACCGGGACAGAATCTGGCACCCCGACTGGGACTAGAACCCGGGGTGCCGGCGCCGCAGGCGGAGGATTAGCCTAGTGAGCCACGGTGATGGATGAATATTCCATCCTTAGGCATTTGCAAGAGCTGGCCTCTGTGATGTTTTCATAGTTTACGGCCCCATAGAAGTGTCCTTAATCTGCAGCACTCCTGGAGTTTGAGCTTTCATTCATTGAGCCTAGATTTGCCTTCGTTGAGCACAGCTGATGTGGGATTGAAATAGCTCATAGAAGACACTTACCAGGTTTTGGGAAAGCAGTAGAGATGACCCAAGGCCTTGGACCCCTGCACCCGCATGGGAGACCCAGAAGAAGCTCCTGGCTCTGGGCTTCGGATCAACTCAGCTCCAGCCGTTGTGGCCATCTGGGGAATGAACCAGCGATGGAAATCCTCTCTCTCTCTTTCTCTCTCTGTGTGTGTGTAATTGTGACTTTCAAGTAAAATAAATAAATCTTAAAAAAAAAATAAGGGCCGGCACCGCGGCTCACTAGGCTAATCCTCCGCTTTGCAGCGCCAGCACACCGGGTTCTAGTCCCGGTCGGGGCGCCGGATTCTGTCCTGGTTGCCCCTCTTCCAGGCCAGCTCTCTGCTGTGGCCAGGGAGTGCAGTGGAGGATGGCCCAAGTGCTTGGGCCCTGCACCCCATGGGAGACCAGGAGAAGTACCTGGCTCCTGCCATCGGATCAGCGCAGTGCGCCGGCTGCAACGTGTTGGCCACGGCGGCCATTGGAGGGTGAACCAACGGCAAAGGAAGACCTTTCTCTCTGTCTCTCTCTCTCACTATCCACTTTGCCTGTCAAAAAAATAAAAATAAATAAAAAAATAAAAAGAAACCAGGTTTTAGCTTACAGTCAGGTTCAAGTGGTTACAATATGTCAGTGCACGATTCGAAAAAGCCAGAAACTTTGGGGGCAGCAGGAAAGCCTAGATGTGGTTGGACCAGACAAGTGTTTTATGTCCAGGTATCAAATGAGGCTTCCATATACTCTTTTTACTTGTCAGTCATAGAGTCCAAATTGACCCCCTCAAAAGCATGCACTTCAGGCTGGGCAATCATCAGCCTCTGGGCACCTGATTTTACAAGAATTCATTGGCAACTAAAGACTGCTTTTTGAAGCTCATCTTTATGTATCTCCATTTGGAGTTTGCCTCTTTTTTTATTTTATCTCCCTTTTGCCAAAGACTCCAATGTGCAAAGAAAATCAGTTCCTTATCTTTGTGTTGTGTCCAGTGCTCTCAGAGCTTAGATTCCAATCTACTCACTATTGGTAAAAGGCAAGGAAGTCGTATCCCACTGACATGTTTATCTTTTGCAGCTTTCCCTGATCAGGATGTGCCTTTATCATTTATAAATTCCAAAAATGCAACATTTGCACCAGTTGTTATCATATATCTAGATGCATTTACCACAAAACAGAGATTTTTTTAAACATTTCTTTTTCTCCGACCTCAGATTTTTAATTTCCTCAACTTCCTAGTAGTAAGTTTAGCATTTATAGGGTTACTTGGGGGTTGGGAGAAAAAGCAGCTCCTGTAGTGAGAGGCAGTAGCTGGACTGAAGAAAACTGCTAGAGTGACTCTTTTCCTTTTTTCTCTCCTCTGTTTAAAGCTTTGCTCCAGCCCTGAGAACTGAACCTGCCAGTTGGAGGAAAGAGGAACACACACTTTTAGTGTTTTTTAGTCTACCCAAAGCTCATTCTCACAGATTTCTTAATCCTCTCCCTTCCCACTAGAGGAGAAAACAAATACAGACTAATTTTTACTCTTGGGCTCATCCATAGCCTGTCTGTGGAAATGTTTTGGTCCTTTCTCTGAGAGAGTGACACAAATTTTTCCTGAGCTCCTCTGTTTTCCCAATGTTAGCTGTAAAGCCAAAAGTAGCCAAGGGATCTAGCAAGCCAGCTGTCTTGTGGTCAGATCCATCATTTTAAAATTCCATAGGCAACTTCTACCTCTCACCTTGTGTTTCATACCATCTATAACTCTAGCCACCTGAGCATGGGACTTTTGTCTTTGCTGTACTCTTCTGTCTTCCACCACAAACCCCCTAAATAATATTGTAACTGTATTTTAATGCACCAGAGTTATTCTTGTGAACCTCGTTGTAGCCACCACTGTGTCAGGAGCATCCAAGAGCATCCTTGTATTCAGAGATTTACCAGAAGGACTCAGGACTCAGCATATAGTTGTACTTATGACTGGAATTTATTGAAAGGATGTAGTAAGGGTATGTAGCCAGATAATGAGGCAGAGACCCAGCTGAAGTATGGAAGAATCCTGTGCAGGCTTCCTTATTTTCTCTCCCTCCCATCATCATAGTCTTTCCCTAGCAACAAAAATACAGCAGGTAATGTGTGTGTGATATTTCTAGGGAAGTCATTGGAAATTCAGGGCTAGAAGTTTTTACTGGGGGCTGGTTGAGTGGGCACTTTCTACCCCAAATGAACCAACATTTCAGACTTTAACAGGAGGGAGGCAGGTATTCAGGATAAACCACCTTTTTTTTTATTCAAACATTCTAGGTCAGTGAACCACCTTCCTGAAATAGGAGAAGTTTTATATTAGTGCAGGAAACTGTTTGCCAGTCAAGATCCCAGATACTAGTGAAAGGCTATTGTTGCAAACAGGCCTTTTTTTATTTTTATTTTATTTAAGGTATGTAAATTTCATGTATTTTATATATACAGATTTAGGAACCTAATGCTACTTCCTACCGTACCCTCCCTCCTGCCCACAGTCCCATCTTTCTTCTTCCTTCTTCTCCTATTCCCATTCTTAATTTTTTTTTTTTTTTTTTGACAGGCAGAGTTAGACAGTGAGAGAGAGAGAGACAGAGAGAAAGGTTTTCCTTTTCCATTGGTTCACTCCCCATATGGCCACTATGGCCGGAGCACTGTGCCATCCAAAGCCAGGAGCCAGGTGCTTCCTCCCGGTCTCCCATACGGGTGCAGGGCCCAAGCACTTGGGCCATCCTCCACTGAACTCCCAGGCCACAGCAGAGAGCTGGAGTGGAAGAGGAGCAACCTGGATAGAACTGGTGCCCCAACCAGGACTAAAATCCGGGGTGCCGGCGCTGCAGGCAGAGGGTTAGCCAAGTGAGCCGCGGCGCCGGCTTCCCATTCTTAATTTTTACTAAGAACTATTTTCAGGTTACTTTATACTCACGCGATTAACCATACACTAAGTAAACAGTTCAACAAATAATTTGAAGAAAAAACACTTCCTAAACAGTAGAGAAAAGGGCTGTAAAGAATCATCGAATCTCAAGACACAAGCAGACTTTTTTTCTTTTTTTTTTAAGATTTATTTATTTGAGAGGCAGAGTTACACAGAGGCAGAGGCAGAAAGAGAGAGATCTTCCTTTTGCTGATTCACTCCCCGAATGGCAACTGCCAGAGCTGGGTTGATCCAAAGCCAGGAGCCAAGAGTCTTGAGCCTCCTTCAGGTCTCCAGTGTGGGTGAAGGGGCCCAAGGACCTGGGCCATCCTACACTGCTTTCCTAGGCATATCAGCAGGGAGCTGGATAAGAAGTGGAGCAGCCAGGACTTGAACTGATGCTCATATGGGATGCTGGCACTGCAGCTGGCAGCTTTACCCGCTATGCCACAGTGCCGGTCCCAAGCAGACTGTTTTTAAAATGGCAATCTCAGTATTGTAATCTTAACTGTGCTGAATGGAAGAGAGTAATTAGCAAATCAGTATGTAAAAAATTGAAGCTCTCCATTAATAATTTTCTGGATTAGACATACTTCCTCAGCTTTATAATTAAGTTGTAGGTTAAAATTGCTTCTATAAATGGTGTAGATACTCAAAGGTTATTCTAAATCTTTATAAACTGATGAAATTGTTTCATTTTTGTGTTATTGTCACTTAGGCTGAAAAGAAACAACATGTTCCTATAAATGCATAAATATTATTTATAAACATATTCCCCAGTATTGGTTAATGTAGTTGATAATGTATAAACAGGCTTTTAAAGTATTAATGACCATTACTACTTTTATTTCAGTTTTACATTGTGAAAGAAAACAGAGGTAATGAAGGCACGTGTGTTGGAGTTTCTCGCTGGCCAGTACATGACTTTAACCACCGTACTACCTCAGATATGTGGCTCTATAGGGCCTACAGTGGTAACCTCTATCACAACGGAGAACAGACTCTGACTTTGTCCAGCTTTACCCAAGGAGATTTCATCACCTGTGTGTTAGACATGGAAGCCAGGACCATTTCCTTTGGGAAAAATGGAGAGGTACTGAAATTCATTCACAAGTATTTCATGTTGTTGTTGTTGTTTTTTTACATTCAAACCAGTTTTTCAAGTGCTGATTATTCAGTTTATAGATTATCCATGCTCCTTTCCTTTTCTCTAATATTTTCTGCTCTTTATTATATTTGTCAGCACCAAACAACAGGAAGATAGTAAAATCCCAGTTAAGATTTTTCAAATGGGTGAACAAATTCGGATCATTTATTACTTTGCAGTTTCCTGGGTTGTTAGCAAGATTGATTAAGATTTGGCTCTGTTAACTTTCCTTCTGTGTCATATGTGCTTTGAATTTTAATGTGGTTAGATATTATCAGTTTTAAAAAATTTCATTTCTTTTTTCTTTTCCTTACCTCTGCCATACTTTAGGAGCCCAAGTTAGCTTTTGAAGATGTAGATGCAGCAGAGTTGTACCCATGCGTAATGTTCTATAGCAGTAATCCAGGTGAAAAGGTAATGCAACTTTAAACTTTTATACTTGAGCATGAAGGATATTTGTTATTTTTTATTAATATTGTTATCAGATACAGTTAATAAGTACAATAAGCTTTCTCAATCACTAAAAATATCTTACTTGAATCATTTGTTTTTTGTAGAAGGCTAGATATTTTTAGAAATCACCTTTTCTCTGAATGAAGAGATTGTTTGGTATTCTGACAGTTTGAATATAGTGAGCCAACTTTCAAATGTGCAATTACAGAAATTATAGAAAGTAGTTGGGATATTCTGGTTTACTGGCAATTATGGACTTGAGAGAGAAATCTAGAAATAATTTTAAATGACAATAGTTGAGTACTGGAAGTTACAGGTAATGATAGGGAGAGTTCACAGTCTTTGTGGATGGTATAAATGGGAACCTCATAAGAACAATATTAAATGAATCTCAGTGAAAACTTTGTGTTTTTTTTTTTTTTTTCATCTAAAACCCAGAGACAAACTTCTTTGTGGTTTGTCTGTGCTTATGGGTGGATTTTTTTTATTACCACATCCTTTCTCGTGAGGATGTAGGATAACTTAGGTCTGATTTTAAAATTTCTAGTGACTTTGCTGGAAGGGATTGAAGTTATAGCATGGACACTTTTTCTATAATGTAAGTGCTGAATTAAGGCTAGCCACTCATGAGGGAGGAGGACTGGTTCTTGAACAGCTGGGCAATAAAAACTGAACTAGAGATGAAATAAACAGACTGCACAGTGCCTGATACCATACTTTTTCCTGATATTCTTGCTGCCCCAAATAGCTTTTGGCTATTCTGGTTAAAATGATGGCATGGTGCTTCCCAACATCTGTGAGCTGTGAAGAAACTATGAATTTCTTCAGATTTAGGCTATGTAGCATTATTTACAGTATGTCTGGCACTGTACCAATAAGCACTTTATGTGCAGAGTTTCATTTAATTTTTAGCTGTAGGAGACAAGTAAAATTTGTTTACATTTTTTCAGATGAGAACACTACTAAGGTTTAGAGAGATTAAATAATTTCCCAAGGTTATGCAGAGTTAAAATTTGAACCCAAAGGCCAGCACTGTGGCATAGCAGGTGAAGCCACTACAAGTGGCTTCAGTTTGAGTCCCAGCTGCTCCACTTCCAATCCAGCTCCCTGCTGGTGTACTTGGGAAAGCATCGGAAAAATGGCCTGAGTGCCTGGGCCGCTGCACCCACATGGGAGACCCAGAGGGGGCTCCTGGCTCCTGGCTTCAGATCAGCCTGACTTTGCCCATTGTGGCTATTTGTGGGGTGAACCAGCAGATGGAAGATTGATCTCTCTCTCTCTCTCTGCAACTCTTTCAAATAAATAAATAAATCTTAAACTACAAAAAGATTTGAACCCAAGTATTGCTGCTCTCTTAACTTCCATGTTTTATTTGCAATGTTTGTACAGATTGGGAATATCCCAGTTGTCTGGATCTATGATTTGATACCTTTGTGCTCTTTGAACAATGTAAGATGGTCCCACAACTTATTATTCTGAAGTCTTGAGGATAGAAACAAGGCATTTTTTAGATGAAATTCAGTCAGTCCACATACACCTTGGTTTTTGTCCACTTTTTTTAAAATTTATTCATTTACTTGAAAGTCAGAATTACAGAGGGCGATCTTCCATCCACTAGTCCACTTCCCAAATGGCCACAATGGCCAGGGTTGGGTTGGGCCAGACCAAAGCTAGAAGCTTCATCTGGTCTCCCACGTGGGTGCAGGGGCTCAAGGACTTGGGCCATCCTCTACTGCCTTCACAGACACATTAGCAGGGAACTGGACTAGTGGAGCAGCCTGGAGTCAACTGGGTGCCCACACAGGATACCGGCACTGTGGACGGCAGCCCATCCCACTACGCCACAGCACCAGCTTCCTTTGTCTATCTTTTAAGTGGTCCTGACAGGGTCTCCAGGAGGTTTAAATAACAGGGCAACTTATTCTGTCAGACCATAATAGGTCATAACTTCAATAGGTCTGTAACATTTCCTGACTCCTTGCTAGCGGACCAGTTGTTATAGTATACATGTATTAGAAGGCCAACACAAGCTCAATATGGGATTCCATATATTTGAATTTATAATGACTAAATATTTAAGGAGAATTATTGCTAGTACACATTTTCCACACTGTTTTCCTGTGTCTAGGTGAAAATTTGTGATATGCAGATGCGTGGTACACCACGAGACTTACTTCCAGGCGATCCTATTTGTAGTCCAGTAGCAACAGTGCTGGCTGAGGCCACTATTCAGCTCATCCGCATCCTTCACCGAACAGACCGTTGGACTTACTGCATTAACAAAAAAATGATGGAAAGGCTGCACAAAATTAAAATATGTATTAAAGAGTCAGGTCAGAAGCTGAAGAAAAGCCGCTCAGTTCAGAGCCGAGAAGAAAATGAAATGAGAGAAGAAAGGGAGAGCAAAGAAGAAGAGAAAGGCAAACATAATAGACACGGCCTTGCTGACCTCTCAGAGCCACAGCTGAGGACCCTGTGCTTAGAGGTGTGGCCTGTTCTGGCCGTGATCGGAGGAGTTGATGCTGGTCTCCGAGTTGGAGGCCGTTGTGTTCACAAGCAGACTGGGCGCCATGCCACGCTGCTGGGAGTGGTCAAAGAGGGCAGCACATCTGCCAAGGTCCAATGGGATGAAGCAGAAATTACCATCAGGTATGATCTGTTGAGTTACACTTTTAGCAAATGATGAAATGGGCCATTGTCAATGGACAGTGAGTAATTATGTATTTTAGGTGAGCTTCCAGTTCACTTTCTTAAATTTTTTTTTCATAGAGCTGGGTATTGATTTCATAAAGGAATATTTCTTGAACCTCTGTCCCTTGAAATATTAGTGGTTTGTAGAATATGTAGTTTTTAAATTTTATTTTGTCTGCAGAAGAAATGGCAAGCTCACTAATTTAGGTTTAACTGGGCTCCTCTATATTTTTCATTTGGCTTTCTGCTTTCTGATCATTTCTATTACACAATGAGAGAGTAAAAAGCCAACCAGTTGATTCATTTACATTTTGTGTTAGGAGAGTTCGGACTATATGATGGGAATGTGTGAATGACTAAAATTGGGTTTTGAATTATCTGTTGTTTTAAGTATTCTTGCTTTGCATTTTTTAAAGCACATACTTCTATCCTGTCAATGTGCAACATTTGGAATAAATATGAAAATTACATTATTATTTGACACAACTAGATATTTAAAAAATTTAGATGTTTCTGCAATTTAGATAGGATTTGTGTAAAAAACTTTAAATGTTTGAAAAGTTATATCAAATATATCCATACATAAGGAGATTCAGTTGTTTAATGCTGCTATGTAATTGTATCATTTGAAAATACAGTGGTACTTCACAGCAAATAGCATCGAAAGATATGCCTATTTTGGTGCAAAAAAAAGTTTTAAATTTATGTATAGTTTTTAAATAATTCACATCTCCTATGAGGTTTTTGGAGAGTCTTCACATGAAATTATTGCTTTTATGTTATTCATTATATTGCCTAATGTGACTCCCATAATGTTATATGTTAATATAACTTGGAACAATATCTAAAACAGTGATTCTTAGTGTTTTTTGGGAAGTATTACTGTCTTAAAATTGAGTGAATGTGATGAACTTTTTCATATGTGAAAAATACACATATATAATGTTTACATACGATTTGAGGGGCTAATGAACTTCATCTTCCTCTGATTCCACAAGTAAGAAAGCAGTGACAATGTCTGTCTTCTCTTTTGTTCTTTGCCTTATTTCAGAAAGGATTTATCATGCCTTGATAAGATGAAAACTTAGTTTAAAATTAAAAATAATGAGGCAAAGGCAAAATAAGATTAGGAAGATTAAGATAAGACCAAGATTTAGGTTGATATGACTAAACTTTGTGTAAGTACTTACTACAGCTTTCTGTACATTTTGTGTGATTATTGTTAAACTTTAGGAAATTGTTGTCAGATATCAAGAAATATGTATTTATATTTATGGTTAAATTATAATTTAGAAACATCAATTGAAGACTAAAAAGTAAATTTTTAATGAATCAAAAGCTGCTCTGAAATAGGCTATAAATGGCCATTACCTACTTAATAACCTAGATTTATTTTACAAATTTCCCAACTAGCTTAAACTACCTCTGGCCCACCTCCTGGTTTGCAAGTAGTTTGACGTAGCCACACCATTTGTTAGGTGCATCAGTGGCTGCCTTTGCCCTATGATGGCAGGGTTGAGTTTTTGCAGTAGAGCCCATCTGCCCTGCAAGATCTAAAATATTTCACCTGTGGCCCCTTACAGAACATTTGCCAGCTCCTAGCTTATGTTATGTAGTAGTGAATATCCTCATTTGAAAATCATGTACATCTCATTGCTTTGGCATTTAGCATCACACCTCTCCATTTTCTCATAATAGATTCATTTATCTCTCTGTTTGCAATGACATTTCTAGTTTGTGTAAGTTATTCTCTGTATTGTATACATGATACATCTTATTTTGTCTACATTATTTTCTGTACCTTCCTCCTGTCTTTCCCTCACTTGCTTCTTCCTGTGTCATTCTGATCTTTATTAAAGCTTCCCAACTTTTTGGTCGCCTAGTGATACTCCCTTGTATAACCTGGAGCCCTGTGAACCACTGCCGTTTGACGTGGCACGATTCCGAGGCCTGACAGCATCTGTGCTGCTGGACCTAACATATCTGACTGGCATTCATGAAGACATGGGGAAACAGAGCACCAAGCGTCATGAAAAGAAACACCGTCACGAGTCTGAGGAGAAAGGGGACACTGAGCAGAAACCCGAGAGTGAATCTGCCTTAGACGCGCGCACAGGCTTAACATCTGATGATGTCAAAAGTCAGGGCACCACAAGCTCCAAATCAGAGAGTGAAATAGCTTCGTTTTCTTTAGATCCGACGCTGCCAGGTGTGGAATCCCAACATCAAATAACAGAAGGAAAAAGAAAAAATCATGAACATATATCCAAAAACCACGACATAGCCCAGTCAGAAATCAGAGCAGTCCAGCTGTCCTATCTCTACCTCGGTGCTATGAAATCGCTGAGTGCTCTTCTTGGCTGTAGTAAATATGCTGAGCTATTGCTGATACCAAAAGTTCTGGCTGAAAATGGCCACAACTCGGACTGTGCAAGTTCTCCAGTTGTTCACGAAGATGTGGAGATGCGTGCAGCCCTGCAGTTCTTGATGCGACACATGGTGAAGCGAGCAGTCATGCGGTCGCCCATAAAGAGAGCATTGGGATTAGCTGATCTGGAACGTGCTCAAGCCATGATCTATAAATTAGTCGTCCATGGGCTTTTGGAAGACCAGTTTGGGGGCAAAATTAAGCAAGGTATGTTTAACTGGTGTGTGTGTGTGTGTGCATGCTGTTTAAATTATTTATATTCAAAAGTATCAGATGTTATATATTCTTTAAATGATTTGTAAAATTTATTTTTGGCCAAAGCAGTCTTCATATTGTTTTTCCTTTGGAAGGTTAAACAGTTCTTTCTGTTTTGTTTTTATAATTCTTTTTTTTTTTTGCAAATTATTCATCTTTGCATTGTCAAGTGTGTGTGTGTGTATTTTAAAAAGATTTGTTTGTTTATTTGAAAGGGAGGAGAAGAGAGAAAGATCTTCCATTTGCTGGTTTATACCCCAGATGCCTGCAATGGCTAAGCCTGGGCCAGGCCAAAGCCAGGAGTCTAGAACTCCATCCCAGTCTCCCCTTGAGTAGTAGGGACCCAAGCACTTGGACAGTCTTCCACTGCTTTCCCATTACCAGGGATCTGGATTGGAAATGGAATAGCCAGGTCTCCAACTAGATGACAAGGTCACAAGTGGCATCTTAAAACAGTGTCATAACACCAGCACCTTAAACAGTTCTTGTTGTTACTTTTATGTTAACAATAATTATCTATCTATAATTTTCTGGTTTTTTTTTTTTTTTAATTTATTTGACAGGTAGAGTTATAAACAGTGAGAGGGAGAGACAGAGAGAAAGGTCTTCCTTCCATTGGTTTACCCCCCAAATGGCCACTACGGCTGGCACTGTGTCAATCCGAAGTCAGGAGCCAGGTGCTTCTCCTGGTCTCCCATGTGGGTGCAGGGCCCAAGCACTTGGGCCATCCTCCACTGCCTTCCCGGGCCACAGCAACACAGAGGAGCAACCGGGACAGAATCTGGTGCCCCAACCGGGACTAGAACCCCAGGGTGCCAGCGCCACAGGCGGAGGATTAGCCAAGTGAGATGCGGCGTCGGCCTCTTCTATAACTCTTTCAAATAAATAAATATCTTTTTTAAATATCATGATCATTGTTAAAGTTTGTAAAATTGAAATTTAACTCATGCCACAAAAGTACCAAAGTTTATTGGTTTGATTCAAAATATGTAATATTCTGAAAGCTTCTCAGAGACATGTTAAAGTCTCCTACTTTTGTGGTCTGTATATTTTATGTAAGGAAAATTTTTTTTAAGATTTATTTAGTTGTTTGAAAGGCAGAGTTACAGAGAGGCAGAGAGAGAGAGAGAGAGAGAAAGAGATCTTCTATCCACTGGTTCACTCCCCAAATGGCTGCAACACCTGGGGCTGGGCCAGGCTGAAGCCAGGATCCCAAGCACTTGAACCATCCTCTGCTGTTTTCCCAGGCCATAAACAGGGAGCTGGATCAGAAATGGAATAGCAAGAACTAGGACTGCGCCCATATGGGATGCCATTGCTGCAGGTAGCAGCTTAACCCACTATGCCACAGTACTAGTCCCCGAGACTTTTTAAAGGAAGCAAACTCTTCTTTAAAAGCAGAAATGAGTAGTTACAAAGGGTTGTAAAAGGAGTGTCTGTAGAGACCAGGGTACTGAATATAATGATATAAAATATATGCGTGTAAGTTTTTAGGGTAAATCTTTCATAGAAATTGATACTTGTGAAATATATTGAGAGACCTTTAAAATTAAAAGTTTTACATTTCCACTGTCACTTTGAAAAGCTAAATTTTTACTTGTTTCTTGACCTTCACCTTGGTCTACAGAGATTGATCAACAAGCTGAAGAAAGTGACCACGCCCAGCAGGCTCAGACACCAGTCACCACCAGCCCCTCGGCCTCGAGCACCACGTCCTTCATGAGCAGCTCCCTGGAGGACACGACAACTGCCACCACCCCAGTCACTGACACAGAGACGGTGCCTGCCTCTGAGTCCCCAGGAGTGATGCCACTTAGCCTGCTCAGGTAGAGAAGCTGACCTCTACTATCTGCCCCCCTGATGCTTCCTGTTCCGAGAACGTGGTTGTTCTTTTAGGAGTAGTATGCCCAATTGAATCGTAGCATTCCAGAGCTAGAAGAAAACCTAAGATCAGATAGTCAGACTCATTTGGCTGAAGTTGGAAATGTCCTTCAGAAGTTTTATAACTTCCCCGAAGTCCCAGCGCCTGTTAGTGATGACCCCTGGAGCTAATTGTCCATGCTGCCATCCAGCAAGTGCTCTCACACTCCATCCCCCCGGGGCCACATTGCTTTGAGGGGAGGGGAGGAGATAGACTTTTGGATACTTTTTTTTCTCTACAGTATATGCTTCTATTTTGAATTTGGGAGTATGCAGAAAAAGCTCATCTCCATGAGAATGATTTTCTTGGGCGATTTCCCTTTTAGGCATATTTCTTACTGTCATTCTTACTGTAAGATCAAACAACTTTTTTAAAAAAATATTTATTTATTTATTTGGAAGGCAGAGTTATAGAGAGACAAAGGCAGAAAGAGAAAGAGAGAGATTGATCTTCCATCTACTCCCCAAATGGCCACACCAGCCAGAACTGAGCCAGGCCAAAGCCAGGAGCTTCATCCGGGTCTCCCACGTGGGTGCAGGGGCTGAAGCACTTGGGCATTCTTTCCCTGCTTTCCCAGGCACATCAGCAGGGAGCTGGATCAGAAGGGCAGTAGCTGGAACACAAAGTGGCACCCCATAATGGGCTGGTGTTGCAAGCGGCTGTTTTACCCACTGCACCACAGCACCAGCCCCTCAAACAACTTTTCAATTCAAAGAGCGTGTCTTAAGATGCTTCTTTGGGGCTTGCATTGTGGCGTAATGGGTTAAGCCACAGCCTGCAATGCCAGCATCCCATAGGGACACCAGTTGTGATCCAGCTCTCTGCTAATTCACCTAGGAAAGCAGCAGAAGATGGCCCAAATGCTTGGGCTCCAATCCCATGTGGGAGATCCAGATGAAGCTCCTGCCAGAAGTATACGTAAATGAATATTTTGAGAGAAGACCTTTAGAGAGAAACTGCTGTGTGAGCTTTGTTATATGGCTTAAGTGAATTAGAAGTCTACCTCTCACTTTCTTATTTCTTTTCCTGCTTGCCTTAGTTGACAGGTTGCTGTTTTTCCTATTGTGTAGACCAGCATCTTACTGGAAGAGGGGAGTTGTTCTTGTAGTAACTCTCAAAGTTTGGAGTGCGTAAGAACTACCTGAGAGACTTTGTAAAGCTCTGGGGCTATAGCTCCCAGGAAGTCTGATTCATTAGGTTTAGTGGGGCCCATAGTTTGTTTGCTTTTAATTAATTTTCCTTAGTGAATCTCATGCAGAGGTCTTCAGCTCACACTTTGAGAAGTACTGTTATGGTCTTGTGCAGAAGGAACAGTAGTCCTTGTAACTATGGTTATCTGTCTCCATGCATCTCCTGCTTCTTTGCTGTTTCACTTGAGCAATAGTTCCAGGAAGTACTTGTGTTCAAAAAAGGAGGAAGAAAGAAATGATAGGCAATTGTAATATGTGTTTTAACCACTGTGGCAATTATGGAATCCAAGGCATCGTGGAGCCTTCGTGACTCCTTGTCACGTTTGAAGCTGTGACTGGTGTGGGCATGAGATCCGCAGTAGAATTGTGCCCCCTTGCTCCTGCAGGCATTTCACCAGGCCTTTTGACTCCTTTCTTTTCGTTCTTTTTTTCTCATTGTCTGAAACTCCTTTCTTCTCAGTCTTCATTTCCCTGCTATTGGTTGGGACTTGATGAGAGCTATGGTTGTCTCTGCCTGGGTAAGCATCAATTAAAGGGAGAAAAATCAGGGAACTACAGCTCCCTGTGCATGTACCATTGATCAGTTACTTGACTAGGCAAACAGAGCCTTTTTGATGCTTAGGAAGTTCCTCCTCCTCTTGGACAACTCTAAAGAGCAGTCAGTGAGTATCTTCTTGGACTTCATTGTCTCATCCCTATCCTTTCTCAGCTCCAGAGGGGCTGCCTCCTCTGTACCTTTCCCACTCTGTTCAATTGGCATATCCTCCATATTCTGTTTTTCAGTTGTGCTGGGTGACTATGAAAATTATTTTTTTCTTTCCATAACTTGTCCATAAGCTATTAGTTTAAGTCCATGTGAATAGTTTCATGGCTAGCAAGTCAACTTAATATTTTTTGTAAAGATTTATTTATTTAAATTTAGAGTTAGAGAGAGGGAGAGAGAGAGAAAGAGAATCTTCTATCCACTGGTTCACTCCCCAAATGGCTGCAACAGTTGGGGCTGGGCCAGGCTGAAGCTGGGAGCCTAGAACTCCATCCAGGTCTCCCACTTGGGTGCATGGGCCCAAGCACTTGCACTATTATTCGCTGCTTTCACAGGCACATTAGCAGGGAACTGGATCAGAAGTGGAGCAGCCAGGATCTAAACTGGCACGCATATGGGATACTGGCATTGCAAGCAGTGGCTTTACTCAGTATTACACAGTGCTGGCCTCAAGTAAACTTATGTTTAAAGTAATTATAACTTATCTATCTTCCTTAGTCTGTAACTATTTTATGCATATTCAAATACAATTACTATCTTGGTATTATAGTAGAAGAAGAGCTCCAGAAAGGCAGGCATTTTTCATCTATTTTGTTAGCTTCTGTATTTCTCCCACCTGCTGTGTTGTGTACATTTTGCTCAACAAATAAATGATAAAGTTTTATTACTTTTATGGTCAAAGTACTGTATGATTGTTAACACTGAGGAGTCTTCATATCCATTAAATCATAGCTAACCTGTATAATCTTCCAAGTTGTGTATTTTTCTGTAAGAAGGTTGTGATGTGTATATTATTTTCTTAATTGGATTTTTATGCTAACCACTGTTATTTTCTTAAAGGCAAATGTTCTCTAGTTACCCAACTACCACTGTACTTCCCACACGTCGTGCACAGACTCCTCCAATATCATCGTTACCAACCTCTCCTTCTGATGAAGTAGGAAGGAGGCAAAGTTTAACTTCTCCTGATTCGCAGTCAGCAAGGCCAGCTAACCGCACAGGTGCGTGTGCTGTCATGCACTATGATACCCAAACATCTTGACATTTCACATGTGTGGAACTTTATTTCATGGGCATTCTGTTTTGTCTTCAGTGAAGGTAAAGCAGTGATTTATATACTGGGGAACTGCCCCATCAAACTGAACTGTCTATTCCATTTTTTTTTTATTTGACAGATAGAGTTAGACAGTGAGAGAGAGAGAGACAGAGAGAAAGGTCTTCCTTTCCATTGGTTCACCACCCAAGTGGCCGCTACGGCCGGAGCTACACCGATCCAAAGCCAGGAGCCAGATGCTTGCTCCTGGTCTCCCATGAGGGTGCAGGGGCCCAAGCACTTGGGCCATCCTCCTCTGCCCTCCCAGGCCACAGCAGAGAGCTGGACTGGAAGAGGAGCAACTGGGACTAGAACCCGGTGCCCATATGGGATGCCAGCGCCGCAGGTGGAGGATTAGCTAAGTGAGCCACGGTGCCAGCCCCCATTTTGAAGCTATAGATTGAATTGTGGCTATTTGGAAAAGAAAGTACTATATATCAGTTTATCAGCTCTTTCTTCATTCCTAATATAGTCATTTTTAGTGCTATAACTTTCCTTCTATATTCTTGTGGTAGCTTCAACCACACATTTTGAAATGCTGTGTTTTCATTTTCATTCAGTGGAAAGTTCTAATTAACCTTTGGTGTTTTCTTTGGCCTTTGGGTTATTTCGGAAGTATATTACTAACTTTCAATATTTGAGGTTTTTCTAGGTATCTTTCTGCTACTGATTTTTACTTCTGTTAGAAAGCATTGCATAATTTCAGTTCTTTTAAATTTTTATTGTAACTTGTTTTATAGTTCATTTTATCGTCTATTTTGGTAAATATTCCAAGTATACTTGGGAAGAATGTGTATTGTACTATTGTTGAATGGAGTGTTCTATAAATGGTTCATGAAGTCAAATTGGTTAATAGTATTCTCCAAGTCTTTTTTAACCTTACTGATTGTTTTTGTCCAATTGTTCTATCACTTATTGAGCAAGTGATAGTGAAATTTCAGATAGTGATTGTAGAATTGTCATTTCCCTTTTCATTTCTCAGTTTGAGTTTAATATATTTTAAAGGTCTGTCATAAACATTTATGATTCTTATGTCTTTAATGAATTGACTTCTTTTATCATGAAATGACTCTATCCATGATAATATTCTTCGCCTTGAAATCTACTTTCTCTGATACTAATATTACCACTCCTTTAAAAAAAAGTATTGTTAAACTGGTATATCTTCTCCCATTATTTTACCTTTAGCACATGTTATCTTTATGTTTTAATGTTTTATAAAGACAGCCCGTGGTTGGATCTTGCTTAATTGTGTCTGATGTTCTCTGCCTTTTAATTAGAGTGTTCCGACCATTCACATTAAATGTATATGTTGAAGTGATTGAATTTAAATTCACCATCTTTCTGTTTTGTCCCATATGTTCCTTGTTCTACTTTTCTTCCTTTTCTACTTTGTTTGAATTAAATGAGTATTCTTTATTAATCTGTATTATCTCCTTTGTTGGCTTATCAGCTCTATTTTGTATTTTTAGAGATTGTTTTCAGGTTTATGGTACACATCTTTAGTTATAACAGTCTGCCTTCAAGTGATATTGTAATGTTTTGTATATAGTAAAAAATTCCTATAGCAAGGTGCTTTTATGTCTCCTTGCTCAGCATTCAGACTTTTTATTGTTATACATTTAACTTCTACAAATACTAAGAAACCCATAATGAATTGTTATTCATTTTGTAGAGTTTTTATCGCTGAATCTTTTATTCAGTAATTTTTTCTTCTGCAGTGTCTAATCTGCTGTTTATCTTATCCTATTACTTTTCCATTCAGACTCTGTAGTTTTTCATCTCCAAAAGCTTGATTTGCATCTTTTTTTTTTCTTTCCATCTTCCATTGTCTGTTTAACGTGCTCAATCTTTCCTCTGCCCTACTGAATATATGGAATAACAGTTGATTCTCACTGTTAACAACTGGTATGTTCTAAGAAGGCACTGTGAACACAGAAATAGAAACTACTGAACTATTGCTTTTAGGGGAAATACAAGATCAGGTTTCTGGTCACATTTTCATCAACTGATCAATATATAACCTTGTTTTTTAAAAAGATTTATTTATTTACTTGAGAGGCAAAGTTACAGAGAGAGGGAGAGACAGAGAGATCTTTCATCAAATTGGCTCACTCTCCATATGGTTGCAACGGCCGGAAGTGGGCCAGTCCAGAGCCAGAAGCCAGGAGCTTCCTCCAGGTTTCCCACACAGGTACAGGGACCCAAGCACTTGGGCTGTCCCTCGCTGCTTTTTCAGGCCATCAGCAGGGAACTGGATTGGAAGTGGAACAGCTGGGACTTGAACTGGCGTCCATAGGGGATGTCAGTACTACAAGTGGATGTGTAACCTATGCCACAGTGCCAGCCCCTGTATTACCTTATTTTATGTGACTTTCTGTTTAGATATAATAATTTAATGTACATTTAATATACTATATTTAGTAATTAACACGGAACTCATGACCAACATTATAACTCATGCTTGACATGTGTTGTCTTCATAAGGCACATTACAGCTTTCTTGTGCTTGGAAACATTAGACAATATGTTAGCACTGTGCTCAGGGGTCATTTTAAACAGTGAAATTGCCAAGAAAAAGCACAGAAACACAATAAATGCAGTAAGTGGCCCATGGAGCAGTGCTTGTTTATAGTATGAAAGCTCAAACGGGACAGAGCATCACTTTGACTTCAGCTAGGAACATGTGTCTTGGGAGACTCAAATTTTTTGCCACCTTATGCATGTATACAAATGACCAAAAAAGCACAAATAAGTTATATTTATAAATAAATTTTGTTTAGTAGGCGGATTTAAAAATATGGGATCTGTGAATAATGAGTATTACCTGCATTTATAATACCTGTTTTAGAGTCTTTGCTGTATCATCTGTTTCATTTCTAAATCTTTTTCTGTTGATTCATTTTTCTTTTCATTTTTCTGGTTCTTTGTATCCTTGGTAATTTTTGATCGGATACCAGACGTTGTGAATTTTAGCTGGATGGAATATTTTCTTTTCTTCTTGACATTGTGCGGAATGGACCTCTGGAGATTGGGCTGGGAGCTCTTTCTGCCTGGGTTGTTCATTGCCACTGCTCTCTGACTCCTGTAGCTTCATAATGTCTAGCAATTCTGGAGGGCTGGAGAAGGACTCGGTGTGCAAGGCCTTGAAGACATCATCTGCCTGGACGTCAGCCCTGCTGTGGCCAGGGCCTGTGGCTGTGCGGTTTGGCTGGTGGAACTACACTTCAGCTTATTGCCGTTATTTAAGAGCTAATCATCTCTATAAAGCTGCTACTTGTTGAGCACTGTTTGTGAATGCCCTCAGTGATGCACTTCAGCTTGAACACAGTGCTTGACTTCTTGGTGTCTCTGAAGAGGGTGTGGTCTCATAGCAGCAGATTATGAAAACGCATTCCATCCAGTCCACCATCTCCTGCCTGGCCCCTCTATTTTTTTTAATATACTTTAATTTTTTTCTGGGCTGCAGTTAAATTACTTGGAAATACTTGGATTCTTTCAAGCCTTGCCTTTAAACTTCGTTAAGTGGAACTGGAATAGCCTTATGTCTTGGCTAATTTTTGCCCACTACCTACAACTAGTATTCTATCAGTGTCTAATACATTACATAGGCTTTTTACTACAGCTTATGGTAATACCAAATCTTCCCAACCCTGTGTTAAGCTGGGATTGTTCTGCTTGCTCTTTCTGAGTGGTTCTTTCCCTAGACTTGTCTATCTGCTGTATCAGCTGAAGAAACGAGAGGGAGAAGGGAACCCCTTGCACATTTCTAGAGCTGCCTTTCTGTGCAGCTCTCTCATTCTCATATAGCTTCTCCTTTCTACTATTCTGCCCTGGTATTCTAGATACCTTGACCTCCCTGAATTAAAAACTGTGTCTCCTCAACTCAGAAAGGCCACTGAGTTTAGTCTGTGTTCATCCTTCTTGTACTGCAGCGGTAAGCTGAGGCCAGGTGTATTGCTCACCTCATTTGTTTCCCTCATTCAAGGATTACTTTCCTACACTGCCTGCTGTCTAATGTCTGTAGACGACTGTTTCATGTGTGAAATATTTTGTTTGGTTTCCTAAAGTTGGAGGATAAGTTCAATCTCTGTTATTTCCTCATGGCCAGAAACAGAGGTCTATCAGTCATTATCAGAGGTGCTGTCACCATAGCAATACTGATTTTTTTTTTTTTTTTTGAGCAAAAATGAAAGTCATAGAGTCCTTCCCTCCCTTACTCCCTTATTTCATCATTAAGTAGGGCCAAGCTAGGTAGGCATTCATGACAGCAGGATTTGGGAGGTGGGTGGTATGATGGCCTAGAGTGGGGCTATCAAGGCAGATTGGGGTGAGTGAGCTCCTTGTGTGCAGGGGAGTGACCTGGCTTTAGAGTGTTGGAGACTGAGTGGGATGAGAAAACGTTCAGCATCAGGTATCAGAGCCAAGCAGAGTGCAGAGGGTATCCAGTAACACTTTCTACTGAAAGGGCCTGGGAGTACTCATTCTTCAATAGCACCAAGGACACCTGGTGCCGCAATCTTTTCTTCTAAATGCTGTTCTCTATTAAAAGGAACCCAGGTTCCTTTCTCCTGGGAAAAATGGCTGATTTCAGGGATGAGTATGAGATGAGCCTGAAATAACTTGTGCCAGAAACTAATAAAGTGCTCAGAGATTGATGGGCACATGCCTAAAGGATATGTAGAAACTAGAGAGAAGAGGTTTCTAGTGGCCAAATCTAAGGTTTGTGGCATAAAAATAAATAATGATAGTCATAGTAACGTACAATAACCCATGAATCCAGTAAAAATCTATAAGTCCATACTGATGGAGAAAGAAATTTGCCTTAGAATGGAATACAACTAATGACTCTGAAAGAAATGATACTATTAGACAACCATCATTTATGACCATAATAATAATTCAGCCAATAAATATAAATGTATGTTAATAAACATTTGTTGAAGAATGGGATATTTACATTTTATTTTAGTGCCTCCACACAAATAATTATAAAGGTGGTTTAGGGGTCAGGTGGAAGAATAACTTTACAGTAGAGAAAGCTGGCAGATCTCACCTAACTTGGTCAGTGAAGATTACCTGTAATGTGACAAATTGAAATTGTATATCATCTAGTAGAATGCAGTGAGAACGTAACATCACTTTGTAGTACTCCTGCCAAAATGCATAGCCTAAATCTGATACTGAGGAGACATCAGAAAAACCCAGTTGGGAAACATTTTATAAACTAACCATCCTATATTTTTGACTTAAAAGACTTGACAACTAAATAAGATGCAGGGATGATCCTGGATGGGATCCTTTGCTGTAAAGAATATTATTGGGACATTTGGTAAAGACGAGGTGGGATCTCCATTGCATGATAACTGTCAGTTTCCCAACTTTGATGATCGTGTTGTGGTTGTACAGGAGGATGTCCTTGTTTGTAGGAGTTGTACACTAACAAGTTCAGGGGAGAAGTAGCATGTCTTCTACTTTCCAGTCACGCAGGGGGAAAAGGGTTCTTTGATTATTCTTAGGAATTTCTCTAAGTTTGAAATGTTTTGTAAGCAGGAGATTTTTTCAAAATTAAAAATTTTAAATAATTTTTCATGAGGTGTATTTTGTATTATTAGCAAGGTTATCTGTGTGAAAAACCTTACATAGCTAAAACAAATTTAATTGCATTTATCACATGCTTAGCATATTTTCAATAAAGTAAAATTTTGTTAAATTTGGGTAATAGTAAATTCAGGGCTTCTGGCTGCTGTGAGAACACTTTTTTTCCCATACTATGTAGTGATTTTTGTGCCCTTGTCTTTCTTTCGCCTCAGCCTTGTCAGATCCGAGCAGTAGACTTTCAACTTCTCCTCCTCCTCCAGCAATTGCAGTCCCCTTGCTCGAAATGGGGTTTTCTCTCCGGCAGATCGCCAAAGCTATGGAAGCTACAGGTAGGATGAGTTTTTATACATCAGTATGTGTGAGTATGAGAAGTCCTATTGTATTAAAGGTAATATATTTTATGAAAGACAATAAAGCATGGTAAGATTTTAATGCCAGATATAGTTACAGGGACAACATGGCAAACACACTTAAAATGATAACATAAATACCTAATTACCTTGCCCAAGTTCAGTGTCAGACTCTTTTCCCTTTGCACAGGTGCTCGGGGAGAAGCTGATGCCCAGAACATCACTGTCCTTGCCATGTGGATGATAGAGCACCCTGGGCACGAGGATGAGGAAGAGCCCCAGCCAGGCAGCACAGCAGACTCGAGGCATGGAGCAGCAGTTCTAGGCAGCGGCGGGAAGTCAAATGATCCGTGTTATTTGCAATCACCAGGAGACATACCATCAGCTGATGCTACAGAAATGGAGGAGGGCTTTAGTGAAAGGTGAGATTTCACTTTGTGTAGTTCTGTTCCATGTGTTGTAAATGGCACCTCCAAAGCCCAACGTGTTTCCCACATAAATGCTTCTAATGCCATGTGTAAAGTCGAACACTATAGGTATAAGAAAAGACAAGCACATCAGTTACAAGCTTATGTTTCTATGAAGGGTAAAAATGATGTGAGAAGTTTTATTTGAATAGATATTTTCATAGGAAGAAAATAATTTTTATGAAAATTGAGTTGACAAAAGGAAACTGATAAAGTAAAACATTTTAAAATAAACATGGTGGTAAAAATTGTATATCAGCGATATAAAGTGTTCATGGTAATTTTAGAAATGGATTTAAGTAACATATTTGGTAGAATTATGTTTTTAAATCTTTTCTCTGAATATAAGAATATAATTAAATTTACATTTTCATGTGTTCTAAAGCTTTTTAATATCTAGTATACTATGTCCCCTTTTTTAAGTCACAGAAAGAATTCTGTGAAATTGTCTAGCCTAAAATTAAATGTAATAAGATATTCTACAATTCCCTCTAAATCCTTTTAACCTTTAGTGCATCTGTAAGTCTTACCCATTTTTCATTTTAACCATGGAGTCATGGGTTACCAAGGCATGCATTTTACTTAACATACAGACTTTTCTAACTAGCTCCATGAATATATTTCATAACTTCTTTTGAAGTATCTGTTTCTCCTAGGCAAGGATTTGTAATCATCTTAAATTTAAGTTTTTAATCATTGAAGACTGAATCAAGGTCATATTTTATCTCTCTTTAATTTGAACATCTATTAAGCATCATTTAATTTCTGATAGAATTGAAAATCAGATGAAACAAACAGTTTCTTAGGGCATAGAATATGAGGTATCTATAACCTAAGAGCTTTACAAAGGATTAAAGGTATGTTTCAAAGTTTTATCCTAAATATACTTTATTATCAGAGCTCTTTGAAGAAAAAAACCTAATACCGCAAACAAGGTTGCACCTGTGCTTTCTTTTCATGATAGTTTTTAAAAGGTTATGTTGTTTTCACACTTGCACTTGTAGCGCTGATAATCTGGATCACACAGAGAATGCAGCTTCTGGAAGTGGTCCACCAGCTCGAGGTCGCTCAGCAGTAACACGAAGGCACAAGTTTGATTTAGCAGCTCGCACATTGCTAGCAAGAGCAGGTAATTATGTTTCACACCTTCTCTTGGTGAGAGTTTAATTTAAAATCAGTATAAAAGCAACATTAAAGAAGATGTTCCTACTGATATTGAGTACTCAGCCCCTTCACACTACAGAACTGTTTATGTTTTTTACACATTTACGTAATTTTACTTAGTCAAAATCCCTGCATACATTTGTGAATTTATTTTTAAATTCTCTGTTGGTACAGAAGTCTATACTGCCACTTAGAGATTCTGAGATATTTTATAAATGATCCCTCTTTCCTTAATCAATTATCATTTAATAAGTGCTTATTTAATATTTAACATCATTGGTGAGAAGGATATAGAAAGAACACTGTGTCCCCCCAAAAATGTAATCCCTGGTTATTCTGATATACTCTGTGGACCAGAGAGCTTCAGTACTGGGGAAGGCCATAAATATACCAAAACTCCATCATGAGATTAGTGAATTCCAGGGTTATGTCCTGGACATGTAAAGTCTAGATTATAGGGAATATATTTTCCAAACCAATAACTGGGATATATGATTTTTCAAAAACAAAATTTAATCATTGAAATATTATAGAGTTTGATATAATGATTTATAGGAACAGTGAGAGAGATATTGACACTGTCCTTGAAATTATATGATATATCTTTCCCATGTAATGAAAAGGGACTGGATGTTTTAAACATAAACCTAAGTGAATAATAATAGCGAATGTCTACCTACTGTTTTTTTATATAACTAACTTTATAAAGTATGGAGTGTGGGTTGTCCTATTTAAACCTATCAGCAGCCCAGTGAAGCATGTGTGTTGTTATTATCCCCATTTTATAGGAGAAAAAACATGTATAATAGGTGTGATTTGAAATTTAAGCAGCTGAGATAGATTCTCACTTTATGGCAGTTACAAAGTGGGGAAATATTCAGAATTATTTCATTCATGCAAGTAAAATGCCTTTTTTGTTTTGTTCTGAGCGGGGTTATACCGCTCTGTGCAGGCCCACAGGAATCAAAGTCGGAGAGAAGGAATATCTTTGCAGCAAGACCCAGGGGCGTTGTATGACTTTAATTTAGATGAGGAGTTGGAAATTGATCTTGATGATGAAGCAATGGAAGCTATGTTTGGACAAGACCTGACCAGTGACAATGATATTCTGGGAATGTGGATCCCAGAGGTACTGGATTGGCCTACCTGGGTGTGTGTGATTGCAGCGGGGGCTGCTCTGACTTATTTTCCTGCCCTCCTGTTCATACAGCTTACTAACAGCAGCCTTGCCTAGAATTGAAACACTCTAAAAAGTCTTACCTCTCATCCTGAGGTTTGGGGATTTAATGCTTTAGGTTACTTTGATATCTACAAACGATTAAGAAAAAAACCTCATTGCTTTCTGGTGCGATTTTATTGCTTCTCTCCCCAAACTAGATAAGTAGAGCCACACTGTGATGATATTTGATTCTGATGTCAAAGGTAGTTAACAAAATAGGCATCAGGTCCAGTAGATGCTGCTGGGTACATAATACAGCTGCTTGTGCTCACACTGCTGTCTCAATGCATGCTCTTCTCCTTCATAGGTTCCATTTAATCATTGTAATGCCTCATTCTAGGAACCTAGATCTAGTAAACACCTCCGTCCAGGAGCAGGGGACATGGTAGGTTAGTGTGTTTGCATTGTTTAGCATTTTTGTAGCAGGAAGACTCCAAGTGTGTAGGTGTAAGTTCTACAGTAAAGAGAGCCTATGTTAAGTAAATCTGATAAATGACTCCTAATGACTTTTCTTAGAAATTCAGAAAATAGGTATGTGCTTTATGACCAAATAAAAAGTAATTTTCACTCGAGAGTTTTTAAAAAAAAAATCATCTTGAGATAGGGCAGATCATCATGTTAATTAGCTTTTTTCTTGGTAAGGTTACTTATTATAGTGAGGAAAGGCAAAGAACACTTTCAAATTGTGTGATCTGGTTTTTGATTTGAAAATCTTTTATGTAATGTTAATGAACATCTTGAAAACATTCCAGCATATGTGAACAAAGTAGATAATGTCATAAATGACCTATTTACCTCTTCTTAATTTTACGTTGCATTGATTGTAATAATTTGATATGAAATCATTTTGTGCAGCATGTTTGTGAGTCTGAAGACAGGGAAGAAGTGGTGGTGTGTGAACTGTGCGAATGCAGTGTCGTCAGCTTCAATCAGCACATGAAGAGAAACCACCCAGGCTGTGGGCGTAGTGCAAACCGCCAGGGCTATCGCAGCAATGGCTCCTATGTGGACGGCTGGTTTGGTGGTGAATGTGGGAGTGGAAATCCATACTACCTGTTATGTGGCAGCTGCAGGGAGAAGTACTTAGCCCTGAAGACCAAATCTAAGACAGCAAGTTCTGAAAGGTACCTTGAAATTGTATAGATATTTAGAACCTTGTAATGAGAAATCTTAATGCTTAAGGCCTGGAAACTGTCATTTTTTCATAGGAGGAGTTAGTTACCTTGGCCTTCTTTGAAGTTCTGTGATTGATGAGTTGAGGACAGAAAGGATAGTTGAGGAATTCATGTTCCCAGCAGAATTGGCAGCTTGTCAGGATCTCTGGGAGTCCAGGAGTAGTGGCATGGCAGTATGTCTCACTGGAATTTGACTGGCAAGCTTTGATATATTGACAAGTTGTGATTGGGACCCTTACCTTAAACCTCAAAAGGCTTTAAGTCTTTCTGGAATAGTGTTTGATTACAAGAATTGTTGGTGACCCAGAAGTCTCCTAAGTAGTTTGATAAAGTGGTCATTGATTTTTGTAAGCATGTGTGTGCCTACACACCAGCAGTTTAAAAAAAAAATTCTCTTCATTTGTTTCGTTTATTTGAAAGGCAGAAAAAGAGAGGGAGAGAGAAGCAGACAAAGAGACATTTCCTACCCGTTAGTTCACTCCCCAAGTGCCTGCCATAGCTGGGGCTGGGCCAGGTCAAAGCCCAGAACTGGGAACTCTGCCTAGATCTCCCACATGAGTAGCATGGACCCAAGTAACTTGAGCCTTCACCTACTGCCTCCCCAAGTGTGCATTAGCAGGAGGCTGGGATGGAGAGTGGAGCTGGGCCTCGAACCCAGGCACTTTGATTTGGGATGATAGAGATGTCCCAAGTGGTATCTTAACCAGTAGTCCAAATATCCATACAGTTTTTATTAGCTCATAACATGAAACACACTTTTTTATTTTGTGCTGCTTTATTAATGACCTCTTAAAATATTCTAATGACTTAATTTGCTTTTTTGAATACTAACTGTTTTATATAAAAACACAATGTTCTTCATGTTTGGTGCAGGTACAAGGGACAAGCTCCAGATCTAATTGGCAAGCAAGACAGTGTGTATGAAGGTAGTTGTTTGTTTTGAGAGCTTTATTTCACATGTATTTTTATATGTATATATATACACACTCTGTGCCTAACATTTGTTACTAAAATTTACCTGTGTGTGTGTGTGTTTGTACTTATGTATGTATTCACTTAAACTTTCTCTAAAAAACGAGGTAGTCTGATAATAATCACCCTAGTTGGAAAGTCAGGGGAGAAATACCTGGGTTCAAATACTGGCTTTACTGCAGAATATTAATTTTTGTTTGGCATAAATAAGTTTATCTTTAAGTAAGGAAAGGATTTTAATGCATTTTGAATTTTTATCCTAATTGTAGACAGCAAAAAATAAAAAATGATGATGACTGTAGGTTTTTCTGGAGCACTCTATTACTTGAAGGAACTCATGCCCTAGGGCTTAAGGACATAGCTAGAAACTCTTTGTTGGCCCCATGACAATATATTTTTGTTAGCTGACACCTGTTAACCACCTGTAACTTTTGGGGCTGTTTCATTGAATTTGACTACAGGGACTCCCCTTTCCCGTAATCTCACTGTGCCTCAAGAGTGCAGTTTGGTTGAGTCACCAGGAGATGGTGCCGTAGTTCATCTTGTGGCCTTGGGCTTTCAGTCTGTCTACATTTTAAACGTCTCTGTAATCATTGCTGTCAGTATTATGGTGCTTTTAATATTCATAAACCATGCATTTATTTACTCAAATTCCAGAAGACTGGGACATGTTGGACGTTGATGAGGATGAAAAGCTAACGGGTGAAGAAGAATTTGAATTGCTTGCAGGACCACTTGGGTTAAATGACCGGCGCATTGTACCAGAACCAGTTCAGTTCCCTGACAGCGACCCACTGGGAGCCTCAGTAGCAATGGTCACAGCCACCAACAGTATGGAAGAAACTCTGATGCAAATAGGTAAGCTGAAATGCTGATTTGCATTAATTTTATAGAGTCTGTGTTAGTTTTCGAGATAAGTAAATAACAAGTAACAGTTCAGCATTGTCTTACCCCATCAAGTCTCTTTAGTGAGTTACTTTCATATTTTGAAGGTACAATATGAGATTAGTTTTGATTTTTTTGTCTTTATGAAATATTGAAGTGAGAAAAAGAAAGTTTATAAAATATGACTAAAACTTTTAAAATAATTTGTGATAAGAGAATCCTGTAAGTTACAGAGAATTTTTGTGCTGTATTTTTTATTCAAGTGAGAGAGTATGGTAAATTTTTGCTGTAAGGAATGTCAAATAAATATTTGAGGTAGAATTGGTGATTCAGTTCTTTATGTATACTTAACGCATATTTTAAAAAGCTATATTGTTCATATATTTACCTGTATTAATATAAGCAGAAGTGGTATATGAGCAAAATGAAAAAAAAATTAACTGGAAATGCCTCCTGTAATTAAATATTTAAGTTAGAAATATCTAAGTCAGAACTTAGAAATAACCAAGATTCTCCTAAAGAATTTTCTGTGTAACAAAGTTCCAGATGAGCAAAACCTGTTGGTTTGTCATATTGCCTTATGTTATGTAATCTGTGTAGACTAGGAGAATTTTGCAGGAGTCTAGGTACCTGTTGTGTTACCTTGTTGAGAACTAAGTCAAGTTGTGTTTTTCAGGTTGCCATGGCTCTGTAGAAAAGAGTTCCTCTGGGAGAATAACGTTGGGAGAGCAGGCAGCTGCCCTGGCCAACCCTCATGACAGGGTAGTGGCTTTGAGGAGAGTGACTGCTGCTGCTCAGGTTCTTCTGGCCAGAACCATGGTCATGAGAGCACTCTCTCTTCTCTCAGTCAGGTGGGTGTTACTTTCAGTCAAATGAGGCTAAATTGGATTCTGGTATTTATGAGAAGAGTCTGGTGTTGTGTGAGAGGGTGAAAAGAATTTTAGAGACTTAAATTTATATTGTCAAATGAAAGATGTTGCGCAGTCAGTTAATACTTGGCTTTTTAGGTGGAAAAGAATGTTTTTAATAGTAACCAATAAACTTCACTCATTTTTTTAATTATTATCTGAAATAGGAAACTGAGACTGTTGGTCCACTTTGTGCCAGGGAAAAATTAAAGGTCGAATTAATTTTTATGCAGAATTGACCAACTGTATAGCTAAGTTAGTCTGCAAATTCCAACATGACTCTTGCCATTTTTTATGCAAGTATGTGTATACATTATAAGTAGTATTTATTTACCTTATTTATACTGTGGAAAATAATGTAAAAAAAAAGAAAGAGAATCAAGAATAACTAAGACTTCCATTTAAGGAGTAATTAATGGCAAATTGGTGAAAGCAGGAAGATCCTGAGAGAAAAACTCAAGATTTAGGTAAGATTTAGCCAATGTGGTATTGGCTCAAGGACAGACAGGTAGGATAGTAGAGAGGAAGAGAGTTCGGAAACTGACACACACATGTAGATACACATGTATACTTATCTACATATGTGTCTACATTCATACACATGTGTACACACACTTGATTTATGGCTTGGTTTATGACACCGATTTACACTGTAGAGTAATGGAGAAAGGATGTCAGGTTTTTTTTTTTAAAGATTTATTTATTTGAAAGAGAGAGGTAGAGACAGGTCTTCCATCCACTGGTTTACTCCCCAAGTGGCCTCAACGGCTGGAGCTGAGCCGATAAGGAGCTAGGAGCTGCTTCCAGGTTTTCCACATGAGTGCAGGGGCCCAAGGACTTTGGCTGTCATCTGCTGCTTTCCCAGGCACATTAGCAGGGAGCTGAATTGGAAGTGGATCAGCTGGGTCTCAAACCAGCACCCATATGGGATGCCAGCACTGTAGGCCAGGACTTTAACCTGCTGTGCCACAGTGCTGGCTTCAGGATGTCATTTTTAATAAGATAATGTTAGATGGTTTAGACACCTAAGAAGAAATGTCTTACCCTAATCTTATACTATATAAAACAAATAATTCCAAAGTGGCTCTTAGAACTAAATTTGAAGAGTTAAATCAATAATTTTTCTAGAAGGTAACACAAGAATTTATTCTTGATCTTGGGACAATATTAAGTAATTTCTTAAGCAAGGCACCATAGGCATCTACCATAAAGAAAGAGACTAATAAATTGGACTATATTGAAAAAGGATGGGCCGGCGCCATGGCTCAATAGGCTAATCCTCCGCCTTGCGGCGCCAGCACACCAGATTCTAGTCCCGGTTGGGGTGCCAGATTCTGTCCCGGTTGCCCCCCTTCCAGGCCAGCTCTCTGCTATGGCCCAGGAGTGCAGTGGAGGATGGCCCAAGTACTTGGGCTCTGCACCCCATGGGAGACCAGGAGAAACACCTGGCTCCTGGCTTCGGATCAGCGCGATGCACCGGCTGCAGCGGCCATTGGAGGGTGAACCAACGGCAAAAGGAAGACCTTTCTCTCTGTCTCTCTCTCTCACTGTCCACTCTGCCTGTCAAAAAAAAAAAAAAAAAAAAAAGGAAAGTATGCCTAATAAAAATTGTTAAGAAAGTAGAACAAACTACAGAATAGGAGAAGAAGATATTAGCAATGTAGAAAGCCAACAGAGTATGTGAAGAATTCCTATAAATCACTAAGGAAAAGACAACCCAAAAGAAAAATGGACAGAGAGCATTCGGCATCACAAAAGAATATATCACAAAAGAGGATCTCCAAATGGCCAATAAACATGAAAAAATTTTCAGCCTCATTAGTCTTCAGAGAAATGAACCCAGTGAGATATTACTGTACACCCACTAGAATGGCTACACTTTAAAGGACTGGGGGGGGGGGGAGTGGGAGGAAATAAGCTCAAGGCTGTGAAACTTCTGAAACTGTCATTACACAGCTATGAAAAATAAATTAGTACAACTGCTTTGGAGGCTAGTCAACTGTACCAACTAAAGCCAGACATGAATATACTCTATGACCCAAAACTCCGCTTCTGAGTATATATGTAATAGAGGTACTTACATATGTGCACCAAAAGGCATATATGAGAGCATTCTTCGCATAGTAGCCCCAAAATGGAAACCATTTGATTGTCACTTATATTGAATAAATGGATCATGGTACTTTATTTATATATCAATGAAAATGAATGAACTTTTAAAATGCAACAACATGGATGAATCTTAAAAACAATCTTGAACAAAAGAAGCCAGACACGAAACAGTACATACTTTATTATTATATAAAGTTCAGAAGCAGGTAAAACCAGTTTATTGCTTTAGGAGTCTGTCAGATAGCAGTTACTTTTGAGGCCATGGTGACTGAGAAGAGTCCAGGACAGACTTCAGAGATGCTGGCAGTGTTGTTCCTTGATCTAGAGCAGGGGTGGGGAAGGTGTGGCCCATGAGCCATGTAAGGCCCAGAAATCATTTGGCCTGGCCCTGCCCAGGCAACCTCAGGCTGGACCCAAAATTCAATAATTTTTAAGTTGATAATTTTTAAGTTGATAATTTTGTATGGACCACAAATCATATTATAAATACCCAAATGGACGTTGGCAGAAAAAAGTTCCCCACCCTATTTGGGGTGGTTACATGGGTTCAGTTTGTGAAAATTCATGCTTTGTGAACATTCCTATATGCTGTACTTTGGTAATTCAGTTATTTTTCAAACATATGCCAACATGTATTAAAATGAAAGTTTAGATAAAAATTTCTATCTTGCATAATATTTTTGTTAACTCTTAGAACATGTATGACAAGTGATAATGCAATTTGTATTTTATTCTGGGTGTTGATGCTGTGGACTCCAAATGATCCGTCCCTTAAGAAATCTGTTTTCTTTATCCTGAAATATTTTCCTTTCTTGGCAGTGGTTCCAGCTGTAGCTTGGCTGCTGGTCTTGAGTCGCTGGGGCTAACAGATATTAGAACACTGGTTCGATTAATGTGCTTGGCCGCAGCAGGGAGAGCTGGCCTCTCCACCAGCCCTTCTGCCATGGCAAGCACCTCAGAACGCTCACGAGGTGGGCACAACAAGGCCAACAAGCCTATCTCTTGCCTGGCCTATCTGAGCACCGCGGTGGGATGTCTGGCATCAAATACACCTAGTGCTGCGAAGCTGCTGGTGCAATTGTGTACACAGGTAAGCTAGTTCCAGTGCTTTCCCTGTTGTCCTGCTTGTCTACTACTGATTCTTGAAGAGCTTTTTGAAATTAAAGATTTTTGTTCCAAAATTGTATGTAATAATAATTAAGCCTGTTTATTCCAATTGCCTCTTCAGAACTTGATTTCTGCTGCAACAGGTGTAAATCTAACCACAGTTGATGATCCAATTCAGCGAAAATTTCTACCCAGCTTTCTTCGAGGAATTGCTGAAGAGAATAAGCTTGTAACCTCTCCAAACTTTGTTGTAACTCAGGCCCTTGTGGCATTACTAGCAGATAAAGGGGCCAAACTGAGACCTAACTATGATAAGACAGAAGTTGAAAAGAAAGGTAAGCTTCATCCTATTTAAATGCAAGGTCTTCTGATCAACTTGATTAATGTTTTTTAAAAGTGTGTTTTGGGGTTGTTATGTGTAATAAATAAAATACAGCTCTTTAAGTTTAGAATATAAAAGAAGTGCATAAATACTGTGTAAATGGAAATAAATATTAGACAATGTACCAAATTAGTTTAATTGTAGATTATGGTTTGAGTCACCATAGATAAAAATCCTAGTATATTTCTTTAACAAAATTTAGGTAAATATAATGTTATTTTTCTCTTTGTCTTAAGATGATAACCCTTTGATTAACCCTTACTTAATCACTACTATCTCCCCTTCTCTCTATCCAGGGCCGTTTGGCCCCAGAGAGAAAGACTTTTGAAATCATTGGCCTAGTCCCTTGACTAACTGTTAAGATCACTTTTGATCAAAAGTCAGAATGTTACTTTTAAAGGAATGCTGCCTCTGCCTTGACCTACAAGTTATTTCTGCTGCTTTCTCAGGCTATTGTGTCTTTACAGTAGATTGTTGACTGATGTATAATTAAATGTTCTCTTGCAATGAACTAGATTTATTGTAGAATTTGATATGCGATAAATGCTTTGTATGTTATATGCGTATCTTAGTGGCATGATTGCTTAAGAAAGTGCTAATTCTTAAAAGATATGGGTTAACCCATTTTTGTTTGTTCACTACTGCCAGCTCTCACCTGGGCATCATTTCATTGTTTTGTTTAAGCAGGTTTAATTGCCCAATTGTATGCCCATCCTTCCTATGATCCTTCTGCTGTAGGCCCTCTGGAGCTGGCTAATGCCCTGGCAGCCTGCTGCCTGTCCTCCAGGCTGTCCTCACAGCATAGGCAATGGGCTGCTCAACAACTTGTGCGCACTCTTGCTGCACACGACCGTGACAACCAAACTACTCCACAAACGCTCGCTGATATGGGAGGAGATCTCAGAAAATGCTCCTTTATCAAGCTGGAGGCTCATCAGAACAGAGTATGTATTTTGCATATAAAGTGTGTTAATCACCTTACGTAAGATAAAATAGTCTGCCCTTCTCAAAGGACTCAAAGTTGAAGTCTTGGTGTTTCTTTCTCTCTGCCCACTCCATGTCTGTCTGTCTGTCTCTCTCATATGCACACACATGCAAGTACACATTTACCAAGATTTTCTTGGCAGTTACCAACTCTACTTTCTCTGTATGCTAGGTTGATATAAATAGTGTGCATCTCGGAGTATCAGATCAGGAATGAGAAGAAAACCAGAAGAATGGCTTCACAAAAGATGCGGGCTTTGGGGATGCTGCTGGGATGCATCATGTTAAGCTGCCTCTTTTGATGCTGGCACCCCATACTGGAGTACTAGGTTGGGGTCTCAGTTTCTCCTGATCCAGCTCCCTGCTAACGCACTTAGGAAAGCAGCAGAGAATGGCCCAAGAACTTGGGTCCCTGCCACTCAACGTGGGAGCCCGGGATGAAGTTCTTGGCTCCTGGCTTCAGCTTGGCACAGTGTTGGTTGATGCAGCATTTGAGGAGTGAACCAGTGGATGGAAAATCTCTGTCTTATTCTCTCTCTTTCTCTCTCATGCTCTGCACTTCAAATAAATAAGTCTTTTAAAAGAATAATGAAGGCTTACACCTGCAAGAAGAAAGGAAACTGATCTCTTATTCTAATGCGCTGAACCTTTGAGCAGTGTGACAAGTACATTTAGAAAAGAAAGACAAAGACGGAACTATGTTACTTAATTTTCAAATAACTTCTTAGCCTGTGTTGTATATTTATAGAACATATAGATGTGTTAATTTATAGTTTATTGAGGCCGGCGCTGCGGCTCACTAGGCTAATCCTCCACCTGCGGTGCTGGCACCCCGGGTTCTAGTCCCAGTTGGGGTGCTGGATTCTGTCCCGGTTGCTCCTCTTCCAGTCCAGCTCTCTGCTGTGGCCTGGGAAGGCAGTGGAGGATGGCCCAAGTGCTTGGGCCCTGCACCCTCATGGGAGACCAGGAGGAAGCACCTGGCTCCTGGCTTTGGATTGGCGCAGCGTGCCGGCCGTAGTGGCCATTTGGAGGGTAAACCAACGGAAGGAAAACCTTTCTCTTTGTCTCTCTCTCTCACTATCTAACTCTGCCTGTCAAAAAAAAATTATAGTTTATTGAATTAAGTGGACATTTAGTCAAGATTTTAATAGGTCTCAGATAATTCAAATGAGTATGATCATAGTACTTAAAAGCTATTCTTCAAATAGCTATATATTTGCAAGCCATTTAGACAAGAGTGAGACCACATATATTGCATTATAAAATGGATACTTTTACACTTTCATGGTAGAATTTTTTAATTTGGTAGAACTTTCTCAAGTGATAAAATTGTATCAAAACTTGTTCAAATATCATTGGACTTTTTTCAATTTTTCTAGGTAATGACATGTGTGTGGTGCAATAAAAAAGGTCTCTTGGCTACAAGTGGCAATGATGGCACCATTCGGGTGTGGAATGTTACCAAAAAGCAGTATTCACTGCAGCAGACCTGCGTGTTCAATCGACTGTGAGTGCTGCATCACTTGTGTAATATAGAAAATAAAAACAGAATCCAAGACCCATCCTGGCTGTGTTGATGTAATCAGATTGTCACTGAATTAAAAATTTTTTCTCTTTGAATTGTATTTCTATATTTACAATGGGTTTTTAACTTTCTAGGATAGTAATTCAGAAAATATACTTTTAAACTATACTTAAACTTACTTAGAATTAAATCATGGGCTACTATCAAATAAATGTTCTGTTATATAAAATTGTAGGCTAATTTTCCATTAGTATTAAAAGGTTATTTAGGCAATAGAGTAATTATATTGCTTCTTTACCAGGATATAGCATTTTTTATAATATAGGCATTATACCAGCTGTAGGTATTTCTTTCCTGAAGCTTCCCTGAAGGTTAGCCAAATAGGAATTGGTATACTCTCAATAATAGCTGTGTGTACAACCCATACAAAATCTGAATTTTTTTGGTTGACAAGTCATACACCTATTAATTGAGCAATAGTCTAAACATATATTTTGTGATTCTACATTTTTCACATGATGACAAACACTAGCTAATGTATAATTATCAAGTGTTGGTAACCATGCTTTGAAATGGAAAAATCTACTATTGGATGCTCTGGTCTATATGAAACCCTCATTGTGAGGTTTGCATTTGAATTTGTTTTTGGATGATAAAGGTAGAATTCCATGCATGTCTGTTGTATTCCAGGGAAGGGGATGCTGAGGAAAGCCTGGGATCCCCCAGTGATCCAAGTTTCTCGCCTGTTTCCTGGAGCATCAGTGGGAAGTATCTGGCTGGGGCTTTGGAAAAGATGGTGAATATCTGGCAAGTTAATGGTAAGAACCATGTAAATAACAGTATATTGCTGAAGCTGCTTTTTAATCCTTTGCGTTAGCCTTCTGAGTCCAAACAATATATTTCTTTGCCTTGAAACTCATAGACTACTCAGCAACTGTGAAAATCTTTGCATAACGTGGTTTTAGAGAGGATGTAACTCATCTTTCTAGGCGTTTCAACTAACCTAGTGTTGTAAACTAAAAATTCTTTTTCATGTACCATTAAGCATTCGGAGAATGACTTGAGGAGAAGTAGCAACCATTTGTGTTTAGGCACTGTAATCTTTTGAATGGTTTGAAGCATTTCTGTTATTTATTTCACAAGTACACATTCTCATCAGTTTTTGTTGTACCACTCTAGAAAGTAAAAATGATTTATGCTTAATAATATTTTCCTTCTATTTCACAAATTTCACAAATAGCCTTAATTATAGGTAAATTACTTATATTAATTTGATTTTCAGTAATTATTAGAAGAGGACTTAAGTGTTTGATATTTGTACACTGAAAATTTTCCTTTTCTCTGTTTTCTACAAATATTATTGTCCTATTAATACTTACAGATTAGCCTGTTAATCTGATTATCATATGAGGGTACTTCAAAAAGTTTGTGGGAAATGAAAAATGGAATTAGAAGATAAGGTAGGGCAGACATTTAGCCTATCAGATAAGACATTGCGTCCACATTGGAGTACCTGGGTTTGATTACTGACTGACTCCCAATTCCAGATTCCTGCTACTGCAGACCCTGGGAGGCAGCAATGATAGCTCATGTAATTAGGTTCTTGCCATCTATGTGGGAGACCGGGGTTGAGTCCCTGGCTCCTAGCTTTGGTATCAGCTCAGCCCTAGGTATTGGAGGCATTTGATGAGTGAACCAGTGAATGAGACCTCTTTCTGAAACTTTATTTGTCCCTCTCTCCCTCTGTCTCTCAAGTAAATGCATGCACACACTTGTTTGTTTGTTTGTTTGTTTTTTAAGATAAGCTTGGGGCAGACCTTGTAGTGCAGTTAATTAAGCTGCTGCTTTTGGAGTGCCAGTTTGAGTCCTTGCTGCTTTGCTTCCTATCTGTCTTTCTGCTGGCACATCCTGTCAGACAGTAGATGATGGCTCAACTGCTTGGGCCTCTGCTACCCTCATGGGAGAGCCAGATGGGATTCCAAGCTTATGGCTTCACTCTGGCCCAGCCTTGGCTATAGCAACAATTTGGGGAGTGAACCAGCAGAAGGCAGATTTCTCTCTTTCTCTCTCTCTCTCTCTCTCTCTCCCCCTCTCTCTTTCTCTCTTTCTCTCTTTTTCTCTCTCTCTTTCAAATAAATAGTTATTTTAGTCTAAAAAAATCTTGAAATCCATATATAAGGTTTTTTATAATTCTCATTTTGCATGAACTTTTTGAAGACTCCTAGTATGTAATACATAAATGAAGGACCTAAGGGGCCAACGCCATGGCATAGTGGGTAAAGCCACAGCCTGCGATGCCAGCATCCCATCTGGGTACCAGTTTGAGTCCTGGATGTTCCACTTCTGATCCAGCTCCCTGCTAAGGCACCTGGGAAAGCAGCAGAGGATGGCCCAAGTGACTAGGCTCCTGCACCCACATGGGAGACCAGGAAGAAACTCCTGGCTTCAGCCTTGCCCATCCCTGGCTGTTGCAGCCATTTGGGGAGTGAACCAGCAGATGGAAGACCCCTTTCCCCCTTCTCTCTCTCTCTCTCTCTCTCTCTCTCTCTCTCTCTCTCTCACTATGCCTTTCAAATAAATAAAATCTTTAGAAAAAAGAGAAAAAACGGGTCCTTCCTTTGCAGATTTATTCATTAGAGGGCTATTACAAAATTGAGGACTGCTTTGAGTGTGTATTATAATTAATTAGTATTTATTTTTTTAAAGAATTAAATAATAATTAGTTAACATATTCTCCCTGTTTAGGAGGAAAAGGATTAGTAGACATTCAGCCTCACTGGGTATCTGCACTGGCTTGGCCTGAAGAGGGCCCAGCTGCAGCCTGGTCAGGAGAGTCTCCGGAGTTATTGTTGGTGGGCCGGATGGATGGGTCTCTAGGACTGATTGAAGTTGTTGATGTGTCCACCATGCACCGTCGAGAATTGGAGCATTGCTATCGGAAGGATGGTAAATGACTGCATTTGTGTCTAGTTAAAGAAGTCCCTGCAAATCAAATAGACTTACCTTTGAAAACTACTGAAAGAATATTAGTTTTGGCTTTGTTTTCTATATATTCCAGTTGGTGTTTCATTTTAATTAGTTACTGAATTCAAAGATATTTCTCTCCTAACTGCCACCACTACACTTTTCTGTTGAAATGAGATTTAATGTTATATATTAGTCATTAATGTTAGATATTAGTTATTGTCCTTCATGTGAGCCACTTAACATTTGTAGCAGGCTTCCAGTTTCCTTTGGAAAGTTAAGACTGCCCAAGAGGAAAAAAGAGAATAATCATTGATAGAGATGAATTTGTTAACAAAGGAGTTAAATTGAGGAAAGGGGTGAGGAGAATGGAGAAGGGAAATTCCTGGTCTGACAAGAAATAGTAGGAAGTCTACTTACGTAGACTATGTTCTCCCTGTGTGCCTTTGATAGGCATCTTAGTAGATAGTTTTTCTTAGTTGTGGGGAATGGGGTAATTCAGAGGTCATAGTACCTGCTTACAGGGCTCTCTTAGCAAAATAGAGTTGCATTTTTTGGTTTAGTTTTTTTAAAAATATATAATACCTGCACAAGGTTTAAAATTAAAGTTTTAAAAGGTATACAGTGAAAAATCTCTCCCATCCACTCAGATCCAGTACTCCTCCATTCTGCCCTCACAGAAGAATACTGTCCTTACATGCTTTGTAGCCTTTTGGTGTTAACTTAGATAAAGAAGGAATTTCGAGCATAGATTGTTACAATAGGATGCTTGTTAACATCTGGAGAGACACTGTGTAGGGGTCGTAAACAAGCAGAAGGGCCAGGGGATGTTCTGTTTATGGCTTATCTGACCTCTCATTTTCATGGTAGATTCTGGTCCCAAAGACAGAACCTGGCATAGGGTCTTAAAAACAGTGAGAGAATTCAATTTTTTGTCAGATTTTGTTTTATACATGCTTTTGTTTTTATGTTGGTAATTGTCATCCTTCTGCTTTTACATGTAGACTCTTTAGCATTTATTTAAGTGTGGTCTTGTGGTGATGAATTTCCTTAGATTTTGTTTATCTGAGAATTTGTTTTTCCTTTAATAACCATTTAATAAAAGAATGAAAGTTTAAAAATGAGATAGTCTTTGTCACTTAGAAATCACATGACTTTTGTGGAATCCCCACTAATGGCTTACATTTTGTGTGGATACACTAAAGAACTCTCTGGAAACTTAATTAGCAGTGGTTGCAATTGCATTTTTTTTTTAAGTCTTTGTCTTTTAAGTCAGAAAATGACAAGTCTCTATTATTCTCTTTTAAATCATATTAGTGTCTGTTACTTGCATTGCTTGGTTCAGTGAAGACAGACCATTTGCAGTGGGATACTTTGATGGAAAATTGTTGCTGGGAACAAAGGAACCGCTTGAGAAAGGTGGCATTGTCCTAATTGATGCACATAAGGTAAAGACAACTTTCCCAAATGGTGACTTCTTGAATTTTAAAAAACTTTAATCGACACATAATAATTGTACATATTTATGGGTACAAAGTAGTATTTCTATACATATATAATGTGTAATGATCAGATCAAGATAACTGGTATACCCGTCACCTCAGACTCATTTCTTTGTTCTGGGAACATTCAAAATCCTCTCTACTAACCATTTGGAAATATATGATTATTTGTTGTCAGCCACATTTACTGTATTGTGCTAAAGAACATTAAAAGTTATTCCTCTTCTCCAGCTGCACCCCTCTACCTGTCCTCCCTCCAGTCCCCTTTCCATACTTACCAGCCTCTGGTAAGCACTATTCTATTTTCTGCTGCTATAAGATCAATTCTTTTAGCTTCCACAAATGGGTGAAAATGTGTGGGATTTGTCTTTTTATACCTGGCTTATTTCGGTTAACATTGATGTCCTCCGTCTTTATCAGTGTTGCTGCAAATGACAAAATTTCATTCTTTTTATGAAATAATATTTTATTGTGTATATATATACCACATTTTTTCATCCATTGATGGACACCTAGGTTGAATCCATATTTTGGCTATTGTAAATCTACTACAATAAACATGGGAAAGCAGATGGCTCTTCAATGTACTGACCTCATTTCCTTTAGTGTACTCAGTAGTGAGATTACTAGAACATATGGAAATTCTATTTCTAATTTTTTGAGTAGCCTCCAGTACTCCTCCCTTCTGCCCTCACAGATGAATACTGTCCTTACATGCTTTGTAGCCGTAATGTTTTCCATATGGCTGTACTGATTTACATTTCCACCAACAATGTATGAGAGTCCCCCGTTCTCTGCATCCTTGTTAGTATTGGTTATTTTTTTTTTTTTGATAATAGCTATTCTTACAAGTGTAAGGTGGCATCTCATTGTGATGTTGATTTACATTTCTCTTATGATTAATGTTGTCAAACATTTTTTCACATACTTGTTGGCCTTTTGTGTATCTTCTTTTGAAAAATGTCTATTCAGATCATTCGCCCATTTTTAAATTGGATTATTTGCTTTTTGCTGTTGCATTTCTTACAGATTCTGGATAATAATATTATCAGATAAATAGTTTGCAAATATTTTCTTCCATTCTGTTGGTTGTCTTTTCACTCTGTTGATTATTTCCTTTGCTGTACAGAATCATTTTAGTTTGATGTGATCCCGTTTGTCCATTTTTGCTTTTGTTGCCTGTGCTTTTGTGGTCATACCTAAGAAATCTCTGCTTGGACCAGTGTCCCAAGGCATTCCCCCTGTGTTTTCTTCCAGCAGTTTCTTAGTTTCTGGTCTTAAATATACATCTTTGATCCATTTTTAATTGATTTTGTATATGATGAGAATTGGCCAGGAGTATGTATGTGTGTGTATGTACACTTAGATTCATTCTTCTGCATGTGGATATCCAGTTTTCACAGCACTAGTTATTAAAGAGATGGTCCTTTCTCCAATGTATAAATATATTGATGGTGTCTTTGTCACATAAATCAATTGGCTGTAGATACATGCATTTATTTCTGGATTCTTTATCTGTTCTATTGGTCTGTAGTTCTATATTTATGCCAATTCCATACTGTTATGATTATTATATAATCATTATATATTATTATATATAATATATTGTAAATATTTTATAATACATCTTCTATATTATACATATAATATATAATATAAATATAATGCATGTATTATATTACAGTACATGTAACATATTATATATTTTATTTAATATAATATATTATGTGTTATAGTATACTGTATATTGTATATCATAATATATTATATATAATATTATATATAATGTATCATTATAATTATATATATTATATATAACTTTGTAGTATGTTTTTAAGTCAGGTGTTGTGACACCTCCAGCTTTGTTCTTTCTGTTTAGGATTACTTTGGCCATTAGGGTCTTTTGTGGTCCTCTGCAATATTTTAGGAGTGTCAAATATTCCATATTCTGGTGATAAGAGTATGTATTCTGTGGCTGTTGTGTGAATATTCTGTAAATGTGGGCCAGTGGACAGCAGGTCAAGCTGTTGCTTGAGACTCTGGCATCCTATCTGAGTGCCAGTTTGACTCCCAGATGCTCTACTTCCAATCCAGCTGCCTGCTGATATACCTGGGAAAGCAACAAAGGATGACCCAAGTACTTGGGGCCTTGCCACCCACATAGGAGACCTGGATGAAGCTCCTGGTTCCTGGCTTCTGCCTGGCCCAGCCTCAGCTGTTGGAGCCATCTGGGAAGTGAACCAGCGGATGGAAGATCTCTGTCTCTCTCTTCCTCTCTCTCTCTGTAACTCTGCCTTTCAATTAGATAAACAAATCTTTTTTAAAATGTCTTTTAGTTCCATTTGATCTGTAGTATAGATTTTAAACAAATTGATTAATTAATTTAGTATATTTGAAAAAGAAACAAAAAGAGTCCCCAGGCCATTACCAGGGAACTGGATTAGAAGTGGACCAGCCAGGACACCAACTAGTGCCCATATGGGATGCCAGTGTTGCTGTTGGCAGCTCGCTACCCCACAACATCACTCCCAGTCTGTATCTTTTAATTGGAAAATCTAATCTATTTACATTCAAGGATATTATTGATAGTTAACAACCTCCTACTGTCATTTTGTTAATTATTTTCTCATTGTTTTATATAGCCCTTGTCCTTTCTTCTCTTACTGTTAGTCTTTGTGGTTTGATAGTTTTTTTTAGTGATAAGGTTTGATTCCTTTCTCTTTCTCATGTTTATTTACCACTGAATTTTATACTTCAGATGTTTTCATACTAGTAGTTACTGTCCTTTCACGTCTCGATGTAGCACTCCCTTAAGCATTTCTTGTAAGGGTGGTCTAGTTTGTGAAATCCCTCCATTTGTACTTTTCTGAGGCTGTCCTTACATCTCTGGCTTCTCTGAAGGATAACTTTGCTGGGTGTAGTGTTCTTGGCTGGAAGTTTTTTCTTTCAGCACTCTGAATGCTTTATCCCATTCACCTGACTTTCAGGGTTTCTGCTAAGAAATCTGCTATTAGTCTAATGGAGATTCTCTATATAAATTTTCCCTTGCTGCTTTTAGAATTTTCTCTTTGTCTTTGCCTTTTGACAATTTTATTACAATGAGCCATGAAATCCAGGATAGAGTCTAATTGAGTCCCTTGAGCTTCACGGATCTAGATATCACTCTTCATCCAAAGTCTTGAGATGTTTTCAGCTATTGTTTTATTAAATGTGCTTCCTGTGCCTTTCTCCACTGTTGACACATTTTATAAATTTTCTTTTCTCTAGGGTATTTTTAGAGAATTATGTGTTCTCTTGGAGGTGCTGTGTTTTCTTCTTTATTTCATGTTACATGTGTCCCTGCATTGACATTTGCTTATCTAGTGCAGCAGTCTCCTTTTCCACTTTTACAGAGTTTCTTTGGGTTTTTCCAATAGGGAGAGGCTTTCTATTGTGGGCGGGTGCTGGCTTGTTTGGATATGGTACATTAGCTTCAGTCCTGGATGGCCTCAGTAGTGTGATCTCTTACAGTTCTTTGGCTATAATCCTCTTCAGTGCTGTTATGGTTAAATTAGTGGCATCAACTGAGGCTGTTTATAGTGGCATGGGGCGATATTGCTGCAAGTGGGAATGCTTCCTGTCTGACTGTTAAGTCCTTACAGGGTTATAGGCTCTCTGGTAGACAAGGCTACTGTCTGGCTGGTCATAGGCACATGGGGATGTGTCAAGCTGGCTGGCTGTGTGGCAGGCTCAATGGAGGGGACAGAACCACTGCCTGATTGGCTATCAGGCCAGGTTTCTTGGTGTTACAGGATGACTGGTAGTACAGCAGGCTCTCCAGAGGACAGGGCTACCGCTTGGCTGGCTAATCAGGCTGGGCCCTGGTACCTGCAAGCCACTGACTGTGTGTCACCTTCCCCTCTGAGCAAGTCCACCTGTTACTGGGGGATAGGACACCAAGTGATTAGAGGCTGGGGTGTCAGCCTTTCTGCTGGGTCTAGGCTGTGAGTATCTTGATGATGTTGCTGCAGCTGCCCATGTTAGCATGATGGAATAATCATGAGAGTGGAGGTATATTATGACTACTAGCTACCAGGGGAGCATGCTGGGTCAAGTTTCAAATGAAAATAGCAGCTTAGGTCATGAAAGGATGGTGGTTGTGTAAACTGGGCTCCTAGTTCATGTCAATATAGCTGTGTGGACTTCTGGGCAACTCTCCAAACTGTCCAGGGCCTGTGAGTGCTGGCAGAGTCTCCAGAGTATGTCTGCAGTGGTAGTGGGAACTGTTGGGGATCTCTAACTTACTTTTCCCTACAAGGGGAAGTCTGACGTGGCTCTGAGCTGATCTGGGTTGGAAAGACAGTATAGGAGGAGTAGCCTGCCTCAGTCTCCTCTCTCTGGTGTGATCTTGGGATTTGTGCTCCTCAGGGATGTCCCTGCTCCTCTCCAGTATACTTCCTCAGTTATTCCAGGTAGTGTAGTTGTTTACTCCCTGTTGTCTTTTTTTGTAGGGACATGAGCAGCAGGCAACTCTATTCAACCATCTTGTTTTTCTTGATTGTTCCTGTAGTATTGCTTGATACTAGTTCCTTTAAATTTTTTTTACATCAATCACTTATGATTTCATGTTGCATACATAAAATCTTTGGATTATGTATGTTCACAGAGAACTGTATGTAAAAGGCCATCAAGTCAGGAAAGAAGTGAAACCAAAAAAAGTGAAATAGGAACACACTGGAAATAGGAACAGAGTATCTCCTAATAATACTAGGAATTCAACAAGGAATGATTCCTTTACCTTATACAGATGTTGCCAGTTCTGACGTTTATAGGACCTTCTAGGCTGGTAACATGCAACCAAGAGTTGGAAAATATGGAGGAGAGTAAAAAAAATTAGAAGACTGCAGTGACCACAGCCATATATAAATGCAAAACATGTCCCATATTCTGTTAAGTGTTTGCTGGTTTGGTGTGAAGGGCACTTTATTAGAAATTTTTCCTTTTCATATGGTAATGGTTATCATTCAATAAAAACAACTCTTAATAAATGCAAATGTTAATGAAAGATATCCCTTTTAAGTACTTCATAATTCAACTAACATTTATTAATCTTTGACTATAGCAAATACCTTAATGCAGACTATCTATTAAAAGGGTGGGTTGGCTTAGTAATTGACAATATGTCAGTATCTAATTTACATAAAACTCATTTCAAAATAGTTGAATTTAAACTATTGTTGAATTTAAAGTATTACCTTGTGAAGGAACCATTACTCTGATTTTTTTTCTGTCTCTACCATTGTAAGGATACCCTTGTTAGTATGAAGTGGGACCCAACAGGGCATATTCTTTTGACATGTGCCAAAGAAGAGAATGTGAAACTCTGGGGACCTGCTGCAGGATGCTGGCGCTGTCTCCATTCACTCTGCCATCCGTCTATTGTAAATGGCATTGCTTGGTGCAGTCTTCCAGGGAGAGGATCCAAGTTGCAGTTACTGATGGCTACGTATGTCATTATGTGTGTGTGCATGTGTGTCTTAACTTTTATACTAGTACGGAAGATTATTTGCATGAAGTATGGCTTCTTGGTATGGCCAGTTACTGTTCTTATAATCTGTAATACCATAAGATCACATCAGATAAATACAGGGTGGTTTTCCAGTGTGAAGTTTGGTTATATAATCTCTTTATCTGGGTGTAATATTGTTAGAATATTGATCCCTAGTACAAATACATTTTCAAAGTATAGTAATTCTATCAGGACCTAATTTATAACTATTCAAAAATATTTTACTTGCTTCTGCATTTTGGCATGCTTTGATTTTATGTGATCAATTTTTTTTAAGTGGCTGTCAGAGTGGCTTAGTATGTGTTTGGCGTATTCCACAAGACACCACACAGACCAGTATGACTAGTTCAGAAGGATGGTGGGACCAGGAATCAAATTGTCAGGTAATATTCTGATATTTTTTAAGCTCTTACCTGAAACTATAGAAAAGTATATATCATCAAAGTTATTTTGCCTTGATTATTAAGATCCCCACTACCATATACAAAAGGGCAAGATCCATTAGGAAAATGTAAATAATTGCCATTCTTTGTGTGTTCTCTGAAATAACTTTTTTTATAAGTCACCTGCAACATAGCTGTTTGTTATGATAGTAGCAGTTAAAATTGATACTGTAGGCAGACAGTGAAGTGGGAGCACCTTCTACCAGAGCATTTCTCCTACTGATGCCAGAATTCCATCTATGAAAAATGATCTTTCTCTGAAACAGAAGTTACGCATTTAGGTGCTTACAGAACCATCTAGATATGTATCAGAAGTTCATGAAGCTAGGAGTTGGAAAGTGTGGAGAAGATGAAAAAGACAAAAAAATGCTACTATCATAATAATCACCACTCAGTATGTTTTGAGTAACTCATCTTAACAATTATGTTGTAGGTGACTTATAAAAAAAAATCAAGCTATTTCAGAGAACGCACAAAGAATGGCAATTATTTACATTTTCCTAAAAAAAAAAAAAAGCCAAGAAGTGCACATGCTTCCTGTAAAGGGCCCAGCTGCCACAGCGCTGGTTGTCATCCTTCAGAACAGACTCTTGTTAGTGATTGTCCTAAGTCTTAAAATAGAAGTCAGAAGTCCTGTGTAAAATCTCCCAGTATTAAACATTGGTGCCTGCTTAAAATTCTGAGTGGCCAGCCAAACTGAGCTACCTCCCAGTTTACAGTCTCTGTTGCCTCTGCTTTGTGATACAAATACCCTTGGAAGAAATATATTTTCCATTATCTTTGGGTGAATGAATACATCTGGTATTATGCTGTGTTGTAACTGAAAGAAGAGGGAGTTTAGAGCAGAACTGGGTGAATAGGGAGGGGAGGGATACCCAGTGTACTGAAGGGAGGAAAGTATCACAGATGTGGAGGTGCACATAAATCTGGTTTGCTGTTTGCACTAGAAAGTAGCTCTGTGGACAGGCCTTTCCTATCTCACTTTTGAAACCCATAGAGCAAATGGGTAGATTGGACACTACGTGACAGAATCATTAGTCAATAAAGGGAAAAACCCATCCATATAGAGTCAGATTGTGCAGGTCACAAGTGCTGGGCGGGGGAGGGATAAGCAAGAAAGTTACTTAAACTAAAGCCAAAATTTCAAAATAACTGGTTATACAGTAGAAGTCAGAATTTTCTGTCTCCAAGGGATATTTGGAACTTTGAAATGTAATCGCATCTGCCAGTTTGAAGAGCAGAAAACTAGTTTAGAAACGTATCCAAAAACTAAGATTCAACTTCAGCAAAGAAGAGCCAGACTGATGTTTTATTATTTATTCAATCAGATTAATGTTGATGAGAATTGTCTCCCTCCCACACCAACTTTATGTACTGAAATATAAAATTTCTAAGGATGAATTGTGAATCTTGAACCTATAAATTTTAAAATCACAACATGTGTTAAAAATAATCCATTGCAGGATGGCTGTAGGAAGTCAGCGGGCGTCAAATGTGTTTATCAGCTCCGGGGACACATCACTCCTGTTCGCACCGTGGCCTTCAGTTCTGACGGCTTGGCCCTGGTGTCAGGTGGACTCGGTGGGCTCATGAACATTTGGTCTTTAAGGGTAAGAACATAGGTTTTATTTTTTTTTTTAGGAATATGTTTACATTAACTTAAATATATGATTAAATATATATGATAAAAAATTAACCAATCCTAGAAATGCTTTATGTAATACTATCTGGAATACTAACAAAACTCCTTTCAAAGCCCTGCTGTCCAGTTTAATTTACTGATAAGTATTTCTAAAGTGAACTAGGCTCTCAAAAATTGGGTAGTAGGTACACGTCAGGTTTTTCAGATGAGGAGACGGGACACGGGAGCATCCATTCTAACAGTGTGTCACTGGATAGCTATGCGTTCCCACTTTTATTTAGAGGGTACCAGCAGGTCTACAAGGCAACAGGCACATAGGCAAGGTTATACATCAACTTAAGGATTTGCGTAAAGGAATTTGATCTGGTGGTCTAAGATAGGGATTAGAGCCATGTTGTCAATCTTCAGAGACAAGCCCATTTATTTGAAAAGCAAAGTAATAGGGAGGGAGCAAGGGGAAGTAAGAGAGAGATCTTCCATCCGTCCTCTGGTTCACTCCCCCAAATGTCCCCAATGGCCAGGACTGGGTGCCTAGAACTCCGTCTAGGTCTCCCATGTGAGAAGCAGGGTCTCAAGCCATCACCTGCTGCCTTCCCGGGCACATTAGCAAGGAGCTGGATCAGAAGCAGAGCAGCCAGAACTTGAACTGGCACTCTGATAAGGGATGTCTGCATTGCAAGCAGAGGCTTACAGCACTGTGCTGCAGTGCCTGCGCTGTGGCGTAGCAGGTAAGGTCACCGCCTGCAGTGCTGGCCTCCCATATGGGTGCTCCACTTCCAATCCTGCTCTCTGCTATGGCCTGGGAAAGCAGTGGAGGATGGCCCAAGTCCTTGGCCCCCTGCACCCACATGGGAGACCCAGAGGAAGCCCCTGGCTCCTGCCTTCAGATCGGCACAGCTCCGACTGTTGCAGCCATCTGGGGAGTGAACCAGTGGATGGAAGACCTCTTTCTCTCAATCTGCCTCTCTGTAATGCTGCCTTTCAAATAAATAAATAAATCTTTGAAAAAAAAGTCAATGATGCCTAAGGTTAATTAATGAATATTGATAAATATGTCTCATTTTAGGATGGTTCTGTCTTGCAAACTGTTGTAATAGGCTCTGGAGCTATTCAGACCACAGTATGGATTCCAGAAGTTGGAGTAGCTGCTTGCTCAAATAGATCAAAGGTAATACTGCTGTTTTTATATCAAATCATGAGGTATAAAAGTATAGAAATCATAGAATAAGTGCCTCACTTGATGGAGGAGAAACCTGGTGTCCAGAGGGATTATTACTTCTCAAGGTAATGCAACTATTAAGTGACAGAAAGAGAACTCCTGATTTGTAGTCTAATATGCTTTTTCCCCCCTCATCAGTGTATTTGAAATCCAGAACAGTAAAATCATGATCTGTACATCCTCAGTTTTTCTGGAAGAATGATCTCCAATGCACATTCATTCCGAGGACAGTTTCTACACTAATATTTTTTTAAAGATTTATGTATTTGAAAGGCAGAGCAGGCCGGCGCCGTGGCTCACTAGGCTAATCCTCCGCCTTGCGGCACTGGCACACCGGGTTCTAGTCCCGGTCGGGGTGCCAGATTCTGTCCCGGTTGCCCCTCTTCCAGGCCAGCTCTCTGCTGTGGCCAGGGAGTGCAGTGGAGGATGGCCCAAGTGCTTGGACCCTGCACCCCATGGGAGACCAGGAGAAGTACCTGGCTCCTGCCATCGGATCAGCGCGGTGCGCCGGCCGCAGCGGCCATTGGAGGGTGAACCAACGGCAAAGGAAGACCTTTCTCTCTGTCTCTCTCTCTCACTGTCCACTCTGCCTGTCAGAAAAAAAAAAAAAAAAAAAAAAAAAAAGGCAGAGCAACAGAGAGAGGGAGAGACGGAAGGGGAAGGGAGTGGGAGGGAGAGGGAGAGATTCCATCTACTGGTTCATTCCCCAGATGGCGTCAACAGCCAGGTCTGGATCAGGTCGAAGTCTGGAGCCAGGAACCCCATACGGATCTCCCACGTGGGTGGCATGAGCCCAAGTACTTGGTTGCCATCGCTGCCTTCCCAGGCACATTAACAGGAAGCTGGACCGGCAGTGGAATAGTGGGACTTGAACTGCACTCTGATATGGGAAGATGCTAGTGTTGTGAGCAGCAGCTTAGCCTAGCTGTACCACAGTGCCAAAACCCCTGCAATAATTTTTTCTCCCCATAACCCTTTTGTTTAAGAAATACAACTTCATACATTTCATAATTACAACTTTAGAACATGGTTATTCTTCCCACCATACCTACCCTCCCACCCACTCTCCTACCCCTCTTCCTCCTCCTGCTCCTATCCCACTCTTATTTTTCACTAAGATCTATTTTCAATTAACTTTATATACATATGATTAACTCTATGTTAAGAGTTCAACAAATAGTATGGAAAAAAAACTGTTCAACAGTCAAGACAAGGGCTGTTCAAAGTCATTGCTTCTCAAAATGTCAATTTCACTTGTGCAGATTACCTTTTAGGTACTTTATTAGTTATCACAGGTCAGAGAGAACATATGGTATAAATCTTATATGCTTTCTACTATACCCCAAGGCTTTGATTAAAGTGCTTAATTATTGAGCAATTTTATTTATATTGGAAATTAAAAAGTGGATTTTGAGATTTTGCCATGACTTTTGACATAGCACTAAATTATCTTAGAAGAATTTTCCATAAAGAGAAGAACCATCTCAAAAATATTTGGGTCAGAAATACAAAATATACACTTTTAATATTCTAGTGAAAAAATCAGTGGCCCTGCTGTCAAATAATTCTGTGACATGACATTTATCCTACAGTATTACTTTCATGCCCTTAAAGATGACAGTTAGTATTCTGGCTTGATTTACATTCTGTGTGGTAAAACAATGTTAAAATAAGCTCTGAGTCTGCATGAGTAGTCCTACTAGAAGTAAAACATAGGATCAGACCCTACGCATTAGTGGTTTGTGTAGAATAAGCCTTAGAGTCAGTGTGAGAACAGTGCTGCTGCTTTACAGATATGTCCCTCTGTGGACAAAGTACTATTCCCCTGGTGTCCCTGTGGTCATGTCATTTTTCTGAAATAGACTAGATACACTGTCCTGTAATTCTTATGAAATAGCAAATAATTCACATTGTTTATTTAAAAAGAATCAACTGATAGGTAATTCACAAGGTTTGTGATTATTTCTGTTCAGTCATTTTTACCTAGACAACATTTAGAATGTTTTGAAGTTCCGTGTGCATTAAAAATACTGCCTTTTTGCATATAAAGGTGTCCAAAAATGTTTAATGCAATTACTAGAAGGTAATTGAGTGTGTCATGGGTGGTTGGCATATAGCAAATTGGGTGGCGATAGCAGGTTTTTTTTTTTTAAATTTAAACTTATTAATCACATGGCATGATTTATTTTCAACCAGGATGTTTTGGTCGTGAATTGTACAGCAGAATGGGCTGCTGCCAATCATGTTTTAGCAACCTGTAGGACAGCACTGAAACAACAGGGCGTTCTCGGATTAAACATGGCTCCCTGCATGAGAGCCTTTCTGGAGCGGCTGCCCATGATGCTTCAGGAGCAATACGCCTATGAAAAGGTAACTCTTCCACTCATTCACTCACTAGGTACCCATGGTTGCTGGGAGCCTTAAAATCTGAATTACAATTTTTAAATAAGTGTGTAAAATCAGAGGAAAATAATTGGGGCTATTTGGATAAAATCAAATGAAGATAAATCAGGCTGAAAAAATAGTTGTTCAGGCCGGCGCCTTGGCTCAACTTGGCTAATCCTCCGCCTGCGGCACCGGCACCCCAGGTTCTAGTCCCGGTTGGGGCGCCAGGTACTAGTCCCGGTTGCCCCTCTTCCTGTCCAGCTCTCTGCTGTGGCCCGGGAGGGCAGCCGAGGATGGCCCAGGTGCTTGGGTCCCTGCACCCGCATGGAAGATTGGGAAGAAGCACCCAGCTCCTGGCTTCAGATGGACGCAGCGCCGGCCATGGCAGCCATTAGGGGAGTGAACCAACGAAAGGAAGACCTTTCTCTCTGTCTCTATCTCACTGTCTATAACTCTACCTGTCAAATAAAAATAATAAATAAATAAATAAATAAATAAATAAATAAATAGTTGTTTAGTAGTTCTAAGCCTAGTCTTTATTTTTTTTTAAGATTTATCTGTTTATTTGAAAGGCTGAGTTACAGAGAGGCATAGAAAGAGAGAGATCTTCCATCCAATGGTTCATTCCCCAAATGGCCACAATGGCCAGAGCTAGGCTGATCTGAAGCCAGGAGCCAGGAGCTTCTTCCAGGTCTCCCACATGGGTGCAGGGGCCTATCTCCCACTGCTTTCCTGGGCACATTAGCATGGAGCTGGAATGGAATTGGAACAGCTGGGGCTTGAATTGATACTGGCTTTACCTGCTACACCACAGCACTGCCCTTTTTTTTTAAAGTCTTCATTTTTGCTAGCGTAAAATAAATTCATAACCTCCAAATTTTTGTATAGTGTTTATATCACTCCTTTTCAGATTATTTATTCACTACAAACTGTTTATAGTACCTGTGCCTCATAGTGTCATCTTTCCTTTTCCAAGCCATATATCTATTTTTGTGTGAATTTGCCTCCCAAATTTGAGGGGTAGGAATGCATGTGGATGTCAGATTGAGCATCCTCTCCATCTACCAAATGAGTCTTTGTGGGATGTTAGTAGAGAGTTATGACTGAACTGAGCAGCTTCATTGAATACTAGCATAAAGAACTGTAGAATTTGAGTCTGTTGTCCTGGCAGTGGTCCTAAGGGAGTCTCTCCTACCTCAGTAGTCACAGGGTGCGGTCCATGGGCGGAACTCTTCAAAGAGCTGCTGCTGCTTTTTGTTTCTTTTCCTTTCTTTCTTTTGCCACAAGGTACATGAATTTTAATTTTATTTTCTGAGCCACTCAGTCTCACAGAGTTGCTCTGCTATGACTAAGGAATGCCATGAGGGTGGGAAGGATTTTCCTCTAACGGCTACCAGAGCTCTTTTGTTGAAGAAGAAATCTGAGAGGGAACAGGTGTCTGTGGTTTAGTGGTTATCTGTCTGCTTTTTTTTTTTTTAATCAAGAAAAACCGTAGTGACAGTATACTAAATGCAATGTGATATTCTGGATTGGATTCTAGAGCCAAAAAGGGGAGTTAGTGAGAAAATTAAAAGAAGTCCTGTGGTTTAATTAGTATGGTACCAAAGTTTATTTCTTAGTTTTCTAATAAATGTGTCATCATTTTGTCGGATGTTAACACAAGGGGAAGTTGGGTTGCAAATACATAGGAATTCTCTGTATTATCTCTGCAGCTCAGCATAAATCTGAAATGATTTCAAAGCAGAAAGCTTAAAAAGTAGTAAATTTTAAAACCACAATTGTAGTCTGTCAGAATTCAGTAAGTTCATTTGGAATATTTGGCACAGGCTCTTCAACATCGTATCCTTGCATTGTCTCTTAGCCTCATGTGGTGTGTGGCGACCAGCTTGTTCACAGCCCCTATATGCAGTGTCTGGCGTCCCTGGCGGTGGGACTTCACCTGGATCAGCTGTTGTGTAACCCTCCAGTGCCACCGCATCACCAGAGCTGCCTCCCTGATCCTGCCTCATGGAATCCAAATGAGTGGGCCTGGTTAGAATGTTTCTCAACCACCATTAAAGCTGCTGAAGCCCTGACTAATGGCGCACAGTTTCCAGACTCTTTTACTGTTCCAGATCTAGAACCTGTTCCAGAGGATGAACTTGTGTTCCTAATGGTAAATATATAAGAGCTGCTCTTACTTGCTGCTGACAGTGTGTCAGGGGTGTCTGGCATGTTAGCAGACCCTTCCTGAGTATTTGCAAGCTTGAAAAGCTAGAAGCATGCCCTTAGATAAGCTGAAAGTATTTTCTTTCAGGTACTCAAATTTAATCTGATGGCAGGCCTCCATGGTGACAGTGATTGATTATGTAAAAACTGTGAGGCTTTGTAAACCTGCTGGCTCTCAGTGACACAGTCCTTTGCTTTTCCGTTTTCTTTTATCCATTCTTACTAATGATTTATTATAGTAATGCTAATTTAATACTAATATTACCTTATATTAATGCATTAGTTGTATATGTTTTAACATTTTTTTTGGCCAACTTGTGAGATTTGTGCTACATAGATTCTAATTTGTTTGACACTTCAATTGTGTCTGTAGTCAGCATCAAAAATATGAAAGAGCATTCCAGTGGACGTTTGTTCCTAACTATATTTGAAATTGTCCAGCTGTAGTAACTGTGATACAGATAAAATACCTATGTAGATAGTGCAGCCCAGCACTTGTTCCAACAGCCACTTCACTCAGTTAATACTTAAATAAATAAGCCTTTGAATATATAAATATAAATATCATATAAACAGACAAATATGAGCTGATAACGATTATCTAAATATAGAGTATTCTGATCAGAAAATGTCCTTCTTTGCCCATTTGGCCCAAATATGTCATTTTGTGTATGTGGACACTGAAGCCATTGATGAAGTGAATAAAGGGAGATATTAAAAATGCATAAGGTTTGACATGAGTATAAAATTGCTTTTAATTTCTTATTGATATTATGTCTTTTTTTTTTAGAAATAAGACTTAGTTGTTAAAAACAGATAAAATCTTCACTAAACAGGATGTGTCTTTATGTTTATCCTGTCTTGCAGGATAACAGTAAGTGGATTAATGGCATGGATGAACAAATTATGTCTTGGGCAACTTCTAGACCTGAGGTCAGTAAAGATGAAGATAATTATTTGGTGGTTTTCAGTAAATCCTTTTTATTCTGAATGCTTGTGTGTCTGTGCCCTGATGTCTCCCCGAGAGGCTGGCACACACTTGAGCTCAGTACATACTTGTTTGAAGAAATGGAGAAATCTAATTTTGAAATGATCATGGTTTTCCAGGACTGGCACCTGGGAGGTAAATGTGATGTCTACCTGTGGGGTGCTGGCAGGCATGGGCAGCTGGCAGAGGCTGGAAGAAACGTGATGGTTCCTGCTGCAGCTCCATCATTCTCTCAGGCCCAACAGGTAACTGAACCGGTAAAGAAACTGAGAAGAAAATTTGGAACTGATAATTGCAGTTCCTTTGTTGTAAGTAATTTATCATAGGAAAGAGCTTGTTCATTGTGGAGATTTGTTAAACAAAATCATGATGTATACCTTCAAAGTAAGAAGTTTAATTGGCAAATTCCTAAATTTTTATGGCTTCCAAGTGTAATGAATTGATATCATGAAACAGTAGGCCTGCTGAGCATGTGCTTATGGACATTTAGATGCTAGTTAGGAACCACTGATCTCTTTTTGAGTCCATAAACTTCCTCAGATCTTCAGCCAGATTTCATTGACACGTTCCCTTCTCATAATTGAGGTACTGTATTTCCAAACACCTTCTGAAGTCACTGCTTTCTCTTTCATTCTTCTTTACCTTGGCTCATCTCAGATTGTACTATTCTTTTTTGTATATGAGGAGACTTAAAAAGATTAATGGAAAATTAAAAGATAAGTTTAGGTGGCTGGCATTGTGGTGCACTGGGTTAAGCTGCCACCTGTGATGCCAGTATCCCACAGGCTGATTTGAGTCCTACCTGTTCTGTTTCTGATCCAGCTCCCTGCTAATGCATCTGGGAAGGCAGTGGAAAGTGGCCCAATAATTGGGCCCCAGCACCCACACAGGAGACTCAGAGTTCTGGCTCCTGGCTTCAGTCTAGCCCAGCCTCAGCTATTGCAGCCATTAACCAGCAAACAGAAGATCTCTCTCTCTCTCTTTCTCTGTGTCACTCTGCCTTTCAAATAGATAAGTAAATCTTTAAAAAAAAAAAATGTTTATCTAGGGCTGGTGCTGTGGCTCAGTGGGTTAAGCTGCTGCTTGCAGCACTGACATCCCATATGGGCGCTAGTTTGAGACCTGGCTGCTCCACTTCCGATCCAGCTCCCTGCTGATGCTGCTGGGAAAGCAGTGGAAGATGGCCCAAGTGCTTGGGCCCCTGCACCCATGTTGGAGACCCAGAAGAAGCTCCTGGCTCCTGGCTTTAGCCTAAGATCAGGCAGTTGCAGCTATTTGGAGACCTCTCTCTCTGTGCCTCTCCCTCTCTGTAACTCCTCCTTTCAAGTGAATAAATAAATCTTTAAAAAAATGTTTATCTTGATGCAAAAAAGTTAAAAATCATGCATGTAAGGAGTCTTCAGAAAGTTCATGGGAAATGCATATGGGAAAAAAATTATGCATGGATTTAAAAATTTTTGTACCAAAATAAACTTATCTTTTAATTCCATTTTCCATTAACTTTCTCAAGTGTGTTTCTATGTCCCCTCCGGTTTCTGTTTCTTTCCAGCCAGGTCTTTAATAGTTCCCCTTCACCATTTCCTATTTCCTGTTTCTTCTTTTATGTATTTTGTTTTTGATGTAATTGTTTAAATTCTGCACAGTTGGCTGAAATCCCTCTAGATAGCGTGGTTCCAAAGGCTTAGATAAGACTCATACAGCTCGTGGTTAAGCAGACAGTTTTGTAGTAATCAAGGGCTTATAGGAACCCCATAGTTATATCAGCTCTTTCCCTTTAGTAAAAAGAGAAAAGAATTAATCAAAGTATCCTGAGTATGTCTGGGAATAATTTCAAATGTGTACATGTTGAAGCTAAGTAATAAAGTGTAATCACTGGTTTGAAACCCAGGAACTTGTTTTTCCGACAAGGAAGTATGAAGCCCATGAACAGACAAGAAGGCCATTAGAAGAGAATTTTATTGAAAACAGTGAAGAGACAGAAATGCCTACACCTGATAGACTTGGCGGGTGTCTAAATAAAGGACCGAGAACTCAGTCTGCATTCAGACTGGGAATTTTATGGACAGGAGTATGGGTCCCCTGTTTCTTCTCCCCTCTTCGTTCTTCTGGGAAAGTCTGAGTGGGGGATTTTTGGATGTGGATTTCCCCTGAACAGATCCCTCTGGACAAAGCTGGCCATCAGGGTTCACCTACTGGAGAAGGAAATGACTCCTTCAGTCCAGTGGTCCTAACCTCGTTGGACCAGCCGTGTTGTTTCCTCAGTTCAGTGAGGTCCTTTTCATAAAGGACAGGGAGAACACTTGGGCTGGGGGAGGCACACCCAAGGCTGGGTCCTGCTTCCAGAACTTGTTCCCTTGTTCCAATGCACATATATTTATCTTCTTTACAGCTTTTCATTTTCTTCAGCCCCTCTTACACCTACAGGCAAATATCTACCTACCTGCCTAAACAAAAGGATAATATGTATTTAATTGTGTTTTCATACTAGGTCATATGTGGTCAGAACTGTACCTTTGTCATCCAGGCCAATGGCACAGTGTTGGCTTGTGGGGAAGGAAGTTACGGCAGATTAGGACAAGGGAATTCAGATGACCTTCATGTGCTGACAGTTATTTCAGCCTTACAAGGTAAAATTACCCTCAGTTTAAAAATGGTCAAAAACTGTGGTCTAACTGTAGGAATGTTTGCTGTGTTGGAACTTTCCTCAGACCTTACTAGATGAAAACATGTAGGATTTTCACTGTTTTTGAATAATTTTTTAGGCATGTGTATAGTCTTGGTTTCCATATTTTAAGCTATATTATTTTGCCAGTTATTTATCAGAGCAATGTTAGAATTAACTTTTTGAGACTTCCAGATGATAATAAACACATTCTTTAAAATTGCAAAAGTGTAATTAGGTACCTATTAATAGCAGTAGCAATCATGCATGTATGTATTTTATTAACATTAAAAATAAGTTTATATGGAAATCTGCAAGTGAGCTGAAGATTATAAAGGGTGTCAAGGTTCTGTGTGACTTGCAGAAAGAATACCTCTGGAGGAACCACAGCAGGAGCCTCCCTGGCTTTTGACTCTGAAGCCTACAAAGATAACCCAGGTTTTGTTTTTTTAAGTAGAAACATAAAAGATAAAATAACAATGAGTTAAGAACAGATTCCTAAGACTGCTGTAAATTCTTTTCCTTGAGATCTAGTGGGAGGAGTAGAGCAGTAGGAAGGAACAGGGGCTGCTCCTGTCTGATCCTTGTGGTCCCTGGCTCTGGGATCTTGTACAAGCTGCTAGACCTCTTTGTGGCTCAGTTTTCCCAGTTGAAAAAAAAAATGGAAATGTTAGTATCTGCCTCCTAGGTTCTGTGTGAAAATGGGAAATGAGATAAACCAGGTGGAATGTTTATAAGAGTGTCTAGAACATAGTCCTTAGTGGTATAACTGCTGCTGTCCTCGTCTTCCTTGTGATCATCAGGATGTTATGTAACTCCTCCCAGGTATGCTAGCTTATGATTACAAATTTGATTTGAAATTAAATAAATTATTTTTATTTCCACAATAATGTTTTGATGTTTTTTTATTTTGAGGTCATTCTGTAGCAGCTGCAAGTAAAGGGGAATTTTAGCATCCAGTGACATCCATTGGGTTTCTGCTCTGTTCCAGGCTTTGTGGTGACCCAGCTGGTGACTTCTTGTGGTTCTGATGGGCACTCGATGGCCCTGACTGAAAGCGGTGAAGTCTTTAGCTGGGGAGATGGTGACTATGGTAAACTTGGCCACGGGAACAGCGACAGGCAGCGGCGGCCCAGGCAGATCGAGGCCTTACAAGGAGAAGAAGTGGTGCAGGTCAGGCAGGATGTGGATGAGTTTGCCTTTGACATAAATATACGCATTATTGAATAGCATTCTTAAATCGGGACATGATAATAAAATATACAACACAGTCATTAAGAGACACACTATTTTTGATTGTTCAGATTCATTCTTGAGCTCCTCAGAAGTTTGACTAGGCTTTGCTGTTAATGGTGGACTTCTTTTTTTGTACCAGTTGGTTTGCCCAGGCTGGGATGCTCCTGGCCCTCAGACAAAACACTGTGGGGTTTTAGCTCCTGACTCAGGGTACTTGATAGATAAGTGGAAAACTTTGCTCTCAGCCTACCATTTCTGTTAGAAAAAATTGAATTTGTGTGCATTTTCTGGAAAACCAGTTAGTGACTTAAAATAATGTAATACTAGATAGCACCTTAGAGTTTAAAAAGAATTTCCCCATTTATTATCTCATCTACTCTAGGTCATCTGCACACAACTAAAGAGTAGCAACAGTTATTCCAAAGCCTACTGTTGAACTTGATCCTCCTGGGGCTGGTGAGGCAGATTAAACTTGGGGGAACAGAACCACCACTTGGGCAGACAGAATATTCTTATCTTCAAGATCTTGCATTGTCAGTGAAGTTTATATAAATTTTACTGCTATACTAATAGCTGAAAATGACTGGTTCATTTCTTAATATCTCCCTTTAATTTTGTTTCGCCTTGGTTTCCTCTAGATGTCTTGTGGCTTCAAGCACTCAGCAGTGGTGACTTCAGATGGCAAACTGTTCACCTTTGGGAATGGTGACTATGGACGTCTGGGTCTTGGAAACACCTCTAACAAAAAGCTGCCAGAGAGAGTGACTGCACTGGAGGGGTATCAGATTGGACAGGCATGTGCCAGCTGGTTATTGCTTCTCATCTCTCCTGGGTACACTTAGAAACTTTCTGTCAGGAAGACCTAGATCACTAGCTGTACTTAACCTTATGTATATTTTGTTCGATCTAACTGATCATTTTTCATGACGTTTTTCCCGATGTGACTATTCACATTTTAAGTCATTCAGGTTTGTTTGCTTATATGACAAACTAATGGTTTATTTCAGGATGTGAGTGTTCTTTAAACTCCCTCTATAAAGTACTAATACAACTGGCTAGAGCTGTTTACACAGGACAGGTTGTCGTGGCTCCTGTCTGATTGCTTTGAGTTAGATGGTAAAGCTGCAGCATCCCTGGTAGCTGCAGCTGTGGAGCAGTAACTGCCGCTTGTCCTGTACACATTGAATATCTCCTAACTTGGAAGTGAGGTAGCTTTGTCTTTTTTTTTTTTTTTTTTTTTTTTTTTTGTGGACAGTGAGAGAGACAGAGAGAAAGGTCTTCCTTTGCCGTTGGTTCACCCTCCAATGGCTGCCATGGCCAGCGCACTGCGGCCAGCACACCACACTGATCCAAAGGCAGGAGCCAGGTGCTTCTCCTGGTCTCCCATGGGGTACAGGGCCCAAGTACTTGGGCCATCCTCCACTGCACTCCCTGGCCACAGCAGAGAGCTGGCCTGGAAGAGGGGCAACCGGGACAGAATCCAGCACCCCGACCGGGACTAGAACCTGGTGTGCTGGTGCTGCAAGGTGGAGGATTAGCCTAGTGAGCCGTGGCGCCGGCCGCTTTGTCTTTTTCTATATCATTCCTTAGACTGGTGCAAACAAGTATTTTTGAAGTACGTGTACTTTCCCCCGTCTTAATATTCTCTGATTCTAGTTAGCTGTAGATGTCTGAAGAATTTCACTTTGAAGAGAAAAGTTGTTTTTTTCTTGACATTAGGAATTATTTCATGTTGATGCAATTTGGTTAATATTTGTAGGCCCTGAAGCCAATAAAATCTTTGGAAACATAGCCAAGTTTTTCACCGAAGTGGAAAAGAGTCCTTGAAGCAGGCTTATGTGTTTTAGGTCTTGTGATTTCCCTTACTGAATACCCTGTTATCTCTCCAGGTGGCCTGTGGACTAAACCACACTTTGGCTGTGTCAGCAGATGGCTCCATGGTGTGGGCTTTTGGAGATGGAGACTATGGAAAATTAGGTTTAGGGAATTCCACTGCAAAATCTTCACCTCAGGTCAGTATTGCCTTTAATCCAGGTTTTCAGACATTGTAAGTTTCATCTATGTCAGTACCTCTTTTTTACTGGAATTAATTTACCTTTAACATTTTTGCTAATGAATAATGAGCTTTAGAAGCTTCTGTTGCTCATTCTTGACTTTCTAGCCTTCAAGAACCTTGATTTTAAGTGAGCCATTAGTAGCTAAACTAGTTGTAACAATTATGCAAGGACAAGCCTGTCTGTAGACTTGCTGAACAGCTGTAGGACTTGCTCCCATGTGGAGAAGAAAGAGTGAGACACAAACCTCCAGGGTGTCTTGTGAGGGAACCTTGAATAATATGTTGTAACCCTCTGCTTGCAACTGTCCTTTCAGCTTCTTATCACCACCTGATTAGGCAGGTATGCATTTCCTTTTAAAGAACAAGAGAAAGGAAATTCAAGTACATGAACAAAAAAATTAGAAGCTAGGGGCTGCCGTTGTAACATAACAGGTAAAGCCACCGCTTGCAGTGCTGGCATCCCACATGGGTGCAGATTCATGTCCTGGTTGCTTTACTTCCAATCCAGCTCCTTACTAATGGCTTAGAAAAGCAGCAGAGGATGGCCTAAGTGCTTGGGTCCCTGCTACCTTTGTGGGAGACCTGGAAGAAACTTCTGGCTCCTGGCTCTGGCCTGGCCCCAGCGCTGGCCGTTGTGGCTATCTGTGGAGTGAAGCAGCAGATGGAGGATCTCTCTGTCTCTTCTTCTCCCTCTGTAACTCTGACTTTCAAATAAAAAAAAATTTTTTTAAGTAATTTAAAAATTAGAAGATATTATTTGCATTACAGAAAGTTCTAGGCTCTACAGAATTCTGCTTGTCAGTTCTTTTACATGGATTTTCCTGACACATTTAACCAGTAGCATGATTTAGAAGTACTCAATTTATATTCAGTGTCAGATTCACCATCATATATAACCTGTGACGACTTGATAGCTACACTTGTGAATATTCAGCTAGGGATACAGAGAGGCAGAAAAGCAGTTATTACCTCTGAAAGCTAAAAATGTCAAACAGGGAGAAGCCACAGCTTTACATGGCCTTGCAGGGTTCTTTAGAAGGTCATGAGATTCTCTTTTTCTCTGTTGCCCAGAAGGATGCTTCTATTTCATGAAGGTCCTGGGGATTTTAACCACATTTCCCTGCTGTCACATTTTCTCTCCCAAATTCAGTTGATCTGCAGGACACTAGAGAAAGTAACATTTAGGAATATGAATTTGGGTGGGACAGGTAAGAGACAATTCCTGTCTTGGAGACTATGCTTGAGATTATACATACCAGCAGGCAAGTTTAAGGGTATTTTCTTTGGGGCTGGCATTGTGGCATAATGGGTTAAGCTACTGCCTGCAGTGCATGGATCCCATAATGGGGTCAGTTCCAGTCCTAGCTATTCCACTTCAGATCCTGCTCCCTGCTAATGTGCCTGGGAAAGCAGTGGGGAATGGCCCAAGTCCTTGGGCCCCTGCACCTATGTGGGAGACTTGGATGAAGCTTCTGGCTCCCGGCTACCAACTGGCCCAGACCCAGCCATTGCGACCATTTAGGGAGTGAACCAGCAGATGGAAGATATCTGTGTCTTTTTTTCTGTCTCTCGCCCTCCTTGCCCCTGCTCCCCCCACCAGTAACTCTGACTTATAAATAAATCTAAAAAAAAAAAGTATTTTCTTTTCAGTCTTTTTTTTTTTAGCTTTTTTTAACTTTTATTTAATGAATATAAATTTCCAAAGTACAGCTTATGGACTACAATGGCTTCCCCCTCCCCGCCATCTTTTCAGTCTTAAAGTGTATACTTTACACTTTTGTTTTACAGAAAGTAGATGTCCTTTGTGGTATTGGAATAAAAAAGGTTGCTTGTGGAACTCAGTTTTCTGTTGCTTTGACTAAAGATGGTCACGTGTATACCTTTGGTCAAGGTAAGGCATTTTTTAGCTTACGTCATGCACATGTGTATTATAGAAACATTTGCCTTCTGTTTTCATAGAAAATACTCTAAATAAAAGTCATTTTTATTTTGTTCTTGGGGGTAAGCAGGCCATGAAATTCTCATTCACTAGCTCCTATTCACTTCTTTTTCACAAACTTTATTCTAAAAATGAACTCCCCTTCTCATTAAGGTTCCTCATGCTATAGCCTTTACTTTTGCTAGAAGAGCACCTGCCAAGGTCCCTCCCCACCTCCCTTCTGCCCCGCCGTGCTCTCCAGATACTGCTTTGCTCACCAGAGCTGCTCTGTGTCCTGATTCACTCCCCACCACTTCCAAGGATTGGGGATGCAAATCATAGGAATTGGAGGAATTCATAGGCATTGAAGGTTCAGATCTTGAGTAGGTTCATAACCCAGACATTCACTGTGGGGCTCCTTGGCAGTAAATTTACCCTCTTAAGAGCAACTTCCTGGCAAGTTGTGGTGACAGAGGGAGAGTGAAGGGAAGGAAGAATTAAACCATGAGTGAAGTTTCTGGTCTTGGGAGAACATTGATGACTCTGACTAAGGACAGGAACTGTTTGTAGGGAAAGGATAAGAAGCTTGGTTTTCCTTAGGTTGAATGGGGTCGTTACCCTAGATGCATGTAAGTCCAGCAAGCTATTGAGAATTTGGATTTCAAACTCCAGAGATTGGTTATAGAAATGTAAGATTGAACATGAACTACATTTTGGTAGTAGTCTCATGCCTTATTAATGGAATCTACAATTCCAGGGAGAAAGTATAGAATTTAAGAAAGAAGAGAATCAACTCTGGGGAATGTGAGGAGAACAAGATTTGGGAGAGTTGGCCTTGAACAGAGTAGGGAGGGCAGTATCTGCTGTGCCGCAGTAGTACAGAGTCATCTGGGCAGAAGGAGCTGAGGACACATTATCAGAAGGTTACATAGAGTTGCTTGGAGTTCCTTGAGCTGGATCCTGAGAAGAAGTCTGCGGTAGGCAGTTAGGCGCTATTGGCTTTGAGTACAGTTTCAGGGCAGTGCTGAGTGGGCCTAAAGGACATTGTGCAGCACTTTCTAGAATTTTGGCAAGGTAAAGGGAGAGGTTGAAGTTTGAGGACAAGACAGATGGAAGATGTCTTTTTTAAAAGGCAAGAAACTTCAGGACCTTTGTGAACTCCTGCCAGTCCTTTCAAGCATAAGGATATGAAGGAACTCTGGGTATGAAGTAAGTTACTGGTCTTAGATTTGATCCTCTTTATGAATAAGGAGACCGTGTCATTTTGTAAAGATGTGGCTTCTAGCATTTTATTTTCTAAAAATCTGATGTCCTTGTCAGAATAGCAGCTTTTGCCCCCTGAGTTATTTATGTTGCTGCCATTCCACCATAAAAAGTTAAGTGATTAAAAATGAAAGGACTGTGATGTGCCATCTACAAACCTTTCCTCTTGCTGTTTTTTCAGATCGCTTAATAGGCTTGCCAGAGGGTCGTGCTCGTAATCACAATCGACCACAGCAAGTTCCTGTCCTGGCTGGAGTGGTCATCGAAGACGTGGCAGTCGGAGCTGAGCACACGCTTGCTTTGGCATCGACTGGCGATGTGTATGCCTGGGGGAGCAATTCTGAAGGACAGGTGAATGTTTATTTTGCTTCTGCTCTTCCATATCCTAGCATTTTGACAACACTCCCCACTAGGGAAAGGGATAAACTAGGAAACTCCAAATACCTACCACGGTGTTCCAAGTACATCACTTGGCTATGACACATTTATTTAGTTCAGTTTTACATAGTTCTCTCTTAATTGTGTCCAAAGAAATAGTGTACCATGGTTTTGTAAAAAGTCTGGTAGTGTAGTACAGTGATCTGGCTTCCTTGGTCTGGCACGTACTGAGCAGTGCTGTGTGGTGGTCCTCATCGCTGGCTCAGTTCTGTCGTCATCACAGCATTATCCTCATGACTGCAGCATCCGCTGACCTGGAAGTAAGGAGGAATGGAGCAGTGCTGCTTTTGTACTTTCTAGTACAGCAGGATACGAAGTGTGTGTGCTGCTCTGTGGCAAATGTTGACAGCCTCATTACTCAGAGAAGTAAAACGAGGTTGAGAAAGACCCTAGGGGTCGCTGTGTCCAGCTCCTCTCCGTGTGGGGGAGGGGAAGACTTCAATGGGCGGTTTCTGAGATGCCTGCTACTACAGTCACTTTTGGCTCCACCTGCAGAGCTACTTCCCCTTCTTCTATAAGCCCTCTCTGAGTGTGGCTGCCCCTAGAGCCATGACCCTTCAGTTCAGGGGCTAGCTTTATTCCTAACAGCGTCCTTTTGGTTTCTGTATTCCTCATCACCACATTAACAGACAAGGAAGGCACTCCTTGTTGTGGTTGCATGTTGAATTGACAAGAGGAAAGTTAATGCTGAAGACTCCTTTGGGAGTTCCCTAGCAGGGCCTTTGCATGCTCTTCCCTAAATGCTGAGTTGCTTAGCAACTGAAACACTGGGCATCCCAATCAGAGCCTACAGACAGAGATCTAGGGAAAAGAATCTGCTTTTGTGTGTGCTTTTAACTTTCCTAGAATTCATTCCCTTTGCAGACACGGAATTCAGTGATATGTTAGTCCTTAAGCCTCATCTGCTATAGTTGGAATGACTTTGCTGCAGCTCAGTGTTCAGGAGAGTCTGAGCTGTGAGAACCATTATTATAGAGAAAATCAGAATTTATTTCATCATTGATGCTGATGCTTGGTACAGATAGTAATTTGCTTATGTTTGTTACCATCTAAGGCAAATTTCATCATTTTGGCTTCCTCGCTTCCTTTTTCTAATTGAATCTCTGATTTGTAACTTATTCCCAGCTCGGCCTAGGCCACACCAACCACGTTCGAGAACCAACCCTAGTAACAGTTCTGCAAGGGAAAAACATTCGGCAGATCTCAGCTGGCCGCTGCCACAGTGCTGCGTGGACGGCGCCACCAGTGCCACCCAGAGCACCAGGTGATGGACAGAATATCCTTGCTTTGGCAGCTTCATTTCCAACAATGCCCAGATGCAATGTTTGCTTGCCAGTGCCAAATCTGTCAGCGTCATTCTGAACCGTCAAGCAGCTCCCCCACACAACCATAGTATTCTTTGTGCTACCTGTACCATAGAGACTTCCCAGCAGGCATTTCTTCTACTGACTTTGTATGAAGGAGTCCCTCTCTACAACTGTAAACTCAAACACATCACTTGGGCAAACAAAAATTCATAATTTTAGAGTAGCAATTAAGTATTCCTTAATATATATCAAAGAAATGAAATCATAGCTTTCTCCGAATAAAGATTAGAAGTGCTGAGACCACTGGTGAAATTCCTCACTCCAGTTACACTTGGAAATATGCTGGCTGCACTGGCACAGCAGCTCAGGCAGCTCAGGTGCCCGCTCAGGTGCCTGCTGTTTTACTCTTGTGTATCAGGTCAGTACATTGTTTCAAGCTTTCTGTAAAGCTTGCTTAACTCTTATTAGGAAATTCTTATAGCCCTACAAAAGGATATGAAGAAAAACAGAATGTGTACTTGTATGCTTAACATCTCAACCACAGACCTTCTCTGCTTGGAGCCATCCTCTGTACTCCCCACAAATAGGGGGAAACTTTAATTTCTGTGTATGCCATTCTTTGACATTTCCTCAAATCTGAGCTCTTTCATATCCAGGCCTTCAAGTCCTTTCTTTCTGCTGCCCTGGGGAGCCTGAGACAGTAACATTGCCCTGAGAGAGCCACATTACATTCTCTTCCCTCTCTGCTGTCTTTCCTACTTCTGAGCCACAGGTCCACAGGGCAGACGCCGCTGAGGTTTTTTTTTTTTTCTTCTTCTACTTAATCTAAGAGAACAAGCAAACTCCACACAGGCAGGAGATGGTTTGTAGACAACGGGCTCCAGAATGAGCACTGCTGCCTGGGTGCTGATGACTGCAGAATCCCCAGGGCCCCTCAGCTTCCAGGGTCTCACTGTCAGCTCGGGGACCACATTGCCTGCCCTGAGTCCTGGCTCCTCCGTATGCAGCCTCCCGTTGTAAAGTGAGGGCAGTCATAGCGCTGGTTATGGAGAGCTCTGTGTAAAGCTCTTAGCACAGCGCTGGACGCATCGAAAACGCTCCGCGTGTTAGCCTCTATCAGGAGTGGGAACAGTATCTCTGGGAATGGAATAATTGTCAGTCACTTGTACATTTTTATATGAGAGGAGCTGTGGATGCAGGCTTTTTAGCCTTTATTCTTACAGAGCTCTTAATCTTACAGTAAAAAGCCTACGGGAATCACACACCCGTATCTTTCATTCTGCCGTGGGCTCTTTCTGTCAGATCCCTGGTGCGAGTGGGAGGTGGCTTTGCTAAGCTATCCTTTTTCATATTTCAGAACTGCCTGCCTGGTCGTTTCCTGTACCTTGTGTTATTACAAAGATGGCATTGAATTTGAAAGGAAGAATTTGACTGCCTTGCTTGGTTTTCTTATTTCTTATACAAAGGAATTGTTTAGGTACCATTATTAAATGGGAAACAAAATTAAGGAGAAAAGACCAGATTTCCTTAATGATAAATAAAAACTGATTTGAAAACCAACATAAATATACCCCAAATATTAAGATGAATTGCTGGATAGCAGAAGATACATACATAAAAATACAAATACAGCAAAATATTAATTACAGAACTTAGGTGGTATGAATGGGTTCCTATTATATAATTATCTCATCTTCTCTGTATGTTGGAAATGTTTCAAAATGCTGAAAAGGAAAGCCGTGAATTCTGCTTCCTAAGCACCCATTTGCTTTCTGGGCAGGTGTGTCGGTACCTCTGCAGCTGGGCCTGCCCGATGCAGTACCCCCACAGTACGGGGCACTGAGGGAGGTGAGCATTCACACCGTACGTGCCAGGCTGCGGCTGCTCTACCACTTCTCCGACCTCATGTACTCCTCCTGGAGGCTCCTGAACCTCAGCCCCAACAACCAGGTAACACATGCTGGCTTGGAAGACAGTGCCCTGGGGATGCTCCTCAGGTCCTGGGCTTTCTCCCAACCTCTGGGAAACTCTGTCATGGTTAATACTTCCTGTATTCTCCACATCAAGGGAAGCAAAAAAGACAACAGTTATGTTCCGATTTAATGCTAGTTCATGTGCTGTTGGACACAAGAGGGATCCTCCTTCTGTAGTTGCCCAAAGCTCCAGGAAGCATGAATAGCTAGGTGTGTCATATGTTTTCTTCAAAATCTGTTATATGATTTTAAAAGTTAAGCACAGTGGCCGGCACCGCAGCTCACTAGGCTAATCCTCCGCCTTGCGGCGCCGGCACACCGGGTTGTAGTCCCGGTCGGGGCGCCGGATTCTGTCCCAGTTGCCCCTCTTCCAGGCCAGCTCTCTGCTGTGGCCAGGGAATGCAGTGGAGGATGGCCCAAGTGCTTGGGCCCTGCACCCCATGGAAGACCAAGAGAAGCACCTGGCTCCTGCCTTTGGATCAGTGCAGTGTGCTGGCCGCAGTGCGCTGGCCGCGGCGGCCATTGGAGGGTGAACCAACGGCAAAGGAAGACCTTTCTCTCTGTCTCTCTCACTATCAACTCTGCCTGTCAAAAAAAAAAAAAAAAAAAAAAAAAAAAAGAAGAAGAAAAAAAAAAGTTAAGCACAGAAAGCTATTAGAACAGAACCAACATTGTTATATAAATAAATGTGAAAAATTTAGGAGATTTTTTTGTCTCCTTACAAATGAACATTCTGTGGCCTGGGCTATGGCGTAGTAGCCATCCAGCTCCCTGATGATACACCTGGGAAAGCAGAGGAGGATGGCCCAAGTGCTTGGGCTTCTGACACTCACCTGGGAGACCCAGGAGCAGCTCCTGGCTTCGGATCAGCCCAGCTCTGACCATTGCGGTCATTTGGGGAGTGAACCAACAGATGGAAGATCTCTCTCTCCCTCCTTCTGATCTTTAAAAGTAAACCTGGCTTACATGTCCATCTTTATAGGATAGGCCAGAGATTTAAGAAGAGTGTGAGGTGAGGCCGGCGCCGCGGCTCACTAGGCTAATCCTCTGCCTTGCGGCGCCAGCACACCAGGTTCTAGTCCCGGTCGGGGCGCCAGATTCTGTCCCAGTTGCCCCTCTTCCAGGCCAGCTCTCTGCTGTGGCCCGGGAGTGCAGTGGAGGATGGCCCAAGTGCTTGGGCCCTGCACCCCATGGGAGACCAGGATAAGTACCTGGGTGAACCAACGGCAAAGGAAGACCTTTCTCTCTGTCTCTCTCTCTCTCACTGTCCACTCTGCCTGTCAAAAAAAAAAAAAAAAAAAAAAAAAGTGCGAGGTGACTAGTTTTTGTTTTTCTTTTCTTTTTTTTTTTTTTTTTAAAGATTTATTTATTTGAAAGGCAGAATTACAGAGAGGCAGAGGCAGAGAGAGAGAGAGAAAAGTCTTCTACCCGCTGGTTCACCCCCCAGATGGCTGCAATGGCTGGAGCTGCACTGATCCAAAGCCAGGAACCAGGAGCTTCTTCCAGGTCTCCCATGTGGGTAGAGGGGCTCAAGGACTTGGGTCATTTTCTGCTGCTTTCCCAGGCCATAGCAAAGAGCTGGATTGGAAGTGGAGCACTTGAGACTTGAGCCAGTGCCCATATGGGATGCCAGCACCACAGACAGGGGCTATAACCTGCTGTGCCACAGCACTGATCCCTTTTGTTTTCTTTTTAAGATTCATTTTATTTTATTTTTTTTAAGATTTATTTTATTTATTTGAAGGACAGAGTTACAGAGAGAGGTAGAAACAGAGAGAGAGAGAGAGAGAGAGAGAGAGAGAGGGAGAGGTCTTCTATATGCTGGTTCACTCTCAAGATGGCCTCAATGGCCAGAGCTGTGCCAATCCAAAGCCAGGATCCAGGAGCTTCTTCTGGGTCTCCCACGTGGGTACAGGGGCTCAAGGACCTGGGCCATCCTCTACTGCTATCCCAGGCCATAGCAGAGAGCTGGATTGGAAGAGGAGCAGAGGACTAGAACTGGTGCCCATATGGGATGCCAGCGCCTCAGGCCAAGGCTTTAACCTGCTGTGCCACAACACCGGCCCCTAAGATTCATTTTATTTATTTAAAAACCAGAATTTCAGAGAAAAAGAGGAGGGAGAGATCTTCCATCTGCTGTTTCACTCCCTAGACCAGGCTGAGGACAGGAAAGGAGCCTGGAACTCCATCCTGGTCTCCCACATGGGTAGCAGTCAGGGTGTCTTGGGCTGCCTTTCCAGGCACTGTAGCAGGAAGCTAGACCAGACATCAAGCAGCTGGGACTTCTCCTGGTGCTCATGTGGGATGGCGGTGTCACAGGCAGCAGCTTAACCACCTGTGCCTCAACACCGGCCCTAGGAGTTGTTAGTGTAATTTGTAGGCATGCCTGCCAAAATGTGTATCAATTTGTAAAGCTGTTAGTCAAAAATCTCTTGGATAACCAGTCCTGGAGATCTGACAAGAGTAGGCATTTGACACAGTGGTTAATTCACTGCCTGAGGTATGCCTGCATCCCCCGTACCAAGTTCTGGCCCCTCCGCTTCTGACTTAATTTCCTGCAAATGCACTGGGAAGCAGTAGATGGTGGCTCAAGTACTCAAATCCTGCCACTGACTTGGAGGCTTCTGGTTTTAGCTTGGCTCAGGCCTGGTTGTTGTGGGCATTTAGGGAGTGAACCAGCAGAGGGAAGCTCTCTCTGTATATCTCCCTGTCTGTTTCTCTTTGCCTTTCTAACTTTAAAAAAAAAAATCTGACAAATCACTATTGGAAGTAGAGAATTATCCAGGAAGCAGACTACTATGTGCACTATATGGAATGTTAACAAATTATTTGCAATTATTTGGAGAAATATTTCTAAATATTTAAGTGATAAAAACATGAGGTTGGCGCTGTGGTGTACTAGGCTGAGCCTTCGCCTGTGGCACCCGCATTCCATATGAGCACCTGTTTGAGTGCTTGCTGGCTGTTCCACTTCTGAACTAGCTCCCTACTAAGGGCTCTGGGAAAGCAGTAGAAGATGGCCCAAGTGCTTGGCCCCTGCACCCACATGGGAGACCCGAAAGAAACTCTTGGCTCCTGGCTTCAGATCAGCTCAGCCCTGGCTGTTGTGGCCATTTAGGGAGTGATCCAGCAGATGGAAGATCCCTCTCTCTGTAACCCTGCCTCTCAAAAAAAATTTTTTAAGAAAATCTGAAAATCATGTAAACAGTATGATCTCAACAGTATGAAAAATGTTATATGTGTACACACAAAAAACTGGAAGGAAATAGATTAACGTGTTAATAGGGCTGTATCTAATATGGTGGAATTATGGATAATTTCATTTGTATGTACATGTTTGTATCCTTTCCTGTATTATAGTAATCATATTTTATCAAAAAAAATAATTTTAAGAGTTACTAATAGGGACTGGTGTTGTGGCACAGTGGGTTAAACCACTGCTTGAGATACTGGCATCTCATGTCAGAGCACCAGTGCTGGTCCCAGCTGCTCCACTTCCAATCCAGCTTCCTGTTAATGTTTCTGGGAAGGCAGTAGAGGATGTCCTAAGTACTTGGACCCCGGCACTCATGTGAGAGACAGGATGGAGTTCCTGGCTGCTGGTTTTGACCTGACCCAGATCTAGGTATTATAGACATTTGGGAAGTGAACTAGTGTGTAGAAGGTTTCTTTCTCTTTCTGTCTCTCCTTTTTTCTCTGTCTCTCTGCCTTTCAAATAAGTAAATAATAAATCTTTTTTTTAAAGTTAGTAACAATTAATAATGCCCCGGTTTGTACTTTTAATATACATTTCAAAAATTACCTTTATTCTAAAAGTGAGAAGTGCTATTTCTTTGTAGCCTTAGATGATAGCATTTCTGATAACCTCATTTTCTGTTACAGAACAGCACATCTCATTATAACGCTGGAACCTGGGGCATTGTGCAAGGACAGCTTCGGCCTTTATTAGCCCCAAGAGTCTACACTCTTCCCATGGTGCGCTCCATAGGAAAAACCATGGTTCAAGGCAAAAACTATGGACCTCAAATTACTGTAAAGAGGATATCAACCAGGTTGGCATATGTATATGTGTTTCACTAGCTATCTGGAATTTCTTTAGATGAAAAGTATTACTAAGTATTCTCTGTGAGTCTTAGCTGCCTCACTTGTCAAGTTGAATAGTAACAGAACCTACTTTAATAATAATGGGCTGAGTGGGCCCTGCACAGGGCTTTTCTGTCATGGAGCTGGACCAATTTGTTCACTGATGGGAAGACATCCTCAAGTGATCTTTGTGGTGATTTGGGCAAATTGATGAGAGTTGTCTTTCATTCAAATCTCCTTTGCTTTTGAAGAGGTCGGAAGTGTAAGCCCATCTTTGTCCAGATAGCAAGACAAGTAGTTAAACTGAATGCATCCGATCTCCGTCTGCCCTCCCGAGCATGGAAGGTGAAGCTGGTTGGAGAAGGGGCCGATGATGCTGGAGGAGTGTTTGACGACACCATCACCGAAATGTGCCAGGTATGTTCACGCAGTGCCCCTGCCCAGCCGTCCACCAAGCGTGTCCCCTTTTTACTGTTCCCAGTGGCTCCTCTGTCAGGCATGTTTCATAAATGCAGCAAGGATGCATTTGTGAGCCTCGTTCAGCTCATGCTGTTGGTGATACATGGATGAACTAGAACAAGGGTTTCTGAAAATGCTTTGTAAAGATACTTTATGAATAAATGCCGGGGCTTAGTCACCTACCAATGAAGAGCTACAATGTTAGTAGAAAGTCTGTTGTGCTACAATGTTAGTAGAAAAAACAACAATGACAATGTGTCCACTTACATAGGAGATAAATCCAGGACCAGCCCTGTGCTCCAGTTTATTCTGGTGTTTTTAGAACGAAGTGGAGGGGGCCAGCGCGTGGTGTAGTGGGTAAAGCAGGGCTTAGCAGGTAAGGCTGCAGCCTGCAGTACCGACATCCCATATGGACACTGGTTCAAGTCATGGCTGCTCCACTTCCAATCCAGCTGTCTGCTATGGCCTGGGAAAGCAGTAGAAGATGGCCCAAGTGCTTGGGCCCCTGCACCCGTGTGGGAGACCTGGAAGAAGCTCCTGGCTTCAGATTGGCACAGGTCCAGCCATTGTGGCCATTTGGGGAGTGAACCAGTGGATGAAAGACCTCTCTCTCTCTCTCTCTCTCTCTCTCTCTCTCTCTACCTACCTACCTACCTACCTACCTCTGTCTCTCTGTAACTCTGCCTTTCAAATAAATAAATCTTAAAAAAAAAAAAAAAGAATGAAGTAGAGCTGCTGTGCCCCAAGGGAGTTAGAAAAGTAAGTTAAGAGTTTGGGTCCAAGCCAGACAGAGTAAATAAGATCACAAATCAGGTCTTTTGATAGGTTGCACCTTGTACTGAGTGAGTTTTTTTCCAAAAATGTTCTTAAAAACCCCACTACCACCAACTCCTTTGGGTTTTGCCTCTCTTGGAGCCCCCGCTCTTGGCCACCTCGCCAGGAAGTCTCTGACATTTTTAAATAAATCTTTCTTTTAAATTAAAAAAAAAAAAGAGTTTGGGTCAGTTTTAATTGGTTTAATTGGCAGATTTTCTTTTAAATAAGCTGTGTTCCTTCCACTTTTGCCTAGTGTCAGGATTTTTCTGATAAATCCTGTGATTGAAGTAACATGTGGCTATCACTTACTGAGTCTATTTGGAATATCACTACGTCCTTCTCCACAAATACACCTACTCCTCTGTGAATTGACTCTCTCATCTTGATTCTTCATATTACAGGAGATTTTCCACATGGGAAAGTTCCTAATCTCATTTCAAATTGAAATCACAAGAACAACGGAAGTAGAGACATGGCTAGCATTATAAATTTCTTGAAATACTCTTTTCAGTGTTATATTTAATGTAATCATTTTGTTCTCTTGATACGTTTGATTATCATTTCTCAAAAAATGTTTTTCTTCTACAGGAACTTGAAACTGGTATAGTTGACCTCCTTATACCCTCTCCAAATGCCACCGCGGAAGTGGGTTACAACAGGGACAGGTAAGCAGCAAGTGTCTGTTGAACGTCTGTAATAATAATAGCTCGTGAAAGAGAAAAAAAAGAAAACAAACAAAAAAAAAAGAAAAAAATAATAACTCGTGAAATTGTGTGCCTGCTGTGTGGCAGGCCTTCTACATGTTCCTCCAAGATTGCATCCTGAGTCCTCATTGTGACCTTGAGAGTGGGTACTGTGGTTGTGCCTTCATCACACTTCTGCTGTGACTCACTGTTTACTATGGAACCAATCCAAAGCTAATATAGACAGAGAGGAAACTCAGACTTGATCTTGAAGCCTGCCTTAGTGTGTCTGAAGGCCTCCGTGGTCTCCCTTGATGAAATTTCTGCACCAAAATTCATTAAAAAGCTTCACTATGCTGTCAAGTCACAGAGCTTGTAATTATTTACAATCCAGAAAATGTTGAGTTTTGGATCTTGCTTCATGGGCTTACAGTAACTGCGGTGATTTTAGGAAACAGGACATTCTGAAGCAGGTAGCTTAAGGATTAACAACTCATTTACTGGCCCTTTTTTCACTCAAAAGATAATGTAAGATGTGGTGTCTGTGCTGTCCAGAACAGTAGCCACAGGCCATATGAATGTTGACTACTCAGAATGTGGTCAGGGTAGCTAAGGAACTGAATCTTTAATCTCATGAAATTAATGAAAATAGCTATCTGTGGCTAATGGCTGCCATGGTGAACAGCACAGCTCTGCACTGCTGCTGTAGATGTGGGGTGACTTGTTTCCAGTGGAAATGAGGACTATCTTGTTTGAAATACTTCCTGGAATTTTGCAGGTTCCTCTTTAACCCCTCTGCTTGCCTTGATGAACACTTAATGCAGTTTAAGTTCTTGGGGATTTTAATGGGGGTTGCCATTCGCACAAAGAAGCCTCTGGACCTGCACCTGGCGCCGGTGGTGTGGAAGCAGCTGTGCTGCATCCCGCTCACTCTGGAGGACCTGGAGGAGGTAGACCTGCTCTACGTGCAGACCCTCAATAGCATTCTTCACATTGAAGACAGCGGCATCACTGAGGAGAGCTTCCATGAGGTATGTCCTGGCCAGGCCACTTTCTGCGGCTGGTCACTACCTGTGCGCACAGACCACAATCTTTCTGGGTGGTTCAGCTCTGGTCTCCCACTTGCTGTCGGGCGACCTGTGCCATGATGATGCCATTGCTGCCTTTAGTTCAACCCCATTCGTTTTAGTAACTTCTCATGGGCAGAGTTGGCTGCAGCCCCAGTGTCTGCTCCTTTCCCTTTAACCCATTTTCTGCCCACTGGAGTGGATAACCAAGGGAGCCAAGGCGGAGAGGGAGCACTGACGGGACCAGAGTTTAATAGACCTGGTTTGAGGGCAGAGAGAGTGTGTCTCATTCGTAACTACAGCCGGATGGAGGAGTCAGCACATTCTTCTGGATCAAATAGCCTGATCAATCCTATGTGTTTCATCTGCCTTGTTTTTATCCTTACAGATCTTGGCTGTGTTACCATTCTGCTCCATTTGTATGTAACATAATTTTTGTTGTCATTTCTACTGTGTAATAGAAATTGTTTTTTCTTCTGTTCTTAGATGATTCCTCTTGATTCTTTTGTTGGCCAGAGTGCGGATGGCAAGATGGTGCCTATAATCCCTGGTGGAAATAGTATCCCACTCACGTTTTCCAACAGGAAGGAGTATGTTGAGAGGGCCATTGAATACCGACTCCATGAGATGGACCGACAGGTGAGAAGAAACATTTCGGGATCTGTACTGAGCGCTCGGCCTTGTCTCCAAGCGAGAGCCAACTGTGTCTCTGACCCCTACTTCAGAGACTTCTCAGGCCACAGCTTTGGGTCTCCTTTCTTCTTATGCAAAGGCTTAAGTCAGCTCTGAATCACTCATTGTGTGGACTGAGGCCAGGCATCAGCCTGGCATCCAGACCCTGTCTTCTCACTCCTCCTCAGTCCTGCTTGTCCCCATGGCCTACTGTTTGCTCCTCATCCCAGTGCCTCCCCCTCTGCCTCCAGCTGGGGTCACTCAGGGCTCCTGTGAATGGTCTTAGGACCCACAGGAGTGCTTCTCTCCCTCCTCCAATGAAGTCTTTCAGACCCCAGCTAGGAATGCATCCCCTGCACAGAGCAGCTGTCCTCCAGCCCCCTCATCTGTGGGCTCTTCGCAGGGGCTGGACGCCAGCTCTGAGACTACGGAAGTTTAATGATTTGAAGAGTGCATATTCCAGACCTTTCACTCCTGGTCCCTTCTTGGACTTTGGCTTTGAGGCACGTTGGTCAGAAAACTGTCCCTTAGCTTAGTGAAGGTGGATGAGGTTGTCTACACAGCCGGGGCTTAGTGGTCACTTTTGGTTCACGAGTATCTTTAGTCCTCAGAAAGTAAATAGCTGACTGAAAATGCACTGATCAGCCCCTGCACATCCGCGCGGTGCCAGGCCCCTCACATGCCGTCTTTTCCAAGGTTACTCTGTGAGGTCGGGGTTACTAACTATCGCCGTTTCCTGGACTAAAGCACCAAGTCCAGAGGAACGAGGGGACGTGTCGACGGCAGCGCCGCGGCGTCCAGGCCCTCTGCTGGCCCGCCCTCGGAGGTCGGATGGAGCTGCCCTCTGCCCTGGCCTCACCGTGTTTCCCTCTCAGGATGAGGCCTGTCCCGCTCCCAGTGCTCCCAGTGTTCTTCCCGCGGCTGTCCCCAGTGGTCCCCGCACCCCTAACAGCCACCCTATCCCTTAGCCTCACGTGTTCCCGGACAGCCTTTGTTTTGTGTTCTGGCGGGCGCGACAGCTTGTTTCTTGGCAGAGCTTGGCTGGGCCAGCCCCTTCAGCAGCAGACTGCCTCCCTGCCAGTCCCTGCTCCCCAGCCTTAGCCCCAGTTGTAACCTGGGGCCTTCTCCAGGGCGTGGCTCCTGTTCACACCCTCAGCCTTCTGTTGTAAGTTGAGAGGGTTGTGAGTTGGCCAGAATGAGGTATTTATGAAGCAAACCGTGAACAGTGAGGAGTCTGTTGGGGTCGGGGTGTGCCATACCACGTGTGTATTTCTGAACACGCTGTTGGCTGCTTGGCTGCTCCCTCCTTGGCACTTCCCAGGTGGCCTGAGCTCAGCACTGAGAGGAAGCAACAGCAGCGCCATTAGGCAGCCTCTGCTCCACGTGCCTGCTCCCCTCAGGGCGCAGGCAGCAGCGCTGGCCTCACTTTTCCCAGGACAGCGCTAAAGGCAAAGAGTGGGTGGTGGAGCGGGAGCTAGAGCCACACCTCCTTTGCCTTTTCTGTTGTTCTCCTGAAAAAGGACTTCTCACTTTCACTTTCTTCTACATATAAAAACAGTTGTTTTTACAATAAATAAATAAAGAATTTTCATAAGAAGAATATAACTATTTTCAAAAGAAAAATATAAATGTCCCAAAGCATGGACAGCTAGGTGAACCCTCTAAGAGCTTCTGACCCTGAGGCACAGCCCAGCTTCCCAGCACATGGCCACCTGCCACCAGCAGTAAGGGTGTGCGCGCTGGCAGGGGGAGGGCTCCGCTGGGATTCGGTGGGGGAAAGAGGTGAGCTCCTGAATGGACGCCATCCGGGCCCAGAAGGCACACAGGAGTCCCGCAGCAGTAAGGATCTTTAACAAGGGTGGGCGCCGTTCATGGGCACCCGGGGCCTGGAGCAGAGGGTCTGGGGAAGCAGGCAGGCAGCCCGGTTGGGTCATGCGGGTACCCGGTCTGTGCACACATGTTGAACGAGCGCCCTCCCCCGGGAGCAGGTGGCTGCGGTCCGAGAGGGAATGTCCTGGATTGTGCCTGTGCCGCTGCTGTCCCTGCTCACGGCGAAGCAACTGGAGCAGATGGTGTGCGGGATGCCCGACATCTCCGTGGACGTCCTGAAGAAAGTGGTGCGCTACCGCGAGGTGGACGAGCAGCACCAGCTGGTGCAGTGGTTCTGGCACACGCTGGAAGAGTTCTCCAACGAGGAGCGCGTGCTGTTCATGCGGTTTGTGTCGGGCCGGTCTCGGCTGCCGGCCAACACCGCTGACATTTCCCAGCGGTTTCAGATCATGAAGGTTGATAGGGTAAGTGTGCGGTTTCTTCCTCCTTGGTCACGTCTGCCCGGATTGCTTCAGTGTTGCTTGCGTGTTTGGAAAACCAAACTGTGACCCTTAAGTTGTCCTGCTGATTCAGGCTTCACACCTGGAATTCCCAGATTAAGAAAGAAATCCAGTAGTAAAAGCTATTCACAAACATCACTTAGCGTCCATGGAAAAAGCCCTAGTGGATGTAGAACGCATCCTACAAGCAACAGCCCGCCCTGAATCTTCCCACGCTTCCCTGAGCCACAGCTGAACTCACAGAGGGATCATCATGTTACCTCTGCCTCTCCTTCCCTATGCTGCTGCTTCTGCAACTCGTGTGCCCCGCATGGCCTTGTCCGTGTGCGTGAAGATCCTAACCAGCAACTGGTGTGAGTGCAGCAGGAGGAGCCTAGAGAGGCCAGAAGCAGCAGTCACGCAACCTGCACCTGCTCGTGTGGTGCGCGTGGGCGGCCTGACGGAAGGCGCCAGCTGTGGAGCCCCAGCCCCACTGCTGCGTTAACACGTGGCGTAGAAATGAAAGGCCACCGAGTCAGAAGCGCACACTGCTGCCAGAGTCCTCTTTCTCAAGCACCCATCAGACCGCTCACTCTCCTCCCATCAGACCCCTGGGGCTCCCTGTGTTGACTCCAGGATGAATGTCAGTGGCCCTAATTGCTTTAAACAGCTCCACATCTGGTGCCTGGTACCACCTCTTGACACCTAGCTCTGTTCTGACCATCCTGGGCTGCTAGCCTTTCTCCCCAGCACCCCTTGCTGTCTTCAGATGCCTGTGCCGTGTGCAGACTGCTCTCTCTACTGGAGGAAGTTCCCCTTTGCACACCTTTCCTGCTGTGCCAGGCAAGCACCATTCATCCTGGCAGCCCAATGCCAATGTCATTTCCTCCAGGAAGCATTCCTGTGCCCTGTGCCCCAGTCCTGCAGGAAACCTTGTCAGACTCCCTTCTTTCCGGCCCTAAACTCAGCACTCGCTGCACCAAGTCAGGAATGTCTGCACTCCCTTTGTCTCCACCCCACTCCTCCCAGGCCCCCTCTCTCATGAGCTGTGCAGGCCCGTGACGCGATCCAGGGAACAGTAAGGAGAGCAGACCTCTGCACGTGAGGCCCTTCCTGCCGGGTTCAGCGCCGGCCTCTGGTGCTTTCACAGCAACTCCCGCCTGAGGTTGCCTGAGCCGGGGCTGCTCCTCCCCTCTGCCTCCTGAGGCCGGGCCTGTGCTCTTCTCCTGGGCTCAACTCCCTGGGGAAGCCGAGTGCAGGAAGGGCTATGAAAAGAGCCTTTCCATAAATTTTCTGCATGACTTAGCAGAAACTATGGGCTGTAAATCTGTTTTGTTGCTTCGGAGGCCGGCTGCTGGGGGGAGGGAGGGAGTGTGCGTAGGGAACGGGTCACTTCTGCTCAGCCCTGGAAAGAACCCTGGTCTCCTGTCTGCCGCCCCGCCCCGGAAATTAACCCACCTGATCCCCTGCTGAGGGCTGTCAGCCTCACAGCGCTGACCACGGTGTGGCTCTTGGATCATTTCCCTGCTACCCGCATTTAATTCATCAGAGCCACGCCGGACCTCTCCCTTCCAGTCTCGTTTTTCTGCTTCCTGGCCCTGCTCCTGGGCCCTCAAACCTTCTCGCCCACTACAGCTCACCTAGGTGGAGGCCATTATCAAGGGAACGGTGAACAAGAAAGAGGGCAGGTTCTTTTTCTGTATCCAAACGAGGTGGTGTGATTACTGTTTGCAGTGGGTTGGAAAATGCTGTTTGCAGGGAGGAGAGGGAGCGGGCAGCACACAGGATGCAGGCTCTGTAGGAGCGCATCTCGCCTTTGTGCTATTCCCCTGGCCGTGTGATGTATCAAGAATTATGTGTTCTTTTTTTTTTTTTTTGGGGGGGGCGGGTCTCATGATCTATCCCAAGCACTCTTCTGATCTGTTTGTCATAATTATTGTTTTTAATGATGCATCACTGTCAGTTACGTGGATGGCCTGGGATTTAGTTGGCTGCTCCTTCCTTATCTGAGCTGGGTGCCGGCAGGTGTGGCAGTCGAGGCATGCAGAGTGCACCCCCTGGGGACGGAGGTGGAAGGGGGGATGCGGCTTCCGCAGCCAGCGGGGCCCCACCCTCGTCCTCCGTTGCTCTGCTCGGGCAGTCCTGCTGTTGCCTTCAGGGCCACGCCCTCCTGGACTCTTACCCTGTGCCAGGCATGGTGTGAGGTGTGATCTCTCAAGGACCCACTGCCACCTTACACACGGGCACTGGAGGAGGTGAGGAGAGGGAGGCAGCGTCTGCCCAAAAGCCCTGAGGGCCCTGGAGCAGCGGAGCCCGTGCTGTCGCCTCTGCTTCCGCGGGCTGCTGGCCCAGTGGTGGCCGTGAGTCCCATGTGCAGGCAGGAGGGGGCTCTTCCTGCTCTGGAGCTGGGCTCGGCGCCCCTCCGCCCCCAGTCATGGCTCTGTCTCTCTCTCTGCAGCCTTACGACAGTCTGCCTACCTCACAGACGTGCTTCTTCCAGCTGAGGCTGCCCCCCTACTCCAGCCAGCTGGTCATGGCCGAGCGCCTGCGCTACGCCATCAACAACTGCCGCTCCATCGACATGGACAACTACATGCTCTCGAGGAACGTGGACAACGCCGAGGGCTCCGACACCGACTACTGATCGCCTGCTGACCGCCTGGGTGCTGCCACCCTCTTTTCTCAATAATGCTCACTTCCAATTTGATGTTGATTACTTTTATGGTAACTACATAGATGTTTTAGAGACATAAACTGACATTATAAACAGTGGCCACATTTAGTTCTAAATGTAACAAAGAAACTAGATGTTTTTATTTTTTTGTGATTGTACAAAAACAAACAGAAACAAAGTGCTCTCAGTCAGGTTTTTCCCTCCATATTTTTGGTCGCTTTTGATAAGTTTGCATGGAACCATTTTGGTGCATTTTTAGTTGGGAATGATACATTTTTGTAAACCCACCCAGTGAACATGACATTGTACATTGTGTATAATTGTTCATTAGAAAGGACAGTTTTACATGAATATTCATATATTTATTTTGTTTTAATTTGAATTGCCTGTGCAGGGTTCCTCATGCAGAGAAATAAAGCGGATTCAGGAGCCAGGTGTGGGCCGCTGTGGTTCCTTCCAGCCAGCTTCTGCCTGGCGCTGCCGGCCCAGGGGGAGCCCTTAGATGGGTCTCCCTCGGGCAGCTGGGGCGTCACTCAAACACCCCTCCCCTGAGGCTGGCTCCCAGGAGCCCCCGGGGCTTGGGAGCCCTGGTTGTCTTCCGCGCCCCTGTCCTCTGGGCGTCTCTCGCTTTGTTCCCTCCGTGCAGGGCCCTTGCTGAAGCCGCTCTGCCTGTCCCCTCAGCCTTCCTCACGGAGCAGCTGCAGCACAGCCCGCCTGGGCGCAGCTCCACGAGGCGAGGAAGGGCCAGCGCGGCCTGTGATGGTCGCGAGAAGACAGGACGCGCCTGCAGTGGAGGCGAAGCGCGGGGCCGTTCACGGCAGCCGGGTGAGCAGCCAGCCGAGGTGGTGCTGAGTGCACCGCTGATGCCTGGAGGGACTGGGAGCGAACGCAGGCGGTAACGTGAGGGTTGACGAGTGACGGGTAACGGCTGTTGTCCCGGGGCCCTGAGGCTCGAACCCCGCCGCCGCGAGTCACTGGTGGTGGACCCGCTGGGCCCAGAGCATCGGGGCCGCCTGTGTTCGGGGAAGGGGGCAGCCTCAGAGCCTCCAGGAAGGCCGTGGCCGCGGGCAGCGCGAGCTGCTGTCCGGCACCGACGGCTGTCCCGCTGTCCCTCGTGGGCACGGAGGTGCTGGACGACGGTGCCTTGCAGGCATTCGCTTCGCATCAGGAAGGGAAGGGGCAGTGTTTTCAGAGAGAAAGGGGAAGAAAATGCTGTTTTGCCAGCTAAGGTGGTCAACTGATCTTCCCAGTGAGAATATTAACAATATTTGGAACGATGGCATCTTTATTTTATTGAAAAAGGGTTTCTACTAGAATTGTGCCTCAGCGGGGAGACCCAAGCTTCTGCGGACCCCAGAAGGCTTCTGGGTAAAGAGGAGCCCTTAATGCTGATCTGAGAACTCAGTTGGTAGCAGGGCTGGTGCTCCGGCTTGAGGCACATACTCTGGGTGGGGGAGGCATGTGGGCCTCTGCCTAGGAGACCACTTCTCTATCAGGACAAGGCCTCTGCTTGCCGCCACCCTGGGCAGATCCAGGAGACAGGTGTCTGGGGCTCCCGTGAGCTGCTGCTGGTGACAAGTAACTGCCCTCCTGTGGGACTGGACCTGGGTGTGCAGAGTGCCGTCTCTCGGTGGGATCCGATCAGAATAATGCCTCAGCCTTTGTGACGCTGTGACCTTTGTGGCCACTTGGCTCTGGACTGAGAGGCAGGAGTGCCCTCTGCAGGCTGGCACGCCTGCTCCCATGTCCAAGGTCAGGCCTGGGATGCATGGGTTCTGCCGTCTTTATTGGAAACCTGTCATCTGTTCACTGTCCTGACTTTCGAAAGCCCCGGGGCCAAGGGAAGGATTTCTTGGGTTCATTTCTAACTCCGGTGGAGGTGAGGGCTGGTCTCAGTCACTTAGCAAATGCTTGCAGTTTTGTGACCCTGAGAAGATTCCAGAAAACATTGAGCCTGGCCTTCAACATTTAAGATTTTCCCGGATGGCCTTCACGGTGCAGCTTTGGTCTGGGCCTTTTGGCTTTGTGGCCTTGACCCAGCACTGCCAGCCAGATGGGGCCTGCAACTGTTGAGCTCAGATCTGAGCAAAAACAAGTTTTGACCCTTGAATCTGGAGTTGGAAGGCGGGCCCCTAGGGGAGCAGCTTATTTCTCCCTTATCGACCAGGACTTCAAGGTCAGGAAAGGGACAGCCCTGGATCAAAGTTGTGTGGACTTCCTGTCAGGCGGCCGGGGAGGGGGAGGGCGGGCCTCACTCAGTTTCCCTCCGTTCAGCCTGTGCAGAGACTGGCAGTGTGCCTCAGGGCGCTGCTCCCACCCCAGCCAGAATCTGAACGGAAACTGAAGGCGCGCGCGTGTGCAGACCAGGCTGGCCCTCTGCCCCTCCCCTCCCCGCTCCCCGCCTTCCCCGTGTGTGGCCTTGTCAAAACCAGCACTGGAAAGAAGGAGCACTCCAGGGTGGGGAAGGTGTGATCTCACACCCAGGTGCTTCACAGAGTTCGCAGACAAGTGTATCTAAAAGACAAGGTTGCTGCAAAAATAATTGAAATCCATGCATGGTTTTGTCCTAACATTCATTGTCCGTGAACTTTTGGAAGACCCCTCGTAGAGGCTGTGAGGGCACGGCTGGGTTTCCCAGTGGCTCTGGGACACCGGCAGGCCGCCAGCTCGCCCTTGCCGGACTTGCCCTGGGACCCTTAAGTTTTCACTTACCTGAGAGAGATCTCCCATCGGCTGGCTCATTCCTCACATGTCCACAACAGCCAGGGCTGGGCCAGGCGGAAGCCGGGCGCTGGGAACTCAGTTTGGGTCTCCCATGAGGATGGCAGCAGCTCAAGTACCTGAGCTGTCACCTGCTGCCTCCCAGGGTGTGCTTCAGCAGGGAGCTGGAATCGGGGGCGGAGCCAGGACTCCAATCCAGGTACTCCGCTGTGGGCTGAGTGTTCCAGCAGCGTCCTGACTGCCCCGTGGGACCCCTGCTGCCTTTTAGGTTAGGTGGGCACTGTGCTCCTTGGGGGTCTTCCCTCCCGCCTGGTGACAGTGAACAGTGGCTGTTGGCAGATAGTATGCAGAGAGCCCATTGGCTCAAGGCCCAAAGCTCCCCCTGTCAGAGTGGGGGCCACCCTGGGGCCTCAGAAACAGTGTTGGGCACAGCCACCTGCGCAGCTTCAGGTCCCGGGTGAGAGCGGACGGCTCAGCCTGGGGCCTGCCCTCTTACAAAAGCGCTTGCAGGTGGAAATGGCCGAATACCATTCTCACTGCCTCCTGCTGTCTCCGTCCCTGCAATGGGAGGCCCAGCAGAACCGGCTTCGCCTCTCTCCCTTCGCTGTTCCCCCACTTGGGCAACAGATGAAGAAAGCTGTGTGCCTTTCAAGGGAGGAGAAACACCTGCCGCCGCTGGACGCAGGGCCCTGGTCCCACCTGCGGGTGGGTGGAGCCAGGCGCAACCGTTGCCCACCCAGACGTGCGCTTCCGGCCTGTTGGCTCAGCCCGTCTTCCCCAGGTCCCGGGACCAGGAGCTGCTGCTGGGCTCAGCCTTAACCAAGGTGGACATGAGTGGACTGAAGCCCTGAGGTTGGCGCCGGAAGTCCAGGCGTGTGGCCACGCCCAGCAGAACCCACGGGTGAAGCTCTCGCTTTATATCAGCTTATGGCCGTTCCATTGTCAAAGGGCTCGACCTGGGCTACTGCTTTTATTTTTGAGTCTTTAGTGTGGCTTTTTCAAATGATTTTGACCCCTTCTTCCGAGAGTGGTCGGGTACATGGGCGACTGCGGTTTATGGGAGACTCATAAGAGAAATGGCAGCGAATGTTCTGGAATGGCTTGTGCAGTCGCTTCCAGGAAAGGAGTAGGCTGGCGTGGGCCCGGGCCTGCGCCGCGGGTTTCTCCTCCGCCAGGCCCGGGGAGGGGGTGGGGAGGGGGTAGCCCCGAGGTCGCTCCGCAGGGAGGCTGGGGCGGCGGCCGGAGGACACCGAGCAAGGCCACGGATTCCCCAAGGGTGGGATTCGGGGAGCGCGGGACGGGGAACCTCGCGCCAAGAGGGGCCGGGCAGCCGGTGTGTAGCGAGAGGCACCGCGCGTTTTCCAAGCATCCGGCCATTTAATCTCGCGTCAATCTTACATCTAAAGCCCTCCTGTGAGGTAGGCGTTATCCTCCCCGTCGTACACACGGGGAAACTGAGGCCCGGAGGAGCGGTCGCGGGCGGCCTAGCGCGGCAGCAGTTTGCGGAGGGCGGCCGCGGGCACGCGCGGGGGCTGGTCGGGCAGCATGGCCGCGCTGTGCTCGGCGCGCAGGGCCAGGTGCGGGCAGGCGGCGCGCAGGCGGCGCAGGCCGGCCGCGCTCACGTTGCGGCAGAAGTCCACGTGCAGCGTCTGCAGCGCGCGCCCGTGCGCCGCCACGGCCGCCAGCGTGCGGTTGGTGACGCGCGCGCAGTTCTCCAGGCGCAGCGCGCGCAGGCGCGGGCAGCAGCGCAGCAGGCAGGCCAGGCAGTCGTCGGTGACGTGGCCGCAGCCCGACAGCGTGACGGACGCCAGGTTGGGGCACCTGTGGGGAGAGCGCCGTGAGCCTGAGCCGGGGCCGAGGCCCGCCCCTGGCCGCGCGGGGAGGTGTTCCCGGGGAGGAGCCGGGCCCGCCGGGCGAGGGCGCGTCGCCGCGGTGTGGCCTCGGTGCGGGAGAGCACTGCCCGCGGCGACCCTGGCAGGGCGCCCGCTGGGACCGTCCGGGACCTGCCGCAGGGAGAAGATCTGGGGCGGAGTCGGACGGGGCTGGTTTCGGGGCGCGTCTGCAGGGTGACCTCTGGGCAGTGGGCATCCACTTTTCTAGAAAACAAACAGGAGCAGGACTGCTCCAGGGGCCCGGGCGCTGAGGTGCAGCCTGGCGGGGTGCCGGCTGTTCCCGGCCTCACCGTAGCCCCCTGGCTGCACCTGCTGGCCAGCCCTGCTCCATGCGCCTGGGGAAAGGAACTGAAATGTTCTGGGCATGGCCGCTTGCAAGCGCCGGAGCCCCCGCCTTCGAGTTCAGGTGCGGGTTCAGGCTTTACACTCGTCCCGTGCACTCCCGGGCTTGTGCAGGCGGACAGTGGCCTAGGGCGCGCCAGTGATGGGCGTGGCTGTGGCTCGCTGGCTGCGGGCCCCGGGCCGACGGTAACCTCGCTGGGCCAGGCCGGAGCCAGTGCTGCCTGGAGCGTGGTTCTGAGCTCTCGGTGTCGCGCCATCCGGATCTGCCCTGGGAACCTTTAGAGACTGGACAGAGCGCTGAGCCCCGGGCTTCCTGGTACCCACTGGGAACTCTCTGCCCCGGGAGTGCGGGCTTGCCTCTGTCCACAGAGGACAGATGAGGTTGGGTTTGATTCCTGGGGCTGGGGTCACGGTGTCGGGACAGTGCCGAGCTGGGTGGACCGCACAGGGCCTGACTCACTGCCAGCTCCTTTGCGTCTGTGCCACACCAGTGCCCCTGCTGGCCAGACGAGGTGACCCCCGACCTGCCCGGTTCTCTCACAGCAAGGGCAGAGCAATTTCAGGGTAGCCCACCCTCCACCCCCCAGTCTGGGCCCAGCCGGCAGTCCATCTATTTTCTCCCTGCCGACTTAAAAAAAAAAAAAAAAAAAAAACACAGGTGGGACCACTGCCTATCTCCTTGCCGCTCTGTTGTGCTGCCGGCGCACAGCGGCTAGGGAACTTGGAGGCTGCAGCCTGGCTGCTGCGTAGCCGCCAAGGAAGGCAAGACGGGCAGGGGGCTGGCGGGGGCTGGTGGCCCCTGGGGTCCCTGCGGTCCTGCCCGCAGCCGCTCCTCCCAGGACGGAGCGGGCCTGGTGGGGCAGCAGATAACGCAGGATGCAGGACGCGACCGAAGGGCCAGCGCTGCTCGTCCTAGGCACACGTCGGTGGACGACCCGTACGTGTATTTGCTAAAGCCCGGGCAGCCACACGGTGCGCGGGCCACAGCCTGCCCGCAGCTGAAGCCCTCTGCTCGCAGGGGTGCAGGGCAGGCGAGGAAGCTGCTCGGGCCCGGGCGCGAGGAGGCGCCCGCCACGCCCCCGCCCTCGCCCCCTGCGGGCGGCACCGAAGCCCTGGGGATGTTGCCCGTGGGCGGCCCCGGGCGGAGCCGGCGTACCTGTCGCACACCTGGAGGAGGAAGTCGTTGACAAGGCTCTCGTGGCCGCTGCAGATGGTCCTGTGGAAGGCGCTCCTGCGCCAGTCCTCGGTGCCGCACACCTGCGCGCGGCTGGAGTGCCAGCAGATGGACAGGCTGCGGAGCGCCGGGCCCAGCAGGAAGTTGTCCTTGCGCAGCTCGGCGAGCGAGCGGAAGTGCAGCAGCGGCCAGAGCGCGGGCTCCTCGAACACGGCGCGCAGCCGCAGGCAGGTGCTGGCCAGGCTCTTCCTGCTGTCCTTGTCCAGGAAGGAGAAGAGGTGCAGCAGGCACTCGCGGTTGAGCTGGGTGAGGTGCATGGCGAGCGAGCGGGGGCCCGCGGCGGCTGCGGGCGGCCCGGCCCACCTGCCTGCCACCGCCGCGGCTCCTCCCCGGCCCGGGCCTGCTGGACATATATGGTTGAGGAATGGGCTCTATTTTTGGCTGACAACTGCTGCTGCCGCTCCGAGGAGGGGGTTGGGGGAAGCTGGGATCCAGGCTCCAGGCAGCAGTTGGTGCAGGGGGATTGGGACTCCGGGCGGAAAAGCAGCCGATTGCAGTTAAATAGTTTCCTTAAAAGGATTTGTGGCCGACCGGCCGGGGCTGTAGCCCCTGCGTGGACAGCTGCTCGCGGGGCTGCCTCTCTAGGCCTGGGCCTGCTTTGGCCTCCCTGACTCTCCCATTTTCACCCTGGCTCCTTCCATAAACTACCCAAGTGCAGGAGCTCGGCTTCCCCAGGTGATTGTTGATTTTAACATTGATTTATTTGAGAGAGTTACAGAGGGAGGGAGAGACAGATCTTCCATCTGCTGGTTCTCTCTGCGGATGGCTTCAAAGGCCAGAGCCAGGAGCTTCGGCTGCGTCTCGGCTCTCCCCCAGGCACATCAGCGGGGACAGGCTAGGAAGCGCAGCGGCCAGGGCTGACTCAGGCTCACGTTCACCTGGCTTTCCCGGTTTTCCGTGGCCCGGCCCTGCGAGCCGCCCTCCATCCCCCACGAACGCCTTCGTTCTCAGAGGCCTGGGTTCTCTTCAGTTCTCCCTCCCCGCACAGTGGCCGCAGGTCCCGCTGGGCACGGCCAGCCTGGCCTGGGGATGCGGGGAGAGCAGCCCGGCCGCCCCCAGTGACTGGAGCAGAGGGAACGGAAGTGCAGGAAATGCTTGGCTTCACTCGGCTGCGTGGCTGGCACGGGGAAGCAGCAGGTGGCCAGGGCCCTGGTCAGCGGAGCCAGCGGCGACAGATGCCACCCAGCGTTTGGCGTGGAGGGGCTGTGGGCCACGGCCGCTGCTTGCAGACTCATAGCTGAGGGCCTGCTCCGTAGCAGGCCTCGACGTGCCCACTTCCCTGTGGATCCTCACACCAGGGCTCTGCACTGCGGGCAGCCCTTGGAGGCGGGGCCCCACTGGGCTGTACCCCTCCCCCACGCAGAGGGGAGGAGCCTAAGTGGGACGCGGAGGCCAGAGCCTGGGTGTGGCTTCAGAAGACTGCGGGCAGTGGGAGGGGAGGCACGGAGCTGGTGGTGGGCGGGGCTCTGTGTGACAGCGCGAGGGCAGTCACTAACTGGTGACCAGATCCTCTCCTCAGGGCAGCGCCCCTCGCAGGAGCAGCGCTCACAGGGGAGGCCGAGGCGGCTCCCTGCGGGTTCCCCACCCACACGGTCCTGGCCCAGGGACAGCGGCAGTTCCAGCATCCGGGGCTCCCGCAGGACCTGCCCCTGCGGTCTGCCTGCTCAGGCCCTGTGTGCCGGGCTCTACGGAGAGGTGCTGGGAAATAAGAGTCGCAGAGGGAGAGAGCAGACTTTAATGAGACTTTGCATAAAACAGCTGGGGTTGGCGAGGCCGCACAGGGCTGTGATTACAGCTTCAGGCGGTCCTCCCATCCCAGGAGGACGGCTGACTTCACCAGGCGCACCTGGACCGGGGAGGCGCAAAGCCCCCGGGGCCGCACGCCCCCTACGCTTCCTGTAAGTCACCCTGGGCCCCGTGTCCTGGCTGCCGGAACAGGCTTCGCCATGACCTTTACCAGGCCCAGGCGAGAGGCCACGTGAGATGAAGTGGGTGGATGTCTCTAAACGGACTGCTGGGCACCAAGGCAGGGAGGGAGAGCTGGCCCCGGCTCCCGTGGAGAGAGGCCCCCGTCTCTGCTCCGCCCGTGTGGGAGGACTGCTGGGACAGTTTCCTTGTTCCAAGGAGGCATGGAACTGGGCACGAGGCCCTGCCTCGGCACCCGCTGTCCCAGGACGAAGCCGCCTCCGCGCCCCGGAGAGCACAGAGCTGTCACCAGAGGTGTGATAAGGCCGCACGGTGGTGGATTCAAAACACAGACGGCACGGCTGCGCCGTGGCTGGATCCAGAGTGGGCGTCGTGGGCTCCGGGAGGGGTGGCCATCTCTGCAGACCGCTGCCCGCACAGGAGAGCTTTTCTTTCCAGCAGCTCCGCCGAGCCCTCATCGTCTAAGCTGCAGCAGCCCGTGCGCCGCTGTCGCTGAGCGCCCGGAGTGCGTTCCCAGTTCCACGGTGCAGACGTCCCTTCCCCGTCTGAGGGCCCCGCTGGCGGACTGTATGCCTGGGAGGGAGCGCGCCGTCCTGGGCCACGTGCGGGTGTCGGCTGGGGCTTCCACTGCAGCTTAACCACCCACACGGGCACTCTGCCCCAAGGCAGCGCGAGGCCGCTCAGCACCGTCGAACGCCGGACCCGGGGCAGCCCCACTCACACTTTGCTCTCACTGGAGGGACCGCGCTCCGGGCCGAGAGCCTGTGGACGTCACCACCGCCGCCTGCAGCCTTCACCGCGAGTTCAATGTAAAGTGCTTGTACCTGGTTCCGGAAACAGACTACCTGCAGGAGGGAAGCTCGCCGCGCCGGCGCCATGCTCTGCTGCCGGGACAGGAAGCCTGGCTGATGGCCCTCCTGCCCCCCACCAACCGACGGAGCCAAGTGGGGACTTCCTGGTCCGGGTGCGACAGAGCCAACAGGTTTATTGAGTTAGTGCTGACAGACAGCAGCCCTGAGAGACTCGCGGAGTCCGCGGTGACCTGTGACGCCCTCTGTTGTCTTTTTCTAGGTCGCTGTGGAGTCCCCAGCACCGCGGCGACCCGGAGGGGGAAGAAAGCATCGATGTAAGTGTGTTCAGAGTGACAACTGAAAACATTGATATGAAAGTCAAATAGAACTAAGTTTTTGAAACTACACATAAAAATTGAATTATTACAACTAAAGCAGCAAATCAAAATGTCTGCTGAGGTTTTCTGGTAGAACAAGAAATTAGTTGGTGCCCATGTGCAGTAAGTCACTACCATTGATGAAATTAAACCCCAAATAGAAAATTGAAAAGTGCACAATGAAATTAAATCTTGGATCAAGTATTTATGGAAAACTGGAAATGGCTGTCCGGTATTGATGAATGATGACTGAGAGGAGGTATTAAAGTTTCTCCGATCCAGCCCTGGCCTGGTGTTCCACGTAAAAAAGGATGTAGGCCTTGGCCTTCCCCACAGTCTCTTCGTCAGTCAGTGTTACAGTGCTGTCATTGAAGTGGAACCAGCGACCCTCGTGAGTTGCATATGCTGTGTAATGTCCAGAACCGACCCTGCAAAGATCAAGGAAAATGCAGAAGTCACAGAAGGCTTTGAACGGCCCTATCACCTGTGACGCATTCAGCCAGATTGTATTAAGTGTGTAGTTAAACAGCAAATCTGGGGGGATGTGTTGGAGTGCAGGGGGTGTGGCACCATCGTGGGGGGCCATCAAAAGTATTTTTAAGCTTCACTAGAGAGACAAGAGCTCCCACCTGCTGTTTCACTCTCCAAATGCCGCCGAAGCTGGCAGCCTGATCCAGTCTCCTAGGTGAGTGCCAAAGACACAACCACTTGAGCCCCCTGGGGGTCTGCATTAGCCAGAAGCTGGGCTCAGGAGCAGAGTAAGGACTGAAGCCAGTAGGTAGGCTCTTGCCCACCAGGCCCAGCGCCTGCCCCAGACTTCTCCGAATACCCTGTGTACTAACGCTGGAAAACAGGAGACTCCCTTCAGCAACCAGCACCTGCGTTTTCTAGAATGCGTGAAGCCGGCAGCGTTGGATTGACGGGGACACGAGGAGCCCTCGCCAGCATCCAGACACGGAGCAGAGGCTGAGGGAGTGCTGCTGCCGCCCGCCGGGGAGAGGCCCGTGGCTGGGAACCCCTTTACCAGCACTGAATCCATCATTCATGACTCGGAATGAACCACCAAAAACCAAATTCTTGATGGGCAAGAAATAGCACGAAAGACAAGTGCCAGGAAGAAAAAGTAAAGCGATGAGCCCCTGAGAAATCTGATACAGGAACTCACCAGGAAACTTCCAGAGTTCTAATTAGCACAGTAGTCTCAAGAAGCCACTCGGGCCATAAAACGAGAGAGAATTCTCAGAAAACAGCACGGAAGGAGCTGCTGTGCCACCTGGAGACCCATGGGAGACGGAGCCAAGGCAGGGGAGTAGTGCCGGAGCCGGCAAGCTCACCCTACACGGAGAAGGGGCGCCAGGAGAGAGGCGGCGGCAGAACACACGACAGCTCCACGAGCTGAGGACAAACTGCTAGAGATGCCGAGGTCCTACCAACTCCTGGCGAGAAAGGGGAGGCAGGCTGGGCCTGGCCTCGGCAGCAGCGCCGCAGGCGGAGCTCAGTGCGCCTGTCCACACGGTGCCGAGTGTCAGTATGGTTAGCCTGAGTTTAAAGGTAAAAGCAGACCAGAGAGAAGGAATAACCCTCACACGACTGGGGGAGGCAGGAGCACTTCCTTGTGTCCTCCTCCCGTGAAGTGCGGTGAGCTGGGGAGGGGGTAACTGCAGTCAGGACTCGGGGCTCCGCTGTCCCATCTGCGTGCCTCCCACGGCCCTCCGCAGGCACTCACCCAGAGCCGTGGTGCACCACCACAGCGGCGAGGTCGTACAGGCAGTTCTCCGGGTCGCTGTTCTCGGGCTGCAGGACAAGGAGAGGCCCCACGCGAGTCAGGAGCAGTGGCAGCAGCGTGACTGCCTCGGGAGCTCCGCCCGCAGCATGAGGCGTGCATGTGGACGTGGGGAGCACCTTACCTCTAGTAGGTAGCATTTCATGTCTAGGCCTCTCAGTGGAAATTCTACATAGGTATCAACTTTGTTTCTTAAATATGCGGTCCAATGAAATCTTTTCAAATGTAAGCATAGCACCTGTATGGCAGAGGTAAGGACAAAGATGGTGAACAAACGCCAGCTTTCAGAGTCCGCTCCCCATGCTGATGTCCCCCAAGCACTGGTGGGTGCCCCATCGGTGTTCCTGACCTGTGATAATTTTTCTTCCACACATGCCTTGTGTATTCTGAAGGGTGGACCACTACAGAACAGTTTACATAGTCTACAGCTGTGAGAATAATTTGCCTTCTCATTTGTCAAGTACCACCTCCCACCCCCGACCCTTGACATTGCATCAGAACCTGGAATTCTACACTTACCTTGGGTAGTTTTTGAATCCAAAACTTTTTTGTGGACTTTTGCTTCTTTTTGCATTTATGGCACATATATAACTCTGTCTCATCAAGTTCTTCTAAGTCAGTAAAACTTCGAAGACAGTCTAGAACCGAATTGATTTTGGCAGCGTTAAATCAGATGCCTAGAGAGGCAGTGTACTGTAGAAAAGGTAGTGAACGCTGAAGGAGCCAGGTTTAAGTCTCGGCTTGATTGGCTACAGGACCTCAGAAAGCATCCTTGCTCAGCTGCAAACCAGAGACAAAACACTGCACCTAGTTTAGGGGAAGAGGGTGTGTGTGCAGCACCTAGCAGTTGGCCTTACTCTTCATAAGAGAATTAGTTGGCTAATCCTGATTAAAATAGTTTCCTGATAAAATTTCAGTGAAAATTTTCTCTCAATATGTTACATTATAGAGGACAAAGCCCCATGCATTTAAAAAGCTTAGAGTAAACATTTTTAATTACTGATTAGTATAGATTATTTATTATCTCCTCACCCCTAGTAAACCCTTGGTCCAGACTCTGAGTCCCCTGTGTCCATCACAGCCACACTTTCCTCTTTAAAGATCAACTGTGGGATCCGGGGTTTGACAGCAGCCAGCTGGTTTGGTAAACTGTCTCGTGGGAGTACAGCCATGCCCCTGTGTGTATGCTCCAGGAGCAGAGCCCAGAGGGTGGGCCTTGGGTGCTACAAGCCTGAAATAGTTGCTCTCTGGCCCTTTATAGAAAAAGTTTGCCAACTTTGGATACTGTCAGTCATGTTCTGAAGTCTGTATAAAATGCACATTATGGTTTTTAGGAAAAACAGAACTTCAGATGCCCATGAGTCTACCACTCAGGCAAGAAACAGATTCTCCCCAATCTGTAAGCAGGGGACAGCCTGTGTGGGAGGCTGGTTAGCCCGAGTCAGTCTTAGCTGCCTTGAGAAGAGTTTCAGAAAGAATCCCCCGGGGGAGCTGGTGCAGGCAGGGCCCCGCAGGCTCAGGTGTGAGTCGGTACTGCACTGGCGTGCACGAGGTCAAGGGGCTGGGGCACTGGGGACTGTGTCTTTCCTGCCGGAGGCCAGTGCCTGGGGGGAACATCCTACCCCTCTGCTCTCCTTTCAAGCCTTTTCCAACCTCCTGGGCACAGTGACCCTTCTGTGCTTGCTTTTGTCTTAATGAAGCCCATGAAAACAACACTGACAACTTGGTATTTTATGTCAAGGATGGTTCCTAGGAGGGTGCATTGTTTCAACCAATCGCGAGACACTAAACATAAACCGGGAATTAGAGATGCTGCTCCCCATCGCTGGCCACAAAGAGCCCCGACTCCACCCATCGTGAGTCCCTTTGACCTGACCTCCGCGGCGCACGGAGCTCTGAAGCCGGGTGCGCGGAAGCTTTCCTGGGCAGGTTGTTTGTTTCCTCACATAAAGAGCTTTGGCCCTGGCAGGGCGGATAGAGGAGGAAAATAAGATGTGAAAAGAGAAAAATGGAAGTTCCCACATTTAAACACTCAAACTGGGGACAGAACTACTTCAGCACGATGAGGGCCATCTGTGGAAACCCGCAGAGAACATCACACTCGGGGTGAAAGACTAAACGTTCTCCCCTGCGATGAGGAGCAAGACAAGGACAGAGTTCCTGCCACTTCTCAACACAGAAGCTGCAGCCAGAGCAGTCTGGCAAGAAAACAATGAAAGGCATCCAAAGAAGGGAGAAGTAAAATTAACTCAGTTCACAGATGACATAAATAGAAAATCATAAGGATTGGGGGGGGGGGGGTTAACTGTACCTGAAAACATCGCTGAAAGAAGTTTTAAAAGACAAAGGGAACGACTAGAAGGAGAGGAACGAAACTGGAGGACTGACAGTGGCCAACAGGAATTCTTCACCGTAAAGCTACCTGCTGCTGAAAGAAGACAAATTGGAATTGGTCTGCACAATGGAATGGAGAGCCCAAAACAGACTCACAGAAACACAATTAAGTGACTGACAAGGAAGCTAAGGGACAGACCTCAACAAATGGCGCTTGGAGGTGGACACCCACATGCAAAAGAAAAAATTGAGCCAGACTGACCCACTCAACTCACAATGAACCTAAGCTTCACTGTAAAACACAAGACTATAACTGTTAGAGGCTAACACAGGAGAAAACCTAGATGACCTTTATATAGCACCGACTTTTAAGTACAGCACCAAAAACATGAATGATTTTGTAAACTTGAATTCAGTAAAATTAGTATCTCACAGAGCAGAAATTTTTATGAAAAGATATAAAACCAACACACAAAAATGTGTTTCTAAACACTAACAGTGAATATTCAAAACAGAAGACAACTCCATTTGCAATAGCATGAAAAAGAATAAAAAGCAGTCATCCTCAAAAATTTAATGGAGGGGTCAGCACTGCGCATAGCAGGTAAAGCCACCTGCAGTGCCAGCATCCCATATGGGTACCGGCTCAAGTCCCGGCTGCTCCACTGCTGATCCAGCTCCCTGCCAATTTCCTGGGAAAAGCAGTGGGAGACCAGCTAAGTGCTTAGGCTCCTGCTACCCATGTGGAGAGAGGTGCATTGGAAAAAGCTCTTGGCTTCAGCTTGGCCCAACCCCGGCTGTTACGGCCATCTGGGGAGTGAACAAACAGATGATTGCGCTCTCCCTTGAATTCTTTCAATAAGTAAATATTTTATTAAAGAGTTAATGGAAAATGTGTATTTGCTTATGAAATCTCAAGGAGCCCCAAGTAGCCAAAACAATCTTGAAGAAAAAGTAGTACTGGCATAGGGACATAGAGACCAGTGAAATGAAACACAGTGCAGAGATAAACCCTTAACTGTACGGTCAGCTGATTTGATTTTTTTTTAATAACAAGAGTGACAAGTGACAAGACAATTAAGAAAGGGCAGTCTTTTCTACAGATCATGCCAGGAGAACTGGATATCCACATGCAAAAGAACCTTACTCAAGACGCATCAAAGACCTAGTCAGAAGACTTAAGACTATAAAACCATTAGGAGAAAACACAGGGGGAAAGCTTTGTGACACTGAACTTGACAATGATTTTTTTGATATGACACCAAAAACAAGCACCAAACAATAAAAAAAAAAAAAAAAGCTAAACTGGAACTTAATCAAAATTTAAAAAAATTATCATAATTAAAACTTACATATCAAGGGACAGTATAAGGATGAAAACACAAATTATGGATCTGAAAAGGGATTAACGGCCCCAACATACAAAGAACTCCTGCAAAAACAGTTTTAGAACAATATTCAGAAATTGGCAAACAACTTGAATTATTTCTCTGGAGATGTATAAATAGCCAGTAAACACATGAAAAGATAATTAGCATCACCAGTTATTAGGGAAATGCAAACCAAAACCACAAGGAGCTATGGCTTTACAGCCACATTTTGTTTTTTTTTTTGACAGGCAGACTGATGGGGCGAGCATCCATCTGCTGGTTCATCCCCTCAGATGACCACAATAGCCAGGGCCGGATCAGGCGAAGGCCAGAAACTACTTCGTGGGTGGCAGGAAACCATGTACCTGGGCCATTATCTGCTACCTCCCAGGTGCATCAGCAGAGAGGTGCATTGGCAGTGCAGGAGGTGGGACTCGACCCTGGCACTCGGGTAAGGGATGCAGGCATGTCAAACAGCAGCTTAACACACTGTACCACACCACCAACTCCCAAAGCAGAAGACAACACGTGTTCACTAAGGTGGAGACATCGGAATCCCCTGTGTTGTTGTGAGATGGTGCAGCCTCTGTGGGAAAGTCTGGCCATACCTCACAAAGTCACCCACAGCATGCGAAGCCTGTTTCACTCCTAGGGATACACACAGTCTAAAGAACTGAAAGATGACACTCAGCTACAGATAGACCCATGTTCACAGCAGCATGTTCACAAGAGCCAACACGTGGGTGAAATCCCAGAGTCAGGAGGAGATGGATGGATAAATAAAATGTGGTACATAAAATGGAATATTACAACTTGAAATAAAACCTAACACATGCTACATGGATGAACTTTGAAAACATGTAAGTGAAGTAAGGTAGACATGAAAGGGTAAGTTTAGTATGATTTCACTTATGAGATACCTAGAATGGGCAAAGTGTGTTAGAGGAGAATTGTTACTGGGTTACTGTTAATGGGTACCAAGGTCATAAAAGCCCTTAACCACAGTGTGTCTGGATGGTAGGCATATAAGGGATTTTGATGTTGTTCTCTTAAGTTCTCCCCAATTCTACAATGAGCATGTTTCTTGGCAATAAGGAAAACCATAATTAAAACACACGTAAACATTTCTTTAAGGGGAACACTACCAAGATATAGCATACCCTTGCCAGAATGAGCTAATCTGGGAAAAGATTTGAGGTAGGGATGAAATGAGTGTTTCCCCAAGCTTTCATGGACACTGACACCAGCTAGTGACTAACTTCCCATTGATTGGAACTGCTTTCTCTGCCATGTAACATTTTGGTACCAGGACCTGCTATCTTAGCACTTCTAGAACTTTTCCTATCCCAGTTTCTATCCCCTTTTCTTTCAAAAACTTCTGCCACTCCGTGTGAGAATTCTACCTCCAGAGGAAGTTTTGAACAAATCAGAATGAAGTTAAGTATTTGGGGAGAGACTGCCTTCTCCACTGCTTCCTTCCCATCCAAGAACATGGCATGGCTCTGTCTGCCGAGGGTCCATCTGTCCTTGTATAAAGCTCGATTATTTTCTTCACCTAGGCCTTACCTACTTAGTATATTTATTCTTCAGTGCTACTGTGAGTAGATCTTTTGCTGAATATCGAAAAGCAATGTTTGGGAATCTATTTTCTATTTGGTCACTTTACTGAACTTTTTAGCTGCATGTTGAAGACTTACCCAAGTAATATCTGACTAAAAGCCAAAAATTGAGAGCCTCTAGAAAAGCTGGTCCCCTCCCAGTCTGTTCCCCAGAGACAGTAGCTATTAAAAATTCCCTTGTAATTTTCCAGCTGATCCTCTTGAAATGGTCTAAGTATGTAAAGAGTTCCTCTGCAAATGCGGTTAACTTGGTCCTTGTTCTTCCATGATTGATTCTTATTTCGTATCTGTCTTTTGAGTGATATCAATTGCATGCCTCCTGGCTTAATCCAGACTTTTTAAATATTTTTTGAAAGATATATTTATTTGACAGGCAGGAGAGAAAAGGAGGGAAGGAGGGAGGGATCTACTATCCACAGGTTCACTCCCCAAGTAGCTACAACAGTCAGGCTGGGTCAGGTGCTAATTAATAACTACATCTGACAGAAAGAGAGAGGGAATTAGGGAGGGAGGGAGGGTGAGGGAGAGAGAGATCTACTCTCCGCTGGTTCACTCCCCAACTAGCTACAACAGTCAGGGCTGGGCCAGGCACTAATAACTACATCTGAGTCTCCCAAGTGGGAATGCAGGGCCCCAGCACTTGGGCCATCTTCCACTGCCTGCCCAGGCACATTAGCAGGGCGTACGGATCAGAGGTGGAGCAGCCAGGACTTGAACTGACACTCAGGGGTGCCTGCTGGCTTTGTCTCCCAACTCTAGCTCCTTTCAGTGGTATCTTTGTGAGATTTTAGAACTGGGCTTATTTGAGCTGTTTAAAATAATATGCAAACTTTTAAGCAATTTCAAATGCCAGGGGGCCTTCTCACATCACTCTTCCATTGTAAATAAATACGAAACTTAACAATTAAAGACTAAAACAGCACACAAGCAGTTCTTGTCAAGTGGACTCAAAACATGTAGAAAACCTGTCAGGCACGCATGCATCTCCTCTCCAGTGAATAAAGAAGTGTGCATCAGTCCTGTGAGGCTCATTACGCCCTGGACGTCCAGGAAGTGCCCTGGACTGAGAAGAGTGGCGAACAGAAAGGGAATGCGGAATTACTGGACCCTGTCCTCTACTTGTTTAAGCTGACAGCAGCACTTTAACAAAGATCAAGTGTCGGACTTTAAAAAACCACGTATGTAACCAACTCAGGACAGGGTGGGGTGGAAGGAACACGGTGCAGAAGGAAAGAAGGCTGAACAAACCAATGCCTCTGGGTCTTCTAACCAAATCTCTCTGCACTTAATGGGTTTTCTTAAACATCAGCTGTTTTGTTTTCATATCCATGTATTTATAATGAACAGCTGGGTTTTCTTTAACTAATGTTGATATTATTGCCATTCTTACTGAAGAATTTGTAAAATGAAGTTATCCCATTCTGATTACATAGTCTGAGGCTACTCAATTCCTTTAAAAATTAACTGTCAATGAGATGTTTTTGATTAACACATTGGCATGCCCTACATATAATGTGATATCAAATAGATTTTCCTAATCTCACATAGGCCAAAAGTAGTTTTGGAGAAATACTCTGTAGCCACGTATTTTGGGGGTGAGTGGAAACAATGGGGCTTCCCTCGCATACCCTCTGCTCTCCTGTTCAGAGGAGGCAGCTCACACTGGCTGGGTGGGGTACAGTGAGCACTGACTGCGTTTCCACACAGAGCTGCTGCTCCATCCTTACCGTTCAGGATCCATGCAGTCGCCCCTTGAGCCATTTCCAGAGACTACCCAAGCCACAAGCAAGACCTTGTTGCTTCCCTAGTTATAATTTACCATATGTCTCACAAAGCATAGAAGGCCGACAACACAGGGAAGCCAATCTCTTCCACAGTATAAAGTTATTTTTCTACTAGATAATTTGCTTTAGTGTAGCACTGTCCAGTAGAATTTTCTGTAGTACTCAAGTACTTTGTATAGTAGCCATATCTGGTTGTTCAACACCTAAACTGTGGGACTAAACTGAATTTTATTTTGATTAACCTTTTTTTTTTTTTTTGGCAGGCAGAGTGGACAGTGAGAGAGAGAGACAGAGAGAAAGGTCTTCCTTTGCCGTTGGTTCACCCTCCAATGGCCACCGCGGCCAGTGCGCTGCGCTGATCTGAAACCAGGAGCCAGGTGCTTCTCCTGGTCTCCCATGGGGTGCAGGGTCCAAACACTTGGGCCATCTTCCACTGCACTCCTGGGCCACAGCAGAGGGCTGGCCTGGAAGAGGAGTAACCGGGACAGAATCCAGCGCCCCGACCGGGACTAGAACCCGGTGTGCCGGCGCTGCAAGGCGGAGGATTAGCCTAGTGAGCTGCGGCACCGGCTTTGATTAACTTCTATTTCAATAGCCACACATGACTTTGGGTTACCATACTGGACAGTACACTTTTTTTTTTTCTTTAAAGTTGTATGTGTTGGAGTGTGAATTTGATCTAATGAATAAAATGTCCACATCTCACATCTGAGCACCTGGGGTTGGATTTTCTTTCTAAAGCCTATCTCCTGCTTCCTGCTACACAGACCCTGGGAGGCAGTGGTGGTGGCTCAAGAACGGGAGATCTGGATTGCATTCCTGGTGGCTTCAGGCCCCGCCCAGCCCAGGCTATGCAAGTATTTGGGGAGTGAACCAGTAGGTGGAAGCTCAGTATCTCCCTGCCTCTCAAATTAAAAACAAAAAGTGTATGCCATCTAGACACACATACACAATCATAATACTACAAAATGCTGAATAATTTTAAAAGATACATATTTTATGAAGATTAATTAATTTATTTGAAAGGGAGAACAAGAGAGAGAGAGATGTTCTATTCACTGATTTACTTCCCAAATGGCTGCACAAGGCAGATCTGGGCCAGGCCAAAGCCAGGAGCCAGGAACTCCACCCTGTCCTTCCACATGGATGGCAGGGGCCCAAGGACTTGAAACATCTGCTGCCTTCCCAGGTGCATTAGCAGGAGCTTGGATCAGAAGCAGAGCAGCACAGGTTGGACCAGCACTCCACTATGGGATGCTGGCATTGCAAGCAGTGGCTTAACTCACTGCACCATAATGCTAACTCCTGAAGAATTATTTTTGGTGAACATAGAAATTAGGAACTTCAATGTAAAGTTTATGACAGACAATAGACTAGGTCCTCCTTTTGTCTAATCCTAGTTTCTTTAAATAACTAGCAGTAACAGTCATTTTTAAGGTGACTTACCTGTATACTGATAGTCAAGGATAAAATCTTAAGATGTAAAAACTTCAGTCAAAATCTCCCAAAGTAAATGTGAATTTCACTAATCTCAGTTAAAAGCAAAACCTGTGGCTTAACCAACAGTTATGTCAATAAATTTCTCAAGATACTATTCATACAAAAGAATAACAACATTCACTTGGTAACTTCATTGAGTATTCATTCTTTCTACAGAAACCAGTACAATATCCATACAATAACTGTTTCATTTGCTCATAAAACTTCTTGTGATTGACCTTCAATTTTAAAGCCAGTAGTAAGATAAAGAGAAAGGTGAGTAGTAATTTGTGCTTTACCTAGTTTCTGGTGACAGACACTATTATTAAATGGAATGGTTTTTTGTAGCAGAATACATTCAGGTGTGACATTTTTGAAGTTATAGCAAAGAATCATTAAAGATATTAATCACATGGCAATACAAATGGAGCTTGTATAAATCCAGTCTAACCAAAACAGGAATTTTAGGACATGAAAATATCCTTACCTCGTAGTGAGCAAACTGGCCCATTTTCTTGATTCTTAGAGCGCTTACTTCTGAACTGACTTGGAATATCTAATGAAAGGTCTTAAAAGGAGGCAAGAAAGCAGAGAACTGTTAAAGGCATAGAAGTATATTTTCAAAGATAACTTCAAAAACTGATACATTTATGAAGATTGCTCTCTTTACTGTCTTAATATCCATCTACATGCCAAAGATGTCTTACCTAGGAACGGATCAAACTTTCTAGATTCTGTCCCACATATGAGGCAGTTAACCTCGTTTTGGAGAATGCCTCCGAATATAGCTGTGACAACTGTAGATGCTCCATTTCTAGAGAAAATCACCACAGGAAAACATCTTAGTAAAAAGACATCCTGACATTAAAAATAAAAATAATAGCCTATAGATTACTCCCTTTAGGGGAATATATCATTTATATTTCAATTACAAAATATAATACTCTCAAAGCTATATAGACATATGCTGAATAAAGTTCAAGCCACCAGCCTCCCCTCAAGCCCCTCTTCCAGTCCCACTACTTCCTCAAGTAACTACCAGTGCCCACTGCTGTTACAATCAACACTGCACATATATGATGTACAACAGGGCAAGATGGCCCCTTCTATCCACGCCCCTCCACCCTACAAATATCCCTCAGAAAAGGGGGAACCGCCTTTGTTATTTGCATCTTGGAAAGCCCTCACTTGTTACAGGGAATTCTCAATGTTACCCGACGTTGCACCATATCCTCAATCTGACATAGTTTTAGATTTACTGAGATTTGGAGAAAAGGAGGTAAAGGAATTTAATATAGATTTAGTCATTCCTGCTGGAGATAAGACCTCACAATTGAAAACACTGGGCATGTAGAATGACACTATGCAGGTTGGGGTTTAGGACAGGCAGTTAAGATGCCCACATCCCACTTGAGAGGAACTGGGTTCAATACCCGCAGCTCTGTTCCTGGCTCCAGCTGGCTGCTCATGCGGCTCCCAGGAGGCAGCAGTGATGGCTCAAACACCTGGGACCCTTCCACCACCATGGGGGACCCTGGACGAAGTTCCCAGGTTCTGGTCTAGCCCCAGCTGCTGTGGGCATTTGGGGAGTGAACCAGCACAGGGGCGTTCTCTTTCTGCCTCTCCAGGATCTTCTTTTTAAATTCTAGTATACTTCGGCCGGCGCCGCGGCTCACTAGGCTAATCCTCCGCCTAGCGGCGCCGGCACACCGGGTTCTAGTCCCGGTCGGGGCGCCGGATTCTGTCCCGGTTGCCCCTCTTCCAGGCCAGCCCTCTGCTGTGGCCAGGGAGTGCAGTGGAGGATGGCCCAGGTGCTTGGGCCCTGCACTCCATGGGAGACCAGGAAAAGCACCTGGCTCCTGGCTCCTGCCATGGGATCAGCGCGGTGCGCCGGCCACAGCGCGCCAGCCGCGGTGGCCATTGGAGGGTGAACCAACGGCAAAGGAAGACCTTTCTCTCTGTCTCTCTCACTGTCCACTCTGTCCAAAAAAAAAAAAAAAAAATTCTAGTATACTTCACAAACAATAAAAAACCACCTGCCCTAATGTTACTTAGCCTCTTACTGCCTGCACTCCATCAAACGTAAAACAGGAGTAGGAGGGGTGCCTGCCTCAGAGGCTGGGCGAAGATGAAGTTACACCTGTGCAGTGCAAAGAGCTTGTAGAGGAGTGCTGACCCACAAGAAAGTACTTGCAGCATTTGCCACAATGTTACCAGTGTGCAGTCAGATTATACCTGCTTCTTGCTCTGTTTTCCATAAATAAGTACCCTGAACAAATGTCTCCTTTGAGAGCAGCTCAGCCTTCACAGTATGGACGCAAGAACAACTGCGGAAGTGCACCAGCGAGAGCGTGAATCGCAGGCACTGACACAGCACTTGCCACGGGCTGGCTCCACTCTCAGCACTTTCCCCGCGTTAATCCAGTCAGCTCCACAACAGTTCTGTAAGGTAGATACTGCCATCCCCATTTTGCATTTCAAGAAGTGAGACCCAAAATGTAAGAAATGTGGCCCAGGGTGACACAGTTGGTTTGGCCTGAGCAGATGATCTTAACCCCATGCTCCTTCTAATTTAACCAATATATTACTAGCTGATATTGAGGTAGTTTTGATTGTAAAGGTTTATATATTGATCTTTGTGCACTGATGTAGCTACTTGAGCCAGTAAATGTCCTTTTTGCTACTAGCAATTAGAGGTGGTTTCTGTCACTTGTAGTCAGTTACTCCTAATCTTCTGAACTGCATTTTCTGAGCCAGTCCAAATTAAACCCACTGCAGTGATGAAGCACACAAACCCTACCCAAGCAATTTTTTTTTCCTTCAAGATTTATTTATTTATTTGAAAGAGTTACAGAGGGAGCAAGCTTCCATCTGCTGGCTCACTCCCCACATGGCCTCAACACCAGACCTTGGCTGATGTGAAGCCAGGAGCCAGGAGCTTCCTCCGGGTCTTCCATATGGGTGCACGGGGCTCAAGGACTTGGGCCATCTTGCACTGCTTTCCCAGGCACATTAGCAGGGAACTGGATCAGAAGTGGGATGCTTGCATCACAGGCAGCAGCCTAACCCACTGTGCCACAACACTGACCTCCAAGCAATTCTTTTGTAAGAAAAGTTGATTCCTTTACGAACAAAAGAAATAGACTGTAGTTTTTTCTTTACAGAGAATGTTTGTAAAACAAACTAGCTTTAAAAAAAAAAGATCCATTAGGAACTGTAGGACACAGTTTTAGGTTTTACATTTAGTATCTGTATCACAAACTTACCAAACAAATCTGAAAGCAAAGGTGTTAACAACTGATCCTTTCACACTGATGCTCACATAGAAAGCTGCCTTAAGTAAAACGGAAATGGCTTCATTAAAAAATAGTATAGGGGAGTATGTTTTGTGGTACAGTAGGCTAAGCTGCCACTTGGAATGTCCACATCCCATCTCCGTCAGTTCAAGTCCTGCCTCCTCTGCTTCTGATCCAACTTCCTGCCAATGCACCTGGGAAGGCAGCAGATGATGGCCCAAGTACTTGGGTCCCTGCTACTCTTGTGGGAGTGCTGGGTTGCTAGATTCATCCTGGCCCAAGCCCAGCTGTTGTGGGCATTTGAGGAGTACATGAGGAGATGAAAGTCTCATCTGTTTGAGATGTGCCTCTCAAATAAGTGATTTAAAAAAAAAAAAAAAAGCAGTACATTTGAACTCAGTGTAGTCCTTCCTTGATAATCGCTTCCTCTGAAAAATGAATGCTAATCAAGTTCGGGCTATCTGAAGTGTATGCCATTCAGTTTAAAGGAAAATTGGTAAACACATGTCAATATCACCATTCTACTTCCATCTATGCACCAAGAGTGTTTGCAGACTGAATACTTGGACTGGCTCTTGTGCTAACGTCCCTTACTTTGACACAAATGGTTTTTTATGTACCAAAAAGATACATCTGCCATGTATCCCTCTGCCTTCCCACCCTCACCATGCCGCCTTCGGTAGGGGTGGGTGTGTCTGCATGGGAGACCGTTCTCTGGTTTTAGCAAATATCTTTAAAAGTGACAGTGAAGGAAATTAAGAAATCTGAATTTTTAATATTTTATGACAAATTTTTTCTGTTTCCTAACTAATGGAATTTGCAATTACTATTCTTGAAAATGTCACAAAAGGGTAAAAATTAATACTGCAAATTCATTGTAAACTAAAAGGACACCTTTAAGTATTATCCAGAGTGGTCCTCAAGGATGCCCTGGGCACCAAACAAAAGGGTAACAGCACAGACCCCTCTCGCCTCACACAGACTATCCTGGAGTCCATGTGATAACCTTTGTGTATAAATGTGCCAGGATAAAATACAAACCAAAATTTTCATTTTATACTATTTTTAATTTGGTGCTAGCAGGAAGAACAATTCTACCCAGTCACAGGTTCTTCCCTTTCTGCCCTGGACTCTAATAGCTTCCAGGATGGAGAGGGACAAACGAGGATGGCGATGGCAGGCCACACGGCTGCCATTCTCCGCTGCGGCCAGGCTAGCTGTGAGGCTGCCCGTCACTGAAACGCCCCAGCCTTCTAAGTCAGATGCATGGACTGCCAGGCAGCACTACGGTGACCCTGAGACATTAGTGACTCTCTTCTCTTCTTTGGTGAGCTGGTTTCTTTTAAGTCCTTTTCCTGTGTAGGTCAATACTAACAAAATCTTTCAACAGATTTGAAAAGGAGATTATAATTGACCAAAATGCAGGTGGAAAGAGTGAATCATCCCTTCTCAAGCAAAACAAACGTTCTGATCTCAGTATATGCTCTGGGCTATCAGAAAATGGGAAAGCCATCCAAAAGGTGCTTTTTTTTTTTTTTTTAATACGGAGGGACAAGAAAAAATTTCTAGAACTTAAAAATATCTTGATTTAATTAAAGAAAAGTCTTAGAAAAATGGCTTCAAAATGGAGTTTTAGGAACACTCAGCTTCAAAATGTTTAAGCTTTTTTTAGTGAACAAATAATTATTCTGATATATGAAAATTAAGTCTCATACATTACTTGTTACATTTGGAGGAAAGTCTTAAGGCCAGATAATACAAATATTTTCTGTTCTAAGTTTAAAAATAATCTACAACAAACAACACCCATCAGAACTCCACTAAGATATAAATACACCACGCCTCTAGTCTGGGGGCAGGGGCACAAGCTGGTCCATTCTGGTCACAGGGTCAGGTGCCCCTGAGTTTCAGGAAATGTCAAGAGCCCCTTCCACTATAAGTCTAACACATGGCAACCCCAACAGAAACGTCTGCGATCCACCTAAAAAACAAAAACTAAATCTTACACGCAGCATTTGCTACTTGCAGACAGAGTGGAATTCTCCTGCAGAACTGCTGAGCGGGAAACACCATTGAAACCGCCCTGGAGCTCCAAGTGTAGGTGGTCCAAAAGGTAGCGCATGAATTCATGTGCGTCCTGCTGCTGGTAGCCCCTTGAAGCAAACAGAAACACTCGGTCACTGGGGAGGCTCCATCGCCCAGAGGGGAGAGTGCCAGGCAGGACCGCAGCGCAACACAGGAAAGCTGTCTCCAAGAAAGAATTCTAGTTCAGTAAAAGTACGTTTGAAATCCACAGAACATCAGAGCTACCTGGACTCGTCACGACCTCCTCAGCTGACCTCTTCACTTTAGAGATGAGAAAATTAAAGGGCAAAAAGGGGAGCATGTGACTGCCCGAGTCCTACCACACAGTGACAGATGGGAGCAAAACGCTGGCGCCTCCCACTGTCTCACACGGCCTCTCCAGAAGTCACATGCTAACACTTCACATCACACCCGCACCGAGTCACACGTCAGCCACCGCCACGAGAAGGAAGGAACCCAACACTAACTCCTTAGGTTAGAAGATTCTAAACACTGGCAGAGAGAAGAAAAACTTTACCTAAGTAATTAAAGATGTCTGATATTCTCTATCTGCCTCCTAATCTGATCCGAAAGACATCTTTGGGAAATAAATACTATAAACATTAAAAAAATTATTAGAGGGAGCTCCCATCTACTAGTTCACTCCCCAGTCATGATCTATGCTAAAACTTGAATATATATATATTCTTAGATTGCTTCTTACACTATCCTCAGACAGAAAGCTACAGGTCAAGCACAAGTGAACTGTAATGAAGAGGCAGAGGTAGAAGGTCTGGGTAGATTTATTTGGTAAAATAAATAAAGCGATATTATACTGAATACTTCTACAAAACTAACAGAAAAGGTAGCTTGCCAGCATGGAAGTTCTCTTCAGTCAGTCTTCTAAGTTTTTCTGGTCAAAGCACTCTTCTAAGTCAATCACTCTTCTAGGCCACAGTTCCATAAACAAAATTTCTTTCAATCAGAGTTTCTTTCAATATGTATTTTCCTGGAAATTGTACTTTATGAAAACAATCTCCCTTAAGTATGGAACTTAAAAATCAGACGTCACTTTAGCATTTCACTACAGCTTCTTCTAAACTATTGTGTATTGCAACTAAATATAAAATACATTCAAGCATTTCATTTAAGGCTCATGAGTAAAAATGTTAAAAATTTACAATCAAAAACATTTAAAGTTGGTAGCTCCTTGTTATGGATTAAACAGAACTTGGCTTCCCAAACTCATACAGATGTTTAACTTTTAAAGGTTGATGGATTCAGAGTGATCTGATTAAGACTTCATCTAATTGTGGTGCTGAGGAGGTGGAGCCAGGTCTTTGGTCACGGGGGTAGGGGGGTGGCCCTCAGGAGGAAGTTCTCTTCAGAACTCAGAGGCTTGGTTATTTTGGCTGTGTTGGGCCTGGCTCCTCTCTTTGCTTCCTGGCTCACATGACTGTTCCACTACACCACAGCCAGCCTCCACCAGATACCAGATAAACGGAGCCGCCCGGTCCTGAACTGTGACCTCTAAACCGAAAGCCAAAATAAACCTTTTCCTTCCCAAGAAGCTTCCCTTGAGCATTTCAGTTAGAATAATGAAAAGCTGACTAATAGATTCCTTTACAGACCTAAGGACGTGCTTTTAACTTAGTTAACACAATGTCCATTTTTTTTCCATGACTCAATAGGTAAGATTAGTATTATTTGAAATTCTAACACATACAAAAAATTTCATTCATACCCTACATTATTTTCCTAAAATGTCGTGAAAACCAGTACCCTGTAGTTATATCAGTGTGCATTTTTATCATGAATGCATAACCATCTCTTAACAGTCTGCGTTTCATTTCTGGCCCTGGCTCCAGTTTCCAGCTTCCTGCTAATGCAGACCGTGGGACATAGTAAGTGATGGCTCAAGTGGCTGGGCCCTGGCCACCCATGTAGAAGACCTGGGTTGAACCCCCAGCTCTGACTGTTATAGGTAATTAGGGAGTGAACCAGTGCATGGGAGCTGTCTAGTTTTTGTTTTTTTTTTTTTTTATCAAAATCTAATGTACATTAATGAGCTTTTCAATTATACTATGATTTTTCAAAATACATTATTTTGAACATGGCCATTTGGCCTAGCAGTCAAGATGTCCACATTTCTTATCAGAGTGCCCAGGTTCAATGCCTGGCTTTGGCTAACAAGTCCAGCTTCCTGCCAAAACAGACCCTGAGAAGTGGCAGGTAATGGCTCAAGTGGTTGAGTCTCTTCCCCAAATAAGAGACCTGGACTGTTTCCAGTCCTGGTCCTTGCAGGTGTCTGTGGGGTGAACCAGTGGATGGGAGCTCACTCTGTCTCTATGCCTCCCCAAATTTAAAAAAATAAAAAATCTTATACTATTACAAATATTCATTAAACAAATTACTTGAGACACAGAAAAACCAGGTGAGAGCTCCTGTTGGCTGATTTACTCCTCCTGGCCTGTAATGGGCTGGGCTGAGCCAAAGTAGGGAGCTGGGAACTCAACCCAGGTCTCCCATGTGGGTGGCAGAGACCCACTGACTCAAGCCATCACTGTTGCCTCGCAGGGTCTGCATTAGCAGGAAGGAGTTGGGAGCCAGAGTTGGGAATCAAACCCAGGCTCTCCAGTGTAAGATATCAGCATCTCATCTGCTAGGCCAAATACCCGCCCTGCAAACGCCGACTTCAACTACATGAGCTAAGTCATGAGCATCTGTTACAGCTTGTAAATGCACCAGGAAACAGTGTCTGCCTTTTTACAGGGGGCAATTTTTCTGATTCTGACAGAAAAGACATCTATAATTCCGTTTTTAAAAATTTGAGTATATCATTTCATTGACTTATCTGAAAGCCTTAATCAGCATTATTTAGTATGTTAAATTCAACAAACTTCAGTTAGCTTTTCAGTTATTCCCCAGTTATGTAATCTGGTCTTCAGAATTCCCTCTGCAGTCAGCTTAGGCGTCTCTCCACATTCGGGGTGTGGCGTTTGGAACACAGATTTCATCAATGTCACCAAACAGCTGGGTGTGTATTAGGGAGGACATTATTTATGAAGAGCCATGAGTCTGTCTCTGTGACAGGTTGGGAAAGAAGAGAGGAGGTGAGGGAAGTGACATTGGCTCCCATTTTAACACTGGTCTTTTGGCTTCACTTGAGCTTGCCCTCTGTGTCTCCGTGAGACACAGAGTGTAACAGCTGGAGGGCACACCGCCAACCCAGAGAGCCTCTGACAGCCTCGGCATCCCCTCTGGTGGGAGGACCAAGAAGGAAGCCCACCGCTGAAGCATGGCACCCACAACCATGGGGGCAGCCATCTCTTCACAGAAAGCTGTGGCACAATGAACAGAAATCAAAGGTACCCCAATCTTCAAGAAATGTTCCAATGAAAAATAGTCAAAGAAAATGTTACTCTGCATGTGCCTGACTATAAAAAGCAACGATCTCAAATAATGAAACACCACCACAGAACACAGACACGCAGGTGTGCTACAAGAAACACAGCTGGGACATGCAGCTGTACACCATGGACCACTCTGTGTTCAGCAGTGCCAGTCCATGATCTTTTTTTTCCTGCTAACGTGGGGAGTTACATTTATTTTCATATAAGCCCCACACACTCATATCATCCCTTCTATCTGTTACTGGATTCTAGTCCACAATCTTGAAATGGTGAGATCCAATAAGGAACAGGAAATGCCTCTATAGAATCAAATTTTATCATTCTAGAACAAACTTCCTTTAAAATACTTAATGCATCTCAGAACTTTAGGTTGTGTTCATATTTAACATTCATAAAAGAATTCAAGTTTCTGTCTTAGCCAAAATACTTGTAAAAGCAAAATAGGTTAAATTTAGCTATTTCTAGCCAGTGTTTGGCACCAATCATGGCTGAGTTTCCTCAAAATAAAAGCACCATAAAATGAAAAGACAAAAATGTATTTGTGTTTACACACAAAAATAGCAAAATTCTAGCAGGAAAAACTACACTGTTTAAATATATCAACAGCACAGTACTTTTTAAGCCCCTCTATATTCACAAACACACCAAAGGATTACTGTTAGAGTATCACATACAGACAGCTAGCAAATAAATAAAATGTTTCAGCAACTTATTCATCCATTATTTTAAAACAATAATTGATGAAAAAAACTAAAGAACTCTGTTTTGGGAAGTCAAGGCAAATATGTTAAATCAAGTTGTACAAGAAAAGTAAAAACAGTACATGTATAATATAAAAAGCAATGGAATAACCACTATGACCTGATTTGAATCATCAAAAGACTTTCTAAGAGGGTGTTAGTATTAAGCTGGATCATAAAGAAAGAGGACCCACAGAGTAATACTGTACGCAGAAGCACGCACAGGCAAAGAGCCAGGCAACAGCACAAACATGTTAAGGAAGCGAAGAAGTAGCAAAAGCCAGCAGAAAAGACTATCAAAATTACAAAAGCATCACTTTTTGACCCAAAAATTACTCTTTTAGATGGTTTCACATGTATGCATAAGACTATTCATTGTAGCATTGTTTGGAACAGCAGAAGATTAGAAATGGTCTATAACCATGGGTAGGGAACTCTTACACAAATTATGATACAACTATAAAATGGATGAAGCTATTTATAAATATGAATAACCTCAAAGTAGAAAAAAAGGACATTATCATTCATGTTAACATTTACATACAAACACACATGCACACTTGCTATATACCCAGATTAGCAGTCAATGAAAGGACTACGCAAAATCTAGGAACTAAGTCTGCAGCTAGAAAACAGTGACTTCCTGGGAAGACAACAAAAGAAAAAACACCCAGTGCATATTCTTTTTAACCTTTTGAATTCTGAACTATGTATACTTTGCCTATTAAAGTAAATTTTAAAGTATTTTTATAAGAAAGAAAAGGCTCAGAAGAGCTGGGGATACTAGGACGCCATAAGAAATATAGTACTTAAGTAGAGATATATATTGGAAAAGGTCAAAACTTTAGGAAAATCTACCCTGTTAGATGACTGGCTTTGACTAGAGTGAGAAAAAAGAAAAACCTCGATGGTTCCTATATCCAAGCTGCTGATTACATTCAGAGTGTGTTTTTTCCTTCCCCTAGGTGAAAGTTGTTCCTATGTCTACATGCATGTTTGGATTTCAGAGATTTCAGTCTTCATTCCAAGGGATCAAGCTATCCTGATATTATGATTTGTGAATCTAGGAAAATGTGATTTTTAAATTCAAATGAAATTTATTTTGGGATTATCAATAAACAGAAACAGAAGTCCAGACTCAACTGCACTTCCCCAAAGGTCTGTCACAAGGACCTACCTTGCACACCCAATAGAACCTGAGCTCTAAGGACAAAGCCCACCCCCAGTGTCACACCTGTGTGTTGTGTAGTGGTCCTGTACTACAGCTCTACCCAGGAGATAATCTCTAGATCTAATCAAGACAAAGCCTATTCTTCAATTTTATGAAAATGGGAACAATTTCAATCATCGCAAAATTAAGAGAAAGCCCTTCTAAGGATACTAAAGCATCTTATTCTCATCAGTGTTAGGGAAATTTAAGAATTCATGTATATCAGAAATCATCTCAGAGGCTATGCTAAATTTCTCAACCTGGATGACTTTTCTAAAGGTCTCTTCCCTTCATTAGGAATATTAGAATGTGTTAAGTAGCTAACAATGAAATCATGCTGACAGGTGGGCAATAGGAACCAGAAAGGGCAGAGATATGTTAAGATTTAGAGGAAATGCAGGATTCTGTGGCATAGAAGCCTGAAGATGTCTCCAAACTCTCAAGAATGAGGGACTCTGGTCACCAGTGGGACCCAGGAGAGGTGTAGAAAATTAGAGGGCTACACTCAAAGCATGTGGACAAATTACCAGGACCATATCCATTGATCTCCAAACTCCATAGACACCTGCTATAGACGTATAAGATGGAACAAGCTGCTTCTCCTTTCTGTTTTTTCTTCTCTAAAATGGGGGGCAATACTTCCCACCTTAACATGAATTTTGGTATTGCTTGTTTTTAAATGAACATCAGATATAAGATACCAAATGCCTGTCACACAGTAGGTACTCATTACATGTAAACTCTTGTTATATAGTAATAAACACAAAGATTAAATCCCTATCAAGGGTCTAACTAGCTGATTATGTTAGAAATTTTATACTGAGTCCAAATCTGACTAGTGGAAAATTAGCAGTCATTTCTACCTTTCCTACTTAAGAGTCATGAAATTCTAAAATTCTTATAAAAATTCATCTCTCCTAAGTGGAAATTTATGTGACAGGATACATAAAAGAAGCAAAGACCAGGACAAATAGGAGTTACTCATGTCATGTCATGTCACCCTGAAGGCTAAACTTTTCAGAAAGGCAAAAAATGCATCCTTTTAAGTTCTTGTCTTCTAAATATTTCTCTATACTAACAATATCATCTATTAGGCAGCAAGGCAAGATAAGTTCTACTACAGGCTAAGTTCTACCATAGGCTGCTGTTTTTGTCTTTGTTTTCATTTTTTAAAATTTATTTATTTATTTATTTATTTTGACAGGCAGAGTGGACAGTGAGAGAGAGACAGACAGAAAGGTCTTCCTTTGCTGTTGGTTCACCCTTCAATGGCCGCTGCGGCCGGCGCACCACGCTGATCCAATGGCAGGAGCCAGGTACTTCTCCTGGTCTCCCATGGGGTGCAGGGCCCAAGTACTTGGGCCATCCTCCACTGCACTCCCTCGCCACAGCAAAGAGCTGGCCTGGAAGAGGGGCAACTGGGACAGAATCCGGCGCCCAGACTGGGACTAGAACCCGGTGTGCCGGCGCCGCAAGGTGGAGGATTAGCCTAGTGAGCCACGGCGCCAGCCTGTTTTCATTTTTTAAAGGCGAGGGATGTACACTGGATGCCACAATGATGACAACTAAGAACCGTGACTTGCTTCAGAAGGAAAAAATCAGTAGAAAGCATCAAAGGCTGCTAACAAATGCAGTGCCTGACTCTGTTACTGTCTGCATCTCTACAGTGATGACCAACCCAGGAGAGAGGCAGGACTCCTCTGAGGATGTGGGTTGTGGCACAGCTACCTTCTAGAACATGAATCTTATGGGACATAACTGTAGTCCTCTCAGAGCTTCAAGATCCAGAGACCAGAACAGGAAACACAACAACATGGATTTGCACTGGTTATATTTGGAACTTTTTTTTTTTTTTTGGAACACTAAGATAGTGCTTGGTGGTAATTCTTTATATAAGATTTTAAAAGAATCAAATTTTATCCAGTATGTTTTCCTAGCACACTTAAGTTATTTATAATGGCTTTGTTTTTATAACAACAAAATGCCGTATCTTTTGTTAAAGACATTTTAAAGAATCATTAATTCTTTTTTTTTTAAAGATTTAATTATTTCAGGGGCAGGCATTGTGGTTCAGCAGGTTAAGCCACCACTTGGGTCGCCCAGATGCCAGTTTGAGTGCCAGCTACTTCATGCTTCCAATCCAGCTTCCTGATGAGGTACCTGGCAGGTAGCAAATGATGGTCCAAGTACTTGGGTGCCTGCCACCCACATGGGAGACCCAGATGGAGTATCAGATTCTGGCTGTTGTGGACATTTGGGTAGTGAATCACCAGATGGAAGGTATCTCCTCCTTCCCCACCTTCGTGCCCACCCCTACCACCCCTGTAACTCTGCCTTTCAAACAAGTACGTCTTTTTAAAAAGCCAGGAGCTGGGAACTCCAGCTGGATCTCCTATATGGGTGGCAGAAACCCAAGTACTTGGGTCATCATCTGCTGCTTCCCAGTTGCATTAGCAGGAAGCTGGATTGGAAGCATAGAGTTGCTGGCCCTCCCATATGGTATATGAGTGTCCCAAGTGGTGCTACAGTGCCTTCCCCTGAACACATTTCTATTTTTTTTTTTTTTTTAGATTTATTTATTTATTTATTTGAAAGGCAGAGAGAGAGAGAAAGAGGGGTCTTCCATCTGCTGGTTCACTGCCCAGATGGCTGCAATGGCCAGAGCTGGGCTGATCCAAGCCAGGAGCCAGGAGCTTCCTCTGGTCTCCCACACAGGTGCAGGAGCCCAAGGACTTGGGTCATCTTCTGCTGCTTTCTCAGCTGGATCGAAAGTAGAACAGCCGGCACTGGAACAGGTGCCCAAATGGGATGCCAGTACTGCAGGCAGCAGCTATGCCACAGTGCCAGCCCCCTAAAGACATTTCTAATGTCTGTTTTTCAAATAAACACATTTATTAGGTCAGATGTATTCAACATCTGCTCTTCTAAAAGAAAAAAATAAAACAAAAAAACAGTCTTTATTATTTAGAACATCTAGAATACCACCATTTATTGGAAATGAAATTTAGAAACAATGCAAAGATTAATACTAATGTTTTTAAGTACCCTTCTTTAAATTACACTTACCTAAAATTCGGCATAATCTTCCAAATAACATAAAATAAGGACTCAGGGCTAAATGCGGTCTGGCTGCCTTGCCATAAAGCACAGAGTGTCTTTCTGAACTCTTCTACCAGAGACCTGGAAGAGAGGAAGGGAGGACACCCTTAGCAGCAGACAGAGGCTCCTTCGGTGCACAGAGTCCAGTCATCTAAAATGCGTAATACAGAGATGAAAATTTGAAAAGGGTCTCATCTTTTCTGAACTAAGTCTGACAGCTAAATAAGAGCATCCCAAAGGTATACTTACTGACGGAACCAGCTTTGTAACCACACGGGTAAAGTAAAGCGGTGCCCCATCCGCACAGGGTCTTTCCCTGCAGCTGCATTTGCCCTTCTTGCTGCTCAGGAGAAGCACTTCCCAGACTTCAGTCTGTAACCGTGTGCTCCTCTCAGAGTTCATGTGGCCCCGGGACTTCGGCGAGCACAACCACACCTATCCTCTCAAATCCAAATCTGAAACTGATTTTCTCAGGACCATTTTCTTCAGGTTTCTTTTTTCCAACACAGTTTTCTGAAGGTCCTCTTGTGTGCTACATTTCTTAAGTACCTTCCATTTCTTCTTACTTCCCTCAATATCCAGGACTGGAACATCCATTTTTGTCAGGCATGTGAACTCCCACAATAAAAAACTGGATGTCCAACTTCCGGGAAATCTTACAGGGAAGAATAGTAGTTGTTATTAACCCCTTCCCTCTCTCCACTAGCTGGAAAGAGGATGCAGTGGTAGCACTCAGCACTATTCTGGACTCTGGGCATGGGAGCCACACCCTAGGGCAGCTGGAACAGGAAGTCAGGAGCTGATGACTTCATGAAATAGCCCTAGACAGATAACCTCTGACTTTCACATGAGAAAATAAATCAGGGATGTGTAAGCCATTGTTACTTTTGGTTTTCTATGCATACAGCTAAAGGGATACACTTCCTCAATTTCTCATGTCTGTCAATATAACTACCATATTCTTAGACACTTCATTAATGTATGAGAAAATCAGTATCGTCTTTCTGCACCCTTCTATCTAGTAGATCCTTTGGATATAAATTGCATTTTTGACTTCCCAGTGCCTGAACCCTCTTCCTATGTAATTCTACTCCTTCCGAGTCTTGGTTAAAAAAGTCAGATACTGTCTCAGCTTCCCTGGCACTCAGGACAAAGCTATGTGGCATAGACTCTGCTTGTCTGAAGCAGGGATAGCACCCAGTCCACTCTGATGGCACAGACCATCACCTAGAATCCAGGGACAGCAAAAGCAGCAGCATGGCTCTAAGTTCCCCAGGGTCATGCTGCAGAGGCCTCCTTACACGACAGTTGACAGAGGGAGGGTGGCTATGGTGCAGACTACCCAGGCTCCAAAAAACTGATTTTCTCCCCATCCAGTACTAGTTATTTCATTTATAGGCCTTCAATAAATTCCTTTTCTGTCTAAATTAGCCAGAGGTGATTTCTGCAGTCTGTATTTAAACCCCAGATGACACTGACACATGAGTACCAGTAACTCTGCCCTTAACCTCCATGCCCGTGCATTTTCTTCTCTTCATGGCACCACTGTCCCCGACAACCTGACTGCAGTCTCCTTGAATGCCAGCACTGCCAGCTCATCTCAAACACTGCTACCAAAGAAACTCATTCCAACAGCACTCGGCGATGCCCTTCCACGCCTGCTTCAACACCTGGCTCTAAAGGTTTCCACGCAGTGGCTCCATGCGAAACATTCACTCTTCTAACATGTTCTACACTCCTCTCTCATGGCCACTGAAACAGCATAGTTTCAGATTCTGAAAGGCCTTTCAGAATTAGTGGGAATGGGGTGACATGGCAGTGGAGATGGGCAGGCAGGGGAAGCACTACATATATACAGATTATTGTAAGTTCCAGCTCTATTTCAGCACAGCTGAGATATTAAAAAATGTGCCCCTTATAATCATATTATGATAGATCTTCTGAACCTCAAATATGGCAGGGCTGCACAGAATTTGAATCCAAAGTTAGTCCTTAATAAACACTTGGCCATTTTTTTCCCTTGTCCAGACCAACTACAGGTTGACTGTGTTGTCTTGTAATTAGTTTCTTAACTACAGATTAATTTCTTTTTAGCCAAGAGATTTATCTAGCACTGTTGAAGAAATCAATTCATACAGACTAATGACATCCATGTTATTCTACACCTGGAACTGGATGTCGATTCTAAAATAACCCAATCTCCAGAGACTCAGTAAGCAGAGTGCTAAATGTATCCTGCCTGTTGTAATAAACAGAAATAAAAAAATTCCAGCAACTATTGATTGCTAGATACTGTAACACAATTTTTAGAAGACATGTTTTTAAATGTGTGTGCCTGTTAACTCACATATTACAATGGAAATCACCAGTAAGAGTCAGGTGTTTGTAATGCAAGGCGAGAAAGGACAGATTCTTGCAACTCACACACTGGTATCCCCTTGGCTCCTGGTGTGGTATGTTCGCCTTCCTGCTGTTTTCCCATTCCTTAACTCCACAGCTGGCAGTTCTTTGAAATAACAGCAAAACTGCTCAATGTTACTATTTTAAAAGAAAGGGAAGAAAATTATTTTTTACAAAAATGTAATAGGGTGGTAAAAAAAACATCCTATGAAACCTCGTATGGATTGTGTGGTCTTTCAGTTTCTCATTTCCATTGCACTCATGCAATCTCTCGCACTAAGTTTCTTCATGCTTTTTGCTCAGTTTAACCAAACAGGACAGATAGATGGATAGAGGACTTGCAAGGAATTAATAAGAACTGAAAACAGATTCTCTGTTCCTCAAATCCCCCAAGTTTCCTTCTATCTATATAGGTTGTCACCATTTCTTTTCAGGGTGTTTGCTTCCGGGTGTTCAATAGTATCTCAAATAAAAACAAACCAAGAAGCCAGCCATATAATTTAGCTACATTATACAGGATCATTAAGGAAAATTCAGTAGTAACTAGACTTTCTTCTTTAGGTAAGAACAGGAAAGCTGAGAAGCACCTTTAAGGAGAAATCAAATACACCTTCCGCTCCTCATTAGCAGCAGGGCCTGGGGAAGATAATTTATTCTGGCCATTGAGGCTTCATTAAAATCTAACAGTATACAACTTTAAAAACAATTTCATTTAACGTGGGTCAGGCTTGAAAGGCTAAATCTTTTAGTTGGCCACGTTATTCTTACTACTTGTCTTACATTTTGAGGAATTTCTGAACATCTGATCTTATGATCATACTTAAGACTGAACTAATGATGGAAGTAAAATTCTCTGAACAAGGTTCTCTAGTGCAGGGGAACTTTTTTTTTTTTTTTTTTACAGGCAGAGTGGACAGTGAGAGAGCGAGAGCGAAAGGTCTTCCTTTGCCGTTGGTTCACCCTCCAATGGCTGCCGCAGCCGGCACACCGCGCTGATTCAAAGGCAGGAGCCAGGTGCTTCTCCTGGTCTCCCATGGGGTGCAGGGCCCAAGTACTTGGGCCATCCTCCACTGCACTCCTGGGCCACAGCAGAGAGCTGGCCTGGAAGAGGGGCAACTGGGACAGAATCCGGCGCCGCAACTGGAACTAGAACCCGGTGTGCTGGCGCCGCTAGGTGGAGGATTAGCCTATTGAGCCGCGGCACCAGCCGGGAACTTTCATTTTATTTATTTATTTTATTTATTTATTTTTTTTGACAGGCAGAGTGGACAGTGAGAGAGAGAGACAGAGAGAAAGGTCTTCCTTTGCCGTTGGTTCACCCTCCAATGGCCGCCGCGGCCGGCGCACCGCGCTGATCCGATGGCAGGAGCCAGAAGCCAGGTGCTTTTCCTGGTCTCCCATGGGGTGCAGGGCCCAAGCACCTGGGCCATCCTCCACTGCACTCCCTGGCCACAGCAGAGGGCTGGCCTGGAAGAGGGGCAACCGGGACAGAATCCGGCGCCCCGACCGGAACTAGAACCTGGTGTGCCGGCGCCGCTAGGCGGAGGATTAGCCTAGTGAGCCGCGGCGCCGGCCGGGAACTTTCATTTTTAAAGTGAGTTTTGGGGCCAGCACTGTGGCATAGTGGGTAAAGCCATCACTTGTGGCACTGGCATCCCATATGGACACCAGTTCTAGTCCCAGCTGCTCCACTTCTGATCCAGCTCTCTGCCTATGGCCTGGGAAAGCAGTAGAAGATGGCCCAAGTCCTTGGGCCTCTGCACCCATGTGGAAGACCTGGAAGAAACTCCTGGCTCCTAGCTTTGGATCAGCTCAGCTCTGGCCATTGCAGCCACTGCGGCCATTTGGGGAGTGAACCAGTGGATTAAAGACCTTTCTCTCCATTTCTCCCTCTGTCTGTAACTCTACCTCTCAAATAAATAATAAAATATTTAAAAATAAATAAATAAAAGTGAGTTTCACATTTTTAAAGGCTTGTTAAATAAAAGGGGGTGGGGTATGTGTTAGAGACTGTACACAGCCTGGAAGACTACAATATTTACTATCTGGTCTTTCACAGAGGCAGCTGTGACCCCTGCTCTGGCCTAGTCAGGAAGCAGTGGGAGTTAATAATAACTGAACAGCTATTTACTGCCAGGCAGTGCTCTAAGAACATTAACCAAATTACAATATTTAATCTTCTCAACTACCCAGTGAAGTAGGAACCATCATCTCCAGTTTAACTGATCAGGAAAGTAAGGCACAGGGAAGTGAGCTAACTGCCTAAGCTCTACACACTAGAGTCAGTGGCAGGGACAAGATCTGAAGGCAGCGCTCGACGTCAGATGTTGTAACCATACCTGAGTGACTGGAGGATGGCGTTCATGAAACATGTGTTCCCCAAGTTCCGAAGGCCAGTGGCACAAATGGCAGCAGTGCTTCCCTGTAAAATGCAACAAGAGGTGGCCATGAGAAAGGCCAAGGGAGGCCAACTGTTTGAAACACCACAGCTAACCAAAGGCTTCAATTTGAAATTCTAGCACCAGTTTGAAATTGGTTCTTTTCTGTCAAATGAAAGATACTCCTTTCCTTTATTAACTCCCCAAATTCCTGAAACAGCTAGGATTGGGCCAGGCTGAAGCTAGGAGACAGGACCTCAAGCCAGGTCTCCTTGTGCCATAACCTGCTATTCCCTCCCAGGATATACGTTAACAGGAAGTTATAATGGGAAGCAGAATCAGGATTCAAACCCAGGCAGTTAAATATAGGATGTGGGTATCCCAGGTAGTATTTTAATGGCTGCACCAAACACCCACCTCTGGTAAATTATCTTAATGAAGTCCTTAAAAAGTAAAATTTACCAAAACTTCAGACCCAGAGAAATTGCACTAAGGACCTTTTTCTGGTTGGTAGAGAAAGAATAGGCAGATGTTCCATCTGCTGGTTCACTTCTCAAATGCCTGCAACTTCCAGGTAAGGGTGTGGCATGGGTGGAGGAGGGGGAGGCCACATCAGGAGTTGGAACCCAGTTCAGGGTCTCTCCCGTTGGAGATGGGACCTAAGCACTTGAGCTATCACTGCTGCAACCCAAGGTCTGTTCCGGCAGGATGCTGGAGTCAGGAGCTGGAACAGGGCACTAAAAACCAGGTACTCTGATACAGGACACTGATGTTCTAAACACCATCTTAGCTGCTGGGCCAAAAGCCCCCCACACTGCTCGGGGTTTTTAACAGAAGGAAGCAAGGATCTTGGTGAGCCCATAGAAATGAAGCAATAAGGTACATGAGCAAATACATCACGAGCAAACTGCTCTCTAAGAGGAGCCTAGTAGTAATCTGATGGAAGGCAGGCACAGACGGACGGACCCACTGGGGTCACACCATTACTACAACTGGCCAACACTGTGTGAGATACTCCAAATCCAAGCACACAGTTACAGATGTTTACAATGGTTAACATCAAATGTTAGAGTGGTAACAAAGCAGAAATTAAGAGACCACACTGTGCTGCAGCAGGTTAAGCTGCCCTTGCAACATCGGCATCCCATATGAGTGCCAGTTGAGTCCCGGCTGCTCCACTTCTGGTTCAGCTCCATGCTAATGTGCCTGGGAAAGCATCAGAAAATGGCCCAAGTGCTTGGGTCCCTGCAGCCACGTGGAGACCCAGATAGAGGTGCTGGATCCTGGCTTCAGTCCAGCCCAGCCCTGGCCATTGTGGCCATTTGGGGAGTGAACCACAGGATGGAAGATCTCTCTGACCTTCCCTCTCTGTTAACTCTGCCCTTCAAATAAATATATAAAGCTTAATAAAACAAAAACAAAACAGTTTTTTTGTAAATGTAAGGATCAACCGATCCTTACATTTGAATACAATTTAATTACTTACATTTACTTTTAGTAACTTGCTGTTTAATGATGAGTTTTCCAGAAGTTTTCTTTTCCTGTGCCTATCAGCTGTGTAAGCTGAGCTATTAAAACACAAACACAAGCAGACAGTCAAAAAGACATTTCCATATATAAACTACATACCAGGTTAAAGAACAAACAGGAGCTGCCTTCAGCACTCAGGGTACAGAGTGACGAGTCAGGCCTTCTGTGGCACACCACACTGTTAACTGAGGAAGGAGTTCCATTTCCTTGAAAATCTCTACCACTCCTCTTGCAGCTGGAGAGTATTGGGGGTGGGGGCGAGCTACAGGCTGAGGTATAATCTGTGAAACAATCCCTCCCTGGCATCATTCCATAGGCCTGATCCATTGTGAAGCTTCAAAAAAACGTAGAAGACCCATCCCGCACTACAAAAGGAAAACCCTGCTCTGACCCAATTATTATGAAATTCCACAGCAGTCTCAAATAATATGCTATTTGTTAATTTTGATAAAGGTATATTTTGTGCCTTCATCTTAATAGACTATGACTGATCTGAGATTAATGATAAACAACAGGAATTTAGGCATGTGTGTTTAAATTCCCTTCATTCAGCTATGCAGCCAAGGAAATTCTAAAACAAACTCTAATTAGCACAGAATTCTGAATTAAAAACATGTAAAATTTTTCTTCATGAAAGAGAAATTTAGCTTAAATTTTCTAAAAAAGTTATCTTTAAAAGACTATTTTATATAAGGAGAAATAATCTAAAGAAAATAGACATTACTGTTTGAACACAGGTTTTTTTTTTTTTAAGTTTGCTAGTTCTTTCCCACCTTCTCAGGCTAATCCACGTAAACACATAATCATCTTTCTGTCCAGAAGTTCCACATGAACTACAATGTCTCTGGAATGTCAGATCTAATGACAGTCACTTGCTTCAAATCTTAAAACTGTTCTTCAGTGCAGTGCATGTGTGTCTTGCAGAGTATTGGTAACTACAAGATGAAGACATCAGTTCCACAGATCATAGCACTAAATGATTTCTTCACAAATTCTGTAAGTGATGAAGCTGAATATAAGCACAGTATATATCCTACTTGGTGACAGGGCCTAATGGTTACTTTGCAGTTATAACCTATATAAACAGCTGGCACTAAATGTTACCCACAATGATTCTCAAGAACATCATCATCTACTAAGTACACACTATCTAACATGGTAGCTACTCATTAAAAGTAGCTATTTAAATTTAAATTTAACCTGAACAAAATTTACAATTCCCTTTCTCAACCACACTGGCCACTCTTACAGAGCTCGATGGCTCCACGTGGCCAGCAGCTATCGTGAGACAGTGAGGCTCACAGAAGTCTCGCATCACTACAGAAAGTTCTAATACCGGACACCACCGCTTCAGAGCGTGTGCAGAACAGCCTAAGGTTTAAGTAAAACATGAATGTAACCAGAGGTTTTAACTTAACTCTAAGTTACAGCCTATTTTGCAAAAACACAAAAATGAACTTAGGGAATGCTTTTCAACGTAGGAAGTGGGACTCCAAAACAGCTTCTTCAGTGGGGTCAAATAGAAGCGCAGAAGCGCCGGTTCCCTGCTGGAGGAGGCAAGGGAAACAAAAGGTTCCTACCTGCAGGGCCCCAGGCACATTCTCAGAGGCCTTCTTTTCCTTTCACCTCATTGTGGTTGTTTATTTCAGTTGGAGGTTGTAGTGTTTTCTCAGAGAAAACTGTGAGTGCGCTCCTCACTTGTGTAACAAGGGGTCCAGCTAGTCAGAGCGCAGCACACTGTCACCACACTGAAGTGCTACACAAGTGACTGCAGGACACTCCTAAGTCAGCTTACTATGAGCAATTTCAGACAAAACTAAATATTTTGGCTGTGTATCTGTGTGTCTAATTCTAGACAGGCTCACGCTGCTCAGTTCAAATTAAAAGGGAAAAAGGACTTTGAAAATGAAAGGAGCCAGAAACATTTAAACTCAATGTGTTTTAATTACTTCAGACTTTAAATAAATCATTATGCTTCCTTTATTAGCTTCACAATGTCATTCATCAATGAGACACACACAAAAACACGGACACAGACCACACAGTGCTGCACTTGAAGCAATGAGGTCAGACCCTCCCAGGGAACAATTCTGAAATCTGCTATTGGCTTTGCATTTAAGTTGGTTAAGAGATCCCTGATTTAGGCATATTCTCACAATATTTCTATATGTCAATTGCCAAAATAAATTAGATGGCACTTGATGATTTGGGGTGATTTACACAGATTTCACTTGAGTCAGCGGTCGTTCCAGGGCCTGTGACTATCCACTGCAGTTTCAAAGGCACTGCCAGTTGGGTTTCTGCTATTGCTTCAGTGTGAGTCCAGTGAGTTTTTTCTGAATCATCTATTTTGGCTATAGCAAGAACAGCTTATCCACATAAATATTTTATTTCTCTAGGTACCAAAGCATTCACAGATCTTTTTAAGTTCAAGTGGTATATAATGCCCTTACCAGAAAAGGAAAAGACACGTACAGGCAGAGGTGCAAAGTGAGCACTATGCTAATTAAACCTAATTTCCCTTAAAAATAAAGCGTAAATCTTAGTGCTTCTCAGTACACCTCATGATAACATTACACAGGGATTTTCTAAGATCGAGGTAACCCGGTAATGATTTTATATCATTTTCTGCTGTTTCCTTGCATCTCCAAAATTCCCCTTGTCGGGGGAGGGGGGGGGGATCAAGCAGCTTATAAGCTGGCAGGCTTATAAACTAAGGAACAGACTCTTGGGCTCCTGGATAGTTTTTGACCAAAAATTAAATGAACTAAATGTAGAGCTAAGATCAACAACTGAAAAAAGTTTAAGATATCCAAATCCAATGTTTACTTTAATATTTCAACCACATTAAAAACGTGATGAACTCATAGACAAAAATCCCCCTCCTTTCCCCAAGACCTATTACTTACTTTTCCAAGTTCTGTAAGTGCTCTCTGACTTTCTGTACCAGTCCCAGCTTGGTGTCATTAACCACAAAATCATCACAGCGATAACTGCAAGGAAAATATTAATCAGTGTGTGTAAAGAGCTTGAGGAAACCACAGTAATGAAATGACTCAAAGGCCTGGCTACTGCCAAGTGTTCAGGGGCCCTGCAGGCAGTTAACTGTTGGTGGTAAACTAAAGAGGACTTGGAATTCACGGTGGAATGTTTTAAAAATCCTTTTTAAAAAGCCATGTAGGCAATGAACACTAGCTTCTTTTCACATTTTTATTCAAAAGCTCTCCGGTTCCTCCTTTGAAAACAAAATAAGCTGCTACACGTGTTACATTCTTTTTAGTGGTGCATAATACATGGAAAATGAAATTAAAAGCACCAGTTCTTTTCATGTAGCATTAAGCCTAAAGCTTTAAGGAGATACTTCCCAACCCAAATTAATGGGGAACTGGGAGGAGGAGAGGTTAAGTAAAAAACAAGGAAAAGGTAATTAACCTGGAGGAATATTTGAATAGAAAAACTAAAACTAAAGCTGTGTGTTTTAAGCATAATTTAATAAAAAACAAATTCAGGTCTGTTGAAAATAATACATCTTTCATTCTAAGATGCTGGGAAAGTAGAAATAATGCTTATATCTTTGTGGAAATCGATTAAGCATTTTTAAGAAAATATTTAAGATTTTTTGAAAAAATTGACGTATGTATGTGTGGACATGCAAGTTTTAGCAAGTCAATACACAAATAATATAAGGAATCACCCATAATTAACTCGTGCAACAACACTCAATCTTTTCCTAAGATATGGGCAATTTGAACACAAACAACTTAAAAGCTGACACTAAGATATTTTCAATATACAGCCTTGTTTAAAACCACTTGTAAATACCAAGAATAATGAAAATACTGTTACTCTGCTCAGACAACATTTTGAAAGCACAGCAGTTACTAAACATTAGGTCATATCTAGTAGAACCACAAAAAATCATATCCTATATACCTGAAACCAGTCTACTGAAAAGGCATAGAGAAGGTGATAAAAAAAATTACACACAAAAGCAAGGCTTGTCTCTTTTATTCAGAGTAGTGACAATTCCAACTAAATGCCTTTGAAAATGTAAACCATGATGTTATCTATGTGATTATGTAATACATGCTCCCAGTAACTGATGACTCAAGGTGTCAGTCAAGATTTCTCTAACACATTCCCCCAAGTCCTTGGGTCGATTCCTAACAAATCTGCATGAGTAAAAGCAACCTTTTATATCCCAGATCCATTTTTCTATGATCAAAGTAACACTGTCAGGGGAATAAATTCTTTATTGCTTTTATGATAAATACACAAAGGAGTTAACTAGTGAAACGGTTTACTGCTCGGCTCTCTCTCAGCCTAAATGTTAAGCAAGCAAGATCCACATTTTAAATTTGGATTTAAGGTTACTTAGCACCGGGATGAACGTAAGCATTCACTAAGAAATGAAACTGAATTATGATTACTTCAATTCTTACTTATATTTTCATTTTATGTTTACATAAATTTATATATATAGTACAAATACTCAGTGTTAAAAAAACAAACAAAACCCACCCAAATGCCAGTGTTCATCTGGGAAATGAAATCTAAGAGCAAACTCAGATCACATTTCATGTATTTACAGAATGCCTTTATTCATAATGGAAAGTAAACCCCCGGGGCCTGCACTGTGCCATAGCAGGTAAAGCAGCCACCTGCAGTGCCAGCTTCCCATATGGATACCGGTTCAAGTACTGGCTGCTCCACTTCTGATCCTGCTTTCTGCTATGGTCTGGGAAAGCAGTAGAAGATGGCCCAAGTCCTTGGGTCCCTGCACCCACGTGGGAGACCCAGAAGAAACTCCTGGCTCCAGATCAGCTCAGCTCCAGCTGTTGTGGCCAACTGGAGAGTGAACCAGCAGATTATGGAAGATCTCTCTCTCTCTCTCTCTCTGCCTCTCCTTCTCTGTGTTAACTCTTTCAAATAAATAAATAAATCTTAAAAAAAAAAGTAAGTGAACCCCCTAACTGCCACAAAAACGGGTTACTTTGTTTAAAGAGACATTTCCTTTTTTTTTTTTTTTTTTTTTTTGACAGAGTTAGACAGTGAGAAAGAAAGAAAGGTCTTCCTTTTTCCATTGGTTCACCCCCCAAGTGGCCACTACTGCTGGCACATTGCAGCCAGCATGCTGCACCGATCCGAAGCCAGGAGCGAGGTGCTTCCTCCTGGTCTCCTATGTGGGTGCATTGCTCAAGCACTTGGGCCATCCTCCACTGCCCTCCCAGGCCACAGCAGAGAGCTGGACTGGAAGAGGAGCTACCGGGACAGAATCCGGCACCCCAACCAGGACTAGAACCCGGTGTGCCGGCGCCCCAACCAGGACTAGAACCCAGGGTACCAGTGTCACAGGCGGAGGATTAGCTAAGTGATCCACAGCGCCAGCCAAGAGACATCATTTCATATTCAATTATATAACTTAGTTCTTACAAATAATTCTTTTTGCTGTGGCATGTATTAGGTCTAGGATATAAAATTACATTTGCTATTGTTTTCATATACTGAAATAAAACTTATTCATGGTCTTGCTCTTTTTTTTTTTTTTTAGAAAACTTTTATTTAATAAATATAAATTTCAGAAGTACAATGTTTAGATTATAGGGATTTTTCCTCCCATAACCTCCATCCCACCCACAAACCATCCTATCTCCTACTCCTTCTCCCATCCCATTCTTCATTAAGATGCATTTTTAATTATCTTTATATACAGAAGATCAACTTAATATATACTAAGTAAAGATTTCAACAGTTTGCACCCACACAGAAACACAAAGTATAAAGTACTGTTTGCAAATTAACGGTATAACTAGTACTCATAGTACAACACGTTAAGGACAGAGATCCTACGTGGGGAGTAAGTGCACAGTGACTCTTGTTGTTGATTTAACAACTGACACTCTTATTTATGACGTCAGTAATCACCCGAGGCTCTTGTCATGAGCTGCCAAGGCTATGGAAGCCTCTTGAGTTGGCCAACTCCAATCGTATTTAGACAAGGCCATAGTCAAAGTGGAAGTTTTCTCCTCCCTTCAGAGAAAGGTACCTCCTTCTTTGATGGCCTGTTCATTCTGCTGGGATCTCACTCACAGAGATCTTTCATTTAGGTCATTTTTGGTCACAGTGTCTTGGCTTTCCATGCCTGAGGAACTCTCATGGGCTTTTCAGCCAGAACTGAATGCCTTAAGGGCTGATTCTGAGGCCAGAGTGCTGCTTCGGGCATTTGCCATTCTGTGAGTCTGCTGTGTATCTCGCTTCCCATGTTGGATTGTTCTCTCCTTTTTATCAGTTAGTATTAGTAGACACTTGTCGCTCCCCCTCTTCATGGAGGAACGACACAGGACCCTGCGCTGTTCTTTCGTCTGCTCGACCCTCCCCGGGTTTGCTGCTGGTTCTTCCCGGGTTGGCTACTGTCCCTTCCACCTCCGTGGAAGGGCAGTTCCCCCTGGCCACATTCCCCACTTCCGCAGGGGAGCGGCACACCACCGGCCGGCTCTCTCGGGGGCTGCACAGGTGTTCCCCTTAGATGTTCCCCTTAGATGTTCCTGGTGCATGCCATCTCTCTCCTCCTTTATAGTCCTCCTCTGCCAATCCCAACTCGGCTGCCCACACGCCGAGTACGCTGCTCTCCTCCAATCAGGAGCAAGTCCTACAGTTTATTGGCTGAACTGGAGGCAGCTGTGTAGAAGCTGTTTTCTTCTCTCCCAGCGCCATATTGTGGGAGAGCAGATGCATAGAATAAGTCTTAATTCCAGTAACAGTCTAGTCCGGGTTGCTCCCCACAGACACTAGTCTTATTTATGTGATCCCTTTGACACTAATCCAACTCAGTAGGTTCCAGATGCTTCCTCTCTCTGACCTTTCATCACCAAAGTTAGTCACTCTGGACTCTAGAGCTGTGCTAATATGTCTGGTACAACTGAGGAACTGGATTTAATTTTCAAGAACGCTAAGTTATATAAATTTGTACTTAATAACTGAAGCATTATAAAATTCTATTCTCACCAACACAAATTTACTGTTTTGTAGAAGTGTACTTGATTATTACACTGTGTAACAGGAGTGCATATGTCAGGTGTGTGTCATTTCCAGGAGTACTTCACCAACCTAGTTTGTGTCAACAGAAAGATGCAGTTCAAATGATTTTTTTATTCAATGTAGTATTACAATGTTTTTATTTGAATATTTTATGCAGGTAGCTTGAGTTAAAGTGATACTTATGTAAAGACCAACTGGTAATTAAACTCATATTAGTTATATTGGTTATCATTAAATTATTTTCCTAGCTTAAAAATTTAGAATGGGGGCCGGCATTGTGGTGCAGTGGGTAAAACTGCCAGTTTCAACACCAGAATCCCATACGAGTGCTGGTTTGTCTTAGCTACTCTATTTCTGATCCTGGTCCCTGATAATGTGCTTGGGAAGGCAGCAGATAGCCCAAGTACTTAGATGCCTCCTGTCATCCATGTGGGGGACCCAGATGGAGCTCCAGGCTCCTGGCTTCAGCCTGGACCAACCCTGGCTGTTGGAGCCATTTGGGGAGTGAACCAGTGGATGAAAGATCTGTTGCTCTTTCAAAATACAGTTTATGTAATACTTTTTTTTTAAATTTTTTGACAGGCAGAGTGGACAGTGAGAGAGACAGAGAGAAAGGTCTTCCTTTGCCGTTGGTTCACCCTCTAATGGCCGGCGCGCTGTGGCCGGCGCACCGCGCTGATCCGATGGCAGGAGCCAGGTACTTCTCCTGGTCTCCCATGGGGTGCAGGGCCCAAGCACTTGGGCCATCCTCCACTGCACTCCCTGGCCACAGCAGAGAGCTGGCCTGGAAGAGGAGCAACCGGGACAGAATCCGGCGCCCCGACCGGGACTAGAACCCGGTGTGCTGGCGCCGCAAGGCGGAGGATTAGCCTAGTGAGCTGCAGCACCTATGTAATACTTTGAATTTCATGTTGATCATATTTAGTTACTGAATTTACTTCAATTATATAGAAGTTAGATTTAACTTGAAAAGATATTTTGAAACATGCTTTTGCTTCAGAGTCAAATTAATAATTCTAAAAAGATAAGCCAAGTCTTGTCAATATTAAAGCAAATATTAAAGAAAAATGTTTTTGGTACTCCATTTACTGAAAAACTTTTAATGTTTGAAATACTTTGAGTCTACTTTTTTAACTTCAATTTTTATTAACCTAAATCATATCAATATTTGGTAAAAATGTTTCATCTGAATTGAGATGTTCTGTAAATGTAAAATATACACTGATTTCAAAATTTCTATAAGAAAAGAATGTAAATGATCTCTAACAAGTTTTATACTGACTACTTATAATATTTTATAGACTTTGGTTTAAATAAAACATAACTAAAATTTCCTTTACTGTTTCTTTTTTCCATTATTTATTTGAAGTGCAGAGTGACAGAAAGGGAGAGACAGAGCAGGAAAGATCTTTCATCTACTGGTTCACTCCCCAAAGGCCTACAACAGCTGGAACTGGACCCAGCCAGAGAGGAATGGGGCTGGCACTGTGGTATAGCTGGTAAAGCCACTGCATGTGATGCCATATCCCACTGAGTGCTCATTTGTGTCCCAGTTGCTTCACTTCCAGTTCTAGTTCCCTGCTGATCATCTGGGAATAGCAGCAGAAAATGGCCCAAGTGTTTGAACCCCTGCCACCCACACAGGAGTCCTAGAAGAAGCTCCTGGCTCCTGACTTCAGCTGGCCCAGGGCTAGCCATTGTGATCATCTTGGGAGTGAACCAGCAGATGAAGGATCTCTGTCTCTCCCTATGACTCTTTCACAATAAATAAATAATAAATCTTAAAAAAAAAAATACAGGAACTAGGAACTCCATCTGGGTCCCCCAGGTGGGGCAAGAACCCAAGTACTTGGGCCATCATCTGCTGCCTCCCCGGCACATTAGCAGGAAGGTGGATTGGAAATGGAGTTGCCAGGACTCTGATATGGGATGCAGGCATGCCAAATGGTGGTTTAACCTGCTGTGCCACAATACCTACTCCTCCTTTTGCTTTTTAAAACTTATTAGAAAATTGGCCAGTGCCGTGGCTCAATAGGCTAATCCTCCGCCTTGCGGCGCTGGCACACAGGGTTCTAGTCCCGGTCGGGGCGCCGGATTCTGTCCCGGTTGCCCCTCTTCCAGGCCAGCTCTCTGCTGTGGCCAGGGAGTGCAGTGGAGGATGGCCCAAGTGCTTGGGCCCTGCACCCCATGGGAGACCAGGAGAAGCACCTGGCTCCTGCCTTCGGATCAACGCGGTGCGCTGGCCGGGCGGCCATTGGAGGGTGAACCAACGGCAAAGGAAAGACCTTTCTCTCTGTCTCTCTCTCACACTGTCCACTCTGTCAAAAAAAAAAAAAAAAAAGTACAGATGTAACCTGCATTATCTATTACGTAATATTGCTAATCCAGGGTATCTGACAATATTTGTTACAAAATTCTGTACTACTACCCAATATAATAAAGAAGTAATATAACTTTATTTATGTTGTATTTTGGCTGGATTTTTTCCTCCATTAGCTTTTAAGTTTTGTTTTGTTTTTAATGTTTAAGACTGTTTTAGGCACTCTTGTAGTTACTGGAACAGCAGGTAACTTATTTTTTAGGGTATAATTTCTGTACTGTTTGAATTTAACACATTGTACAAGGGTTATTTTATTTTTAAGTATTTTAAGTACTATCACAATTATTTTAAATGTTACTTTATTTTATTATTGAAGGAAAACACCTGCTTTCACAAGTCAAAGCTTCTAAGAGTGCGTGGGATGGGGTAGAGGACTTGTAACTGTCAGTTTCCTTCCTTTGTTGTAACCAGGAGCCTCAGCCACACAGCACACTCAACTTTAGCTATCTGCATTCTTGTTCTGATTTCTTTTTCCTTCCTGGCCAAAGATCAAAATAAAATGAATGACAAAGTTAGGGGAAAAAAAAAAAAAAACCGTACACACCACCTGGTTGGTTAATCTGTAGATGAGATGCTGCCTTCAAACTGGAAAAGTATTCTATAAATACTGGTGCCAGAAAGTTCCCAGGCAAGCATTTCACTTAGCAGTTTGGACAACTGCATCTTAAATCAGAGTGTCTGGGTTCCAGTCTGGCAACCAGGAGGCAGCAGGTGATGGTTCAAGTACTTAAGTCACTGTCACTCCCATGGGAGACCTGAATTGAGCTCCCAACTCCCAGACCCTGCCATTGTGGGCATCTGGGAAGTAAACTGGCAGATGGAAGCTCTAGTCTTTGTCTTTGTCTCCCAAACAAATAATTTTTAAAATTCCCCAATCTTTCCTGGTTTGCACAATTGTATTGAAGCTATTTTATTAGAATTATGGTTTTTTTAAGAATTATGTTTATTTTTAACGCTTGGATAAATATTTAGCTACTTTTAATTTCTCCTTTAAGTAGCTCATACCAGAATAGGAAGTATGAGAGTACATAAAAGCTTGCAGATTGGTCCTTTGAGAGTTGGAACACATTTCCCACTTTGAAGTAAATGTTATAAAACATGGCTAAATGCTCTGTTTCCCAAAATGTAGCTGAAATAGTATCACAAAAAGCTCTACTCCTTCTTTCTTTCTTATGTTCATTTATTACTAGCACTGAGATCCTATGATAGGAGAAACCTGGGCAGGATTCAGAGACCTTGATCACTCTGCGCTAAAGAGAGGTACAGGATTCCATATCTCCTACAGGACTTCATGTGCCAAGCAGATGTCAGGGACTATCACCTTTTAAGGTTTTTAATACTAAATCAAGTTTTTTTTCTAATAGTGACATTAGATGACTCCTCAAGTAAACATGAACTCTACTTCTAATAGACTACTTGTCAGGTACATTCTGGGTAGGAAAAAAACTAAGAAAAATTAAATAAATTGAATCTTAAAAGGAAAAATTACATTTAAAGTTATAGACAACATAATAGAGAAGCTAGATTAGAAAACAGGATATGAAAAGGGAAGGTACAAAGGAGATAGTATCCTTATAACACCTGAATCACACAACACTATCATCTTGGCTTTATGTAAACGCTCATCTCAAATCCTTATTACCAAATATGACCTTCAAGTTATAAATTTCTTTAAGCCAACAGTTAATAACCTCCTAATTAAATATATGGTATGGCATTATATGAACACTGCTGTTAAGAATAGCATAGGGACTGGCACTGTGGCACAGTAGGTTAATCCTCTGCCTGCAGTGCGAGCATCCCATAAGGGTGCTGGTTCTAGTTCTGGCTGCTCCTCTTCTGATCCAGCTCTCTGCTATGGCCTGAGAAAGCAGTGGAACATGACCCAGGCACTTGGGCCCTGCACCTGCATGGGAGACCAGGAAGAAACTCTTGGCTCTTGGCTTCGGATCAGCTCAGCTCCAGCCATTGTGGCCATTTGGGGAGTGAACCAGCGCGTGGAAGACCTCTCTTTCTCTTCCTCTCTCTGTATGTAACTCTGCCTCTCAGATAAATAAATAAAATATTTAAAAAAATAGCATATAGTCATCCCTCAATATTCATGGAGAATTGGTTTCAGGATCCCACCCTTAGATACCAAAATGCTTAGATGCTCAACCCCCTTTTATAAAATAGTGTAATATTTGTGTAAAACCTGTACACCCCCTCCTTATACTTTAAATCAACTCTAGGTCCCTCATGATATCTAATACAATATAAATGTAAAAACTGCATAGTTATACTAATTTTTTAGAAAAACAAGGAATAAAGTCTACACATGTTCAGTACATGTACCATTGTTTTTCTTATTTTCAATACATAGTTGACTGAATATGGATATGAAATTAATGGATATGAAGGGTGATGTTATATACAATTGATTTTATTACCATGCATTCAAACAACATATACAGTAGACAAGTTTTCATAAGGAATATAAGTTACTTACACTATTCTATAATTAGTGATGTAGAAAATAAATGAAACCACAGTTTGTTTCAATTTTTTAAAATTATTTGAAAGGTAAAGTGAGCGAGCAAGATGCCTTCCATCCACCTGCTCACTTCCAAATGACCTCCAACAGCAAGGTCTAGATGAGACTGGAGCCAGGAGCCAGGAACTCCATCCTGGTCTCCCATATGGGTGACAAGGTCCCAAGTGCTTGGGCCATTTTCCAGCACCTTCCCAGGAACATTAGCAGCAAACTGGATCAGAAGCAGAGAGCTGTGACTTGAACTGGCCCTCTGATATGGTACGTCAGTGTTGAGGGAATTGGCTTAAGCTACTGCGCCGCAATGCTAGCCCCAAATTATTTCTCTAATAAAAGTCAAAAATAAAACTTTCCAAGTTTTTCATTATTTATTCCTTATGCATGCATTTTTAGATTTGATTTCTAATTCCTAGTATATAATGATGCCTAATCCTTCCTATTTTTCTTTATATAATCTCTCCAAAACTCATCTTTTTTCTCTTCCATTTCAAAGAGAATTTTTACATCTACGTTCCTCAGGATTATTGATCTATAGTTCTCTATGTCGTGTTCTTGTCTGGTTAAAGTTTCAGTTTACTGCTGGTCCCATAAGAAGAGTTTGGAAGGGTTTCCTGCATTTCAGTTCTTCAGAATAATTTGAGAACAGCTGTTACTACTTCTTTAAAGGTTTGATAAAATTCAAGCAATAAAGCCATCTTGTTCTGAGGTTCTCTTTGTTGGGAGACTGCACTGCTGGTTCAGTTCTGTTATTTGTTATTGGCTTGTTCTATATACTTTCGTTATTTCCTCTGCTGTGAAATACATGTACATATATTAGGGATGGTGAGTGCTGAGGTTTATTTTTAAAGATATTTGAAAGGCAGAGTTAGAGAGAGAGAGACAAACAACACACACACACACACACACACACAGATCTTCCATCTGCTGGTTCACTCCCCAAATGGCCCAACAACTGGAGCTGGGCCAGGCCGAAGCTAGAAGCTTCTTCTGGTCTCCCACATGGATGCAGGGGCCCAAGCACTTGGGCCATCCTCCACTGCTTTCCCAGGCACATTAGCAGAAAGCTGGCTGGAAGTGGAGGAGCCAGGACTCGAACCGGTGCCCATATGGGATGCTGGCGCTGCAGGCCGTGGCTTAACCTGCTATACCACAGCACCAGCCCCAGTTGAGGTTTATTTTTTAACTTGATTAGGCGCTTGATGAAAATCATCATCTGGAGCAGACACTGGAATGCAGGTTAAGCTGACACTTAACACCCAACATCCCACATTAGAGTTCCTGGTTTGAGTCCCAGCTACCCTGAGCTTCTAATCCAGCTTTCTGCTGATACTCTTGGGAGGCAGCATATGATGGCCCAGGTGGAGACCCACACAGAGTTCCTGGCTTCTGGCTTTGGCCTTCTCCAGATCTGGCTGTTGCATTGATTTGGAGAGAGAACCAGTGAACAGAGCTCTTTCTCCCCCATGACTCTGCCTTTCAAATAAATGAATAAATCTTTAAAAAATAAATAAAGGGGCTGGTGCTGTGGTATAGCAGCTAAGGCTACAGCCTGCAGTGCCAGTATGGATGCTGGTTCAAGTCCCGGTTGCTCCACTTCTGATCCAGCTTCTTGCTAATACACCTGAGAAAGCAGCTGAAAATGGTCCAAGTCCTTGAACCTCTGCACTCACGTGGGAGACTGGCAAGAAGCTCCTGGCTCCTAGCTTTGGATCAGCTGAGCTCTCACCATTGCAGCCACTTGAGGAGTGAACTAGTAGATGGAAGCTCTCTCTGCCTCTGCTTCTGCATCTCTGTAACTTTGCCTTTCAAGAAAATAAATAAATCTTTAAATAAAATCTTTAAATAAATAAAAGGATGAGTTAGAAATTAAATTACCTATTTTAAATAGAAACAATTTACTATTTTATACGTTTTAGTATTTTTTGTTGTTGTTGTACTTAATACCATTGGTTGAACTCTTTAATTAACACACAATTATTCTTAGGTGTTTAAATTTAACTGAAAAGTGATCCCTGTTAAATATAAGAATGGAAATAAGAGAGGAAGGAGATGTACAGTTCAGCACATGCTCAATAGGACTTACCCCTAATGGTAGAGTTAGAAACGTGCCAGGGGATTCCAATTCAGTCTCATCAGGGTGGCATGTACCAATGCCATCTCACTAGTCAAAGTGATCAGTTTCAGTTCATAATTGATCATAATGATAGGATTAAGAGTCAAAGGGATCAAATAAATAAGACTAGTGTCTACTGATACTAACTGATAAAAAGGAGAGAACAATCCAACATGGGAAGCGAGATACACAGCAGACTCACAGAATGGCAAATGCCCGAAGCAGCACTCTGGCCTCAGAATCAGCCCTTAAGGCATTCAGTTCTGGCTGAAAAGCCCATGAGAGTTCCTCAGGCATGGAAAGCCAAGACACTGTGACCAAAAATGACCTAAATGAAAGATCTCTGTGAGTGAGATCCCAGCAGAATGAACAGGCCATCAAAGAAGGAGGTACCTTTCTCTGAAGGGAGGAGAAAACTTCCACTTTGACTATGGCCTTGTCTAAATACGATTGGAGTTGGCCAACTCAAGAGGCTTCCATAGCCTTGGCAGCTCATGACAAGAGCCTCGGGTGATTACTGACGTCATAAATAAGAGTGTCAGTTGTTAAATCAACAACAAGAGTCACTGTGCACTTACTCCCCACGTAGGATCTCTGTCCTTAACGTGTTGTACTATGAGTACTAGTTATACCGTTAATTTGCAAACAGTACTTTATACTTTGTGTTTCTGTGTGGGTGCAAACTGTTGAAATCTTTACTTAGTATATATTAAGTTGATCTTCTGTATATAAAGATAATTAAAAATGCATCTTAATGAAGAATGGGATGGGAGAAGGAGTAGGAGATAGGATGGTTTGTGGGTGGGATGGAGGTTATGGGAGGAAAAATCCCTATAATCTAAACATTGTACTTCTGAAATTTATATTTATTAAATAAAAGTTTTTAAAAAAGAAAACTGTCAGTAGCAGGCTCTCAAACAAATATTTTTTGAGTAAAATCTGCTATTCAGATGTTTTGGATGTTGTTCTCATCTTGTAAATACAAGCAAAACTTCGGAAGATAAAAATTTGAGGGACTAGGGGGTCAGCACTGTGGCACAAGCTGGGGTATAACTTAAAAAAAAAACCTGTAGGAAGAGAGGAAAATGATTGCTAATAATAAAGTGTTCTTCATTAAAGAAACTTTGCTAGGTACCATTCTTTAGTGCATTTATTCTTAAGGATAGCTGATAATGTGTCATTCTGTTGAATACTACTTTTATTGTTTATTTAGTCATTTCCTATTTTTAATTGGTAACTGCTAAGAAAAATAAAGTTATTTATTTTAAAACATATTTTACACATCCACTTTCCGAATTTCTTTTAAATTTCAATTACTACTTGCTACAAGACTCCTTTGATATTTGGGGCATTTTAGCATATAATTTGAAAATAGAAATTTTGTTTCCAGTATTTACACCAAATTACTGTCTTAGTGCAATGGCTTGAATTGCCAAAACAAAGTTTAATAATAGTGACAACCACATAAATGATGATATGAAGCATTTCTGCCGTGTTTCTGATTTATTAGAAATGGCACTGGGGTTGGCATTGCGGTGTAGCAAGTAGAGCCACTGCCTATGACACCAGTATCCCATATGCATGCTGGTTTGTGTCCCAGCTGCTCCACTTTCAATCCAGCTCCCTACATGAGAGACCTCAATGGAGCTCCTGGTTTTGGCCTGTTCCAGCCTGGCCAATGTGGCCATTGCAGGGTGAACAAGAAGATGGAAGGTGGTTCTCTGTCTCTCCCTCCCTAACTCTGCCTTTCAAATAAATAAACAGATACTTAATAAAACAGCAGGGACCAGTATTGTGATATAGCAGATTAAGCCAGCAGCCCATGTGGTCACCAGTTCAAGCACTGATTGCTCTGCTTCTGATCCACTCCCTGCTGGTGAGCCTGGGAAAGCAGTGGAAGATGGCCAAAGTACTTGGACCCCTGCACCCATGTGGGAGACACAGATGAAGCTCCTGGCTCCGGGAAACAGCCTGGCCCTGCCCCGGCTGCTACAGCCATTTGGGGAGTGAACCAGTGGGTGGAAGCTCGCTCTCTTTCTGTATCTTCTGTAATTCTACCTTTCAAATAAATAAAATATTTAAAAAACAACAACAATAAATGTGTTAGCAGGCTTTGGGTGAAATTAACCATTTGGTAATTACATAATTTTTCTTCTTACTATATCTTACTGTGTTACATTTAAGTCATAATTATTTGATACTATTTTAATTAGTGAAATTGGTTTTTTGAGGGTTTTTATCAAATTTCTATCTTACTGTTTTAAGTTTCATAGCATTAACATGAATTTATTTTTTATGTATTTCGAGGGCAGAGAAAGAGAGATTTCCCATCTACTGAATGACTTCTCAAATACCCACCACAGCGAGGTGAAGCCAAAGCCCGGGTCCTGGGAACTCATCCAGGTTTCCCATGCAAGTTGCAGGGACCCAAGGAGCCATCACCTGCTGCCTCCCACAGTGTACATTAATGGGAAACTGGAATTGGAAGCAGAACCAGGACTCAAACCCCAGCACTCCAACAGAGGATGCAAGTATCCCACGTGGCATCTTAATCACTAAGCCAACCACTCACTCTTTAATGTTAAATTTTAGGAGTTTAAGTTTATATTCTCCAATATTTGCTACTAGCCACATGTGGCTATTTAAATTCATAATAAAACAAAACATGCAGTTCCTCAGTCACACTAACCACATTTCATTGTTCAATTGCTACTGTATTGAATAACATATAACACACTCAAGAGAAATAAATCTCTACCTCTTTCACAGTTTTACAATCCTAAATTTTTTCCATTCCTGTTGATAGTGCTACTGAAATTAGCCAAGATACAATGTTCCACGTCATATTCTTGAACAACTAAGCAAACATTCCCAAACCAAACCATCCTTTACTCATCTGAAACAAATAGGGATCATTATACAAATGGACCTGACTTTCATGCAATAGCAAAGAATTAAGTCCTTTAATACCCTAGCTATAAAGCCATTTTTATATCATAAGTCATGTACAATATTAATACCGAGGGGCCAGCACTGGGGCCTAGGAGGCTAAGCCTTTGCCTTTGGTGCTGGTATCCTGGTATCCCATACACGCACCAGTTCATTTCCTGGCCACTCCTCTTCTGACCCAGCTCTTTGCTGTGGCCTGGGAGAGCAGTGGAAGATGGCCCAAGTGCTTGGGCCTCTGCATCCACGCAGGAGGCCTGGAGGCAGCTCCTGGCTTCTAATTGGCCCAGCTCTGGCTGTTGCAGCCATTTGGGGAGTAAACCAGCTGATAAGAGATCTTTCTGTCTCTCCTCCTGTCTGTGGCTCTACACTCAAATAAGCAGAATCTTGAAAATAAAAAATAGTAATACCAAAAAAAAAAAAAACTAAAAAAACTCCTTTTATGCAAAAAAAAAAAACTCTCAAAAATAGACAACAGCAGATCCTTCACTAAGTTTCAATGTCCACTTCATTTACTTACAACATTTGGATGCTAAGAGGCAACTGTGACCTCTGGTTTTATTATAAATGACAGCAACCATTGGAAAAAAAAATCCAATACTATAGTCACTGCATCTATTTCAAACTCACAAATGTTAAAATACAGAAAAGTTCTTTTAGAAAACAAGTGTATTTTAAAATTCTCTTAATAAATTCTGACATACATATTGCCATCCAATTAGCCAATTATGAAAAATCAGAGTATACCTGCATAGAAATCCATATCCTTTGTTAAAACAGAGAAGTATGAGCTTATTAAGGAAATGCTTTATGTTTTTAGACTACTTCTGTTAGAAAATTTCTTTTTAAACTTCAAAGTACTATTTTAAATAATTCTGCCTGTTCTCTAATTTTTTTTGCAATACTGAAAATTTGCATCCAAATAATTTATAAAGTTAATTAAAATGTTTTCATAACTGCCTTAAAAATGACTCAGGAGAAAAAAAAATGACTCAGTATTGGGGCCGGCGCTGTGGTGTAGTGGGGAAAGCCACCACCTGCAGTGCCAGCATCCCATATGGGCGGCAGTTCAAGTCCTGGCTGCTCCACTTCTGATCCTGCTCCCTGCCAATATGCCTGGGAAGGCAGCAGAAGGTGGCCCAAGCCCTTGGGCCCTTGCACCCATATGGGAGATCCAGAAGAGGCTCCTGGCTCCGGATCAGCGCAGCCCCGGCCATTACAGCCATTTGGGGAGTAAACCAGTGGATGGAAGACCTTCTCTCTCTCTGCCTCTGCTTCTCTGTAACTCTGACTTTCAAATAAATAAATAAGTATTTAAAAAAAACTCAGTTTCAATTTAAACCTATAAATAAGGGCTTTATTTCTGTAAACCTGAACTGTAAAACTGCTATTATAAGGTTTAAAATCTGAAATATAAGCCTCTTTTTCTAGACAAATGAACTGATTCACCTTTAATAATATTTCTCTATTTGAAATGATTCTTTAAAATATTGCCTGTTAGAAAGAAAATATTCCAGTAATTTATTTTTAATACTGTTTTCATAACTCTTCTCTCTCAGAAATTCAGCTGTCATTAATATGAATCAATGTTGACAAAGCTGTCAAATGTCAAAAAATTATTTGTTTGGCATTTTAAATCTATTAACTCCAAATGTCTACCCATATAAGAAATTAGTTTCTAATTTTAGTCTTGGCTTCTTTTCAACCATAATAATATATACCACATATAGTTCCATTTGGCTAGAGGAGGGAAACTGAATGGGAAGAAAAGCAGCATTACTTAACAAACAGTAAACTGAACACCAAACCTTGTGAAAATCTTGGGGGATATTTTTATTGAAATCTTCATTTACCTCTTAGTTTCATGTTAATCTATTTATCTCCTTAAGAGTGGTTTGTGTCAAATCAGAATTATTCCTTTTGGTATTGCTTTCCTGCTCTTGAAATAGTGACCGATTTACATTGTTTCGTTTGATTAACACAGTCCACCTTCCTCCAGGAACGCTCTGTTTACATCAGAACTAAAGGGAGCTGCTTTGCAACAGCATCTATCTTGGGAGAGAAACAAAATCTCACCTATGTCATGGTTTAAATATTCTGCAGGAAAAAATGTTCTACAGCTTGTCAGTTCTCCAAGATGGTTAGAGGACACAATATTATATTGTGGTATAACTTTCTCCATTTTTTGGAAGACAGTTAACGAATTTCAGTCTTTCAAACATATATTGCTTAGTCTGCATCAGACACTGAGTACCAGAGAAAATACAAAGATCTGAGATATGGTTTCTACAGTTCCCATGGACACTTACAAATAACTAGTGCAGAGCAGGAAATCACACATATCTCAAGAACTGTAAATTCAGGAGAGATTATATCCACCTGCATTGGAGCTTGGGGAAAAGGGGTTGATAACGTCATAAAGGATAAGCAAAAATAAAACATGACAGGGACTCCTGCAGAGAAAATAAAGATAGGAAAGCTGCAAGCCTCAGCATACACATCACAGCCTCTCTAGAGCACAGCACACTGCAGAAGCAACTTTAACATTAGGTAAGGTCCAAACACTGGATACAGTCATCAAATGCTTTAAATGGAATACAACAGTATTGCACCTCTGAAGACAACCATTTCAGCTCTTACCGCAAGAAATTTATGCACACGGAAAATGCATATGCTCGATTACTAAAGTGCACTGGAAAATACACACACCCCCTAACAAAAGAACTCTCTTTTCGTTTATTTATTAATCATGGTGAGGTATGAAGAAATGTTAATTTATACCACAGTCTCATCAATTCACAACTATCATAGATTCCTTTTAGGGCACTGGTGTAATGCTACTCAATGATTCTCTAGAATCTTGTTCTAAATCACACAAATGAGATGACGATGAAACCAGATGCAGCTCCCTTCCTGTATTTCAGAAGCTCTGGGTATCCATACACTTGGAGCTCTGTATAAGTTCACACAAAAGATTGGCAATTGGCCAGGAAGGCTCTGCCATGGCATATGCTCCCTGAGGTTCAAGATTTTCCATTTAATTCTAATTTGGCCATGAAATGACATGTACTTTAGCAGACTACATCAATGTAAAACAAAGGAAATTCCTATTTCTAGTTAATAAATGCATTCCCCTAAAATGCAGTACATAAAAATATTAAAATACACTAGCAGTGACTTTTAAAGGGTGCTACAAATAATATTCCACTCTGTTAAGATAGTTTTTAAATTTCTATGGCCCAGGTGCTTGGGCCCTGCACCCCATGGGAGACCAGGAAAAGCACCTGGCTCCTGGCTCCTGCCATCGGATCAGCGCGGTGCGCCGGCCGCAGCGCGCCGGCCGCGGCGGCCATTGGAGGGTGAACCAACGGCAAAGGAAGACCTTTCTCTCTGTCTCTCTCTCTCACTGTCCACTCTGCCTGTCAAAAAAAAAATAAAAATAAAAAAAAAAAATTTCTTCAAAGAGTTTTTTCACGGACTTACGGATACCAAGAAAACCAATTACACTCTTGCTATACCACACAGATGTAATCTTATTTCAAAGTTCCCCAATCAGCAATCTAAGCACATTGCTAACTGAAAATCAAGAAGAATGAGTGTTTTCCAAATGTGGGTTGCATAATTTGACATGACCTATGACAATGATTGTGAGATAGATACTTCAAGAATCATCTTAATTTCTGCTGTCTAAAGCAGAAATACTTAATACACAGACATACATGGTTCGGTAATTAGGTAGCTATGTCATTCTAGCACAGAAGTTTCCTGAGGGAAAGGAAAGAAAATTAATGAAAATACTCTAACAGCCTGGCTAATGTTTAACTTTGGTAGAAAGGAGTGTCTCACAATAGCAAGTAACAATAAGCTAAGCAATAGCCCTTGTGTGGAAGCTGTGAGAAGATTACAATTTTTATGGAAATCTTCATCTAAGTCCCTTTTTAGTTTGAGCACTTCCACACCTTCAGGATCTCTAAAATTGGTGGAAAATGGAATTACAAGTTAATTTTGGTGCAAAAAAAAATCAAATTCATATGCAGTTTTCATAGTATACATGTTCCATGAAATTTTTGAAGTTGCTTCATAGCAGTAATCTGAGTAACTAAACCTTAAGATATTTATTCAATAGCCAAAACTCAATAATGCTAAATCTGTAAAAATGTACAAGACCTGGAAAATCATGGACCTTTATTCCCCTTCTGTTCAACAGACATCTTTTTACAATATAATTATCAACTAAGGACAATATGAAAAGGATTAGCATACCTGTTTAGTAGAAAGTATGAATCAAAAGTGGGATTTGAACCATTACATCCCCTTCTCTGCCCAGTACTGCTGTCATGTGACAGTCAAGGGCTATATGGCAGGGAGAAAATTTCCAGATTTTTTTAAAACATGATTATTTATTTGAAATGCAGAGAGACAGGAACAGATAAACAGAGACAGACAGACAGAAATAGTCCATCCTCTGGTTTACTCTCCAAATGCCTGCAACAGCCAGGGCTCTGGGCCAGGCCAAAGCCAGAAACAAGGAATTCAATTCAGGTCTCCCACACGGTTGGCAGGGACTTTTAAAGACCTTGAATCACCACCTGCTGTCTCTCGGGGTGGGGGTGGGGGGGGCAAAATTAGTGATAAGCTGGCCTTGGGACTCAAACCCAGGCACACTTCAAGACAGCAACATCTTAGCTGCTGTGCCAAACTCCTGCCCCCTCCTCCCAGGGAGGTATTTCTAATGGCTTATTTATCCTCCTTTAAGGTAAACTTATTAAAACAAAAATTATTCTTCACAATCTGCTAGTCAATGAAAGAAATTTGCTTTGCACCCAAGTTACCTTCAAGATACATTGACTTTCTATGATACAAAATGGATATGGATTGTTAAACATCATGGATAACCTAAATAACCTAGTTCTAAGTAGTCACAAAACCAGATACCTACTTGATTTCACTTATATGAAACAGATACATTTACTACAAAGAGCAAGCAGAGCCTTCAACCTCTTTTAAAGGAGATACTTTAAAAAGTACCCTGAAAGTCTATACCCAAATTCTTGACATTTACCTCTAAGACAGTACCAGAGTAGAAGTGTACTGGGAGAAGATGGTCTGTTAAAACAATTTATTTTACACAAAGAAGCTAAAATCTGTAAGACTGTATGACAAAGTGTTAACTGGACAGTGGGAAAAGGGGTTTGTTGTGAGCTTTCTGAACATGAGTTTCTTCAATTAAAAACAATACAAGAAAAAGAAATTGCAATGAACAGCAACAAAGAATCTGATTTTCATTTCTCTGAAGCTTATGGGTATGGACAAGGGGCAGGGAGGGGGTGAGAGAGAAAAGAAGGCCTAGAAGTTGAAAGGAACAATGCAAAGTGAAATCTGAATGAATAAGGAAGAGGCGTTCCTTACAGCTCCAGTGCCCTGTGAAACCCAACAGGACTAAAAGGAACTAACAACAGTAGCAACTGGCTTAGAGATGGGAGAGGAGTGGGGGAGACCAGGGAAGACTGGAGAATACTTGTATACACATAGGAAGAAGAAGAATTATTTCCAGAAAATATCCACTTACCAGTATGTACTGTAGCTACTGCAATCCATACACACTGTGTGCTGAATTTTTTCTTGCTTTTCTGACTTCTTATGGTTGGTTAAGGGTATTTGTGCATCTTCATAATGTTTCTTTGCGTGACCATTCACATACCTTACAAAAAACAGATAAAAATTTAAACACTGCTTTGGAAATTTAAGTAGTAAGAGATTATAAAATTAAATGCTAATCAAATCAAGAGGAGAAAGAACTATAAATGTGTTCATTCAGCAATTTATTAAGATGAATATTTAAAACATGCTCCTTTTTTTGCAACCCACTCCCACAGTCAACTTTTAGTTATACACAAGAATCCGATTAGGCAAGGGAAGGCATTATCTATGCAACTCAGTTTCAATGCCACTGATATTATCACTTAAAAACTCCTTTGCTGATGATTTTGCTATAGTTGTTTTCTTTCATAAAATTTTTCTCAGACCACTAACCCTGACCTTGGGCTACTATCTAAGACAAGTGCAGTAAACTACTCAACCATTTCCCACAGGGCCACAGACTCTGCCTGGGCTCCCATTTAATATAAAACATGAGAGGCAGAGAAACAGAATAATCTTCCTTCTCTTTCTCATTGATAAGGCTTCAGATCTCTTATCTGAATGCCTGAATAATCAGCTCCACTCACAGGGAATTGTATTTGTTTAGAAACAACCGAAACCAAACACAAGTCATCTTTTGCCTATAAAAATTGTTATTTCTTGACTTGAACAAAGATAATCAAAGGCTGATTATGTTCATAAAAATTTTTGTTATCACTTTCCAACTCGATTTAAATTTTTTTAACATTTTGGATTAACATGCAATATTTGCACATCTTAAGGAGACAGTGTAACATTCCAACACATATACAAAGATTGAACCCACCATATCATGTAACCAGCCTGTGTATTTCCTTACCTTTTCTTTGTGTTTGGAGCCCAACTTAAATTTAATAATTACTTTATTACAGCAAGCAAAATGAAATCAAAATAAGGATTCATATGCACATGATGTACACCTAAATGCATCTACACTGTTAACTAAAGAAGGCACAACCCTGTCACTGACCCCTCCTGTGAAAATCCTTATTAAATGTCCTATAAATCCTGGACAGGAGCCAGTTTGTAGGAGGCAGGGCAATTTGAAAACTCGGTCAAAACAAATGTTGGTTAAACAGTGCTAAGATTAACAGCCTCACAGAGTTCAGATGATATTTTCATCATGAGGTACCTTAAGTTAAGCATCAAGAGCAACACTCATCTCAGGCAGAGTAGGACAGCTGTGGTAAGCAGGGAGCATCAACTTCAAGCCCAGCTACTATACACAGGAAATCTGAATGTATCCTGTTAACCTCAACTCAGAATCTGATCATGTTCTTTTCTCAATTTTCTTCCATTGTACTTCAAATACAGTTAACATTTGTGTATCCATAGGTCCTCTTTCTACCAAGCAGACTAAATACTTTTAAAGTAAAATAATGATTAGGAGCATATGCTCAAAAACTAAACTGCTGGATTCAAAAGTAGGTTTTGTTACTTCCTGGCATATGAGCTTGGTTAATTAACCTCTCTGTTTTTCCATCTATAAAATACAGAAAATGGTACAGTACTTATGTCTCATGCATTCTTTGGTGATTAAATTAAATGATCTGTGGCTTATGCCAAATGAATGTTAGTAATTTTATCAGCATTTTCTTATCTATGCCTAACTATTATCTATTCAGAATTTAAATATAATCAAAACATGTTTTTGCATAGCTTAAGGAATACTCGCTATTTAATTAAAAAGGTAAACTCTAAGGTATCATAAAGGTTTTATATCTAATCATTTTAATCCCCTACTCTTAGATTAGTGTACCATGAAAAACAATAGTAATATTTGTGAGAAGCACCTTCAAAATCAAAGAAAAGGTACTGAACAATGAAATTATAAATCAGTTAATTACAACACCATTCTCCAAATGTATAGGATGTTTAAATGATTCCTATACGTGCCAGGGATGAGGTAAGAAGTGTGATTACTGATAATATTATTAGTAATGTTTTGGCTATTACTCAAATACAGTAGTCAGATGTTAAGAGTTTTGTATAAATTAGTTACCATAAAAATGAACATTTCCCTCATCAAGTCTTGGGTTTTAACGACTGTAGTAGCCTTTTTAGTTTACAGCACAACAGGAAAAGTTTCACAGATTTTTAAAAACAATCTCAAAATTTTGAAAAATAAATGGGACCGTGTCATGAAGACCAACAGGATATATTCCTGAAATATGCTATTGATAAACTATGTTTCCTAGTTGAAAAAATACTCAAGATAGACAAGTATTCTAAATTTATTGAAAAACCAGTATAGTTGATAATCAACACCCAAGATTACATGATAAAAGGAAATTAACTGGGGCCAGCACCGTGGCTTAGCAGGTAAAGTCACTGCCTGCAGTGCCAGCATCTCATATGGGTGCTGGTTCGAGTCCTGGCTGCTCCACTTCCGATCCAGCTCTCTGCTATGGCCTGGGAAAGCAGTGGAAAATGGCCCAAGTCCTTAGGCCCCTGCACCAACATAGAAGACCTGGAAGAAGCTCCTGTCTTTGGATCAGCTCAGTTCCGGACACTGCATCCATTCGGAGAGTGAACAAGTGGATAGAAGACCTCTCTCTCTCTCTCTCTGTCTGCCTTTTAATAAGTAAATAAATCTTTAAAAAAAACGGATAAGAAATTTATCTATAAAAAAAGGAAATCAGTTGCATAAGTGGAGACTCAAATTCAGTTACTGTCAATTTTCTGCTTAATCAATTGTATTTCTCCAAAACTATGTCAAATTTCTAAATTTAAGCTTGGAAACACTCTACCTGTGGAGTTTAGAATTTTCAATTTATTTTCTAAAACCTATGTACAAGTTTATTGCTTGCTATTTTGAGAACATTAATCTCTCCAATTTCTGAGAGTCTGTCAGGTCTTTTTATGGGCATATGACCTTCAAGATTTAGGTTGTAGAGCACTGTGAGACAACTGGAGAACAGAATTGCATAAGTTTTATTGTATTATAATTCTCACCTCTCAAAATCTAGGAGAGGAATCTGTCTCTTCAAGTGCAGAATTTAAGTGCTTCTACTTTTCTTCTTTTTTTTTTTAAAAGTTATCTGTACAAAGTATTTTCAGGTTTCCCAAATCCTAGAGATTTCAAACCACAATAGCCACAATTAAGATATGAACTATACACTTTAGTACGGTGCTCAAGTGTACATGGGAAAAAATACTCAACTATAGTACTCAAAATGTGAAAAATTGAAAATTAACTGAACAAAGATGCTCTCTTCATGCAATGAGGATCTAAAAAATACCAAAGGAGTAATTTTCCAGATAAACACAACATACATTTCAGCCTGTGTGACTTCCCATCTCCCTGTTGCTAAGCTATTAAACTTTTAAAGTAAATTTAGAGTAGAGTTTGTAAGCTAAAGGAGCAGTAGAAATAAATGTGCTACTATCAGAGCAAAGGAACACAGAGGCTGATATCTGAGTTTGTGTTAGAAAAAGAATTACTCAAGTATTTAAGCAACACCACTTTGGAGCCAAGACCTGGGAGGAAATGCTCAGTCTTGAACTGGGATGGGATGGAATTAGGACTCTTAAGTCAACAGAGGCAAAGTGTTTTAATGGAACGATGAAACGTTGGTACATCTTAAACAGCAATTAATAATGAACTTCACAAAGAGGTCATTTTCAAAGGAAATGCCTTGTATCTATAAATATGTCTTCCCCACAAGAATGATATCTGGAATTTGATTTAAAAATCAGTGAAGGGGATGGAGTAGGTAATAGGTGAAACAAAGCTGACTATGTTGAAGTATACTGAAGTTGAGTAATGAGAACATGGGGTTCAATTATACTCTCTACTTTTGTGTGCATTTGTATTTTATCTTACTAAAAAGTTTTTAAAACACACACTAGGTAAGCTTATTTTAACATTCCAAAGTTTCATTATTTCATCTTTTCAAATCAACTATTGGTGACTGTCTTAATCGTGAAACTAATTCTTCTGAGTACCAATATAAAAGCTTTTTCCCCAGGTTATTCCCAGCTGTATCACAGAACAAAGTAAGTCGACTAGAGAGATAAGCTCTAGAGAGAATTACAAACCATGATTAACAATGATACTAAATAAATCCAAATGAATAAAGCTTTGACACAAATCTTAGAGGCAAACTAAAAAAAGAAAATAGGAAAGTGAAGTAATAAGTGTGTCACCTACCTTCCACAGTGGACACTTGAACAAGTCAAACAGACCCAGGGACTTTTGTTGGACCGGCACACTAATAAAAAGAAAAATACACAATATACCAATTGTATCATGTTATTTCCAAATTTTTTTCCCTAATCTGTAACACATATCCTGTGATCCAGTTAAAATTTCCATGGCTGCTTAGGCATACTGAAATCACAAATCCCTGCTCTGTGAATGCATTCACACAAAATGGCTGCTGTTACAGCTTTGACATTAGTTTAGGTGTCAGCCAAAGGCCCACATGTTGGGGGCCTGGTCCCCAAAGTCTTACATTAATGGTTCATGGATTAACATTAATGGTTAATGGCTTAAGGGTGGAGATTTGATCTAATTACGGTGTCTGGGAGTTAGGCCCAGTGGAAGGTCTTTAGATTGCTGAATGTGCCCTCAGAAGGTAGTTTTCCAGAGAGGGTTAGTTTTGAGTTGGGGCCAGCTGCTCTCCCTGCCTCCTGGATCTCCATGTGACTGTTCTCGACACACTCCAGCATCACTGCCCAGATGCCAGACCAATGGTGCTGCCGGATCTTGAACTGCGAATCTCCAAAACTATGAGTGAAAACAACTCTTTTCCTATGCAAGTTAGCTCTTCTCAGGTATTTTAAAAGTTAAAGTAACCAAAAGCTAACTAATACAGCTACCTAATTCAAGTTATACTGAAAAGAGCTTATGTGCATTTCCACAATGTCTGCTCATTGGTAAACATATAAACACTTTTTCCTTTATTACTTATTCATTTTTATCGCTATTTTCCCATTAAAAGTATTTTTGGGGGGCAGACATTGTAGTGTAGCTGGTTCGAGTCCTGGCTGCTCCACGTCTGATTCAGCTCCCTGCTAATGTTAATGTTCTTCAGAAAGCAGTGGAGGAGGGCTCAAGTGCTTGGGCCCCTGTACCCACGTGGGAGACCCAGAAGAAGCTCCTGGCTCCTGGCTCTGGATCAGCACAGTTTCAGCTGTTGCAGTCAATTGGGGAGTGAACCAGAGGATGGAAGACCTCTCTCTCTGCATCTCCTCTCTCTGTGTAACTGACTTTCAAATAAATAAATAAATCTTTTAAAAAAGTATTTTAAAGTCTAGTCTTTTCATCATGTCTTTGCTATGATATTACCTTAAAGAACAACTCTGTTTATTCATTAAGAGATATAAACTAGTGAAATAATTATGGAGACTAATCCCAACTTTCCTGAAGTATTCTCAGTATCATAAGATACATGACAACTGTAAATAATTTTGCTGATGGTGTAATCAAAAAATTTTAAGTATTTCAGAGGTGAAACAAGGGTGTGTAAACTTTTAACATACTGATTAAAATGATTAAATAATCAAAATTTATAATATAATGTAAATATTATAATTAATGTAATTAATAATGATTAAAATGTTCCTGCTGTTCATTCAGTTAAAAAAAGAGAAAGGTATATATAACCATGATTTTTTATTTATTTATTTATTTATTTATTTATTTTTTTGACAGGCAGAGTGGACAGTGAAAGAGAGAGACAGACAGAGACAAAGGTCTTCCTTTACCATTGGTTCACCCTCCAATGGCCGCTGCGGCCAGCGCGCTGTGCTGATCCGAAGCCGGGAGCCAGGTGCTTCTCCTGGTCTCCCATGGGGTGCAGGGCCCAAGCACTTGGGCCATCCTCCAGTGTACTCCCAGGCCACAGCAGAGAGCTGGCCTGGAAGAGGAGCAACCGGGACAGAATCCGGCGCCCCAACCAGGGCTAGAACCCAGTGTGCCGGCGCCACAAGGCGGAGGATTAGCCTATTGAGCCACGGCGCTGGCCATAACCATGATTTTCAAAGGAGGGATAAAAAAAATCACCTGGAAAGCTTTTTCAAAACACCTATATTCTACTCAGACAATGACATCTACACAGGAGTAGAGCAAAGAACATGTCTATTTTGAGAAAAGCAGCTTCCTAGGCGACTCCTTAATTATAGCCTCATGAAAACCACTAGTCAGCTGCCTGGGGCAAGACAGCACAATCACACATTCAAGATAATAAATCCACCACATGCCACTTAGTAAGTGCTCAGTAAACATCTGTTGAAAGAAAGCTTAAATTCTCAGTCTACTATACGAAGCTCTTCCAAGATCTGGTCCTCACCTCCATCTCTCTCAAATTATCACACACCACAACAGGTCTTTCTCACTGTTAAGAAAAAGATAACAAAACAGGAGAGAAGGCAAATCAAGGACTGCAAATCCCTTCAACGTTTCAGAGTACCACTGTTCGACCCACTGTTCAGTACTGACCAGGGCCCAGTTTATGAAGCTATAAGTAAACTTAAAGATATTTATTTCATAGAGATAATTTTTAAAGATTTATTTATTTGAAAGAGTTACAGAGAGAAAGGAGAGACAGAGATCTTCCATCCACTGGTTCACTCCCCAGATGGCCATAACGACCAGGGCTGGGTCAGGCAGAAGCCAGGAGCCAGGAACATTTTCAGGTCACCCACATGGGTGCAGGGGCCCAAGCACTTGGGCTATCTCTACTGTTTCCCCAGGCACGTTACCAGGGAGCTGGATCGGAAGTGAACAGATGGGACTCGAACCAGTGTCTATATGGGATGCCGGCGTGGTAGGTGGCAGATTTACCTGCTACATCGCAATGCCGGCCCCAACAGAGATAATTTCTACCAACAAACTCCAAAGGTTACGGTTTTAGTACCCTGTGGATAGTAACCAATTTTATTCCTGGTCTACCAATTTAATTTCAGTGCTTTCTTCAATATCTATATACACATACACTCAGTTCCCAAAAGCTCTTGGAACCAATTTTAACATCCTGCTGGTTCCCTTGTTAATGAGTTTCATGAATCTTTGATTATCATGTTTGTTCTATATTTGTATGAGAGGAGGGGCAAATAGGACAGCATAGTGATATACCACCTAAGGGCTTCTGCTACCGGCCAGCACAGAGCTTTTACTATTTTTGAAAACAAAAGCTCTGAGTAAGGAAATCCCCCTCTGTTGGCAAAACACCCTGTCTTTCCTTAGTGCATTCAACATGTTTACATTAACTGCCAGGACATCCCTGAAATTCATTTGAGTTTCTTACTCAGTCGAGTGCAGTTCTGTTTTATGTATATCTAAGTAGCGTAACAGAAAGGAATGGAAGAGTACCTATCAAACTGGTAACAATTACTTTAGGTAGGTAAATAGTAAGTCTATTGTAAGGGAGACATTTTATCATTTTATTTGCACCCTTCTGTGGTGGTGCAAATAAATATATATATGTATTTTGCTACAAGCTAACCACTATATATATATATCTGTGTGTGTGTGTGTGTATATATATATATATATTGCTACAAGCTAACCACTATATATATATGTGTGTGTGTATGTATGTATATATATATATATATATATATATATATATATATATGATTTATAGTTCAGAATGCCTGGGTTGGTGTCCCAGCTCTGCTTCCAATTCCAGCTTCCTGCTAATGCACACCCTGGGAGAAAGTGGGTGATGGCTCAGGTACTTGGTTTCCCTGCCACCTACATGGAAACCTAGATTAAGTTTTGAGCTCCTAGCTTTGGCCTGAGCCACCCATGTTGTTACAGCCATTTGGATGGTGAGCCAGCAGATGGAAGATCGATCAATCTCTCTCTCTCTAATAAAATAAAAACTTAACAAATGTAAATTAGAATGCAGTTTACTTGAACAGGTATTCATGGTTTGAGGTATGATTTGCAGTATGGAAAAACTATGAATGTTTTAATTTTGCTCTGTAGCCAATCTTTTTCTCTTAGTAAACATTAAAAAAAGTTGTAACCCAATATGGAAAAAAAAAACGTTTGAAATTGAACATTATTCTGAAATAAATGACAATGTTATCATAGTAGAGTTGGTCCAAATTTAACAATTTATAGATTATAAAGATTTTGTTCTTTTAATATATAATACATTTAATATATAATTTTTAAATATAAAGATTTTTTCTTTATAAAACCAAAAGAAATCTACAACAAAATCAGTGACATTGCTCAATGTGTTTCTTACCAAGTATTCCTTTTTTCCTCCTTTATATTTACAAATCTACAAACTAGTACAAATAACTTTGTGAAGTTATATTTCTATTATTAGTATATGAATGTATGTTACTGCATTTAGAACTGTGCATTATAAATGTTCTAATATCTTAATTATCTCACAAAGTTTCAGTAACTGCTTTAATCTTTTAATTTCAAATTTTAAAAGGGGGTGGGCATTACAGTGGCAGTGGGTCAAGCCACTGCTTGGATATCCAATTCCATATTACAGTGCCTGGTTCAAGTCCTGGTCACTCCACACTGCTGATTCTGCTCCCTGATCACGTGCCTAGGATGCAGTGGATAGCCCAAGTACTTGGGTCCCTGCCACCAGTGTAGGACATTCAGATGTAGTTCCTGGCTCCTGGCTCTGGCCTGGTCTAGAACCGGGTATTGCAGGCATTTGGGGAGTGAACCAACAGATGCAAAGTTCCCTCCCTCCCTCTCTCACTTTGCCTTTGAAATAAATCTTTACAAAAAAAATTTTTTAAAAAGATATCCTAAAGCTGAGGGGAAGAGAGAATAGAAAGTAACTGCTTAAAGGTATGGAGTTTATTTGGGTGTGATAAAAATATTTTGGAACTTAAAAAAAAAAGGTGGTGGCTGTACAACTATGGATGTACCATCACCGACAGCTGCTATATGAGATGCTGGCATCCCATATGGACGACAGTTTGTGTCCTGGCTGCTCCACTTCTAATCCAGCTGCCTTCATCCTTGCCCAGCCCTGGCCATTGTGACCATTTGGGGAGAGAACCAGTGGATGGAAGATCTCTCTGTAACTCTGCCTTTCAAATAAATAAATCTTTAACAATTATAAGTAACTAAAACGGTTAATTTCATATTATGTGAAGTAGACCACAATAAAAAATACTTAAGACAGGAAGGAGGAAAGAAAACAAGAGAGTAAAGTATTGACTCCCAAAAACAAATGACTCTGCCTTCAGTAAATCTCAAAAAAAACCTGACTTTGAGTCAATAAATCTGGTTTCTTCTATCCTGAATATCATCTGTAAGAAAGTTAAGATGTGACAGGCACTGCAGTACACAGAGCCCCAGCAACTGAGAGCTGGATAGGCACTCACCAGGAAGCCCTGTGCCTCACTAAGGAAAAGTTAGCAGGCGTGGGCAAGAGAGAGCCTTAGAAGCAGAGAAGCACCTGTCATCCTAGTGCTTTTCCTGCAGACTGACACTCGGATGCTTCAGTCAGCTGCTCTCAGAGTTCTCTAAGAAGGCCTCAGAGAGGTGGAAGACCGTGTCTGCAAAAGAAAGGAAAATTCTAAGACATGGCAAAGGTGGACACGGCTCGTTATGCAAGAGAAAGAAAATCTATATGCCTCCTACAGGGGAAGCAAAAAAGCCCAAGGACCCAAACACACACAAGAGGCTTCCTTCTGCTTTCTTCTTTGCATTCTTTTCTGAGTATAGTCCCCAATCAAAGAACATCTATGCCTATCCTTTGGTGATGCTGCAGAAACCAGGAGCAATGTAAGTAACACTGCTTAGATGACAAGCAGCCTCAGGGAAGAGCTGCTCAGCCACAGGAAAAACAAAGGGGATACTGCTGCAAATGCAGCTGAAGGAAAGCCTGACACAGCAAAAAAAAAAAAAAAAGGGGGGGGGGGTTTGTAAGACCAAGAAAAAGGAGGAGGAAGAAGATGAAGATGAGTAAGTTGATCTGGCAGTTTTTTTCCTTGTCTATAAATCATTTAACCCATAAAAAAATCACTCTTTTTAAATAAAAAAAAAATGAAGGCTGTATGACATTTGTTTTAAATGTACAATGTCTTTTTTTCTGGTAGAGTTAATATACTAATGAATATGTCTTTAGATAGCCCTGTCCTTGTAGTATTTTCAACAGCCATGAATCTTGCCTGGTACACTACGGGGGTTGGAAACTGGCACAGAAACTTAAAGCCAACACAAAGTTGCTACATGAGTATGGGAGTTTTTCCATCTTCAGTTCTTTCTGATATAGATTAAATAATTGTTCTGCTAACTGAATACCATTCAGTAATTGTAAAGGGTGTGTGTGTGTGTGTGTGTGTGTGTGTGTGTTGTAGCTGTTGATATTCTTAATACTTCCAAGTACTGATCTAATTTTTTGCTTAAAGAAAGGGGGAGCATTGCTGTGGCAGACTAAGTTACACTTCCCATTTGGTGAGTAAACCAGCATAAGGTGGACCTCTCTCTCTCCCCCATCTATCTGTAACTCTGCCTCTCAAATAACGGGAAGAAGAGGAAGGAAGGAAGAAGGAGGAGGAAGAAGGAGAAGGAAGAAGAAGAGGGGGAGAGGGAGGAAGAAGAAGAGGGGGAGGAAGAAGAGGAGCAAGTGGTGGTGGTGGTGGTGGTGGTGGTGGTGGTTAAGGGGTGTGTTGTGGCACACTGAATTAAGCCACTGACTGCACTGCCAGCATCCCAGTTCATGTCCCGCCTGTTCCTCTTCTGATCCAGCTCTCTGCCATGGCCTGGGAAAGCACAAGATGGCCCAAGTGCTTGGGCCCCTGCATCCACGTGGGAGACCCAGAAGAAGCTCCTGGCTCTTGGCTTTGGCCTAGCCCAGCACTGTTGTGATCATTTGTGATCATTGTGTGATCATTTGGGAAGTGAACCAGTGAATGGATGATCTCTTTCTCCATCTCTCTTTAACTCTGCCTTTCAAACAAACAAACCAACCTTTATTTAAAAAAAATAATAGGAAGACAGGACAATTGTGTGATAGGACAATTGGTCTTGGCTGTTTACATGACAGTCCTCCGTGAGAACATAACACATTCACACCAGAAACACATTTGAAGGCTATGAAGCTATGGAGAAGAGAGTGCAATGGGAGATTCTGAAGCCAAAACCTGGCATTGTTTTGGGCAGTATTCACTCCACTTAAGCACACTTTATCCAAATTAACAGACTCTAATGTAACCAAGATAATTACAAAATAGAATGAAAAATATTGGCTTTAAACTATCGATTATTGTGAAGAACAGAGAATGAGCATTCTGGCACAGCAGGTTAAGCCTCTACTTTGTTTTGTGTTTTTTTTTTTTTTAAAGATTTATTTATTTATTTGAAAGTCAGAGTTACACAGAGAGAGGCAAGGCAGAGAGAGAGAGGTCTTCCACCTGATGGTTCACTCCCTAATTGGCCGCAACGGCTGGAACTGCGCCGATATGAAGCCAGGAGCCAGGAGCTTCTTCCGGGTCTCCAACATGGGTGCAGAGGCCCAAGGACTTGTGCCATCCTCCACTGCTTTCCCAGGCCATAGCAGAGAGCTGGATCGGAGGTGGAGCAGCCAGGACTTGAACCAGCACTCATATGGGATGCCAACGCTTCAGGCCAGGGCGTTAACCAGCTGCACCACAGCACTGGCCCCAAGCCTCCACTTTGGACACCTGCATCCCATACCAGAATGCAAGTTTGAGACCCAACTCCTTCACTTCCCATCCAGCACCTGTGGGTACAGTGGCTGATGACTCAAGTGCTGGACCCTTGCCACCCAAATAGGAAATCAAAGCTCAGGGCTGCTGGCTTCCACCCGGCCCAACCTTAACTTTTGGTGAGCACTTGGGGGTGAACCAGTGGCTAGAAGGTCTCTCTGTCTCTCCCTCTAATGCTGCCTCTCAAATTTTTAAAAAGGTCATACACAAATAACATTGCACAACAAAAAAAATCTGTCAAAAAGAACTTATTTTAATTATCTTTAGGAGAAATATAAAACGAGTTTCAAAAGTTTATCTGTAGGGTCTGGCGCTGTGGCACAGTGGATAAAACCACCACCTGTAGCGTCAGCTTCCCATATGGAGTCGTAGCTGCTCCACTTCTGATTTAACTCCCTGGGAAAGCACCTGGGAAAGCAGTGGAAGATGGCCCAAGTGCTTGGGTCCCTGCACCCACGAGGGAGACCAAGAAGAAGCTCCTGGCTCCTGGCTTCAAACTGGCCCAGCTCCAGCCATTGCAGCCATTTGAGGAGTGAACAAGCAGATGGAAGATCCCCCTCTGTCTTACCCTCTAACTCGGCCTTTCAAAATAAACAAATAAACCTTTAAAAAAAAAAAAAAGTTTATCTGTAGAACTAAGACATTTCTCTCCCATGGAAACAGTATTAAAGGTTTCCAGGCTCTTCCACAGAACTCTACATGAAACATAATACATCTGAAATACTCATATTCATACATATACACATGCATACTCAGTCAATAAAAAACTCCACTATTCAGCAAAATATAAAATATTATACCAAGGTTTTCTTTCATAATTTTAATCTTAAATGCTGGTACTTCTTGAGATAAAGAGGATGGCATGGATGGATACTTGTGGAAGTTCGAAAAGTTGAATCTGGAACTTAATTGTTAATTTTTAGACATTTATTTATCTGACAGGAAGGGTTACAGAGAAGAAGGGAGAGACAGAGAGAGTGAGATCTTCCATCTGATAGTTTGCTCCCCAAATGGCTGCAATGTCTGGGGTTGGGCCAATGCGAGCGGAGCCTGAACTCTATCCAGGTCTCCCACGTAGGTGGGTACAGGGACCCAAGCACTTGGGTCACCTTCCGCTGCTTTCACAGGTGCATTAGCAGGAAGCTGGATCAGAATTAGAGCAGCCAGGACTCATACAGGCACTCATAAGGGATGTTGATATTGCAGGAGGCAGCTTGACCCACTACGCCACAAGGGGCCCAAGTCCTTGGGTCCCTGAACCTGCACGGGATACTTGAAGAATCTTCTGGCTTCGATTGGCCCAATTGTGGTCATTTGGGAAGTGAACCAGTGGATGGAAGATCTCTTTTTGTCTCTCTGTAGCTCTGCCTTTCAAATAAATAAAGAAATATTTAAAAAAAGAAAACTCAAAATAGCATGTGCACCGAATGCAATGTTCTTTATACACAATGGCTGATCTTCAATATCATCTAAGTATTCTCTATAATTCAGTACAGTTTATATCCAAAGCCTGTACACAACTCTCCTGGAATCCTAAATTTCTGTATAAAACATTATGCATTACTTTGACACAACATCCACCACTATTTCTGCACAGAAAACAGTTCAAGCGCACCACACTGGAAGGCCATTTGTAGTACATCCATTATTCAGTAGTTGCTGCTCCAGGAGAAAAGGCTCTTTATCAGGAGTTCAGAAAGGTGAGGATCAGATGACCAGGATGCCAGTCCTACTCTTCCATTACTACCCATCAGTGAGGACATCACTACTCTTCTGAGGCCATTTCTGATACCATAACTATAAAATTATTCAAAGAACTAGCAAAAATAAGGGAAAACACACTCATGTAATTCTCCCCTATAAGCAAAAGGCTTCCAAGTCTACTTTCCATCTAACTTTCTTAAAAGGCTTACCAAAAAACAAACAAACAAACCTGCTAAAGCAGTATGATTAAAAAAAAAAAAAAGCTTGATTAACTTTATTCAATACAGTTTTCCACAAATATTAGTAATTGCAGTATTTTTAAAAGATTTATTTATTTAGTGGAAAGGCAGAGAGAGAGAGTTATCTTCCATCTATTGGTTCACTTTCCAAATGGCCACAAAAGCTGGGGCTGGGCCAGGCTGAAACCAGGAACCTGAAAACTCCATCTGTCTCCCACATGGGTAGCAGGGACCCACGTATTTGGGTCTTCTGCTGCTTTCCCAGGTGCATTAGCAGGAAGCTGAATTGGAAGCAGAGCAGCTGGAACCCAAATGGGCACTCTGATATGGGGTACCTGTATCACAGATGGCAGCTTAGCCCACCGTGCCACACTGCTGGCCCCTGTAGTATTTTTCTAGAAAAACAGTTTTCAGATTTCTTCCCTGCCTCCCATCATTCCTGAAAGGCAAACAAAATTCCATCACATGGCCCATCAATAACAACTCATTGCAACAGGGGGCTGCAAAGTATGTGAAACCACTGCTCAAAATCAAAACCATTACAGACAAATATGTTAATATAACAATATCTTCTTTATTTATTTTATCTGAAAGGCAGATACAGAGAGGAAAGAAAAGAGACCCTTCAATCCTCGGGTCCACTCCCCAAATGCCTGCAACAGTGAGGGCTCAATCAGGCTGAAGCCAGGAGCCACGAACTCAATCCAGGTCTCCTACACGGGTGGAAGGGACCCAACCACTTGAGCCATCACCAGTGTCTACGTAAGAAGCTGGAATTGGCAGTAGAGGCAGGACTCAAAGCTAGGCGCTCTGGTATACAATGTGAGAATCCCAGGCAGTATCTTTACCACTACGCCAAGTACCTCCCCATCTGCATAAACTATAAAGGTCTAGAAAGGTACATGGTAAGCATCGACAGTTATGTAAAAGCAACGTGATAGCAACTGGAGCCACGGGGACCTACTTTCACTTTCAACTACCATATACTGCTTGAAGTTTTTCAAAAAGTATTACTTTGTCCTAACAAAGTGAACTCATTCTAAATATTTAAGCATGAGTTTGGTTAGTTAAACCAAAACCCCAGTTTATAATTCTATGGATTTGTAAAGATATAATCAGGGAAGTTTTTTAAATTTTGCAGCCATTACTAAAACATGCACACACTCTTTCCATGAAAGTATAAACACGCATAGTCACAGTGTTATTCCTCTTGAAGTTAGAGGGTGGCGTCACCTTAAAAATCCAATAAATATTCCAGCCTACGTAAGTAGAAGTATTCCAGACAGACCTAACTTACCCTACAAATTATATATTTTCAGATTATTAAGAGCAAGGCATATAATCTTCTATACACCATAAATGCTCTCTGAACTGCATTTTCACAGTCTATTAAAAGTTTTGAAGTCTCTTTTATCTTTGAGTGTCCTAAAATATTGGGGGAAGAGTTGGTGAAGTCATGAAGAGAGATCAGGAACCGAGAATAGCGTGATCCCGAAAAGAAGAAATCAAGCTGCACCAAGCCACCGCTGAAGGTGCCAAAGCAGTCTGGGCGCCGCCCAACTCATTAACGGTCTGATGTCCTCACTTCCCCAACACATTGCTCACTCTGGGCCTCAGTATTAAGTTCCCAGGGGACAGGGTAACAGGAGAGTTCTAGTAAAAAGCAGCAAGAGGCCAAAGCAGTGAGCCAAGGAAGAACACGGAAGGCTAAACAGGAGTCCAAAAACTGGGAGGAGACCAAGTGTGCGTACCACATCCAAAGTGGCCAGTGTGGAGGTTGAGACTCCAAGCCAAGGTCGCAGAACCCAGAGTCTGGGGTGTAGGCAGGGCAGACAACTATGAATCAGGCTTATCTTGGTTGCCTTTCCACTTTTCTCCTCTGGAAGCTCTCTTTTCCTTCTATCTCTTGGTTCAGGGCTGAAAATCAATTAATCTCTGCTAAATTACTAGATAAATAGTTGCCTGGTAAAGTCACAGATCAGCATTTCTCTTAACAATTCTCCTTTTTCTACCTAATGGCTCTGCGGTAGCGGAAAGATGACCACAAATTCTTTGACATTCTTCCTATGGAGAAGCAAGCTCGATGTTCTCATCCCTAAATCTGCACAGACTCTGTGACTACCCTGACCAAGAAAATATGGCAGAAGTGACTCTATGCCAATGTGCAAGCCCAGGTCTTATGAAACTCACAGGTTTCTATCACTGGAAATGCTGGCTCTTGGGGAAGCCAGTCACTACCTAAGAAGTCTGGGGCCAGCGCTGCAGAGCAGCGAGTTGGGTGGCACTTGCAACACCCATTTCAGATGCCAGTTTGCATCCTAGCAGCTTCACTTCCAAATCAGCGACCCGCCAATTTGCCTAGGAAAGTAGCAAATGAAGATCCACATACTTGGACCCCTGCCACCCTTGTGGGAGATCCAGCAGGAGTTCCAGACTCCAGGCTTTGGTCTGGCCCAGCACTGGCCTTTGCATCCATTAAGAAAGTGAACCAGCAGATAGAAGATCAATTGACACCTCTCCCCTCCACCCGCCTACCCGCCTCAAGCATGTGCACGCTGCTCTGCCTTTCAAAAAAAAAATAAATCTTAAAAAAAAAAAGTCTAATTACCCTGAGACCAAAATGCCAGGAGACACCCAAACCATGTGTGGAACAACTTTGAGGGATACAGCACTGTATGCTTAGGTAGACATCAAGGAACACAGACATGTAAATTAAAAGGTCAACTCGGAAAAGGATGCTCCAGTTCTGGTTACTCTAACTGGTATATACAATTCCAGCCACATTCTTTGTAAATTCCTGCCTCACAAAAATTATAAGCAAAATAAAATGTTTTAAATGATTAGGATGTAAGGGTGGCTCATTATGTGTTAGATAACCAGAACACCACCTGTAGAGGGAGCAGTATCAGTAATACAGCATCACTAAAACTTGCCAAACTTCTCACTTGAATGACTTGACACTTGTTTAGCAGAAGTGAGGATGGAGACTTCAAGAGCTTCTACCCAAAACTAATTAAAATAGTTCCAAGACTACCTATCCCCTCTTTCACGGAGGTAATGGGAGTGAGGACACAGAAGGCTGACCTCTGCTAAGTTGCCATCATCTTTCAGGCTGGATCTTTCTGCATCACATCAGTATTTTAATAACTCAAATCTGTTTCACCACTACCATAAGACAACCTACTTCTTTCTTAAGCATACATTTCACTTGTAATGTTGCCCTATATGATTAAAAACCGTAACTCAGTAACAAATAGGTTTAAAACTTTCAAAATTTCAAAAGTATGATTCCCATAGAAACCTCAAATTTTCGGTAAAGATCCTTAACAAAGTGCTATAGGAACATGCAGACTTTCTTTCCTTTTCATTAAGATATAAAATCATATCCTTCCTTGCTTTTGCTTCTCTGGATTATGTTACTTAATAAGCATTTTTTGAAATTTCACATCTTACTGAAGGTTGAACTTGAAAAACTGCCTCTGAATAATTTCAACAGTAGAGAATATCCTATTTTATCTGTTTCCAATTCTGCTTTGATTCCATGGGTTATGACATATTCTTTGCTAACCTAACTTGATCCCTATCACACCCACAACTGCCTGATCCCAGGCTTTTGTGGCTGGGAACATAAGCCCACATTATATTCAGAATCCCAAGAACTCTTAAGGAACTACTCACACTTTTCTCTTATAGTTCCTAACAAACTGTTCTGTGGCCAGCCCAGAAGAGGAAGGAGGGTAGGGACACAGTGACCAGAATTCTGCTCCGTGTTGTTTTGGTAGGCAAAGGCCTTGACCACCTGCCCTTAACCTCCAACCTTGCCAAAAGAAGCCCTTCCTTTTTAAGATTTTTTTTTTTAATTTTTTTATTTATTTCAGAGACAGACACCCAGAGAGGAGCTGCCATCTGTTGGTCCACCACCCAAATGCATGCAACAACTAGGACTCAGGCTGAAGTTGCGAGTTGGGAACCCAACCCAGGTCCACCACGTGGGTCATCACTGCTGCCTTCCAGGGTCCACATTAGGAGGAAACTAAAGGCAAGAAGAGAAGCCAAGTATCAAACCCAAGCATCCAATGTGGAATGCAGATGGATTACTTAAGCACTAAGCTAAATGCCCATCTCTCCTTCCTTTTCTAAAATACAAAGTGTATCCAACAGATGGGTGCTTTCATAGAAATTTAATTGTTACTTTGTAGACTCCAACTAAAAATGTTAGAGAGTATATGAAATAATGAATCAAGCATGGATTTCAGAACCCAATTTTAAATTTACATTTTGACTCTCCCATTCTTTTATTCTACTACCTGAAGCTAATATTTGGTTCCGCGGCCCGCTTCACTGTTTCTTAAAAATCCTGTAAAATGAGACAAATATCACCTCCACCTCAGATGGTTACAGTAAGGATTTCCTGAGACAAACACAACATAAGGTGAAACAAACAGAAAGCACCCAGTTAATGTGAGTTCCTTTCTCTTAAAAAAATATACTAAGGAGTGGGTATTGTGGTATAGAGAGTAAAGCTGTCTCCTGCAACAAGCCAGTATCCCATAAGGGCACTGGTTGTGTCCCAGCTGCTCCACTTCTGATCTAGCACCTTGCTAATGGCCTGGGAAAAGAGCGAAGACGGTCCAAGTGTTTGGGCCCCTGCCACCCACATGGGAGACCTGGAAAAAGCTCCTGGCTCTTGCCTTTGGCCTGGCCCAGCCATGGCCATTGCTGTCATCTGGGGAGTGAACCAGAGTGTAAGCTCTCTCCTACTTCCCGTAAGTTTTGCAAGTAAATAAATAAATCTTTAAAAAAAAATCATACACTACACACACAACAACCATGCAGGGACTAGCACTGTGGTGCAGAGTTAAGCTGCTCTCTCTCCTGTAACTCTGCCCTTCAAATAAATAAATATTTCTTAAAAATCTTGTTTTAAGAAAGCATATACTACACTGTTCACACAGACTATGATTAATAATTTTCCAATTTTTTTTTTTTTTGACAGGCAGTTAGACATTGAGAGAGAGAGACACAGACAGAAAGGTCTTCCTTCTGTTGGTTCACTCCCCAAATGGCTGCTACGGCCGGCGCACTGCACCGATCTGAAGCCAGGAGCCAGGTGCCCCTTCCTGGTCTCCCATGCGGGTGCAGGGCCCAAGCACTTGGGCCATCCTCCACTACCCTCCTGGGCCACAGCAGAGAGCTGGACTGGAAGAGGAGCAACCGGGACAGAATCTGGCACCCCAACTGGGACTAGAACCTGGGGTGCTGGAGCCGCAGGAGGAGGATTAGCCCAGTGAGCCATAGTGCTGGCCCAAATTTTTTCTTTAGTTCACACTTTTTAAAAATTTTCTAAAGATTTATTTATTTCTTTGAGAGAGTTACGCACAGAGAGAGGGAGAGACAGAAAGAAAGGTCTTCCATCTGCTAGTTCAGTCCCAAAATGGCCACAGCAGCCAGGGCTGGGCCGATCAGGAGCCATGATCCACCTCCAGGTCTCCCCCATGGATGCAGGGGCCCAAGCACTTGGGCCTTCTACTGCTTTCCCATGCCATAAGCAGAGAGCCAGTTTCGAAGCATAGCAGCTGGGACAGAAATTGGTGCCCATATGGGATGCCAGGACCATAGGCAGAGAGAGGCTTAGGCTAGTACACCACAGCGCTGGCCCCTAGTTCAAACTCTAAAGAATTATAGCTGGGGCCGGCGCTGTGGTGCAGTGGGTTAAAGCCCTGGCCTGAAGCACCAGCATCCCATATGGGCACTGGTTCTAGTCCCAGCTGCTCTACTTCCAATCCAGCTCTCTGCTGTGGCCTGGGAAAGCAGTAGAAGATGGCCCAAGTCCTTGAGCCCCTGAACCCACGTGGGAGACCCGGAAGAAGCTCCAGGCTCCTGGCTTCCGATCAGTGCAGCTCCGGCCATTGAGGCCATCTGGGGAGCAAACCAGCAATGGAAGATCTCTCACTTTCTGTCTCTACCTCTCTCTGTAACTTTCAAATAAATAAAATAAATCTTTAAAAAAATTTATAGCTGACAATGTGCACTGAAAAACTCCAAACACATAAATAACACTCAAGTAAGTAAAAGAATCACTAAAAATTTCTCCTACACATGATCTAAAATTATATCATACTGAAAACATCAATGATATAAAATATTCAATTTAAGTAAATTTCAAAATTAATGTAACTATTAAAACTACCTTAATGTCAAAATTCTTAAATTTTATTTATCTAATGTAGAGTAAGTACTTCAGGAAACAAAATACTTTTTTTTTTTTGAAAAGGAGATAAGACTATATAAGACTATATAAATGGGGGGGAGAGGGAGAGGGGAGAGGGAGAGAAATTATCTCCTATCTGCTGGTTCATTCCTCAAATGCCCCAAACAGCCAGGGCTGGGTCAGGCCAAAGCCAGGCGTCCAGGACTCAATCTGGTTCTCCTAGGTACTTGAGCCATCGCTGCTGCCCTCTAGGACACATATTCAGCAGGAAGCTAGAATTTAGAGTAGAGCAGGCATCCAACATGGGATGGAGCCATCCTAGCATCTGTGCCAAATGCTTACCCGAAGAAATGAAAATTTTGAGAAATATTTAAGGAAGTTTAGATAATTTACTAAATACTCAATCTTCAATTATGAAAACAATTCAAATGTCAAAACCAAAATGAAATATAATGAACTCACAGGCATTCAGAACAGATATTCTGGCTCATTAATCTAAGCAACCAAAATGTACTCTGATAACCTACTTCATTTAGTCCACTGTCAGTATATTATCAGTGCAGCAATGAATGGAAATGTCAAAATTCTGGGGCCAGTGCTATGGCATAGCGGGTAAAGCCATTGCCTGCAGTGCCAGCATCCCATATGGGGCTGCTTCGAGTTCTGGCCACTCCACTTCCAATCCAGCTCTCTGCTGTGGCCTGGGAAAGCAGTCGAAGATGTCCAAGTGCTTGGGCCCCTGCACCCACGTGGGAGACCTGGAAGAAGCTCCTGGCTCCTTCGGATCAGACCAACTCCGCTCATTTTGGCCATTTGGGGTGTGAACCAGTGAATAGAAGACTTCTCTCTCTTCTCCATCGTATATAAAACTGTCTTGTCCTATTGCCATTCTATAATAACTCCAGACAGAGCCAGCCAACAATTTAACATGAAGAAAACTAATCTGAGTTAAAGGGGACAAGTGCCAGAAACAGCTGGGTCTGCACACTCAGATGGTAAAATAGCATTGATGAGTATGTATAAGAACCAGCCAACTGCTTAAAATGGGCCTTCAAGGGTAAGCATTTGGTCTAGTGGTTAATTCACAGCTTAGAGTGCCTGGGTTTGATGCTTGGCTTCAGCTCCTGACTCCAAGCTTCCTGCTAGTGTGGACCCTGGGAGGCTGCAGTGATGACTTAGGTAGTTGTGCTCTTGCCACCCATGAAGGGGGAGACCTAGATTGGATTGACGGCTCCTGGCTTTGACTCATTCATTGTGGGCACCTGAGGGGTGAATTGTTAGATGGGGACTCTCTGTATAACTCTGTGTGTGTTTTGTGTATCTCCCTCTCTACTAAATAATTTTTTAAAAAATTTGCAAAGGTAGAATTACAGAGGAAGAAGGACAGGGAGAGAAAGAGACCCTTCCATTAGTTGGTTCACTCTCCCGAGTATACCAGGCCTGGCCAGGCTGAAGCCAAGAGACCTGAACTCCATGCCCATGCCAGGTCTCCACATGGGTGGCAAGGACCCAAGGCCTTGGGCCATCATCTACTGCCTCCAAGGATGCATCACTAGGAAGTTGGAACAAAAACAGAACAGCCAGGACTAGAACTGGTACTCTAATATGCAGGCATCTCAAGTGGTGGCTTAACCCACTGTGCCACAATGCCAGGCCCTTAAGTAAACAGTTTTTAAAAACAGAAAAATTAACTTTGACCAGATCATATGATTAGCTACTACTTGACTAAAAATGTTCCCAAGGCCACTTCCAGCTTTCTAATTTCAAGGTTTCTCAGACAGAAAAACAATTACAATGAAGTAGTTCACTTCAACAGCTTGAATACATTTACAAGACCATGACAGGTGGGAAGACTGGAGCAGGCAAATACCTTGAAGTGTTGGTATAAAACCACTTACAGACAGCAGACATTTAGCCTAGTGGTTCAGACGCCTGTGTCCCACATCGGAATAGATGGGTTCCATATCCAGTTCTGGTTACTGATTCCAGCTTCCTCCTAATAAAGACTTTGGGAAGCACTGGTGATCCTGTCCTGGCTCCTGGTTTTAGCACTGGATGCTGTTGGCATTTGGGGAGTAACCTGTAGAGGGGAGCTGTCTCTTTCCTGCAAATAATTTACTTTAATCACATATTATTTCTACACAATTAAAAACTTAAATTTTCATTCTTTCTGAGTTAATAACACAAGAATGAGGGATCTTCAAAAAGTTCAAAGATGCATGCTATTTAAAAAAACTATGCATGAATTTTTAAAAAAATTTTTGTATCATTTAACTCCATTTTTCCATGAATATTTGAAGTGCTTTTGTATATTTATATTTTAAAAAAGCTCTTAATTGCAGCATTGATTGTAATTGCAAAAAAATGGAAACAACCTAAATGCCCACAAATAGGAAATGGTTTGAAGTCACTGTGGCACACCCATAAAATGGAGTACTCCAAAAACAAAAGAAAATTTCTTTAAACATGGAGTGACACCCAAGATATAAAGTTAAATGAGAAAAGGCAAAGTCCAAAAGAGTATATATAGTTTGTTATCTTTTGTTGCAAAAAAAAAAAAAAAAAAAAAAAAAAAAAGGAAAGAGAAACACAAGAAGGGTAAATGAGAAATTACTGAAACTAGTTGTCTACAGGGACTGGGTGGGAATGAGCTGACGGGATAGGGTAATAACTATTCTCAGTACATCTTTAACTTTTGGAAATATGTTAATGTTTCATATACTCGAAGTGTAAAAGACAGTAAGGATGAAGTGAGAAAAAAATCAAACACAAATGAAACCTAGCCATATATCAGTTATATTTTCTCAAAATAACTTTTGAAGATAATACTCTATATATTGTCAGTACACACAAGAAACTATAAAGAAATACAAGAATTTTTTTTTTTGCAATGGTGTGGCTTAGCAATCCTGGAAATATTTTCTCTGATTGTAGAATTGAGCAAACAAGTAAACACAAGTATGTTGTGGATAACAGGAGTCTGATTCTTGCTTTGCAGAAGGGTAGTACAAATGTGGAAGGGGGCAAGACTAGGCCTATGATGTTGGGTGGAACCAGGTATCAATATGAATTCATAGTTACCCACACACGTTAGATACAAACATATTAGAGATATGTGTGTGTGATATGTATCTTAGCTATTGTCTGCTAAGATATCTTGTTTTTTGGTTTTGTTTTGTTTTGTTTTTTTGACAGGCAGAGTGGACAGTGAGAGAGAGAAACAGAGAGAAAGGTCTTCCTTTGCCCTTGGTTCACCCTCCAATGGCCGCCGTGGCCGGCACGCTGCGGCCGGCGCACCGCGCTGATCCAATGGCAGGAGCCAGGTGCTTCTCCTGGTCTCCCATGGGGTGCAGGGCCCAAGTACTTGGGCCATCCTCCACTGCACTCCCTGGCCACAGCAGAGAGCTGGCCTGGAAGAGGGGCAACCGGGACAGAATCCGGTGCCCCGACTGGGACTAGAACCTGGTGTGCCGGCACCGCAAGGCGGAGGATTAGCCTAGTGAGCCACGGCGCCAGCCTATATCTTGGTTTTAATTATTAGTCACCACAAAGAACGAGGGCTACTTGGTGAAATAGCTAATTCTAAGGATAATAGTGGGCTGAGAATAAGATGAGCCTGGAATAACTTGGACAAGTAAGAAAAAAACTCAAAAAATGATGGGACATGTCAAGATTTCAGGATAAGAGGGCTCCACTGGTCAGATCTAAGACAATTTTGGCCTCAAAATAAATAATATATCACAGCACAAATAAAAATCTTGGGGGGGGGGGCAGAATTCTGGCTTAGCAGGTAAAGCCACTGCCTACAATGCCAGCATCCCATATGGGCACCAGTTTGAGTCCCAGCCTCTTCACTTCCCATCCAGCTCTTTGCTAATGTGCCTGGGGAAGGTAGCAGAAAACAACCCAAGTACTTGGGTACCTGCCACCCACATGGGAGTCCTAGGTGAAGCTCCTGGCTCCAGTCTGGCCCAATCCTAGCTGTTGTAGCCATTTGGGGAGTTAACCAGCAAATGAAAGATCTTTCCCATTTCCCTCCCTCTAACTCTTTCAAACAAATAAATCTTTAAAATAAATAAATATCTGAGAGTCCATAACATGATAAGTAAACAAATGAATAAAAAAGTGAAGAACAGGCCGGCACCGCGGCTCACTAGGTTAATCCTCCGCCTTGCGGCGCCGGCACACCAGGTTCTAGTCCCGGTCAGGGCACCAGATTCTGTCCCGGTTGCCCCTCTTCCAGGCCAGCTCTCTGTTGTGGCCCGGGAGTGTAGTGGAGGATGGCCCAAGTGCTTGGGCCCTGCACCCCACGGGAGACCAGCAGAAGCACCTGGCTCCTGCCATTGGATCAGCGCGGTGCGCCGGCCGCAGTGCGCCAGCCGCGGCGGCCATTGGTGGGTGAACCAACGGCAAAAGAAGGATCTTTCTCTCTGTCTCTCTCTCTCATTGTCTACTCTGCCTGTCAAAAAAAATAAAATAAAAAAGTGAAGAACAAAGGAAAGCTTACTCTTACAGTAGAATGCCAACTAATGCATGCAGAAGAAATACAGGTCAGAAAATCACCATCTTACAATCATCCCAGTAACAACTGATTCAGTTAAGAACTATCAATGGACAGAATATATATACATAATCTCCAAGTACTGCTTACAAATCGCTTCTTAATAACAAAGATGGAAAGAACAAATTTACAGGAGATTAGCCTAGCAAATAATACCTCAATAAAGTAATCAAACTCAACAACACCAAAAATAAGACTGATGCTCTGAGAAGCCACAATATTACTTCTGTATTATTTCTACCAAAAAACACATAATCTGAATGGGATATTTGGCCTAGCAATTAAGATGCAGACTGGAGGAGTCTGTACTATGACGTAGAAGGTTAAGCCTCTGCCTGTAGTGTTGGCATCCCATGTGGTCACTGGTTCAAGTTCTGGCTGCTCTACTTCCCATCCAGCTCCCTGTAATGTGCCTGGGAAAGCAACAGAAGATGGCCCAAGTGCTTGGGCCCCTGCACCCACGTGGGATATCCCGAAGAAGCTCCTGACTCCTGGCTTCAGCCGGGCCCAGACCCACCCATTGCAGCCATTTGGGGAGTGGACCAGCAGGTGGAAGGTATCTCTGTCTCTCCTTTTAGCTCTTTCAAATAAATAAATAAAATCTTAAAAAAAAAAAAGTATACCCACATCCCATATCACAGTCCCTAGGTTTGAGTCCGAATTCTACTCTGCTCCCTATTTTGGTTTCCTGCTAGTGCAAACACTGAGAGGCAGCAAAGAATGGCTCAGGTGATTGGCTCCCTGCCATCCAATGGGAGACCTGGATTGAGATGCTGGCTCACAGTTGCAGCCTGGCCTAGACCAACTATTGCAGGCATTTGGGGAGTGAACCAGAAGATAGGGCTCTCTCTCTTGAATAAATAATTTTTTAAGATTTATTTGAAAGTCAGAGTTACACAGAGAGAGGAGAGGCAGAGAGAGAAAGCGGTCTTCTATCCACTAGCTGATTCCTCCAGTTGTCTGCAACAGCCAGAGCTGAGCTGATCCGAAGGCAGGAGCCAGGAGCTTCCTGCAGGTCTTCCCACATGGGTGCAGGGGCCCAAGGATTTGGGCCGTCATCTACTGCTTTCCCAGGCCAGCAGAGAGTTGTATCAGAAGTGGAGCAGCTGGGACTCAAACCAGTGCCCATATGGGATGCTGGCACTGCAGGCAGCAGCTTTACCCACTATGCCACAGTGCCAGCCCCATCGAATAAATAATTTTTTAAAATACATAACTCAAATCTCATCATGAAGAAACATTAAAAAAAACCTCAAACACAGGAACATCCTATTAAAATTCAGTGATTTTATAAACTGACATAGATTCTTCCAAAACACTAAGTCACAAAAGACGAAGGTTGAGAACTATTCTAGAGTAAAGAAGATTTTTAAAAGTTACGAAAACTAAATGTAACACAAGATCCTGGATGAGTCCAGGGATGGGGGCTAGGTAGACAGAAGAGGGAAACAGCGATAGAGGACACTATAGGGACAGCTGAGAAAATGTGAATATGCAATATGCATTAGATAATAGTGTTCCATCAGTATTAGAAGTCTTGTGCTTACTATGACCAATATCCTGTGCGTTTTGGAAAAAAATTCTTTTTTTTTTTTTTTTTACCAAGAACAAACTATGGTTAAAGAAGCATTATGTCTATAAACTACTTGGGGGGGGGGAATATATTAACACAGGGCATTTATATAAATGATAAAGCAAATGAAGCAAAGCGCTAACAACTTGTACATCTACGTAAAAAGTACGTGGGAGTTCTTTGTACAATTCTCAGCAATGTTTCAGTGTGAAATTATATTTAAATCAAAAGACTGCTTTTAACTTTTTTTAAACAAAGATTGACTTTCTTATTTGAAAGGCAGAGTTACAGAGAAGAGAGATAGAGATCTTCCACCCATTGGTTCACTTCCCAAATGGCCACAACAACAAGGGAAGCACCAGGCCAAAGCCAAGAGCCAGAGCTTCATCCATGTCTCCCAAGTGGGTGGCAGAGGCCCAAGTACTGAGGCCATCATCCGCTGCTTTTCCAGGCACATTAGCAGGGAATTGGATCAGAAGTAGAGCAGCAGGGACTCAAACCACTGACCATTGCGATGCCAGCATTGCAGGTGGAGGCTTAACCTATTACACTACAAGGCCAGCCCCCATTTTTTTAACTTTGAGATAAAAGATACTGCAATCTTTACTTAAAATTAAGAATTTTTTTTTACAAAACACACACACACAAAAGTTAGATTATCAATGTAGAGAGCCAAAGAATCTTATAAACCTGAAACTAATGTTCCTTCATTAATGGATAATGAAATCCAGTAAAAACATTACAACAAGAGTGGGTGTTGTGGCACTACTGGATGAGCAACCCAACTGAGACACTTGCATCCCACACTGAAGCTCCAGTTTGAGTCCCAGATCCTCCACTTCCTGGCTAACATGCTTACGAAAACAGCAGATAATGGGTTAGCAAAGGGTACCTGTAACCCACGCAAGAGAACTGCACAGAGTTCCTTACTCCTGGCTTTGATCTGACCCAGGCCCTGGCTGCTGCAGGCATTTACAGGATGAACCAGGGAATGGACAATCACTATCTCTCCACCTTTCAAACAGTAAAATAAATAAAAATTTTTTAAAAAACAAAACTTCCTATCTGAGAGAATGATTTTAAAAAGAGAGAGTAAAAAGGAATCTGGAGGTAACAGAAACAATACAGAGAACACAGAAAAACTTCAAAATAACCTACCTGAGTGGTAAGAGAAGATACTTTAAAACAACTGCAACAGGATGTAATGAAAAAGGAATGGTCAGAAATGAGAAAGAGCTCTTGAAAATCTGAAGCATAATGATCAAAATTCAATATAAGGAGTGGAAGAAAAACATCAAGGAAATATCCCAGAAACTAAAATTAAAATCTTTGCAAAGAAATCAGAGGTCCTGCCCAGGACACCCCATATTCAATTAACAGGAGTTCTAGAAGGAAAAAAAAAGAACAAACTAGGGGACACAGGCATGGTAGAGGAGCATGTTATCAAATGTATAAAACAAAATAAATTTCTTGTAACCTAAGGATGTCTCTAGATTGAAAAGCCCCTCAAGTACCCATCACAATAAAAAAAAAAAAAACTACCCATGGCAAGACACATCATTTTGAAATTTCAGAACACCAAGTATAAAAAGAAAACCTAATAGTTTCCAAGAAATAGAATAAAAGGGGATACACAAAGGAGGTAATCAGAAAGGCATCAGGTTTTTCAACAGCAACTCCAGAAGGAACAATACCTTCATAACTGTAAAGGGAAACTTTTTCCTAACAGTCTAATTCAGCCAACTAATCAAGTACAAAGGTACAATAAAAAAATGTCAGACTTGCAAGGAATCAAAAAATTACCTCCCAGGTGAAGAGAGCTAGATAACATACTCTAGCAAAGCAATGGAATAAACCAAGAAAGAGAAGTGGGATCCAGATAGGCAATCAAAGGGTCAAAATCATCAGTAGGTCTAGAGAAAAATGATTTTAAATGGAAGCAGAGGACATAGGCTCTGGGTAGGTCTTTAGAAAAAAGCAGTACTACCAGTTCCGCACATGCTCACTCGGACTTACCCCCAATGGTAAAGCTAGAAACGTGCCATGGAACTCCAAATCCTATTAAGTTGGCAAGTACCAATGCCATCTTACTAGTTAAAGTGATCAGTTTAAATTCATAATCGATCATAAAGATAGGATTAAGTGTCAAAGGGATCACATAAATAAGACCAGTGTCTGCTAATAATAATTGATAGAATTAAAAAGGAGAGAATGGGGGCTGGCGCCATGGCTCACTTGGTTAATCCTCCGCCTGCGGCGCTGGCATCCCATATGGGGGCTGGGTTCTAGTCCCGGTTGCTCCTCTTCCAGTCCAGCTCTCTGCTGTGACCCGGGAAGGCAGTGGAGGATGGCCTAAGTGCTTGGGCACCTGCACCTGCGTTCCAGGAAAAAACTCCTGGCTCCTGGCTTCGGATCAGCATAGCTCCAGCCGTAGCAGCCATTTAGGGGTGAACCAATGGAAGCAAAACCTTTCTCTCTGTCTCTCTCTCAAATGAATGAATGAATGAATGAATAAATTAAAAGGAGAGAACAATCCAACATGAGAAGCGGGATACACAGTAGACTCAGAATGCCAAATGCCCTGAACAGCACTCTGGCCTCAGAATCAGCTCTTAAGGCATTCAGATCTGGCTAAAAAGCCCATGAGAGTTTCTCAGGCATGGAAAGCCAAGGCACTGTGACCAAAAATGACCTAAATGAAAGATCTCTGTGAGTGAGATCCCAGCAGAATGAACAGGCCATCAAAGAAGGAGGTACCTTTCTCTGAAGGGAGGAGGAAACTTCCACTTTGACTATGGCCTTGTCTAAATACGATTGGAGTTTGTGAACTCAAGAGGCTTCCATAGCCTTGGCAGTTCATGACAACAGCATCGGGTGATTACTGATGTCATAAATAAGAGTGTCAATTGTTAAATCAACAACAGGAGTCACTGTGCACTTACTCCCCACATAGGATCTCTGTCCTTATGTGTTGTACTATGCAAATTAATGATAAAACTAGTCTCCAAACAGTACTTTATACTTTGTGTTTCTGTGTGGGTGCAGTCTGTTGAAATCTTTACTTATTATATACTAAGTTGATCTTCTGTATATAAAGATAATTAAAAATGAATCTTTTTTTTTTTTTTTTTTTTTTGACAGGCAGAGTGGACAGTGAGAGACAGAGAGAAAGGTCTTCCTTTGCCGCTGGTTCACCCTCCAATGGCCGCCGCTGCAGCCGGCGCACCGCGCTGATCCTGGCAGGAGCCAGGAGCCAGGTGCTTTTCCTGGTCTCCCATGGGGTGCAGGGCCCAAGCACCTGGGCCATCCTCCACTGCACTCCCTGGCCATAGCAGAGAGCTGGCCTGGAAGAGGGGCAACCGGGACAGAATCCGGCGCCCCAACCGGGACTAGAACCCGGTGTGCCGGCGCCGCAAGGTGGAGGATTAGCCTATTGAGCCACGGCGCCGGCTAAAAATGAATCTTAATGAAGAATGGGATGGGAGAGGGAGTAGGAGATAGGATGGATTGTGGGTGGGAGGGTGGTTATGTGGGGAAAACCACTATAATCTATAAGTTCTACTTCTGAAATTTGTATTTATTAAATACACGTTTTCTAAAAGAAAAGAAAAAAGCAGTACAAGATTAATATATTGAGATGGCTGAAAAACAATATTCATAGATACTTGACAGATTTACAGAAGCATTTTAGATGAAGATTATAGAAGGTAAACTAAGCAACAAGCAACTTTTATTAGAACCAATTATCAACTAAAGGGAAAATAAAATGTTGGACAAGAAAGATCTAATCACTATTAATAAAAAGTATGATCTACAGCACGGTGCGCCGGCCACAGCGGCCATTGGAGGGTGAACCAACGGCAAAAGGAAGACCTTTCTGTCTCTCTCTCTCACTGTCCACTCTGCCTGTCAAAAAATAAAAATAAATAAATATACTTTAAAAATGTATGATCTAACTATATTAGGAAATGGAGAGTGGGGAAAAGTAGACAGTGGCCCAGTGATGTCTTCATTTACTATAAACAACATGTCAAGAAATAATGCCAAAAACTGATAAATTAAGAAATAACAGTGATTACTTACAAGATAAATGAGAGAAAAATCCTACTAGAGCTTTAAAAGGTTGTGTGTGGAACCAGGGCAGAGAGTGAAGAGAGAGGCTGCCACTCTCTTTCAAACCCTTGATGCAATGATTTAACTGTATTTATGTATTTCTTTTCTGAATTAATCTTTAAAAGGTACCATTTGGTGCAGCAGTTAAGATGCCCCTTGGGGTGCCCACTTCTCATGTCATGTCAGAATTCCTGGATTTGAGTTCCAGCTCTGCTTCGATTCCAGTTTTCTGCTAATGCTAACCTGGGAAGGCAGGGGGTGACAGCTCAAGTTCTTGGTTCCCTGCCACCCATGTGAGAAACCTGGATTGAGTACCCAGCTCCTGGCTTTAGCCTGGCCCAGCCCTAGCTATTGTAGGCATCTGGGAAATGAACCAGTGGATGGAAGATCTCTGCCTTTCAAATATAAATAAAATTTTTAAAAAGGTACATCGATATAAAAGTCCTATCAACTCATGAAACTGTCCAAACCATTTTTAATCTTTAAAAAATATCTAAAGTCTATTACATTATATAAATATTAGAAAAGCAGTTTATCAGTTGTGCCCAGGTACCTACTGAATTCTCTACACTGAGAAGATAATCTGCATAGCTAATGGTATGTGTTTTCTGCTAGAAAATATAATTTCAAAGCTGGCCAAAATTTGTCATCTATATGTTAACAGATCCAGATACCTACAGTGCCAGAAAAGAAAGGGCATCTGGTCCTGCTGACTTCTCACACAGAGGCAAATGCTGACCCATAAGGCTGTCCCTCCACACACATACACCGGCTCAAGCATTTTACTCTATTTTTAAAGGGATTTCTGAAATCAGTTTTCAACATCAAATGGAAACAACATGTGGAAGCAATGTGTATAAAACTGGGATGCATAACTAAATGCATTGCTATTCCTTCCGTCACAAACTCAGTCTTGTTCAGATCTACTTTGGTGAAAACACTTAACAGTTATTACAGCATATCTACTCCACCAATCCAGCTTAAATACTGGAACTGTGCCCCTACCTGCAAAAGAGAGAAAATAGCGAGGAGAAGGATCATGACCACTAAAACCAGGATCAGAATGTACTAGTTTTGCCTTTGAAACATCAGACACAAATAACTACAGAAAAATTACTGGGAGTTCACATTGTTTCAGAAATAAGTTCTGATATTGTAGATTAAGCCTCTGCCCGGGTCACGAGCATCCCATATGGGCACCAGTTCGAGTCCCAGCTGCTCCACTTCTAATCCAGCTCTCTGCTATGGCCTAGGAAAAGAGAGGATGGCCCAAGTGCTTAGGCCCCTGCACTCACGTAGGAGACCTGGAAGAAGCTCCTGGCTTTGGATCAACCCAGCTCCAGGCATGGTAGCAATTTGGGGAGTGAATCAGTGGATGGAAGACTTATCTATCCTTCCCTCTATCTGTAACTCTGCCCCTCAAATAAATAAATCTTTTAAAAAAAAAAAACCCTCCCCTATGAAGCTGATTTTATGGAGAATAAAAGCAAAAGCCAGGCCGGCGCCGCGGCTCACTAGGCTAATCCTCCGCCTAGCGGCGCCGGCACACCGGGTTCTAGTCCCGGTTGGGGTGCCGGATTCTGTCCCGGTTGCCCCTCTTCCAGGCCAGCCCTCTGCTGTGGCCCGGGAGTGCAGTGGAGGATGGCCCAGGTGCTTGGGCCCTGCACCCCATGGGAGACCAGGAAAAGCACCTGGCTCCTGGCTCCTGCCATCGGATCAGCGCGGTGCGCCGGCCACATCGCGCTGGCCGCGGCGGCCATTGGAGGGTGAACCAACGGCAAAGGAAGACCTTTCTCTCTGTCTCTCTCTCTCACTGTCCACTCTGCCTGTCAAAAATAAAAAAAAAAAAAAAAAAAAAAAAAAAAAAACAAAGCAAAAGCCATGAATCACTATAAAATTCTGACTTCTAATTTTTCCATTTGTTTAATATAGCAAGATCTGATGCAATTCTGTGCTTTGCCAACAACTTGAATAAGCAAATCCATGATTAAACAGTAGTGGCACTTCAACTTCAAAAAAAGATGAATCAAGTCATAAAGGTAAACATCACTGACCTATAACTTCAAAACAGCAGCAAGTATATGCATTTTATGAAAAGATTCTTATACGTATTTTAAGGAAGCACTCCCTCCCAGAAGTAAATAAAATAATTGAGGTTTAAGGACCTCTTGATATCACAGGCTTTTTTCAGAATGGGTTTAGTATCTGCATTGTACAATTTTGTGTGTGTGTAGTTGTGTAATAAAGGGTGTTTTTTTTTTTTTTTTTTTTTTTTTTTTTACAGGCAGAGTGGACAGTGAGAGAGAGAGAGAGAGACAAAGGTCTTCCTTTACCATTGGTTCACCCTCCAATGGCCGCTGCGGCCGGTGCACCACGCTGATCCGAAGCCAGGAGCCAGGTGCTTCTCCTGGTCTCCTGTGCAGGTGCAGGGCCCAAGCACTTGGGCCATGACCCACTGCATTCCTGGGCCACAGCAGAGAGCTGGACTGGAAGAGGGGCAACCGGGACAGAATCTGACGCCCCAACCGGGACTAGAACCCGGTGTGCTGGCGCCACAGGCAGAGGATTATCCTATTGAGCCGCGGTGCCAGCCTAAAGGTTAGTTCTAAGGATGGGAACAGAGGCTTAAGTTGCTGCCTAGGATGCCAGCATCCCATGAGTGCTGGTTTGAATCCTGGCTGCTCCACTTACCATTCAGCTCTCTGCTAATGCACCTGGGAAAGCAGCAAAGAATGGCCCAAGTGTTTGGACCCCTGCACCCACATGGGAGACCGGGAAGAAGACCTGGCTCCCGGCTTCAGCCTGGCCCAGCCTAGTTATTGTTACCATTTGGGGAGTAAACCAGTGGATGGATAATCTCCCTCTCCCTCTCTCCCTCCCTAATTCTGCCTTTCAAGTAAGTAAGTATATCTCTTTTAAAATAAATAAATAAAGCACAAAGTAGGGGGGGAAAGTATCACATTTGTAGGAATATTTACTGATAAGCCTGGAAACTCTCTATTCCTTTAAAATCAATGTGACTGGGGCCAGCGCTGTGGCAATAAAGCCACCACCTGTAGTGCTGGCATCCTATTTGGGCACCAGTTAAGAGTCCTGGCTGCTCCACTTCCAATCCAGCTCTTTGCTAATGGCCTGGGAGAGCAGTGGAGGATGGCCCAAGTGCTTCTGCATCCATGTGGAAGACCCTGAAGAAGCTCCAGGCTCCTGGCTTTGGATCTGCACAGTTCCGGCCATTACAGCCATCTGGGGAGTGAAGCAGCGGATGGAAGATCTCTATCTCAATCTCGATCTCTCTCTGCCTTTGCCTGTTACTCTGCCTTTCAAATGAATAAATAAATCTTTAAAAAAGTAATGTGACTATGAAGAAACAAAGAAAAAATACAAACTAGTGACAAACTTACTTACAAGCATACTCTAAAGAATTAAGTGCTCAATATTTCAGAAAATAAGCACCTGCATACTCCAAAAGCATCAACTAGTTGAGCTTTTTAAAAACAGCTATTCTAATTTTTAAAAAAATATTTATCTGAAAGGCAGAGTGACAGAGAGGCAGAAAGAGAGATATTCTTCCATCCACTGGTTCACTCCCCAAATGGTGCAAGTGTCAGAGCTGGGTGGATCTGAAGCCAGGAAGGATCTCCCACATGGGTGCAGGGGTCCAAGCACTTGGGCCATCTTCCACTGCTTTCCCAGGCTATAGCAGAGAGCTAGAACGGAAGTGGAACAGCCAGGACCCGAACCAGTGCCCATATGGGATTTTGGTGCCACAGGCGACAGCTTTACCCATTACTCCACAGCGCTGGTCCTGTTATTCTGATTTTTTAACAAAAGCCAAAACCTGGAATTATTTTTATAACAGATTGACATAATTTTCAAACCTGACCTATTTTTCCCAAAATCTCAATTATTCAAAGAAATGACCCTGAAAAAAATATGTTTAAATGAAGTACTAAAAAGCCTACACACAAACAAAACACTCAATATATATAAAATAAACTATGTATCTAATGGCAAGGATGTTGAGGTTGGGCTTTGTACACATAAGATGAATTTGATCCTTTATAGACACCACAGATCTAAAGTATCTCACTATTAACATCCAAAATAACTCACATGGGAATGAATTAATTTCAAATCAAAGGACATTTTACTATATGAAACTAAAATTAAAAATTGGTCAATCAATAATATAAGTGTTAACTTCCAGGTCTCTAAGCTATATAGCTTTATTTTAAATATCCAGTATCATAACAGAACATTATTCTTAGATGACATCTTTCAGTTATCCCAGGGAAACATTCCATCATAGAAATTTTTTTTTTTTTTGACAGGCAGAGTGGACAGTGAGAGAGAGACAGAGAGAGAAAGGTCTTCCTTTGCCGCTGGTTCACCCTCCAATGGCCGCCGCTGCAGCCGGCGCACCGCGCTGATCCTGGCAGGAGCCAGGAGCCAGGTGCTTTTCCTGGTCTCCCATGGGGTGCAGGGCCCAAGCACCTGGGCCATCCTCCACTGCACTCCCTGGCCATAGCAGAGAGCTGGCCTGGAAGAGGGGCAACCGGGACAGAATCCGGCGCCCCAACCGGGACTAGAACCCGGTGTGCCGGCGCCGCAAGGTGGAGGATTAGCCTATTGAGCCACGGCGCCGGCTCTCCATCATAGAAATTTATTCAGAAATTTCAATTTGGTTTTCAAAAACTTTGATCAAACTATTAAACCTGAGGGGCCAGCATTGTGGTACAGTGGGTCAAGCCACCACTTGGGGCACCAGCATCCTATATCCAAGTGCCAGTTCCAGTCCTAGTCCCAGATACTCGGCTTCCAATCTAGCTCCCTGCTAATGCACCTGGAAAGGCAGCAAAGGACGGCCCAAGTCCTTGGGTCCCTGCTGTGCACTTGGAAGACCAGATGGGCTCCTGGCTTTGGCCTGGTCCAGCCATGGCTATTGCAGACATTTGGGGAGGAAAATAGTAGATGGAAAAATTTCTCTCTGCCTTTCAAATAAATAAATCTTAAAAACAAAAAAAGGAAAAGAAAACTTGGGAAGTCAGTAAGGAGAAAGATGTTTATAAAAGAGGTGGGCACTGTGGCACAGGAGGTTAAGCCACTACTTGGGATACCAACATCCCCTGTCAGGGTGCCAGATGAAATACCAGATACTCTGCCCACTTCTTTTCTTTTCTTTAAAGATTTTATCTATTTGAAAGAGTTACAGAGAGAGGTAGATAGAGAGACAGAGGCCTTCCATTCACTGGTTCACTCTTCAAATGGCCACAATGGCCAGAGTTGAGTTGATCTGAAGCCAGGAGCTTCCTCCAGGTTTCCCATGGGGGTTGCAGGGGCCCAAGGACTTTCCCAGGTGCATTAGCAGGGAGCCGGGTCGGAAGTGGAGCAGCCAGGACTTGAACTGGTGCCCATATGGGATGCCGGCACCACAGGCTGGGGCTTTAACCAGCTGTGCCATGGCGCCGGCCCCTCTGTCCACTTCTGATCCACTTTCCTATGCCTAGGATGCAGCCTACAATGCCCCCAGGTACTTGGGTTCCTGCCACCCTTGTGTGAGATCCAGATGGAGTTCCCAGCTCCTGGCTTCAGTTTGGGTGTTTGGTAGATGAACCAGCTCTCAATCACTCACACTGTGTGTGCACACAGGGGTCTCTGTCACTCTGCCTTTCAAGTAAATAAATCACACACCCAAAAAAAATTAATGGGGCCAGTGTTGTAGTTTAGCAAGTTAAGCCACCACTTGCATTGCCAGCATCCCATATGGGCACCGGTTTGTATCCTGGCTACCCCACTTCCAATCCAACTCTCTACTAATGTGCCTGGGCAGGCAGCAGAGGATGGTCTGCGCTTAGGCCTCTGGCTTCAGTCTGGCTGGGCCAGGCCACGGCAGCCATATGGGGAGTGAACCATAGGATGAAAGATCTCTCTATCTCCCCTTCTCTCTTTGTAACTCTATCTTTCAAATAAACAAAATTGTATTTTGAGAAAGTTTAAAAAGCAAACTTTTTTTTTTTTGACAGGCAGAGTGGACAGTGAGAGAGAGAGACAGAGAGAAAGGTCTTCCTTTGCCGTTGGTTCACCCTCCAATGGCCACCACGGCCGGCGCACTGCGGCCGGCACACGGTGCTGAACTGAAGCCAGGAACCAGGTGCTTCTCCTGGTCTCCCATGGGGTGCAGGGCCCAAGCACTTGGGCCATCCTCCACTGCACTCCCTGGCCACAGCAGAGAGCTGGCCTGGAAGAGGGGCAACCGGGACAGAATCTGGTGCCCTGACCGGGACTAGAACCCGGTGTGCTGGCGCCGCAGGCGGAGTATTAGCCTATTGAGCCGTGGCACCGGCCAAAAAGTATACTATCTTATTAATTATACTAAACTTGCAGGAATATGACAGTTAATTGCTAGCCTGCTCTTCCTGGTAATGAGACAGGACAAAAACAGTCAATAAAATTAAGAATCTATAGAGTAGGTTAAGGATTAACAGTCAATCCAATTTCTACAAAGAAGGCTTTTCTCTTTTAAAGATTTATTTTATTTATTTGAAAGACAGAGTTACAGAGAGAGGTAGAGACAGAGAGAGAGGTCTTCCATCCGCTGGTTCACTCCCCAAATGGCCACAACGGCTGATCCGAAGCCAGGAGCCAGGAGCCTCCCCTGGGGTCTTTCACATGGGTACAGGGGCCCAAGGACTTGGACCATCCTCCACTGCTTTCCCAGGCCATAGCAGAGAGCTGGATCAGAAGAGGAGCAGCCGGGACTAGAACGGCGCCCATATAGAATGCCAGTGCTTCAGGCCAGGGCTTTAACCCGCTACGCCACAGCGCCAGCCCCTAGAAGGCTGTCTTGAGCTCAGCTAGAACAAAATAAAAACAACAAGAGAGAATCTCTCAAGAATAGAAAAAAGCTCAGTGATAGAAGCTATTCAATCCTAGAGCAGAGTATAAAGTCTCCAAACAAAATCCACTTGGAGATTTATATATATATATGTATGTATGTATATGTATATATATATAAGACATTTTGTGTGTGTGTGTGTGTGTGTGTATATATAGTATATAATTATTTGAAAGGTAGCATGACACAGAGAGGGAGAGAGAGAGAATCTTCCATCCACCGTTTCACTCCTCAAATGTCCCAAACATCCAGAGCTGGGCCAGACTGAAGCCAGGAGCCAAAAACTCCACCTAGGTCTCCCCCATGGTGGTAGGAACCTAAGTACTTGGGCCATCATTGGTTGCCTCTCAGGCCCATTAGCAGGAAGTTGGATCAGAAACAGAGTAGCAGGGACTTGAACCAGCACAATGATTTGGGATACAGGCATCCCAAGTGGCAGCTTAACCCACTGAGCCACAGTGCCTCCCTCCATTTTTTATTTGTTTATTTTTTTGAAAGGCAGAAAGTGAAAGAGAACATGCAAGAGAGCACTCTCCACTGCTGGTTCACTGCCCAAATGCCTGCGATGGCCAGGGCTGTGCCAGGTCAAAGCTTAAAGCAGGGAATTCAATCCAGGTCTCCTACGTGGGTGGCAGGGACTCAAGTATCACCTGAAGCCTGAATCAGAAACAGAGTCAGAACTTGAACCCAGATATTCTGATATGGGGCGTGTGCATCCTGAGTAGGATCTTAACCACTGAACCTCATGTCTGTACCTGGTAATCTGTTAAAAACTAGAAGCTCCTCTTAAAAATAAACTCTCAATTCCTCTTTAAAGGAATTTTCAGAATTATATTAGCTAGCATTTATTGTAATTGTGAAGCATCTACTACTTAAAATAGTTGCAAACTTCATTTTTCAATGTCCAGGTTTAGCTTCAACAGGTTTTTAAAATTTCAAACTGCCTTCCTAAACTCTGGATCTTATACATCTGCAAATATCACACATGTATAGTTCTCAGTGCATTTTAAGAGGAGGAAGTTTGTTTTAAGCTCTGCAGTCTAAAGACTATAATTAACTTCTACAGGAAATACAATTGGAAAATCCTAGAATATAACTAAATGGAATCAACAAAGTATGTTACCTAAAGGCAAAGATTTCAAACCACTTCTGAGCTACCACAGGCAAAAGCAAAATGTCATACCAGAAGAATTCTCTGCCACTCCACAACAAAACACTTCCAAGAAGAATCTCTTCTACCAGGAATAAAATGAAAATTAAAAAAAAAAAAAAAAAAAAAGGTGGTGGTGGGGAAGCGGGAACTCCAACAGCTGAAACATATTTTAAAATAACCAAAAGCTAATCACCTCTTATCCATAGCTCTATGGAGGCTATTTTATTATGTCTGAACTAAAGTAATATGCATCTTGGTCCACAAAAAAATTAAATCTGAGCATAAGGAAGTTGACATTCCAAATAGCTGTTTTCTTCCAATTATATTAGCAACTCCTTGTTCCAACCTGCCAGTACTTCAATCAACAAATAGGTTTGAGGAGTAACCAAATACTGAATTTTAAAATAAGTAATTTTCAAGATGTGGAATTCACAATGTATTTTCATGCCAAAAATCTTCAAAGGAATTAGATCAAGTGTCACTTAAAACACCCACATCCCACATCCAAGTGACTGGGTTTGAGTCCCAGCTCTTCTTCAGATTCCAGCTTGCTGCTAACACATACCCTGGAAGGCAGCAGGTGACTGCTCAAGTACTTAGGTCTCTGCCACTCATGAGGGAGACCTGGATTAAGTTCCCAGCTCCCAGTATTGGTCTGGCCCAGGCCCAGCTGTTGGGGCATTTGGGGAGTGAGCCAGAGGATGGGAGATCTCTGTCTCTTTGTGTCTTTCAAATAAATAATTTAAAACATTTTTTTTTTCTGAAAATGTAAAAGCTTCAATTGTATTTGAATTTAAGCTTTGGACTATCTTTAATACCTCCAAGCATCTTGAGCAATTCTTAGCCTTTGTCTTAGTTTCATAATCTATAAAACAGGAAAAACTAAAGGATGGGCAGTTAATTAAATTAGTCAGGATTGAATGCTAGCAAACTGCTTTGAAGTCACTTTATGTTGTTCTCTGTTCTCCTCCTACTCAGTGAAACTAATGGATGAGAAAACATCTGGAATCACTATAGATAATAACATCTGCAGACTCAGAGCAGTTAAAAAGATGATCTCTATTTACAAGTTTCTAAGCCAAGGTTCATTCAACAGTCTGCAAGGATTTCAAGAAAGGACTGCAATGAACAATTTTTAGGTGAATTTCCTTTCAGTCTCAAAGATACCTACACTCTTACCTATACTGTCAAAACAAGACTATTACACAGAATTCTCAGAGCATCTTAAGAGGTCTTGGCACAAGGCAATTCTAGGTGAGATCAACAAGCTGTTCCTGTGGTTCACGCTAGTCTCGGCATCCTAAACTGTCAATCAAGGTAAGCTTCATCACAAATACATCCTCCAAAAATTACTAGCCCCTACTGAGAAGCTATCCAATTACTTCCTTCTAAGCCATCTGTCCGGGAAAGCTCTATTAAAACACCTAGAATGCAAGTGCTCTCCTGTCTAAAGAGACTATAAATAAACACAGAACACTAAAATATTAAACTGTGTATCTTACCCACTCTAGATATTAACAAACTACCTAGTGAATCTAATGCGTAGGAAGAACACAAAACTTGTAGGTAGGTGGTAGGAAACTACAGCTTAATCAAAGGAGATTTATTTTTTTCAAACAAGAAAAATATATACAAACAGGTTCAAGAAAGAGGGGAAAGCTTTAAAAAAAAAAGGCAAGTTGGGGAAATATACATGTAAATTATTCTCTGATGGAAAAGGGACTCAATTAAATTTTAAAACAGGAATTTAAATTACCCACCAAGCTACAAACTAAACTACCCATTGGTCTAGTAACTGAGCTATAAACACTATAAAAACATAAATATTTCTAAATGTAATTTGAAGATTTCGAAATTAATCTTTTATATTCCAGTAGAGAATAAAACTACCTAAGTTTCAGGGAGGGAAATGTAAGATGCTTTAAGAACATTAGGCTAATGGTGGGGGGCCCGGCGCTGTGGCATAGCAGGTAAAGCCGCCGCCTGCAGTGCTGGCATCCCATATGGGCGCCAGTTCAAGTCCTGGCCACTACACTTCCGATCCAGCTCTCTGCTATGGCCTAGGAAAGTGGAAGGTGGCCCAAGTGCTTGGACCTCTGCAACAACATGGGAGATCCAGAAGAATCTCCTGGCTTCGGTTGGGCCCAGCTCTGGCGGTTGCAACCATCTGGGGAGTGAACCAGCAGATGGAAGACCTCTGTCCCTCCCTCCCTCCCTCCCTCTCCCTCTCTCTCTCTGCCTCTGCCTCTCTGTAACTCTTTCAAATAAATAAATCTTTAAAAGAAAAAAAAAAGGCTAAAGGTGTAAAAGCAAAAAAAAAAAAAAAAAAAGAGAGAGAGAGAAGGAATTATTTTGAGGATAAGTGAATAACAGGAAACCAAAGAGTTTAAATTCTTCCCCCAACTGTATCCTTTCTGATACGCATGCCATGAGAGATGTCTTTTATATACTATCGATACTATTTAGGAATAATTTTCAATCCATGTGTCAAAACTTATTCACAACAACAAAATTTTAAACTTAACCCCTAGACTGAAGCCTCTAAGAAACACAGGAAGCACATTTTAAATTTCAGGGTTTCACATCTACTACCTATTAAATAAAGTCTTTGGAAACAGGCTGAGGCTGTTTTTGACTGTGGAAAACGCTAGAAAGACAACTCTATAAATATTACCCCAAAAGTTTAAATTCTTTAGAAAGGGATATAAGATTCAATATTCAGAACTAAAGTGAAAAAAATGTTACCTATCCACTTATTTCAACTGCCCCACCCACATTTACAATGAACATGTCCACCTGCCCATCTGTGAACACACGTTCAATGTGGAAACAACTTAACAGATAAATCATTTGATCACAACCCAACCAGTTTGCGGACTGAAGTACTGGGAGTGAGGGCTGGGGAAGCCCACTACTTCGTATTTCCTTTCAACATAAAGTTGAAGACCACTCCAGCCATTCAAGTTCCTTCATTCATCAACAAATGTTTACTTAGTGTTCTAAGTTCTAGACATTTAACAATAATAGAATGCTACTTTTTAAAAAGCCATAAATGCATTTGACCTATGATGAACAAATGACTGATCCTAAAATATTTAGAACCCTGAGCAAACAAGAGTCTTCTTTAAATGCAGAGTGTGACAGAAATGATACAATATAATACATCATTCCATCAAGTGATTTCTTTCTTTTACCATAAGATGATCAACCCGTTACAAATCTGTCACCACTGATGAAAAATAATCAGCCCCTCATGATACTAAATGAATCTTTAAGAAAAGGAGGGGGAAGGAATGTTATCTCCAATATCTACTTAAAATTATACAACGTTTATTTGACCTATGCTTACTTTGCTTGGACAGAGTAACATAAAGGCAATGTGTATTAAAACCTTAAAGAGACACCAACTCTTTGAAAAATTAATCAGGGAAAAGTGCTCACACCTGTGCTATTTTAAAAACCTCCAAATTAACTGGCTATTTAACCTAAATCCTTGATGTCCAAATGCTTGGTCTTTGACTATCCTTAGTTATTAAAACAGTTGTGTTTGGGGCTTTAAAAACAACAACAACAACTTGGCACCCCTCCCCCCCTGTATTTTGTAAACTCTTTCACCCACAAAAATAAGGAATGCCAAGCTTCAGCTTCTGAAAGTAACGTCTGTGCTGGTAACAAAAGCTTGAGAGAATGCCCTAATTTTTATTTAAAACTTTTTCATTTAAAACTAGAATGCCTTTAGCAACAATTAAATCCAAATCAGCTTTTACCTTATTAGGTATTGCTATTTTCAACATTCTACCTTAAACCACAACAGTTTAAGGATTTAGCTTCTAAGCAGTTAGCTTCCTGTCTCTCCCCCAACTAGATTAGACTTTGACTTTTTTGAGAGCAAGGGACTCTTAGATCCCATGATCTGTGTCCCAGCTAATACATTTCAAAAATTCCAAGTCTCGTCAAATACATAAACTGCCAGGCTTAAAGTCGTAAGGGTTTCTCTAATTTGTAAAAGCTATTTTGACAAGAGCAGGTGTCTTGACCTGTTACAATAGTTGTACAGCAACTCAAAAGGGTTTCCAACACCCTTTCAGGGAGTCTAGAAGGTCAAAAGTATTTTCATAAATATCAAGATGTTACTTTTATTGTTTATCTTCATCTCTCACACACATGCAGTGGAGTTTGAGAGGCTACATGATGAGACTGAATACAAAAGCAGATATGAGAATCTAGCTATCTGTAAAGCTAAACAAAAGGAGTTGCAGAAATATAAAATAATGGCATTTTTCGCTAAATTTTTATGAAAAATACATTTTACATAAACTGTCATCTATGTTAACAGATACTGACCTAGTTGCAAATCAATTTAAAAATATACATGTAGATGTTTTCTGTTTTAATTTAAAAAAACAGATTTATTTGAAAGGCAGAAAGAGAGCAATCGAGCAAGCTATCATCCATCCACTGGTTCACTCCCTAAAAAGCTGCAACAGCCAGATCTTGGGCCTGGCCAAATCCAGCAGCCAAGAACTCCATCTGGGCCTCCGACATGGGTACAGGGACCCAAGTACTTGGGCCACCTTCCCAGGGGCATCAGCAGGAAGCTGGGTCAGAAGCAGAGCAACAGGGATTCAGATTGGCATTGCAAGCAGAGGTTTAACCTGCTGTCCAACAATGCCAGCCCCTCAGTGTTAATTTCTAATACAGCATATATCAATACTTTTAAGCCACAGAAACGAGGGCTCTTTGAGTTCTCAGTAATTTTTTATAAAGGGGGTCCTGAGTACAAAGTTTGAGGATCATGTAGCACACAATTACATAACCTAACACATAGTGCAATTCTAACTATAATTACTTCTTAACCAACTCCTAATCTTGTTGTGTTCTCTATCTCCTTGTAAAGCATAATTTAGCATAAAGCCAGTCTGTGCAAGGCCCCATTAAAAGAGCTTTACAGAGTTGACTGAGTTATTCAGTCTTCTTTGTAGAGATGTCCTGGCCTATAAGAGCATCTCTTACCTGGATAGGCTAGGGGGTCTCTCAAAGTTTTCACAAAAAAATTACCTTGTTCATCCTAACAACAACCTGTGATATAAACATGAAGTACTGTCCTTTACAGATGACATAATGAAATTGATACTCCAACAAGACAGAACCTCTTGTCCAAGGATGTACCACTAACTGGTAAAACCTAGGATGTTGGTCTTCTGCAGTGTGGCTGGCTGTCTCTCAGTGGTGTAATTGCAAACTCCCAAAGACAAAACAGATTTCTTCCACCCCCTCCCCCATCCCCCATCCCCCACTTAAGAAGAATGTACTCAGATTCAATAGTCCATCACAGAATTACTCAACACCTTGGCTACCCTTTTGCTTCCCCATCAAAAACAAAAACAAAAACAAACAAACAAACAAAAAAACCGGAGTTCAAGAGTGTTGAAGAAAAAAGAGTAGAATACACAACACTCCAAAACGATGAGTTAGTTAAGGTTCACAGATTTACTAATCATTTGATCCTTGAAACAGGCAGGCAAGGACAAGATCAAACTTAATACATAACACTAGATTGTATCAACGAATGGCTGCCACCAGGCTAAAATGGGAGGCCCACATGAAATGGCTTCAATTTAGAGTGTGGTCAGAAGGAAAAACCCACACACAGAGTTGTGAAACTAGCTGCATTGGTTCCACCAACCCGCAAAGCAATGTCAGAGGCAAAGCTTGTTGCAAGAGGGAAGATGGCACGCTACCCTTTGGACAGATATCACCCCTCCCTGAGGGCAAAACAGACCAGCTGATTCTTGTTATCAGCAGAAGTCTCTCAGAGGGGCCCCATTTTAACTTAAGAGACCTGGATTTTCCTCAAGAGACCTGGATTTTCTGCAGCTCTACTCCACAATCAAGTGGATTCCCTGAAAGAGGCAAGACTGAGTCACAACAGGATATCGGCCACTTGCATAATTCTCTTCTTTTTTTAGATGCATGTGCCCAGTGGAGCCATTTTTAAGTCTGATGTGATTTTACCTAGGGAAGGCTAAAGGTGTACTGTCCACGTACTACTCCTGTAGTCTGTACACCAGAGGAGCAAGAGTACTTCCTCATCAGGTGTGCTTTTCCTAGTATTGACTTTGGGCATTTGTTTTTCAGCTCCCTTTTGGAAAAACAAAATTGCCAGCGCTAGCACCACAGCTATAGTTAATGTACCACCAAGCAATTAGCAAAGCTACACACACACCTGGTTTGCTCCAGACTCAACTTTCACCGTTGAAGCTCTATTTGTAGGCAAGCGCTAACTCATACCAGTTTCTACACCCTCACAAAAGAACTGCAATACTGCAGTGTGAAACCAATTAACCAGTTACTTTTTACGGGATTCACACAGAAAAAGGTATCCGACGCTAAACACCCGAGAGCTCCCGGAAACCGCAGTGACTGCCATCATCCTCAGGACATTTTCCTGAGTACTCTAACCTCTGCTTTTCTCCGCGGACGCAATCATCAAAACTGTCAAAAGTGTCGTTAACGCAGTCTCACCATCTTCCCAGCTCCGACCCACCGTGAGAATGTCACGCGGCTCAAACGCAGCCCTGCCGGTCTTCTGTCTGCAAATGAACTTAACATCTTCCTAGTACTCGATTCAAACTGCAGCCCCAACCACCAGCAATCATCTCGCAGCTAATAAACAAAGACCGGCGGCGGCACCCAGGGCCCTACCAGGAAGTAATCAAAGCCGTGTGGCCGGTGCGACCCTAAGAAGTCCCCAGAGCAGACAATGAGAGCGCGCACCAGGGCTACCCAGGAGGCCAGCGGGAGGGGTTAAAACGCTCGAGCTACTCAAAAGCGTCACGCAAACCTAGTAACTGTTTTACAGCGATTTCAGACAACCCGAAAGGTCCGCACGGCGAACTCGAGCCACCGCTCCAAAACAGCTGTTGGCTCGTTAGCTCTCCCGAGCCTGTTTTCAAACTGCACCCTCCCCGACCGATTCGCGACTCCGAGTTGGGCCGCCGGAGCTGCCCAGCGTCTCTCCAGGCTTCGCGCGGCCGGACCGTGGGCGAAGGGAAAGGAAGCGGGGCGCCGGCGGGCGAAGGGCCCCGCGCGTCCCGCAGCCCGAGACAAAGCTGTGCCCGCAGAGCGGCGCCTTTCCTGTCCGGTCCACGGAGAAACGCGACCCGGGCCCCCGCCACACGTGCGGCCGCCCAGTGAAGGCAGGACAGTCGCCCCCCACCTCCCCCACCCCGGGCCCTGGACCCGGGACCCCGCGACACGGCCGAGCACAGACCCCCGGGCACGGCAGGGCGCGGCAAGGGGCGCGAGCCCCGGCTCAGGCTCCGCGCCCGCCGCTGCCCCCCGCGCGCCCCGGGCCCCCCGCGGGCTCCCGCCCCTCGCGGGCCTCTCCTTCGCCGGCCGGGCCGTCGGGCCGCGGGAAACAAAGGAGCCGCCGCCGCTCCCGCCAGCGCCCGCCTCACTGCGAACCCCTCCCCAAGCCCGCCGGGCCCGGCTTCCCCTCACCCTTCCCCGAGTCCGCGCGCCGGCCGCCCGCAGCCCCTAGACGGCAGGCCCCGCAGAGCCGGGGCCTCGGGTGCGCGGCCGGGCCGGGCCGGGGCCGCACTCACCGCTGCAGCACCAGGACGACGGGGACCCGTTGGGAAACTTGGCTGAGTCCGGAGCGATGCAGACGCTGGAGCTGAGGTGCGGACACTCCATGGTCACGAGGAGGGCGGCGGGGAGGATCGAGGCCCCGGGACCCGGCGAAGGGGAGCGGAGGGACTCCAGAGGTTCCGTCTGGGGTCGCTCCTCGCCGGGCGCTCGGCCGACGGCGGCTGCGTCCCGAGCCCTGCGTCAAAGAAAGCGAGGGCTTCCGGGCGCCGGGTTTTACCGCACGCCGTCTCCCAGCGCCCCGTTCCGTAGAACGTGGAACTCCGAGATCCGGGTTCTGCCGTCACCACCGGCCCGCCGGCTTCCGCCTTCCCAGGCTGGACCCGCCCCCAGCCCCGCCCCCGGCCCGGCCCCGCCCCCCTCGGGCCGCCCCCGTGCACACCCGCACGGGCGGGTGGCGTAGCGTTCTGAAGTGGCTTTCCCGACCCCGCGGCTCCGAGGGGCCGCGGCTTCCCCCTGGCTCGGGTCGGCTGCGCCTCCTGCGGTCCCGTGGCGTGGCGTGGGGGGGTCTGACTTAGTGGTGAAAAAATCTGTGTGGAAGAGGGAAACAAGCAGGACGAGGGCGCGTCCCCGGGCAGCCCCGTGCTGAGTTCGGAGCACTCGGCCTGAGCCGGCCGCCGGGACGCTGCGCCGCGGGGCCGGTCTGTGCCACCCGCGTCTCCATGCCGAGGGCTTCGCCCCGGCTGCGGAGTATACGCGACCTGGGGTTTGCGGAGAGAAGGCCTTGTCGGCAGGTGCTAACAGGGGAGGGACGCGACACTCGTGGGCCGCCCGCCGCCCTCTCTCAGCAGGCGCCTCACACACAGCCCCCCGTTCAGTGCCCCCCGACTCACTCCCAGCCGCTGCCCCCGTCCCCCCTTCTGTACGGCGGGAAAAGCCGACGCTGTGTTTGCTAATCGGTGCCGAGCTTGGATCCTCGGCTCTCCGACCCCCTTTTGAGAGGGGTAGAGGGGCACAAGGGAGACCCCGGAGGGGCCACACGGGCTGGCGCTCCGCGGCCTCGAGGGTGTCCGAGACTCGTGCAGATGTGGCCTCCAAATTGGGGCTCCTCGCAAGGCGGGCACGGGGAACAGGCAGACATGTGGCAATCCTGCGGGCAGGGCGCGAGGAGGAGGAAGGAAGGTCAGGAAATGATTAACAGGGCCGGGCTGGGTAGTGGTTAGAGCCGGACACCGCCCCAGGGACGCCCCCTCGGGGCACTTCTCCCTGTGCCCCCCCCCGACACACACGCGCGCGCGCGTGCACACACACTCACACGCTCTTCTACCTGATGGTGTCCGCCCACCTGCCGATCCCACCCCCCAGTGGTAATTCGGATTCCTCAGTCAAAGCTCTTCCGTGGCTTTCCAAGTTGCCTTGGTTGCCGTCAGAGCAAACCTCGGTCTCTGGATTTTATGGCAGTGGGGAGTTGTGGAAAGTGCAGGTGCCCAGGAAGCCTGGCCAGCAGGTGTTCAAATCCTAGCCTTGTGGCCTCCCTGATGGGCAGCCTGAGCTGGAAGGGTACTCAGCTCCCAAGCAAGAGCCGAGAATTGCCACTCCCTGGTGGAGGGCTGACAAATTACCAGCCTCACGTTTTTGAGAAATGACAGCAGGTACGGGCTCAGCTAACCTGGGGAGGGGGAGGGGGATAAACAATATCTGACCTTCGCTCTGGGGCTTCCACCTGTCTCCTCCTGTCCACCTGTTTGTCTTTAAGGCTGGCTGACCAGCCTCGCCGTGTCACCCTCCCACACCCTAGCACCATGGGACACACACTGACTCAGGCTGCCTTCCACACTGGTGTATCAGGTTCCTCTTTTCACCCTTGCAGAAACCCATGTCCTGATCCCTTAGCCCTCGCTGTACACATCGCTTCCTGGGGGACGCCTCTTCTGACCCTGCTGTACCCTGGGTACCTCCCAGGGCATGAGATGGCAGTGTGCGCCGCCACCCTAGGCCTTCTAAAAACCCTCCTAAGCACCTCATTGTCTAACGTTGGGCTTCCCCTTCTGGGAGGTCCACAAGGCAGCAAGCAAACCTCTGGCTTCCTGCTTTTTCCCTGTGTAGGGCACGGAGGGAGCACAATCAGTGGGTGTTCATAAACGACCTGAGCCAGCCGGGTCTACCAGGGGAGAGGCTTAGGAAGTGACCCCATATATGCCAGGAAGTTGCCCCCACCCCCAGAGATGATGTCTGAATTTCCTGTCGAGTCTGCGATTATGATTTTAGCGGGGTCAGGAGTAAAAAAGTAGCGTGTAAGGTGTAAACTATTTTTTAAGCTTCCTGGAAGACCCTTGGACCTCCCCTTTAACTCAGTCCCTCCCCCCCCCCATAACGGAGTCATTCCTAGGTGCTGGTCTATCACGTATTCCCACAGCAGAAGTCACCCATTGTAGGGATCTCAAGTAAGAGGACCCCTGCCCTGTCCCCAATACCAGGAAGCAAGGGCAAATCCTCCCTCGCCTGTGAACAGCCTCCCAGGCACGGTGAAAATTTGTAAAGAGCAGGACTTGGACTTGTGTGCACACATCTGCGACACACCGATCCCTGCTTCGGATGAGCCTGCTTCCAACATCACAGCAGGACGCCTTTTGCTTTCTTTCTATACTAAAGTTATATTTTGCCCCCCCCCCTTTCACCTAATTACTTTTGAAGTGCCATTTTCTCGAACGGAAGATTTGTAGGATTACAACTCAAGATAATTTTGCTAAGTACAGATTGCTTCATAGTGAAGCTTGTAATTACTTCCACTGAATCTGTCTGCATTTTTGTGTGTTACAGTCTTTATGTTGTTAACAAATCCATTGAAGCAATCCAGAAACAGCAAGAATTTTTTTGTGGGGGGTAGGATCTTATTTCTAAAATAATGTTGGATTTTCCTGTTTGGCTTTATTGCTATTTAAGTTGTTATGCAAGAACTGAAATGAAAAATTCTTAGAATTATATTTCTTAGAATTTTTTGTTTAAATAAATGTACCTTATATATTTTTTAAAAATCCTAGGTGTGTTAGTGTCTTCCCTCTCTAACTGGAATAAACACCTCTGGCGCAAGGTCTTTATTGGAGTCCTGCCTGATTGCACATCAGGGATCCCCACCCTGGGGCCGTGGCAAGATGGCTCTCTGACGCGGTCTTCCCTGTGTGTCCCTGAAAGTTTTCAGAATTGAAGGCAGCGGAGGGAGGGGAGGGAAAAAAAAAAAAAACCCGCAGTGAGTCAGTGTGTCAACGGGGAAGACCACGTGGCTGCCTGGGAACTCTGCCTTTTCAGTCGCTCGCAGCCTCAGCTGCAGCTAACACAGCGTCCGCTGTTCGGGGCTTGGCCCGCATCCCTAAGGCACCGAGGGGGCTCCGGCCGCGCCCGCTGGACACCCGGGCCCCGCGTGCAAAGCCTGCCGGAAGCGGCGGGTCTCTTTTTGCAAAGTGTGCGTGGTGTTTGTCAAAGAGGGGGAGGAATGGCCAGTAACGATCGTACGAGCTAAAGCACAGACGCGTGGTTACTAGGGGAGGTGGGGCGGGGGGCACACGTTGCGCGGGATCTGCCCGAAACCTCAGATGGCAACTTCTGACAGTGGTTCTTCAGCAGGACACAAGGCGGACTCCGCGGGCTCCAGCGAGGCTCCTTACATTACTGTTTAATGATTGACCGGGGAGGTTGCTCCAGGAGTAACGCCTCCGCCTCCTTGAAACCACGGGTCAAGAGGGGCTGTAAGTGCCCAAAAGCATGGAGGAAGGGCGGGGGTGAGGATCACCCTCTTCCCTTGCTGTTTCCCTGTCTGTCCATCACCGTTCCCAGCAATGACAGCAGGCCTGCTCAGCGCCAGGCTCTGGTCCCCGGAATGCCAGCTGACCCTCAGTAATTGCTTGTTGAGTGACTAAAGGAAAGAAAGGGGGTGGCCGTGGTCGCCGGCCAGCTCTCACCCTCCCACGAAGGACTCCGGGCTGTGATATTCACCCCTCTCCTCCCCAGGCTTCTGCGTCACCTCCTGGCTTAAAGTTCCTCAGTGACTCCCTGTCCCCAGCAGCCTCCTGCTGTCACCGTCACCTGTTCCCCTTTTGGTAAGGCTTTTTTTTTTTTTTTTAAACTGCTCCAGCAATACCTTAAAATAGTTCCCTCCTTGGAGAAAATGGGCTTCCCCGCACTTCTGCCTCTTCCCCTTCCCCCTGGCCGGCTCCCTCTCCTCTAGGAAACACGGACCCTCCCCTGTGCACTGTGTGTGGGGAAGCCCCCACCACTCACCACCCAGACTGCCAAGGCCTCCCCCTGCCAACACCACCCATTTAACCCTGCTGCTTGGGACATGTGCTTGGTTTTCTGGTCCCAGTTCAGTCTCCCTTGGGAACAGGTTTTTCTTTTTACCTGTGGGTTCTCAACACCCTGGGTAGCAATAGCAGATATCAGCAAATGATTATATCAGTTGGTTGAGCTTTGTTGGAAGTGCCTTTTTTAAAGTAATTACATCGGGGCCGGCGCTGTGCTGTAGCAGGTAAAGCTGCCGCCTGCAGTGCCGGCATCCCACAGGCACCGGTTCGAATCCCAGCTGCTGTAATTCTGATCCAGCTCTCTGCTATGGCCTGGAAAAGCAGTGGAAGATGGTCCAAGTGCTTGGGCCCCTGCACCCACATGAGAAACCAGGAAAAAGCTCTTGGCTCCTGACTTCAGATCAGTGCAGCTCCGGCCACTGCAGCCATTTGGAGAGTGAACCAGCAGATAAAAGACCTCTCTGTAACTCTGCCTCTCAAATAAATACACAAATCTTTTAAAATAAATAAATACATGGCATGTCCTCTAGATATTCAGGGACCTCCACTATTTAAGAACAGAATCATATATTTGTGTCCTAGCAAGGTGCCAGATACTCCAGTAGTTTGCATGTCTATGTTTCTCTCTCTCTCTCTCTCTCTCTCTCAAGATTTATTTTACTTATTTGAAAGGCAGAGTTACAGAGACACAGCAAGAGACACAGTGAGACAGAGAGAGATCTATCAGCTGGTTCACTCCCCAGATGGCTGCAATGGCCAGAGTTGGGCCAGGCTTCAGGCACATCAGCAGAGAGCTGGATCAAAAGTGGAGCAGCCAGGGCTTGAGCCAGTGTTCATGTGAGATGTAGGCGCCACAGGTGGTGATTTAACTCGCTGCACCCCAACACTGGCCCCTGCATTTCTTCTTTATCACAACAAACTTTGAAGGCAACTAGAGTGCTGGTTCTAGGACCAGCGTCCCTTCTGATTCCACCTTTCTAACTCTGAGAGGCAGCAGGGTTGGCTCAAGTACTTGCATCCCTGTCACCCACATGGGAGACGTGGATTGAGTTCCTTGCTCCTGCTTTGGCCATTGCAGCATTTGGGGAGTGAATAGGAGCTCTCTTGCTGCCTCTAAAATAAAAATTTAAAAATAACCTTGAGAGGCAGAGATGAGGGGATATCAGAAAATTTGTGGAAATTTAATTAAAAGATAAGTTTATTTTGGTACAAAAACTTGTGAAATCTGGGGTGGTGGAATGCAGATTAAGCTGCCACTTGGGGTTACCCACATCCATATCATAATAGCTAGGATCAAATCCCACCTCCACTTCCAATCCTGCTTCCTGTTAATGCACCTGGGAGGCAGATGTCAATGGTTTAAGTATTAGGGTTCCTGCCATCTAAATGGGTGACTGGATTGAGTTCCAGACTGCTGGCTTTGGCCTGGTGCAGCCCTGGCTGTTTTGGGCATTTGAGGAATGAACCAGGGGATGGAAGATCTCTATCTTTCTCTGATACTCTGCCTGTCCAATCAATGAAAATAAATGAAGTTTAGGGAAAAAAAATATTTCTGAGCTTCTCTTAAAAATTTTAAAATCCATGCATAGTTTTTGCATAAAATACATTTTCCATGAATTTCTGAAGACTTGTGCTATTTTCTCTTTTACTGATGAGAGAACTGAAACTCCTAGAAGGCTAGGGGGCCAGTGTTGTGGTGTAGTGGGTTAGGCCGTCACCTACAGTACAGAATCCCACGAGGGCACCGGTTCAAGTTCTGGCTGCTCCACTTCTAAGCCAGCTCCCTGCTAACGTGCCTGGGAAATCAGCAGAAGATGCCCAAGTCCTTGGGCCCCTATATCTGTGTGGGAGACCCTGACGAAGCTCCAGGCTCCTGGCTTCCACAGGGGCTATTGTGGCTGTCTCTTTCTCTCTCTCCATAACTCTATCCCTCAAATAAATAAATCTCTTTTTTTTTTAAGGTGGTTAAATAATCGAAGAAATCTACACAATTAGTAAGTGGTCATTATCAAAGAAGGTGAAGTCTCACCATTGGCCCACACAGCCATGCAGAGGACTCTACAGCTTTAACATGGGGGAAGCCAAAGTTTCTAATGAGGAAACTCAGGTATTCCAGGACACAGAAGAGCCTTCACCTTCTGAGGGCCTGGAGAAAGAATCGCATGTGTTCGGTAACCACTGTCATAACTGTTATATCATTAACGTCCTCATTTGTACTGTTTTTAACACTTCCCTCTTTATCACCGGAAGTTCCTGTTGTGGAGGAGATGAGGTGGTTTGTTTCAAGACCCACTTTGCAGATCCAGTACTGAGAGCTTAAGCAGGCCGGTGTGGCCCTACCTCCAAGCAGCTCTTTGACAGTGAATATCCCTTTTTCCCCAGGGCCCCAGGCCTCCCAGGCATGAAATCAGGGGCTGAACTAAATGACCACCAAAGCCCTGTTCTCTTAATTGTGAGGGTAACGTCACAGGTAAAGGGCTTGGGACTTGGCATACGCTATGTCTATTTCCATGAGACCTTGGCAGATAGGAGGATTGTTGGGGCATATGGGGGACAATGACCTGAAATCACTGACTCTAGGATAGCTGGCCCAGAGGGTTAGCTGTCTGTCCTCTGAATGGGATCTGGGCCAGACTGGTCATTTAACCAACGTCACTGATGCACTAAGCTTGATTTCAATCATTGTCCCCCATCTGCCCCTGGTGATAGTCCTCCTATCTGCCAAGGTCTCATGGAAACAGACGTAGTGTATGCCAAGCCCCAAGCCCTTTACATGTGATGTTACCCTCACAATTAAGAGCGATATGAAAGTGAGCAGCACACAGTCTTATCCTCAAAGGGAGGAGAGACTGACGAGCAAACAGGCGATTGCAACACGCAGCGATAAGTGTTAAGAGGGGAAGTACCGGATGTTGCTTAGCCACAAAACAAGGGACAAGTAACCCAGGCTGGTGGCCGGTCGGTGGGGGCGGGGGAGGTGCCCAGTAAGGCTTTCTGGAGGAAGTGGCTCATGCCCTTGATACCTAGGGGGTAGGTAAAGTGGCTGGGTGGATGGGGGTGAAGAGGAGGACATAATGCTACAGGCAGAGGGAACAGCAGCTGCAGAGGCTCAGAGGCTCAGACAGGATGTCAGCCAGCCAGGCGGCTGGAGAGTCGTGAGGAGGGGCATAGAAGGCTGAGAGATGAGGGGAGCAAGGAAGGCAGAAGACAGATGGTGAAGTCCACAGCAACAGAGAGGTCTGGGCCCCTGGCGCCCTGGAATCTTTTCAGGGTTGCCCTCTGCCAGAGATACAGAGAAAGGGGAGATGGAGTAAACAAAGGAACTGATAATTATTCAACACTGAGAAGATGTTCAGTAGCACCAGTTATCTAGGAGAAACAAATTAAAACCAGAGTGCATAGCTAGCGGGAGACAAAGAGGCAGCGGTTAGAAGGCAGATGGGAGCCCCACAGACCCTTGCACATCCTGCCTTGGCCTCATCCCTCGGAAACTGTGTGCTTGAAGAGCTTGCAACCCACCAGGAGCGAGAGGCCGGCACGCTTCAAGAAGTAGGCTTTTGGTAGGGAAACCAGCCCTAGGCTTCGCGAACCTCTGTCTCTGCCTTCCCCTCTTCTTCCTCACCCTTAGTCTGACCTGACAGTTTAGCCAACCAGAAAGTTAACTTCTCAGATATCTGGAGCATGGGTTTCATCGCCCCTTCCATGAGATGCCTGATGCATTGGAAAGAAGTGGGGCTTGGGGTCCGAGCAGGGCCTCCTCAGCCACCCATCTGCTGTGTGACCTCAGGCCAGCAGCTGACCCCTCCTGAGCCTGCATCCATGAAAGGGAGGTAATAATGGCTGCTTCCAAATTAGGGCCTTCCGGTGCTCTGTCTCCCTTACCCGAATGTTTGACATTTGGAAACAGAGAACAGAGATTCACGTTTATGGTGGGGAATATTTTCTGAAGCCTCCAGCAAATGTTATCACACCGAAGGTTATAAGTGTACTTTACAGTTCGTCATTGAGAAAACTGCTCTGGCTGGCCCAATTAGAAGTAATTTTGGGCAGCAGCAGCAGGGGGAAGAAATAGTGTTTGACATTATTACTGTACAAAGAACAACAGTGGCAAAGTAAGGACAGGGGCTCAGAGCTCTGTTGGCCTTTCTCAGTCACCCCTGGGTCAGCTGGGGGACCGGGGACTTCGGCTGCAAGTGGAGACCAGGGCAGCCAGGCTTCGTGGGGAACTATGCTCCGGACAGAACGCGCAGAGAGCCGGAAGGAGGAAATCAGCCTCAGCGAGGAGCCACAGTTCTCCAGCACCAGAGTGCCCCGTTCAGCCCCTGCCACCATCCTGCTCCTGACTGGCGGAGTTCCGGGGAAAGGCACGTCAGAGAGGAGACGTTCTGTGCACCTCGCCGGGCCTTTTCCTGTGTGCAGATTGCACTAGCTAGTTCCCGTCAAGGACTGAAGGCAGCTGTTAGTATCGCCAGGCCTTCGGTAACAAACCTCCAGATCATGCCAGTGAGCCCTGGGGAGACAGGAGAGCCCCAGCAAAGAGCGCCTGGCACGTGGCAGGCACTCAAAGACCGACGCTGGTCTGGTAAATTGAGGCCCCTTGAGGTGCAAAGCTGACTCCGGAAGCACACAAGAAGCCTGACAGCTGCTGGCCCTGGGGAGGGAGCCTGGGTGCAAGGGAAGGGTGGGAGGGAAATGACTTTCTGCTGTGCATCCTTTCACTTCCTTTGAATTTTGTACCATTGGTTGTAAAAAAAAAAAAAGTAGCATAAAAAAAAAAAATTCAAAGCCTAATGGGATTCCCCCCTCAGGAAATGAGAGGGAGAGAGTGGGTCTTTTGACTCCCAGCTAACCATGCTACTTCCTGTGTGTCCCGAGACAGGTTACCTACCTTCTCTGAGCCTCCTACCACCCAACTCCAGTGGGAACAATGACCCTCCATGGCACTGGGATGAAGGTCAAGGTTACATAGCAGCACCTACTGAGCCTGGCTGCGTGCCAGGCACTATTTTGAGTGTTCTCTGTCTGTGTTGACTCATTTCATCCTGGGACAACCCTCCCAGAGGGTTTCCTTCCTCCTCCCCATTTTGCTTGTGAGAAGAGAGTCCCCAGGAGACTCGGGACCTGGCCTGAGGTCTCACTGCCAGGCGGATACCCACCCCCAGGCCCAGCCCTTGGTGTCCTCGCCTTCTCCATAGGGAACACTTCCAACAGCCATAGAAAAGACTTTCTAAGAGTAGACTGTTGCATTTGGTGACAGGCTAGTGAGGTTAGGGAACCAGCAAAGCAGGGGGGATGGAAGGGAGATCGATTCGGTTCTAAGGAAGAATTTTACAATGAGAGTAGAGTAGAATTGTGAACTTTCTGCTTCACACTATCATTTTTAAATTATTGTGTTGTGTGTTGGAGGAAGACATAAGTGCCTCAGGACACGGCTTATGGCTTCTAAAACCACTGAGCGAGTGGAACCAGCCTGTAGGCGGCTTCCCCTACATGGCTCAAACACATCCCAGGCTGCATCCCTCTGCTTCCTTCGCTGGTTTCGTGGTCATCCATGGTGGGTCTTTTTGTGGTTGACAGCCTGATGTTAACCTCTCTGTGATTATTTACCTCCTTGTCTTATGACTGAATAAAAAGTAATTCCAGTGAATTGAACGTCCCAGACAACTGGTTCTCAATTTCTTTTTTTTCTTTCTTTTTTACTGCACTTGAAAAAAAAATCACCTGCATTTCCTTAACAAAGAGTTTCAAAATCAGAAATGCCCCTGAGTTTGTAAGGGGTGAGGGCACTTCATTTTCCTGGGGCGGAGCTGCAAAAGTTCCGCTCAGGCCACCCTCCCCCACCATAGAACCCTGAGTATTTCCCCCAGCACCCCGCAGAAAACAACCGGGCCACCCCCTCCTCTGAGCCTTGGAGGGGCCTTGTGCTCAGCCTGTGCTCACATAGGGAGCTCTCCACACTGGACCCAATCCTTCTCTTCATGTCGCTCCTGAGTGTCCACCCCAGCAGCCAGCAGTGGGCAGAGAAGGAGGCACCACATGGGGGCCTCGTCTCCGCCTCCCACTACCAGGTCTCACTGCAAACTCTCACCATCTCTTCCTGCCTGCTATGTTCTAGCGCAAGCTTTCACCGGCTCCTCGTGGCTCCCAGAAGCCAAGCCAGACCCTGCCCGACCCGCCAGCCTTCCTTCCCTGCACGCCCCCACAGGGCCTGTCTGCTGAGCAGACCCCGAACGAGCTCACCCTGGCTTCTCTTCCCTTGTCCCTCCAGCCATGGAAGTCGTCCCATCTACCAAGGCCTAGCATAAAGCCCATCTTCTAGAAATATCCCCCAAGGCATTCATAGTCTCTCTCTTTCCCTCCCTTCTTGGCTCCCCCCACCCCCGAGTATGGACTGCTCTTCTTCCTTTGCCCACATTCCCCTGGGCCTTTGCTTGCACACTCCTGCACCACATAGGACGTTTCGGTCAGTAACAGGCCATATATGCAATGGGGGTCCCAAAAGGTTATGGTGGAGCTGGAAGATTTCCCTCACTAGTGACATGGTGGCTGCTGTGACATCACAGCATGGGGTATCATTCACATAGAGGTGGTGCTGCTGATACAAACAGATCTGTGCCGTCAGTCGTATAAAAGTATAGCTCCGAGGGCAGGGGCTTGGTGCGGCAGTTCAGATGCTGCTAGGGAAGCCCACGTACCGTAGCAGAATGCCTGGGTTCAAGGCCCAGCCCTGCTTCTAATTACAGCTCCCTGCTAATGCACACCCTGGGACGCAGCAGGTAACGATTCAATCACTTTAGGTTCCTGCCACCTATCTGGGAGACCTGGATCGAGTTCCCAGCTCCTGGCTTTGGCCTTGTGTAGCCCTGGCTGTTGTGGGCATTTGGGGAGTAAACCAACAGGTGGGAGATCTCTCTCTCCTTTCTCTTTTTCAAATAAATAAAAATATTTTTAAAAGTATAGCACATATAGTTATGTAGAATGCATAACTCTTGACAATAGACAGTTACATCACTGGTTTGTGTATTTACTGTGCCACCTTTTTATCAGTATTTCACAGCGTACTCCCCCTACTTATAAAAAGCACTTTCCTGTATGCCGTGAGCCGTGCTTCTCCGGCCGCAGCCTCAGCCTCACACGTCTCAAGTTTCCCGTGCCTCTCGATTGCATCACTTTCTCTTGTGCTCAGTTTAATCTCATGTTGTTTTGTTCAGCGTGGCCCCGGGAGCGGGAGGCTGTACCACGCAATGTAGGTGTGTGGTAGGCTCCACCCCTTGTTCTGTGCAAGTTACACACTAGGGTGTTCTCACGGTGATCAAGTCAGCCGACGGTACACGGTACACGTTCAGGACACAGCCCCCTGGTGTGGTTAATGGACACGTGGCTGCACCTCTGAGGCAGCACCCATTTCAGCCTGCTTTGAAGTCGAGTAGCACCTCATTGGAAGGCAACAGCTGGCTATTCTCATTCATCTGCACAGATAGCTTCCTGCTGGCCCCAGAGTTGTGTACCTGGAGTAGGTTCTCAGTAAACGTTTGGCCTTTCAGTACAGCGACTTGATGGACAGAGCCATGGCTTTGGCAATGGACAACTGAGTTTGAGTGCTGCACTTGCTACCTACCATGTGGCCTTGGACAAGTCACTTATCCTCCCTGGATCACTTGGGTCTAAAAACCCATGAAATAGGGTTAAAAGAGTGCCCGCTGCATGGGGTCGAGAAGAGTGAACGCGTACCTGTCACCAGACAGATTTCCTGAGAAACAGGAATTGCCAACTTCACCCAACACATACTTCTGGGGCTTTTTCCTTTGCCCTGGATCCCTGGAGTGGGTATCTCTGGGGAATCAAATTAGAATATTCCTATTGTGTGACAAAATAATCTCCTTGGGACCCGGGCCTGGTTACAGAGGAGGTGGTGGAGAGACAGAGAGGATTTTGAAGAAAGTTGGAAGGGGCATAGAGCAGGCAGCCCCAGGCTCCAACAGAAGAGCTCAGACACTGCCCAGGAAGGCAGCCCCTCCCTTTCCTTCTGCTAGAGATTAGCATCTATTGCACATCCTTCCCAAAGCCATCTCCACTGTATTTCTTCATATAATTTTTACTTAATTATTTGAAAGGCAGAGAGACAGAGAGAGAATTCCATTCTCTGCTTCACTCCCCAATTGCCTAGAACAGCCAGTGCTAGGCCACGCCAAAGCCAGGAGCCCAGAACTCAGTCTGGGTCTCCCAGTGGGTGGCAGGGACCCAGGTACTTGAACCATCACCTGCTGCCTCCCAGGATGTCATTAGCAGGAAAATGGATTGGAAGTGGAGCAGCCAGGAGTCCAACCAGACACTCCTAAATGGGATGTGTGGCACCATGCAGCCACCTAACCACTGTGCTAAACACCCTCCCTCCTACCTGCATATTTTAACATGACTGAGTAACTGGAGAGCAGGGGAGGCATCTAGATCGTGGAGAGAGGGAATGTTCTAAGGAACCGGGTCAGGGTGCCTCTGGCACTGGGGGTGAGGGGATCGAGGGGGCCGGGAGCCCCTCCTGACATGGAGACATGTACTCCTGCCAATCAGGCTTCTGCCCTTACCTTAGTTTCCCAGAGCAGGCCTCCTAGAGAAGGCTGGCGGGGGGGGGGGGGGGGAGGGGAGCAGGACACAGCGCAGAGTGGACAAGCAGCGATGGAACAGACAACATCCTCTGTCTGGCATCTGGGGTGCTCAGGGCACGTTACTACACGGGTATTTTGAGCCACTTCCATCTCCTGAGAACTTGGGCGGAATACCTCTACTTACTTGTGCACACACCCTCCCAGCCTGTCTCGGTGATGGGCAGTGTGTGGGATGGGGGCAGGGGGGAGGGATAGACAATTAGTACTAGGGGCAGAACGGTCTGCACAGCAAGACTTGAGTGCCATGTGGCAGTTTTCCCTTGAATACAGGGTTCTGGACAAGGCTCGTGGCACTTACGTGACTTTTGGGGGCCATCTAACCCCATCCATCCTTTCACAGTTCAGGAGCCCAAGCCAGGAGGGAGGGCCGAGACTGCACAGTGGCGAGAAGGGTCTCTATCCTCCTTCTCCAGGGCACTGCACAACGGTGTGAAGAGGCGACAGGTGCATCACCACATGTTTGAAAAGGATAAACCCGGATTTGACCAGACAGTGTGGATCCTACTTGCTCAAACCGCAGGTGGAAGCCCCAGCTGGCTCCTTGCTGGACTGCGAACTCCTCTTTCCTCTGCTGGAGGTGGGGTGGGGTGGGGGCAGAGGGAGAACTTAGGAATCTGGATCCACAACCCAGGGGCCCCACTCTGCTGGCAGAGATGTCAGCCCTCCGGGCTCCAACGCGGAGGCAGCAGTCACTGCGGCTGCCCAGGCTTCTCAGGAAGCCGTTCAACCCAACGGGAGTGGTGCTCACGCCCCACGGCACCCTTGCCTCCCCCTCCCTCCTGGGTAGGAGACCGCTCCTAGATCTCACTGACGCCTAGAATGCCAGGAGGAACAAAGCTGCCTTGGAGAGGAGGGAACGCTGGCTCACACAGCACTTAACTGAAGAGTCACTCAGTGCCAAGGGGAGGGCGCTCCTGCACATCTGTGATGTCATCGTTAGAACGGTTATACAAACAGAAAGGTTAAGTGACAGGCCCGGGGGTCCCGCCTTTCAGGCTGTGGTGGGAACGGCCAGCGAGAGGGATCTGAAGTCAGGGCCACCGATGCTACACCTTGCCACGCAGGAGGAGTTTCCAGAAAGCTCGCGTTTACAGCCGGAGCGACCAGCAGCAGCCACTCTGGCCACAGACTCTTCTTGTTTATGAAAAACGCGCTCGGGTGTGCTTTCTGCTTGGATTCTCCCAGGCAGAGCCTCTGGGCTCTCCGGCTCCCTTGGGCTCGCCCCCTAGAGGACATCGGTGGTACTGCGGAAGCCGGGCCTACAGCGAGACCAGGTCCACTCCACCACAACCGGTATTGAAGCCGGCTTTAAGGACTGCTTTAGCCTTCTAGAGACGTGCGCCCAGCTCCTTCCCACGCTCACCAGGGCAATGCTGCGGAAACATTAAATGACGTAGAGCATTTGTAGCCCGAAGACCTACTGTTTCTATGAGTCATGTGTCAAATGGGATTTTTTTTTTTTTACTACATTTTGGTATCTTTTCTATTCTGTGAGACCACTTACTGATTCAGTGCCGATTTTGCAGGACTGCCAGACTGTAATTATAAAATAATGGATTTGTCTCTGTTTAGTTATTTTTATTAAAATAATCAAGTTTTGGTGAGGGAGTATATGCCCAGGGTACAACATTTAAAAATCACTATTGCACTGCTGGGCATACACCCAAAAGAGCTTAAAACAGGTGGGCAAACAAAACATTTGAGCACAAATGTTCACAACAGCACTATTCGCAGCAGTCAAAAGGCAGAAATAACCCAAATGTCATCAACTGGCCAACAGCTAAAATGAGGCTTCTGCATACAGCAGAGTAGGATTCGGCCATGAAAAGGGACTGACGTGTTGACAGATGCTACAGTAAGGGTGGATCTTGAAGATGTGCCAACTGCAAAGAAGCCAGACATAAAAGGTCACATGTTGTAGCATCCCATTTATGTGAACTATGCAGAAGAGGCAAAGCCACAGACAGAGAGCAGTGTAGGTGGCCAAGGGCTGGGATAGGAGGGGCTAGGAAGTATCTGGTAATGAGTTATGGGACCCCTTCTGGGGTGATGACAATGCTCTGAAAGTAGTTGATGGTGACGGCCAACACTGTGGCACAATAGGTTAAGCCGCTGCAAGTGATTGCCAGCATCCCATATGGGCTCCGATTCAAGTCCTGGCTGCTCTACTTTGCAACTCAGCTCCCTGCTGATGTGCCTGGGAAAGCAGTAGAAGATGGCCCAGGTGTTTGGGCCCCTGCCACCTATGTGGGAGACATGGATGGGTTCCTGGCTGCTGGCTTTGACCTGGCCCAGCCCCTGCCATTGTGGCCATTTGGGGAGTAAACCAGTGGATGGACAAATCTCTCCCTCCTTCTCTCTCCCTCTCCCTCCTTTTCTCTAACTCTGGCCTCTAAATAAATAAATAAATAAATATTTTTTTAAAAAAAGTTTCTGTGTATTTTACCCCAATAAAATAAATAAAAGTATGCAGTAGAAACTAGATGCAGATAGAGAAAGAGAGAGAGCTCCCATCCACAAGCCTTCTCCTCAAATGCTCTCAGTCCTCAGTGGTTGGCCAGGACTGGGCCCAGGGACTGAATCTGGGAGTGGGGAACTCAATCTGGGTCTCCCACACAGGTAGGAATCCAAAGACCTGAGCCATCGCCGCTGCCTCCCAGGGACTGCATTAGCAGGAAGCTGGCATCAGGAGCAGGAGATGGGGACAGAACCCATTTATTCCAGTAAGAGATGTGGACATCTTAACCACAAGGCCAAAAGCCTGCCCCCTTATTGCCATTCTGGACCAAATGTTGACATTTGATTTGAGCCATTGTGGAGGCAAAGAAACATTCTGGTGGCAGACCACAGAAAACTGTCTTCCCACCCTGCAAAAGACCAGAACACCAGGTCCTCCTGGTCACTGAAGAACATGAGCAAGACTTGGGTTAGCCAAGTCTTGGCTTCATGTGACTGCATATCCTGCTACAGTAGGCAGAATATTGGTCCCCAAAGATGTCCATGTCCTAAACCTGGGACCTGGGCACAAAGAAGCTGACATGACAACAGGGAAGTAGGGCTGCAGGTGGAATTAAATGTGCCAATCAGGTGACCTTGAGAGGTTACTCTGAATTAATCTGGGTAGGCCCGACATTATAACAAAAATCCTAAAAAGTGGAAGAGGGAGGCAGGAGAAATAGAGCAGATGAGCTGGGACTACAGAAGGGTGGTCAGAGAGAGGCAACCTCGCTGGCTTCAAAGAAGGAAGGGCCACAAGCCAAGGGAAGCGGGAGAAGGCAAGGCGAGGGATTCTGAAAGCAACACAGCCCAGCCCACACCTGACTGCAGTCTGCTGAGACCTCTGGAACTGCCGGAGAACAAATCTGTGTTGTTCAGGTTTTTGGGGATTTCTTGCAGCAGTAATAGAAAGCCAGTACACATCCAAGGGGGCTTCACACGGTTTGTGGTAAGCGGAATTGAAACAAAGTTGATCTCCATGCTCAGTTTTTTCATCGCATGTACTTTCCATGCACTGTTTGAAGATCCTTCATACAGAACATGTCCTGCTTGTCTCTGCAGGGTCCTGTGCCACACAGGGCTCCCAACAGGCAGGATAATGGGGTCTCCCAGTGCCTTCTATGCTCCTCCACTCATGAATGCCAAGCTAAGTGGGCAGAGGCCACGTGGCCCTCCCTCCCGAGGGAGTCAATGAAGGCGCCTGTGGAGGGGGTGGCGGCAGGTGCAGGAAACACCACCAGCTTGACCAGGGCCCTCATCTGGTCAGAGAGTCTTTTGTTTTCATGCCAGAGGGAAGGTGCCTCTCCACGTTGCTTAGTGGCGCCGGATTCTTCTACAGCCACCATGGTCAGGATTGCTGCAGGCCCGTAAAGCAGCAGCCAGCGTGGAGGGATTCACTGGGATGTAGCAGGATTCAGTAAATGATGGAAACGGGAACTGGCTTCTCTGCTTATGTCCGTCCATCATGAGAAATGTCCCCTCTGGAACTCTGCTTGCCTATCTAGAAACGAAGAGGTTTGATATAAAAGCTTGCTAATGGTCTTTGGCCCTTTTTAGCGATGTGTTGATTTTTTAAAAAATTTTCTTTCAGCCCCAAATGTACTCTTTTTGAAATGTTCCTTTTTGATGCTTTGGCTGTCTGCAGGCTGATTTCCTATTCGGTTCTGGGAATGGGAGACACTGGGAGGGAACAGGAAGTAGGGGAAGGGGGGAATGGATTGTCTACCTGTTACCTGCACCTTTCAGAGTTCCTCAACTGCAGAGGACAGCTTCTACTTCAGCCTCAAGGTTCCTTAGCAACTCACACATCCATCCCCTTGGGGCTGGTGTTGTAACCCAGCAGGCTAAGCTACCGCCCATGGATGCCAGCATCACATACAGGTACCAGTTCAAGTCCCGGATGCTTCATCTCCTATCCAGTTCCCTGTTAATGCACCTGGGAAAGCAGTGAAATGTGGCCCCTGCCACTCACGTGGGAGACCCAGATGGAGTTCCAGGCTCCTGGCTTCAGCTTGGCCCAGCACAGCACTGCCTGTTGTGGCCATCTGGGGAGTGAACAACAGATGGAAAATCTCTGTGGCTCCCTCTCTCTGTAATTCTGCCTTTAAAATAAATAAATAAATATTTACAAAACAAAGCCACAGGTCCCCCCAGGCTGGGAGCCAAGCGCTGTCCTCCTGGGGGGTCCTGTCTCTGTGCTCCCAGATTCTTGGAATCTCACTTCTAACACTTGGCTCCCCCAACACAAGAGCACTAGTGTCTGGGCTGGCTCAAGGTTCTCTTTGTCTCTCAGCCTTCCAGTATCTATGTAACCATTTCCATGCACTAATTTTCCCTGTTTGTATTCCCTGGCATGGTTTCTGTTTTCCTTGGATGGACTGTAACTAGTTTTTTTTTATTTACTTGTAAGAACTCTTTGTATATTAAGGAAATTAGTCCATTATTTATCACCTATGTCACAATTTTTTTACCAGTTTGTTTTTGCCTTTGTGTATATGTTTATTCTTGTTCAGAAAAATTTAAAGTTTGATATACTCAAATTTATCAACATTTGCCTTTATAGCACCTGTACTCCAGTGATAGGCTGAGCCAGACTCTCATCCCGAGATTATAAACACAGTCAACAAATAGGCTTTCTTCCTATGCTTTTGTGGTTTCATGTTTGACATTTAGGTTTTTTATTCATCTAGAATTTATTCTGGAGTGAGGATTGAACTAGCAATGTAATTTATAGGGTTTTCCCAAAAGGAAAATGGTGTTTAGCCAGCTGTCTCAAAACTATGTACTGAGTACCCCTTCTCATCTCCTTCGATTTAAAATGCAAGCTTTGTTAAGCACTGCCTTCACATATTTACTTGCATCTATATCTGGATTTTTTCCCCTATTGATCCATCTGTCTATTTATTAATTAGTACCACTTTGTTAACCAGAAGTCAGCACTTAATTTTATAGGCTCATTCATGTAAATGACTCTAATGTGAAGTAATTCTTGAAAGTCAAAATACAGGAAAGGGAGGGTGGAGTCCCTCATGTCTGAGAAACCAGATGTTAATTCAGGAGGAAATATATCAAAACTTTGATTTTCTAAGCCAAGACTTCCTGAATATTTTTTATTGATAAAGCAAATAAATATTAAATGTCCAATGTCGACCATAAATTATGTTCTCTTGGTTTTTGCCTAAATAAAAATAAAAGTTTGAATCTATAATTTTGTGTTTGGTTTTTTTAAGAGTTATTTATTTATTTATTTGAAAGAGTTATATATAGAGAGGAGAGCCAGAGAAAGAGAGATCTTCCATCTGCTGGTTCACTCCCCAGATGCCACAATGGCTGGGGCTAGGCCAGGCCAAAGCCAGGAGCCAGAAGCTTCTTCCAGTCTCTCACATGGGTGCAGAGGCCCAAGGAACTGGGCCATCTTCTGCTGCTTTCCCAGGCACATTTGCAGGGCACTGGATCGGACGCGGAGCAGCCAGGACTCAAACCAGTGCCTATGAGGGATGCTGGCACTGCAGATGGCTGCACCACAGCGCCAGCCACTGTGTGTGTGTGTGTGTGTGTGTGTGTGTGGCTAACAGATGATACCTTTATGAAAATATCAAAGCCAAGAACTCACAGCACTGAGTAACTCTCCAGGCACGCAATGCATTCCTTAGTAAGGTCAGCAGCTACTAGTTTGACTACCGAGATAACAGGAGTCTCAGTCCCATCAGGGATGATCTCGAGGGGAACCTGAGTATTCTTTTGCTCTTCTGGCTCATGATAGGGAATGAAGGGCAGAGGTAAAGGGATGGGAGGTGGGCGCTCACCACTCTGTGAGAACAGTGCCCGCCTTCCCTGCACTTAACATCATTTACCCTCACTGAGATCACAGAAATGTCAGGTACCACGATCTGCCCGTGGTCACCGGTACCTTAGGAGTGGTACTGGCAACCCAGGGACCCCACAAAATGGTAGAATATCCTGGGTGAAAACTTCACAGGACGTCTCGAGAAGCATCAAAATACTACCGTGCAGGAAATCTATGCCTTTGCCGAGTAACGGCCTCTCCACGCATGAACAGCTTCCAATACAGGTGTGTGCTCGAGGTGCAGACAGACCACGTGCCCTTTTGCACAGCCCCCTCGGCTCGGCCAGCCTCATCCCTGTGACGCTTCCACTCGCACCCACATACTGGGAGAGCAGCCTGCGTAGAACTTCGCGCGTCTGTGAGTGCGCATGTGTAAGGGGAGGTGGGTGGAGCCGGTGCAGGTAGAGGGAGGGGTCCTGAGGAAGCAATTCCGCTCCTAGGAATGAGTCCCCGGCCCCGCAAGGTGCAGGGCGAGGCACAGAGGAGGAGCCCTTCCGCGGGCCTCTGCGGAGCTCGTCATTGTTCCCTCTTCCCTTCTAACCAGGGATCGGAAGCATGGAAAGATTTCTGCCTTGAAATGTTTTTCCTTGCAGCAAGAAGGCTCAGTTTTAAGTACAAAATGTACTTGTTTTAGCTGCGTGCCCCCAAGCTTCCAAAGGGAAGACCTTTCATGTAGTTGCGGAATTCTCTGCAGGCTTGTGTTTATTAAGTCCTGCTGTTTGCTAAGTGGTTTGCAGTAGGGTAAACATCATTTTAAAACAGGAAGTTCGCTTTTAATCCTTGGTCTGAAATCAAGTGCTTCACAAAACGCAAGGGCTTCCTTTGGAGGAAAAGTTACCGGGACAAAAGTCACAGCAGGAAGTCAGGTGGCTCTGGCTTTGCCTCCCCATTCACAGCTTTGGGGCAAGTTGGTTCATTGACAAATCTCTGAGACATCATGTTCTACTCTCAATCAATCCAGTGAGCGCCCCAGAGTGCAAGGACATCAGCCTCTCAGGTGCAAAGAGCAGCGAAGGAGGCTTCATTTCCCCTGCTGTCCACTGTTGTGCTGTGTGAAGGAACGGTCATTCATTCCCGGTGAAAGGAGGCTTGGGCTGTTTCTAGTTTTGTTCTCTGTTACTATTTGTAACAGCTGCAGTGCCCTTCATGAGCAGTGGCTGCCAACCCAATCAGGAGGAGGGGTGGCGAGAATGGTCCCCATCTGCCTGTTCTCACCTTTTGGTCCGCTTGTCATTTCCTAGATTGTGTCGGCCATGCTTTCCCAGAAATACAAGAAAGTTAACAATGTTTCGAATTTGGCCGCGTGGCATCATCATTCCCATTGCTAGGCCTGGTTACATACTGTGAAAAGAATCCAGTACGAATCCTGATCAAATTAATAGGCCTTCCACATCCACCTCCTGATGGTCTGAGACTAACACTTACTTCTTTGTTTGTATTTGGAAATTTTTCAGAAGTCTTGAGCTGGACTGATGATTTTATTTTGCCTAGCAAGGACAAGCAAATAATGTCAGAGAAACAGAAGTGAATTACCTAGAGCTAATGTGGCACGTGCTTAAAACACCTGGTGTCATTCTGGTTTTTCCTTGGCTGATCGTTTGAATTCAGTGCTTATCCTGGTGTTGAAGTTTAAGATAGAGCATAAAATTTACTGGTGGTTTATTTCACATAGTTCTTTACTCATGTGCACATGTAAGTTTGAAGGACAAATTAAAAAACAAATCCGCAGTGAACTATCCTGCATTGCCCTGGTGCACATGGGCAAGTGTTTCCCTACGGCAGCAGTTCTCAGAGTGTGACCTGGGGAGGAGTCACAGCCGGAGGGGGGAGGGGCGGTTCCCAAGGCCCTCATAGGTCCGTGAGGTCAAAACTATTTCCATAATAGTGTTTATTCTCATGCTGTTGGGTGTGTGCTGTGGAGTTTTCCAGAGGCTACGTGACACATCCACAATTATCTAAAAAAGCTATTAAAATACTCCCACCTCTTCCAATTATATATCTGTGAGTCTCGGCTTTCCTTGCCTGCTTCAGCCAAAATAGCACATTGCGACACTGGAATACAAATAGAGATTCCAGTTGTTTTGGAGTAAGTTTCACAGTAAAGAGATTTGCAACATGTAGGACAACGCCATTCATCTCCTTGAATTTTTGAAAGGGAGAGGGAGGAGGAAGAAGTGTAGGAGGATGGGTGGGAGGGAGGTAAGGGGGGAAGAATCACCATGTTCCCAAATTTGTATATATTAAATGCATGAAGTTTATATTCCTTAAATGAATTTTTTAAATTGCCCTGTAAAAAAATTTTGCAATACCAGAAAAAAAATTACTATCTCTGTAAATGCATAAAAAATGCTGAGATAAACTTTTTATATGAATTGTATTATAATTTAGTTTCTATATATGTGAACATAGAGAAATTATTTCCCCAGAATAGGTTAAGATGGAAAGAAATTTATCCTTAAAAAAAGACTTATTTTGCCTAAAATATGTTGTGTTAATATGTAATGAAGTTACTTTTATTATTTTAAAATATAGTGATAAATATTTCACTTTATTCTGTCTCAGTCTCAGTCTCTCACCCAGTAGACACTAGTATTTGTAAAATAAAATTCACAGGAGGCCATTGGCTTAGACTGAGCTTCTGCACTGGGCCCAACAGACCAAACCAAGATGGAGTTACTCATGCTAAAGGTTTCAGGTACCAAGCCAAAACTAAGTTGTTTATCTGCCCTCCCAAGAAATCAAAGAGATAGCAGCCAGATTCCCAAACAGACCAGTTCTAGCTGACATGGTAAGAAGAACGCTCGGCGTTAACCTTTACAAGGAAAGTAACTTGGAACCAATCCTTGTGCTTTTTATCTTTTTTCACTTTCTTCAGCCCTTTCTCTCCATAAAGCCCAACTCCTCTGCTCATCTCATCAGAATGCACCTTCTATTTTCTAGAACAATGTGTTGTTCAATGTATGGATCATAGATAAAAGCCAAGGAAGATCTTAAAGCTAAATTTGTTATAATGTTGTCTTTCATCAGACAATAACCACATAGACAAAAGCTCTTTGGGCTCTTTGGTCATTTTTAAGAGCAATAAGAGAGACCTGGAATCAAAAACATCTGAGAATCACTACTTTGGGGCCTACACACAGAAGAACTACTGAGTTCCAGGGGTAGGTGCACGCCCACCCTTAAATGGGCAATCTCGGGGGCCAGCACTGTGGTGTAGCAGGTAAGGCCACCGCCTGTGGTGCCGGCATCCCATATGGATGCCAGTTCAAGACCTGGCTGCTCCACTTCCCATCCAGCTCTCTGCTATGCCTGGGAAAACAGTAGAAGATGGCCCAAGCCCTTGGGCCTCTGCACCTGTGTGGGAGACCCAGAAGAAGCTCCTGGCTCCTGGCTTCAGATTGGCACAGCTGCGGCCATTGTGGCTATTTGGGGAGTGAACCATTGGATGGAAGACCTCTCTCTGTGCCTCTGTCTCTCTACTCTGCCTTTTAAATAAAAAAAAAAATCTTTAAAATAAATAAATAGGCAATGTCATGCCCACTGATGATTTCATTCAGTTTGATACCAACTCAGGACAATTGAACACCAAATTGTTGAAAAGAATTAAATCTAATAGAAAAGAATCAAACCCAATTGAACAGGCAGCCTGTAAAGTAGCTTCGCAGATGAGGGTCACTGACCCCTTGAATGCAGCCCCTCTGGGCCCACGGCTCTCCTGTCTGAGAGGAGGAGGGCCCTCACCGGAAGGCTGGGCTGCTTCCTCCTTAGCACGCGGCTCTGGGGATCCACTCTGGTTTCTCACAGTCGCTGCCCTTGGCGAACGTCTGGCTTTGAGTCAAGTCAAGAGTGTGTGCCTCTGGGGAGAGCCCGGGTGTGAAGGGACCAAATGGAGGCAGGGGGTTCCCCCCTCGACTTTCCCAGTGAAGGCAAAAATGAAACTGTCACCAACACGAGAGATCAACCATGCGAAATGAGCTGGGGGACCGGGACACGGAAGTCATGGTCTTGCTCATTCTAAATAGGTTCTGGCCCGGAAAGGAGCTGAGAACAGCTGACTCCAGAAAAGCAGGTGTAGGGTGATCCTCCGGGCACCCTGGGGTGCAGCCTGACCCTGCTCCCAGGACTTGAAGGGCAGGGAAGAAAGTCAACCCTCATGCTGCACTGTGCAGTCATCTCTCAGGATCATCGGTAATACAGGTATTATTCCCATTTTACAGCAGAGAACACTGAGGCCTAGCAGTTAGGCAGTATAAGGCAGAGGCCATCACCTTTGGAGGCAGACAGATCTGGGTTCCAGTAACACAGGTGCATATCTTTGTGTGCCCTCTCAGTCCCTCGAAGTCCTCAGCTGTGACTTGGAGACAGTAAGGTACCCCACGCAGGATGGCTGCGAGGACTACATACAAGCAAAGAAAATGACGCATAAGAAAGCAAGATCCCGACACCCAGGAGCAGGTGTTCACTCAATGTCTCCTTGTGCAGTCAAGCTTCCGAACAGGGTGACCAGCTCGCATGCCCAGCTCAGCTGTGTCCTCCTGCGGGGCGAGGTGGGCAGGCGCCCAGTACCTCCTGTTGCCCTGTGCCTACCCAGGAACCTGCAGCTCTGACACCTGGGGAGGTGACAGGCAGGCGGGCATCTCCACACTCCTGTGCTACCCCTCCCACACCCCCTATTCCCCACACCCACTCACTCTCCCAGCCTCCAATGCACCTGCTTTTGCGGGACGTCCCCTTAGGGTCCAGAGAAGGGCTGGTTCTGTCTCGTGATGCTCAGAGACCTCAGCCCCCCTAGCGGTCTGGCCACTCAGCCTCTGAGTTAATATTCAACATTTCCACGCTACTGGCCCAGCAGGTCCTCCCATCTTGCCTGCAGAGGCAAAATGTTTGTGATCTCTCCGGGGATTCCTTCCATCACACTCTGGCTGCACGTGACCCTGCCTGGTCCTGCTGTGCACCCCAGTGGGCTGGCTACGCCTCACACAGGGAGCTGCCACTGCACGCCCAAGCAAGGCAGGTTCCAGCTCTCCTTGTCCCTTCCGTGGATTCTCTCGAACCCTTCTCTACCCAGTAGGCTAGCAGAGGACTGCCTGGCTTGTACGGGACCAGTGGGAAAAGAGGAGAAAACCATCTGGCCTCCACATCCTGTAACAGCAGACGCTCTTAGCTATTCTGGTTCCTGGGTTGATATCTCACTTGGTTGAAACTCAGAGGGGCCGGCACTGTGGCAGTAGGTAAAGCCACCACCTGCAGTGCCAGTATCCCATATGGACATCAGTTCAAGTCCTGGCTGCTCCATTTCTGAGCCAGCTCTCTGCTGTGGCCTGGGAAAACAGTAGAAGATGGCCCAAGTCCTTGGGCCCCTGCACCCACATAGGAGACCCAGAGGAAGCTCCCGGCCCCTGGCTTTGGGTCAGCAGAGCTCTGGCTGTTGTGGCCAATTGGGGAGTGAAACAGCAGATGGAAGTCAGTCTCTCTCTCTCTCTCTCTCTCTCTCTCTCTCTCTCCACCTCTCCTCTATGTAACTGACTTTCAAATAAATAAATAAATCTTAAAAAAAAAAAAAAGAAAGAAAAACTCAGAGGGCAAGAGATGTGTCATCTTCACTCATACACAGCAAACTAGGAGCCTCCAGAGGGCAGAAAGGGTTTGTTTCTTATTTTTAGCAAACAACAACAACAACAAAATCACCTGGTATTTAACACATATGAGCACACAGCAGCCCTTGGCTGTGAGACCCATAGAACAAAAGCTAACATACAAACAGCCCAGCCTTCCAGAGAGGGCCCTGGGGCTGGTCCCGCCTCCTCTTGGACACCAACTGTGGGTCCCGCAGGGCTGCCTCAGGCGGCCAATGGCCCCATCTGCTAGGGCCTGTCCATTCCATTGCATTTTGATTCTATTCGATTAGATTTAATTCCTTTTAACAATTAAGTGTCCGGCACTGGGTGAGGCCTGCATGTTCAATCTGCTGAGGCTTCAACTCCCCAGAAAACAGTGATAGAATTCCACAGAGTCTAATTAGCAGGCATGCCTTTTTTTTTTTTTAAGATTTATTTTATTTATTTGAAAAGCAGAGTTACAGGGAGGGAGAGGCAGAGACAGAGAGACAGATCTTCCATTCACTGGTTTACTCCCCAAATAGCCACAACAGCCAGTGCAGGCCCAGGCTGAAGCCAGGAGCCAGGAGCCAGGAGCCAGGAGCTTCTTCCAGGTCTCCCACATGGGTGCAGGGGCCCAAGGACTTGGACCATCTTCTACTGCTTTCCCAGGCCACAGCAGAGAGCTGGATCGGAAGTGGAGCAGCCAGGAGTGGAACCAGCACCCATAAGGGATGCCGGCACTGCAGGTGGCGGCTTAACCCACCAAGCCGCAGCATTGGCCCCAATTAGCAGGGGACAAAAAATGGAATGAAAGAGAACTGTAGGCTATGTGAGCTTTGCTACAGGGTTTTCAAAAGTGTTCATGGGGCAATACTTTGGCTCGGTGGTTAAGACATGGCTTGGGATACCCTGCTTCCCATAGGGGAGTGCCTGAGTTCAAGTCTCAGCTCCACTCTGATTCCAGATTTCTGCTATCGTACACCCTGGGAGACAGTTGGTGATGGCTCAAGTACTGGGGTCCCCACCCTCCATGTGGGAGATCTGGACTGAGTTCTGAATCCTTGCTTCAGTTCTGAGTCCCAGCTTCAGAACGTGCATTTTTTTAATGAACTTTTGGAAGTTCCCTCCTTCAAACTGAGACTGCTGAGCTCCACCAGGGAGAGGGAGAATTCCTATCCCACATCAAACAGGGCAGGCCCCTGGCAGGGGTGGGGGAGTGGGGTAGGAAGTGGAGAGATGGCTCCCCAGTGCAGTTAGGAAATGTGCATATTTGTGCTGTCCTCCAAGTGGAACAGGAAAATGCAGAGAAAGAAACAGAAGGTGGGGGGAGGGCAGGGGAACCAACATAGCTCGAGCTGTCCCCGCAGCACTCTCTCAGCTGGAAATTTCCGACTCTGATAGCCCAATTAGTCCTTCCTATGCTGAAAAACACTTTCATGCATTTTGAATAGGTGGTTTAGATCACAGGGCGGTCGGAGAAGAAAGCGGTACCAAGGTGAGCTGATGAAAAATAAAACAAGCTACACAGGAGGAAAGTCTGCCCTGCCGACCAGACCAGACCTTATAGAGACAAAACACGCGTTGGGGGGGGGGACCTCCAGCAGAACCCAAGCTTGTTTACATTCTCAAAGCCACAGATGTGGAGCGAGCTCAGGACCCAGTGGGAGTTCAACAAAATAGAGTTAAGTTCAAAGCAGCTTTTCGGTGCCTATTCCCCTCCTGATTGCCCTGGCAAAGCAGCATCTGCCTCGAGCCCTGAGACCAAATGGAGAGCAAGCTCGCAGCACAGGAGAGCGCCTGGACCGGCTGTCCTGCTGTTTGCTGCTCGGACTTTGGCCCGGTGTGCCTCATGCGCTGACACCGCTGGCTGGCAGGAAACTCCCAGAACCCAGGGGCTGGAAGTCTCTCACCTTTCACCTCCTGGAGGCCCTGCAGGAGGCGTTGGGCAGCAGGGACTTGCAGTCCGGAGGGGCTTGAGGCAGGAGGACCCGGAGTCCACTCATTAGCTAGCTCACTAACTCCTGGGCATGCCCCAGAGAAGGAAAAAATAGTAAGAGATCCCCAAGGAGAGGAGACAGCAGAGAAGCAAAAGAGGAACCTAAAGGTTCAGACTTCTCTGAGCCACGTCCCGGAGTTCAGTCCCCACTCCAGCTTCAGCGAGTTTTTGAAGATCCTTTGTATGAACAGATTTCAATATTTTTTTGCACCAAAATAAACTTATCTGTTCATTCCATTTTCCATGAGCTTTTGGAAATACCCTTGTAGGTTGGCCCTTTTTCGACATTGAGATAAATAAATTAGAGGGACTGGAGCTTGCTACCTCTCCCCTTAAGTGAAGCCACGGGATTCCAGTGGTAACACTCCCTGCAACTTGTAGAGCCAGCACGGATGTTGGAAATGCAAAGGACAGCCTGGCAGATGACAGGCAAGACAAAGGAGGTACAGCAGGTTAGGTTACCATCTGCAACATGGGCAGCCCATAATGGGGCACTGGTTCAAGTCCTGGCAGCTCCATCTCGCATCTAGTTCCCTGCTAATGCGCCTGGGAAAGCAGCAGATGGCCCAAGTGCTTGGGCTCCTGCACCTGTGTAGAGATGTCGGATGGAGTTCCACGCTCCTGGCTTCAACCTAGCCCAGTTCCAGCCACTGTGGTCATTTGAGGAGTGAGCCAGTAGATGGAAGATCGATCTCTCTCTCTCTCTGTCTCTCGCTGTCACTGTACCTTTCAAATAAATAGAAATAAGTATTCAAGGGCCAGCACTGTGTCATAACAGGTAAAACCGTTGCCTGCAATGCTGACATCCTCTATGGGTACTGAATCAGGACCCAGCTGCTCTACTTCCAATCCAGCTCTCTGCTATGGCCTGGGAAAACAGTGGAAGATGGCCCAAGTCTTTGGGCCCTTGCACCCGCATGGAAGACCCAGAAGAAGCTCCTGGCTTCGGATCAGCTCAGCTCCAGCCATTGCGGAGTAAACCAGTGGATGGAAGACCTCTCTCTCTCTCTCTCTCTCTCCCTCTCTCAACTCTGCTTTTCAAATAAATAAATGAATCTTTACAAATAAATACATGTTTTTAATAAAACACTTAAGGGAAAGAGGCTGAGCTGGGATCAGCCTCCGCCCTGGGGCTGCCAGGGCCCAGGGAACAGTGCAAGCTCAGAGAAAGTTGCATGGTGATTACATCAATGTGAAGGTCACCTTTGTGTCCCACAGGGGATCGTAGACTTTCTTTCTGTGCTAATGAGGACCCCTTGGGAGGCTGGGGAGGTGACTGTAATTGTGTGCTAGAGGACTGGAAGGCGGAGAGAGCAGAGGCCAGGAAATCAGGTCAGAGGTGCAAGAGGATCTGGGTTCAAGTGCAACCTGCACCACTGATGAACTTGAACTGGACGCTTTACTTTCCTGAACTTTAATAGCTCATCAATAACATGGGCATAAAAACAACCCTTGTTAAGGGGGTGACGCCAGCACTCTGGGAGTCAACAGCCACTGTGTTTGTACAACACTGTGACTGCACTAAATGCCACCAAGTGTATGCTTTAGAGTGGTTAATTCTCTGTGATGTGAATTTCACCTTCATTCCAAACAACCCCAAGGGTTGTGAGGTTGACATGAGTCTGGTAGGCTTCTCTGGAGAGACAGGGAGGTACTCTCACGTGAGCAGGCGTGAAAGGAGACTTATTCCCAGAGCTAGAGGCCCGGAACCCTCCTCCATGGGCTTAGAGCAAACAACGTCTTGGGGTCCCTTTAAGGTTAGCCTGACTTGAAACTCAACTGGGTATGAAAATGTCAATCACTGTGCAGTCTGTCGTATCAATATCCTCCATTCCTCCAGGCCCACTGCCTGTCTACAGAGTGGGCCCCTGCCTGGCTGCATAGGGTGCCTGCGAGGAGGGGATAGGGTTGGGGGGCAAATGGTCCTGCTGGTGGCAGTGGGAGGTTGTGCGACTGCCTCACAGTGGCCTTCCTGGGGGCTTCTCCTGCCCGTGTCCTCACCACCTGCCTTCTGACAGCAGCCTCATCGTGGTGCTGCTGGGGAGAGGGCAGGCCAGGTCTCCACCTGCTTCAGCCAAAGGTGCACTGTCCAGGTCTCCTGGGGCGGCATTCAAACTGGGCTCCACGCTGGAGGGCCCCGAGGGGCAGCCACATCTGGGGTGGTTGTTGGCCAGGGCCTGGCTGTCCCTCCTGCCAGAGCTCCTCCCGACAGTTTCCAAGGCAGCCTGAAGGTCCTCTCCTCCACCATCCACCCGTGCCACCAAGCTGATGTCTATGCTCCTTAAAATTTTTTTAAAAATTAATTTATTTGAGAGGCAGAGATAGATTGCTTGCTTGCTCTATCTGCTAGTTCATTCCCCAGTGTGGGGAGCAACTCGGACTAGACTGTTACTGGAATTAAGACTTATTCTATGCATCTGCTCTCCCACAATATGGTGCTGGGAGAGGAGGAAACAGCTTCTACTCAGCTGCCTCCAGTTCAACCAATAAGCAGCAGGACCTGCTCCTGATTGGAGGAGAGCAGCGTGCTCGGCATGTGGGTAGCAGAGTTGGGATTGGTGGAAGAGGACTATAAAGGAGGAGAGAGACAACATGCACCAGGGAACACCTGAGGAACATCTGAGCAGCCCCCGAGAGAGCCGGCCGGCGGTGTGCCGCTCCCCCGCGGAAGTGGGGAAAGTGGCAGGGGGAACCGCCCTTCCACAGAGGTGGAAGGGTCGGTAGCCAACCCGGGAAGAACCAGCAGCAAACCCGGGGAGGGCCGAGCAGATGAAAGAACAGCGCAGGGTCCTGTGTCGTTCCTCCGCGAAGAGGGGGAGCAACACCCCAGATGCCCTAAATGACTGGGGCTACGCTGGGGCCAGAGCTTGGAGCCACGAAGTCAATCCAGGTCTCCAATCCAAGTGGGTGTTGGCCATCACCACTGCCTCCCAGGGTGTGCACTGGCAGGAATCTGGAGTCAGGAGCCAGAAGCTGGAATAGAACCCAGGTACTCCGATGTGGGATGTGGGCATTTAACTGCTGGGCCGGGCGCCTGCTCCTGGGCCTGCTCCTGGTCCCCCAGCTCCCGAGGGTGAATCCGCCCAGCTCACTTCCCATTGCTCTCTCACATTTCAGGCTCCTCCCTCTCTGGCTTCTTGCTCCACTTGTCATGGGTTCCAGGCTCATGCTGTCTCTCCCAGACTCAGTGAGGCTGGATGACCACGTGGCTTACGGCCCCTCCCTTGTTTGTCCCTGGCCCGTCATGGGCATTACGTGACAGCCTCTGGAAAAGTGGCTGTGAGAGAGCAAAGAAGCTCTCTTAACCCTGCTCCCCATGGAGGCCCCGAGACGCTGGCCTTTCTCCGGAGGGGGCTGTCACGGAAGACAAACGCTAAAAAGTTAGGACTTCTCAGACTGGCATGGAAACTAGGCTAAAAGATGCTGATGACTCAGATCTCATGGTGTGCGAAATGGCAGCGTTCCCTCGACCTGCCGTGGCCTCCTCCTTCTCTTCCTCTCTTCTGCATGAAGAGCTCTGACCTACACATCCAGGATGCTCTGCCGGAGCCCTCAAGGCACAGTTAGGACCCCTGCTCTGTGCTCCCTGTAGGCTTGTGCCTAGCATCCGTGAGATGTCAGGCGTGGAAGGGCAGGGAGCATTCTTAACACAGTGCCCTTCCTCTCTCCGCTGCTGTAATGTTCCTGTGGGGGTCATGGGATGTGTGTGTGCGCATGTGTGTGTGTGTGTATGTGCGTGTGTGCATGTGCGTGTGTGCATGTAGCACCAGAGGTGGGGAACGTGTAAGGCCCATGAAATCATTTGGTCTGGCCCTGCCAAAGCAACTGCAGACGGGACTTGAGATTCAATCAATCTACAGCAGGCTCACTTTCAAGCTGATAAATTGTGTATGGCCCGTGAATGATGCTATAAATCCCTCAATGACCCTTAGCAGAAAAAAGGTTCCCCACCCCTGGATGTAAATTTGTGCTCCAGGCTGCAAAGCATCATGTTAAAAGTACTACCTCTGGGGCCGGCGCTGTGGCGCAGAGGGTTAAAGCCCTGGCCTGAAGCGCCGGTGTCCCATATGGGCGCCGGTTCTGGTCTCGGCTGCCCCTCTTCCAATCCAGCTCTCTGCTATGGCCTGGGAAAGCAGTAGAAGATGGCTCAAGTCCTTGGGCCCCTGCACCTGCGTGGGAGACCCGGAAGAAGCTCCTGGCTCCTGGCTTCGGATCAGCTCAGCTCCGGCATTGCAGCCATCTTGGGAGTGAACCAGTGGATGGACGACTCTCTGTCTCTACCTCTCTAACTCTGTCTTTCAAGTGAATAAAATAAATCTTAAAAAAAAAAAAAAAGTACTACCTTTTCCTTGCTTGTACTTACGTGGAAGCTGTGAGCGCTTTGAAAAGAAGGATGATTTATTTAAAAACTAAAAGGAGTGTCAACACCCAGCACAAGGCAGGCACAAAGCAGGCACTGGGCAGGCACAGGCTGGGCTGCTGCCCTTCCACTGGCCTGAGCGAGCAGGAAGGAGTTTCCTGGCTGTCCCGAGCAGCCCAGCGACCGACTTTGCTGAGCTGGGGCCCTTGGCTGGCTGCAACATCTTCCCCTCACCACTGCTGTGGTCCTGCTTGTCCCGGCCTGCTCCCAGAAGCTTCTGCTGCCACCTCTACAGACCCCTGCCATCTGTGCAGTGGACCATGTCCACGTCCCGCAGCCCCTCCCACCAACCCCTAACCAGCTTCTCCAGCTGGACCTGTCCCCACCTCCCAGCTCTATCCACTGCTGGGGGCAGCCAGGTTATCTCAGGAAGCCACGCTTTGGGGCACATGTGTGGCCTCAAGCTCCACAAACAGACATCAGATTTAGGGAGGACATTAGTGCTGTGACCTGACCAGCCAGAAGCAATGCAAAGAACACGGCGGGGCTGGTTTTGCATCCTGGCTCAGCCACTAACACAGCTGCACAGCCGTGACCAGTGGCTGAACTCTGAGTCTCAGGTTTTTCATTCGTAGATGGGGATCAAAAAATAAATAAATCAAATAAAACCAAAATCCCTATCCCATAGGTTGCTGTGAAGGTAAATCCTGAGACACAGATAAAGCCCCTGACCTCACAGCTGACACGTGGAAGACCCCCTAGTAGTAAGTGTTCATTCCCTTCCCTCTTTTCCCCCAAAGACCCCTTCCAAGTCTGAACGTCCACAAACGTGCCCTCATCAGGCTATGACTTGGGCAGGTCACCAGGCTGCTGCAAAGTTTATCTTTCCAAGAGCGACGAGGACCCCAGGGGACAGAGACAACCTGTGTGTCCCATGTTACCCCAGAAAGGATTTCTCATTCCAGTCCAAAGTCTGACACGTAGGGAGAGAGTGTCCAAGCGGACACAGGCACAGGCGGCAGTGAAAGCTGGACTCAGGAAAGCTTGGCAATGACCCCTGGGGCTCGGGGGAAAGCGGTGACCTGAGTACACGAACCTGCTAACTGCTGGGAGCGAATGGCTCTGCTGGCAGCCTCAGCGCTTGGCTGGGGTGGGGGTGAGGGGTGGGGGAGGTGTCAGTCCCCACCGCAGACTCCCACGAGAACAGAGGGAAGACCGAGGGCAGCACTTGCCCGGGGCTCCCCTCCGCAGGCGGGCGAAACTGGACAGAAAGTGCGGGGGCGCGGGGGCTGCCAGCCCCGAGAGCGGGCGTTCTCAGAGTCAGGTTCCAGGGCTGGCGGTGGCAACAGCAGCAGCAAATCCGGGTTTGCTAGAAACGCAGGTTAGCAGGCCCCACCTCCCACCAAATGAGCCAGAAACTCCGGGCTGGGACCCAGCAATCCTTATTCCGGTCCGCGTTCTGGGCGTTCTCAGGCGCACGCTGAGGGGTGACTGGCACCTGCTGACTGGATGCATGTTTGTGTTTATTACCTGAGACTCGGCTCTCATTTTGAAATCCTGTGAAATGCTTTGAACCCCCGGGGCGGGTCGTAACCTTTATAGGCAAGGAGGACTACATTCAGATCCCGGCTCTGCCTCTGGGTGGGTGGCAGGAGGGACTTGGACAAATCCATCAACCCCGATTTTCTCCCGTGGAGTCCCGCGGATGACTGATCTATTTGCAGGGTTGTGGTCAGGCTTAGGGAGAAGGCAAGGGGAGCAACCTGCAGGCTGCCTGGCACATAGTAGGTGCTCATCTCATCACCAGTTCCAAAACCATCAGGACGACGGGAGAGAGGATTTCAGGGAAAAGCATCGGTTCGCAGACGACTCGTCTTGCTTTAGGAGGGTTCCGTGTGCCGCTAAGAACACGACTCTATGCCACAAATCACTTAGCTACCCCCTAAGTTAGGAAAACGTAAAGATAACATTCCCTTCTTGGATTTGATGAGAAACAAATCCCTAATTTGCATATACCCGTGAGCCCCTCCCCTCCCCCCCCAGAACCACTCTCCCGTTCTAGTACACCTTTGATGTTTTCCCACCCTGCCCTTTTTCCCTTTCTCCTTCAGATAAATCACCTAAACACACAGGAGCACCCGGCAAACATTTGTTCAGCGTCTTATGAATGGATTGGCTCGATTCGACTTGCAAATACTCTGCTGCTGTGCAACACACAGAACCAGATTTGTGACCAGGCCGTTTGCCTCCCAAGCGGAAGTGTGGTGCCCTTGGTGATGGGTCAGTTGTCCCCCGGGCCTGTGCAGTGCAGAGCAAACCGGATTCAGAACCCACTGGCCTCGTGGTTGCAGACACGAAAGTTAGCACTGCCCTACACTAGTGCTGGCCAAAGGACACTGGCGAATTCAAGCCCTCAGTGCCTTCTTTCGCCTGCCCTGGGCCTCCCATCTTGCTCTTCTGTACACGTGCACCCCACTTCCCAGGGCCCCATCTCATCCTGCCAACGCCTGCCCCTGCCTACAGGATTGAGTTCCAGCACCGCGACGGGGCATCGAGGTCCTATACAGCCTCCCTGTGCATCCTCACTGTCCACGGCCAGGGCTGCAGCCACACCAGGCCTCGCCTGCTGGGACTCCCCGGCCACGCCAGCAGCTGGAGGACGTGCCGGCTCCCTGCAGAACCTGCTCCAGCGCCGCCCTCTGTGCGTGCAGCGAGCCCTCCGGCCCCGGGAATGTCCTAAAAAGGGCTTCCGAAGTCTTCCCTCCACCTGCGGCTCGTTCCCTTTTCTTCTTTTTTCCACCCACAAATTCCCAGTCTTCTTCAGAGTTTGATTCTAGGACTTTTAAAAGGTGATTTTTGACATAATTTCAGACTTGAAAGTTGAAGAATAGCACAAAGAATCATTTATCTTTCACCCAGATCTCCTAAATATTCATGTTTTGCCTTGACTTTCCTTCCTCCCCTCCTTCCCTTCTATCTAGATACATAAGAGTACTTCAAAAATTGGTGGGAAACTGTAATCAAAATATGTTTAGTTCGGTGGGAAAATGTTTGAAATCCATTCTGACAAGGAATATTCAAACAGTTCAATGAAAAAGGGTACTATGAAAAAACTATGCATCAATTTCAAGCTTTTTTTTGCATCAAAGTAAACTTATTGTTCAATTCCATTTTTTCCACAGACTTTTTGAAGTTCCATCATACGGTTTTCTTCTTCTCTGAACAGCCTGTGGATTATTTTCAGGCATGCTTAGCATCTGCTTCTTCAGTGTGTATTGTCCCTAAAACCAAGGACTTTCTCTTATGCAATTAGACGATTATCAAAATTTGGAAATGAACTTTAATAACAACCTAATTTACAGGTCTTATTCAGATTTCACAAACTATCTCAACAGGGTCCTTCATAGACAAAAACACCAAGTTCCAGATCATATTTAACTGTCCTGTCTCTTCAGCATCCTTTAGCCTAGTCCAGTCCCTTAGTCTTTCTTTTCGGTTTCCCGGGCCAGCTGACGCTTCTGCAGCACCTGAGCCAGTTATGCTGTCGAAAGGCCCTCCCTTGGGCTCTGCTTGAGGTCTCCTTGTGATGAGTTCATGCCGTGTGCGTTTAGCAGGAATAAGGCAGAGGTGCTGTCGTGTTGGTCCCCGGGTTCAGATCAGGAGGTGTACAACGCCAGCGTGTTCCATTACTGATGACGCCAACGTTGGTCACTTGGTTGATGCTGTTGTTGCTGTTTTTGTTGTGTCTGATGCCTCCCTGGTCCTGGCAGGCCCTTCTCAAGGTCAAGAAGGGACACAGCCTGAGTCATCCTGGCATCACACGGCACCTGAGTACTCCCGGATGCAGAGAGGTGAAGAGCGGCTACCGGGCCCCTCCCACGAGGCTGGCTCTGTGGCTGCTTCTCATTTAAGGCTCAGAGCAACCCTGTAATTTAGTGGTTGTTGTGCTCATTTTACAGGTGTGCGCGCTGAGGATGAGTCACCTGCCCAAGGGATCTTGACTGGAAAGTAGCAGATCCAGATTCAAATCCAAGTCTGTCTGCCGCTTCCCATGGCACGAATGCCCTGCAGCCGGCCGGCTCAGTCACTAACATGCGTTGCTTTGAGCGGATGCCAAACATAAGGAAACAGGGTGTGTGTGTGGGGGGTGGGTGTTTGTCCTGGTCACGTGACTCCGCCTCCCACACCAGAGAGCCTGGCTTTCATTCTTGGCTCTGACTCCCAATTCCAGCTTCCTGCTAATGCAGACCCTGGGAGGTGCTGCTGGCTCAAGTGTCTGTGTTATCGCCATCCAGGGAGAAGGCCTGAACTGTGTTCCCAACTCCTAGCCTTGGTTCTGACCCAGCGCCAGCCATCGTGGTCACTTGGAGGGTGAACTAGCAGATGGGAGCTCTCCCCCTCTGTGTGTGTGTGTGTCTCCTACTCACTGCCTGTCTCCCTGATAAGATTTTTTTTTTTTTGACAGGCAGAGTGGACAGTGAGAGAGAGAGAGTCAGAGAGAAAGGTCTTCCTTTGCCGTTGGTTCACCCTCCAATGGCCGCCGCGGCCGGCGCACCGCGCTGATCCAATGGCAGGAGCCAGGTACTTATCCTGGTCTCCCATGGGGTGCAGGGCCCAAGTACTTGGGCCATCGTCCACTGCACTCCCGGGCCACAGCAGAGAGCTGGCCTGGAAGAGGGGCAACCGGGACAGAATCCGGCGCCCCGACCAGGACTAGAACCCGGTGTGTGGGCACCGCAAGGCGGAGGATTAGCCTAGTGAGCTGCGGCGCTGGCTCCAAATAAGAATTTTAAAAAAAGAATTTGAGTTATTATTCAGATTTAAAAATTAAAAATAAAATTCTAACCCTAAAAACACCGTGCAAACTTAATACCTTCCCGTAGCAGTGAGGAAGAGGGTGGGTTTTACTCCTTTACCGTTTCAACAAATCCACACAGTGGGCCCACAACGTGGCAATGTATAGATAAGGGAGATCTAGTGGTGAACAAGCAAATCACACTCTAGTGGGACTCTGTAAACACCACAAAATCCAACCCAAGTGGTTTAGACAATAACAGGAGGGCTAGCGGAAGAGCCGCTCCAAAGCTGGGTACTTTAGCAGTGTGGCGCTGTCGCGGCAAAGGCCAGGGTTGTCTGACATTCTCGGAGCTTTCCCTTCAGAACGGCCAGATGTTTGCTTGAGTTTGAAGGCAGACATCCTCAGAGGAAACACAAGGGAGCATCCTGCCACCAGACGCTCTGCATGAACACAGAAAGTCTTGCTAGGAAACGCAGTGGCCACGCCGAGTCCAGTCCTGGAGGCTGCTGGGCCAGGCGCTCAGCTGGGTTGGAAGAGGACCGGGAGGACGTTAGTCGAGGGGCTCAGGCGGCTGGGGGAAGCCTCACTATATGAACAGGAGGGCAGTCTTTACTGAATTCACTTTTTTACTTTTAAGAGAAGACAGTTTATTTGGTAATGGTGACGTGGGCAGGCAGGTGCTAGTGAGTGAAAAGCCAAGGACTGCCAGCAGCACCTGCTCACGTGTGCACCCCAAACCCAACCCCCTTCCTGGCACGCTGGCTGGAGGTAGCCAACACAACTGCAGGCTCAGCACACCCACTCCCCATGGTGCACCTGGGCCTCGTTTCCCATCATGCACAAGATGCACGACCCCTTCTAGAGATGATCATGCGTACCTCAAGTACCAGGTGCCACGACACTTCCAAGATTTCCCCCCAAATAAAAAAGGAACGCAGAAGTGACACTCAGGCCCTGCCCCAACTCTGCGTTTGAATACTAAATTAAGCCCTGCCCCTAGCACCAGCCCCTACCCTATAAAAGAAAGACCCCGCCTTTGGTGGGAGCAGCAGCCCCGCCTTCCTCCTGAAGACAGATTGCCGGCATTCCTGTCTAAGTATGTGCTAACCCCTTCAACCAACTTTGCTTCCTGTGCTCCTATGCAGGCTTTCTCCTTGAATTCGTGGAACAAGCCCAGCTGGGGTTGAAGTCCCCATAACAACGAGAGAAAAAGACAGTCTCGGCTCCCTTCTCTTGGCAGCTGAACCGAACTATGGTAGTCAGATAGGTGGCAACGCACAAGAACTCCCTTGTAGACCTGATCTGTATGGAAACACAAGGAAGGGGCCAGCGTTGGGGCACAGTGGCTAAGCCTCTGCCTGTGACGCTGGCATCACATCTGAGCATCTGAGCACAGGTTGAGTCCCAGCTGCTCCACCTCTGATCCAGCTCCCTGATAACGTGTCTGTGAGAGCAGCAGAAGATGGCCCAAGTGCTTGGACCCCTGCCATTTGTGTGGGAGACCCAAATGGAGTTCCAGGTCTCTGGCTTTGGCCCAGCCCATTTGGGGAGCAAACCGTATATAGAAGATCTCTCTCTCTCTCTGTTTGCCTTTAAAATAAATAAATTAATCTTTTTTACAAAGCTTACAAGAAAAATGGACAAATGAGATGCACACAAAGTTCACAGAAAAGGAAACAGGACTGCCTCTAACTCACATAGAAAACATGCTTAATCAGGGGCCAGTGCTATAATACAGTGGGTTAAGCCACCACCTGTGACACTGGCCTCCCATATGAGTGCCAGTTCGAGTCTTGGCTGCTCCGCTTCTGATCCAGCTCCCTGCTAACACACTTAAGAATGCAGCAGGAGATGGCCCAAGTGCTGCAGCCCTGCCGCCCATGGGGGAGCTTTGATTAAGTTCCTGATTCCTGCCTTTGGCCTGGCCCAGCACCCGCCATTGTGGCCATTTGGGGAGTGAACCAGTGGATGGAAGATCTCTCTTTGTTACAGACAGAGAGAGGGGAGACAGAGAGAAAGGTCTTTCATCCACTGGTTCACTCCCCAAATGGCCACAAGAGCTGGAGCTGGGCCCGGAGCTTCTTCCAGGTCTCCCATGCAGGTGCAGGTGCCAGAGGACTTGGGCCATCCTCTACTGCTTTCCCAGGCCATAGCAGAGAGCTGGATTGGAAGTGGAGCAGCCAGGACTCCAACAGGTGCCCATATGGGATGCTGGCACTGCAGGCGGCAGCTTTACCCATTATGCCACAACTCCAACACCAATAAATAAATCTTAAAACACAAGGACATCTGAGTTATAAGCGTTTTAAGTATTCGTTTCCAGACAGAATGCCAGTTGAGCCTTCCAGCGTGTCAGTGGTTGCTACCTTCTCCCTGTCTCTGGGTTTAGAGCAGGAAGCAGAAGTACTTCCTTGATGCTAATGGCCTCTGAGAAACATGTGGTCAATACCCGTGGCTCAGCCAGCACGGGGGCGGGGAGGGGAACGGCTTATATGCCAGAGTGGTTTTCACGAAGCAGCGCCTGCTTCATTGACAGCAGTAGCCTTGGCCTGCTCTTCAAAAAGTCACTGCTGCCTCGGGGGAAGGGAGGGGGGTCATTCAGATGGCGGCCTCCTGCAGCTCAGAGCTCAGGGCGCTTAGTCAGAGCCTCCTGCAGCTCAGAGCGCTTAGTCAGAGCCTCTTTGGAACTGTGCCATTTGGCGCAAGGGCTCATCAGGCGTGGGTGATCACCCAGGAATGCAGGATGGATGCATGTCACTTCCAGGGGCTCCCTGAGATGCTTATCAGGGAGAATGAGGCGGAGACCATTCAACAGCTGTGTCGCATGGGTATTATGGAGAATTTTCTGTGCCTCTCCAGTTCTGAGCAGCACACTCCCAGCGCTTTCTCAAGCTCTTCTCTAGGGCTGCTTCTCCAGAATGCTCCACCATTCTCTGACACCATCTTCCCCACGGTGTCCCAGGAGAGGGCAATAGGCTGCACGGGTTCTACAGAACTCACAGGTGGGGAAATCAAAACCATTTCATTATTCCAGAAGTGGTGGCCAATTTCATAGACCCAGGCCGTGCCACCAAGCACCAGCATCTTATTTTTGAGATTGTTTTATTTGAGGAAAGTGCTTCTTACATAGAAGCACTGCAAAATACAGAGAATTTGGCAACAACTACTTGTTTTTTCTCAAAGTGAACGAATGGGTGGGGTCCAAGGAAGCAAAGCAGTAGGTGGACAAGTCAGGAGGATCTCCGAGTTATTTTCAGGAAACAGAGCAACAAAACGCAAAGGTAAAATTTCTAATCAGAGAATTCTTTTTACAACTTAACTGTAGCTTGCCTTGTGGAGGGCCACCCCTAGGTAGGACCTGTACCTGCAGACCAGTTACTCCACCATGAGAGACACTGCAGAACATAGTTTTTGACTCAGCTGTCTACCTGCAAAGCTCAGGGAGCAGAATGAAGCAAATACGCACAAAAACAAACACAGAAAACCCAACAACAAAGTGCCTCAAATGAGGACAAAGGTTTATCAAAACGTGCCTGAACTGGAAAGGCTAGGTCATAAACCATTAAATACAACTGTGTATGCAAGACCCAGTTGTGTTAATATCTAGGATAAACAGATCATTTTAACCTCCATGGCTAACCCCACTGCTCTGTTTATGTAAACAGACAGTGCTAGCACTGGTTATTAACCACTATCAGTATACTGCTTTGTCCTCTAAGAATACTGCATCTAGGCAGGGACGAGAAACTTATCACACACTGCACACACTACACACCCTGCCTGACACTCACACACCAAGGCTATCAGCCCTTGGAGTCAGCTTCCAACTCTGCTTTGATGTGATGCCACTCTTAGATATATGGTTCTTTCACAACTTCCCTGTCATGCTAAACACAGTGGATATCACAACACATTCGCACCTGGTCTGGTTGCTTAGTGTTACTACTCGTGTGCAATTCAACAAGAGACCAAAACCACAGAACAAGTGCACATGGAACCACCCGCGTCTTAGGGTGGAGCTCTGCAGCAGCTCTCAAGTCTACGCCTTGGCCTGGGATGGTGCTCATCACGGGAGTTTCAATCTCTAGAAATCTTAGCTCATCCATGAAATTTCTTACATGTGTTGTAAAAAAAACATTCCAAACTCAGAGACTGCAAAAGTAAAAAGGACTTTATCTGGGGGCTTAGGAATTGCAGTTCAGGAGACACAGGTTCAGATCACTCTGCTCTGGTATTCTGAGGGAGGCAGGAAAAGTGAGAGCTTATGTGGGCCGCTGAATGTTGAGAAGGGAGAGGAGCTTGTGATTGATAGGTGTGTACACAGAATAGAAACGCCCGCAACCCAGGGGTCTCAAATCTCTGGGCACAATGGGATTGATCACCTGTGTCGTTCCAGACATCTGTGGTCAAAGGCTGGAGGTGACCATATTCCAGGCAGCGGCTGGGATCATGCAGGATTCCCGCTTCCACAATAGACCCGGTTCCATCTGTGGAAGCCTTTTCCATGTGGCCTTCTCTGTAATTTGCTTTTGGTTTTCACGCTGTCATGATTTGAGAGGAGATGAAAATGTTCTGCCTCGCTGAGTCGTTTAGGATCAAGTCAAAGTATCTCTGAAAACATCTTGTTCCCTCGGCCTGGCAGTCTCCTTGGCGATGCAAACAGGGGGACAGCAGGGTGATGCTTGCTTTCCCAAGAGCCCCTCAAACTCCATTTGTGTCTCCCTGATGCAATGTAACTAATACAAATAAATCCTTCCTCTGGTGTATAATTCCTGGAGTTGGCCTTGGCTTGCAACATGATTCCCTTTCCTCAAAGGCCAGAGCGGGGGTGGGCATTATGACCCAGAGGTTAATGTACCACTTGGGACCAGTGCCTCCTGTACTAGAGTGCCTGGTTCAAGTCCTGGCTCTGCTTTTATCCAGCTTCCTGTTACTGCACACCCTGGGATGTGCAGTGATGTGATGGCTCAAGTACTTGGTTCCCTGCCACCCTGGAGGAGACCCATATTGAGTTCCGAGCCCCTGGTTTCTGCCCGGCACAGTCCTGGCTGTTGCAGACATTTGGGGTGTGAATCAGTGATGGGAGTTCTCTTTGTCTCTCTTCCTGCCACTCTGCATTTCAAATAAATAAAACTTTTAAAAGGTCATAGAACATGAGATTTGTTTTTCCCCAGAATCTTTTTTTAAAAAGATTTATTTATTTGAAAGAGTTACACAGAGAGAGAAGGAGAGACAGAGAGAGAGAGAGAGAGAGAGAGAGAGAGAGGTCTTCCATCCGCTGGTTCACTCCCCAATTGGCTGCAATGGCCGGAGCTGTGCCAATCTGAAGCCAGGAGCCTCTTCTGGGTCTCCCATGGGGGTGCAAGGGCCCAAGGACTTGGGCCACCTTCTACTGCTTTCCCAGGCCATAGAAGAGAGCTGGATTGGAAATGGAGCAGCCAGGACTCGAACTAGCACCCACATGGGATGCCGGCATTGCAGGCGGTGGCTTTACCCACTATACCACAGTGCCAGCCCTAGCCCCCAGAAATTTTCTTGGCAGGAATCCTACCTGTCTTTGTGGGGAGCAACTGGGAGCAACTCGGACTAGACTAAGTTACTGGAATTAAGACTTATTCTATGCATCTGCTCTCCCACAATATGGCGCTGAGAAGGGAGTAAGCTTCTACACAGCTGCCTCCAGTTCAACCAATAAACTGTAGGACCTGCTCCTGATTGGAGGAGAGCAGCATACTCGGCGTGTGGGTAGCAGAGTTGGGATTGGTGAAAGAGGACTATAAAGGAGGAGAGAGACAACATGCACCAGGAACATCTAAGGGGAACATCTGAAGGAACACCTGTGCAGCCCCCGAGAGAGCCGGCCAGCGGTGTGCCGCTCCCCCGCGGAAGTGGGGAAAGTGGCTAGGGGGAACCGCCCTTCCACGGAGGAGGAAGGGATGGTAGCCAACCCGGGAAGAACCAGCAGCAAACCCGGGAAGGGCCGAGCAGACCAAAGAACAGCGCAGGGTCCTGTGTCGTTCCTCCACGAAGAGGGGGAGCGACAGTCTTCTTTAAGTGATATCAGTCAGGTGGTCCCTAGGGCGCAGGTGCCCATCCTCTTGGATTAAACAAATGAGCAAGACGTCCACAGAGAACTTGCATCACTGCAAGTCTTCCCCGGGAGCTCCAGTGGGTAGACTTCCTGGCTGCAGACCCTGCAGTACCGATGTGGGTGCAGGTCCTGCTCCTTGGCACAGACGCCGTTGTCGGTGGCATGGCTGGTGGCAGCAGCACAACCTGGGACAGCTGCTTCTCACTGAGCTTTTGTGCTTGCACTCCTGGCTGGGTGTCTGCTCACTGCCACCCACTGTCACCGCAGCCCCTCGCACCGTTGCCCCCTTCCCCACCCTGCAAGTCCAGAACTATTTCCTTTAACAACCGGATGAGAGCAGCCATGCGACAGGCTAGACAGAAGTCTGACCTTCTTAGTGATCATTCCCAGTGTGGGCACGAGGCCACAGCACAGTCCTCCCAGCTTCTGCCCCACAGCCATTGGGCCACCTCCAGTGTTAGCTGCCAGGTTGAGCTCCATGCCAAGTATCTCTGGATCACTTTTGTTCTATCACTTGATAAATATATTTACAAGTACAAGGACACTGCCAAAGTCAGAGGAAAATGGAATTAATGGGGCGGGTGCTGTGGCTCAGCAGGTTAACACCCTGGCCTGAAGTACTGGCATCCCATATGGGCACCGTTTCTAGTCCCGGCTGCTCCTCTTCCGATCCAGCTCTCTGCTATGGCCTGGGAAAGCAGTAGAAGATGGCCCAATTGCTTGGGCCCCTGTATCCACGTGGGAGACCCAGAAGAAGCTCCTGGCTTCTGGCTTTGGATCAGCTCAACTCTGGCTGATGCGGCCATCTGGGGAGTGAACCAGCAGATAGAAGACCTCTGTGTGTGTGTGTGTGTGTGTGTGTAACTCTGACTTTCAAATAAATAAATAAATCTTTTTTAAAAATGAAATTAAAATATAAGTTTGGGGGAGAGTGCTTGGCCCAGCATCCTATATAGGAGCAGTTGTATTTGAGTCCTGGCTCTGCTCTCAGTCTCAGCTTCCTGCTGATGTGTGCTTGGGAGACAGCAGTGCAGGCACAAGGAGCCGGGCTCCTGCCACCCACCTAGGAGACCTAGGCTGAGTTCCCAGCTTTGAGCTGAGCCAGCCCCAAGCATTGCAGGCATTTGGGGAGTAAACCAGTCAGTGGGAGGTCTCTGTCTCTCTCAAATAAATAAATAACTTATAAATATATGTTTATCTTGGTGCATAAACATTTTGAAATCCATGAAGAGTTTTTTCTTAATGTGTATTTCCATGAACATTTTGAAAACTCCTGTATAGATGGATTCCAAAATGTTCTGTTTGCACCAAAATAAACTTATCCTTTAATTCTATGTTCTATGAACATTTTGAAGTATCTGCTATATATGTCATACTTTAATTATTTTTTTCTTGCAGCATCCTCCCCAAAGTGGTAATTCAGGGTAAAGGGCTATGATCCATGCTATGAGTTGACATGGTGATTTGAGATGCATTTAGCCGTGGGTTCAGAAATATCCTGGCTCCCTTGTTCACAGAGGATTGTTGCTGGGCAGCTGGGAGGCAGCACGGTACGGCAGGAAGAGAGTGGGCCCTGGAGTAGGGACAGCTGGGCAAAGGCCTGGGCAGTGTCACTGTGCTGGGAGCTGGAGACTCGATTGGTTTCCCCAACCATCAAGTGGCTCAGCGGGCATTGGTTGCCTCCATCTTGGCCTGAGGCCCCTCGGCCTGGCCCACGGTCTTTGGGGTGGGGTGGCGGTGGGGGTATGAGGCCAGCTGGGCAACAGGAAGTGAACAATTACCTATCACAGTGTTCTGGGAGGCACCGCTTCTGCACTGTGGGGAGGTGTGCAGACTGCCACCTGCTGGCGTGAGGAGTTACGCGTCCACATAATTTGGAGATGAAAGTGCTCCAGCCTGCGCCTGGAGTGAAGTTGCAGGAGAAGGAGGGGAAGGTGCTCTGAGCCCAGGCTGGCCCCAGGAAATGGGAGCTTTAAGGAGACGTCCTCCTTCTGGGCATGAAGCTCTGGGAGAGGAAGCTGCTGTGAAGGAAGGCGGGTGCTGGCGGTGGGGTCTTCGTGGGGCAGGAGGTCTTTGTCAGCGATGGATGAAAATGATCAGGCTGAGAGCAATCCTCCCTGCAGGTCCTCCCACATGGACAGGGCGCCCCCAGGGGCCGGACGCATGCTTGGCAGGCGCCGTGCCTGCCCTGGTCATCTCACAGGGGAAGGCCTGTGATGAGACTCACTCTTCTCAGACTGATGTAATTCCTTTTATTCAACTGAGGACAAAGTTGCCTCTGAATACATCAGAAATCATCTGAAACACAGTATGCTGCCTCCAAACCCTGCTGCCATTTTTACTTCAATACTATCCAGCCTGTGTATGCACACTTTTATGGAGCTATAATAACACGCGCTATCCTGAAGTTTGTTATGTTTTATCCACAATAAATATTTCTCTATATTGCTACTTAATCATAATTGTCCTTATAAACTGTATAAGAGGCAAATGTATGGCTGGATACAAATCTGCCTAATAATTCCCTTAAGCCTATGACTTCTTTCTCTTTTTTTTTTCTTGCTGTGATAGATACTGCTGATGGTAACTGCTTTTTGCAGATTTTTATTGCATTACTTCCCAGTAATCATAAATGCGGCTGTTCCTGTGTGTTGTCATAACTGCTTCCCCAAAGAGTGATTACTGATTTACAATGCTGCCAATACTACATCAGAGAATCAGTTCTGCTGCAACATTGGGCATATTGAATAACACTGCATTAATATATTCCTGAGAATTAATATTTTTAATGGGGCCCCAAATTTGTTCTAATCTGCCAATAGGCAGGTCCTTTTTTGCTTATGTAGTAATTATAACTTCTCATGTGTGAAGTGTCTGTTCATATTGTGGTTGAAAAACTGAATGAGTCCCTTGTTTGATGTCTTTCCTTTAAAAGAGAGAGAGAGAGAAGCAATAAAAGATTGCGTTGTTACAGCTGAGACGGTCAGAATGGCACTTTCTGTGATACCCTTTGGACTAATACCTCCTTCTGGAATCTTCCCAAGAAAGTTCGGCTATCTGGAGGGCAAGTGTCCTCTGCTGCCCAGAGCTACAAACCGAGCAGGGCGAGTCTACAAGCCCCTTGGTGTGCTCGGCCCAGCAGTCGGGAGGACGTGACTTCCCAGAGTTCAGGAAAATAACTTGGGCACCATCCTGGGTCGCGATAATGCAAATGAAAATCAGCTGATGGAGAGTTAACTTGTCTCCTAGTGACCAAAGAATACGAGTCCTTGAGAGTCTCAGTTAAGAAGGACTCTCTGCTGCCCTAGTGGCACAGTGGGCTAAGCCGCCACCCGTAATGCCAGTCTCCCACGTCAGAGCGCCAGTGTGAATCCCAGCTCTGCAGCTTCCAATCCAGCTCCCTGTAACGTACCTGGGAAAGCAGATGGTGATGATCTGAGTGCTTGGGCCCCACCACCCATTTGGGAGACCAGAATGAGAGTTTCTGGCTCCTGGCTTCAGCCTCTCTGGCTGTTGTGGCCATTTGGGGAATGAAACATCAGGTAGAAGCGCGGGCTCTCTCGCTCTCTCTCGCTCTCTCACTCTCTCTTGCCTCTTGCTCTCTATTTGTCACTCTGCCTTTTAAGTAAATAAATAAATCTTCAAAGATCTTCCATCCATTGGTTCACTCCCCAAATGGCTGCAAAAGCCAGGAGCCAGGAGCCAGGAGCTTCTTCCAGGTCTCCCACGTGGTACAGAGGCCCAAGGACGTGGGCCATCTTCTGCTGCTACAGCGCCAGTCCCAGTGCCCCCAGCTCCAGATGCCCCTGCATCTGCCACCTGCCCTGGAAGTAGAGGAACCACTCAGTAGCCAAGAGGCACCCTGTGGCTCTCTCCCCCCAGGGTCTTCTCCTGCCGGCGGCTCTGCCCTCTCCCAGCCAGGCTGATCACTAGAGTGCAGCTCTGGGAAGCCTTCTGGTGCTGGGTATCCATTTCTTTTCCTATACTCCCCCCCCCACCCCCAGTGCACCACAGCCTGCAGTGTCCCGGGCAGTGGCCGAAATATTCTGCCTCATGCACAGTCCTTCTCCTGAGAGAAGATCGCGGGTGTCAGAAGCCAGGTCTGGGGGTGGGTGGGAGAGCCTGGCTCTCCCTAGCAACACCTCACTGCTATTTTCTGGGATGACGAGATGAAGAAAGGACCTGACCTTCGATTAACACATACCATGTAAAAGGCACGGCTTCATTTAATTTGTTTTTCTTCCTCTCTTCCTTTCTCTCTTAGGTTTGTTTGTTTATTTGAAAGAGTTACAGAGAGGGAGGGGGAGGGGGGAGGAAGAGAATCTTCCAGCTACTGGCTCACCCGCCAGATGGCCACATTGGCCGGGCTGGGCCAGACCTAAGCTAGGAGAGCCAGGAGCTTCTTCCAGGTCTCCTGCAAGGGTAGCAAGGGCCCACATACTTGGACTATCTTCCACTGCTTTTCGCAGGCCATTAGCAGAGAGCTGTATCAGAAGTGGAGCCGATGGGACTTGAAGCTTCGCCCATATTGGATGCTGGCATCATAGGCAGAGGCGTTACCTGCTACGCCAAAACACAGGCTCCTATTGAATTTCTGAAAACCAGCCAGGAAGTAACAGGTCAGGAAGAAGAGACTCAGAGGCGCATGACCCGATCAGCTCCCCCAGCTATGAGGAGGTCTCCCATGCACTCTGCAATGGCCAACCAGAGTCGCTTTTCCAAACTACCTATGGATGCTTCCCCTCAAGAACCACCACACCCTGCAGGTGCTCTCTGTAGGATGTGGGGTGCACCCCCACAGAGTATCAGCAAACTGATGAGGAGAGGAGGAGGCTGATGTCCAGAGAGGACCTGGGGCGGCGCCTGGGAAAATGAGCAACTGGGAAAACCCCCAGGGAAGGAAAGTAGAAGAATTCCAAGGGTTGGGCCAAGGGCAGCAGAGAGAGAGAGTGGGTAGGAGGGTGCAAGGGGCTGGGCCCAGGGCAGGCTGCCTCATCCCCAGGGAAGAGGGAAGTGGGGGGGGGGGTGGCTACAGGGTTTGCAGAAGGTGGGGGGGGCACTTGTGGGAGAAACTGTCTACCACACTCAGAACCAACAGGCGCAGCTGGGGGAGGGGGAGCGCTTGGTCAGGCGCTCTGAGACCTTGTCCTGGCCGGTGGCCTCAGACGAGTCACACGGGCTCCCCATGACTTGCTTTCTTTCTCTCTGAAACAGGCATAAAAATAACCTTCTCTGATTGAATCAGCTCATGTGGAAGTGGTTTACGAGCTCTGCAACCGTGCACGGGTTACACAGAAGGAGTGTTAGCTAAGCGATGAGTCCCTCGCTCATTATCATTCAGAATCTCAGCCACTCAGCCTGCTGTGTCTGATTAACGGGGCAGCATTGGAGGCCCAGGGAGATTCTGCAGATTAGGGCTGGCACAGAGCAAGCCCTCGGCGATGGTCCCCTCCCCACCCCAAGCCTTTCCGCCCTGATGTTTCATACTCTCAATACTTTCAACTACACACACTGAGAACACCTCCCATGCATCAGCCTGCCCTTTGAAAAACCCAGCTCTCATGCCTTTTTTTTTTAAAGGCAGAGAGACAGAGAGAGATCTTCCATCTGCTGGTTGACTCCCTTAAATGGCTGCAGCAGCTGGAACTGAGCCAGGCCGAAGCCAGGAGCCTGAAACTCAAGTCAGTGCTCTCGTGCGGGTGGCAGGGACCCGGGTGATGGCAGGCCGTCACCTGCTGCCTCTCAGGGCGCGCATTAACAGGAAGCTGGATTGGAAGTGGAGTCGGGACTGAGTCTGGCACTCTGGTACAGGAAGTGCCCTATCAGATCCCAAGGGGCTTTCTCCGAAACGAGTTTTTGGTGAAAAGTTCACTCCTACAAGAATCTATGTAATATGTAAGTACAGTGGGAGAGATAATAATAAAACAAACTGCACACTGAAATTCATGAAAAATATCACCCGTGCTGGCCAAGCTCCTAGTGGTGCTTCCCCTTCGCTCTCCTAGCCTCAAATTTGTATTCATATTTCTCTAACTTTTAAAAAAAGATTTATTTATTTATTCATTTGGAGGGTAGAGTGTTAGAGAGGCAGGGCGTGAGATCTTCCCTCTGTTGGTTCACTCCCCAAATGACTGCAACAACCAGGGCGGGCCAGGATGAATCTAAGAACCAGGATCTCTAACTGGGTCTCCTGGGAGGATGGCAGGGACCCAAGCACTTGGGCATCACCAGCTGCATTCCCAGGAGCATTAGTGGGACGCTGGACTGAGCGTGGAGTAGCCAGGACTGAAGTCAGAACTCCCCTGTGGGCTGCCAGTGCCTTTCCATGCGCTGCTTAACCCGCTGCACCACAAGGCCTGCGCCTTCTCTACCTTTTTAAATAATGCTTTCCCGCATGTACATTATCCCTAAGCAATACATGTGTTCTCCCCGACTCCGAAGCTTTATACAGGGCCTCGTGCTGTCAGCATCCTTGTAGCACTTGTTCTTTGTCCCTGTGTTGATGGGAGCTGCAGCCATAGCTCATTCACTTTTATGCCTGTATGAGTGGACTGCAAAAATATTCATGGAAACTGCAATGAAAATTTATTGTGGTGCAAAAAATGGTGAAATCCATGCATTGCTTTCACAGCATGTATTTCCTATGAACTTTGTGAAGAGCCCTCTTAGGGTGCTCCCTTGTGGGAATGGACCACAATTGACTTTCTCCATCCCATGGTGAACGGACATTTCCAGCTTACAATGATCATAAACAATGCAACATGTGTAGGGGCTGGGTCATGGGGCACACAGGCCTTTATTTACCAGCTAAGGCCAGACTGTTTCAAGTAGTTGCTCCAATTGATACTCTCACCAACATACAAAAATTCTCCTTGGGGGCCGGTGCCGTCGCACAGCAGGTAAAGCTGCCACTTGTAATGCTAGCATCCCATATGGGTACTGATTCGAGTCCTGGCTGCTCTGTTTCCAATCCAGCTCCCTGCTAATGTGCCTGGGAAAGCAGCAGAAGATGGCCCAAGTGCTTGGGCCCCTGCATCTGCATGGGAGACCTGGAGGAAGCTCCTGGCTCCCAGCTTTGGCCTGGCCCAGCCCCAACCATCATGGCCATTTGGGGAGTGAACCAGCAGGTAGATCTCTCTCTCTTTCCCTCTCCCTCCCTCCCTCCCTCCCTCTAAATCTGCCTTTCAGATGAATAAACTCTTTTTTTAAAAAAGATTTATTTATTTATTTGAAAGTCAGAGTTACACAAAGAGAGAAGGAGAGGCAGAGAGGGAGAGAGAGAGAGAGGTTTTCCATCTGTTGGTTCACTCCCCAATAGGCCACAACAGCCAGAACTGCGCCGATCCGAAGCCAGGAGCTTCTTCCGGGTCTCCCATGGGGGTGCAGGGGTCTAAGGACTTGGGCCATCTTCTACTGCTTTCCCAGGCTACAGCAGAGAGCTGGATGGGAAGTGGAGCAGCCAGGATGAAAACCGGCGCCTGTATGGAATGCCGGCACTGCAGGTGGTGGCCTTACCCGCTATGTCATAGTGCTGGTCCCAGATGAATAAACTCTTTAAAAAAATTCTCCTTGAGATGGGTGTTGTAGTACAGTGGTTTAAGTCACAGCTTGGGTCGCCCACATCCCCTGTTAGAGTGCCTGGTTTGAGTCCTGGCTACCCCACACTTCTCTGATCCAGCTTCCTGCTAATGTAGCTGGGAGATAATGGATGTTGGCCCAACTGCTTGGGTCCTTGACACCCACATGGGAGACTTGGATGGAGTTCCTGGCTCCTGGCAATTGTGGGCATTTTGGGAATGAACCAGAGAATGGAAAAATCTATTGGTTGCACTCACTCGCTCTCTCTTACATCAAATATAAATAAATAAAAAGAAAATTCTCCTAGCTCCACATCCTTGTCACTTCTTGGTATTGTCTGATTGTGTCTGAAACTCCTACCAGTGTAGGGGTCTCATTTTGACCTTGGCTTGCACTGGCCTCACTTCTGAGGAGCTGAGCATCTTTCCACATGGTTGTGGTCCTCTTGTATTTCTTCCTCCCTGCAACGCCGGCTCACACCATATCTCCACTGTGAAGGTTATGCTGTCCCCCCTCGTCCCAGTGACGTGCAGCTCTTCACAGACCCGGGACACCATGTCGTGGCCAGCTGTGTGTGCCACAGTCATCCTCTTCCGGGCTCTGGCTTGTCCTGTCATGCTCCGTGTCATGCTTTTGCTGCATACAAGATCTTAATTGTAGTGCAGCCCACTTCAATTTTTCCCTTTTCCTTCTGGAGTCTCAAGAAATGACCTCCCCCACCTCAGCCTGAGGTCCTATGCACAATGTCCTGGATGTCCTCGTAAAGGTTAAGAAACCCCAGTGTCTTTCTTCACACTGCTCTACTCGCTGAGCTTCTCCCTCTCCCCACTAAGTGGTTCTAGAAACCGGAGACTATTTCTCTTCTGCCCAGTCCAAGACTCTGTGAAGTGCATCCCCGGATCCTCAGCGGCGTGAGCCCCTAGGGGGCGCCTTTGCACCAGACCTGGTGCTTGCGGCCGTGGCTGCTTCCCGGGCTCTGTGCCCAGCTCCTGCCTAGGGCACCTTCTGCTCCCTGTGGGGGTGCCGGGGCAGCACCTCTGCAGTGGGGCCCCAAACTCACGTGGGAGGGGGCCCCCTCTTCTGCTCCTGCTCTTCTGGTCCTTCTTGGAAATGTCTGCTTACTGGAAACGTCTTCATTATTTCTCATCTTTTTTGGGGACACCCCTTAGCAACATTCTTTTTAAAATTTTATTTATTTATCTGAAAGGCAGAGTTTACAGAGGGAGGAAGGAGAGAGATGAGAGAGATCTTCTGTCTGCTGGCTCACTTTCCAAATGGCCACAACAGCTGTGGCTGAGCCAATCTGAAGCCAGCAGCCAGGAGCTTCTTCTGGGTCTCTCATGTGGGTGCAGGGGCCTAAGCAATTGATCCATCCTCCACTGCTTTTCCTGGTGCGTTAGCAGGGAGCTGGATCAGAAGCGGAGCAGCTGGGACTTGAATTAGTGCATATATAGGATGCTGGTGTCACAGGTGCCGGGCGGCGTCACCCCATTCATCGCAACACTGGACCCGTGACATTCTTTTAAGGGCTCAGATACTTCTAAGGTGACACCTACCCCAAACCACGTTGGCATGCAGTGACATAACCACAGGCTCCCCAGGGATCAGAGGAGCAGGTATTCAGCTTAGTAGACAAGACGCCCTGTCCCCCATCTAAATGCCTGGGTTCTATTCCAGCTCCTACAGGTCCTGGATTGTGTTCCCAGATCCAGCCCGGCCTGGTCATGACCTCTGAGTGAACCAGCAGATGGGAGCTCTGTGGGTGTGTCTGTCTCTATCTCTTTGCCTCTCAAATAAATAAAAATTAAAACAAAACACCAACACAAAGCCGAACATTAAGGAACCACAGAAGGTCTAAGAGGGGAGGGCATCACACCGGCGGCCTGTCTGAATATTGGATGTTGCCTCACCTTCTTCAGCTCTACCAACTACCAGCTGGCTGAGTCGTTTTTCCCTACTTTGGCTCTCGTATCTGTAATGCTGGGCCATTCATCACTGTCCTACGGCCTCTGCAAGGCTGAAATGGACAGCACAGGTAAAGATCACAAAGCCTGGAACGTTACAGGGACTCACAAATATTAGTTTCTGTTTGTCTTACCCTGAGTCCCCCAGGAAACAGAGCATGAGGCCAAACTCGGGCCGTGATGCTTTTCTGGCTGGCTTCATCCAGGCAAGCAAGAGTTGAGGAAAAAGAGAAGAGAGGTGGGGAGCGGGGGGGCTGGGAGAGGCAAACCTGCCTGGATGGGGCTCCTCAGCTGGCCATAGCAGCTTCCAGGCCCTTACAGGACTTCTCCAGGGAGCCTGGGGCGTGCGTGACCTGCCCGTGCCTTCCCATGGCCCCTGACTCAATAGTCAAATCCTTCCTGGAAGTACTGAGCCCTCTGCCTTGTGAGCTATTACCGAGACACCTGTGGGGGCTCCTGGGGGAAGCCCAGGCCTCTCTGGGCATGGCTGGCTCAGGACGGGACACTGAGCTGATGTCTATGATGGAGCCACACCATACCTCGGGCCTCTCCATGGGGGAGGCGCAGGCAACCAGTGGTGTTAGCTAGGGCCCTGGCCTCAGGGACAGCCCCAGCTGCTGTTGGGAGCGCTCTGGTCTGGAAGCAGGGCGAGGCTGCGCCCTGGCCTGGGATGGGGAAGGCAGGTGGGCTGAGCTAGGCTGGTGATAAATGAACTGGATCTGAGACGCCTCCCCCTGCCTCCTGTTCAGGTGAGCTCTGCTTCCCAGCACGTGTAGCCCCGGGCACAATCATGTTGGCTCGATAAAGGGGCAGAGCTGAAGGAAGCGTTCAGGCACTGTACAACTCCTGAATCTCATGAGCACAGGTGCAACTAGATTTTGTACTTTGCTGGGTGCTATGGAGAGTTATTAGGTTAGCCCAGGGGTCAGCAAAAAAAAAAAAAAAAAAAAAAGAAAAGAAAAAAGAAAAAACTTCTAGAAAGGGCCAGATGGCACAGTAGACTTTGCAGACCATAAACACCTTGGTCACAAGTTCCTTGTTTGTTTATACACCTTTCAAAATGAAAAAAAAAAAAAACACCCTAATCTTGCAGGCTACACCAGCACAGGCTGGGAGGGCTATGGGTCAGACTCCGCTGCTCTAACAAGCTAAGGGCTTCACACACTAAAGGGTCGTTTTTGCTCAATGCCATTGTCCGGCACAGGCCAGCGGCTCCCTCTATGGGGTGACTCAGGTATCCAGGCCACCGTCTGCGCCATCCTGGTTACTATGAAAGAGGAGGAGGGAACTAAAGCTTGCACGAGGTCTTTGAAGGATCACAGTACTTCTGCCTGTTAGAATCCAAATGGCTTCAAGCCAACAGCGAAGGAGTCGGGGAGAGGTTGTTTTCCTATTTTTCTAGGAGGAGGAAAAGGCATAGCAAGACGGTGTTGTCACTTCTGCAGAGTGCGCACAAGTTGACACGGTCCTGCTCTCACAGGCCTCTAGGATCTAGCTGGAGGTGGGGGACACAAATGTAAAGTTGTATAAACACACACTTGCAAATGCAGTGTCAACGGTACCCCAAAATAGCAATAACTAAAAAACAGCCAACAGCTGACTGAGAGGTCACACACAGAGAGACCGGGCCAGGCCGCAGGGGCTGGACCACTCTTCACAGAGAGGGTTCAGGCGGAGGCAGTGGGGTGAGAGCTGTTTGCAGGTGAAGGAGACAGAATGAACGGCTGGTCACACTGGAGAAGGCACGGAGGTACAGAGTCGGCCTTGGGTCGACTACTACAGGCCCTGAGCAGGCTGGATGACGGCCAGGCAGGCGAGAAGCCTGCAGCTATTGGGTCTGGGGCAGTTCCTGCGGAGGGAGCGGGGTGCAGTGGGACCCCGAGGAGGGCTCGACACAACAGTTCGGTGATGACTTCCTAGCAACTCACCCCCATGAGAGGTCTTTTGGTGCTGTAGCAACCGGAATGGCTCTATCAGACGTACTGTGGATGAAGATGGAAAGACTGGTTGGAATCAAATTGTGATGGTCTTTGAACACAAGGGGATTTGGGATCTCCATTATTTATCAACATCATTGATTTTCAGAGACAAAGTTCAGTGGCAACACCCACCAGTAAACACCCAATACTAAATAAATGCTTACATAGAAAAAATAGTGTATCCACACAATGGAATAGCCTGTGATCATTAAAATCACGCCTCTGTAGACTTTTCATGACATGGAATGCTAAGAGAAATAAATAGAAAACTATACAGAAAATTATGCAGAGTATAATATACCAACTTAGTAATGAAAAAAATTTTAAAATGTCAGGAGCAGAAGGACAAACATCAAGCAAGTGGTTATTTGGGGGTCAGCATTGTGGTGCAGCGGGTTAAGCCGCTATCTGTAGTGTTGGCATCCCATATGGGCACCGATTCAAGTCCAGGCTGCTCCTGCTTCCAATCCAGCTCCCTGCTTATGAGCCTGGGAAAAGCAACAGAAAAATGGCCCAAGTGTTTGGGCCTCTACACCCACATGGGAGACCTGGAAGAAGCTCCTGGCTTCGGCCTGGCCCAGCCCCAGCCTTTGTGGTCATTTGGGGAGTGAACCAGCAGATGGAAGACCTCTTTCTCTGTCCCTTCCTCCCTCTCTCTGTAACTCTGACTTGCAAATAAATAAAATAAAATAAATCGTTTTTAAAAAGTGCTTATTTTTTGAAAGACTAATTTTAACTGACAAAAAGTATGTGTTCATCAAGTACAACATGTTGTTTTGAAATTTACATAATGAGTTGTTACCTCTGGATGGTAGTACTATCATTAGCTATCATTAAATTTTTTTATGCTTTGATGCTTTTTATAATGAATATAAAAGGCTATAGAAAGTTCATGTAAAATGTGTGTTACGAAAAATCTGTATGAATTTCCAAATGTTTACACAAAAATAAGCTTATAATTCAGAAAGTTTGCACAAACTTTTTTGAAGGGCCCTGGTATTACTTCTGCAATGGATAAAATATAATAAATGTTAGTTCTCAAAAGCCAGGCTTAAGCTTGGTTCAGTGGCTGCTGTTGCTACCATTTCATGCTTTCTCTGCAGGTGCACTCCAGTCTCATTTTTGTAGGACCAAGAACTGGGTGCCCATGTGATTCAGTTCATGGTGGCTGAGCACCAGCTCTCGGGAATGTCAGACTGCACCTGCCACGGAGCAAATGCACAGAAAGCCCCCCTCTCGGGTCTGCATTCCTGGATGCAGGTCTGCGAGTGCACCTGGGATTCTAGCAATTCCCGGAACACAGGTCCGTGCCACAGGAGCACCAACCCCAGGGGTGCGAGCAGGCCCAGAGCTGACTGCAGAGCTGTGGACACTGCGGATTCCACCTTGCATTTTGCTGGATGGGAAACCTGGGGCCCACAAAGAAGAAGGCACTTGCCCCGGGCCTCACAGTGAGTTGGTGCGAGTGGGGACTGAGCCCATGTCTCCCCGGGTCCTGTGCTATGTCATTGCCAGCCACAGGCCTCTCAACAGCTGGCTTTCCAGGGTTCTGGTCAAATTCACTCTTTTTTGTGAGGTGGTAGAGTTATAGACAGTGAGAGACAGAGAGAAAGGTCTTCCTTCCATTGGTTCACCCCCTAAATGGCCACTACGGCCGGCACGCTGCGCTGATCTGAAGCCAGGAGCCAGGTGCTTCTCCTGGTCTCCCATGCAGGTGCAGGGCCCAAGCACTTGGGCCATCCTCCACTGCCTTCCCGGGCCACAGCAGAGAGCTGGACTGGAAGAGGGGCAATCAGGACAGAATCCGGTGCTACAACCGGGACCAGAACCTGGGGTGCCAGCGCCGCAGGTGGAGGATTAGCCTAGTGAGCCGCGGCACCGGTCTAAATTCATTCTTTACTCTTCAGCATCTGCAAAGTCAAGTGTAGTCTGGGTTCAAGTTCGCAGATCCATTTCTATTTCTTGTCTGTTCTGTGGCTCCCTGGGTCTCTTTTTTTTAATTTATTTATTTTTTAATTTTTTTTTGACAGGCAGAGTGGACAGTGAGAGAGAGAGAGACAGAGAGAAAGGTCTTCCTTTGCCGTTGGTTCACCCTCCAATGGCCGCCATGGCCGGCGCGCTGCGGCCAGCGCACCGCACTGATCCGATGGCAGGAGCCAGGTACTTATCCTGGTCTCCCGTGGGGTGCAGGGCCCAAGCACTTGGGCCATCCTCCACTGCACTCCCTGGCCACAGCAGAGAGCTGGCCTGAAAGAGGGGCAACTGGGACAGAATCCGGCGCCCTGACTGGGACTAGAACCCGGTGTGCTGGTGCCACAAGGCGGAGGATTAGCCTAGTGAGCCATGGCGCCGGCCCTCCCTGGGTCTCTTAAACTAAATTCTGTTCTCACTTAAATCCAATTTGGTATCCAAATGGTGAAAATAATCTCTGAAAACAGTCTGGTGGATCCTCAAAAAGTTAGATGCGTAGTCACTGTATGATCCAGCAATTCCACTCCTAGGCACCTGCCCAGGACAATTCCAGACCTATGTCCACACAAAAATGCAAACTCAAACATTCAGCTGCCTAATCCACGGTAGCCAGGAAGTAGAGACAAGCTGAGCACCCGTCAGCTGCCGAATGGATGAGCGCAACGTGCTATCTTTCTACAATGGCACATCACTCGGCAGAGGGAAGGGACGCAGCTTTGACTCATGCTACAACATGGACAGACATCACCAGAAACCACCCATCGTACAATCCCACTCGTATGAAATGTCCAGAATCAGCAAATCCACGTGGGCAAAAAGCAGCTTCCAGAGGCTTGGGGTGGGAGGCAGGGGGCGTGGTGGCGAGGTGAGCTATAAGGTACGTAAACTACATCTACATACACATACAGGTCAAAGATAATTTCTGATCAAAGTTTCAGAAGAGCTATAGGCCGGTGCCATGGCTCACTAGGCTAATCCTCCACCTGCGGTGCCGGCACACCGGGCTCTAGTCCCGGTCGGGGCGCCGGATTCTGTCCCGGTTGCTCCTCTTCCAGGCCAGCTCTCTGCTGTGGCCAGGGAGTGCAGTGGAGGATGGCACAGGTGCTTGGGTCTCTGCACCCGCATGGGAAACTGGGAGGAGGCACCCGGCTCCTGGCTTCGGATCGGCGCAGCGCTGGCTGTTGCGGCCATTGAGGGAGTGAACCAATGGAAGGAAGACCTTTCTCTCTGTCTCTCTCTGTCTATAACTCTACCTGTCAAAAACAAAAAAAAACAAAACAAAACAAAAAAAGGTGTGGTGGCTTTTTAAGGCCAGCCACTCTTTCTAAAAAAAGAACTATAGAAAAGTGCTGGCCGGCGCCACGGCTCACTAGGCTAATCCTCCGCCTAGCGACGCCGGCACACGGGGTTCTAGTCCCGGTCGGGGCGCCGGATTCTGTCCCGGTTGCCCCTCTTCCAGGCCAGCTTTCTGCTGTGGCCAGGGAGTGCAGTGGAGGATGGCCCAGGTGCTTGGGCCCTGCACCACCAGGAAAAGCACCTGGCTCCTGGCTCCTGCCATTGGATCAGCGCGGTGCGCCGGCCGCAGCACGCTGGCCACGGCGGCCATTGGAGGGTGAACCAACAGCAAAGGAAGACCTTTCTCTCTGTCTCTCTCACTGTCCACTCTGCCTGTCAAAAAAAAAAAAAAGAAAGAAAAGAAAAGAAAAGAAAAGTGCTACAATACAGAACTCCCGAGCCTCACGGAGCATTGCCAGGCCGGCCTTCTGCACTGGAAAGCAGAGCGCGGGGTAGGGCGGGCCCTGCCTTATGCCGCAGCTGCTCGGACACAGCTAAATCCCAGCTCCTCTACCGGCCAGATGCACGCCAAGGTCACGCCGTTTACCCTCCATCAGCCCATTTCTTTCCCGTAGGATGAGAGGATCAAGTCTCTCTCATGAGAAATGGCACATGCGGCGGCTCGTGTTCGACTCTGAGCTGCTGGTTTCCCTGTCTCCCCTCGAGCCACCTGGGCACTGGTGAGGACGCGTGCTCTCCCCAGCAGGGCCTAGAAGCTTTTCTGAGGGAGCGCACTTAAGCTATAACGTGCACTGGGGTAGTTTCATTCCCCTTAGCTTTTCTCCAACTCTAGAGGCTTAGTAAGTAGGACAAGGCTTCTTCTCAAACAAAAACGTGCTTCGGATCACCGGGATCTTGTGACCAATGCAGATTCTGATTCATAGCTCGGGGTGGGACTTGAGATTTTGCATTTCTAAAAAGTCCTCAGGGGAACACCCTGAATAGTGTGGCTTGGTCGCTGGGAATGTTAAGCTAGAGTGATGTATAGAGCCTTCTTCAAATAGCAAACTGAATATGTGAGGTGGATAATGTTAACAGAAATTAAGGGACTGTCATTGTGGCACAGCAGGTGAAACCACGGCTGCAACACCAGCATCCCCTCTAGGAGCGCTGGCTTGAGTTCCTCCTGTTCTGCTTCTGAGCCAGCTCCCCGATAATGCGTCTGGGAAGCAGCAGGTGATGGCCCACGTACTTCAGCCCCTGCCACCCACATGCAGACTCAGATGGAGCTCCAGGCTCCTCAGTTTGGCCTGGCCCAGCCCTGGAGGTTGTGGCCATTTGGGGGAGTGAACCAGCAGGTGGAAGATCACTGTCTTTTCCTCTCTGTCATTCTACTTTTCAAACAAACAAATCTATTTAAGTAATATGGATTTCATAAAAAATTTTAAAATGATTATGGGTTTCATAACTAAACTGGCTTTTGAAAGACAAGACCTCAAACACTATCAGATATTTATCTCAACATCCTTTCAGGTATTCACCATCTTCTGCGGGGACCCAGAGTTGACAACATGAATTCTAACTTGAACGCTAAAACGTAAGAGCAACAGCAAATGCTGAATGGAGTTCCAGCATTTTCCTAGTATCTCCTTCCGTCCGTTCAGATCAAGTCTAGGAGGTGGGCAGAGCAGGACTGATTTGTCCTCATTCTGTGGATAACACAACCAAGGCTCAGGCAGGTCGAAGGGCACTTGGATCGCCCTTGGCCAGGCCCACATTGGGGAAGATGGCTCCTCCCGGTGCCTGTGTGCCCGGCCCCCTTCTCCTGACACAAGATTCTGTGCAACTTCAGGTCTCCCTCAGGGCCTGGGCATCCAGACAAGGCAGCTCTGGGGGCTAAGGAGGCAAGAGCAAGGACCCCTAGCCAACGTGTCCTCAGACGTGCAAAGTAACAGGGCTGGTGACATTGCTCCCCTTCCTCTCCTTGGCCCTACCCTGCAAGGCAGGATTGAAAAATGTTACTGTGTTGTCTACACTGAAAACAAGCGTGTTTGGGATCCAAACACCCAGCTTGCTATCTTCTTGCCCTGGCTGTTTACGGGAAAGCAGAAGGCCGCAGGCCACCAGCAGCACTATCACCAGGCGCCGCCGCGGCCTGTCAAAGTTCTCGGGCCTGGGGAGCTGCGGTGGGAAAGCAGAGATGCGTTCTACAGGGCCTGAGCTTCTGTCCACCATTCCCATCAGCCCAGCACTCAGGAGTCCCAGGGCACCATTTCCAGCCTTGGCAGTTTCTACCCACGGAGGCTCAAACACAGGGCAGAGTGGGCATGTGGCCTTGCAGCTAAACACTGGCTGGGGCGCCTGTGTCCCACACGGGACTGCTAGTGGCACACCCGACCCAGGCTCTTAATTCCAGCCTGCTCACTAATAGGCACCCTAGGAGACAGTGGTGACGGCTTAATCCACCTGAGAGATGTGGATTGAGTCCCTGGCTGCTATTGGCTTTGGCCCAGCAGAAAGCCATTGCAGGCATTTGGGGAATGAACTAATGGATGGAATTGTTTATCAGAGATCTCTAGTGGGGCCAGGCATGCTAAAGTATAGCTGGGGTTACAAACTGAGGTTGAGGATTGGAGCAGATCCCACCTTGAACCCTACCCCATACATAGGTTACTTCCGGGGCCAGTGCAGTGAATTAAGCCGCCGCCTGCAGCACCAGCATCCCATATGGGTGCCAGTTCGAGTCTGGGCTGCTCCACTTCTGCTCCAGCTTCCTGCTAATGTGTCTGGGAAAGCAGCAGGGAATGGCCCAAGTCCTTGGGTCCCTGTACCCATGTGGGAGACCCAGGTAAAGCTCCTGGCTCCTGGCTCCTGGCTTCAGGCTGGCCCAGCCCCCACTGTTGCAGACATTTGGGGAGTGAACCAGTGGATAGAAGATCTCTCTGTCTCCCTACCCTCCCACCGTAACTCTGCTTTTCAAATAAATAAATCTTTTTTTAGAATGTTATATGAAATGGAGGGTATAAAGGAGACGGTTTCATCCCGTGGCTCCTCCACTGGCTGTCAGAGAGGCAGTAAGGGAGGAGGTTAAGGGCACAGATCTTCTAGGCTTGCATCCTGGCTCTTAACTCTGGACACACTGCTAGACCTTCCTGAATCTGTTTCCTGACCTGTGAAATGGCTGTGGGTTGCTGCAGGGATGCGGGCTGGGAAGAGGGGAGCCCTGGGCCTCAGCCCTTCACTTGCCTCGCCCTGGGGCCTGTTCCGAGGGGACACAAAGAGATGATGCACACCCACTGCTCAGCATACAGCAAGTGCTCAGGAAATGCTGATTCCGAGCAGGAGTGGGCTCAGTACCCAAACCTTTAACCCAGGTTTAGGTTTTTAGAAATTAAATTATTTTTATTTATTTTAAAGGCAGAAAGAGAGAGTGAGAGAGAGAGAAATCTCCCATCTGCTCTTTCACTTTCCCAAAGTGTACAATAGCCAGGGCTGGGTCCCGCCAGAACCAGGAGCCTGGATCTCAAAATCTGGGTCTCCCATGTGGGTAGTGGGGAAAGACCCAAGTACTTGAGCCATCACCTGTTGCTTCTTAGGGTGCACGTTGGCAAGAAGCTGGACTGGAAGTAGAACCAGGACTCAAACCCAGGCACTCTGATACGGGATGCAGGTATCCAAGAGGCCTCTTAACTGCTGTGCCAAATGCCAACTCCACTGTATTTTATTCTACTCAAATTCCATTCCTTCCTATGTGACTCAGATCAACAACCCAATTCCATCTCTCTAATCCACTTGCTGCCAACTGGCCCCAACAGCTTTCCTAATGCATCAAAGTAACTAAATTTTATCCAATTCAATTCTTCCCCCCCTACAGATTATTAATAATGACAAATATAGGATGCCCAGTTACATTTGAACTTTAGATAAGCATCAGCATAAGTAAGTTCCACGCTATATTGAACTTTCAATTAGAAATCTTTTTAAAAAGAGACTCAAAGTTAAGCAAATGTATTTTATCTGGCAACCCTACCCTAACATTATTGCTCAGGGATAGTTGGTTCTGTGCAAAAGTTACTGCTTCTTTGTGCTTGCCTGACACTTTGTATTTTCAGTCCTTAATGTGTATCCAATGTTTTTAACATCTAAAAATAGTTTGCACTTATTTAGTATCTTATTTAATCTTTGTACCTATACTTGGGGGTGGGTTTCCTTTTTTAAATTACTTGCTTATTTGAAAGGAGCACACACACACACACACACACAGAGAGAGAGAGAGAGAGAGAGAGAGAGAGAGAGAATGTGTGTGTGTGTGTGTTCTCATCTGCTGGTTTACTCCCCAAATTCCCACACTAGCCAGGGCTGAGAGACCTAGAAGCCAAGAGCCAGAAGTCAGGAACTCAGCCAGGTCTTCTACATAGGCAGCAGAAACCAAACTCCTTGAGCTGTCAGTACTTTCTCTCAGCATCTGCATCAGCAGGAAGCTGGAATCCAGAGCTGGAGCTGGGAATTGAACTGGGGTGCTTCCATATGGGATCTGGCGTCTTCACCACCACCCTATACCTGTGGTAGGTTTTATTTTCAATCCCAGGTAGCAGGCACCACCCACCAGCTGTTTCTAATCTACCTCTCCTTCCTTGTGAACATATCAGAGGCCCATTTTGGTTGTTGTGCAGCGGGTTAAGACGTGTGACGCCAGCATCCCACGTGGGCACCGGTTCAACCACTGCTCCACTTCCAATCTAGCTCCCTGCTAAAGAGCCTGGGAAAGCAGAGGAAGATGGCCCAAGTGCTTGGGTCCCTGCCACCCATATGGGACACCAGATGGAGTTCCTGGTTCCTGACTTCAACCTGGCCTAGCCCCAGCTGTTGTGTCCATTTGGGGAGTGAACCAGTAGATGGAAACTCTCGCCTCTCTCTGGTAACTCTGCATTTCAATCACATGAATAAATCTTCATTTTAAAAAAAGAACCCCATCTTCTTCGTACCTGCCCTTCCTAGGCCTCAGGCCCAGCAGCAGGCCCTGGTTGACCCAGGCTGGTGAGGTAGGGCCACCACCTCTGCTCATCACCAGTGGAGGCAGCTGGCACGTATGACCATATGTAGGAGCTGGACTGTTGGGAACTTTGAGGAATGGTTCCTCTTGCTTTTCCCTACTCCTTTGCTGCTGGACTGTATCATATCTGGGTGTGATGTGCGGATGTCAAACACTTATCCTGAGCAGAGACTGGCAGAGCAGAAAGACGAAAGCAATCTGGGTCCTTGGTGATGGCACTGAGCCTATACAGCCCGCCTTTGGCTCCTCCTCCTTCATTCTTAATCTGCTGTAATAAGGCTGCTATTGCTAAGCTGCTACAACTTGGGTTTTCTATTCCTTGCAGTCAGCAGCACCCTGACCCACGCACCCTGCCTTACAGGTAGGAACAAGTGGACTTGCCCCAGTAACTTGCACAGCTGGCAACCAGCAGAGAAGGGTCCCAATGCCAGTCTGAGTGTTGGAGTCCAGGCTGGAGGGCATCTTGGCTAAGCCTTGCTAACCATGGACCCCTAGGGCTGCCACCAAAACTCACGTTCCCATTCCCACTGCTGACAGACATCGAGGCCCTTCATTAATACAGCAGCACATTTGCATTTCACTTCTGACTGTCTGTGGGTGTGCTACGGTGGACTGATCTTTCTCCCCCTAAGAGATAAAAATTCATACTTCTATTATCTTGGCACACTACCATGTGCCCACACCTGCCCCCATGGCTGACTGCCCACATGGCTGAAAGAGGGCTGTCTCTCTTATTAAAAATGCATTTGTCCCTAGAAGGATGAAACATCTTAAAAGCACACATTTTTACATTAAGTGAGAATTATAAAAAGAATTGAGAAGTGTTTTTTTGAAGTCATAAGACCTGCGGCTGGTTAGCAAGAGGGCTGGATGCTTTAAATTGGTTTTTCAGCCTTTTCCTCTTAATCTCTTCATTTTTCACATCAACTACATTTCTGTCAAAATGCAAAGATTTCATCCTCTCTGTTGAGATTTAAAGAAATTTCCTTTTAAAAATATTTTTTAATAATAAAAGTGGGATATTAAAGACTGTAGATGTCATGATATCGTCAAACTATCCTCATACAAAATGGACCAAACGGCAAATTTTACGTGCTCTCTATTTGTCCTGCTCTGTTTTACGTTGCTGTACCAGGATGCATGATGTGGGGTAATGTATAAGCAGAAGTTTCTTTGGCTCACGATTCTGGGAGCTGGAGGGTCCAAGGAGTGAGGCGCTGGTACCCTGGCGAGAGTCCCTGGCTGCATCACAGCTCCGCGGAGGAGAGGACCAGCTGCCTGTGGAAGAGAGCAGGCATGTGGAGTGGCCTCGCTTTACAAGCATCTGCTCTCGCGAGAACTGAATCACTCCTGTGAGCGCAGCAAGGCCGGGAGCTAGTCACCTCCCACTACACCCCCCCCCCCCTTAAAGATCCCACCTGCTCAACAAGGCCACATCAGGGACCAAGCCTCCCGCACGTGAACCTGTGGTGACAAACTATACCCAAACCTTGCAACATCTCACCACAGTTTTAAAAATTAACAATGTAAGAGCTGGTGTTGTGGTGTAGTGGGCAAAGCTGTCGCCTGCAGTGCTGGCATCCCATATGGGGGCTGGTTCGAGTCCCAGCTGCTCCATTTTCAATCCAGCTCCCTGTTATGGCCTGGGAAAGCAGTGGAAGACAGCCCGAGCATTTAGGTCCCTGCCTCCCATGTGGGAAATGTGGAAGAAGCTCCTGGCTTCTGGCTTTGCCTGGCCCAGATACAGTCATTTGGGGATGGACAAGCTCTGTTGCTCTGTCTCTCCCTCCCTCTCTGTAACTCTTTCAAATGAACAAAAAATTAAAAAAAGTAATACTCCAAAAATCTTGAGATTTATTTATTTATCTGAAAGGTAGAGTTATAGACAAAGGAAGACACAGAGAGAGATCTTCCATCTGCTGGTTAACTCCCAAGATAGTCCCAATAGCCAGGGCTGGATCAGGCCAACGCCAGGAGCCTGGAACTTCATCTGGGTCTCCCACGTGGGTGCAGGGGCCCAAGCACTCAGGCCATCTTCTACTGTTTTCTTAGGCACATTAGCAGAGAGCTGGATCAGAAGTGGAGAAACCAGGATGCAAACCAGAGCTCTGACAGGGGATGCCAGTGTCAGAGGCAGCAGCTTTACCCACTGCCCTATGGTGCTGGCCCCTTGATCTATAGACTTTTAAGTGTGTGAATTATATGGCATATGAGTTACATGTCAATAAAGCTGTCAAACAGAACTGGGTGGGCACCTGGTGCAGTGGTTGCTTAGGATCCCTGCATGTCGAATCAGAATACCTCGGTTTGAGTCCTAGCTCTGTTTCTGATTGCGGCTTCCGGCTACTTTGTACCCTGGAAGGCAGCAGGTGATGGCTCAAGTACTTGAGTGTACCTACGTGGGAGACCTGAATAGAGTTCTGAGCTCCTGCATTCAGCCTGATCCAGTCCTGGCTGAAGCAGGCATTTGGGAAGTGAACCAGCAGATGTGAGGTGTGTGTGCGTGTCTGTCTGTCTCTCTCTCCTCCTGTATGTCTCTGTCTTATATGTCTCTGTCTCTTGCACTCTCTGCCTCCCTTTCAAATAAGTAAAAATAAAGAATAGATGATCTGACTGCCAAATACTTTCAAAGGCACCCATTTGCAAGCATTAATTAACAGCCTTTGCAATTACTTATGTCTTATTCTGATATAATTTCAAGCTTACAGAAAAGCTGTGAGCATTTTACACGTGTTTTAATCAGACATGTAGACACCCAAAGAGGGGAATTCAGAGCCGAAAGCAAGGATTATGGCACCAGGAGAAAATCTATTGTGTCAAATAAACACCTTAATATCTTTGCAGTTCAACAGCCTTGCTTCATTACCAGTTACAAAAGAGATGGCCTTGCGACACGCCTGGTGCCTTACACCTAAAGAATCTGTGCATTGTCGTACCTGTTCAGCATTTTTACATGTTGAAAGCCGTTCAAACTATATGTGTGCACACTTTACAATCAGAATACACGTAACAACATGTGGGCTTCTAACTGCTCTGAGAATATTCATTGGAAACACCCAGAATTGGCAGCAAAATGCACATCTGATCTCTCGTGAGGTTTATCACCCTCCCCCACCTCTGTACACCTGCAGCTCACTCCTGGGGAAGGCCCTCCCCTGGAAGTGGTTTCTCCCACACCTGACGGGAAGCTGGGAGGTCCTCTGGGTCCCTCTGCTAGCTGATCTTTCCAAGGGGACTATGTCAGTGCCGGGAGATTCTGTGTAGGGGTGGGCGGGGCTGCCATGGGGGCCTCCTGGGTGGGATTTGAACCCAACAGTTCTTGTTGACACCTCCAGCCCACGTGGGACAAGACCCCAGGTTCCAGCTGCCCCGCGGCCCCCATCGCTGACTGGTGGCAACCTGCCATGTCATGCTGCTACCATCTCTCTTCTTCCTGTGCCCCAGCTCTGGACCCCTCAGCTGCACCTTTCAGGAAGTGGGACCAGTGCGGGTGGCCTTGGTCCCTTCCCTCTCTCTCACCCTAATGTCCACGCCTCTCCTCTCCCTGCCCCCAGCTCCGGTCAGGGCTGCAAGCTTCGTGGCTCCAAGGAAAGTCTTGAGGCGATTATCTTGACACCCCCACTGTCTGCTGGAAAGCAGGGAGCCAACTGTCTGACCGCCCTCCCAGTGGGAGGCGACAGCCAAGCACGGGTCTCACTTAACATAAGCTGTACGTCCTGCAAAATCAATCATCAGCCCCACCCCAAAGCATCGTGCAAGATTGGGGGGTGCATTGGGGGGGGTTCTGAGGGGGAGAATTGAGGGGCGGCTTCTAGGGAGATGATGCTGTGCCTCTCAGAAAGGTTTCGCAGGGGGAGCTGCCCCACAGCTGGAGGGCTCCACCCTGCTCTAAGTTTTCAGCTGTGGGCTCTCTCAGACGATTCTGGAAAAGGGGAAACCCCACTGTCATGTTAGGAGCTAAAGACAAGGAGGCAGGTGCTAGGCCAGGGGCCTTTACAAACAGGAAGGTGGCAGGGGTGTGTGCTGAGGACAACGCCTGCTAGAGAGAGGGGAGGAGAAAGTTTTCGAAGGCCCTGGCGGGACAGGGCAGGGCATCGTGAGCAGGGGAGAACCAGGAGCCCCGCCTGGCTGGCCTGCAGCGGGACTTAGGGCGGGGGCCCGGTGATTCTGGAAAGTGCTGAGCTGTGGCCAGCTCTGAGGGCTGCGAGCGCCCAGGGAGGAGGCGTGGGCTTCCAGCGGCTTGATGGCCACCCTCAGAGCCCTGAAGGACAGCGACATAAAAGGATGTCTTGTAGTTCACTGTAACCTTTTCTGTATAGTATCTCTGTGATAAATTCTATCACAACGCGCTGTATATTTTAATAAGTTCCTACTTCTGACATTTGTTTTTAAAATTATAGGGTGCATAACACCCCAGAAGAAAAACTCCCATGGGATTTTGTATAACCAATAATTAAATTACATTCTATATGTAGCTATTTTAATATAGTAACATGGGGTGTGTGTGTGTGTGTGTGTGTGTATGCATAGATTTCGTTTCTATTAAAGTATAAACCCTGCTAAGTAATTGTGAAGTCTGGATAAATCAGTCAAGTCTATAGAAGAACAATGCCCAAGTCAACACAAGTTATTGTTCTTATTTGCCTTTTCAAGTAAAAGAATAACTTTCTTTGGAACAGCTCCACCCAGTGCCTACCGACAAGCAGCTGTGCTTACTGGTCTTATAGCATTCTCCCACTTCTGCAGGAACACAGGCAGATAAGTCAGCAACTTTTGTGCTCTTAGAAACATAAGCTGAGTTTCAGAGGCACTGTGGCATCGTGGGTTAAGTTGCTGCCTGTAGTGCCGGCAGCCCATATGGGCGCTGGTTCAGGACCTGGCTGATCCACTTCCAACCCAGCTCCCTGCTAATGTGCCTGGGAAAGCAGAGAAAGATGGCCCAAGTACTTTGTGTCGCTCCCCCTCTTCGTGGGGGAACGACACAGGACCCTGCGCTGTTCTTTTGTCTGCTCGGCCCTTCCCGGGTTTGCTGCTGGTTCTTCCCAGGTTGGCTACTGTCCCTTCCACCTCCGTGGAAGGGCGGTTCCCCCTGCCACTTTCCCCACTTCTGCGGGGGAGCGGCACACCGCCGGCCGGCTCTCTCGGGGGCTGCTCAGGTGTTCCTTCAGATAGATGTTCCTGGTGCATGTTGTCTCCTCCTTTATAGTCCTCTTCCACCAATCCCAACTCTGCTACCCACACGCCGAGCACGCTGCTCTCCTCCAATCAGGAGCAGGAGCAGCTCCTGCAGGTCATCACTCAAGTTGGCGAGAGGCAGCTGTGTAAAAGCTGTTTCCTCCTCTCCCAGCGCCATATTGTGGGAGAGCAGATGCATAGAATAAGTCTTAATTCCAGTAACTTAGTCTAGTCCGAGTTGCTCCCCACACTTTGGAAGTCTTGTATCACAAGCAAAGGCTTAACCTGCTGCACCATTACACACACACACACACACACACATATGTATATATATTTGTGTATATATATGCGAGTGTATATACATATGTACTCGTGTAGAGAGATATACCCATGTGGGAGACCCTGACTGTTGTGGCCATCTGGGGAGTGAACCAGTGGTTGGAAAACCTCTGTCTCTCCCTCACTCTGCCTTTCAAATAAATACATAAATCTTTTTAAAAATTAGTTTTTTCGATTCAGTCACTTAAGAATAAGTTGCAGATATCGTAACTCTTCATCCCTAAACACTCCAGCATGTAACTGGTATGAACAACGGTATTCTTTTATACAACAACTATACAATGACAAAAGTCAGATAATTTAACATTAATAATACACATGTTTAAATAAAACTCCACTCATTATTCCAACAATGTCCTTTGAAGCAAGTTTTTTTCCCCTAATCCACTGTCTAACTCAAGGTCACACATTTCATTTACTCTTCATTTCTCTTTAATCCCCATTATCGGGATATATTCCTTAGCCTTTGTCTTTCATGATATTGAGAGTTTTTTTAGAAAGATTCTTGAATGTTGATCTTATTATTATTTATTGTCTCTCTCTTTGTGTTGAGAGACAAAGAGAAAAAGTGGGTGAGTGAGCTCCCACCCACTGATTCACTTCACAGATGCCCTCGACAGCTGGGGGTGGGTCAGGCCAGGCCAGGGACTCAGTCCTGGTCTCTGACGTGGGCTACAGGGAACCAAGTACCGCCTCCTAGGATGAGCATCAGCAGGAATCTGGAATCCTGAGTGGGAGCTGGGACTTGAACCCATGCACTCGGATATGAGATTTGGGTGGGTGTCTTAGCTACCAGGCCGAATGCCCACCCCTCGACATTTCTGAGGTCGACATGGAACGTGTCCCTCAGCTTGGACTTAACTCTTGTCTCATGACTGGATGCAGCCGCCACGTGTTAGGCAGCAGCACTAACTTGGCTGTCCTGTTTGCGGCTGCATCCTCCAGTGCTCTGCTGCAGGGGAACCCTCTTCTCTCGGAAGGCAACAATTTGTGCGGAAAGACCGAGATGGTAAACAGCCTGCTGCACGACAAATCTTCACCTGGTGGCTTTAGCATCTGTTGGTGATTTTTGCACAAATCATGTATGAGTGTAACAGTTACAGCATAGTGATTCTTACCTATCATTGCATCCACACCTGCCACTTGGCATGAAGAAGAATCCTGCTTCCCTCCCTCCCTCCCTCTCTCTCCCCCTACCCACCTGTCTTTGCTCTTCTAAGTATCAGCATGGGATAGGTTACATGAGATCAACTTTTACAGCTATTTATTCTGATGCCCAAACTGTCCACAGTTTGCCCGGTGTGAACCCTCCACAGCGGCTTCTGTGATTTTTTGGACATGTCTCCATCAGTTCTTTTTAATTAACTGAGGTCTTTTCCATTACTTTCTGAGCACGCCCTCCTTTCCTGCTCCCGCATGCTGTCCCTGTCCCCGTTCTGGAACCAACCACTTCTCCCAGGAGCCCTGGTTCCTTTGTGTGGAGAATTGTACTCAGACCCCAGGATCTGGGGGCTGGATGTGTCGGGCGGTGTATTCGAGAAAAATAAAACAAGCTCAGCCGGTCACGTGTGGTCCGTGGGCCATGATCTAGGCAATGTCCTCTCCTTTCTCTCTTGGTTCTTACTGGACCGGGCTTGCGGGGGCACCGGTGGTCTCTTACTCAGCACCACCTGCTTCCCTTCACAGGGCTTGCTGGGAGGGGCCAGACTGGGGAGACGATGGAGGATTCTCCCTGGGCTCCTCCCTCTTTTGCTGCCTCTGGGGCGTTGATGTCCCTGGGTTCTCCCCTTGGGTGAAGCTGAGAGTGTGTCTTACTCTGAAGCTTTCCAACCTTCTCCCATGTCCACGAAATCCACCCCTTCTCCAGTCTCCAAGTTTTTCAATGCACTCCCTGTGGAATTAGGCTTAATATTTGAGCTCCAGCACCAGTTCTTCCACCGGTGTGCCTAAATACTAGGCATCAGTTTCCAGATCTTTAAAATGGAGGAGTAACCCTCAACATCATAAAGTAAATTAATGTGTTGGTGTGCTTTTTGAACCCTAAGACCTCTATAAAAATGCCAGGGGCCATGATAACCACAAACTAAGTCTTTGGGTATGTTAAGAGCTTGAGGAATTAATGCTCCCACGTTTTCAAGGCAGCCACTTTGAAGCCAGAGAGATCTAGTCTGCCAGGAATGACTTGCGTGGCCTCGGGCAAAGTCACGTGATCTCTCTGGGCCTCCGTCTCTTCATCTGTACAATGGGGAACACAATGCCCCCTTGCAATTGGGTTGTGTCTGCTGAGCTGCTGGACTGACCAGGCCTGGGGTGGGAGGGAAGAGGGAATCCGGACTGAGCCGAAGGGTAAGAGTGATTCCCAGCCTTGGCTGCACGGCAGAATTCTGCAGGAGCTTCCTAAATCCTCAACACCCAGCCTGTACCCCAGGCCGATTCTTTAAGAATCCTGGTGTGGGAGAAGGGTGAGACCAGGCATCCATATTTCTCAAAGCTCCCAGGTAGCTCCTGTCAAGTGACTTGACAAACCTAACTTCCGCCACCCCTTCTCTTCTGTCCTTTGGGTCCACGACCCCCAAGCATAACTAATGTACTCAGGAGTGAGTGCCAGCAGACTGCAGGCGTCCTGCCCCCAGCCGCCTCCATCCTGGGCTGCTCCCTAGCCCACATGTGAAAAATTCTGACTTGCGTGTGACCTGTGAAGCTTTGCGTCTGTATGATGTACTTGCTAGCGCCTTGGTGGTGACCTGCAGCCCAAGGGCAAGGTGGGGAGCCAGGCCCTGCAGGGCAGACGCTCCAGGCCCTCAAATACTGGCAGATACGGCACTGGGGCTGCCCTACCTGAGGGCGTTTAGGTCCAAATGACAAAGTGACGTCATTTGCAAGCTAAAACGGTCAGATGAGGGCATCAGCATGCCTTTATCGGCGGCTCACCACCACTCTCCCCTGGCTACAAAGGATCTTATTTTTAAAAAAACTCTCCTTAATGATAGTTATATACAGAAGTGTTGTGGTGCTTTCAAAACATCAACAATATACTTCAGTGTGTAATAAGCACATTGCACATTTAACCGGGTGTTAGACAGACCTGTCATCCAGCCGGCCTGCGGGGCTGTCGGCGGAGCACGCGGGCACCCTCCCATCTTGGGCTGTCCCCTAGCCCACATCTGCATACGGTTGACCCGGAAATGATGATGAAGCTTTGAGTCAATACGCCGTCTTTGCCTAGGCTGTTATTCAGTTTCTCGGCCCCTAAGGCTGGGGGGCAGTGGCTTTGTCAAAGGAACGGCTGGAGAAACAGGAGCTGCACCCAGAAGTCCTGGCTGCCAGGATCCCCCTCTCCTTCCTTGAGTGGCGGCTTCTGCTGTCTGGAGAGCTTTCCTCTTTCAGGGGTCCGCCTGGGTCCGCCTGCCGTGAGGCATGCTGGGTACATAATGCAATAAACCCTGCAGGGGACTCTCAACCTGTCAAGGTAGAAGCCGAGGTTTCTCCAGCATCTGTGCACTGCTCCTCTCCTATGTGCTGGGGCCCTCAACTCTGCAAGGTGGCTCTCACCCCCACCCACTTTCCAACAGCCAGACAAAGGCTCCGAGAAGTCAACTACGTTGTCCTGACTTACATAGCTCACAGGCACCATAATCAAGACTGCAACTCAGGGCCGGCGCCGCAGCTCAATAGGCTAATCCTCTGCTTGTGGCGCCGGCACCCCGGGTTCTAGTCGGGGTGCCGGATTCTGTCCTGGTTGCCCCTCTTCCAGGCCAGCTCTCTGCTGTGGCCAGGGAGTGCAGTGGAGGATGGCCCAAGTGCTTGGGCCCTGCACCCCATGGGAGACCAGGAGAAGCACCTGGCTCCTGCCTTCGGATCAGCGCAGTGCGCCGGCCGCAGCCGGGGCCACGGCGGCCATTGGAGAGTGAACCAACGGCAAAGGAAGACCTTTCTCTCTGTCTCTCTCTCTCCTGCCTCTCTCCACTCTGCCTGTCAAAAAAAAAAAAAAAAAAAAAAAAGACTGCAACTCAGGATTGAGCAGCTCCACAAGGCCACGGCCCCGAGTTCCTGTTTCCCGAGGCCCGGTCACCAGCTCCGCTACCTCCTCTGGCTCACAGGGCCGCAGGGTTTCTTTCACAAGCAAGTCGTACCTGTGCCCCAAACAGGCCAGCCGAGAGATGGGTCCTGTAAAAGCCGTGTCGTCCTCCCAGAATGTTTTCCTCTTACCATGGGAGCAGCCTCATGGGACCGCCTGCTCTGGGAAGGTCACTGTGCGTGTGCGTCCTGCCCCTACTGCCCACCCTCCCGTTTGTCTTGGATTTTCCCCCTCAGTGTGGCCGCTCTGCTTTGCGCCTGTCCATCACTGACCCTCTGGGCAGTAGAAGCTACAGTTGTAATGAATTTATCTTAAAATTTGCTCTTGATTTTTATGTACAATTTTTTGAATTTTTTCAGTTTTTATTTATTTGAGGGAGAGAGTAACAGAGCAAGCTCCCATTCCACTGGTTCACTTCCCAAATGTAATCAGTGGCCGCTAGTGGGGGCCCATGGAAGCCAGGAACTCGGTCCTGGTCTCCCACATGGGTAGCGGGGGCCCAACCACTCAAGCCATCACAGCTGCCGCCCAGGTGTGCGTTAGCAGGAAGCCGCAGCCAAGAACAGAGCCGGTGTCAAGCCAGGCACTCTGATGTGGAATGCACGTGCCCCTCCCAGCATCTGCACCTCCAGGCCAAAGGCCCACAATCCTGGTTTTTTAAGATTTAGGTCTGCGGCATCTTAGAATCATAGCATTTGAAAGGCTCGCCCAAGGCCGGTGCCGCGGCTCACTAGGCTAATCCTCCGCTGGCACACCGGGTTCTAGTCCTGGTCGGGGCACCGGATTCTGTCCCGGTTGCCCCCTCTTCCAGGCCAGCTCTCTGCTGTGGCCAGGGAGTGCAGTGGAGGATGGCCCAAGTGCTTGGGCCCTGCACCCCATGGGAGACCAGAATAAGTACCTGGCTCCTGCCATCGGATTGGTGCGGTGCGCTGGTCGCAGCGCACCGGCTGTGGCGGCCATTGGAGGGTGAACCAACGGAAGGAAGACCTTTCTCTCTGTCTCTCTCTTACTGTCCACTCTGCCTGTAAAAAGAAAAAAAAAAAAAAAGAAAGAAAGAAAGGCTCGCTCACGTGCGCCTCCATGTAGCTGAGGTCTACAGCTGTTAAGCAGCTGGGTCTCCATACTTGAGGAATGTCTGCCATGAGTTAGCCGTCGTCCTCAAAAATGCCAAGTCACAGGCTCCCTTTGTGTCTGTCCCACAGTCTCCTCCCTCTCTCACTGACTCTGCACCATCCTTCCGGGAGCCTTCAATCTGCAGACGAAGCCAGGTGGGCACAGAGGAGGGCACAGGCGGCCACTTATCCTCACCCGCAGCCCGGCGGGACGCTGGCCCAGTGCAGCTCTGCTGTGAGGTCGCGACTCCATGCAGAGGTCCAGGGACTGTGCCGCGTCCCTGAGGAAGTCCCAGTGACCTGGAGACCTACACCAACTCAGGCCCTGGCATACAGCAGGCGCTTAGTGAGTGACTGCTGCCGAAACCAGCCCGGAGCCACACAAGGTGAGTGTTTTCAGGCACCACGCTCTTCATCGGCCAATTCAGAAATCCCATCTAGCTTTAAAGAAGGATTTCCGACCTCAGAAAAGATGCAGACGCGGGAATCCCCTGGTCCCTGGCCCCACCTGCCTAAGCCAGCCAGGATCCCTGCGGGTGGGCCGGGACCTCAGGTAATTCCAATGTGCCCCGTCGACGGGCTCAGTGGAGCCCCCAAGGGGACTAACTTTGAAAAGGTCAGCATTGTGGGTTAAGCTGCCGCTTGCGACAACGGCATCCCATATAGTCCTGGCTGCTCCACTTCTGATCCAACTCCCTAATGCCCTAGGAAAACAGCAGCAGACGGCCCAAATGCCTCGGCCCCTGCACCCACATGGGAGACTCGGATGAAGCTCCTGGCTCCTGACATCGGCCTGGCCCAGCGCTAGCATTGCAACCATCTAGAGAGTGGACCAGCAGATGGAAGACTTCTCCCTACACACCTCTGACTTTCAAATAAAATAATTAACTATTTTTTGAAAAAGAATAGTTACAGCGATGGTTAGGAGAGCACAGCCCCTGTGTGAGGCTCACAACCACCTGCTTGGTCACACAGTGTTATCGTTCTAGTACATACACACACACACACACATACACACACAGCCCAGCACACTGGGTCCATTTCATGGCACTGATGTGAAGCAGGTGCACTGTGGTTGAGCAGTTCTAAGTGGAAATTTCCCAGGTGGCTCCAGCCTGTTACACACCTTGGGGTGGAGAGGGGGGAAGAGTCTGGAAGGTGACGCAGGGTGGGTCCCGGGCAGAACTCCCCTTGCCGCTTCACCCTCGCTGCTGGGGAAACCCAGGTGTCTGCTGGCACTGTTGATGGCCGTCAGGTTCTACACCTGGAACATGGGAAGAACAGTGACTGAAGAAAGGAGCACCGAGAGTGTGCTAATTCAAGGGCTGGCCCTGGGCCTGCTAAGAACACTCACAGGTTTACCAGGCCCCTTATTAGAATACAAAAGATGCCATTCTATTGTTCTAAAAATTATGCATTTATGTATTGAGAAGGAGGGAGGAAGAGAGAGAGAGAGAGAGAAAGCAGTAGAGAATGAGCTCCCATTCTCTAGTTCACTTGCAAAATGCCTGCAGTAGCTGGAGTTGGCCCAAACTGTAGTCAAGAACTGGGATCCCATGTGGTGGTGGGGGCCCAGTGCTTGAGGCACCACTGCTGACTCAAACCCAGGCACCACAGCATGGGATGCAGGCATCTCGACTGGCATGGTAATGACTGGGCCCAGAGTTGAGTTTTTTTTTTCTTTTTTAAGATTTATTTATTTATTTGAAAGGCAGAGTTACAGAGAGGCAGAGAAAGAAAGGTCTTCCATCTGCTGGTTCACTCCCCAAATGGCTGCAATGGCTGAAGCTGTGCAGATCTGAAGCCAGGAGCCAGGAGATTCTTGCAAGGGCCCAAGCACTTGGGCCATCTTCTACTGCTTTCCCAGGCAGGCTACAGCAGAGAGCTAGATTGGAAGTGGAGCAGCTGGGATTCGAACCGGTGCCTATATGGGATGCTGGCACTACGGGCGGCGGCTTTACCCGCTACGCCACAGCGCTGGCTCCCAGAGTTGAGTTTTAAAGAGGATACTCCAGTGCTCAACACTGAGATCACAGCGAGCCACTCATGGGTGACAGTAAATGTGTCCCCAGGGGATACGGACCCAAGGATGCCCTTCCAGGAGTGGCCACAGGAAGCAGGCGAAAAGTCCTTTTCTGTCTCAAGATTTCATTCAGGATCTAAAGAAACGATTCACAGTTACACACTTTCAGAACTCACTGCTTCCAGACTCGGGCCCAGGAGGGCTGGGGGGAAGAGGCCGTCTGTCAGCAATGGTCTCGTCTTGTCGCTAAGTCTGGAAGATGCTTCCAGCTTTCAGTGTCTCTCGTGTTTGTGGCCATCTCTTTGCGAGAGTGGCCAGAGTGGTGCTTATACCCATTTCATGGATGAAGAAACTGTGGGCTGAAGTTGCCCAACAGAACAGAGACAAAACATCTGGTATTCCCAGGAGGCGTGCCAACCCTACCGGCCCCACCAGAGCAGAGTTTGAAGCTCCTGGCCACCGAATGTTCACCAAAAGGCTGCGGTGGGCCAGGCACAGTTTGTGATGTGAGGAGGAACAGTGGCCGAGTTGCTAGACGGTGAGTGGTGAGTCCTTCTCTGCTTCTAATCTGACCGTGGCCAGGGGTCTCCAGTGGAAATCTCCACTGGGGACCCGGCCCAGGAAATGCAGCCGCTGGGGCCCAAGGCTGCAGCTGCCGGCATTGCTTTCAGTCTGGTCAGCTGGTGCCCCCCAGCTTGGGCTTGTGATCGGAGTCCCCACCCCACCCCCACGCTGTCTTTCATGTCCCAGACGTTTGGGGTCTGCAGGGTCACGCCAGGAGCCGGCAGCCAGCAGCCCCCTCCTCACTCGCTGGCCCAGGCGTTCCCTTCGCCTCTGTTTGAATTACGGATCCTGGGCCACAGGCCCAGTGACTGCTCTAAGTCAGGTGCTAGAGGTGGGAAAGCAGGGAGGAGGGAGGCTGGGGAGCTATTTTCATCTCGTCACAGCAGCCCCAAAATACCAGCTTCCCTTCAACCTTATTTAGTCTTCATCTAAAAAAAGTCAAGGCTGTGACTCCGCTGAACCTCCAAGTCGCTCCCTGGGCTCTCGGCTCCTGTCTGGGGCTGTTCCGAATGACGTCCGTAGACTGGATGAGCAGGACCCTGTACTTGGGCGACTGAAAGAGCTTCTGGAACCCAGCCCCCCTGGCTTTTGAGGCCAGGGTGAAAAAAACACTGGTGTGCGGGAGTCCAGCCTGCTGGTTTTGCTCATGCTTACTTTTAAATAGCATGGGTGGGGGTGGACTTGCTCAAAGAAAAGTGTGTTTCTAGCCTTCCCGAGCAGAGGGCAGGGGCCTGCAGCTGTCTCACGGTGAGTCCAGGGAGCACACCCTACCCAGTGGAGCCACACGTGCGCCTGCACAGGGAGGCACCCCCGTGGGCACAGGAGCCACACGGCAGGGCCACGGGTAGGGCTAACACGTTCATTTATAGTCCCTTCTCTGCACCAGGCCAGCCTGAGGGAAGACCATGGAGGAGGGTGCGTTTGCACAGCCCCTGCCCAGACCACATTCTACAGTCCTGTCCATGCCGTAAAAAAACAAAACAAAACAAAATCTTATGTATTTATTTTACTTATTTGAGAAGCAGAAATAGACACAGACAGATGTAAAGATGGAGAACACTCCCATCCAAGGTTTCACTTTTGTTTTTTTTAAAGATTTATTTATTTGTTTAAAGGCAGAGTTACAGAGAGAGAGATCGTCCATCCTCTGGTTCACTTCCCAAACGGCTGTAACAGCTGGAGCTGGGCCAATCTGAAGCCAGGAGCCTCCTCCCGGTCTCCCATGTGGGTGCAGGGGCCCAAACACTTTGGCCATCTGCTGCTGCTTTTCTCAGGCCAGGGACCCAAGGACCTGAGCCATCACCTGCTACCTGTCAGGGGGAACATCGGCAGGAAGCTGGGACCCAGAGCAGAGCTTGGGCCTCAAACCCAGACTCCCTGATGTGGAATGTGAATGCCCCAACCAGTAGCTTATCTGCTAGGCCAAAGGCCCACCCCACAGTGGCTGAAGATTTTGAGGCCATGTTGCACCTGCACAACCACAGGTGCCAGCGGCAAGACCGTCTCCAAGCGCTCGTCTTGTGAGCCGTGAGAACCTGGGGCGTGAGCAGCTACTGGCTTTTCAACCCTGCCTAGAACTGCCCAGGAATGAACTCCCAGCCTAGATGGTGGAGGTGGTTCATCCCATTTGATTGACACATCAAAGCCTTAAACAAGGTAAGAGCCCAGCAGCCGAATCACCAGGACTGTTCTGCGTTTTCTTTTCTTTGTTTGTACCTGTCTCACTCTGTCAGCCCTAAGGACTGAGTTTTACACGGCACTGGGACCCTTTAACATACGCCACCCCTGGTGTCTCTCCTGGTCTTCTCTATAGCCCTATGGCCAAGGGCAGGTGGCTGTTCCCAGACACAGACGAGGGGACCGAGGAAGCGAGTGGTGAGGCTGCTTGCCCGGGGCCTGGGAGCAAGCTGGCCACCGCAGAGCCAGGACAAGAGCCCGAGGAGCCCAGTCCTGCTGCCCTCTGCGGCTGTGTGTTTCCTGCTCAGCCGCCCTCTCTCCCACACTGGAGAAGAGCAGGCAGCCAGGCTCCCAATGCCTTGTGGCCCACAGAGAGGCAGCAGCTGGGCCCTTCTGGTGATGGGTGTCCCCAGCTGTGTGCAGCCGGGGAGGACCTAACTGGGCTAACACCAGCAGCTGGCCCTGCCCCTGCCCCTCCTCCGGGCCAGGGTCTCAGGCAAGGCTAGGACGGGGATTCCCCCAAGCATAGCCCATGGCTGTGTGTCCGTCTTTGGCCATCCTGGATGCCAGGCATTTGATTCCCAGGCATGATTGGGCCCTGTTTTTTTTGTTTTGTTTTGTTTTGTTTTAAATTTATTTGACATAGAGTTAGAGAGAGAGAGAGAGACAGAGAGAAAGGTCTTCTTTCCGTTGGTTCACCCCCCAAATGGCCGCTACGGCCGGAGCTACGCCAATCTGAAGCCAGGAGCCAGGTGCTTCCTCCTGGTCTCCCATATGGGTGCAGGGCCCAAGCACTTGGGCCATCCTCCGCTGCCTCCCCGGGCCACAGCAGAGAGCTGGACTGGAAGAGGAGCAACCAGGACTAGAACCCGGTGTCAATATGGGATGCCAGTGCCGCAGGCGGAGGATCAACCAAGTGAGCCATGGCGCCGGCCCCCAGGGCCCTGTTTTTTTCTCTGCTTCTCAGAAACAGGTCCTGCACACAGCTGGGGAGGAAGCAGAGGAGCCAGCACTCCGCTATGGGATGCAGGCCTCCCCCGCCAGGGCTTCACCTGCTGCAACTCGACGGAGCCCCTGAGCCAGCACTCCCTTCCAGCCACCAGGCTGGAAATCACACAGTGTGTGGGGGCCGCTGCCCGTCACACAGGGGCACTGTTAGACAGGACTGGCCCTGAAAGAAGACACGCATGGTACCTTCTCCCACGCTGGCCAGCGCCATGACCATCTGTGAATTCCGACCTCTGTGTGCCTGGGCAAGCCGCGGCCACTCCATATTCAGTGCCCACGTGGCGCCATGGCGGCTGTGACACATCTCGGGCAGGGCTCACTTTACAACGGTGTCATTTCACTGCCCAGTGGCGCTGCTGTCACATGCGATCGCTCCCATGTGTGCCAGACCTCAAACACTGTTTACCAGCAACACAAAGGTGGTTAGCAATTTTGTCTCAGACATGGGTGCTGGGAGCAGTCCCCACCCACGTGACCAGCCAGGCCCCAGTCTCCTTCACAGGTGCCAGGAGGTGTCGTGGGCATCCCCGGGCTCTGCTTTGTCCTGTGCACACGCCCCATGATTCCAGGGAAGGAGCCCAGGTGACGGAGTCAGGGTCTCTGAGTTCCAGGCTCGTGGCTCCAAACTGCAGCAAATTTTTCTGTATTTTGGGACCGCCACCCTTTTCAGGTTTCTGGGAGAAACTGAGCAGTGACTAGAGAGATGAGGGTCATGGGGGCACAGCACAAGAAGCCCTGATGCCGTCTTTACTGGAATCACCATTAAATCTTTCTCCAATATTCGGTGGCACCCAGACCACGGTCAAGTGCACAGAGATAAAATGCCACATGAAGGGAAGAGCGTAGGTGTTGGTGGCAGGAGATCTGGTCCCCATTTCAGCATTGCCACTTTGTGTGTGACCTGGGTGGGTCAGCAGTGACAGCGACTGCAGGGTGCCCACGCGTGCCGAGTGCCCAGTAGAAACGATTCCTTCCCGGCGTGATAATCATGCCGTGTTTCACAGATGAGAAGACAGACTGGGTGCGGTTTGCCAGCTGGTGGGGGGCAGGGCTAGGATTCAAAGATGCCTCAGGGCCCCTTTCCTGGAGGTGTGCAGGGAGTGGTGACCCCTAGCCCTAACATCTTCTCTGGGACGCGAGACGCCTGGGACGTGACAGCTGCTCAGCAAACATCAGTTTCTTCTCATTCTTGTTTTCCAGAGACGACGTGTCCCATGCTCTCTGTCTCCCTTTCCTTTCAGTTCTGTAATTCTCACCAGCATTCAGACCATTGAAACACATCCGCTGGAAGGCAACAGCCCACGCGCTTTGTGCGAGGAGTCTACTGTCACTGGGATGCTGCGTGGGCTCAGCTTTTGTACCCTTTCCTGCAGCGGGGACAAACTGCCTCCCCGCCCCCTGCCCCTGAGCATTGATGAGGCATCGACTTTGTGTGCGTTTTCTCACTTCAGCCTCAGACCAAGATAACGTTCAGGTGGGGAAACTGAGCCAGAGACAGGACCAAAGTCAGGATCAGAAATCAGGTTCAGGGCCAGCGCTGTGGCTCAGTGCCAGCATCCCACATGGGCATTGGTTTGAATCCCAGCTGCTCCACTTCCAATCTTTCTCTCTGCTATGGCCTGGGAAAGCAGTAGAAGATGGCCCAAGTCCTTGGGCCCCTGCACCCAAGTGGGAGACCCGGAAGAAGCTTCTGGCTCCTGGCTTCGGATCAGCTCAGCTCCGGCCATTGTGGCCACCTGGGGAGTGAACCAACAGATGGAAGACCTCTCTGTCTCTGTCTCTGTCTCTGCCTCTTCCTCTCTGTAACTCTGCCTTTCAATCAATCAATCAATCTTTCAATAAATAAATAAAAAAGAAAAGAAATATCAGGTTAACCCAACTCCTACATTCTTCACGTTCCTTAAAAAACAAACATTCCTTTGGGTAGAATGGGATTTGCCCAACGGCTCCCAGCTGTCTTCTTTGCTCTCTCAACAACCTAGGAAGACAAAAGCAAGCCCGAAATAGATTTTCTAGAATGAAGATTCCTGCGCATTTGGGAGACTTTCAGTAAACAGCCATGATCACAGGCTGTATGCATTACACGACAAAGGCCACGCGAAGAGTCACACCCTCTGACTTAGTCATGGTGCCTCCGTGATCTCTGCCTGAACTATATTTACCATCAACCAAACCTCCACAGCCATAGTTATCACAGTGTTATTTCAACACCTAAAATGTTGAAGCAACATAAAAGTCCCCAATACAGAAATGGATGCTGAACCACCATACATCAACATGACAGACCATTTTGTAGCCATTAAAATCATCATCAGACCATACAGAAACAGAGAAATATTCATGCATATATCATATATGATTACCAATAAAAAGCAGAATATAGGGCATGGTGTTGTGGCACAACAGGTTAAGCTGCTGCTTGGGACGCCAGCATCCTACATGGGCGCCTGTTTGAGTCCCAGCTGCTCCACTTCCAATCCAGCTTCCTGCTAATGCGCCTGGGAAAGTGGTGGGAAATGGCCAAAGTGTTTAGGGCCCTGACAACCATGTGGAGACCTGGATGGAGTTTCTGGCTCCTGGCTTCAGCCTGGCCCAGACCTGGCTCTTACAGCCATTTGGGGAGTGAATAACCAGATGAAAGATCTCTTTGTCTCTCTGCCTTTCAAATAAATAAATCATTTTTTTAAAAGTGAAGTGTAGGGGGCCAGTGCTGTGGCACAGTGGATGCAGCCACCACCTGTAGTGCTAGCATCCCATATGGGTGCTGGTTCAAGTCCCGGCTGTTCCACTTCTGATCCAGCTCTCTGCTGTGGCCTGGGAAAGCAGTAGAAGATGGCCCAAGTCCCTGGGCCCCTGCACCTGCATAGGAGACCTGAAAGAAGCTCCTGGCTCCTGGCTTCAGATCAGCCTAGCTCCGGCCATTGCAGCCATTTAGGGAGTGAACCAGAGAATGGAAGACTTCTCTCTCGCTTTCTCTCTCTCTCCGTCTTTCTCTATCTCTGCCTCTGCATCTGCCTCTCTGTAACTCTCCCTTTCAAATAAATAAATAAATAAATCTTTTTAAAAAATAAAGTAGAATGTAAAATACATGTGCACTACGATTGTAACTAAGCAAAGAATGAATACATGTGAGAAAGGTCTGGCAAGGAATGAATGAAAATGAAAATACAGGTTTTAGGTTGGTGGAATTATAGGTGCTTTCATTATTTTAAAAACCGGTACCTGCTCATGTTAATACAATCCAAGTAATAAAAAAGGTATTAAGCTGAAAGCATTTGCACTCTCCAGTGGTGGCTGTTATTACGTTTGCTTGTGCTGGTTTCAGGAATGAGATCCAAAATGCTGCTTACAGTTAGGAAGAGAGCAAAACCAGTCATTGTTGTCACAGTGACCAGTGTCCATTTCTTTCAGATCATCGGGATTCTTTTAGGAGCAGGCATTCGGCGCAGCAGTGAAGATGCGGCTGGGGATGCCCATATCCTAGATTAGAGAGCTTGGTTTGAGTTCTTGATCTCTGCTTCCTATTCCAGCTTCCCGTTAATGTACTCTGTGAGGCAGCAGGTGATGGCTCAAGGGGCTTGGGTCCCTGCCACCTACGTAGGAGACCCAGATGGAGTTCCTGGCCCCTGGTTTTGGCCTGGCCCAGCCCCAGCTGTTGTGCACACTTGGGAGGTGAGCCAGCCAACGGAAGATCTCTCTCTGTCTTCACCACTGTGCCACACACCCTCCCTAATCACCATCACCTACTTTTCCAACCACTCTCTAGTCTTTGTTTCCTTTTTTCCCCCCTAGGCTGCAAACAATTTCTATTAACATTTTGCTGCAAGAGGGAAAATCCCCAAGATGCCTAACTCAGACCCCTCACTTTATGTGCCTGGCTCGGCTTCTGTCTTCCTTCCTCGGTCACATCCAAATCCAGAAAGGTTTCTGCATCCTGTGCTCAGAAACGCACCCCCGAGTCTCTGGGGACCTCAGCACAGGCTGCTGTTAATGAGCCCGCGTGCAACCTTCATCCAGAACCCCCAGGGAAGTCAAGAAGCCCAAAGACAGAACACAGTGCCATTTGTTTAAACAATAGATTTAACTGTCAAATGAGCTCCGGCCTCCGGCAAGCCATATGTATGTCATGAACAAACCAAAATGTTCTCTTCATTTTTTTTTTTTTTTGCAAACATGTTAAGTAGACCATCCGCCCAAGTTAAAACAAAGAATTTAACAGAAACAACAAGAAGTGAAAACTCAAAGGGTTTAATGCCACAAAGCAAACCAGGCCTGTGAGGTCTAAGTCACTTGTTTTTGGGCTGTGAAGCCGTGTAGAGGGTTCCTCCCACAGTCAGCGCCATGGTGGGTCGGTAAAGCACTTGGTCGCGCAGGCCTCCCTGCAGGTGGATGGGCACATCATCAGATCTCTGGAAAAACTTCTGCAACTAGGGGACTTTGTTTTTCCCAGCATGATCGTATGTGGGAGAACCAGAGGTCAATTTAGTTGGGGTAGCAGATACGGTGGGGTGCCTCTGTGGAAACCAAGCATCTGAAACCATTCCACACTCCTGCCAACTTTTGCCTGAAGCCACTCTCTCCAGCCTTTCACATCAAGTTCAGGTTCTCTCCCTTTGAGTGGAGGCCTGCTGGCATCCGTCTCCTGTGTCTCTTCCTTGCAGCTTCATGCTGGCCACTCCCCACACTCTGTGCCCCAGACATGGCAATTTCCTCCACCCTTGTTTAGGTGCCATGGTTTTCTGCCTGAATTACTGAAACCATTTCTCACTGGGCTCACCACACTTCAACCCATGCCCCACAGCCCTCCCTGAGGGGCCTTTTAATATTTCTTTTTCACTGTACTGAGAACACACAGTACAATCTACTTCTTAATAAGTCCTACAGCTATTTTTTTAAAGATTTATTTATTATTTGAGGGGCAGAGTTGCAGACAGAGAGAGGTAGAGAAAGAGAGAGAGGTCTTCCATCCACTGGTTCATTCCCCAAGTGATCATAATGGCCAGAGCTGAGCTGATCTGAAACCAGGAGCTAGGAGCTTCTTCCAGGTCTCCCACACAGGTGCAGGGGCCCAAGCACTTGGGCCACCTTCCACTGCTTTCCCAGGTGCATTAGCAGAGAGCTGGATCAGAAGTGGAGCAGCTGGGATGTGACTGGTTCCCATATGGGATGCAGGCGCCACAGGCAGAAGCTTAACCCTTCTACAGCATGGCACTGGCCCCTGCAGTCTACTCTTTAACATAAGCCCCTTTAACTGTAAGTCCTGCAGAAATAAAGCATGAAAAGTAGCCGTGTCCTGTGTGCCACCACCACCTGTTTCCCCAGAAGTCTTTGCTGAATGGTCGGTGTGCCCAGTGACTGTCCAGCACTCCTGGAGGACAGCAACTGTGCCTTTCACTCCTCGGCCCCGATCCTCGCTCGGTGCCTGCTACGGCTTAGATGCTGAACGTGCCCCAAAGGTCCATGTGCTAAAGGCCTGGTCCCCAGGGGATGGTGGACCGTTTAGGAGGCGGGGCCTGGGGGAGGCCCTTAGGTCACAGAGGGCGTGCCCTTGGGGGCCAACTCTCTCGTGAGTTCTTCAGAGAGGGTTGTCCCAGCCTGAGTCGAGCCCACCCCGCTGCCTGCTTCCCGGCTTGCCCTGCGTCCCTGCTCTGCACACACTCTGCCCCCTGCCACAGGCCATGCCAGAGCCTGCGGCGTATCATTTGGACTTCCAGCCTCCGGAGCTGTGAGCTAAATAAACCTCTTTCTTTGGGTCTTTATTGTGGCCATGAAAATCTGAATGACACGAGGGGGTCTCAAAACGCTCGGGGAGAAGTGGCCTTTTCTTTTAATTCCATTTTCCATTTAATTTCCATTTCCCCTTTTCAGTGCCAGATGTGCAGTAGGCATTTCAAAGACATCTGCTGAAGGAATACACAGGGCGTGACTAAACAGTCCTACTGGACACTGGTGTCGGCCACTTCTTTGTCTCTTTAAACATTTTTTTTTCTTATAATTTATGTGAGAGGCAGAGAAACATGAGGGTAGGAAGAGAAAGAGTAAAAGATACAGAGAGAAAGAGAGAGAGAGAGAGAGCGAGAGAGAGAGAGAGAAACTCTCCCACCCACTGGTTCACTTCCCAGTGCCTGCAATACTAGGGCTGGACTGAGGCCAGAGGGCTTGAGCTGGAGTTGGGGCCAGGAACGCAGTCCAGGTCCGCCTGGTTCCTTGAGCTGTCACCTGCTGCCTCTCAGCGTGTGCACTGAGGGAAGCTGGAGCCAGGAGCCAGGCTGGGTTCAGTTCCTGAACTTGGGTCCTCAGACGTGAGAGGTGGGTACCCTACCCACTGGGCTAAACGACTGCTCCCAACTTCCGTATCTCTTGTTGGAGAACTGTGTGTTCCAGAAGCTCCACCGTCACCCACTAGGCAGGCATTGGTAGAAGATTCTGGCTTGAGATGACAGGGGCCCAACACCAAATGAACCATCAAGTGACAGGCAGCTCATCCATACCGGGTTTATCCTGGGCCCTACAGTGCTCCTTCCCTGCTGCTTGTACTTCCTCCACCCACCTCGCTGGTGCCTTGGAACACAGAGCGATGCTGGCCATGGAGGAACTCTGAGTGCACACTCGGCTCCTGTGATAAATGTCACTTCCGGCAGGCGCTGCGGCTCACTAGGCTAATCCTCCACCTGCGGCGCCGGCACATCGGGTTCTAGTCCCGGTCAGGGCGCCGAATTCTTTCCTGGTTGCCCCTCTTCCAGTCCAGCTCTCTGCTGTGGCCAGGGAAGGCAGTGGAGGATGGCCCAAGTGCTTGGGTCCTGCACCTGCATGGGAGACCAGGAGGAAGCACCTGGCTCCTGGCTTTGGATCGGCACAGCGCGCCGGCTGTAGTAGCCAAGGAAGACCTTTCTCTCTGTCCCTCTCTCTCACTGTCTAACTCTGCCTGTCAAAAAAAAAAAAAAAAAAAAAAAGTCGGTTCCTTCCCCACCATTCCCTTGCCCCATCAGCCCAGAGGAAGCAACCCGGCAGCAAGGTGACTGAGGGGTCACCAGAAGACTTCAGGGGAGGCAGGGAGGAGTGGCCAGGTCATGCCTGGTTCCTTACTGCTCCGTGCTTCTCTGCATGTTTGCCCGGGGCGCCTCCTGCTAAGTTACTCATGAGGCCCTGTTTCCGGGTTTGCCTTAATCATCCATAACCAGCTCTAAAGCAGAACTTTTAAAGGCTCCCCACAATGTTTCCTGGCTGTGGCTTGGTCTTCCCTGACTCCTTGTCCATTAATATGAAAGCTTTAGTTTTCCAAATCCAGTGGTTAAACCGAGGGCCTGCAGCTATAGTCAAGACTGAGCGGATGGACCTATGTGTTAGATGGACTTCAGCATAGTCAAACCCTCGGAATCTTTCTGCTAGAGCAAAGCTTCACAAACTTCCCGGTGCACAGGGCCCCTTGGGTTCCTATTAGACTGAAGATTCTCACCCAGCACATCCAGCTTGGGACCTGGAACTCTACATTTTCTAAGCTTTCAATGCTACTGGTCTACTGGCCACAGGCCAAGCAGCAGACTCCAGAAAGTGAGTCTGGCTGGGGGCTAACGGAATCTCAAAGCCAAGGGTCCCTGATTCTCTCTGAGGCCTGGGGACAGGAGAGGGTGAAAATGGATGGCCCAGCAGCACACAGAGCCTGTGGGCTAAAGCACTAGGACAGCAGAGGGTGTGGGGCGGAGCGACCAGGGCTGTAGAGACTCACCGCTGGTGAACTTCGGGAGCAGGGCCAATGCCAGGGCGCTCTTCATTTCTGTCGTGGGGAAAGAGATACATCAGAGGGGTCTTACAGGTGTGAAATTTCCACCTTACTTTTTTTTTTTTTTATTTTTTTTGACAGGCAGAGTGGACAGTGAGAGAGAGAGACAGAGAGAAAGGTCTTCCTTTGCCGTTGGTTCACCCTCCAATGGCCGCCGCGGCCGGCGCGCTGCGGCCGGCGCACCACGCTGATCCGATGGCAGGAGCCAGGAGCCAGGTGCTTTTCCTGGTCTCCCATGGGGTGCAGGGCCCAAGCACCTGGGCCATCCTCCACTGCACTCCCTGGCCACAGCAGAGAGCTGGCCTGGAAGAGGGGCAACCGGGACAGAATCCGGTGCCCCGACCGGGACTAGAACCCGGTGTGCCGGCGCCACTAGGCGGAGGATTAGCCTAGTGAGCCGCGGCGCCGGCCGAAATTTCCACCTTACTAAGCGCCAGCTGACTTCCATCTCCTTTTTGGTTGTTAATTTGAGGGTGCTGTAACCTTTGCCTCTGAAAGGTGCCTGGGTCAGGGGAGTCTGTATTTGGGTCCCTGGGCACTGCACCTGCTGGCCTGCACTGGGGACCTGCTGTTGGCACCTGTCATGTGGGAAGGTCCTCTGTTCATTCCCACAAGGGCACAGGAACGTTTAGCTTCGCTTCGAGGACTTCTGCTGGTTAAGATGCAGCAGCAAGGATCGATTCGCCCTCGCGCATAAAACAACTAGAACACGGGATACAATATTTGAAACAACAGAGGCAGATGAGACAGCAAACACGTGAGGGCAGCCCTGAAATTGCCCAGCTCATTTCCTGGAGGTGCATGGCAGAGCTCAGAAGACTCCGAGGGGCTGGTGCTGTGACGTAGTGGGTAAAGCCACCGCCTGCCGTGCCTGCATCCCATTTGGGTACCAGTTTGAGTCCCGGATGCTCCAGTTCTGATCCAGCTCTCTGCTATGGCCTGAGAAAGCAGTGGGAGATGGTCCTTGCAACCTTGTGGGAGACCCAGAAGAAGCTCCTGGCTCCTGACTTTGGATCGGCTCAGAGCTGGCCATTGGGAGTGAACCCATGGATGTAAGACACCCCCCGCCCCGCCTCTCTGTAACTCTGCCTTTCAAATAAATAGAAAAGTAAATCTTTAAAAAAAAAGACTTGGAGTCAAGGAAATAGAGCAGGAGCAGGGGTCCAGGGAAACCAAGCAGCTCACGGGGCAGAGGCACAGAGAGCGCTGCCCAGAGAGAATGGTGACCACCTGCAGCACCCCCCTCCCCCCACTCCGTGTTTTCATGTGGGCCCTGATCAGCTCAGGCAGGTGAGGGATCTTCCTGAGAGCAGAGAAAGAACCAGACCAGAGAGTGTGAGGGAACAACACGCAGAGAACACAAAACTCGTGTTCCCTTTAGCCCATGTTCGGGAGTCACTGACCACAGTACGGAGGAGCAAGCTGACTTGGTGGGGGTGGGGGGACATTAACCCCTAATTAAGTGCAGCTCTGGTCTGGCCTGAGTAGACTGATTTATTTAATTTATTTTAAGATTTATTTATTTATTTGAAAGTCAGAGTTACAGAGAGCAAAGGTAGAGAGAGAGAAAGAGAGAGAGAGGGAGAGAGAGGTCTTCCATCCATTGGTTCACGTCCCAGATGGCCACAACATCCAGAGCTGTGCCGATCCAAAGCCAGGAACCAGGAGCTTCTTCTGGGTCTCCCACGGGGGTGCAGGGGCCCAAGGACTTGGGCTACCACTTTCTGCTTTCCCAGGCCATAGAAGAGAGCTGGATCGGAAGTGGAGCAGCTGGGACTCAAACCAGTGCCCGTATGGGATGCTGGCACTGCAGGTAGCAGCTTTACCTGCTATGCCACAGTGTAGGCCCTGAGCCTGAATAGATTTAAATGTAAGGCCTGAAACAATCAAATTCTTTCCAAGTAACTTAACTGTATCCCAGGACAAGGCACAAGAGTGTTTATGTGAATACAGGAATAGTCTACATCCAAGAAGGTAAATTCACAATGTTTAGGATTCAAACAAAAAAATAGCAGGCATGCAAAAAGGGGGGGGGCAGGAAATTACTTGTATGATCCAGAATGAGGAGCGTAGTAGTGTCTCGTTACTACAATCAAATATTGGAAACAAGGTACTTATGAAGGGAAGAGCTCAGCTCACAGCTTTGGAGGCTGAAATCCAAGCAGTATGGTGCAAGTCTAGATGCAGGCCCATGGTGTGATCTTACAGAGGATCACGTGGTAAGTCAGGGGGGAGAGACAGGGAGGCTCGGCCCAAACCCAGGCTCAGAACGACCTCCAGAGGGCAGTCCCCCAATGACCTCGGGCACCTCCAGCTAGACCCGCCTCCTAAACACCGTAACTGGGTTCCGTTTCCAACCTCTTAGTATCATTAACTTATGGCTGTTGAGGGTTAAACATCTGCGTGAGCTTGGGGACAAATCATATTAAAGCCACAGCAAGGCAGAAAATCAGGCAAACTGACAAGAGATGACGCAGAAGATAGAATTTATGGACACAACACGTGTAAGGCTATGATATATATTCTGTATTTCAAGAAGCTGGAGGAAGGACGGACATGATAAATAGACATGCGGGAGACACGGAAGATAAAATAGACCCAAAGTGAACTGCTCCTAGAAGTTAAAAATGCACTGTCTGCCATGAAAAAATGCACTAGATAGGATTAATAGCAGATTACACTTGCAGAAGAAAAGAATAATGAACTTGAATACACAGAAATAGAATCTATCCAAAATAAAACTTACAAAAAAGACTAAAAAATAAGTAAGTAGATGAGGAGCAGGCCTTGTGGTGCAAGGGGTTAAGCACCTCTTGCAATACTGACATCCGATATAAGAGGCCAGCTCAACCCCACTGCTTCCTTTTTGATCCAGCTTCCTGTTAATGCACCTGGGAAGACAGTGGGGGATGGCCCAAGTACTTGGGCCCTTGCCACCCATGTGGGAAACTAGGATGGAGTTCCAGGCTCCTGGCTTTGGCCTTGCTTAGTCCTGGCTGCTACAGCCATTTGGGGAGTGAGCCAACAGACAGAAGATATCTCTGTCTCTCTCTGGCCTAAAAAAAAGATTTATTTATTTGAAAGTCAGAATTAGAGAGAGGAGGGGGGAGAGGCAGAGAGAAAGAGATCTTCCATCTACTGGCTCACTACCTAGGTGGCCACAATGGCCAGGGCTAGACCAGACTGAAGCCAGGAGCCAAGAGCAAAGAGCTTCCTCTTGATCTCCCACATGGATGCAGGAGCCCAAGCACTTGAGTCATCTTCTGCTGCTTTTCCCAGGCCATTAGCAGGGAGCTAGATCAGAGTGGAGCAGCTGGGACTCAAACTAGCACCCATGTGGAATGCTGGCATCACAGAAAGCAGCTTTACCTGCTATGCCACAACACTAGCCCCATAAATAAATCTTTTAAAAAGACTTTTTAAAAACAAAAAAATGAACAGTGTATCAACAAACTGTGGCATAACTTTAAGCGGCCTAATATATGTGTAATTGGAGATTGGAGTCCCTGAAGCAGGGAACCAATGGACCACAAACAACCTTAGAGGAAGTAATGGCTGAAATTGTTCTAAACTTGGCAAAAACTATAAACCCACAAGAAACCCAATAGACCCCAAGCATAGAAATGTGAAGAAAAAAAACTAGGATACATCATAATCATATTGCTTACAGCCAAAGATAAAATCAAAAGCCACTGAAAGGAAGGTACACTAGGCACAGAGAAACAGAGACAAAATGACAGAGGGTTTCTCATTGGAAGCAAAGCACGCCACGAGATAGGAGAACAAACCCATACAGAAGCAAAGTTCTGTCAGACTAGAAGGCTGTACTCAAAGAAAATAACTTTCAAAATGAAGGTGAAATATCTTACAGACAATACAGAAGCTGAAGCAATTCTTCACCTGCAGACTTTTCTACAAATATTGCTATTGCAAAGCTTATAAGCAGGTGATGTGGCTGCTCCACTTCTGATCCAGCTCCCGATCCAGCTCCCTGCCAATGCACCTGGGAAGGCAGTGCAGGGTGGCCCAAGTGCTTGGGCCCCTGCACCCATGTGGGAGATACAGATGGAGTTCCATGCTTCTGGCTTAGGTACGACCCAGTCCTGCTATTGTAGCCATTTGGGGAGTGAATCAGCAGATGGAAGATTCTCCCCCACCCTGTCTGTAACTCTGCCCTCAAAATAAATGTATTTTTAAGGAAATCTTACAGGCAGAAAACGATCCCATATGGAAACCTGGATCTACATAAAGGACAAATAGCACCAAAAACAACAAGTGTATAGATTCAGATAAGTCAAAGACTTTTCATGGCTAAATCTCTTTTAAAGATAACTGACCGTTGAGGCTGGCATTGTGGCCCAGCAGATTAAAGCTGCTGCTTGTGGCGCTGGCATATTCAAGTGCTGGTTTGAGTGCCAGCACTGGGGTGGAGTTCCTGGCTCTGGCTCTGGCTCTGGCCTGGCCCAGAGCTGCCTGTTGTGACAATTTGGGGAGTGAACCAGAGGATGAAAGAGCTGTCACTCTATCTTTTAAATCTACTTTAAATATAAAAGCATAATAGGTTAAAAGTGAAAGGAAAAGAAAAGTAATGCTAACAGTAGCCAAAACTGAAGAGATGGGGCTAACGGTTAAGATGCCCATGTCCCACAGCAGGGTGCCTGGGTTCGAGTCCCACCTCCACTCTCTGACTCTTGAATTCCACCTAATGCAGACCCTGTGAGGCAGTGGTGACAGCTGAGTCACTGGGTTCCTATCACCCACGTGGGTGACCTGAATTGAGTTCTTAGCTCCCGGCTTCAGCCCTGGCCATTGTGGGCATTTGAGGAGTGAATCAATGGATGGGAGATCTCTCTCTACCTCTCACACAAAACACAGTTTAAAATGGTTATATTAATACTGCATGAAGCACACATCAGGGCAAAGCATAGTACAGGGACAGAAAGGATAACTGAAAATTGGCAAAATGGCTCATCCTTCAAGGTGACATAATAACCCAAATCATTCGTACACCTCCTAACAGATCCTCAAATACACGGAGCAAAACTGGATGGGGCTGCAAGGAGTTACGAAAAAACCTCTCTGTCCATAACCGACAGGCAGACAGGAAACCAGAGCCGGGACTCCACTTCATCTGGAGTGGAAGGCAGGGGAAGAGGCGAGAGAAATGACTGAGACCTCCCGGACGGCCAGGGAAGCAGCCAAAACGTGAACAGAGCGAAGATGAACTCAGTAACTCAGGGGTTAGGGCGTGGAAGTACTCAGCAGACACAAAGCCCTCCTAGTACTCTCTAATCAGGTAAAAGAGCTCCAGGAGCTGGCGTTGTCCTACAGCAGGTTAAGCTGCCATCTGCAGTGCTGGCATCCCATATGGGAACGGGTTCAAGTCCCAGCTGCTCCACTTCCAATCCAGCTCCCTGTTAATGTGCCTGGGAAAGCAGCAGAGGATGGCCCAAGTGCTTGGGGCCCTGCACCCACGTAACTCTGTCACTCTGCCTCTCAAATAAACAAACCTTTTTTTATTAAAAAAAAAAGATTTCTAGTTCCCATCCTGTTTATTTTTGTACCATCTAGGCGTTTTGCCATAGGAAAAACTGTTGTTCCTTGTTCAAAACTGGTGTGGAGACTCAGGTGGAGCTCTGGGCTCCTGCGTTTGGCCTGGAATAGTCACAGCTATGGCGGCCACTTGGGAAGTGAGCCAGAGGATGAAAAGTAGCCAAAAAAAAGCTATGGCGACCACTTGGGAAGTGTCCCCATTTAATACCCGGCTCTGCTCCTGGCTCCAGCTTCCTGCTAATGAGGACTCTAGGAAGCAGCAGTGATGGCCCAGGTGCTTGGGTCCCTGCTACCCATGTGGGAGATCCAGAGTGAGTTGCTATCTCCCAAGTTTTGCGTGGCCCAGCCCCAGAGATGTTGTGGGCATTTGTGAAGTGAACCAGCAGATGGGAGAGCTCTCTCTGAAAAAACAGAATTATTTTTTAAGTACCATGTTGAAGTTGATTTCTTCAGAGAAGATTCGTTCTGAGAGGAGGAGCGTGGTGGGGGCAAGAGGCGTGGAGTCACCACACAGACCCCCGGAGTCGGATGAAAGCGGGCCTGAGGTGAGCAGCCCACGGATGCGTTTATTTCAGTTGCTACAGCTGCTTATATAGCCAAGGCAGCCAATCCGGTCAAAGGGTGGTCTATGCCCTAACCAATCACAGCCTGTTGCCAGGCAGTTTCCAAAGCCGTCCAATCACAGTCTGTTGCCAGTCAGGCTCTTATTGCCAGGCAGTTTCTGAAACCATCCAATCATGGCCTGCTGTCAGTTAGGCTCTGTTGTCATGTGGTTTCTGAAGCCATCCAAACACAGCCTATTGCCAGGCAGTTTCTGTTGTCAGCGGCCATCTTGGCATGACCTTTTCACCTCAGCAGCCATCTTGGCATGAGCTTTTCACCTCCTCATTCCACCACAGTACCACACCGTTGGGTGACTCACAACAACATATAGTACTTTCTCTCGCAGTTGTGGGGGCTGCAAGTCTGGATTCAGGGTGCTGGCAGCTCCGCACTTCCTTGGCAGCCCCCAGGGGAAGATCCTGCCTCTTCTCTTCCAGGAGCCCCAGGCTTTCTCTGGCTCGTACAGCGGAACTCCGGCCTCTGCCCCCCTCGCCATGTGGCCCTGTCTCCTCGTGTCTGTGTCCGGGGTCTCCCAACTGAAGGTCACGCGTCATGTTGCACTAAGGGCCCAGCCTCCTGCAGCTGAACCTCACCTCTAATTACATCTGCAACCACCTCTTTTCAGCTAAGGTCCCATCCTGAGGACTTCCGTCTCTCTCGTTGGGTGCACAGTCCGACCCCTGGCAAGTGAGAAAGCAAACTCACGGTGGTGGCACTAAGCTGGATGCAGCTTCGCAGCAAACACAAAGGACTGCCTGGTCACCCAGGACGTCTGCAGGCGGCCACGTGGAACCCCAGAGCCATGCTCAGGACGTCCATCAGCGGGGGCGAGGGTAAGGAAGAATTCACCTACAGGATCTTCATTAGCACCTCCCTCTCAATGGTCAAAGTTCACGTTAAAAAAAGAACAACTTATTTGAGAGACAGAGCCCCCATGCCCACAGTGGCTGGGGGAAATCTCTCATGTGGCTGGATGGCCCGTGAACCGTCACTGCTGCCTCCCAGGGTCTGCAGTAGCAGGAATCTGCAGTCAGGAGTGGAGCGGGGTTTGGCACCCAGTGCTCTGATACAGGACGTGGGCACGCACCCATGAGCTGCTGTGCAAGGCGCTAGGACTGTAGCACACAGAGGCAGCCCACCCTCAGGGCGCCTGTGGGCCCAAGAGGAAGAGAGGCAGCGACGAGCCATTCTGTGCTCTGTGACAGCCCCAGCCAGGCTCCAGCGTGGCCTCCTTGCTATGGTGTTTTCTCTCTTCTAAACTTTAACACGCCGCTAAATAAGGAAATTGGGAAAACACAGAGAAGTCTGGGGCAGCGTGGGGTGTGGGACATTCCCTTGACCACCCAGCAGGCAGGAGCTGCATGGAGGCAGGGGATTTGCACTGGGTGGAGGGAAGATGGGTAACAGAGAGCTTGGCTGGCCTGCCTCTGGATGGTTGAGGGAAACCCAGCCGAGCACGGGAGTCTGAAGTTCTTGTGGAGAGATGGCTTAAAGTGCGAGATTGCCTCGGGCTGCCCTCAGAGACTCTGATTCCCAGTGTGGGACAGGGGCCGCAGATTCATGGCCTCTCATGAATAAATTCTAATGCAGGCAATCCAGGTGTCCCACTGTGAGCCACACAGTGGGGCAGGAGGGAACACTGCGCCTCTCAAAGATGTTTCTAGGGGCATCCTGTACACGGGAAAAATCTGAAATCCATGCTTAGCTTTTTTATATGATACATTTGCATGAACCTTTTAAAGATCCCTAATTTGCATATATACACATGTACACATACACAAGGGTACTTCAAAATTTTTTTTGAAATCCATGTATAGGAGGGTTATCACACAGTATGACAACTATTTACATGCATTATATTCACATGCATTAGGTGTCATCCGCAATGAGAGATGATTTAAAGTATGTGCATTGGCAAACACAAATACTATGCTGTCTTACATAGTGGACTTGAGCAGCTGAGGATCTGGCGTGTGTGCGTGTGTGTGTGTGTCCTGGAACCAATTCTCTGTGAACGCCAAGGGAGTAAGAATGTAACATTCTGTGTTACAACGGGCCTCCCATGTAGAGGAAAATTATTGAGTAGTCTTGAGATATGCTCAAATCTCTTTTAAAAAAAAAAGATTCACTTATTTATTTGAAAGTCAGAGTAACAGAGAGAGGGAGAAACAGAGACAGAGCTCGCCTATCCGCTGGTTCACTCCCCTACATGGCTACAAGGGCCAGGGCTAGGCCAGGCCTCCAGAAGCCAAGAGCTTCTTCCTGGTCTCCCATGTGTGCGGCAGGGACCTCGGTACGTGGGCCACCTTCTGTTGTGTTCTCAGGCTGGATTGGAAGTGGAGCAGCTGGGACACGAACCGGCACCCAAGTAGAACGCCAGTGTTGCAGACAGCAGCTTTACCCACTATGCCACAATGCTGGCCCCTCTGCACTTCTTTGAAAAAAATTTTTTATTTTTAAAATTTTATTTATGAGAATGAGTCAGACAAACAGAGACCTTCTATCCACTGGTTCACTCCCCCAAATGTTTGTAACAGCCGGGGCTGAGCCAGGCTGTGGTCAGCAGCCAGGAACCCCATCCATTTCTCTCCTGTGGGTGGCAGGGACTTAAATACTTGAGTCACTACCTGCTGCCTCCCAGGGTACACATGAGCAAGCAGCTGGAATTAGAAGCCGGGCTGGGACTCAAACCCAGGCCCTCCCACATGGGCTGTGGGTGTCCCAAGCGATGCGCCAAATGCCCGTCACTCGAGTCACCTTTCAAAAATAGCTTTAATTGGTATAACATACAACTCCACCCAACTCGGCCACTTTGTGCATACGAACAGCGCTGTACAGCCCTCACCATGGTCCAGTCTGAGAACATTCTCACCACTCCAAAGGCCCCCCTCCCGCCCAGCCACAGTCCACCCCTGCCCTCCACCCCCAGCCTCAGGCCGCTACTGCTCTGCGCCTGTGTCTTCAGATTTGTCCTGTTGGATAGTTCATATACAGGGAGCCATACCTCGCGTAGCCTTGTACGTCCAAGTTACCTTTTGCAACTTTTAAAATGTGGCCTGCTCTACAGTTGTGACTCACCTAGGGATTTTATTCTAAGTTTATTTCTAGACTTGGTCTTTGAATCTCAGTGACAGTTTCTGGAAGAAGCAATGCTATCACTTGTGGCTCCACTCCCAGGCCAGTTCTCAAAGCCCATTTAACCCCAGAGCTGGCTGAACTGCTTCCGGCCTGAATTCTGGGTAGGGAGGAGGAGGACTCAGGGTCCAGGAGGCACAGGGGCGACCGAGAGCTTCCCTCGCCTTTCCCACATGCAGGTGACGTGCTCGGGAATGGAGGCAGCGGCAGCCACCTGCTTCTCTCCCTGCCTTCCCTGGGGTGGCCCTGCTGTGCTGGTTCTGTGGGCTCGGTGGGGGCTCAGGACAAAGTCTCCTACAGCAGCTCCTTCTGCCGTGGGCCCTCTTCCCGTAGGCAGGGGCTGAGCCTGCACTGGGAAAGCGCCGGGATGCGTTTGGAGGAGCAGGCTGAGGCCAGGGTAAGGACTCAGGCATACCGTGAGGGCCAGTCGTGTTCATCCTCCACTGCGCTTCGAAGTCATCTCCCCAAGCGTTTAAACACACAGAGGCTGCGGTCCGAGGCCAGCTCTCTCTATGGCATCAGACTCCTGGGAAGGTGGAGGGTGGGACTGGGCACCTGCCTTTTAACAGGCTGTTTGGATGCCCGCAGGGTTGGAATTCCTGCTGAAGGCAATGAGTGAGGCGTTGTTAAAGAAAAGGAGTTGAGAAAAGGCAGCACTTTTTAAGGAAGATGAGCTTGGCAGTTATGGGAGGGAACAGGTAGAGGGAAATAAAGCGAGGCTCTGGAAAAGGCCCAGGCGTGAGCTGTGCTAAGGCCTTGGCCTGGCTGGTGTGCGGCAGGATCAAAGGGGTGGGTGAGGGAGACAGTTCGCAGGGCTGTGCAGCATGTGGGTCCTGGGGTAGCGCAGGGAGCAAGGGAGAAGGGAGAAGGGACCAGAAGTTAGTGGTTCTCACTAAACCCCTAAAGCCAACACTTCGGTTCCTTCCTCCCCTAGTTATCAGTTCTCTACTTGGGAGGGTGAAACCTTCCCTTATCGACACTGTTTCCGCTGATACAGATCACGGGGCTTTTCAAACTGGCTACAGTTATTTTCTGGAGGTCCTCAGTGGTACCTAACCCCAGCCAAGGGCTGCAGGGAAAACCAGTGTCTCTAGCTAGAGAAGGGTCTGGCAACTGTTCCTCTGCCAAGGCCTAGACAGCGAATGCGTTGGGCTTTGTCGGACAGTTTCGGTAGCACCCACTCGACTTTGCCGCTTTAGTGCGAAAGCAACCTGGCCTCTTCTCTCAGTGCATGAACTGGGGCTGCTGTCCAATACAACTGTTTACAAAAACAGGTGCTAGGCGGGTTTCAGGTCACAGGTGCCGGCTGGCCCTTGAGGACGCCTGATTGGCAGCACCAGTCTCACTGGCTGATTTGGGGAGAAACATTATTTTTGCAACCCAAATGTTTACGAGGTCTCCAGTTTCAAGGGTCACCCTTCCTGAACGTTCATCCAGTGCTGTTCCATAGCACAGGTTGTGCAATGCATAAGGGCACCTAGGCAAGGTGACAGGTAGAGGCTGAAATCAGCCTGGTGACAGGTGCAATACTGGCAAAAGTATTGCTGTGCTTTTGGTAATTCACTGTCCAGAGGGGTCCCTTTTTTATTTTTTATTTTTGACAGGCAGAGTGGACAGTGAGAGAGAGAGAGACAGAGAGAAAGGTCTTCCTTTTGCTGTTGGTTCACCCTCCAATGGCCGCAGCGCATCGCGCTGATCTGAAGCCAGGAGCCAGGTGCTTTTCCTGGTCTCCCATGTGAGTGCAGGGCCCAAGCACCTGGGCCATCCTCCACTGCACTCCCTGGCCACAGCAGAGAGCTGGCCTGGAAGGGGGGCAACTGGGACAGAATCTGGCGCCCCGACCGGGACTAGAACCTGGTGTGCTGGTGCCGCAAGGCGGAGAATTAGCCTATTGAGCCATGGCGCCGGCCGGGCCCCTTTTTTTGTAACTAAGTCACCACATATGCTGATGATACACTTCACACTCCCATCAGACCTGGCTCCTGTAGTCCTGGCTCCCTGCCCAGTACTTCTCAGGGTCTTGGGGACAGTTTCTATTTGCCAGGTGACGGCCAGCTGCCTCTCCGTTAGTCACCACGGGCCACCTTCAATCCCCTGCTCCAGGCTGCTCCCCCTACCCCCTGCTTCCCCACTAGGTGCACTTTAGCCTCTGATTCCAAGGCCAGCAGGGAGGGTCCTAGGGCTCGCTGAGGGCTCGCTGAGGCTTGAGGCAAACCTGACAGCTACAGCTGAAAGCCAGAAACCTGCACCTCCGCCGTCAGCGTCTCCGGTCAGGACCTCCGGTCGGGAGCCCCTGCATCTGGATCACTTCCCTGCTTCGCCCACCCCTCATGAGAAGCCTCACGTTTGAGACAGGGACTCGGGAGCCTGAGAGCCTTCCACTCCATAGAGGGGACTGCACCATTGCTTAAGGTTTGAAAACACAACACAACAGTTGGAAGTGGTTTGGCATTTCTCCACGTAACTTTTAGTGGTGGCCCCAGATTTGTGGGTGCAAGGCCCATAGGTGCTGACATTAGAGGTATTTCAGTAAAAACACCGGGAAGCCCTAAATGAATCACTTTCCCTTTATTTAGCACCAAAGCACAGACTTCTTAAAAACCGCTACGCAGCAGCACGGCCTGTGGCCCGTTTAAGTGAATTCCTGTCCTCTTTTAGAAGTTCCATCCTCATTTTCCAACTGACTGATTGCTCCCACCGCTTTGAGGTTCTGAGGGTTGCTTGGCTTAGCTCCTTGGTCTAGCTCCCAGCCAAGTCTGAAGGTTCAAGGGCTGACTTTTTCTTGGAAATTCTGGTCCTGGCCAATCTGAGTTCCGCTATGTTGGGTGGGCGTTTGGTGCCATGGTTAAGACCCCCCGTGGGACACCTGCATCCATATTGGAGTGCCTGGGTTTGAGTCCCACCTCTGCTCTTGCAGATTCTTGCTAACGCACACCCTGGGAGGCAGCAGGTGATGGCTCAAGTCCTTGGGTCCTCGCCATCCATACGGAAGACCCAGACTGAGTGCCTGGCTCTCGGCTTCCACATCACTCAGCCCTAGCTATTGCAGACACTTCGGGGAGTGAGCCGGTGGATAGAAGATCTCTGTCTCCATCTTTCTTTCAAACAAAAGAAGTTTAAAATTTTTAAAAGATCTGATTTGTTCATTTAAGTCTTAATTATTCCAGACCCAGAGCTCACCATGTGCCTGTACCAGTGGTGATGGTTCTGCCTTTCCCAGGAAGACAGGTCTTGTGAGAGGCAGGGGCTGACAACAGGGACATCCAGCCTCAAGGTCACTGGTCCCTCTCCCCAACCCCTGAACTCAGAGTCTCTATGTAAAATTGTTGTTTTGAGATTTTCTCACTGAACAGCGCCTTGCTAATAAGAAGTAAAAATGAGCATTTCAGTTATAGGGAAAAAAATTTTTTTAAAAAGCCTAACTACCAAACAGACCTGTTTTTTAGCACCAGAGGAAGAAGTCTAGGCAGAAAGGGCATGCGGCCCCTCTGAGGTCCACATCGAGGTCTCTCCTTGGGCCCAGGGGTGCCAAACCTGCACCTGGCTTCCAACTGACATGAACTGGTACTGTCAGGCAGGACTCAACACAGTGGCACAGAGGTCAGGCCCGCTGAGGTCCTGGGCCTGCGTCCAATGCCCAGGCCTTCCTCTGGCTGGGCCCTCCCCATGGAGAGAACACAAGTAGCCCAGGGGAAGCCAGGACCCAGAAGTGCCTTCCGGATGAGTTCTGGAATTCTCCCAAGCCCTCCTCCAAGGCCTTTGATGAGCTCTTCCTGAAGTCCCTCTCCCCACAGGTAGGCAGGTGTGTCTGATGTGCACAGCCAGGTGGCAAGGGGCGGGGTTTGCTGGTGGGAGCACAGGGAAGAGGCTTGGGAGGGGTTATGCACACTTGGGTGGTGATGAACACAACCTGGCGTCCATAGAAAAGTCCGAGCTGTGGCACAAGAGGCCCCCATTTGGACTCCTGAACCAGAGAGGGAGATCTGGCCTAGCAGTTAGGATGCCAGTTTGGACACAGATGTCCATACTGGAGTGTCTGAGTTCGAATCTTGCCTGTGGATCCTGATCCCAGTTTTGTGCCAGTGCAGACCTGCAGAGGCAGCAGTTGACGGCTCAAGTAGTGGGGTTCTCGGCTCCCAGCTTTGGCCTGGCCCAGTCCTGTTCACTGCAGGCATTCAGGGAGAGAACCAACAGATACATGGCGTCTCTCTCTCTCTCTTTTCCCAGCCTCTGTAAGTATGAGGAGTGGGTCTACCAACAGGAAGACAGAGCAGAAATATCCAGAGAAGAGTCAAGATTCACAAAAACAACACCACGGTCAGAGCTCCTGTTTTGATGGGGAAAGAATTAGCCCCAGAACCACAGCCACTGATAATCCTGGACATACAGTTTATTTTTCACTTTATAAGTTAGATAATGGGTGGGCGTTGTGGCATAGCAGGTTAAGCCATCACCTGTGACACCAGCATCCCATATGGGCACCAGTCAGTGTCCCAGCTGCTCCACTTCCGATCCAGCTCCCTGCTGATGTGCCTGGGGAAGCAACAGAGGATGGCCCGAGTACTGGGGACCCTGCATCCATGTGGGAGACCCGGATGAAGCTCCTGGTGTTGGCCTAGCCCAGATCTGACCTTTGGGGCCACCTGGGGAGTGAACCAGCAGATGGGAGTTCTCCCTCCCTCTCTCTGTCCCCACCCGCCCAGTAACTCTGCCTTTTAAACAAATAAATAATTATTTTTTTGAAAAAAAAAAAAAAGATAAAGTATTAATTCTTCCAGTACCTTCTCCTTTTGTTTTTAAAATGGCAGCAGTAAGTCTGTATGTCATTGTGAGGTTGAAATGAGAGTATGTACGTATCTAGGGGAAGGAGGTACTGAGTATGTTAATATCACTGCTCTAACTTTCCCTCCAGCAGGTGCCTGAGATAATGTTGAAGGCTTCACTTTTTCTTTCATTTGTCCTGTGCTGACTGGTGGGACTGTGTTAATAAGAAACAGAGACTACGATGTTTCTCCATGTCAAGTTAAGACAAGTTAATAATTGCTCTCCCACAATATGAGGACAAACTATAGTCCAAGATCAAAAGCAATCGTTTTTCACCTTTTTGAAGCTGCACTGGGTAAGGGTGAGGACAGCTCAGAGTCTGCATGACATCATTGTCACAGCCCCAGGCAGACTGCAGCTGGGGCATCCCTCCAGTTTGACAAGGGATGTCATTTCATCTCAGCCTTGTCTGGAAAGAAAGGGAGGACTCAGAGCCATGGAGGAGCTGGGCAGGCTGGCCCCGACCTCCCAGCACCTCACCTGCAGGCAGCCTTGTGACGGCACGGAGAGCAGTGCTCTGGCTGGCATCTGCAGGGGGCTCTGCCTGGGGAAAGGCTGTCAGTGCTGGGAAGCAGGAAGCACTCCTGGGGCTGGGCAGATCCCAGGAAACAAGGCTAGGGGCTTTCTCAACGGGCCAAGCCGCCCGCCTCTATGGTTCTGTCTCAGGCTGCCCCATGAGTATTTTTCGTTATCTATCAGTCTGTCTAAGAGAGACAGAGAATGTGCCATGGCCACTGGCTCAGTCCCCAGATGCTCACATAACTGGGAGCCAGCTTCTCCTACCAGGGTGGCAGGGACCCAACGACTTGAGCCACCATCACCACCTCTCAAGGTGTACATTGGCAGGAAGCTGGCACCAGGGGCCAGAGGCAGGCATTCAGGTGCCCTACGGCCACTGGGTGCAGATGTTTGAACTGCTATGCTGTATGCCTGCCTGCTCCGCCTCGTGGTTTTGGAAGTCAGGTGGGGGACATACCTGAGGGGCCAGGGTGGGCCCAGGGAGACTGCAGAGCTCAGCGTCCCAAGCTCAGAATCAGTGTTGAACACCGAGAGCAAGGGGTGGGCGGCACCTGAGGAGAGGACGGGCCAGCGGTTCCGGCGGCAGGAAGATGGACGAGGTGGGGCAAGTGTGCAGGAGCCCCGGGGTGGAACAGGCGCCAGGAAGAGGTGCAAGGGGCTGGGGAGTTTGAGGAGGCAGGGACACATGGGCGGCTCTTGCTGATTTCTGCCCCCATAGATTCATCAGAGTTAAAAGCTAGAGCACAAATCAAGGTAAAAAACCCTAAAAGATTCAAAACAAGCCTTTTGGGGCAGGCACTGTGATGCAGTGGTTAGGCTGCTCTTTGGGATATCCATATCCCATATCTGAGTGCCCAGGACTGTGTCCTGCCTCTGCTTCCAGTCCAGGCACCTACTAACTGTGTGGAGGCAGCAGACGAGGGCCCCTGGCACCCATGTGGGAGACCTGGATAGACTTTCTGTATCCTGGCTGCAGCCTGGCCCAGTCTTGGCTGTTTTAGGCATTTGGGGAGTGAACCAGTAGACAGAAGGTTTCTCTGCTCTGTGTGTGTGTGTGTGTGTGCGTGTGTGTGTCTCTCTCTGCCTTTTTTTTTTTTTTTTCAACTTTGAAGTCAATGCATAGGCTTTGTTTTTTTTAAGATTTATATTTGAAAGGCAGAGTTACAGAGAAGCAGAGAGAGAGAGAGAGAGAGAGAGAGAGAGAGGAAGTCTTCTATCCATTGGTTCACTCCCCAAATGGCTACAATGGCCAGAGCTGGGCAATCTGAAACCAGGAGCAAGGAGTTTCTTCTGGGTCTCCCACGTGGGTGCAGGGGCCCAAGGACTTGGGCCATCTTCTGCTGCTTTCCCAGGTGCATTAGCAGGGAGCTGGATCTGAAGAGGAGCAGCTGGGACTTGAACCGGCCCCCATATGGGATGCTGGCACTGCAGGCGGTGGCTTTACCTGCTCTGCCTTTCAAGTAAATAAGTAAATAAAATGTAAAACAGACCTTTTTACACACTGGTATCCACTTTCCTATCCAATCTCACCTCCACTATTCCCTTTTAGTGTAACCTATATGCCAACCAAAAAGTTTGTTCTTAACAATGTCATTCTCTTGGGACTATGGCTGACTAAGCCGTGTGCTGTCCCCAGGACTCGCTGGCCCTCTGCGGGTGGCAGTCCTGTCCATCTGACTGACCTAAATAGGTAAGTCATGTAAGAGATGTAGCCAGGAGGGGTATGGAAAAATAGCCAAAGAAATGTGAATTCTACTCACAATGTGGCACAGCTGTGCAATCATAGCAAATTTAAAAATGCGTATACACACACGAAAACCAAACCCGCCCTTCGGATACCATTTTGGAGGAAACAGGTCCATCTATGGCTGTCGACTTTGCAACTGGGTTGTGGTCGATAATTTTGTGTCAATCTGGCCGGTGCCACGGCTCACTAGGCTAATCCTCCACCTGTGGCGCCGGTACCCCGGGTTCTGGGGTTCGGTTTTGGGGTGCTGGTTCTGTCCCAGTTGCCCCTCTTCCGGTCCAGCTCTCTGCTGTGGCCCAGGAGGGCAGTGGAGGATGGCCCAAGTGCTTGGGCCCTGTACCCGCATGGGAGACCAGGAAGAAGCACCTGGCTTCTGGCTTTGGATCGGCGCAGTGCTGGCCATAGTGGCCATTTTGGGGGTGAAGCGATGGAAGGAAGACCTTTCTCTCTGTCTCTCTCTCACTATCTAACTCTGCCTGTCAAAAAAAAAAAAAAAAAGATAATTTTGTGTCAATCTGGCTGGACCCAGAGAGCTGGTGAAACTCTCTTTCTGGGTATGTCTTTGAGGGTGTTTCTAGAAGGGACTAGAACCCAGGTGGCAGCCCAGGTGAGGAAGATCCACCCTCACCAGAATGGGCGGGCGTCAGCCAATCTGCTGAGGGCCCAAATACAACGAGAGGGCGGAGGAGGACAGATGGACACTCTGCTCCAGCTGGGTCATTGTCTCCTCCAGCTCAGCCACCAGTGCCCTCAGCTCCTCTGCTGAGGCATAGTGGGCATAGTGGGTAACTTGGCCCTGGCACTCCCTGACTCTCTGGCCTCTGGCACTGGCCTGGAAGCGGATGACAGCTTTCCCTGGGCTTCTGGCTTGCAGGTGGCAGATGACGGGACTTTCAGCCTGCCTGACAGCCCAGCCCTCTTAATAAGCCTCTTCATAGGCAAGCATGCTTCCAAAAGTTTGTGGAAGACAGAACTACACAGTAAGTTCATTTTGGTACAAAACATTTGTAAAAACACATTTTGGTTTTTTCCTAAGACACCTCCCCATGAACTTTCTGAAATACCCTCACATACATCCTATTGGTTCTGTTTCTCTGGAGAACCCAGACTAACACATGTTCATGCCCCCACCTTTTTTTTTTAAGATTTATTTATTTGAAAGTCAGAGTTATACAGAGAGAGAAAGAGAGGCAGAGAGAGAGAGAGAGAGAGAGAGAGGTCTTCCACCTGCTGGTTCACTCCCCAGTTGGCTGCAATGGCCGGAGCTATGCTGATCCAAGCCAGGAGCCAGGAGCTTCTTCCAGGTCTCCCATGTGAGCGCAGAGGCCCAAGGACTTGGGCCATCTTCTACTGCTTTCCCAGGCCACAGCAGCGAGCTGGGTGGGAAGTGGATCAGCCGGGACTTGAACTGGCGCCCATATGAGATGCCAGTACTACAGGCAGCGGCCTTACCCATTATGCCACAACACTGGCCCCAATGCCCCCACCTAATCTATTTTTCATTTATTTGAGAGGCACACGCACACACACACACACACACGAGAGAGAGAGAGAGAGAGAGAGAGAGAGAGAGAGAGAGAAATACTCCCAACTGCTGGCTCACTCCCCAAATACCTGCAACAGCTGGGGCTATGTCAGGCTGAAGCTGGAGCCAGGCACTCCATCCAGGACACCCACGTGGGTGGTGGGAACTCAACCTGCTTCCTCCCAGACTGCACAACCGCAGGAATGAAATCAGGAGTGGGAGTTGACCCAGGCTCTGTGATGTGGGATGCAAGTGTCCCAGGTGGCATTCTAACAGCTGGACCCCACCCTGTTTATGCCCTTTGACCCCCCTCAATCCTACTTCACAGAGCTGTAGCTAAAGAAAATGGTGCTAAGGGCTGGTGCTGTGGCGTAGTAGGCTAAGCCTCTGCCTGCAGTGCCGGCATCCCATATGGACACCGGTTCTTTGTGCCGGCTACTCCACTTCGATCCATCTCCCTGCTAATGCACCTAGGGGAGCAATGGAAGATGGTCTAAGTCCTTGAGCCCCTGCACCTGCATGGGAGACTGGAAGAAGCTCCTGGCTTCAGATCAGCCTAGCTCTGCTCATTGCAGCCATTTGGGGATGAATCAGTGGAAGAAAGACCTTTCCCTCTGTTTCTCCCTCTCTCTCTCTGGAACTCTGCCTCTCAAATAAATAAATAAAATCTTAAACAAACAAACAAACAAACAAACAAGAAAATGATGCTAGAGAAGAACGGAGCTGCACGCTGTGAAGCCTGGAAGCAGCCCAGCGGGACAGTAAAGGCAATGACGGTCACCACCAGGTGGAAATGATCGCACTGCTCCGCACTGAATGCTTAGGGGAACACAGAATCTATTACGACTGTGCTATAAAAATCACATGAATGTATGGTAAGGATGAGACAGGGAACAAGAAAAAAGGAAAATTACTCTATTACGATGTTGTTTTTATTAGAATGCTGTTGCCATAATAAAAAATCTGCTGCAGAAAGTGTGATTCTCTCTCCCAAACCCCTGATTCAGCTTGTTCCTGCCTGGTCCGGGGTCCGTGGGTGCAATCAACTGTGACTCGCACGAGCTCCTTTGGACCATAAACTCTACAGGGGACTGTGTTTGCCTCTCCCTTGTCTCGCCCAGCACAGACAAGTCAATGTTCAACAATTATTTGTGCTAAGCATGATGTTATGTTTAAAATAAAACAGGAGGTGTGTGTTCAGCCAAGCGATTAAGACAGCAGTTAGGCCAGCTGCATCCCCCATGGGAGGGCCTGGGTTTGAGGCTCCAGCTCCTGACCCCAGCTTCCTGCTAACGCAGACCCTGGGGGCAGCAGCGACAACTCAAGTGATTGGGTTCCCACCACCTACCCCACGTGGGAGACCTGGATGGAGTTTCCTGATATTGGCTTTGGCACCAGCTAGGGGACCACTGGAAGCATTTGGGGATTGAACTAGCAGGTGAGAGTGCACTCTCGCTCTCTCTCAAATAAATAAATAAATAAATAACAAAGAACCATCATCAGATCATTCTCTCCATCCTCTTATCTCCTGGCAAAAAAGCACTCGGATAAACATCTGCATCTCTTGCAAAGGCTTCTTGGGGAGGGAACTCCACTTGGGAAAGCTAGCAGGACTGAAACAGATACAACGTTGCAGGCAGCACTTTGGAACCCGACTGAGGGAGGCTCTTGGGTCTTATTTAAACCAACAAGATGTTTAAAAATTGAAGCCATGCTGAGGCTTGCACATGGGTCCAACTGCATCCCTGCCTGAAGGAAAACTACTCCCCACTCCTACTGGGAGCCCAGAGGCTGCTGTGCCTAAGTCATGGCCTGTCTTTTACGGGCTGGCGAGGAGACAGTAAATGTGGTCTCAGGGCAGGAGCTCATGCTGCCGGAGGCTAAACTCATTCTTAAAGCACTGAGCCCAGTTCTGTGCCAGGCACTCTATGCACCTCCACTGGTACACAGATTAGAAACACAAAATTCAGAGAGATACGTGAATGACTCCAGGCCAAATAGCTAGGGTGGAGGTCGGGGGGGCAGGGCAGGATGCCACAGCTCTGGCTTTTGTGTGTGTGTGTGTGTGTGTGTGTGTGTGTGTGTGTGTGACAGTGGACAGTGAAAGTGGACAGTGAGAGAGAGAGAGAGACAGAGAGAAAGGTCTTCCTTTTGCCATTGGTTCACCCTCCAATGGCTGGCGCGGCCGGCGCGCTGCCACCGGCGCACCGCGCTGATCCGATGGCAGGAGCCAGGAGCTTCTCATGGTCTCCCATGGGGTGCAGGGCCCAAGCACTTGGGCCATCCTGCACTGCACTCCCGAGCCACAGCAGAGAGCTGGCCTGGAAGAGGGGCAACCAGGACAGAATCCAGCGCCCCGACCGGGACTAGAACCCGGTGTGCCGGCGCCGCAAGGCGGAGGATTAGCCTATTGAGCCATGGCACCGGCCTAGCTCTGGCTCTTAGGCATCAGGCTCGGAAGCATCCCTACCCAGCATGCCTTGCAACTCACTATGATCCAGGACAAGAAAGTCTCAGTGTCTCCCTTTCCTTCCCCCTTTATGCTGTCACACACACGCAGGCGCCACCTTTCACGGCAGCCCGCCACTCAGACTATTTCCACCTGGCTTACACGTAGTCTCTTGTTTTCAGCCTGGATCATGAACCCATGCTTTCATTCTCCGTTCTTCAAATCCACTGTGGTCCCCCACTGGTTTTCACTTGAGAAAAGCCACACATTCCTTTTTCAATCAATGACTTTTCCTATGTTCCTAGTGTAGAAACCATTTCTAGCACAGGTTTTGTTAGGCTGAGTACAGAGATAAGAACTGGGAGCTTGCTATGGCTTGTAGGTGTCCCCTTGTCCTCGCAGCTTCTGCTTGTGCTCCGTGGGAGACGCTGTCCTGAGGCTGCCACATGCGGAAGCCAGGCTGTCCCGCAGGAGGAGGAGGGGCCACCTGGAGCAGAACCACGCTGTCCCAGGCGACACGCAGTGGCAACTGCCAGAGAGGCCATTTTGGACCTTTGGGCTCAGCTCGGCTACAGGTGAAAGCAGGTGAGACCAGCGAACTCCTGCCCCACAGCCCACAATATCATGAGGAATAATGTGTTTTAAGCAACCAAGTTCTGCAGGAAAAATGAAGGAAACAATGCAGCATCCCCAGTGTGTGTGTGTGTGTGTGTGTGTGTGTGAATCCATAGACGAGCGTTTTAAAAGGAGAGTAGCTTCCTATAGCTTATCGGCAATTGCTCCCCATATACAGTGCACAGACCAGAAATGGGCCTATGAAGGTGATAATGGGGCAGCCTAGGAATTTGCAATAGCAATACGGGGAAAACTGGGCAAATAAAACACCCACCCACCAAAAACGTGCTGCTGGGGCCAGCCTGTGGTGCAGCGGGTGAAGCCGCCGCCTGAAGTGCCAGCATCCCATAGAGGCACGGGTTCTAGCCCCACCTGCTCTACTTCCAATTCAGCTCTCTGCTATGGCCTGGGAAAGCAGTAGAAGATGCCCCAAGTCCTTGGGCCCCTGCACCCTCGTGGGAGACTGGGAAGAAGCTCCTGGCTCCTGGCTTTGGATCGGCTCAGCTCCTGCTGTTGTGGCCATCTGGGGAGTGAACCAGCGGATGGAAGACCTCTCTTTCTGTCTTTCACTCTCACCGTCTCTAACTCTACCTCTCAAATAAACAAATAAAATCTTTTTAAAAAATGCTTTGGGAGCCGTGAGTATAACTTTAAATGCTCTACCAGTTGTATTTTTTTTATTTGAGAGGTAGAGTTACAGACAGTGAGAGGGAGAGACAGAGAGAAAGGTCTTCCTTCCATTGGTTCACTCCCCAAATGGCCGCAATGGTTGGAGCTGCTTCCTCCTGGTCTCCCACGCGGGTGCAGGGGCTCAAGGACTTGGACCATCTTCTACTGCTTTCCCAGGCCATAGCAGAGAGCTGGATTGGGAGAGGAGCAGCCGGGAATAGAACCGGCGCCCATATGAGATGCCAGCGCCTCAGGCGGAGGATTAACCTAGTGTGCCATGGCACTGGCCCCTATTATTTTAAAAAGTAAAAAGAAGGCTGGGTGTTTAGCCTAGCAGCAAAGCCCCTGGTTTGGACACCCACGTTCCACATTGGAGGACCTGGGCTTGTGAGCCAGCTCTGGCTCCTGACTCCAGCTTCCTGCTAATGTGCACCCTGGAGGCAGCAGTGATGGCTCAAATAGTTGGGTCCCTGCCACCCACATGGGAGACCTAAAATGACGCTGCACCTCCCTGACCACTGTGGACGTCACAGCGGGTGGGTGGGAGCTGTCCGTCTTTCTTTGTCTCTCAAATAAACACATTAAAAAAAAAAGGTAAAAGCCAAGTAAATTAATTTTAACATTTAACCCAATGTCTAAAATACCCTTACATATTTACATATTAAACACGTCATAAAGACTACTAATGAGACAGTTTGCAGTTTTTACGCAGAGTAGTTTACAGTCCCAGTGCATGTTAGCGGAGCCCAGCCACAGGTCACGAGCTCCATGGCCACACGTGGCTGGCAGCCACTGTCCCAGCACAGATAGACCTTCGGAATCTGACCTGAAAACACACCCGGAGCCAGGCTTGGTGCCCCTGCTCACATTAACAAGTGAGCATTGTGAAGGTGTTGGATCTTTCCATGAGACTGGGAGCGTCCGTGCCGGGCCTGTCCAGAGCTGCTGGGAGGGTGCCCGGAGGCAGCCCCACTGGCCTGGCAGGCAGCTCTCCCGCTGCCATCCCTCTGCAGTCCTGGGAAAGGCACTCTGCCTCCTAAACCTCTTTGAGCCTCAGCTTCCTTCATGACGTAAGCAGGGGAGGGGGGCTGGCAGCATTTGAAGAAAGCCTGTCATCTTGACAATCCTGAGTGCTGCCTCTCCGGTGGCCAGGGCGCCTTGGGGTTAGGGACAGTGGCCGGGGCTCTGCCTAGGACACGCGCTGCTGTTTATCTTCCCAACACACAGCGCCAGGAGCCCTTCCTTAAACACTGCACGTCCCAGGAGCCCAAGGGTGACCCTTTGTTTTTTAGGAGACCACAACTCTACCCAGAGCTCGATGTCACCATACAAGTCTGCGGGCGGAAAGAACCACAAACCGACCTCCCTGGCTGGAGCGGGCCAGGCAGCACTTTATTTTGATGAATGCACACAGAGAAGCCACTGTTCTGTCTGGACACTTGATTATACGGTTTGCTGCCACGCGGCCTTACGGGAAGTCGAGATCCCAGCTCATGTCACGGTTCCTGTGCCCTGCCTCAGTTTCCCTTTCTGTGAAATCTGCAGTAGAAACCGCACCTCTCCTGTGGGTTTGATCCTTTTGCCCCAGCTGCTGAATTTTACCTCCTTTAAAGAACCACGAGACTTCAGTGTAAGTGCTACACAAAGTCGACTTTGGACTTCACGTTGGGCTGGAATCGGCGCTGAGGCCAGGCGAGGGCCCCGGGCTCCACCGCCTTCCTTCCTTGAAGATGCAGAAGGGCAGGCGGCCAGGAGCAGCCGGGAGCGCCGAGGAAAGGCAAGGGAAGCGGTCCCGTTATTTTGTACCTCAAGCCCTCCAGGGAAAGGTGATTCGTCACGCCGGGTGGCGAGATCCACGAGGCTTTACGCTTTGTCCAAGGTCTATTTTGGGTCCCAGAGCGATGCTCTCCTTCTGCCGGATGCCCCCGTGAGCTGTCAAGAGGGCCATGTCAGGGCATTTGGATTCTCGGCAGAGGATCCCTGGACATAGCTCCGCGGCCGGGACGTGGATACAGCTCCCTGCATCTGTCTCTTTAAAGACGCATCAGCACCCTAACCCTGCAGGCTCATGGGAAACGACCTTCTTCCTAAGGGCCCACTGTCTTGGCGGACTTTGGGTTTGATCCTTTTGGAGTTGCGAGATTTATTCTCCGGCACTAATTTTTAATTGCCAAAGTAATTCAAAGTTCATTTAATTTTAAAAGTTTCATGTATATGTATACACACACACATATATGAAGGTACTTCAAAAAGTTCATGGAAATGGAATTAAAAGATACATTTATTTTGGTGCAAAAAGTTTGAAAGCTATGCATAGTTTAAAATATTTTGGTCTATTTTCATTTTATTTGAAAGGCAGAGAAAGACAAACAGATCTATCTGCTGGTTTACTCCCCAAATGACCACAACAGCCAGGTTTGGGCAAGGCTAGAGCCAGGAGCCTGGAACTCAGTCTGAGTCTCCCATCACCGGCTGCCTCCCAAGGTGCACGTGAGCAGGAACCTGGACTGGAAGCAGAGGAGCCAGGGCTCAAAGCTGGTACTCTGGAATGAGATGTGGGTATCTCAAGAGGTGTCTCAACTGCTGTGCCCAATGCCTGCCCCCGTTGCTCTTCCACGAAATGCTCTTCCAGTTCTTCTTCTTGAAGACCTCCCATATGTGTGGATTTCAAAATTTTTCACAAAATAATCCACTGATCTTTGAATTCCATTTCCTACAAACTTTTTGAAGAATCCCTGTACTACACATTTACACAGGCACACACACACACACACACATCTCATACAAATTCAAAGACGACAAAAGGCTAACCAGCAGAGAGGCAATGTCCATCTCACCCCAGCCAAACGGGTTCTCCACTTTCTGTGTATCATCTCAAACTACTCTGTGCATAAAATATACACTTCACACATTTAAATAACAAAGGGACTGTTAAATTCAAAAGCCACCTTAACTCAAGACAAGGTAAAAGAAAAAAAAAGGTAGAAACCTGTAGATTAGGGAAAAAGAAAAGAGGCCCACGGTGTAATTGTTTTAAATGACATGTGGACGTGCTGTGTTCAAAAACATTTTGATGTGGCCAATGCAGGGAAAACCCGCATTCACTGTCCTGAATAAACTGTCCAACGTGGTTATATATTTCTGTGCTCACTGTGGCAAGGTCACCTTAAGGAGTTTACATGATAATCTACAGACCACAGAGAGCTACCTAATAGCCTGGAGTGGGGAGGGGCAGAGAGCTGCCACTCAGATCCGGGGCATGGAGGGGTAGGGCAGGGCGCTCTGTGCCTGCGCCGCCCAGAGGGAGTTTCTGCAGCGATGGAAACGACCCTGTCTGTTCCATCCAACTTGGCGGCCATCAGCACCATTGAGTGCTGGGGATGACAGAGCGATGGCGGGATTGAAATTCTTATTTCATTTTGCTTTAATGCAATAGCAACATGGCTCTGAGGTTGGCAATGCTTTGGAGAGGAGAAGATAAATGAGAGGTGGGCATACGAATAAGAGGATAGAGGGAAGGGAAAGAGAAGGAGAACGAGAAAGATGCAAACTGAAAGGCTCGGCGGCCAACAACACCAAGCAGTGACAATGCAACCCCGTGTCCCTGGCAGGGCCTCCCCACAGCCCCGGGGCGTTATCATGAGGTCTGTGAGGCAGCATGGGAGCACACCCCGCCTGCTGCCCTGGAGGCCTGGGACCTCCCCTACCTTATCTGTGAAGGGAGCAGAGCTCTCTCTCTCCTGAGGGCTCCTCCAGCCTGAAATACATACAATAAAAAATAAAGTGTATATCAAAGGAAGAAAAAAAACCACAATTGTGATACACCACTAGGTGTCACCATGAACCCAAATGAGCTTTTATGTTTCATTGTGACCTGCAGAAGAGCTGATCTGGAACATTTATTCATGTATTTTCTCACTTGATCACATCCAAAGCAAAGGATGTGCGCTCTGGTACCCAGTCAGAAGGGATAATCATTCTAACTTGGTGTATTTGCTTTCCAGTTAGAACACTGCTAAATGCCACAAATATGTGTGCATGTACACGTGTGTGCTCCTAAACATTTACTATGCCCCAGACAGGGGCCCCAGTGCACACAGACTGCAGCGTGAATGATGCTCCCCGAAGCTGTGCAGCTCCGCAGAACTCTGGTCCGGGTCATGGGGACAGAAGTGTAAGACATGGCCCCTGGTTGTCCCATCCATGCCTGTTTTGTACCTTAGGAAAATTTGTTAGCCTAAAACCTCTTTTGTAGCCAGATCTATGCCCTACATAGATTCTGGGAGTTATACACACTATAGGTAAGCCTCCCCATCCATCTGTGTAAGAAAATCTAAAGTGAACTCCTTTTCAGACGAGGAATGCCTCTCCCTGACCACATGTTATAGATGAAGCAACGCACTGAGCCATCTGGAAAAATCAAGCCATAGCCCTTTTCCCAGAGAAATTCAAGAAGAGGCTGGATCACACCTAGGACCCACAGTAAGATTGCTAAAGCCTTGTGTATCTAAGCTTGGCTTTTGAGTAGACGTGGAGTAGCTGCAGTTGGACATGAACCTGGAGGACCAGGACTTAGAATCTAGCTTGCTTAGGCTCTCCTGGGGAATGCAGTTAGGTTTTGTTGTGTAACAAATGATGCAGAGGCTTAGGGACTTAAAACAACAAGCGTTTATTGTTTTTCATGAGTCTGGGAAAATTGGATCTAGAGTGGGAGATCTCTGAGCTCTGCGGGGGGCTCAGCTGGGGCTGGCCTCACTCACACACTTGGAGGCTGGTGCCTGGCTGGCTCAGGAGGACTTAGCTGGGACGGCTTGTCTCTGCGCCATGTGAGGGGGCTCACCGTGAGGGTCCCAAGGAACAAAAGAGCAGCGAGAGAGCGCGAACCCCACCATGGAAAGCACTTCAAATTTTCTTCTTGTGTCACTGGCACATCCTGTCTTGTCCCTTTGGCCAAAGCAAGTTACACGGCCGATCCTGGGGGCTGGTGTTCAAGGTTATTATTATTATCCAAGTGTGTGGACACAGAGAGCTATGAACAGACTGAGGGCCATTCCTGCCTGCAACAGTCTAGGAAAGAGAATTCATTTCATTTCTCTGTATCTCAGTCTTTTTCTTTTTAAGGATTTATTTATTTATTTGAAAGTCAGAGTTACACAGAGGAGAGGCAAAGAGAGAGAGACAGGTCTTCCGTCTGATGGTTCTCTCCCTAGATGGCCACAACGGCCGGAGCTGTGCTGATCTGAAGCCAGGAGCCAGAAGCTTCTTCTGGATCTCCCACGTGGGTCCAGGGGCCCAAGGACTTGGGCCATCTTCTGCTTTCCCAGGCTATAACAGAGAGCTGGATTGGAAGAGGAGCAACAGGGACTAGAACCAGTGCCCATATGGGATGCTGGCGCTTCAGGACAGGGTGTTAACCCACTCTGCCACAGTGCTGGCCCCTGTATCTCAGTCTTTAAAAGAAAATGATAATATCTTGGATGCAAAACAAAAACAAGAGGCGGGCGTTAGGCTGGCGCCATGGCTCAACAGGCTAATCCTCTGCCTAGCGGCACCAGCACACTGGATTCTGTCCCGGTTGCCCCTCTTCCAGGCCAGCTCTCTGCTGTGGCCAGGGAGTGCAGTGGAGGATGGCCCAAGTGCTTGGGCCCTGCACCCTATGGGAGACCAGGAGAAGCACCTGGCTCCTGCCATCGGATCAGCACGGTGCACCGGCCACAGCGCGCCGGCCGCGGCGGCCATTGGAGGGTGAACCAACGGAAAAGGAAGACCTTTCTCTCTGTCTCTCTCTCTCACTGTCCACTCTGCCTGTCAAAAAAAAAAAAAAAAAAGAGGCGGGAATTGTGGTGCAGCTGGTGAAGCCGCCACTTGAGACACCCACATCCCCTCTCAGAGGGCCAGCGACCCCGTTTCTGATTCCGCTCCCTGCTAATGCACCTGGGAAGGCAGCAGAAGGCAGTTTAAGCACTAAAGAAAAGGTGGAAAATCCCATTGGGAGGGAATTCTTTGCCTGCAAATGGAGTTTGCAAGTGCACAGCACATTCAGGAAAGGCGATCAATCATCACCCAGGGCACCTGGAGCAGGGGCTGTCGTGGGAAGGGAAGAGGAGGTGAGTCCAGCCCGCCAGGACGCGGAATGCCCATGGGAGGAGCTTCCCGAGGGTCTTCAAAGACCTTCCGTGAAAGCATTCCTGTGATCACAGGTGTCACTCTGATGGCAGCCCAGCAGGGCTACTGACCAGCTGCCCCACCAGTGCTGGGAGTGCCTGAGAAACGGAGCACTTGGTGGATCCGAGACTAATCCAGAAGCTTCTGCAGGGACAGCAAATGGCTGGGTCCCAGGTGTGTGTGTGTGTGTGTGTGTGTGTGTGTGTGTGTGTGTGACTGGAGACTACAGGGAAAGAGGGCTAGGGCCACAGAGAGGGAAAGTTTTTATCTTGGGCTCTTTTTTGCTTTCTTGTATCCATGGATGAATACGATCTACCCCCAACTCCACTGCAAGACAGAGCGGGATCACCAGTCCTGCAGCCAGCGGACAGAGAGCTCCTGGCCACACCAGGGCAGGCTTAACTCTGGGGATGGGAAGGAGACAACAGGTGCGGAGAGATCCACATTCCCTCCGAGAACCGCCCCTACGCAACCTCATACTAGAGGTGCTAGCCAAGGTGAAAAGCTAAGGAAAAGAAGTAATAGGTATAGGATTAGAAAGGAAGAGGCAAAACTCTCATTAATTACACAGCATCTGATTATCTACATAGAAAACGTCACGGGAGTAACAGAAAAGCTTTTAGAATTTGTATCCAGCGAGGATGCCAGGAACAAGAGCTGCTCTCAGAGCTCAGTAGTACTCTTCCACACTAGCAATATTCCATTAGAAAACATGACCAAAAAATAAGATAACTTCCTAACAGCAACAGAAATACAAAATATCTGAAAATCAACTTAACAAAACATTCAATGTAAGTCCTGTGGGTAAGCATCTGGCGTAGCAGTTCAGACACTGCTTCAGATGCCCACACCCCGTACTGCAGTGCCTGTTTGAGTCCTACCAGTACCACTGCTTTGGGTCCCAGCTTCCTGCCGATGCACACTGTGGGAGGGCAGCAGGTGATGGCTCAAGTATTTGAGTCCTTGCCACCCACAAGGGAGATCTGGATTGAGTTCCACACTCCTGGCTTTGGCCTGCTCCAACCTCTGACTACTGCAAACATTTGAGGGATGAACTAGCAGCTGGAAGATATCACTGTCTGTCTCTCTGTCTTTCAAATAAATTAAAAAAAACTTTTTAAATGTAAAAAGGGACCAGCACTGTGGTGCAGTGGGTTAAGCCACTGTCTGCAATGCTGGCATCCCATATGGGTGACAGTTCGAGTCCTGGCTGCTCCTCTTCTGATTCAGGTCCTTACTAATGTGCCTGGGAGGGCAGCAGAGGATGGCCCAGGTGCTTGGGCCCTTGCACCAACATGAGAGACCAGGAAGAACCTTCTGTCTCCTGGCTTTAGCCTGGTCCAGCCCTGGCTGTTGCAGCCATTTGGGAAGTGAACCAGCAGATGGAAGATGAATCAATCTCTCTCTCTCTCCCCCTCCCTCTCCCTCTCTCTCTCTTTCTCTCTCTTCCCCCCTTCTTTCTCTGTAACTTTGCCTTTCAAATAAGTAAATATTTAAAAAATGCAAAAGGACATAAAACTTGAATAAGACATATATCATGTAGATAGAAAAGATAACTTGATACCAATTCTCTCAAAATAAATCTAAAATTTCAAGACAATTTTAATATACGTACTAAAGAACTTGTTGAGGGGCTGAAGAAGCATATTTAAAATTTATATGGACAAAAAGAGCCAAGGTCAGCATGAGTTGAGCCAATTTAGTAAAAAGAACAAGGAGGAAGGACTTGCCCCTGTATACTGCATTGCCGCACAATAAAACCCTATTACCCTGGCACAGAGCCTGTCACTAGAGCAAGGGTGAGAAAATACTCAGAAAAGTCTATGTTTGTGTGTGTGCATGGGCGTGTGTGCACGTGATGGACAGGAAACACATCCGTGGAGAAAGGGCAGGTTGCTTCGCAAACAATGTAGGAAAAAGTGGCTCACTCCACGGAGAATTGGATCTCGAATGCTAAGGTGAACTTCAGATGAATTAAAGGTAGAAATATGAAAGGTGTTCCTACAAAACAAATATGTGTATGTGTGTGCGTATACAAATACACACGTGCAGACTCCAAAAAGTTTGTGAATGCAGTTGGAATATCAGCTTTCAGGTATAAAAATATTATGAAGTCCATGCACAATTTTTCCATAGTATGTACTTTCTATTAAACTTTCTGAAGACCCCTTGTATGACAGAATGTATTTATAAGCTTAAAAGAAGGGAAGAATTTTAAAAAATGAGATTTGCAGGGCTGGCGTTGTGGCACAGAGGATTAAGCTGCTACTTGTGATGCCAGCATCTTGTACTGGAGCACTGGTTCTGGTCCTGGCTGCTCCACTTCCAATCCAGCTTCCTGCTCATGCAGCTGGGAAGGCAGTGGAAGATGGCCTGAGTGTTCAGGTCCCTGCCACCCATGTGAGAGACCAGGGTGGAATTCATAGCTTCTGACTTTGACCTGGCCGAGCCCAGGCTATATAGCCATTTGGGGAATGAACCAGCAGGTAGAAGTGCACTTTCTCTCTCTTCTCTCTTCTCTCTCTCTTTCTCTCTGATCTGATGCTCTGCCTTTCAAAAGAATAAAACCTTTTTTAAAAATCCAGAGGCCTGGCACTGTGGCTTAGCAGGTAAAGCTGCAGCCTGCAGCACCAGGATCCCATATGGGCGCCGGTTTGAGTCCCAGCTACTCCACTTCGGATCCAGCTCCCTGCCAATGGCCTGAGAAAGCAGTGGAAGATGGCACAAAGACTTGGGCCCCTGCACCCACATGGGAGACCCAGAAGAAGCTCCTGGCTTCAGATCAGTCCAGCTCCAGCCATTGCAATAGCTGGGGGAATGAACCAGAAGATGGAAGATCTCTGTCTCTCCCTCTCTCTGTAACTCTACCTTTCAAATAAAGAAAAAAATTTTTTTAAAAAAATCCAAAAAGTGCAACCATACTCCCAAGTAGATGGACTTGGTGATATTAAAAGTAATGATAATAATAAGCATACATATTGTTATCAAAATGAACTGACAGGTGGTAAACGGAGAAAAATATCTGAGAATTCTCAAACCAGAAGGGGACAATTACCTTTAGTGTATATGAAAATCCTATTAATCATTCAGAAAATGAGACTGTAGTAGGAAAGAGGACAAAGGATATGACCCAAGCAGAGGCGAGAGTTTTGTTCAAAGTCACTCGTTGAGGAGTAAAACAATGGTGAGATATGTCTTCTTACCCAGAAGGGTGACTGGGTAATACCCACCTTTGGCAAGGTTGCAGGGAAATAGACACTTAGGCTTTTCTGGTGGGAGAGCAGACGAGCTGTTACCCTAGAGCAACAAAACAAAGAAGCCAGACACTGATCAAAGGGCCAAGGGCAACCTTCATTCAGGGATATGGCAAGAGGGAAAAGTCCAGTGGTGACCTGAACTCAGTCTCCAAAGCAAGAGGCTTGAGTATTTGTGGGCTACGGGGAAGCCAGTATGGGGTGTTTGTGGGAGGGGCAGTTAGAAGGAGGAGAATCAAACTTCAGGTATCTTTATGACAGAGGACAGTGGTAAGAACTAAAGCAAGGTGCCCAGAGCTGTTAGGCCTCCTGTCTGTTTGCATTTCAGAAAAAAGATTATGAGAGGTCAGTGTTATGGCATAACAGGTGTAAAGCAACTGCCCCTGGGGCCAACATCCCATATTGATGCTGGCTTGAGTCCTGGCTGCTCCACTTTTGATCCAGCTACCTGCTAATGCACCTGGGAAAGCAGAGGAAGATGGCCCAAGTGCTTGGGCGCCTGCATCCACATGGGAGACCCAGAGGAAGCTCCTGGCTCTTGGCTTCGGACCCACCCAGCTCTGGCCATTGTGGCCATTTGGGGAGTGAACCAGTAGATGTAATCAATCAATCAATCAATCAATCTCTCTCTCTAACTCTGCCTTTCAAATAAATACTTTTTTTAAAAAAAGTGGGGGTGTTCACATGGGAGACCAGGAGGAGGCACCTGGCTCCTGGCTTCAGATTGGCGCAGCGCACTGGCTACAGCACACTGGTCGTAGTGGCCATTTGAGGGGTGAACCAACGGAAAAGGAAGTCCTTTCTGTCTCTCTCTCTAACTTTGCCTGTCAAAAAAAAAAGTGGGGGTGTTCTGAAGTCGTGGGAGGGGAGAGCACTAGGGGTGGTTGATTTGCATCTGAAAGAGCTCAGAGATTTATCATTGGACGCTTTCTAAAGTATCAGGGTCAAGCAGAGCTCGGGGTCTGTCCACCTCTCATGGGGGTGTGGCTGGAACAGTCAACTCGCCTGGCATCGAGGAGCTTCAAGGCATTTCACAGGTGCTGAGTCCTCCTGGGGACATGGCCCTAGGTGTCTGTCTGGAAGCCATGCTAGGGTCTGGTCAAGTCTCCTAAGGCTGGGGTCGGGCCAGGCCAGGAGCTCAGGTGCAACCCTGCAGTAGCCTGTGAAGGTAAACACACCCGGACCCGTGACTCAGCAGTTCCGCTCCTGGGCATAGACTTCAGAGAAATCTTACACAGGTCCTGGAGAATCCTGAACAAAGGCCAACACCTCACTGTAGTACCTGCAGGAGACAGGTGGGGCCATCCGCTGAGGGAACGGATAAGTCAATGTGGTCACAAACCTCACCAAACGGTTTATTGTGTAAGTATACATATGTACCCAAGAACATTTCAAAAACATCACTGTGATGGCCTGCGGGAGGGAAGGGATGAAGGAGGGGGAAGTGAGATAAAACGGGAGTAACTCCTTTTACAGATGGAAGATGAGGGAGCCATCAACTCCACGGAGTGTCCAGAAATCAGAAAGGAAAAGAGGGAAAGAGGATGAAGAGGAGGGAGAAACAGAGAATGGGGGTCCCTCTGGCAGGCTGGACGAGGACTGAGAGGCCAGGGAGGGGGTGATGGCGCAGTGCAGGTGGGAGATGGGAGAGGTCACAAGCAGAGTAGAGGCAGTGGAAATGCAAAGGCCACGCCAATCACAGACCCCGGCACTGTTAGGTTCCTGCATTCTGTCTGGGAACAGATCCCAGAAGCTCCCGTGGCCATGGCAGCATTCCCAAGGGATGATATACTCAATGGGGTAGAATCCCTAACTTGGGCCACTAGGAGGAAGATGGTGCCACTAACTGAACTGAGAAATAAGTAAGGGGGTGGTATTTAGCCTAGAGGTTAGGATCCCGGTTGAGACACACTTGTCCCATATTGCAGTACCTGGGTTGTCCTGGCTGTAGCTCCTGACTCCAGCTTCCCGTTAATGCAGACCCTGGAAGGCAGAGTGATGGTGCAAGTATTTATATTCCTGCTGCCCACGTGGGAGACCTGAATTTCTAGCTCTTGTCTTTGTCCTGGCCATTGCAAACATTTGGTGGGGAATGGGTGGGTATTAAACTGGTAATGGGAGCTCTCTCTTTCCCTGGGTTCCTCAAGTAAATAAATAAACACTTTTTTTTATTTTAGAAGCAAACACACCCATTGACATGCATGATTTGTGATCTCTGATCCATCCTTCGAAAATCAAGACTCTAAGAAGATATTCCTACTACAAGGAAGTGAAATGACAGCGTGATCCCAATGATCCTAATAAGAATTTTTTCTGGGGCCGGTGCTGTGGTGTAGCAGGTAAAGCCACCACCTGCAGTGCCAGCATCCCATATGGGCACCAGTTGGGCCATCCTCTGCTGCTTTCCCAGGTGCATTATCAAGGAGCTAAATAGGGAGTGGAGCCACCAGGACTTGAAACAGTGCCCCTATTGGATGTGGGTGCTGCAGGTGGTGGCTTAACCTACTATGCCACAGAGCTGGTCCCAGGGAGAATTTCAAAAACTGTGTGGGGGTTGGCACTGTGGCATAGTGGCTAAAAGTGCCATATGGGCACCAGCTCGAGTCTCAGCTGCTCCATTTCTGATCCAGTTCTCTATTATGGCCTGGGAAAGCAGTAGAAGATGGCGCAAGTACTTGGGCCCCTGCACCCATGTGAGAGACCTGGCAGAAACTCCTGGTTCTTGGCTTCGGATCTGTGCAGCTCTGGCTGTTGCAGCCATCTGGGAAGTGAACCATCAGATGGAAGACCTCTTTCTCTCTCTCTCTGCCACTCTGCCTTTTGAATAAATAAATAAATAAGTCTTAAAAAAAGAGAGAATTATTTTCTGGGTCAGCGTTGTGGTACAGCAGTTTAAGACTGGCATCCTATATGAGTACCAGTTCAAGTTCTGGCTGCCCCACTTCTGATCCCGTTCCCTACTAATGTGCCTAGGAAAGCAGCCACAGATGGCCTGAGTGGTTTTTTTTTAAATCCATCTAATCCATCTTTTCTTTTCTTTTTTTTTTTTTTTTAATTTTTTGACAGGCAGAGTGGACAGTGAGAGAGAGAGAGACAGAGAGGAAGGTCTTCCTTTGCCGTTGGGTCACCCTCCAATGGCCGCCGCAGCTGGCTTGCTTTGGCCGGTGCATCGCACTGATCTGAAGCCAGGAGCCAGGTGCTTCTCCTGGTCTCCCATGGGGTGCAGGGCCCAAGCACTTGGGCCATCCTCCACTGCACTCCCGGGCCACAGCAGAGAGCTGGCCTGGAAGAGGGGCAACCGGGACAGAATCCGGCACCCTGACCGGGACTAGAACCCGGTGTGCCAGCGCCGCAAGTTAGAGGATTAGCCTAATGAGCCAGGGCGCCGGCCCTGAGTGTTTTGGCCCCTGCCACCCACATGGGAGACCCAGATAGAGTTCTGGGCCCCTGGCTTCAGCCTGACATACCCCTGGCCATTGTGGCCATTTGGGGAGTGACCCAGCAGATGGAAGATCGATCTTTCTCTCTGACTTTGCCTTTCAAATAAATAAATCTTTTTTTAAAAGAATCATAACAATAAAAAAGTGAGTGCTTATTACATATTAGATGCTGTGCTTAAACCCATCAGCTCATTCACAACCCTATCAAATAGGTTTCATCAATATCTCCATTTTATTGATTAGAAAAGGGAAGTATTTGCCTAAGGTTGCAGAGCTTCTGTGTGGCAGAGCAGGATGTGGCTTCTGATTTTTTTTCTTTTTTAAGATTTTATTTATTTATTTGACAAGTAGAGTACTAGATAGTGAGAGGGAGAGACAGAGAAAAAGGTCTTCCATCCGCTGGTTCACTCCCCAAATGGCTGCAACCGTCAGAGCTCAGCCAATCCAAAGCCAGGAGCTTCTTTCCGGTCTCTCATGTGGGTGTAGGGGCTCAAGGACGTGGGCCATCTTCTACTGCTTTCCCAGGCAACAGCAGAGAGCTGGGTCAGAGGTGGAGCAGCCAGGACTAGAACCAGCACCCATACGGGATGCCGGCGCTGCAGGCAGAGGATTAACCTACTGCGTCACAGTGCCGGCCCCGGCTTCTGATTTCTTAACTCCAGTCTGCATCAGATACTATTCTGTAGGCTTAATTTTCACTTGATTCTCACAGGTATTCCATGAGCAAGGAATGAGTTGAAGTCCTGACCCCAGTGCAGACCCCGGGAGGTGCTGGGAGCAAGACTTCATTTCACAGATGAGCAAGGTGGGGCTCAGGGTGCTTTGGGAACCTGCCCAGTGTGTCTTGGACAGCAGGCGGCAGAGCTGGGAGCCAGACTCAAAGGTGGTGCTCTTCTCCTGACTCACACTGGCACATCTCTCCAAACTACTGCTCAGACCACTTCGCACATTCCTGAGACTTCACTCAGAGCTGAAAGGGATCCAAAGAGACAGATAAATCAGCTGCAATATATGGACCTTGCTTAGATTCCAACTCAAAGAAATGGGTAATAAAACCACTTGGAGGACAACTGGGAAAACACAAAATTATTAGGGGTTTCTCTGTGTGGTGGTAACTTGTGTCTGTGTTTAATTTCTTTGTTAAAGAGAGCCCACCAGGAGCACCTGCAAACTCGCTAGGAATGCAAATTACCAGGCCTGCTCAGAAACCACCGGAGACTCAGGGCAGGGGGAGGGGGTTAACAAGCCCTTCAGGTGATTCTAATGCGAGCTAAGGTTTGAGAACCTCGGAAACAATGCGCCCTGAGCTTATTTCCAAACACTCCAGGGAAGGGGTGAAGCCTCTGTAGGGGTTCATTATCACTATTGCATGCTCTCTACTTCCGGGTGTTTCCAGGCTTTCGGTAGTGAAAAGCTTTCCAAATTCCACACTGGTTTCCCCACAGTGCCCCAACCCTCTCTCCTCACTCCCTTTGCTCTCCTTATTGCTATATTAAAAATTTTGCTCAAGAAGGAGTGGGGGAGGGGGAGAGAGAGAGAGGCAGGGAGGGAGAGGCAGGGAGGGAGAGGCAGAGGGAGAGGCAGAGAGAGAGGGAGAGGGAGAGGGAGAGGGAGAGGGAGAGGGAGAGAGAGAGAGAGAGGTCTTCCATCCACTGGTTCGCTCCCTAACTGGCTGTGACGGCCAGATTTGTGCTGATCTGAAGCCAGGAGCCAGGAGCTTCTTCCAGGTCTCCCACATGGGTGCAGGGGCCCAAGGACTTGGGCCATCTTCCACTGCTTTCCCAGGCCATAGCAGAGAGCTGGATCGGAGGTGGAGCAGCCGGGTCTCGAACCGGCACCCATATAGGATGCTGGCACTGCAGGCCAGGGCGTTAACCCGCTGCGCCCCAGTACCGGCCCCTGCCTCTTTCAACTCTTAAAACATTTAATTAGGCCGGCGCCGCGGCTCACTAGGTTAATCCTCCGCCTTGTGGCGCCGGCACACCGGGTTCTAGTCCCGGTCAGGGCGCCAGATTCTGTCCCAGTTGCCCCTCTTCCAGGCCAGCCCTCTGCTGTGGCCAGGGAGTGCAGTGGAGGATGGCCCAAGTGCTTGGGCCCTGCACCCCATGGGAGACCAGGAGAAGTACCTGGCTCCTGCCATCGGATCGGCGCGGTGCGCCGGCCGCAGCGCGCCGGCCGCGGCGGCCATTGGAGGGTGAACCAACGGCAAAGGAAGACCTTTCTCTCTGTCTTTCTCTCTCACTGTCCACTCTGCCTGTCCAAAAAAAAAAAAAAAAAAAAAAAAAAAAAAAAAAAAAAAAAAAAAAAAAAACATTTAATTAATATGATTGTCTCAGTTTGTAACGTACTTGCTGTTTAAAACACACACACACACACACACACACACACACACAAAAGAAAAACCTGAGCCATGCAGAAGAGGGATGAGTAAGCGTGTGCCCTTGCTTCCTGGTGAACCTCATCTTAGTTCCTTGCCCCTCGGACCCCTGCCTGGGCCCCCAGGACAGCGCTGACTGCATGAATCTGGAGCCCCGCAGCCCCACTGGGCCTGCAGGCTGAAGGATGCGCAGTGCCCGCCCCAGCCCGTCCGTGCAACAGCGCTTTCGGCTCCGCTCTCAGCCATGGCTTTGGTCCTTTTTCTCCCCTCAAGGAGCTCTAGGGCCAGAAGCAGCTCTTCCTCCTCCTCCTCTTCTGCTTCTTGTAAATAAGTTTTTCCTAAACATCTCTTGGGGAGAGAGTTCAGTGGGCCACGTGCTGCCTCCAGTCTCACCCCAGTCGTGTCTGCCAGGCATCAGATCCTGGAATCTTCCCAAGATCACCACGTGGCTCATTCTGGTGCAGGACCATGGTTTTCTTACTCCCCTTGGGTTTGGACATCTCAGATCAGCACTGTTTTCCCGTGGCTTTGCTCTGCCCACCTCCACGATTCTTCCCCACTTCCCTCTGCAGGCAGCTCGCTTTGCAAGACTCCTGTTGGTGGGGTTTCTCTCCTTCACTGTGTGCAGTGATTTCTTAGCAGGGCCTGTGCTAACTTGCTTCTTTTCTTTGGGGAGTGAAATGAACCCAGGGAGCCTTATCACAGGTCTGCTGCCTCCACTGGGAATAAACAATTCTCTCCTTATCAGCATCCATAAACTCGGTAATTATGGACTGCGCTGTCCTTCTTAACCGACTCCAGAGGGGTTTACACATTTTTCCTGGGACTTGGTTGAACAGTCCCTATCATCAAAAGGGAGTGACCGCGGTACTTCCCCTTCCGCGTTCTCCTAGTATAGAGAATTCATGGAGAGACATAGTCCAAGTTTCTGGGGTTCCAATTTTCTGATTCTTTTAAGAGTTTTAGTTGCGTCTTGCCATGATTCTACCACCCTCAAAGTCATGGGGAGTGCAGAAAACAGAATGGCGTAATACCAAAGGCAAGTTCTGAGTATCAGTCTCAGAACACAGAGATGCACCCATAAGTAACATTCAGCCCAAACTCTGACTCCCAGTGGGGAGGACATAAGGAAGTAGTGCCTGGGTCAGATTTCCTGACCATCGCAGAGGCTCCCCACACAGCCAGGCTCTCCTGGGGGACATCTCCAGTGGCTGGCTGAGTTGCCCCAGGCAATGAAACCACAAAGCCTTGGCTGCCCACCTGCCTCGCCAGCCACCAACTATCCCTGAGCCTTCCCGCAGAGTCTGAGATGAACCTGAGTCCTCCCAGGGCTGGCCTCTGGCCAAAGAGGCAGCTCAGCTCAGCTCAGCTCAGTTGCCTGTTGGGAAGCTCTCTGGCCTTGCCCTGTCCATGCCACCTGGCTCCCAGCCCATGGAGCTCTTTGTCAGGCACTGGAGCGTAAGCAAGGAGGCTGAGCTCAGCATGCCGACTCCAGCCAAAGAGGAGCACAAGAACCGCCCCCACCTCCACCCTCCCCCACCCCACGAATGTCTGTCCCTGTGCCAGTGGAGCTGAACGCAGACGGAAATGTGAGCAAACGGGGGTGCTGTTGACTTTTCTTTGAAAGCACATGAAAGAGGCGGGCTGCTCATCCATTCCTGCAACTGCAGAGAGCCGGCGTGTCCAAGCAAGTGGATAGCACTAGCCTGTTCCAGGAGCGCGAGGCCTCTCTGAGCTCACAAGCACCTCCCAGCTCCAGAATCCCAGTGAGCGGGCATCTCCCATGGGAACGTGCTTTCTGAGTATACTTGCTTAGAAGGAAGACTATACTTCTGATGACCAAAGCTACATTCCCAGAGAGACCGGCGTGTAGGATTAGAGGGGATAGGACATCTGGAAAATCTCACTCATTTTCCTTTGAAAGTTCTCGGAAGTTGTTGGGGTTGCCCAAATCAGAGTTGCAACTATGGGGTGAAATAGTCCCCGTTCAGTCAGTTAAGGGCCTCCTACAGGAGAGAGCACTTGTGTAGTGCTTATGATAGGCCACTGTGCCAGGTTCTTCAGGTGCCTGGCTTATCTTATTTATTTATTTTCATTTCGTTTGAAAGGCAGGGAGAGAGGGTACGAGAGAGAAACCTTCCATCCATTGGCTCACTCCCCAAATGCCTGCGACAGTCAGGACTGGGCCGGACCAAAGCCAGGAGTCAGGAACTCAATGTGGATCTGAGACATGAGTGGCAGGGACGCACGTACTTGAGCCACCACCTGCTGCCTCCCAGGGTGTGCATCAGCAGGAAGCTGGAGCAGAAGTGGAGAAGCCAGACTCAAACCAGGCGCTCTGCTAAGGGATCCAGGCACCACAAGCGAGTCTTAACTGCTGTAGGCAAAGGAGGAAACTGACATTGGGAGAGTGTGAGTGACTTGCCTGAGGTCATGGAGTAATGAGTAATGGAGCAGAGCTTCCAAAACTCTCTTCCTTTACCATTCTGCCTGCCTGATTCTGGGTGGAAGTTTTCAGAATTGAATTAGGACTCTTGACCTTGGGTTGGCACTTGTGAGCTTGGTCTGGGACTGTGCTGTGGCTTAGAGGACAGGGGAGAGAGTGGACAGTCCTTCAAACTGAGAATGAGAGGAACAGCATCGGGGTGGGCATTTGGTGTGGCAGTGAAGACACCCCTTGGCCGCAGAACATGGCCCAAGTGCTGGGGCCCCTGCGCCCACGTGGGAGACCCGGAAGAAGCTCTGGCTCCTGCATACAGCCTGGCTCAGCCCTGGCTGTTACAGCCAACTGGAACGTGAACCAGCAGATGGAAGATATCTTTCTCCCTCTGTGTATCTGTCCTCTTTCTGTAACTTCTTACTTTCAAATAAATAAATACATCTTTTTAAAATGCCACTTGGGATGCCTGCATCCCATATCCAAGAATCTGGCTCAAGTTCTGGCTCCTCCACTTCGGATTCAGCTCCCTGATAATGTGGTTGAGAGGCAGCAGGTGATGGCTCAAGTACTTGGGTCCCTGCCACCCATATGGGAGACCTGGATGGAGTTCCAGGCTCCTGGCTTTGACCTGGCCCAGTCTTGGCTATTGTGGGCATTTGGGGGGGGGGGTGAACTAGCAGATGGGTTCTTTCTCTCTCTCTCTCCCCCTCATCTCTCCTCTTTTGTTCTCTCTGCCTTTTAAATAAATAAATAAAAGATTTTAGAAAAAAAAAAAAAAAAAAAAAAAAAACAAGAACAGGATCTGGTCCAAACCACTGAGGTCAGAGGCGCATGGATCCAGCCGGGAGGTATGAAAGGAGAGACGTCTGTAAGAAACCTTAGCCACTGTCATTTCGTTACATCTCCTAAGCGGTCTTGGTGTCAGCTAACCATGGTTTTCTCAATAACTTAACTGGAAAGAGGCAGCCCATATTGTACCAAGGTTTCTTTCCTTAAAATGCTCACTCTTCCTGTGTACAGAACCTTGGGATGGTTATCATTTTTAAAACTGATCATGCACAGTGCTTTATAAAAGCCCCAGGGAACAGCTGTGTTCTCCACTCAACAGAGGGAGGGGCGAAGGACTCAGTGCAGGGTGACCAGAGTCACCATGGTAACTGGTGGCAGGGGAAGGGGGAGAATTCACATCCCTTGTTGGAAGCCGGTGTCCATATTCTGGGATTAGTGAACCAAGGCGGAGATCAAACCAACTTCCGTTTCACTGTTTCAAGCCCACTCTTACATATGCCAAGTGCCCTTATTTCCAGAGTACTTTCACAGCCTCATTTATGGTCTCATCGTGCGCCACAACCCTACCTGGGGTTAGGCATCCTTATTCCAACTCACGGACCAGCAGACGGAGGCACGCACAGGCCCACAGGCTTGCAAAGGTCCCAGAGCTGGATCCTGGCAGAGCTGGATCCTGGCATTCTTGCCTGTGGGTCACGCTGTCCTCCGACGGCTCGTGCCTGACACTGAGCAGGGCAGCTGGGTTCACACGCGGGTTACGACTGCACGCCAGCACTGCTGAGGCGAAGAGGCGGAGGTGAGCAAAGCTATGCGGTGGGCTTCATTTTCCAAGACTGGCCGTCCACACCAGGACGGATGGGTCCAGGCGGGTCTTGACCTAGAGGTTCCCTGAGCCATGGCGCAGTCCAAGGATATGGCTTGGTCTTCTCCTTCCTCCTCCTGCTTTCTCTTCCCACCTCCTTTCCTGATCAAAGCAGAGCCCATGATTGTTAACAAGCAGCCAGGTAGAAGGGCTCACACTCTGTCTCCTTTGCTGGAGAACTGTGTTGAATTAAAGCCCTGGGCGCTCAAGTTCCTGGGATCACGTTGTGGCAGATGCTCTATGCACTGCTCAGAGTGCAGGGTTCCCCAGTGGCCCCGTGGGCCTTGCAGAAGGGGACACAGCCCTGTCCCCTGCCAAGCATTGTTGGAGCGCCAGAACTGGCACCCCGTGCCTCTGACCAACAAGTAGCAACTGACGTCAGTCACGGAGAACCCACAATTTATGGATCTCATTGGGATCCAGATAGAAAATACCCAAATGGGAGGCATTTGTCGGACAACCAGGAAAGGGCCTGTCTGGGCCTGGGAGGATTGTCTGGGTTGGGAATTCAGTCACTGCCAGGGAGAAGCCTCGTGAACTCGTGCTATGGAAAGGGTTAGCTTCTCCAGGCCTGCCTCGGATGCCTCATCTGTAACATGGGAAATCTAGCACTGTCCCCACAGGTTGTCATTAGAACAAGGTGCCAAGCGCGTTGTGCTAAGGAAACAACAGGTGTTCCATAGATGTCAGTTTTGCTCCCAGCAATCCTTTCTTTACATGCAAGGTGCATTCCCGAGGGAGTGCCAGGATTCGCAGAGTTCCCATACTAAGAAATAAAACTCTTTCTTCCTAGACTTTTTTGCCCCTAAAGCTAACAATTAGCTGATGTAAGGGGCCCCAGCTTTGGGGAAGAAGAGCCTAGTATTACCTGTGCATTTCAAAGGTTTTATGGAGTCCTAGAATCTAATCCTCACACTGCCGAGGTCTCGCCTGGCTGCCCCAGGACCCGGAGGGGCCCTCTGGGTTATACATCAACCGTCCTGTGCATGTACTGCAGTGGAAATTATGTAGTTATTCATGAGATGACTTGTTGGGTGTTTGTGCAAAGACCACGCTCAGTACAGTGCCTGGCACAAGGCAGATGAAGGAATGGAGGAACGAACAAAGAGTTCTCACTTGCCTTATCTCCTACTAGCCATATATCAATCCTGCAAGTGATCGGCGGCGGGGACTGCCACCTGCTCTTGCCAGAGGTGGGAAGGTGGCACCCTGGTCAAGGTTATCCAGTAAATGGTGGGCCTCCTGACACCACGTGTACATTTCTTCCCTCCACACTCCTCTGCCCTTTGACTCAGCAGCCTCACCCACATGTCTGTGTGAGGCTCACATCCCAGAGGGACACCGTTCCCTGGCGCCTCTGTCTGGGTGTGGCACTTGGTGGCCGGTTGCCACATCTGAATGCAGAAGATCCACTGTGTGCCCGAACTCATTGAGTAATGGGTTAGTTATTGGCTGGCTGACAATAGCCCCGTCTGGAGCTGGCAAAGCAAGTCCTTACGTGTTCATCCGCAGAAGCTTCCGGAGGCAGGGAACGGATTCCCAGAGCTGAGAACTTGAGCTGGTTAGGTTTATGTTGTTGGGGGAGGGGGCACCCTTGGCATTCTTCTTGAATATTTCCTTTTAAAAATATCTATTTATTGGGGCCAGCTCTGTGGCATAGTGTGTAAAGCCACCAACTGCAGCACCACCATCCCTTGTAGGTGCTGGTTCGAGTCTCTGCTGCTCCACTTCCAATCCAGCTCCCTGCTAATGCACCTGGGAAGGTAGCAGAAGATGGTACAAGTACTTGGACCCTGGGATCCACGTGGGAGACCTAGAAGAAGTTTCTGGCTCCTGGTTTCGAATCAACCCAGCTCCAGCCATTGTGGCCATTTGGGGAGAGAACCAGTGGATGGAAGACCTCTTTCTCTATGTATATCTCCCCTACCCCTCTGTAACTGCCTTTCAAATAAATAAATCTTTTTTTAAAAAAAGAGAGATCTATTTATTTATTTGGAAGCAGAGTGACAGAGAAGGAGAGAGATCGAGCTTCCATCTGCCTACAGTAGCTGGAGTTGGGTCAGGCCAAAGCCAGGATCCAGGAATTCCATCTGGGTCTCCCACATGGGTGACAGGGAGCCAAGTACTTAGGCCATCATCTGCTGCCTGCCAGACACATGAGCAGGGAGCTGGAGCAGCTGGGACTCGAACCAGGCACTCTGATATGGGATGCGAGTGTCCTAAATCGCCCGAACCAGGCACTCTGATATGGGATGCGAGTGTCCTAAATCGCCGTTTAACCTGCTCCACCACAATGCCTACCCCTGCTTGAATTCCATCCATTTCTGTTTGCTCTCCCTCCCTCCCCCCAACTTAGAGCGCGCGCTGGGGGGGTGTCTCTGTTTTACTCTCTGTTTCCTCTGTGTGGCCTCCCATTCCTTACTAATTAACCAGGGTTCTGATATGGGCGCGCAGTAAACATCCCAACCCTCTTCTTTCTCACTATGAAATCCAGCTCACAACCCAGCCTCGACCATCTCGCAAAGCCACTCCTCCTCCCTTTCGTGACCTGGCCGTCTGCGGGGATCTCTGGAGAGCATCCACAGGCTCACGTTCCAGGAGCAACTGGACTTCATGTTCAGCCAAACACGAGGGCAAAGAAGCTCGAGGAGGAGGGGCAGGAACAGCGCGCACGTGCCCAGTTTACCTTGGGTGCTGACACGCGGGCCAAAGCCATCTCACCTCCCCGGGTTCAGCCTCTGAGCCTCTGGCCCTGCTGCGGCTCCTCCCCATCCCCAGAGCTCTTGTGCACCTCCAATCCGTTCATCTTCTGAACAGGCTGCCCTGGGTGACAGATCAGAGGCGAGAACCAGAACCAGGGCGCAACACGGAGGCTCTGGATCAGGCAGGAAAGGTCATCCTTACACCTGCTGTGGTCTGGAAGTGCTCCCAGCAAGGTGGTTATTGTAACGGCTCCCTACGGGCGATTTCAGAGCCCTGTGTTAGCCCACACGGGACAGCCGAGTCAGAGCTGTAAGCCCCTGAAATGCGGTTGGCACGTGTCCTGCTGCCTCTCAGCAGGTTGGCTGCTTAGTCCCTGCAGCACCCAGTGGCTTCATTGGGCACTCAGGCCAGCCCAGGGGTCTGCGAGGGTCAGAACAGAAATGAGCTTGCCGCAGCCCCAAGAAGATGGAGCGATGGGTCAGGTACCAGGGTGGGGTGGCGGCGGTGGAGGGTGGGGGGCAGGGAGTGCGGGGAGCATTTCTGCAGCCAGCTCTTGCTGTCAGGCAGTGTGTGCAGGCACCGAGGGGAGCCCAGCACCTGGGGGCAGTGCAGAGACACCCAGAGGCCCAGGGAGGCCAGAAGCACAGATGACCTCAGGGGTGGGACCAGCAGGGGACAGCAAGGGCAGCAGGGAGAATTAGGGAATTTATCAGGACCTCTGACTCAGCAACTAGACAAGGGCTAAACACAAAGGGGATCTGAGCGTGCGCTCGTGACTAGACAGAACACAGGTATGTGAGGAAGCGGGCAGGTATGTGAGGGTGATGACAGCTTGCGCTGGAAACGAACCTGGACACTGATCCAGGCCAAGGGGCACAATGCCCAGTAAGTGCTCAGCACATAGTAGGTGCTCAGGAAATAACACGAGTCCTTTTCCGTGTTGCCAACCTAGGGAAGGGACCTTGTTCCTAGGCTCCCAGTGAGGGTGGATTGACAGCAAGAGCCTTGGGCACGTACTCTTCACCAATAGTCAAAGCCCCAATCGCTCAGGAAAGCTGCCTGCATGCCGTCGTGCTGTGTGCCGGTCCTCAGCTAACGTCTTTGCTCCCAGACTTGAAGAGGTAAGAACCCAGTCAGGAACACAGTGCACAGTTCCCAAACATCTGAATTCGAATGCAATCGCTCAGTACCCTCAGTCCCTAGCCTGCGCCCCAGAAGGGGGCTTTTGCCCTAGAGGCTTCTGGGCAGGGCCAGTGACAGACGGAGACTGTGGTCCCGGACGCCGTCTCTACACTCGCCCACACTCGCCCGCAGCTCCAGCTAGCCGGGATCCCGGGTCAGCCGTGGCTACCTCTCACCTCGGGTCTGGGGCGCCAGCCCCGGGGAAGGCTGGCCGTCCTGGCCCCGCCGCACGATGAATCACGTGTTTGGGGCTGAGCCGCTCCATAAAAGCAGACCGGGAGGGAGCCAGGAATCCACAGAGCTACGTGCTCGCCGCGGCATCTGGGCTGTGCGCACGCGGTCCTGGTGCGCGCCCCACCGGCACCGAGCGCCGCCCGAGGCCAGGAGCGAGCTGGGAGCGCCTGCCGGGCAGGTCCCCGAAGATGCCCGTCGGCAGCCTGCGCGCGGCCGCGGTCCTCCTGCTGGGGATCGCGCAGCTGCCGCCTTCCAGCGCAGCCCCGCGGAACGGTAGAGTTTCTGCCCACTTCTCTCTTAACTGTCCCGAGCGCCCAGCCCCACCTGGAGAGGGGCATTTCCCGGGGTGGGGGTGGAGGGCGCAGGGAAGGCATGGGGTCCAAGAGCTCGTTTGTATTTCTTAAGGATGCCTGGTTTGGCTTTGGAATGCACGACCTGCTGCAGCTGTGGCGGGAAGCGCGTTGTCTTTCAGACTGAGCCGGGTGTCCGAGGGGCGGGAAGGGTCTGCAGGGTCCTTGGAGTGGCTAGACGCTTCTCTTGGGGGCAGGTTGGGGGAAGGGGTGCGGGGGCTACTCTTCACCGTGAAGTTTCACCTCCAGGTGGCCGGGACGATGCATCCCAGCCTTAATCATTGTTTTTCTCTGGAAGGGTTCCACTATCCTGAAGGCACACGTGTGTGCACACAGACACACACCTCATTTCTGACTGTAATTAGGGCCTTTAGCCCCGAAGGGCTGGAGGTGGCTGGTGCCCGGCAGGGGGGCAGGGGGTGCTGGCAGTGAGGACCTGCACTGGGGGCCCACCTGGGGCCCGTGAGCCACCAAGGCCGGGTTAAATGATCTTTTGGGGGCAACAAGAGGCGGCCAGGCGTTTGCCTGCTTCTTCTGGGGGAAGACTTTTCCAAGGTGCAGTAAGTGGTGTGAGAGCTTCCTGGGGCTCCTGTTCTTGGCAGAGTTTGACTCAAGCTGTGGGGACATCTGTGGGTGCCACAGCTCCTGACCTGAAACGTTCACACAAGGACCCAGGGGACTGTGATGGCTCAAAATCCATGCTCCCTGGCTCAGCTTCGGGGGTGGGAGGGGGGCGACTGCTCCTGCAGCATCAGAGCCCCGAGGTTCCTTTCGTCCTAGTACCCCCGGTGAAGGACAGGGCAGCGGGGCTGTGAGTCTCTGTGGGATTGCTCAGAATTAAATTCGCATCTGCTAGCAGGCGTCTACAGCATCTCCCTCGCGCGTGGCCCAGGGAGGGAGACGCAGGAGGTGGGAGAAAGAGTTACACACTCAGAGAAGTGGAAATCGATTTTTTAAAACTGCAGACTTTGACAGGATTTGCCCTCCCAGGAGAGCTGGGCTGAGGCCAGCGTGTTCCTTAGAAATCGCCTTTCTCCTTAGAAATCGCCTTTCTCCTCCTAGGTTGCTCCGAGGCAAAAGAGAGAAACGGCCATTCGCTGGCCCCCTGTCTAAGGGCTTGCTGCTCCCTCACTGCGGGCAGCTCCCCCCTCCCCTCACTCTCCTTGCCCTCCCCCAGCCTGCCCCCTCACTGCCATTTCCAAGCTGAGGAGGGGAACAGAAGCTGAAGTCCACGCTCCCCGCTGGGTGGCCAGCCTGCCCACCCAGAGCCCCTGCAGCTCTCCCGGCTTTGTGGCTGCCTCAGCGGACGAGGCCACTGAGGTGAACAATGTCAGCATTAACCCCAGCGTGGGGAGGGCTTTCGGCTGAGGACGGGGTCAGCGTGTGGTCCGCCCCTGGCCTGGAGCATTGGTGCGTGTCCAAGGCAAATGTTCGGGGCAGGGAGGCAGAAGGCGCAGTCCGGCAAAGCCAGGGGGCTCTGGGGACAGCCTTGGCCTTCCCAGTTGCGTGGCTGTGAGGTGACCTTTCTGTGAGTTCTGCCCGCACCTGGTGTGCGGAGCTGCGTGGTCCCGGGCCGCCTGGATGAGGGGTGCCGGCTCCCAGGACAGGAAGCGGGCAGGGCCCTGGACCTCTGGCCTGGATCTTAATGAATACCTTCTCCCGGGACGTTCCTTGACCTAGGCCATCTGGGTCTTCAGGTCTAACAGGCATGGGGCAGAGGGACCAAGTCATTTCCAGCTCTAGACGGAACACGTGACCCTTTTTGGGGAAGGGCCTGTCCCTTCAGGAAGCACCAAGGCTTGGCCGGGCCTGCCTCTTGGGTCAGTTTAAGCCCCTTAAGTCTCCCATCCCTAAAGCATGAGGCTGGGAACCAGGAGGTACCATGCGTGAAACACCTGTGCACGTTTTGTCTTTATCTTTTTAAAGATTTATTTATCTATTGGAAAGGCAGAATTATAGATAAAGAGAGGGAGAAACAGAGAGAGTGAGATCTTCTATCCACTGGTTTACTCCTCAAACAGCCGCAACAGCTGGCTGGAGTTGGGTGGGTCCAAAGCCAGGAGCCAGGAGCTTCCTCCAGGTCTCCCATGTGGGTGCAGGGGCCCAAGTACTTGGGCCATCTTCTGCTGCTTTCCCAGGTGCATTAGCAGGGAGCTGGATTGGAAGTGGAGCAGCCAGGACTTGAGCAGGTGCCCATATGGGATGCTGGCATTGCAGGTGGTAGCTTTACCCACCATGCCACAGCGCCAACCCCCCTGCCCCACAGCCAGTTCTATGGCATAGTAGTTAAAGCCACCACCTGCAGCATCCACATCCAATAAGGGCACTGGTTCAAGTCCTGGTGGTTCCACTTCCTTTTCAGCTCCTTGATAATGCACCTGGGAAAGCAGCAGAAGATGGCCCAAGTGCTTGGGCCCCTGCACCCACGTGGGAAGAGCCAGATGAAACTCCTGGCTCCTGGCTTTGGCCTGGCTCAGCCCCAGCCATTGTGGCCATTTGGGGAGTGAACCAGGGGATGGAAGGTCTCTTCCCCCTCTCTCTGAAACTCTGCATGCAAATAAATGATTTTTTTTTTTTTAAGGAAGCCTTCCTGAGGTCAGATTTGAGCTAACAGTGAACCAGTGTGGGCCCTGACCTTCACCCAATCAACTCTCAACTCACCATCTCTGCCTTGGTTACAGCTTCTTCCCTGCCCTCCAGTCCCTGAGCCCCTGCATTCACTGTCATTGATCCCCAGAGCACCAAGACATGGACACCAAACGGGCTTGCTCAGAGAAAGGAGGGCAAGAAAGGTTTCTGTGTCCCCAACCCCCAGAACCTGGGTTACCACCTGAGTAACATTTGACCCTGAGCTTTCCAGAACCTTCTGCTGGTGCCTCAGCTGAGGACCGGAGCTCCAGGATCCAGGGAAACTTGGCAACTCGGGGAGGGTGACAGGAGACACATGGTGTTGAGTCTGAGTTTTGATTTGGGGGCAGGTGCCACGAAAGCCCCTGGCCAAGGCAGGAGCTGCTTTCCTGGTGGCCTCCAGGATCTCCAGAAAATTGTGGGATTTTACAGCCTGGGCCTGCAAGTTCCCTGTCTGGCAAAGGGGCAACAACTGGCTTCCTGGGTCTCTGAGATCCGTGGGCGTGTTCTACTAGTGAGCCCCTCAAACACAACACTGAGCGGAACTGTCCAGAAAAGAGGTTGGAGGTCTCTGTAGCTTAGTTCCAAGACAGTGTATTCTTTGTTTCCATTACTGTTCCAGTAAAAGGGTTGCTAGCACGCCTGGGGGTCAATGAATGTCTCCATCCAGACACTGCTTCCTGGGAGGCTGATCTCGGGATGTCACCTCCCATGGGGTCCACGGCAGGTTGGGCACAGGCGGTCTGTGGATCCTCTGAAATTAACTGACATGAACTTTTGTGTCTGGGCTGTGGGCACTTATGTAGAGAAAAGGTTCATCACATAGTAAGGTTAGCTCTATGGGGTCTGGACCCCCCACCCAAGGGTGAAAAGGAACAGCAAAGATTGCCCCAGGTCCGGGGAACTAAAGGTTAAAGGTCAACACCGTGGAGCACGTGCTCTTGGGCAACTCCCTTCCCCTCCATGGACTTCCACCTCCTCACCTATAAAAATGGCTGTCAATGGGCTGTAGACCTACGAGAGACCTAAATATTTCTCTTCCAGGGTAAGATTTCAATAAATCATGTCTAAACCTGAAAAAAATGTAATCGAAATGACATAAGCATGTTTTATAGGGGCACGGAGAGAATACTAAAAGAAGCATTTACAGACGATTCAGGAGCAGGCATTTAGCCTAGTGGTTAAGACAGCTGCCTGCCAATCAGAGTGCTTGGTTTCGATTCCTGCTAAGGTTTCTGACTCCAGCTTCCTGCCAGTGCAGCCCCAGGGACAGTGGTGATGGCTCAGGGTCCTGGCAAGCAGTGGCTGTTTTGTGTTCCTTGCTCCCAGCTTTGGCCTGGGCTCTGGCCCTGGCTGCTGTGGATATTTGGGGAGTGAACTAGTGGCTGGGCACTTTGTCTATCTTTCTCTCTTTTTTAAAATTTTATTTGAGAGACACAGTTGTAGACACAGAGAAGAAGAGATAGAGAGAAAGGGCTTCCATCTGTTGGTTCACTCCCCAAATGACCGCAACAGCTGGAGCTCGGCCAATCCAAAGCCAGGAGCCAGGAGCTTCTTCCAGGTCTCCCACGTGGGTGCAGGGGCCCAAGCACTTGGGTCATCCTTTGCTGCTTTCCCAGGAGCATTAGCATAAAACTGGATCAGAAGTGGAGAAGCCGGGGCTTGAGCCAGCACCCAAATGGATTGCTGACATTGTGGGAGGCTGCTTAACCCGCTATGCCATAGCGCTGGCCTAGGGGTTGATATTTTGATTAAAAAGCCTTGTAGTCACAGCTCAGTCTTAAAACCAGGTACAAGCATAATTTGATTAAAATTCCCAATTAAATTCAAAATTAATGAAAACCACTGAAGCAATGGCATTAGACAGAATAATAAGAACAACAAAATGAGGATAAAGTAGCTAAGTAGATAATAAAGTTGGGGCAAGCGTTTGGTCCTGAAGTTTAATAAGATGGCCACATCCCATAGGGGAGTGCCTGGGTTCATTTCTTAGCTCCAGCTCCTAATTGCATCTTCCTGCTAATGCAGACCCTGGCTCAAGTACTTGGGTCCCTGCCACCCACAAGGGAGACCTGGATGGAGCTCCTGGCTCCTGGCTTTGGCCTGACCCCAGCCCCAGCAATTGTGGACATTTGGGAAAGTGAACCAGCAAATGGGAGATCTCTCCCCTCCTCCCTATCTCTCAAATTAAAACAAACACAAAGACCTCTTCTTTCAATTTTCAACACCACCATTGGCTTGGGTAGGAAATACCCCCTTTGATAAGTGACCAGATCATGGCCAGGTAAATTTAACTGCAAAGAAATTCCCCAGAGAGGAAAGGGACGGGAGATTCTTCTTCTTCCGGCTGTACCCTCAAAGTCACAGAGCACTGGAGAAGGAGCTGGTTTGCAGGTGCAGGGCCCCTTTGTGGGATGTGTCTGGACTCAGGGTCTCGGTCCCCTTCTGGAGGCAAAGAGGGAGGTGGGCAGGCAGGGTGAGGAGAGTACAGTTCTGCAGTAACTTTAAAGAACAGGTTTCTGATGCGGGAACAAAGGCCCTTGATACCGGGGGGGCCGTGGAGTGGGAGGGGTGGGCGCCCTGCCTATGCTCCCGGAGCACTGCTCCTGCACCCTGCTGCCACTCTGCAGTCCCAACTCCACTGAGGGCAGCAGCTTCTGCAGAGGAAACCTCTTTCCTTTTGCGATCAGTGGTGTGAGCCATTCTCCGGGGTGTATGGTTAGGTGGGGAAGAGCAAGCTGCCGAAGTGTGTTTCCAGTGGCCCGAGGCTGGTGTGAGGAAACAGGGTAGGGGTCATAAATATGCGGGTGCAGCTGTGTGCTGTGCAAGGGTACCCAGTCTCCCCGTAAGCCAGGGGTCCAATGGAAGCAGGGAGATAGGGTGGGAGGAGCAGCTTTCTCTGAATACATCTGGATGGCTTGGGGGGCTTTGTTTTGCTTTTGAAAGGCATAGAGATAGAGGTAGAAACAGAGACAGAGACAGAAACATCTGTCGCCTGCTGGTGCATTCCCCCAAATGCTGGCAATAGCTGGGGCTGGACCAGGCTGAAGTCAGAAGCTGGGCACTCCATCCAGGGCCTGCATGTGGATGGCAGAAACCCAGCTGCTGCATTCATCGCCACTGCTTCCCAGGGAGTGTGTTAGCAGGAAGCTGGAATCAGGAGCAGAACCAGGCCTGGATTCGAGGCCCTCTAATGTGGAATGCAGGTGTCTCAAGTGGTGTCTTACCCTCCACACCGAATGCCTGCCTTAGCTTTTGGGTTTTGAGCCATGTGCAATTATTCCTCATGCGTGTAATGAAATCTGGCTTCTTGGTGATGTCTGGGGGGCATCTACTGAAGATGGCTGGGCCCCTGCTGAATCCCCAAGCCGAGCATGCGCTCCCTGGCCCCGTCTCTCTGGACACAGTTGCTCTGAGCAGCTGTTGATCTGACACAGACTCAGTATGCATTTTGATTTCTGGGTATCCATCTCCTATTCAGTCTCACCCATTTCCAAATAAAATCTGTAGCATTTCCCCTAACTCGTTCAGTTCAATGGTGTTCATTTGCTTTGTTCTGGTTTTTTTTGCAGGATCCAAGTGGACCTATGTTGGTAAGTAGCAATTTTAAATACTTTTTAAGGAGATGGCTTCATTTGATGAGGAACCTGGAGACTGCCTGCTCCGTGGGGGTGGGGGTGGGGGTGGAGGCTGTGCTCAGGTTGCTGAAGTGGATGCAACAGTGTCTCCAAAGAGCAGTTCTCTGCCGGTTGCATACCGCACTTTCTCCAAGCTGATGATTCTGCTCTGTGCACTTAACTGTGAGTCGCGATGTGAAAGCTGCACAATCCTTGGAAGATTTTTTTACCTCTAGACTGCAAAAGCCCTGGGCAGGAGAGCGCCCTTCTCCCTTGAAGGACATTTGTCCTACGAGAAACAAAGAATAAAGGGCTCCTTTCTGAAAGGTTGGCTCAGGCCCCGGAACTTAAGCTGTCAGTGTGTCTAGAACTGACTTCCTGTTGCCATGTTTCTGAATGGGGTGCTGGAGGAAGAGGTAGTGGCCAGTCTTCAGCTTCTTAACATGAAGCATGTGTGTCCCAAGGGATTTGTGAGATGGGTCGGGAACAGGTCAGCACCTCCAGCAGGCCTGCAGGCTAAGCAGCTGCATGCTGGTTCAGCTGGAGGCTCACAGCGAGTTGGAAATGTGGTCACTGGCTGGGGGTGCAGGTGGAGAGAGGGGTGCCTGGGGCCTCTGGCAGGCACAGGCACCCCAGTGATGTCTCATAGCAGTGGAGTCACAGAAGACGCACTGGACACATTGTTTTGGCACACAGGAGGGGAGAACGGTGGAAGTGTGCCACCACAGTGAAAGCCAGACAGAGGTCTGATTTGCAGAGATTGGCCTTTGGATGTTCCTTAGCCTGGGAGGCACGGAAAAGTCGCTGAACCGACCAGCCAGCTGCCCGTGGCCCCAGGTCTTGTCAGCTCCAGCCCCGTGAAGTTTGGCTGTTACCAATGTACCTTGCGGGCTTATTAGGTACAGGCACTTTGCTGACTGGGTGGGTAATTAGGAGGGCAGGCTGTGGACTGTAGCTGGGAATTAATTACTTGGAGCTCATAGTTCAAAGCAAGATATAAGACGGAATAATAACGGAGAATAAGTAATTGGTTCCGTGCCCTGCTTGCTCAGAGGGGATGAGAGGGCTGGGGCTGGATGGTTCAGGAAGGCTTCCCAGAGGGGGAGGGCTCTCCCCTCCATGGGCCTTGGGAGATGGGGAGAATTTCGAGGGTGGGGGGCAGTGCTGCTGGCCAAAGGGATGATGGTGTCACATGAGCGGGGGGGGGGGACAGGGAAGGAGGAGCAGGTGGTCTCTGAGGGAGGCAGGAGCAGAGGCTCTGAGGGCAGACACCCGGGCTGGGCAGGGGAGGCCCAGGCTGTCCCACTACGTGGACGGGCCGGGCAGGGAGGAAATCTGTGTCTCAGGAAGAATAAGGCAGGGATAGGGGGTGGAGGGAGGCAGGAAGGTGTTTGGCCTTGGCAGGAGCCCTAGCCTGTGTGTTCCCCTCCAGCTTACAGGGCGGGAGACCTGGTAGGAAGTGGCGGCAGAGCTGGGAGAGCATGCAGGGGAGGTGGCAGGCATGGAGGGACGGTGGGACTCAGGTGCTAGGCCGTGCTCTGTGAGCGCCTCGGGAAGCCCTCGGGGCCTGCTTCCCTTTTCTGTACCTGGACGAGGGTGTGTCTCCATGGGAGTTCCTCAAACTGCAGCTGGGGGTCACCTACGTCAGAATCACCTGGAATATGTTGCAAAATGCAGATTTCCAGGCCTTAGCCTGGACCTGGGGGAGGGAGGGAGCCTGAGAAACCTGCATTTCTAAAACATTCCCCCTACATGTAACTTTCAAAATGTTTATTTTATTTTTTTAATTATTTGAAAGGCAGAAGGAGAGAGAGGGAGAGAGAGATTATCTTCCATCTGTTGGTTCATGCTCCAAAAGGCTGCAATGATCAGGGCTGGGCCAGACTGGAGCCAGGAACTCCATCTGGGTCTCCCACATAGTGCAGGGGCCCAAGCACTTGGGCCATCTTCTGCTGCTTTCCCAGGCACGTTAGCAGGGAGCCAGATCAGAAGTGGAGCAGCTAGAACTCAATCTGGCACCCATATGGGATGCTGGTACTGCAGGCGGTGGCTTAAGCTACCGTGTGACACTGTTGCCCTCCTCACCTCCACCGTCCATGCTCACCCCAAGGGACTCTTGGGCACATCTGTGAGAACATCACTGACCTGATGGTTCTCAAGAGCTTTCTAGCCCAGGAGTCAGAGGGTCGCCCCGTGTCTGCTACCACAAACACAAGCCAGGTGTCTGTAGGGCTCCCTGGCTCTGTTATAGCCCCAGGGGACCAGAGGTGCTGTGGACACTCCTGTGTGGCTATGCTAGGGCTCCCTGGGGGTGGGCTGCTCTGCACAGGAGCCCTTCTCCCTGACCTCAGGCCCCCCAGCCCTCCAGCCTTCCTGCCCTGCACGAGCAGAGCCACTCTGCTGAGGAGGCAGAGGGCAGAGTCTCCAATACAGGGAAGTGCACGGGGTCAGCACAAAGGCCAGGCTGGTGTTTATTAGTGAGGTGGGCACGCAGGATGTGCCGTCAGCCCGCAGTGGGGACGAGGGGTGGAGAGCAGATGGAAGATGGCTCAGGAGGCAAACAGGTCCAGGCTGGCACCTGGCACCTGGGCTCAGCATGCACAGGTAAACAGAGGGCCCAGCAGAGGTGCTGGGGGGGAAGCGGTTTCCAAACAGTACAGGCTGCGCTGGATGGGGCAAGCCCGACCCAATGCCACCTGCTGCTTTTCCCAGAGCACAGAACTCGGCTTCTCTGCACGTAGACACTGCTGAGTCACCCTGCTCCAGGGCCTCCTGCTGCCTGGTGCACGTGGTGGGGCTTCTAGAAGTACAAGGAAAGGGAGCCCCTCACCCCCCTGGCCTTGAGTCACCAGCCGACCTCACGGGTGGCGGCACCCTCAGAGAGGAACATCTGACAGCTGAGATGGGCCCAGCCCTGCCCCTCAAGCAGCAACCGTGTGTGTGTGTGTGTGTGTGTGTGTGTGCGTGTGTGCTGGCTCAGTCACAAGGGCAAGGAGGACAAGGAGATGAAGCAGGGCCCTCCCTGCTGGAGATCAGCCCCGCAGCCATCCTGAACCGGAGGGCAGCTGCAGGCCAGGCTGTCATGTGAGCCGGGGACAAACTCCTGCCCGCTAAAGCTGATCTAAGCTGCTGAAAGGCAGAGAGGCCTTGCTGGGCGGGGGGGTGACAGGGAGGCGCGTGCTGGTCAAGTTCGCGTCCTGGGCTGTGCTTTGTGAAAACGCGTCAAACTGTTTACGGCTGATGCAGGCACTCTTCTGTGTGTCATGTTATACTCCAGCAGGGAGCTCACCGATCCCGGCTGGCTGGGACAGTCACTCTTGCCCTGACCCTGTCTTCGTACCTCAGAACGCAGAAACGCAGTGTGTCCAAAACAGCAGAGCAACCAAAGAAGCATGAGGGTCTTGGAACTAATGGCCAGAGGACAATCCCCCCCGAGCAGAGGCAGGCACGGCGTGCCACCCCGATGATCTTAACCCTGGTCTCGTGGCCTCACGTGTGAGCAAGCTCAGAAACAGGCAAATCCCACTGTTTGCGCATGACCGGGGACACGTGAGACAAACCCTAAGGGAGCTGGACGGCAGAGGAACCTGGGCACGTCCCGCCTCCAGGGGGCGACCACGAGACCATCCCAGCAGGGCACTGTGGGGAGATGGCAACCTGGCCCGGCTGCACGGCCCTGGGCGATGGCGGGACTCCGCGAGACCCACACGCTGCCTTGTGCCACCTCGTGCTGCTGTGTCTTCTCCGCCCCTCGGTTCCTCTCCCAGACGACAGATTCTCGGTCTTTAAAGACGTCCCTGTAGAAAGTAGGACAGGCTCATCTGTGGGGGCAAACCCCGTTCTCTCGCCCCCCTACCCAGGTCCTCCAGGCCCGGGCCTCCACCTGCCCCTGCCACGGTGTTAAGTTCTGCACACCCTCTCCAGCCCCTCCCCAGCAGGAAGAACTGGAAATGGAGTGCACGCACGAGCTCTTTGCTTTCTGCTCTCTTTGCTCTTTGCTTTAGTGGTGCTAAAGGCACCACATGAGCTGCAGAGTAGAAAGCAGGCCTGGGTGGGAGCTATGGGAGCATTGAGAGGAACAGTGGGGGAGCTCGTGCAGTGACAGGGCTGGCACCCATGGATGCTCCTGCCTTGGCAGAGGTGGGGTCGTGTAGCCCGAGCTGCCAGCCTGAGGCTGAGTGGGAGGCACAAGAAGTGGCCAGCCATGTGTTTCCTGCCAGGGAACTCAGTCTCCAGGCCCCCTGTCTCAGGGATTTCCCCGGCGGCCAGCAACCCAGCCCCCCGAGGAATTCATTAAATCTGGGCTTCAGTTCTGGCTACTTCTAGCGCAAGTTGTGACATCTGTGCTGTGCACACCCGCGGAGTTGCAGGATCGGGGGTTTGTGTGTGTCCTGGGGGATCTTGGCCTGTGGCTGCCCACACGCCTGTAATGTGGGGTGCCCAGCGCACCGCAGCAGCTGAGCAAACAGCGTTAGTTCCTGAAGACAGGGCTAGTGGCCTGGGGGCTGAGGCAGAAGGAATGTGGTGTGCCCAGAGCCCAGGCCCAGGCAGACCCCCGTGGACACAGCTGGCCGGATCAGGCTGGCTGGCCTTAGCAAAGTAATTTTTCCATGCCTCTGTTTCTTAGCTACAAAGTGGGAGTGGTCACGGCGCCTCAGGGGTTGCCAAAGCGTGGTCTCTGGACTGGCAGCGTGAACATCGCCTGGGCTCCACATGCCACTGTTGGAAGTGCACGTTCTCCACCTTGTCCCGGGCCTGCTCACTAATCAGACACTCCGGTTTGCTTTGCTTCATAGGCTTGTGGTGAAGCTCAACAAGATCAAACAAGGGCAGGCGCATGGCAGAGCAGCAGGTTAAGCCTCTGCTCCGGACGCCCTGTCCCGTATCAGCAGAGTGCGTGGGATGGGGTCCTCCCTCTGTTTCCCATCCAGCTCCCTGCTAACGCACCTGGGAGCTAGTAGATGATGGCTCAAGTCCTTGAACCACTGCTACCTACGGGGGAACCTGGATGGAGTTCCTGGCTCCTGGCTTAAGCCTTGCCCTGATTTCTGAGGGCACTGGGGGAGTGAACCAGCAATGGAAGCTCTCTCTCTCCTTCTCTTTCTGTCATTCTGCTTTTCAAATAAATAACAAGCAAGGCCCTATTTAGTGGTTCTAAGACACTCACCTTCCCCCAGATTTTAGCACCTCTTTAAGTGGGACACATTTCACCATCAGTGGCACCTAGAAGCAGTAGATATGGGGTCTGGTCCATGAACCAGCATTGAGAAGCTGACACGATTCGTTTCAACCGGTAAGGAGTGGTGGCTGGCTGCGCCCTGGGCAACGAGGCATGCAGGAGTGATGGGAAGTCAGGTTCGATTTTCAATTATAGCTCTTCCCAACTTCCAATCAGTTTATGGTTTACATACAGGCTTTCGTGGGGTTGGGTCACTATCTCAAGTACTTACAAGCAAAGGCACTTAGGCACGATGTTTTTGGTGGACGCAAGTCCTCTACGGAGTAACCGTTCCCAACCGCCTGACCGGAATTCCATTTGTGCCAACCAGGAAGGAACAAACACCAGCCGCCACCTTTCCTTAGTGTCTGTAAAGGTTGACTCAGGGCTGGTATAACCCTGAATGAAACGGTTTGTTTAGCTCACCTTCAGGTTCTAAATGATTTTGCAATCACGTGATGAGATCAGCTGTGCGACTTCCGGGTGAGATGGGGGAGTCGGTCCACTGGCCAGCAGGACACCTGCGGATTCACGGCAAGAGGCCCACGCTGTCCCCTCTTTCCGGGGTGTGTGGCCAGGACGGGGATGAGATCTGCTTATTGCAGGCTGTGGTGATGTTGGCAAATGGGGGAGGGAGGGACCCGGTGTTTTCGCAGCCTCCTTGGCACTCCCTCTTCTGGAAGCTGCGTGAGAAGTGGAGAAAGGAGGGAGGTGACTCTCAAGGTTGCGGAACAAAGGTGTTTTGTAGAGTGAGGCAGTCATGCAAATGACTATTTACCCTTTTGGCTTTGGCCACCAGGAAGCCCAGGAGCAAACTGGAGGCCCCAACTTGAGTGAATGTCTGTTCTCCTGTGGTCCGCAAACCTCAAGAACCCCTGGGTGTTTGTCCTTGATCCTGAGCTAAAATCTGATGGTGACAAACAGATCTTCAAGGTTTTACTTTAGAACAAGCCCTTAGAATAGTGGGTCCCACTTTCTCACCATGCTCCTATTCTGCCCCTTCCTGAACTGCCACAGATAGACTGTGGTTTAAAAAGTTTCAGTAGTTCAAAGTGTCCCATTTGTAATTGATCAAAACAGATGTAAAAACCGGTCACAGTTTTCAATTCACCTGAGATGACTGGTGCACATTCATCTCACAGATTTGTTTCTAACAAATTGTTTGTTCGTTTGAAAGGCAGAATGACACACAGAGAAAACCTTCCATCCACTGGTTCAGTCCCAAAATTACCTGAGCGGCCCAGGCACGGTCCAGGCCGAAGCTGGGAGCCCAAAATTTCATCCAAGTCCCCCACATGGATGGCAGGGGCACAAGCTCTTGGGCCACCCTTCTCTGCCCTCCTAGGTGCGTTAGCAGGGAGCTGGATCTGAAGTGGAGCAGCTGGGACTTGAACTGGTGCTCATATGGGATGCCAGCACTGCAGGCAGACTTAACCCACTGTGCCACAATGCCAGCCCCTTCTCAGATATTTTTAAAAGTGAATTCTAAGTGCCAAATGTCAGACTAAAGAACTGGACAAGCACTGGTGCTAAGGAAATGAGACGAGGGGGCGTGGTCCCTACGTTTATGGGACTGAGATTCTGGGGGAGACAGCAAGTAAGCAGAGCCTTAGGATACAGGGGAGAGACCTCACTTCCAGTTCTGGGGAAAGGATTGGAGGAGGCTCCCTGGAGGAGGTGATGTTCCAGCTGAGACCTGAAGGACACCTACGAGCTAGGCAGGCAACCTGTGCAGTGATCAGCCAGGGAGCTGCTGTGTTCTGGGGATTGCCACGGACCTCAGCGAGGAGGCCAGGGGCTTGGGGGAGGGCCCAGGGCTGCAGCAGAGTGTGGGCAGCCCATGAGCCAGCGGAGGAGGCCAGATTTCCTTCCAGAGGCTGGATCATTGAGGCAGGAAACTGACAGCACAGATATCATTCAGCCGGAAACGGAGATGCCTGGTGTCATTGGCTGGTGCAGCCTGGCAGGCGGTGAGTGCCCCATTTGTTCAGGGCTTCACAGGTATTCACATGGGCGCCCAGACTGCCCTTACCGCCGAGGTAGGGCCCGGGGAGGCGGGAGTGGATGCCAAGCCCTGCCCTCATCTACAAATGAGCCCAGAACTTGGAGCTCTCGGAGGTCCACAGCAGAGAGCAGGAGGGGCAGAGCCAGAGTGGGCCTCCTGATTCCCACCTGATGGACTTTTATTTTATACCAGGCATTCAGTGCCCCGCACAACACATCACGCCATTGAGGAAATGCAGATTTTTTTTTCAGAAAGTAAACAATGTAAAATTGGCAGGAACAAATTATGCCACCTTCTTCCAGATAAAAGGCTTAGTGGTTGAAGAAACACAATAGACTTAATGCTTGTTGACATAAATAAACACTGGATAGGGTTGGTTGTGACACACTCGTGGGAAATGGGGATCAAGACTCATGGGGTTGCTGGGGGTGGGGGGAAGTCAACGGAATTCACTCCTCTTTGCTGTGGGCAGAACCCAGCCGGGACAGGTGTCCAGGGCCCTAGGACAGTCCTGGATCAGTGCCCTTTGTGGAGGGATAGGGAGAGGATGGTGGCTGAAGGGGCATGCGGATTGCAGCTGCAAAGGGCGCAGTGGAAGCGAGAACAGAGTAGAGGACAGCCTCAGTGCAGAAAGCCAGGGAGGTGGGTTAGGACTGGCCTGCAGGCCTGGCAGGCAGTGACCTTGTGGGGCCACCTTGGATGACCACAGCCCACTGGAGGGAAAGAGCCTCTTTCCAATGTTGGAATCCATGCAAAACTGTTTCATAATATGTGTTTTTCATGAATTTTGTGGAGACCGTTTTGCAGCCATGGATTTCAAAAAATTTTGCACCAACATAAACTTATCTTGTAATCCCATTTTCCTGTGAACCTCGTGATGCACCCTGGCGTGTTCACTGCCAGCTCCCTGCTAGGAGCTGTGCTTGGGTGACGTTGTAAAGTGACTTACCAGATTTTGTAGCTGGAGCCAGCTGCGTGCAGAGCCGCTCCCACCCCAGAGATGCAACGTCAGGAGGAAGGCAGGTGGGGAAAACCATCCAAAGCAAATTTTTCACCATAAGGGAAATAGCTGTAAAAACCAGCCAGAATGCTACAGGTTAGCTGTCAGAAAGGACTTCCCGTTGTCAAAGCTGAGAAGTGCAGCATTGGGTCAACATCAGGTCAACTTTAGGGCCCCACCCTAGGGACTGGCAGAAAGTTCCAGTCTTTTATCAGATCCCCACTGGTTATTCCCATTCCCCCCCAGGGAAAGTTTACAAAGTCACCAATCCCTCCATAGCTGCGTCTCCCCTTCAGCTCAGGAGCCTGGAGCAGGGCTCATCTGAGGGTCACCCCTCAGCACCTGGGAACTCTGCCTGTTGCCCTACTCTGCACTCTCCAGAGCCTGTCGGGAGGCTGCTGTGGTGAGCATGAGCTCAGAGCGCAGTCTCCCTACTTTGTGGCGATGGGACTTGGGGGTGTCCTATTGAGTCTCAGCCCCCTGCCCTGTGTCACAGTGTTGTTATGCAGATTAAGGTAATTAATACATGTTCAACACAGGGGACAGGACTTGGTAAACCATGGCCCACCATTGTGTCTGCAAATACAGTTTCTTTTTTATTTATTTATTTTATTTGAAAGGCAGAGACAGAGAGAGAGGTCTTCCATCCACTGGTTCACTCCCCAAATGGCCGCAATGGCCAGAGCTGGGCTGATCTGAAGCCAGGAGCCAGGAGCTTCTTCTGGGTCTCCCATGTGGGTGCAGGGGCCCAAGGACTTGGGCCATCTTCTACTGCTTTCCCAAACCATAGCAGAGAGCTGGATTGGAAGAGGCGCAGCGGGGACTTGAACCAGCACTCATATTGGATGCAGGCACTGCAGATGGCAGCTTCACACATTATGCCACAGCGCCGGCTCCAGCAAATACAGTTTCATTGGAACAGCCACGTCCATCTGTTTGCCTGTTCTCTGAGGTGCTCTGTGCAGTGATGGCAGAGCTGGCAGCAGCAGCAGACACTGTACAGTGTGCAGAGCCTGACATATTTATGATGTGGCCTTTTGCAGAAAAAGTCAGCTGACCCCTGATAAAGAAAGGTGCCCAGCACATAGTAAGTGCTCATTAAATGGTAGCAGCTTGGAAAAGGAAAAAAAAATCCCAAACTATAGAATTTAACAAACTTGATTAAGGAGCTGGGATACCACAAAAGCATTATAACCTAAGACAAAACCCAAAACAGTTGTATCTGTTGTCAGTACTCCCAAAGGGCTGTGATCATATCCTGCCTCGTCCCCAGACGGGTGAGATGGGTCCATCATGCTGGAGCGCCCAGCCTCACTCTCCTGGCCTGGGGTCCCCCTGGACTCTGTCCTCCCTTCCCTGAGGCCAGGTCCCCTCCTCTTTCCTGCTCCAGGATGACTGACAGCGACGGCCTCCAGGTCCTCCAACACAAGCTCCCCTGCAAGGTGTGGGCGGTCCCTCCTTCCACATGGCCCAGACAGGGCGCCCACAGTCGTCCACCCAGGCTTCCGGGGCTCTGCACTGCTGACACTTGGAGCCAGCTCATTGCTTGCTGTGGAGGTGCTCCTGGCTGATGCAGGGTGTTCAGCAGCACCCACCAGAAACTGGCAGCATCCCTATGTTGTCACGGCCAAACATGAGTCCAGACATTCCCAATCCCTCTTGAAAAGCGCTGGCTTAGTCTAAAATAATAGCACATGCTACATGTTCTCTGTGTCTCTCTGCCTCTTAAATAATTAATTTTTAAAAATCCAGCTTCTTGGGGCCTGTGTTGTGGTATGGCAGGTTAACCCATTGCTTGCAATTCTGGCATCCCATGTCGGAGGGCTGGTTGAGTCCCAGGTGCTCCACTTCAAATCCAGCTTCCTACTAAGGTGCCTGGGAAGGCCGCAGAAGAGGGCCCCAGTGCTTGGGTCCCTGGCAGCCAGGTGGGAGACAGGATGGAGTTCCTGGCTCCTGGCTTCACCCTGGCCCACCGTGACTGCTGTGGCCATTTGGGGAGTGAACCAGCAGATGGATGATCTCTCTCTCCTCTCTCTCTCTAGGTTGCTTTGCCTTTCAAATAAATAAATAAATAACTCTTAAAAAAAAAATCCAGCTTCCTGCAAACCTGTATCCTGGGAGGCAACAGAAGATAATGGCTCAAGTTCTTGGGTCCCTGCCACCCACATGGGAGACCTGGGTTGAGTTCCTGGTCCTTGGCTACAGCCTGGCCTCATTCCTGCTGTTACTGGCATTTGGGGAGTGAACCAGTGGATGGGAGCTTGCTCTTGCTCTCTCTCTCTCTCTCTGCCTCTCAAATAATTAATTACATTTTCATTAAAATAACCTCACAGGAGGGCAACAACTCTCCATTCTAGGACAGCATAAATTGACTCTAGAGAAACAGTGTTCTTTGCAAACACATAGACCTGCTACAGTTGCCTCCAGTTGGTACCACTGGATCACTGCACAGAACTCTGAGCGCCCGGACAGAAGTGTCCACCCTTTGGGTTGCTACTCTGGGCTGCTCCAGCCCTGACAACTGGAAGGAGCTGCTGGCAGCTTTAAAATAATATTTGTCCACTGCTCCATTTACTCTTCCCACCCACCCTTGAAGCGTCTCTTTGTGGGCTCACCCCTGGGGGGTCAGAGCCAGAGCCCTGGCCTCCAGGGGACTGATAATGGAGGGGGAAGCGGACATGTAAACAGGAAGTGACCATGGTGCAAATGAAGCGCAGTGGACACAGATGCAAAAGTAAAGGGGCACAGAGAACTCCATTGTGGGACTTCTGGAAAGACAAAGGAGTTAGCAGGCCCCGGAGGGCGTGAGTGTTTCTGTACAGGTGCAGTGTGAGGACGGCATCCAGCCACAGGCAGCAGGAGCTCAAAACAGCAGGCGGGAGCACGCGGCTCGGCTTGGAGAGTCGGGGTGGCAGCAGCCGAGTGTTTGAGGCTGATGCCCGGGAGACAGTTCTCCGTGGGTCTGTCCTCACACCTGTGAGCTGGGGCACCAGCGGCTGTTGTCCCAGACTTTCTTTTCCGGAATGTTGCATAGCACCTTGGAGGACTGAACAGATCTGTTTGCCATCAGTCTAAATGCTGATGTCTTCCTCAGGGGGCAATGGGGGCAGGGACAGGCTTGGCTGCCCCTCTCTCTAAGACTGAGAATTCCTGAGCTTCAGGTATCTCAGCCATAGCGCTGAGCAATTTGTGCGTGTGGGCGTCACCTGGCCCTTATGACATCCTTGTGTGGACTTGGAGCTGGAGAAACTGGCGCAAATGTTATTCTGGCTACTGCTGTGAGTATTAAACCGTGCTTTGACCCTGATCCAGGAGTCTCAGGTCTTCTGCCAGTAACCGTGAGACTATGGCAGACTAACTGAATAGCCTGCAAATAAGATAAAAGCCTTTGAGTTTCCATGGAGTTTGACAGGCGGTAGGAGAGAGAGCAGAGCCTGCAGAGGTGGGTGGGATCCTGGGGGTCTTGTGAGCTGCACTGCAGAGCCTGGAATTTCTACTGAAAGCTGGAGCAGCCACTGGAGGACTCTCCCCTGAGACACTGCTGCATCTTGGGGGCGTGAGTACGGAGAACGGAGGGCTGAGGAGTGAGTCCGGGGAAAGAGAGGTGGGGCGAGGGAGAGGGGAAGGCCAAGCAAGCAAGCGGCAAACCTCACACGGCCCTCGGCCATTCTGTTTCGTATCCAGGACATAATCTAGACAACCCACTGCATTTATTTGTGGTGTCATGGCCTTGACGTTTCTGAAGCACGTAGTCTCTGCCACATACAGTCGCTGCGCCTGATCCCGGAGAAGTCCATCGGTGCGGGTCTGTCTGGGGATTCTCATCATGGGAATCAGGTTGGATGCCCTGGCTCACTCTCCAAATGCTTGCAACAGCCAGGGCTGGGCCAGGCCAAAGCCAGGAGCCAGGAGCTCCATCCAGGTCTCCCATGTGGGTGGCAGGGACCCAAGCACTTGAGCTATTACCTGCTGCCTCCCAGGACGTGTATTAGCAGGAAGCCGAATCAGAAGCGGAGCCAAGACTAAAACCAGGTGCTCTGATAGAGGATGTGGGTGTCCCCAAGCAGCAGCTTAACCACTGAGCCCAGCTCTCCCCTCGGACTTAGTGTTTTAACATCTAGCACAATTCCTCTGTCAACGGGTTGGAGCAGATCAAAGAGAATCAACATTATTTGAGCTGGGAGAGGTCCTCAGGCCTGGCTAGTTTCCATTTTCAGTGTTAGGCTGTTACCACTCTTGCAGCTTGTTTAACTTGCTAGTGGTTTGTTGTTCAAGAACGAAGCACTTCTGTGTACCAGGCTCTGTAGCGGAAGCAAGCTGACCGCCCGATGTGGGGGTTCTTGCTCCTTGGTGAGCAGCGGCCACCTGGAGGACTTGTTCAGCGACACAGCTGGGCGCCACGCCCACAGCATCTAGGTCAGAAGGGGTGGGGGCGAGAATCTGCATTTCTAGTGAGTCTCTTGGTGACAAGGGTGATGATGATGAGGACGGTGAAGTCTGTCCAGTGTTTGAGAACTGCGGGACTGTGGGGGCGGAGACAGCACTACTGTCCCAAGTGCAGGTTCACAGTGAGTGAACCCGAAGGCAAGGGGTCCTGAGAGGGAGGAGCAGGAACAAGCGGGCTGTAGCCCACAGACCTCTGGCAGCCTGTGCCCCTGCCTTCCTCCAGGTAAGCACCTGCCTTCCACAGGGAACCCGGCAGAGGCCAGCGCCTCCCCAGGCAGCAGGATTGGGAGAGAGAGGACCACTGGTGGTGGCTGTGGGGGGAGGGCCCCCAGCTCCTCTCTTCTCGCCTCCAGCCTGCACTGCCAACCCCGCACTATGACGGCTGAGCCCAAGATCAAGCCTCCTTGTCAAGCTGACCCAAACGAAAATTGAAATGATACAGAGATGGGAGTTAATAGGTGGATTAAAGCATCTTTAGACACCTGTGTTTATTGAGCTGTAATGTAAAACCCAAGGAGAAACAGTGGCCCTGCGGTGGCATCCAGCTTTCAGCTTTCTAAGTCGGGAGTGACCCGCAGCCTCCCAGCCCTGGCTCACAGGCCGGGCCCGCGTGACTGACGCGGAACCTTAGCAGAGGGAAAGCTCCTCTGTCACTTTGATTCCTTGACCTCTGTTTTTATATATACAATCTGAAGACCTTTGATCACTCATTAACCCACAGGGCTGGTAGCCTTGTTTACTTCTGGGCAGGCCCTTGCGGGCTATGGCTGGGCCTGTCCTCTTGCCTGAGTCCAGCAGATCTGGCCAGCCGCTGTGGGGGTCAGCATCCAGCCAGGATGGATGCCGTGGGGACCCCACACCATGCACTGGTGGGCTCAGCTCCCTGGAAAATCTGTATATTTTTCCATCACCTTCAGAGGTCAGCTGTGGTGGCCAAAATGGGCCTTAAACACACTTTAGAGAGTGGCTTTGACATCTAGTTTTTGGAGGTGGCTTTGGGGGACATGATGCTGTCTTCCCCTCACAGTGGGGTCCCGTGGCTCCAGCACTGAGGGCTGATCCCAGACAGCAGTGGGGAGCGGCCCCTGACAGGCAGGTGGAGGAATCCACAAGCAAGCGCAGGGTGGTTCCTGCCCAGCCGAGGGCCCTGGCCCTGGCCCTGGCCCTGGCCCGGGGAGACCGGGGGATGCCAGGCTCGTTCTGAATCGGTGAATCACGTGACAGCTGAAGGCCACACACTCTCTGCCGCAGCAGGGCCTCTGAGCTTGCTGGGCCCTCCTGCTGGAGTGCCATTCCTTGGGATTTGCCACGGTTGGCTCCATCCCAACTTGAAGGGCAGATACCTCCTCCAGGAAGCCTGCCTGCATCACCTGCTCCACAGTGGTCTCTCTGATTTTCTCCATCACAGTGCTTAATTCCCTCACAGCACTGATGGCAGACTGCACTACTTGATTTGAGTATCGGTTTACTTGTTAGCTATTCTCTGTCTCCTCCTGTGGCATGTGAGCTCCACAAAGACAACTAGATCTATTTTCTTGTTTTTTTTTTTTAAGATTTATTTATTTATTTTATTTGAAAGTCAGAGTTACAGAGGTCTTCCATCCTCTGGTTCATTCCCTGAGTGGCTGCAGAAGCCATGGCTGAGCCAGGACAAAGCCAGGAGCCAGAAGCTCCACCCAGGTCTCCCTCATGGGTGGCAGGGGCCCAAGCACTTGGGCCATCTTCTGCTGCCTTCCCAGGTGCATTAGCCAGAGCTGCATCAGAAGCGAGGCAGCCTGGGCACAAACTGGCCCCCATATGGGATGCTGGTGTCATGGGTGGTAGCTCTACCTGCTACACCACCATGCTGGCCCCTAGATCTATTTTGATATGCATGGTTCTTTCTTCAGCACTTAGTACAATGCCTGCCACAGGGTAGGCATATTTGTTAGAGAAATGAATGAATGAACCCCAGAATTGAATAGCACTGTAAGGAGGACAATATTTAGAGACTGATTCAACAAGTAAATTGATTCAATATGCGAATACTCTTTTTTTAAGCAAATATTAAAATTAGGTATACAATCTTGGGTCATTTTCACGTAAAAATATATGCCAGGACCAGGTACATTTTCCCCTTGCACAGTGAACTTTGGGGGACTGAGCGAAGCTTTTAGTGTGCTGAAACTCACTAGTAGCGAGAGAAGGGGTGTGTCAGGATCAAGGATGTGCGAGGCTTGCCGCTGCAGCCTTGTGGGTTGGGACAAGTTTTAATCTGCGTTTTGGCTGCTGGAACATGTCCCGGAGCCAGCTCCCTGGCAGCCCCCTGCCCCAGGGGAGCCTGCTCAGAGTATGGCCCCAGGAAGTGGCACATGGCTGTCATAGGTGTGAGGGGCTGACTCATAAGGGGCCCCGAAGGCAGGTGTTGTGACGCTGTGGGGGAAGCAAATGCTTTGCAACACCCCCGTCCCATATCAGCGTGCGGGTTCAAACCCCAGCTACCCAGCATGCAATACAGCTTCCTGTTAATGTGTCCGGGAGACAGCAGATGGTGGCCTCAGTACTTCCCTGCCACCCACATGGGAGGCCTGGATGGAGTTCCAGGATCCTGGCTTCAGCCCGGCTAATTCCTGGCTGCTGTGGACATTTGGGGAGTGAACCAGTGGATGGAAAATCTCGAGCGTGCGCGCGCACTCTCTCTCTCTCTGTTGTTTTACCTTTCAAAGAAATAAATAAACCTTAAAAAGAGAAAAAGGCCCCAGAAGACCAAGCTCAGAATTAGAAAACAATAAGTGCACATTTCTGCTGTTGAGTGGACTCCCTCAGATCCGTCGTCACACAAACATCTCTCTTCATTAACATGAACTGTTCTCGAGCAAACAGGATGCTCAGTGAGAAACGGTCATCAAGCTATGCTGGTAATTCCACAGCCCTGTCCTCCTGGGTGCGCTACGTGCTTTCATTATCAGCATATGCAATGATGTATGAGCGTTCTTCAAAAAGTTTGTGGAAAAATATGGAATTCAATGATAAATTTGGTGCAAAAAGTTTGAAATCCATGCATAGGAGGGGTCTTCAGAAAGCTCATGGCTGTGTGTATGGTTAAAAAAAATACTATGAATGGATTTTATTTTACTTTTATTGCACAAAAATTTATCTTTTTCATTCTATTTTCTCACAAACTGTTTGAAGCACCCTCATATTGTACCTGGGTATAAATATAAGAAATTACTTACCCTATAAATTTTTTAAATTATCTCAATATCGTGTCTACAAACAGGTTATAAAATTTAAAAATTATCCTTCAGTTTCTTGCGTAAATTGTGCAGGGCAAGAGTCTGTACACGTATATATACAGACCAAATACATCCCTATTAGTAAGAAAAGAAAACATGTCCATACAAAGGAACTTAAAGACACACCAACCCATTACAATACCCAGGCCTCATTTAGAACCAGAATCAAGCGAACTTGCTAGAATAAATCTAAGAGGCAATCAGGGAACTCTGAACACTCACTGGGTATTTGATGACAGTAAGGAATTAGCGTTAACAGTTTTTAGGTGTGAAAATGACATTATGATTATTTCCAAAGAGTCTTTATCTTAAGTGATACACAGTCATCCATGGATTTTCTTAAAGTCCTACAGGGAGGGGGAAGGGACGGGGTGGAGGTCCTGCAGAGAGGAGAGCAGCCGTGAAGAGACAGGCACGCGAGGCCATTATCCTGTATTCTTTACTTTTGTCCCTGTCTTGAAATGTTCTGTAATTAGATTTTAAAACAAGCTGAAGTATATTCAGAAAACAGGCAAATATTCAGTGCATTTCTGGAAATCACATCAACATTCTTTTTAGGCTCACCGGTGGCGGCCTGTGGCTTTGTACATTGCAGAATGTGAAGGGCTCTGGCTGCCTCTCGGGCCACCTGTGCGAGCCTGCCGGGCTCCAGGACCTGTGAGTGCGTTTTCCACTGGATACGTTCCAATCCCAGGCAGCCTGCAGTGCTCTGGCCTGCGCCACTCAGTACGCTTGTATTGAGTGCCCAGGATTAATCGCAACCTGTGCTGGCTACACGGTCTTCTCAGGGCTACTCTCCACTAATGAGCTCCTTTTTCTTCCATAAGCAACTTTTCCTTCTCGACATAGAAGTAGGCTTGAGTCTCATTAAAATCAAAACCAAACCCTGTTCATCATGCTCGTCTGCCCACAGCCACCACACGTACACTCCTCTTATTCTTTTATGGCTGAATTTCTGAAAGGAGTTTAAGAAACCTTCCAGATCGCTTTTTACTAAGTTCACTATGGTTTAAGACATGGGGGAGGGAGATGACAAAAAAGGTCGAGTCTCCATCAGCTCTTCGAATCTTGCAGAGCTCTGATTGGAAACAGGCTTACGTGCTAGCCTGGAGGTAAGAGTGCCAAGTGAGTCAAGAGAGTGGTGATTCACGTCACTGCTCTGTTGTGCAAACCCTGAGGGGCTGGCCTGGCTCGGGGCAGGGAGGAGAGAGCCCTGCGGTTGCTTTGGGAGGACTTGAACAGGGCGAGATTTGGAAAGGTGCAGAGGAAGAGGCATCTTGAAGTAGGTCTGCAGCACAGGAACACTGCTGAAGGCTGTCGGACAGGCTGGGGCAGCTGGCCTGACCCTGGCACGGGCTGGGGAAGGGTGTGAGGGCCTGTGAAGACCTTGGCAGGCTGGGGCACATGGCTCTGCTGGGTCTTGTCGGGGTGGGGTGGGGCACGCCAGGGAGAAGCCGCGGGACGGGGAATGGGCCGGGCCTCCACCACGAGATGACTGCTTACGACACGGAGCCTGGCTGGCAGTGTCACAGGAGAAGCTGCCTGTGTGCCGGGCAGAGGCCTAACCCGGGGTGGAGGCGGGGGTGGTGGGAACCTGGGACTTCATGACCCGCAGGGAGCAAAGGAGGGGGCGGAGCTGGCTCTGGGATTTGGGGCCTTGCGGAGAGGGGCTGTTCTCCGACGCAGCAAGGCCCCCACCCCAGGCCGTCATCAAGGCCATAACACACGGGTTAATTGCACGATGAGGGCCTGATTTGAAGCCTGAATGTTACAAACAATGTCATCCTCATTTTAAATTTGAGTGCTGACCGAGTCGGATCGTAGGAAGGACTTAATAACTTCCCAGGTGTGAGAATGGTATTGTTGTTTTGAGTCCTTACACTTCAGACACACATACTGAGATGTGTGCAGATGACACAGACTTGGATTTGTTTCCAAACTACCCAGGTAGAAGGGGGGGGGGGGCATGGGGGAGATGGAGCGGGACTGGAGAGGCACTGCGCACTGTCTAAGCTGGGTGGCACGGGGTTCCTTCGGGCTCTTCTCTCCTCTGCAGGATGCACTTTGAATTTCCCGTTTAAAAAAAAAAAAAACAAAAAACAAAACCTGGTCCTCAGCACAGATCCCACACCCCAGTCCCTCACAATGCCCAATCAGAAATTGCAAGAGGCATTCGGAACTGAGCCACGTGAATGTCTCGTTAACATTCAAAACAGGAACCCTGTCCACTTCTTTTTGCCAAGGACAGAAAAATGCATGAACTGGAAAGAAAGAATGCCTGGATTCCATTCAGAAAAGCCTGTGAGATACACGTGATTGCGATCATGGGAGGAATCTGAGCAGCCAGAGAGGCGAAGTCCAAACCCAGGAGAGCGAAGTTCAGTTTTCGCTGGAGCTGGAGAGAAAGGCCTCTTTTAGAACGGTCACCTCCCACAGAGCTTTGCTGACAGCACAGCACCTGGCAGGGGTGTGAAAGCTGAGATGGAACTGGGAAATTGCAGCTCTAGTGAGCTGCCAGCTAAGGCCAGTGTTACCGTGGCTGCAGGTCACAGCTGGGCCAGGCTGAGGCTAGGCAGACAGGAAAGAGTCTGTTGCCATCACCCATGACGTGTCTGTCACCACAAGCCACTAAGACAAGCAGCTGCTTTGAGGGTGTCCCCAGCTGTGCAAGGAGGGGACAGTGGCCACCCCATGCCGGTGGATGGTCTCAGGAACTCAGAAGCCACATATCTGGCAGGTCCCCTCCCAGGCCACACAGCAGAAACCAGATTTCTTTTTCCAATGAATGGTCCTAAACAGAACCAGTCTTCGTGCAGGTCAACTAGAAAGCTAGGAGGCACCTTGGTGGTTTTTTTTTTTTTTTTTTTTTTTTTTTTCGATTTACTTATTTGAAAGGTGGAGTTACAGAGAGGGAGAAGCAGAGGCAGAGGGAGAGAGAAGTTTAGCACCCGCTGGTTCACTCCCCAAATGGCCACAATGGCCATGGCTGGGCCAGACCAAAGCCAGGAGCTTCATCTCAGTCTACCATAAGGGTGCAGGGGCCCAAGCACTTGGGCCATCTTCTGCTGCTTTCCCAAGCACATTAGCAGGGAGCTGGATCAGAAGTGGAGCAACCAGGGTTGAACCAGCACCCACATGGGATGCTGGTACTGCAGTTTGGCAGTTTTACCCACCATGCCACAGCGCTGACCCTGGAAGGCACTTTTTTGAACCTGACCAAGTGACCTCATTTTCCCCCTCTCTTTTTAAGAGAAAAACACAACAGGGGGCTTAAGGTGGGTGTCCTTCCCCCCTGGGGCAAGGAGCACGTATAAAAGAGGTGTGAGAGTCTAGCTGCAGAATCACGCAAGGACAGTGCTGTGCCAGGGCAGAGAAAAACAGGGCTGGAGGAGACACAGCACGTGCCCACAGACAGCACGGGAGCTGGGGGAGCTGGATGCCCCCAGCCTCCTGGATAAATACAGGCACCGAGGGACACGGAGGGCCTGTGGCCAAAGGGCGGTAACTCGGTGACTAAGCCAAAGTCTAACTCCCTACTAATCACCGAACCTTACTTCACCCGTGGAGCTGTAAGGGCAGATCCTCCGTCTCCTGTCCTGAGATGTCTAACTTGGCCCTAAGTTCCCACAAAGAGTATCCAGGGGCAGAATTTTTCCAATGGCCTTTCCCCAAACTCTCTGATCCTTGGGGCCCTGCTCACCACGTGGCTCTCAGAGCTAAGGCTGGTCTTGAAGGCACGTTGCACTCTTCAGGGGTGGCACCAGTTGGAAAGTCCACCCCGGGGAAGGAAAGCCCATCCGAGCCCCACTCCTGTTTGTCATTTATGCAAGGAGAAACCTGCTCATGGCTGCATCTCTGCACTTCCAGAGTTTTCCCAACCAAGCCAGGCTGGCAGCTTCCTCTACCCTGGCTGGGGGCCCAGGTGGAGCGGTGAGCACAGGCAGGCTGGCAGCCTCCCCGGGGACATCTGGCCACCCTGGGCAGTTTCTCCCTGACCCTTGGGGTTAGTGTGATGTCTCATGATGGCTTCACCCCGTTCCCTGCCACCCCTGAGGAATTCAGCTTTGCCCCGAGCTGAGTGAGTGCCTGTCCTACTCTAGTAGCTCTGGTAGCCTGAGCCTCCCTGCCCCCTCCGTCGCCGTCTCTGCGTGCTTAGTGCTTTGAGAATGAAAACAGCACGGCTCAGTGAGACTGTGCAGCACACTAGTGGGAAGACTGGTGTCCCACGAAAAGCTGTGCCGGAGATTCTGCAGCTCCTCCATGCTCTAAGGTTTCTGGACAGGAGAACCCAGTGGGTGGCAGCATGAAAAGTGGCTGTCTGGGGCCAGAACTCAGCTGGCAACCAGGGACACCCTAGCACTGTCAATGAACACGAGTCCCGAGTGTTACCCGATGCTCCCTGCCCTGGGATGAGGCCCCCACGTCAGAGCACGAGGTGTCGGGGCCAGGATCCTGGGCATACACATTCCCACTCCCCTGCCATGGTGCTGGGAGGCTCCCTGGACACAGTGTTCCCGGTGCTGACATCCTGATGTGTTGATCCCAGGTGCCAAAGCAGGATCCCCAGCCCTGGCAGAGCCCCCGGGGCACCACGGATCTACCCCACGGGCCAGGACATGCCAGCTGCTTGCTTTTCTGGAGAAACCTCAGCCTGAAAATCTGTTTAGTTACCAGGAGAGAGAATCTTTTCAACACAGACTGACATTCTTTGAGGACTTTTCCCTGTGGGAGTGGGAAAGGTTACCTGAACACGGGATGTTTATTTTCATTTGCACGGGAGGTGCTGCCGTGTGACAGTTGGCACGGAGCTTGCACCCCAGGAGGTTTGGGGGTTTTGGTCTGTCTCTCCTCACTGACAGTGTGTCAATTATATTGTAATAACGAGCTTGTAGTAGTATCATATTTTTTTCCAGCTTAAACCCGTCCTTGGCTCTGAGCTTCAGGCAGCTAATTATCTGATGTTTTCTAAGCATCCCTATCACACTGGGTTCTATGCTATAGACATGAATATGTAGATTCAGTATCCTCAAGGGTTTTCTATCAGGAAAACTGTACCTATAGATTCACCAGCCTGAAAAAGCCTACCTGGAGCTGTAGACAATTTTTCCAATCTGAGACAGCCAGTGGAGTAATTAAATTCTTTCTTACTACAAAGCCAGCATGGGTGAGCAGGGGCCCCAAGACCCAGCACAGCCCCTGGCTCGCACATAGTAAGTGCTCAACAAGCAGATAGATGTGAAGTTGCTGAAGTCAGCAGCCTTCACTTGGCGAGAACACGTATTGTGGCAACATATGAACAAGGCACAAAATCAAGCTGGGCCGCCCTAGCCCGTCCCCCTCATCATTCTAAGGGAAGCTGGTCTTGAGCTGTGGCCAGACCTGATTCTGAAGGCCAAGTCTCGGGGCCTGAAGAATTCACCTCTGGGGATTAAGAAAAGAGGAGGGGGTGTGTTTTGTGCTGCAGTGGGTTAGGTCACGGCCTGCGATGCCCACATCTCAGTCCCAGTGACTCTGCTTCTGATCCAGCTTCCTGCTCATGCCTCCTCGGTGGCAGCAGGTGACGACTCAAGTGCTCGGGCCTCTGCCACCCATGTTGGAGACGTGGACGGAGTTCAAGGCTCCTGGCTTCAGTCTGGCCAGCCCTTGTTGTTGTGGCAATTTGGGAGAATGAACCAGCACATGGAAGATTCTCTCTCTCTCTCTCTCTCTGCCTTTCAAATAGGTGAAAATAAACATTTAAAGAAGAAGAAGAAGAAGGAGAAGGAGAAGGAGAAGGAGAAAAGGTGCAGTTGCACCGAACACAGAATTAGATGAGAAGTGCTTTGTGGAAAACTGACCAAATCTTGGTTTGAATCTCTCCTTCCAGGTGCTGACGGGGAGAGGAGCTGGTTCAAGAAGTACCCGTCCTGCGGGGGCCGTCTGCAGTCCCCGATAGACCTGCACGGCGACACTCTGCAGTATGACGCCAGCCTGACGCCCCTTGAGTTCCAGGGCTACAATGTGTCTGCCGACAAGCAGTTTAACCTGACCAATGATGGCCACTCCGGTGAGGGAGACACCCCAGGGGCATGAAGGGCAGGGAGGGGGCTCTGCTGAGGCACTCACCCATGGCAGGGTGGGCATTGGAGGGCTGCCTGGCTCACTGCCTACCTAGACGCTGGGGGCCAGGGGCTTGGGCGGGTTTGCCAGAAAGCAGCACCTCTCTCGGGATTGGGAAGCAGACAGGCCTGAGCTCCTGGGGCCATCAGCAACCACTCAAGGGACCACACAGTTCAGCGGGCTGGGGGATCCAGGTGTTAGAGCCAGGCAAGCCTGGATCTGAATCCTGGGCCTCATTTTCCAAGGGGAACCAAGAAAGTGCTGTGCCCTTGGGAAGTCAGGGAGGGAGCCAGGTATCTGCCCTGCAGCCGCCTGTAACCCGGACCACTCCCTGGCAGTGCCCAGCTGACCGGGGCACTGAAGGCTGCCCCTTCTTCCCTGCAGTGAGACTGAACCTGCCCCCGGACATGTACCTCCAGGGCCTCCCGTCCCGTTACACTGCCACGCAGCTGCACCTGCACTGGGGGAACCGCAATGACCCCTACGGCTCTGAGCACACCGTGGGTGGGAAGCAGTTCGCCGCTGAGGTGAGTGAGCGGCCAGTCTGGCAGGGGCTGCTGGCATCCACCTGGCCACTGTACAGATAAGATCAGAGCACAGTGGCGGTGGTGGTGGTGGGCAGCTGCTTTCTCCCTCTGTGCACCCAGCACCGGCCCTGTTGGTGGCACAGGAAGCTTCAGCCACTTGGGCCACCCTGCAGCTCACCTGTGGTACACTGGTCTCTCTTCTCCTCATCTTGCTGGGTCCATCTCTATCTTTTTAACCAAGTGATGCTGCAGACAAGGCAGTGCTCCCAGAGTGACACAGGGAACCCACCTCCCCTTTGCTAGTCACTGTCCTCCTATCTGGGCAGGTGACAATCTCATGCTTGTCCAGCCGCAGCATCACACTGCGGAATCATGCTAGGCTTGCTGCCTCCCCCCCCCACCCCCCAATCATCATCTGTCTTCACGCATTGTGCTGTCTCTATGTGTCTTTCCCATCATCCCAATGTCCCTTCCCTGGACATGGGTTGTGCCTGGGGACATGGGAGTCGTGAATCCAGGGTTACTCATGAATCAAAGTGACTGGCATTATAATGAGAGACTCCCTGCAGGTGGCTTGGGAGGTCAGTACAGCATGGAGTTAGGCCACCCTGAGGTGCTAACCCCAAATGTCCACAGACAATGAGAGGGAGGCCAGGGCTCTTTTTCCTGCACTACCAGTGTGCAACTGACTGGTGCGGGGAAGAGTTCAGTTGCTCCCTTTCAGAGCATGGAACTGGGGGTGTGTGGGTCTCAGTGGCTGCAGGGAATTAAATGCACCGAGATCAATGCTGTGGACCAGTGAGCAGAGCCCATGATAAATAATGGCGTGACCGCTGCTCTGCTAGTAACGGCTGGACTGCTCGTTTCTTGGGCTAATTACAGGTCTGGTTGCCAGTGTGGCGGGGCTGTGATTCTGACACAGCTGGGGCTTCACGCATCTCAAAGCAAGCCGTTCCTGCAGCTCAAGAGCTGCAGTTCCTTCCAGGCTAATAGCAATGTGGAGGCTTCCACTTCCCCCGAGGGCCATAAAGGAGTTACGGAGGGCTTATGCATTCACAAGCGTTTCTAGCCACTGTATTTTCTGCTGTTAATCCACATCATCAGACCCAGGACCTGATGAACCGTGGACGCTGACAGTGGGCAAGAGGCATCAGGATGACACTAAGTAGCAGAGTCTCCCCAGCAGGCCCTTGCAAGTGTATGCAGTGGCTCTTCCGAGTGGCATATAGAAAAGATTCCTTCTTAACCCACTGTGTCCTATCGTCCTGTGTACAGGACATCTATAGGGGCTTAAAGTGAGAGCGGTAAGTGTACCACGTGTGGCAACTTTGTACTAAACATCACTGAAATATTTGCAGAATTGAAAACTTGGGACCCTTACTGGGTTAATACCCTCAGTACTAACTGAGGATTTCCCTGTGCCTGGGTCAGACTCCGCTTCTCTGGATTTAATTATATTAAATGACAATAACCAAAGGGCTCAGACAGATCACAAGCTCAGAGTCACCTGTAAGTAGAAAGAAGGACTAGGCCTTGGGGGTGGGATTAGCCCTACGCGGTTCAGCTCTATCGCCCCAAAGCCTCACCCGACCGAGACAGCTTGGGTAGCATGGGAGAATATGTCCTGTTGGGGGAAGGATGGTGAAGCCGGGGCCCTGGAGAAATCCTTACTCGAAGATCACTTTTAAAGAAAATTATATAATTTAGAAAAGTAAGGAAAGCTTAAAATAGGTATATTATGCTGTATTCAATAAAATATGCTTGAATTCTATTTATAGACACATGAGATGAGAAGAGATACAAACATTTCAATGTGTCATAGTCTCAAGGCAAAGAATCAAGAAAAATGCATGTGTTCTGTATGTAGGTCTGTTGACTAAAAATGTTTGAGAAGGCCAGGTGAGGAATGGAGGGAGTGAGTTAGGAGAGGGGGGCAGTGTGGAGCAGGGATAAGGACTGATCTGCCTACTCACCCCTGGAATGTCCGCAACAGCCCGTGCAGGGGCAGGCCCAAGCCGGGAGCCGGGATCCCTGCCCAGGTTTCTTCGGTTGCTGTCAGGGGCCTCAATACTTGGGCCATCATCCGCTGTCTTCCCAGGCACATTCGCAGAAAGCTGGATTGGAGACAGAGCAGCTGGGACTCTGAGTGGGGACGTGAGTGTCCCAAGTGGCAGCTGAACCCACTGTGACAAATATCCACCCCTAGATTTTTTAAACTCGGGATTCTTTGGGAACTTCTCTTTTCTTCACCATAATAATTACAAAAATTTCTGCTATGAAAAAAAAAAAGAGCGTAGAACGTTATTTTGTAAAGATAAAAGCAGTAACATTCTTGAAGTCTTAAAATGTGACTGACAGAACTTCTAAAGCCTTCTAAAGGTGCTTCTCCTGCACCTGTGCTACATACAACGACGCCTGAGTTACAGCTGCAGGTTTCCCACTGCAGCGCCCACGGCTCCCAGATCAAGTACAGAGAGGCCAAGGCTGAAGGTGGGTGAGTCACAGGGACCGTGTCGTCTCAGCTTCCAGACTAAAGCAGGACACATCAGAGGGCAGGAGTGCTGCCAAGTGCCCAGGCTTTTCCACGGTTACCGTAAAACACTCTCATCCCTGGTTCGCTCCCATCTGTTGCACACTGGCTCTGTTTCAGGCCCTGGGGACACAATGAATGGGTAAGATAGACACAGTCTGCCTTGTGCACTGGGAAAGGGTGAGCCTGGGACCGCCCAGAAGGGGGGTTCTGAGAGGTTCTAAGACAGCTGGGAGAGGCAGGGATGGGGATCGAAGTCTCCTGGGGAAGCAGAGGCTCCCCTGACGGCCGGCTTCTCCCTCTCTGCAGCTGCACATCGTCCATTATAACTCAGACTCGTACCCTGACATCAGCACCGCCAGCAACAAGTCGGAAGGCCTTGCCGTCCTGGCTGTTCTCATTGAGGTGAGAGATGGGTAAGGGGTTTTGCATGGAATTTCAAGCAGGGATGAGACTGAGATTTGGCGTTTGGTTCCTCGCACGCCAGGTGGTCCTAAGCTGCTCCTGTGTGCAGCCTGCCTTCGGAGCAGGGGGAGTCCTCCCCAGGGCTCTTTCTCTTGTGGTCTTTCTCTCGTTGGCTGGGCAGAGGCGTCCTTTGTGACACTGGACAAAGCAGCCCCAGCCCTCCTGCATAAGGAGTGCGGCCTCCCGCTGGAGAGGCCCTGGGAGAGAAGGAGGTACTGCTCCGTGGGGCGCCCGAGCCGGGCTCTGACCCCTGGTAGCCATCCTCCCGGCCCTGGCCTCCATTCTCCCTGGGGACCCTGGCAAGAGTCTCCTCCCAGAAAGTGGGCCTGTCTTCTGATTCACTGGCATTTTGTTTTTGTTTTTCCTGATGAAGCAGCAAGTACCTCATTTCCCAACACGCTTCCTTGTCTGACTTGGCTCGTGTGAATTTGGAACTCCCTGCAGTTCTGAATTAGGTGGACACCGGCTGGCTGTGGCCCCTGGGCTCACGTCCCGATCTCTGCTACAGCCACAGGATGTCCTGAGATGCACGAGGGCAGGACCATGACACTGACTCCCAACGGCCTGGGGAGCCATCGTGGTTTTCCTAGTAAGGCGGATCCTTAGGGAGGACTCGGCCCTGGTGGCCTGGTGGCCTTGGCGGCCCTGGCCCTGGCCCAGCCCCTCTGACAGCAGTTGTCGATCTGTTGCAGAAGGGCTACTTCAACCCATACTACGACAGGATCTTCAGTTTCCTGCGATACGTGAAGTACAAAGGTGAGAGGGTCCTTGGATGCTGATTCTCCCTGTTGGAGAAGGACGTGCCACCCTCCGAGACCTTGAGAAAACTAAATGCAAGGGCTGGGTGCTGTCTGTAGGCGTGCACTGGGTTAAGGGCGGTAGGCCGTCGGACACGTGGTATGAGCGGGTCCATGGGCTGGATGGCTCGGCCACTAAGCTTCGCTGCAGCTCTGCCACGGGAGCGAGGCTGACACGGTCACACACACACACACACACACACCCGTCTCTCCAGGACAGAACGTGCGCATCCCGACCTTCAACATTGAGGAGCTGCTTCCCGAGAAGCCCGCCGAGTACTACCGCTACCGGGGCTCCCTCACCACCCCTCCCTGCTACCCCTCCGTGCTCTGGACGGTTTTCCGGAACCCTGTGACCATTTCCCAGGAGCAGGTAAGTGCTGCGCCCGCCTGAGTCAGGGCCCACATGGCACCTCGGTCCCCTCTACGACTCGCACCGTCATCGTCATCATCGTCGGCGATGTGATTTGTTTCACTGGCAGCTGGTCAGGACCTCCCTCGGTGTCATGGGGCTTGACCTGGACGTTTGGCAGTAGGTAGGCAGAGATAAGGGCAGGTGAATCAGGAGAGCAAATGTGTGTGGGGAGGAGCAGCACAGCCTAACCCAGAAGCCCCCTTGGAAACAGATCATATAATCCAGGGGGGTGTGCGGAAACAGTGGCCACGGAGCCAGGAGCCAAGGGACCTGTGACAGCCTGATGGCCCTTTTCCATCCTCTGACATAACCATCAGAACCAGCTCTGGGTTCCAACTCGGGTCTCTGAGAGGAACGTGGTCCCTGTGAGAGGCTAAGGCGCCCTCCACCGCCAGGGTCCTCTCTATGCGGGGAAGACTGCAGGGGGAATCAGAGCTAGCAGCACTGTTCTTCCCCAAAGCCTCAGCAGCAGGCAAGCCAGACCCAGCGCCTCCCGGCACCCAGTGACTGAGAAACCCCAGGGTGGGTGGTGCCTTGATTGCTTGAATTTTTTTATTTGAGGGACAGAGAGAGAGAGAGCTCCTATCCACTGATTCACTCCCCAAAAGCCTGCAATAGCTGGGTCTTAGGCCAGGAGCCAGGAACCTACTTGAGGTCTCCCATGTGGGTGGCAAGGACTAAGTCCTTGAGGCAGCACTGCTCCCTGCCAGGGTCGGGGACAGACAGTGAACCCGGGCACTCTGATATGGGACGTGGGCAGCTTAACTACTAAGCCGAATCCTGCATCTTCTTCACCACCCCACCTCTACACACCCCTGCCCCTGCCCCTGCCGCCTGCCACTGCTTTCTGATGTCTCCTACCAAGCACCCCAGGGGCCAGTTCCTGAGGCTTCTCCCACATGTGGGGGTGGGGGCGGGGGAGGCTGGGCAGGGGAGCGTCACTGTGCCCGCCGGCTGTGTTTCTGCTCCTTCCCTTCAGCTGCTGGCTTTGCAGACAGCTCTGTACTTCACACGTGCAGACGACCCTGCCCCTAGAGAAATGATCAACAACTTCCGGCCCATCCAGAACTTCGGCGTGAGACTGGTGCATGCCTCCTTCCAAGAAGGTGAGGGGACGCAGGGTCCGTGGGACGTGGTGTCAAGGCCTGTTCATTCCCTAGGAAGTTGGTCCCTGGCACTGGTGCTTGGTTAAGAGCACCCTGGCTGCCACAGGAACCCCAGTGCCTCAAGGTGCTTTGGAGCGGGGGCTTCCTGGGGTCTCCCCATCACTGTCCTCCAGCTCCCTGAGTCTTGCACAGAAGCCCGGGCTGGGCCCTCCGGGTGCAGGGACGAGAGCCCTTGTTAAGTCTGAGTCTCCCACAGATGTGGAAGCGAGGATGTTCCTGGGGACTTCTGTGCACTGGAGACGGACCCCTTCTCCTGAGATGCACGATAGGAATCGTCCCATGAGATCGCACTTCTGACTTCTCACCCCAGCCCTTCTTGGCAGTCACCCCATCTGAGGCCTGGCCTCAGATTCACACACCATTAACGTCGAAGGATGCCCCTTTGTAAGATGCGAGGCAGTGGACAAACCCCACGCGTGTGGCCACCGCAGCTTGAGGTCTTCTGCAGCGAAGGCAATCAGGCAGGAAGGTGCCCTTGTTCACAGCATTTCGATCTAATCTCCTCGAAGCCCGCATCAGCTCGGCACGAGCGGTCCAAACTGAACAAAGCACGATATTTGGTCTGCTCCTAATACTGTGAGGTCCACTTGTTCCTTTTAAATCACTGCCCAGAAGGACGTTAGCATTTCCGCTTGCTCAGTGCCTGTGTCAGTGCTGCTGGAAGTGGGGCAAGGAGTAGGTGGGGGGGCAGGTCCACGCCCTCCTTCCAGTCTCTGAGCTCACTTTCTCACTGTAGATTCTCTAGCTGTTCCCAACTTGGGAACCCTGAGTGGTCAGAAGCAGGTCAGACCCCAGAAGTTCCACTTTACCCCCTGACAGCACTTGGAGGGAGACCCCAGGGGGCTGACGGATGACCGGGGATGGCAGAGAACCCAAACCCTCCTTGCACTCGGATTGCCTTTTTAGTGCCTTTCTTGTTATGCGAAACTAGAACTGTCACCTGCTAAGCCTGTTAAACAGACACAGACTGTTTCAGAGCCCTTGCCTGAAAGCTTTAGGGACCTGCCTCTCTGAATTGCTCCTTACGGGGGTCCACAGTTAACTGAGAAATGCCTGCAAATGTACGGACTCCCTTTTTGTGCGCTCCTCTCCAGATACCACGCTTCCAGGTCGCTCTCTCTTTGCTGCAGTCCCTCGAGCTGAGAAGTCAATCTGTGAATAGTTGGCCCTTCCTAGGAGTTGAAAATCTCTGTGGCAGTGGCCTTCAACTTTGAGGAAATGACTAGAATGTGCAGAATTAGCCCTTTTGGGCCAATCTAGGCACAGCGTTCTCTTTTCCCATTCTTCTGAGTGTGCAGTATTCCAGGGTTAAACTGAACTCTCCAACTGTTTCCACTCCTTAATAAAACAAACAAAAAACATAGAACCCTGAAGAGAAGGGACTTTGCCCCCATAGATCAGGTGACTTCTGCTGTGGTGCAGGACTCTGTTAGCAGCTGTGTTCGATGAGCTGGGCTTGGCACGTGCCTGGAAACAGGATGACGCTCAGGGCCTCACTTGGTTTCTGCCTGGGCTGTGTGGTGTGGACAAATCACGTCCCTTCCTTGGCCTTGGTTTTCTCAGCTATGAAATGCCAGGTCAGACGGGGCAGTCCAACCTCCTCGCAGGGCTCATGTGTTCCGTTGCTGTGTGGATGCTAACAACTGCCAATCCCGACTTTACGTTGCAGGAACAATGTGTGAGGGCAGTCACAGAGCATCAGAAGAAACGGAGCAGGAGCTTGAGTGTGACAACTAAAAGTAACCTGCACTGGGACGATGGACTGTGGCTGTGGGGAAAAGTAGCCATCTCCTTAGAGTGGCCCTGGCCTGCGTAGCTGCTTGTAGTGTGGCAGTGCAGGCAGGTTCGTAGATAGCGCTTCGTAGATTCTCCCAGTCTGGCTGGCAGAGCTTCAGGGACTTCCGAGTAGAGGCCCAGCTTAGGGCATCAAGATCAAGGCCCCATAAATGCAGCTTTGCCACTGCCTGTCTTGCATGGCTTGCTCTGAGCTGCTGCTTCCATGAGCCCAGGCGGGGCTCAGCTCCCGGGAGGCAGAATCCATGGCAGACCAAGGAAAACCTCTTCATTTGGAGGCTGATTATAGAAACTTGGCCAGAATCCTCCCCTCCCTTTTACCCTCCAAAGGCACAGGCAGCAAACAGGGCTGCTTCCCAAGGAGCGGTGAGGAGGGAGCCCCAGAGGAGTGAAGTGCCAAGCCTGCATGCACGAGGGCCTCTGGCACCCATCTTGGAGTGGGCCCCAGACTATAACATGCAGGCTCTGGTTTGTGGCACAAAGCTGTCGGTGTGAACCTTGAGCAATTTGGATTCAATTATTTGTAGACTGAGGCATGCTTACACCTAGGGTCTGGTTTACTGAGGATTCCCCACCCCACCCCACCCCCAGAAGTGAAGAAGAACAGTGGAGTCAGAACATTCTGCTAGGGGAAGAATAAGTTAAGGAAATCCTCTAGGAGAGAAAGCTCTTGGACCTTAGGGGAGGATCTAAAGTTTACCAACTTGGGTTAATTGGGACTGAATCATTGAACTTGACCCTGCTGTTCTAGATCGGGCTTAGGAAAGGAGCCCAGGCCCTGGTTTCTGTCCCTGCAGGGCTTCCAGTCCTAATATAGCTGCAAGGCAGTTTCTCACCCTTGGCACTACTGATGTCTGGGGCAGGGTAATTGTGCGTGGCAGCATCCTTGGTCTGCAGCCGCTCACTACGTGCCAGTGGCATCTCCCCAGAACGTCTCCAGACATAGCCAACTGTCTGCAGGGGAGCAGGGCCATGTCACCCCCGGCTGAGAGTCACTGCCCCCGGGGGCCGTCCCGTGACACCCCTAGCCCGGAACTGAGTATTTTCACTCATTTCAAAGGAGTCTAGATTTGTGTATGCAGGCTCTGTTCTTTATTCTATTCCAGTGTGAAAATTGCAGTCTGAAAACAGTAAGAGTGAAGTCACAGAGGCAGAAGCAGTCAGCCTGTGAGAGGCCTTGTTCCCACCTCCCTTAGGACAGGAATGCGTACCCTTCTCATGGAGCTGGGTGTGGCTGAGAGAAGTGGCCTGAGACACATCCCTCCCAGGGGGTCCAGCTCCTTGGAAGCAGCAACTTTGTCCACGTTGCCTTTGTCAATCATTCCATATCCTCCCTCCCTCCCTCTCTCTCTCTTTCTATCTCTATCTCTATCTCTCTTGTTTCTTGCGTCTTTGGTATAAACGCCTACTCTTGATGAAAGGTCAAAGTCACGGCAGGCATATTTTGGTTTACTTTTAAAAAGGACCTCTTCCATCCAAGTGGTCCGAGGGGAAGCAGGACTGTCCTCAACGTGAGCTCCCTGTGAGAGGAACCACTGGGGACCCGTTCGGGTCACGTAGGAAGTCAGCAGCCCATTGAAGGAAGGGAAGGAAGGAAGTCGTGGGGACCAGGGCTTGGCTCCTGCAGCTTGACCTCTTCCTAGCCAGTGCCACCCACACTGGGTCCAGATAGTGAAGAGTGGTAAACCAGGAGCCCCTCCAACCAACACCCTCGGGTATTTCAACACATCAGGGCACAGGAAGCTGCAGGGACTAAAGGAAGCCAAAAAGTTGCTATAGTCGCACCTTTCTTGGGCTTGCTCGGAGCCCCTGCATGCCCCCCAGCACGGAACCCAGAGCCCAAGTGCATTTAGGCAGTCGAGGGCGCGGGCCCTCACCAATGGCAAATCTGTGGAGCAGTACAACGGGGCAGCTCTATAAAACCTTAAAAAGAAAGAAATCTCACATGGCTAAAGATGGCTCATTATTGAAGTTTTTGAGATCAGAATGCATTCATTGTAGGTGTTGATTTTTTAAAAGTTTCTATCTAAATAAAAGGTATCAGGGTATCCTGGATTCTTCCAAAGTACCCACATGAGTCACCAGAGTTCCCACCTTCAAACCCCTAGAGCTGCGTCAGGGTGCTGAACGGCCGGGAGCAGTCATCCTGTATGCTAGGAAGTGATGTCTGTCCCCTCCACACGCTGCGTTTCCTGAGCACAGCCCGGGTCCTGCACTGTGGGGACAGAAAACCCCATGGTGGATGGCATTTTGCTCCTAACAACAAGACTCTGGCACTGAGCAGAGCTTGTTCAGGAAAGACAGTGGGAAGAGGGGCTGGGGAAGGTTGGGCCTCCCTCCCCCACTGGTGACGGGACCCCCACTGATCTCTCCACATGGTCGCCCCGAGGCACCCATCCCTGCTGCTCGGCCTCAGCCCCTTAACCTGGCTGGCACTTCCATGTGTCCACACAATCCCCTGTGGGATGGACGCCCCCTCTCTCCTCTTCCTGGAAAAGTCTTCCAAGACCCCACTCTAATCACAGCCTCTTGGAGGTGGCTTCAGTGTCCACCCTCAGGGCAGCCTGAACACCGTGTTCACTTCCCAGGGTCACTGTCACTACCCAGGAGAAACAGGAGGAAGGACGATGGGCAGACAGGTCCACATTAGGTCCACATGACAAGCTCCTTAAGGACACGAAGACTGACATCTTGCTTGTGTGCTATGCCTGGTGCTTATTGTACGCTGTTACAAGAACGTCACCCACCCATTGCTCTCACTCTCCCCTCCCCAGCACCTCCTCTGCAGACTGCTCTACCCACGAGCCTGGCTAGTTGTCAAAATTTTCTTTTTAATGAAGTCTTCCTTTCCTCTGTTCTCAATTTGCCAAACAGTACTAAAATCAAAATCCATTTGCTTAAGAAAAGTTAAGGATCAGAACTCACTGTCCAATGTTGAATGGAGGAAGTCTCCTCACAGGCTTGCTACTGCTCAGGCTGGACAGGGGTCAAAGGCCCAGGCCCACAGTGAGCATTCCCCCAGGGTACTGAGCACCAGGGGAGTCAGGCACCTCACAGCAATGTGGCTTTCTGTCCTGGGCCTGGAGTCCTGGCCTGGAGACAAAGCCCTCCGTCCTTATCATGGCCATCAAAGTCCAGTTCCCTCGTGTAGTATCTTTTTGGCAAATTTCTCTGGAGAAATTATTTATTAGGCTGCATAGTGAATAAGGTAAAGTCCCCACTGAAATACATCCTGCAAAGTGAGTTGTGCTCTGTGGTTACCGAGAGCATCTCTCCTGTGTTTCTCACCGAAGACAGCGCCAGCACTGCCATTACTCGCTGTGATGACTGTTTCTAAGCATGGCAGTAGTAGTTTTTACCATCCTAACCTGGAGTGTTCTTTTTTTTTTTTTTTTTTTAACTATCAACCTCCTGTAGCCATAAACTCCTGGATGGAAACTGGAAGGAGTCATGTATGTGTATATGTTACCACTATGTAACATGCCACTTGCAAAACAGTCCCTACTTAAAAGTGACACTTTGAAAGGAAAAGAATTGTATCTCACAATCAAATAGAATTGCAAATGGAGTTAGAAAATACTAGAGTGTTTCTCTAGGAACCCCAAGATGTGCAAATGGGTTGCTTGTTCCTCCTGCTGGGCTTACGCCTGAGGCCTCAGAAGACCTCAGAAACAGGTAAGCGACCTCCCTCAGTCCAGCGGATGCCAGTGAGGACTCCCGCTGCTCAGCCAGCTAGAGCAGGGAGCGAGGCCCTGTGCACGCAGCCCGCCGCCTTCCCCAGGTGTCTGCACCTTCGCGGCGGAGGCGGACGCGTGTCACAACAGAGTTCTGTATCTGTGATTCCCTTTTGTGTGTCAAACTGCTGGTCTCTGCTCACACTTCCTGGAGAGCAGACAGCTCTCTGGCGCCTGCACGGCGTGCGTCCTCTTCCTAGCAACTCAGGAGCCCCCTCTGCTGAGCTCCTGCAGTGGCTCTGGCCGGCCAGCTCGGTGAGCCAGGCCCCATCCTGCCGTCCGCCTCCCTGTTCTTGGGTGGGAACCGCCTGTCTTAGTCCCCATTTAGCCCTTAGCCACAGATTCCTCCGGCTGTGCCTCCCTGCGCTGCCTTGATGCCTCTTCTCGGCACCTTCCCAGGGGCTGTGCTGTGAAACGGACTCTGGCTTCTTCCCCGGACTCTGGCTTCTTCCCCGGGGCTCCCTGAGCCCCAGGAGTCTCACTGATTCCCCCTCTTCCTTTCACTAGCAGATGCTCTGGCTCTGGACCTGTGAGCTTGTCCACCTCTGCAGAGAAGCCCCACTCCCTGGGGGTGGGGGTGAGGGTGGGGGTTGCTGCCATCTCACATGTCTGTCAGGGACAGCATCCCCCACATCGCCCCGTCCTGGCCTTCAGGAGGGGGCGGCACTTCCTTGGCTCCTTCAGGCAAGCTGCTTGTTGTGCCGCATCAGAGTCGTGGCCGACAACCACCTGTCCCCGTCTGCAGGGCTTTCCTGGTCTGTGTGGCTGTTCCATCTCACTCCATTATTTCCAAGGAGAGGCCACTTAGGCGGCCTGACAGGTGGTCTGCTAGGAACGCTGAACCCGGGATGAAATGATGCCGCTGTTTTTGGGGACTGTGACAGCCAAGAGCGCTGTGCAGCGAATGGAGGAAAGCCAGACTCGCTCCAGAGAAGTCACCAAGCTGGAGAGAGGGCCCATCCTGGGGACCTAGCTCTCTGCGGACGTAGCTTCTCTGGTGTGAGGGGCAGTTCCTCCAGCCGCGGGTTGGGGCTGCTTGGCCGTCTGGGGGCCTCAGTGGCTCTCAGGACGTTTGGGGTGACTGGGAAAGAGGCGCCTTTGGGAGCCATGCATTTTGGCTGGCTCAGCCAAGCAGTCACGCACACCAGTCTAGGTGGTGAGAATGGGTCCGGCACTACGAGCCTCTGGGGCACTGCTAGCAAACAGTGTGCTTCATCCAAGGGCTCAGGAAGGGAACCACAGTCAAGTTTCTTATGTTTGTTCTTTTAAGATCCCAAGGACCAAGGTCTCTGGGGACCTTTGGAAAACACTACAAACCCAAATATGCAGTTATGCTGTGCAGAGGCTGCAGGCACACAGCATGTGCCGGGCAGATACTTGAGGCTCGTGCCGGATGGGGACCCAGGTCCCTGAGCCACAGACTGGCCTTGTGTTCTGGTCACAAGAAGAGGCCGGGAATGGAGCAAAGGAGGGGAGCCACCCTCTCTCCACTTGGGAGGCCGGGAGAACAGTCCACCCATCTCTGGGACAGCTCTTCTCCGCGGCTTCTGGGCACACCCTCGCAGCAGCCAGGGGCCACCTGGGGAAGCCAGGCTTCGACCAGGGAGGCTTTGCAGGCCCAGTGTGAGGCTGCAGAGGCCAGGTGGGAAAGGCTCTGGCCACAGTTCCGGAGAGCAGTGCAGGAAGAGCATGGTCTGGTTCCACAAGACACTGAGTGCCCCGAGGGGGAGTCCCTGGCCTCTCCTGGTGTCTCACACTCGGCCAGCGCCTTCCCAGGGTCTCAGTCATTGGCGTGGGCTCTGTGGACACAGGACTGAGTGGCCACCATCTGTACAACTCTGGTTTCTGGTATGAATTAGAACAAAGAAATCCCACCCTACACACTCCTGTGCGCATACACTAGAAGTTTCTACGGTAGTCAGAAAACCAGCAGACAAGAGGAAGTGTAAATGGACACTCTCCTTAGAGGGAGGACCTGACTAGAAGAAGGAGGACGAGACTGGGAATCTCATCAGTAGTTAAGAATCCGATGGAATTTCACCTTAGATGGCTGGACACTAGGTCAGCCCCACCGAGGAGTCCTAACTCACCCCATTCATTCCCCTACAGTAACTTGCTGGGAGAAACTGTCATCTGATTCCATGTATCAGGGAAGGGCACAGTGGACAACTGGGTCCAGCAGAACCAAAGCAGAATTAGAAGCAAACCATAACAGGCGGGACAGGGCTGGGGGAATCTGGCGCCAGGTTCCTGGCTGGGGAAGAGGGGCAGGTCCCAGAGGCAGACAGTGGCCTGCAGGTGGGTTCTGACTCTTATCTGCCCTCCCCTGGCCATGCTGTATTTAAAACGGAAGTCTTGACTACGAAGGGACTGCTGTGATGAAGGAACAGAGGAGGGAGGGGCCACAGGATGAGTGCCCCAGGTAGGCACCCCCTCCCCTCTGTCGGGCAGTGACCTGAGCCGAGAGCAAGCACCCCTAAGAGCCTAAGTCTTGTATCTCCAAGAGCTCTTCTCAGCACAGCAGTCCAGTGCAGCGTGTTCGACTGTGGATTAACTTCTGATCTTTTTCTCCCCCTCTTCAAGTGCAAATCCTTCCTGGCACGGGACTGAGTGTGGGTATGTGGCCGGCGCCGGCGGTGCACGCTGCAGCTGGGTGACTGAGATTCTCGGTGTGATCTGGGCCTCCGATGCTTCCAGCCCACCTCCTCTGCTTCTCTGTGCTGTCGCTGTGGTTCCTGGCTCCCTCCTCGCTCTGGGTCTTACTCTCAAGTTGCTCTCTAATTCAAAGGTGAACTGCCAATCAAATGCTCCTCCAATGAAAGACCTAATCACTCGCCTGCATGTGTACAATCAAAGAGCCTACCTCAGACTTCTGTGGTCACGGTGAGAGGCCACTGGCTGAGACCTAATCACTCGCCTGCATGTGTACAATCAAAGAGCCTACCTCAGACTTCTGTGGTCACGGTGAGAGGCCACTGGCTGAGAACAGCCCTGAACCCAGTGTGGAGGTCAGGTGAACGGCCATGTGACCTCGGCAGTGGGCTGGGTTGTTTGGGATCGCTTAAGACTCGGCAATGGAACATGGGGGCAAAACTGACAGACATCCCAATGGGCCTTAAAGTCAACAGGTGAAGACAGAGTGAATTCTTACTCTGTAGCCCAGGGTTGCTCAAAATGTGGTTCATGGACCATGTGCACTGGCATCAGCTAGAAGTGTTTGGTCAAATGCGGATGCCTGGGCCCCATGCCAGACTGAATCGAGCCTCTGAGAGTTGGACTGAAAAAGAAATCTACATTTTGAATAAGCTCTTCACATGACCTTTGTGTAAGTTTGAGAACCCCTACTGGGCAACCACTACAATTTACAAACGGCCCCTCTCAGTACCCCAGCCAAAGACCAGAATCTGAGCACAGGGACGGGGCGATGACACGTTTCTGAGGATGATTCTGCAGCTGGGACGTGATTTCACACCCGTGTGCCGTGGCATGAGATGGAGGGGAGGGAGGGAAGTAACGTGTGCCCACTGCCTCTTCACCAGGCATCATCCTCTCGGTGGCCCTGGCTGGCGTTCTTGGCATCTGCATTGTCCTGGCAGTGTGCATTTGGTTTTTCAGAAGGAAAAAGGGGTGAGTTGGTTTGGGTTCGGAATGGGAGTGAGTGGCTTATGTGTCTATGATGACTAGTCTGAGAAGGCAGCTTGCAGAAGACAGAATCCTTGTCACCTGAACCAACACTTATCCCAGGAACACTGTTCCCGAAACACCAGTGCCTCAGGCCTGCCCTGGATGAGACACTGGCCATTCAAGGATCACTGTGCTCAGGTTTGGAAGTTTGTGCGCCAGCCTTGCTGCCCCTGCAGATTAACTTTGTGACACTGGACAAGGCTCTCAGTTTGGGGCTTGTCTTCTTACTATGATTTTTTTTTTTTTTTTAATTTGAGAGAGACAAAGATCTTCAACTTGCTGGTTCACTCCCTAAATGTCTGCCACCCCTAAGCCAGGAGACTGGAACTCAGTTTGGTTCTCCTGTGTGGCTGGTGGAGACCCAACTACTCATTTCCCAGAGTGTATATGAGCTGGAAGCTAGAAGTGGAAGCAGAACTGGGACTTGAACTCACATACTCTGATATGGGATGTGAATGTTCTAAGCAGCATCTTAACTGCTACACCAAAGATCTGCCCCCTCACTAAAATTATATCTTTTCTTTTACAAATCTCCCTCTCACCAAAACAAAAAAAACTCAAAAACAAAAATTGAAGAAAAATCTGATCTCTCATTGACATTAGCTAGTGATCTTTTGCCCATGATTCTATGATCAATTCTCAGATTTTTCCTAAAACCCAATTTATTTTTCCTGGTGTGAAAAAATAAACAGGGCCAGTGCCGCAGCTCAATAGGCTAATCCTCCGCCTTGCGGCGCCGGCACACCGGGTTCTAGTCCTGGTCGGAGCACTGGATTCTGTCCCGGTTGCCCCTCTTCCAGTCCAGCTCTCTGCTGTGGCCCAGGAGTGCAGTGGAGGATGGCCCAAGTGCTTGGGCCCTGCACCCACGTGGGAGACCAGGAGAGGCACCTGGCTCCGGATCAGCGCGGTGCGGCAGCTGCAGCGGCCATTGGAGGGTGAACCAGTGGTAAAGGAAGACCTTTCTCTCTCACTGTCCACTCTGAGGAAAGGAGAGGAGAGGAGAGGAGAGGAGAGGAGAGGAGAGGAGAGGAGAGGAGAGGAGAGGAGAGGAGAGGAGAGGAGAGGAGAGGAGAGGAAAGGGGAGGAGAGGAAAGGAGAGGGGAGGACAGGGGAGGAGAGGGGAGGAGAGGGGAGGGGAGGGGAGGGGAGGGGAGGGGGAGGGAGGGAGGGAGGGAGGAAGAAAAAGAAAAAAGAAACAGGTTGTGGGGAGTTACGGAATCAAAGGTTTAAATTAGGGGTGATAATGAGACCTTCTTCAAAGTGCAGGTCAGGGATAGAAAGGACAGCTGGGAGGTGAATAGGTTCTGTTTGGGTTGACGGTTGGTTTGGGGGCATCCACTCCCAAGGTCAACAGTAGTGGGGAAAGGACCTGAGAGGGGAAGCTGACTTCTGAAACTTCTCTCGTTGCATAGCTGAGTCAGGCTGTCCTCCTGGATCGCTCTCTTCTCCGCCACTAACAAAACTTGTGTGTTCTTACTGTTCCAGTAGCAAAAAAGGTGACAACAAGGGGGTCATTTACAAACCAGCCATCAAGATGGAGACCGAGGCCCATGCCTGAAGTTTGGGGCTCTCTCAGACGTCTAAGGAAGGACCTTGCTTTGGACACCACACAGCTGTGGCTCTCTGGACACTCAAAATACCTCAAGGTGTTCTCTGAAGCTCAATCTGCAAACACTCAGTCCTGGGGGACCTCCAGCTCCCCCAGCACTCTGGGGCCACCGTCAGAGTAATGTGATCCGTGGGTGGGCTGAACGCCTGGGTCAGGAGGCTGGAGCTCTGAGCTATCCGCTGTTTCTGTGTGAGATGGGTCAGGAGTCTGGATTCTGGGTCACAGACCCAAGCCGGTTACTGGCTGGAAAACACGTCCACCCCGGGCTTCCGTCACGTGTGCTCTCAAGTGTCTTGGAAATTCTGCTCATTCTCCAAGCTTCCAGACTAGAACGTGCGCTCTCTGCTTGTGTTTTGCTTTTGAAACTCAGTTTCTTTCCTCAGGGGAGGAAGAGCTGTTGCGGGCTGATTTCCCCCTGTGACAAAACCTTCAGTCTGACCTCACAATTGTAGTGGAACAGTTGAGACAGGAAGGGCCAAATTCTTGGGAAGGAAAACCAGAATACAGTTTGCAATATATTAGGGGCACTTTTCACAGTCCTGTCCTTCAGGTCACAGACACTGAATGGACCCTAGAGAAAGTTTCAAGTTCTTTTTTTTCTTTTTATGGAGGTGAGGGGAGAAAGATACACACAGGGACAAGGAGTTGGAGGGAAGGCGAGAAGGCAGGGATGGTCTGGGAGACTCTCACTTTGGAGTCTGAATTGGAACCACAAGCTGTTTATCGAGCCACAACCTGCAGGCAGAATACTGAGTCCAAATCCAACCTCCTGATAGTTTTTATACTGTACAGATCTCACGAATAGTTAGGCAGTTCCTTGAAAATGTGTTTTCTTTCTCTAGAGCAGACGCTGAGTTCTGAGGTGACCCAGTCTGCTTTTGAGTCTAAAATAGACAAAAGCAAAATGACTGTAGCACTCCACCTCTTGCCCAAATCCCACTTCTGAGTGTCCATTCTGCCAACCTGGGATTGGGTCTGATCTACTCCCGACTTTGAGGATATCACATTGTGTTAAGTTAAAATATAGTTTCAGGCTCTAAAGGCCAAACATGATCTGTACAGGGGTTGGTACTGCTGTGGTATTGAGGGACCAAAGATACTGGAACATTACTAAGTCTCCATATTCCTCCCCCCAAGTCACAGTATTAGAGAAGCCTTAACTCCTTCCTCATTGTCCTGCCATGGAAGTGGAGGTCAGTTAGTCCCACAGCAGAGAAGAGGTCACAGTCACCAAGCCCCTACCGCTAGCCCCTGGCTGTTTCCAGAGAGTGCTGATTCCCATCTCCTTTCGACAGCATGGAATGTCCTTCTAAAGCACAGGTCTCTATATTTATACAGTTTCCCTCTACTCTTCTCTCTGACTTTAAAGATTCTCTCCATCATCACACCTTTTCGTGTCTTTCAGTCTGTGTGTACACCAGATGTCTGACAGCCCTGGAGCCAATGGTGGTGCCCGGCCTTGCCATTAGCACCGGCGATGCATCCTCTGATCACAGCAGGGAAGGCATCATGACCAGGCCACGTGGATTCCGTGGTTTCTGCCTTGGCCCACAGTGGCCAATCAAGACCACTTCAGGAAACTCTAAGGATGAGAGAACAGAGAGATCACTGTGCCTGGCACAGGGCTGCTCACGGAGAGACTAATATACTAGGTAGAAACACAGTGGCATTTCTCCTGCCCTCTTTGCTGTCAGCACAGGCCAGGCTCTTGGGTCTCCTGGCTGAGACAAAAAGGGCTGGTTGGGGCCGGCGCTGTGGTGTAGCGGATAAAGCTGCTGCCTGCAGTGCTGGTGTCCCATATGGGCACCAGTTCGAGTCCCGGCTGCTCCACTTCTGCTATGGCCTGGGAAAGCAGTACAAGATGGCCCAAGTCCTTGGGTCCCTGCATCCATGTGGGAGACCCAGAGGAAGCTCCTGGCTTTGGATCTGCACAGCTCTGGCCGTTGTGGCCAATTCAGGAGTTAACCAGTGGAAGGAAGACCTCTCCCCCACCCCCCTTTCTCTCTCTCTCTGCCTCCACTTCTCTGTAACTTTGCCTTTCAAATAAATAAGTAAATAAATCTAAAAAAGAGGGGGGTGGCTGGGTGGGTGCTGCGCTGGGGCACATGGCAGGTGGAGACATAGCTAAAACAAACCACAGGATGGGACAAGAGGTGTGGAAGGCCTGGCTTTTCTGGTCTTTCATTTGCCTCTCACTAATAAGGCTTCAAGTCTCTGTTCTATTTCTTTAGTATCCTCTGGAAAAAGTAGTAAAAATCTGTATCTGCATCTTTAGTGGATGACTCTAGGATTTGGTGCACTGATCCAGTGATATCATATCCAGTTCAGACCCTAAATTCTCCCTTTCACAGTCTCCTGACCACCCCTCGGGCCCTGTGCTGACAGTCTGTCCAGTAAGTCTGTATTTATTGTCAGAATGATTGTAATCAAGATACACTGTAAATATAAAAAATGATAAATAAAATGTTTTTCACATCCAACTGATTGCTTGCAAAAGGTATCAGAACAAATGGTCTCCTCATTTGTATCCAGGTCTCAGAATCTGTCTCCAGTCAGGAAAACACACCAACTGACTCATTCACTCTGCTAGTGAGCAGCCCCAGGTCACTCAGCTGCTTAGCTGGTGGAGCTGCAAAGTCTGGAGTTACCAGGGGAAGGCTCGGGGAGGAGGGGGGGTCTGAGCTGGGCCTTGAAGAGTAAGTCAGATTGCAGCAATGGGTGGAAAAGACAGGGATATCTGTAACAAAAGGGCTGTGAACACAGGGAATAGGTCCAGTGTCTCTCCTCACTCCCAAGAGTGTTGTAACTAGCAGGCAGACAGCCACTCTCAGCCACCTCTTCTGATCTTGGATCCTTCTGGCATAACATACTATTCCCCTTCATAGGATCTCAGCTTTGGACTTCACGCCTGCTTTGCTAAATGAGGCAGCTCTGTAAAGGTGACAAATCAGCACCATGGTTGTCTAGAAAAGCCTCCCATTTCCACTTCTCAATCACCCTAGGACTGAGGCAGATGAACAGTTCAAGGGCAGTTCTGCTCCAGTGGGTGACGGAGCGGCTGGCACAGCTCTGGGATAGAAACCCTCCAGGTTGAGAGTCTCTGGGTTGGAACTCAAGGATTCTTTGTGCTCCCTCCTTAGCATCTTTCCAGGGGTCACTGTCCCTTACAGGGATGAGAACAGGCAAGGAGCAAGATGAAGGTCCTCTGAAACTCAGACTTGGACTTGCTCCCATCCCAGCTGTGTGTATGTGTGTGGGGGCAGGGGGAGTCCTTGCTGGAGAAAGCAATGAGCATCACCCTTCTCTCCCTGCAGTCTTCCCCCAATTCCCTAAACTCAAAGACTTAGCCTCGGGGCTGGCGCTGTGGCACAGTGGGTTAACACCCTGGCCTGAAGCGCCGGCACTCCATACGGGCACTCCATACGGGCACTCCTCTTCCGATCCAGCTCTCTGTTATGCCCTGGAATAGCAGTAGAAGATGGCCCAAGTCCTTGGGCCCCTGCACCCACGTGGGAGACGCGGAAGAAGCTCCTGGCTCCAGGCTTTGGTTTGGCACAGCTCCGGCCATCTGGAGAGTGAATCAGCAGATAGAAGACCTCTCTCTCTGTTTCTACCTCTCTCTGTCACTCTGTCTTTCAAATGAATAAAATAAATCTTTTTTAAAAACAACTTAGCCTCAGCTTAGCCTTTACCTCCTGTAAAGAGAGCTCAATTGACAATTTAGAGCAAGGGAAGAATAATAAAATATAATGCAAGACACACAGGAAATTTTCAACTTTCTAGTAGCCACTCCAAAATCAGATAAACCAGTGATGTCACTTTAATATATTTCATATAACTGACTGGATCTAAAATACTGTAATTTCAGCATGTTATCAGAATTTTAATGTGTAACATTTTAGCTTTTCCACAGTAAATCTTTGAAATCTGGTGTGTATTTTACACTTACAACACATCTTAATTCAGATGCTAAAGTTTCCTTGTAAATATTTTATCTGTATTTAGATTTCATAAAGCTAAGAGTTGAAAAAGCAGCTTTGCATATCCAAGTTGTTCCAAACACACTTCAAGTTTTCCAAATAACCGAATAAATTATCAGCTTTGAAATTTAAATGTATTAAAACAAAACAGATTGAGTTTCTCAGTTTCACCCCCCACATTCCAAGCGCTCCTTAGCCACATGTGGCTGACGGCCACCATTACAGACCAGGTAGATGTGGCGCACCATGAGATACCCAGTGGGAGGGGTCAGCCTGGAGGGCTTTCCCACATCAGTAAAACCCCGGAAGAAAAGGCTGAGTGATGAGGAATGAAGATTGGAAGACAGAGCATGAGAGAAGCAGGGCAGGAGGGAGGCAGAGGGCAGAAGAGCAAACAAGCCAGCATGAACGGGCCAGAGGACCTGGGACCCCTGGTCTCTTCCTGCCTCTTCCCCATGCAGCTGCTGTGGGGGCTTCTCAGCCTCCCACCTTGTGCCACCCCAAGTCCAAGCACCCAGAGGTAATGGGACTGGGGCTTCCAGTGCTGGGCTGTAGGCATATGAGCAGGTGTTACCCACAGAAAGACCTTGCCAGGTGCTGGGTATACACACACACACACACACACACACACATACACACTTTTCTTTCTCCTTGGAGCCGTAGGATTCCCTCCTGATGGGGCTCTGTTCTGGCAAAATCAGCAGGTCTGAAACCCAAGCCGGTGCCAGCACTGTCAGCTCTGCCTGCCCCCTCACCTTACAACTAGTGGCCTCCCTTCGAAGTGTAGAGAGAAGGTCCCTGCCTTCTGGGAAGTGGTGGCGTGGCCCCAGATTGTCCACACCCTGCAGGGCAGGGCGCCTCAGTGTCGCCATCCACACTGCAAACCGCCTGGCAGGGGGCACGTGGTCCTCAGGCTAGGGCTGAGCTGCTGCGGGGTGTGAGAGGAAGCTGTGAGGCGACACCGTAGAGGAGACTGCACACTGCCCACACCCCTGCATTACAGAGTGACAGGGCAGAGGTGAGAGCCAGAGCATTCTGCAGGGCTGAATAATTCACCATAAAAAATTACTGCCACAGGGTCAGGGTATCCTTCTGACGGGAGGTCAAGCAGAGATTCAGTAACGCCAGTTACGCACCTGTGCGACTACTCCCATGCACCTTGCACTCCATGGCCCAGCAGCCCCGGCCCCTGAATCTTCTGCAGGAAACAAGGGCTCTGGCCAGCAGCTCAGCCAAGTTCCTACAGCGCGAAGACCACCCACATTCCATGGCCCAGTGTCATGGAAACACCTCGTCAGAGAATTTACTACCCTCATGCCAGCTGTGCAGGAACCTCATAAAACCCTAGATGCTAAAGGCACTAAAAGCGTTCACGCTGATGATTTCCAGGAAGTCAACAAGAACCTCCCACCTCCAATCTGCTTGGTGGCATCAAACTCTGACCTGGGCTCTGGAAAAGGGTGGACAAGGATTGCCAAAGGCAGTCGGACAGAGGAGTGGGCTCAGTTCCTGGGACGTTACTGGCCCCTTTTCATTCAGCAAACTAAATTCCCAGAAACACATTCACTGAGATTTTTCTTTTCCTAAGGCTGAACTGCAGAAAAGGAATACACACAGATACACACACGCAGCAAATAGATGAGGGAGCTTCAAAGCGTTCATGGGGCCGGCGCCGCGGCTCACTAGGCTAATCCTCCGCCTTGCCGCACCGGGTTCTAGTCCCGGTCAGGGCGCCGGATTCTGTCCCGGTTGCCCCTCTCCCAGGCCAGCTCTCTGCTGTGGCCCGGGAAGGCAGTGGAGGATGGCCCAAGTGCTTGGGCCTGCACCCCATGGGAGACTAGGATAAGTACCTGGCTCCTGCCATCGGATCAGCGCGGTGCGCCCGCCGCAGCGCACCGGCCGCGGCAGCCATTGGAGGGTGAACCAACGGCAAAAGGAAGACCTTCCTCTCTGTCTCTCTCTCTCTCACTGTCCACTCTGCCTGGCAAAAAAAAAAAAAAAAAAGAGTTCATGGGAACCTGTTGAGTGAAAAACCTTCACAGGGATTTCTACAAATTTTTTTTTGCACCAAAATAAACTCATTTTCCCACATGCTTTCTGGAAAATGCTCATGTATATGTTCCTTTTAAAATGAAAAATTCTTCACAAAATAAAGTGAAAAATTCTTCACACAAAAAAATAAAATGAAAAATTCTTAAAAATGCAAAGCAAACCGTCATGACAGAAAACAGATCCATGGTTGCCTAGAGATGAATGAGATTGGGGGTGGAGAGAGGACAAAGACAGATGGGTCACGGTTGAGGTGATGGCTGTGTTCATTAAACTCCTGCCTGCGGTGATGGCTTCCACATGTCAAAACTGTTCATGTTTTACACTTTAAATATGTGCCATTTATCTTGTTACCCATGACACCTCCATAAATCTGTAAACAAAACACAACAAAACCTCACAGAGCCAGTGATGCCTGGTTTCATCCCGGCATCTCCATGTGGCCCATTCAGAAGGCAAAGCCTGGCCAGGGTGGACACACACTTCTCTAAGACTTTCCTTATGGGTGGGGAAGGGATGTGATCTCTACTCAAATGATCAGCCATAACACTGACAGTGTAAGTCAAAGTCATTCTTTCTACTTGAGTTCACTCATTTCAAATATTCTTATTTTATTACACACAATGAAGACAAAGAGCACAGGGCTCATGGGTTCAAGGGCAGACCGGGACATCTACAGCAGCTCTGTGCTGGTGATGACACAGTGAACCAGCATTCTCTGGAAGGAGCATACACTATTCTGGCAAGGTGGATAATGTCACTAATTAGCTCATCTGCTGAAACCTGTTTCCTGAGCTACCTAGGCATCCAACAGATCTCACACATGTTAGGGTCTCTCCTTCCCAACCACACCCATAGAAACATGAGGAAAGTTTCCCTGAATATGGTATATCCTTTCCATGGAGGACTACGCAGTTATTAACAAGCGTGGTTTAAGGAGCTTGTTACACCCTCTGAACCACTGAGTGAAATCTGGATTAAACTGCCTTCAAAGTAATTAACAACTGACTTTGTCATGCTGCTTCATTCATAAGCAAATATTTAATAAACAACTACTATTTGCTAAATGGAGGGGACTGAAGCAGGATATAGACAGGATCCCTTTATTCAGTGAGCTCCCAGGAAGCCACTAACCATAACATATAGGACAGAAGCATGTAGGGAATGCCATGTGTCTATCAATGGAAGAATAGCTAGCCAAACTATTGTTTATCCATAAAATGTAATATTATTCAGCAATGAAAAGTTACAAGCTATTAATATACACAAAAATGGGACAAATCTCAGAAAATTATGTTAAGAGACAGAAGCCAGACACAAACGTGTGCATCATGTTATCCTATTCTATAAAGGTCTGAAGCAAGCAAAATCAACCTCTGATGACAGAGGTGGGAACTAGCAGTGGCCTCTGTGGAAGGCAGTGTGGGCTGACTGAAAAGGAACACGAGGGAACAACCAAGGGGGAAGGAAATATTCTATTTATTGATTGGGATTGAAGTTATACAGTGTACACATTTGTCAAAACTCATCCAACTGTACAATTTGAAGCTGTTCATTTTGTTGAATGTAAATGATTCCTTAATTAAAAAAAAAAAAGTGTATGGGATCACAGCAGAGAAAGCCACTCACTTTTCTGAGTATAATAGATTCAGGAAAGACCTCAAAAAGGAAATGACATTGAACAGGCCTATTGGAGCAAAAACAAGAAAATGGAAGTAGGGGTGGGCATTTAGTCTAGTGGTTGAGGTACTGATTGAAATGCCCACATCCCATGTTGGAGTGCTTGGGTTTGAATCCCAGTTCCAGCTCCCAATTCCAGCTTCTTGTTCAAGCAGACCTTGGGCGGGCAGCAATGACGACTCACATGGTTAAGTTCCCACAGCCTAGGTGGAAGACCGGGATGGAGTTCTGGATTGCGGCAGCATCCCCCACCTGTTGTGAGCAATTGAGGAGTGAACCAATGGAGGGGAGCAAGCTCTTTTTCTCTCTCAAATAAAAAGTGAAAAAAAAAAAAAAAGTGGAGGTGTGAGAGTCCATGGTGCACCTATATAAAAGAGCCTTGGGGATGTTTGAGAATGTCCAGGAAGGTGGGGGTTGGGGGGAGGATATGACAAAGGACAAAGTTGCTGGGAATACACTGTAAATGACTCTGACAGATAAACACTTTCTACCAAGGATAAGGAGAGCATGGAAGTACTTAGATTATGTTTCTGGTTACCTAAATAAATTATGCCCATTTTCTGAAAAACACAAATAATTATGTATAAAGCAGGAAGTTCCCATGATCCAAATTCCCAAAATAGTCATTGCTAACAACTTTCAAGACTTTATGTGTGTGTATATTTTTGTATTCACTTAATAATTTGGGTGGCCAGCACTGTGCCACTGCAGGTTGAGCTACTGCGTGAGACATCAGCATCTTGTATGAGTGCCGGTTTGTGTCCTTGCTGCTCCACTTCTGATCCAGCTCTCTGTTATGGCCTGGGAAAGCAGCAGAAGATGGTCCAATTGCTTGGGTCCCTGCACCTGCATGTATACACTTTAATATGGTCTAATGTATCAGCCCAGCTCTGGCTGTTGTGGCCATTTAGGAAGTGAACCAGTGCATGGAAGACCTCTCTTTCTCTGCCTCTGCCTCTCTATAACTCTGCTTTTCAAATAATAAATAAATAATTAAAAAAAAAAAAAGGCATCTTCAGCCAGCACCACGGCTCACTAGGCTAATCCTCCGCCTGCAGCACTGGTACTCCGGGTTCTAGTCCCGGTTGGGGCGCTGGTTCTGTCCCGGTTGCTCCTCTTCCAGTCTAGCTCTTTGCTGTGGCCTGGGAAAGCAGTAGAAGATGGCCCAAGTCCTTGGGCCCTGCACCCGCATGGGAGACCAGGAGGAAGCACCTGGCTCCTGGCTTCGGATCGGCACAGCGCACTGGCCGTGGCGGCCATCTCAGGGGTGAACCAACGGAAGGAAGACCTTTCTCTCTGTCTCTCTCTCACTGTCTAACTCTGCCTGTCACAATAAATAAATAAATAAATAAATAAATAAATGGCATCTTCTTTGTACCTATTCCAACCTTTGGCCAATATTATGTAATGTTTTATAAGGTTCCTATTTTACAATTACTGCAGATGTTTCAAAGTGAGGTTCTAGATATTTGAGGACTTTGCTGCTTAGCTTAAGACACCTCAAGGAATTTCTTTACATCAGTTTTTTTTTTTTTTTTTAACAGGTAGAGTGAACAGTGAGAGAGAGAGACAGAGAGAAAGGTCTTCCTTTACCGCTTCACCCTCCAATGGCTGATGCAGCCGGTACACCGCGCTGATCCGAAGCCAGGAGCCAGGTGCTTCTCCTGGTCTCCCATGCGGGTGCAGGGCCCAAGCACTTGGGCCATCCTTCACTGCACTCCTGGGCCACAGCAGAGAGCTGGACTGGAAGAGGAGCAACCGGAACAGAATCTGGCACCTTGACCGGGATTAGAACCTAGTGAGCCAGCGCTGCAGGCGGAGGATTAGCCTATTGAGCCGCAGCGTTGGCCAACATCAGTTTCTAAATACAGATATCCAACAGGCCTTAGGAATTTTAAATCTCAGGATTGATCAGCAGTAAACAACCAAGTGAACAATCAAATTTTATAGGAGATGAAAACTACAGTACAGATTATTAAAGGATACCTATTCCAAAAAAAGAGGAAACATGGGAAACGAGTAGAGCCAAACAATCTTTTATTGTTCACTAAAAAATACAGGTCTGGAAAGAGTATGCTGCATTATATATCAAATACAAGGTCTGATATTGCCAAGTATGTACAATACAACTTACATAAAAGTATACATATTTTACATAGAGATGGTATCCACCTCTTCTAAACACTAAAATTTAATAGAATGAAGTGAAACTTCTTATTAAATGGCAAATATAAACACGGCAATCACAAACAAAATGCTCAAAGCCAAGTGCTTTAAAACTGCTTTGTGTGACATCTACCATATCTACCTGGACTGGGAAATGGTGCAGCCCAGAAAAAACTTGGCTAACAAAAGAATCAATGCCCTCAAAACACTCTTCCTATGGGGCAGGCCACAGATGTCCCTGGCAGGGTGCCACCCCGGGTGGTCAGCCAGCAACCCTCAGGGCCCATCCCAATGCTACTGCCTATTTTGGGGCTGAGCCGAGGGGAACTGGGAAAATACCAGGTAAGAGGAAACTTACACTGCATCTGCTCTATAGCCAAGAACACCTAGCATCTCTGATGTGAATCTGCCACCCGCAGCAAACACTGAAATGTACTTGAGCAGATATACCAGCACTGCGAAAAAAGACCACTTACCATGCAGTCTGCAGGTACCATCTCCACATCTGTTCAGACAGGCTTCCCGAAAGACACTACAAGGGGCGTCGCTACCCTATTCCCGGTCAGGCAGGCCAGGAAGGAGGCTACAAGACTTCTCCAGTTATGATTACTAATCCCGATGAATTACAAATACGTACAGCTCATACTGGAGCACAACGAAAGCAGGTCTGCTTTTCACATGGCAGCATAAACAAGCACTGCGAGAATTTCACAATTGTGAAATCAACTTTAGCTATATCCACATTTCCCTCCAAACAGAGAATTCTGTGTGGAGGAAAGCACACAACATCAACACCAGCTTCTCCACGTATTGTTAGGGCTTAGAATGCTCACTACAGATAATGAATGCAAAGAAAAGCATATTCCAATATATTCACAGCAACAGAGGAAGACTACATCTTTTCTCTGGGTTTCCTTTGCATTAGGCAAAGCAAGGCAATTTGCAACAATAGTGCCTAAGCTATGGCCATACTCATATTCTAAAAAATATCAAGGTTACAAAAGTTCCTTCATTCATAGGCAATTAAGTCTTATTAAATAATTTCCTGAACTAAGACAACAGTGTCACCATCAAAAACACATTTTCTTCTGAGTTTTTAAAATGAGATTTTACAATATCCCAGCTGCTTTGATACTGATTAGTGTAGAGAAAACCCTCACAGCTCAAGTGAGGGTTTTAATATTAATATTCTCAGATTTCTATACTTTATAGATCAGCAAATATTTTAGAATATCCACTAAGAGTTAGAATATTGTGAGACAATATGAACAATCAACTGTGTATTTTTCTTATTCTGTTCATCAAAGAATACCATGTTCTCATAGGAATACATCTGTTTGATGGTATCTTATTCTCCTCGATTCTGCACAGTAAGTTTCACTGTTCAGATTTTATGTCCTTTGCTTTTACAGTCCAAGGAAAATATCATAAAAAGTTGGAAAACTGCAAACTTCAGCAGAAGCACTGGTATTAGTGCTGAAGTAAACTTTGGGGGAATCACTGCAATCGATTATGACTGCCTGGCCTTGCTAGAAGCCCTTCTTTCTGGAATCTCTAGATTGAGATATTCCAACATTGTAAACACAAGAAAAGGATGTTTCACGGACACTGAGAAAGGTCTAGGTCATGTGTAACACTCTGCTCTTAGGAATGGTGTGCAGCTAGCCCAAAGTACTGGGTATGTCTCTGTTTTAAGCATGTACTTCCCCTCCAGAGTCCTGCCAATTCCATCATCTGTCACATCACTGTTGGGTCGTCACTGCTGCTCCTATTTCTTTAGGATGTTCTCTCACACCAGTGGGATTCACTGAGGTATCACTTTAAGGTACAGGTAATTTCATTCCACATCATCAGCTCCCCACGAGACATCAACTAGGAACAGCTTCTACTAGCAAAGGCATGATTCACTGGCATTTCTTCTTATAAAGGAATTCAAAAGAGTTGTTTAGAAGCTCAACAAACACCTTGGATATTCCTATAAAGGGAATGCTGTATCTGTGACCAAAACCCAAATATATTTACTGGATCGAAAGAGTACATGGGTTATGTAATAGCATGAGATTTGACAGCTCAAGTGTATTTCCAATATGATGCTCTACCATCTGGATGTAGCGCAGCGCTACTTAGTATCAGAGGAACACATGAAAAGTGTCAACACCACCCTGCGGCAACAAGCCTCCTGCTTCCGGTTCCACCTCCCCCAGCTCCAGGGCAGCCTGTCACAAGGACACCACTGGGCTCTCTGCAAGCTGCTCAGAGACAGACAAGAGCTTCACCTCAGCCAGCCCAGCAGCGAGCGCTCAGACTGAACACCGCAGCCCTCGGCCTTGGGGAAGAGTCTGCGAAAAGCTCTGAACCTAGAAGACTCACAGACGCGGCACAAAAATTCTTGGTTTTATAATACCTTCCCAAAGAAGTCAGAAATAACCTTTTTTTTTTTTTTTTTTTTTTTGAGGAAGTGGATCTATACGTTAAAATAATGCAGTATCTCACAAAGCAAATCCTAGAATGGAAACCCTGAAGAACATGGCTCACTAATCAGGTCTTGCTTTGGCTAACCCATCATAGTTAATCGGCATAATTTCTCCCTGCACTTAGAAGCACAGTCCAGCGTGTTTTCCTGTGGCAGCACTAGGGAAGCACATGAAGAGGGTTCCCAGAGGTCGCAGCCCTTTCACCTTTGGGGACGTCAGAACTTAGAGAGAGAAAGGCTAACCAGGAGTTAACATTCAAGGAGACCGAGTCACAGCACAGCTGGCGTTCCGTTCTCACTCCGGTCCGGCGTTCTCAGGAAGTTCTCACTTGTTCACCAGTGGTGCGCAGCCTGCTGCACGTAACAATCACGTGGGCCCACTAAGCCTGGAGGGGAGCCCCGAATCAGCATTGTATTCTCCACAGGTGATTCTAACGTGCGGCTAGGAGGTGCACCACTGACGCATCCCTTTCAGGAAGCTGCTCCGTGAAAGCCAAGTGAGTGGGATTTGTATCTGGACAGGATTTTCTAAATTCCATCAGAAAATCAGGAATTTTTAGGAAAAGGCACAGTTGTGCTTCCTCTAAGGACGCAGCCTGCTGCTTGGGAAATGCTGGTTTCTGGAGGTTATCTGGAACGCTGGTTGAAAAGAAGGAAGTCCTTGTCTTGGCAAAGCAGGCAGAGTTTCAGGCTTCGGCAGCTGCCTCCAGCAACAAAAAACGCCCAGATGCCCATGAGCACCATGATTATATATGCTGACAGCAGATTTATTCCATAATGAGGACTTAGGAAGGTCTGCAAAGGAAAAATAAATCAGCTAGGGTAATAACAGCTTGCTTATCATAAGGGATAACCAAAGATTAAAAAAAAAAAAAAAAAAACAGGGAATACTTTGATACCTCGGGGGGGGGGTGTCACCACACAGAGGATGTAGGTCGTGTGTTAAGGACCCTCAAAGACACATCTGGCTGTTGCTGTCAATCGCCTGCAGCCCCCCACTTTGCTGTATTCACACAGTAACCCAACAGAACATATCTGCATAGCCTAGCCCTGGTTTACATTCATTTTTATGTTATCTCTTAGAATTAAAAAAAAAGTGAGACAAATCCCAGCTACTTTAGTATGAATCTTTAGTATTTAATAGAACAGTGAGCAATAGTATTTTTCATCTGCACAATTACCCTGGTTTCCAAAGGTTATTTATTAAAAAAAAAAAAAAACATGAAATGCAGAGAGGTATTGCATTATGCAACAGTGAAGGCTGGTAGCTACCCTAAGAGAGCTTATATACAAGGAAGGGAGGCAGTAAAGAAAGCAAAAACAAAAACAAAAACAAATTACAAATTGTGAGGAGTGGTAGGTCAGAATAATAGTAATTGTGATGAATCTAGGAAAGGTAAGGACAAGTGAATCCACCAGGGTGGCCAAGGAAGACCCTAAGAAAGTGGCATTTTAACTGACATATACAGGAGGAGGAGTGAGCCAATCCTGTCTAGGCCAGGGGAGGAACCAAAGGAGGATGAAGAGCTTGGTGCAGCTGAGGAGCTGAGACGAGCCGGTATTAATGATGTTGAGGAGTGGAGGGGGCAGCAGATAAGAAACCAGACAGGAGGGCAAGAACCAACCACCAACACGTTTATGAGGCGTATGTATTTTATATTCAAGTGTAACGCAGGGTCACAGAAGGGTTTTAGGTAGGGGACTCCAATGACTTGATTCAGATTTTTTAAACTGCAGTTTACAGGCAGATGATGAGAGCACAGAGTGCTCACTTAGACCAGAGTGCTGGTGGTGGAGACAGAGTGGGCAATATGAACTGGGGACTGGCTGGTAAGTGAAGGTGAGGAAGGGAGGAACCAAGAATGACTCTCACGTTTCTGGCCTTGGGTAAACAGGGGTGCCATTTCATGAGATGACAAAGACAAGAAGATCAAACTGGAAAGATCCCACATGGAATGATGGGTGAGGGATTAAGGCCAAAGAGGACATGTTAAAAGCAACATGCCCACGAGATCTGCCAAAAGACAGAAGTCAGATAAGCCACTGGACACGTGTGTACAGGGCGAAAGAGGCCTGGGCTAGAAAAGGAAGGCAGAAGCGCAGCCTACATGCAGAACTGGAAGCCACAGCCATGAATGTGATTACTCAGGGGCAACTGTAGAGAGAAAGAAGTCAGGATCAAGCCCTGAGAAACCCTAACTTTTACGAATTACTGGAAAGAAAAAAAGCCAGTCCAGGTGTCTGCAAAGGAGCAGTGAGGGAACAAAACCAGGACAATGTGATGCAGCAGAAGTCAAAAGAGGAAAATGTTTTAACTTTGTAAAGGCCATTGAGATGAAAGAAGAATAATGTCCACTCGGTTTGGAAAAGTGGAGATCCCTTCTGACGGCAGTTCTAGAAAGGTGGCTGAGCAGAAAGACGCCAAACTGGACTAAAAGTCTGAGAGATAAAGAGGTGGGAACAGAACTTGAGGACACTACTCTGAGAAATTCTGCTTTGTTGAGAAGTAGAATAAAGGGGGCAGGAAGGAAACAGGACAACACGAAGCGTTTTCTTTAAGGTGAATCTGTGTGATGAAGTGAGGGAGAGGCTGGTGACACAGGATAAGGGATCCCAACCAAAGGAACATGTCCTTAGGCAGGAGAGTAGAATGGGGTCTAAAGCCTTTGATGGGAGAGCTACTTCCTCCACTGGACCAAGGTAAGGTGGGAGACGGGTTCCCACCCAGCCCCAGCATTTCCACTAAACAAAGGACAGGATTTGACAGGGTCAGTTTGCCACCACACACCTTTGCCTCTCGGTGGTCTCAGGCAGAGTGTGTCCACTGCCCCCTTCTCTTCTCACCTTCACACTATCCACCCAGGTCCCTGGCTAAGGTATTGATTCTGACCCATCAGCTCTGGCCTATGAAACGGGCTGACCTTTCAGGCAGCACCTTACACAAAGAGAGGGCTTCACTCAGGAGGCATCATCTGTGGACATGACAGGCAATGGGTATTTTCTGGATTCTTCTTCCGAATAATTCTGACACCTCAAAATCCACTGAATTGTAACTTTATAAAGTACTAAGTGCTTTTGTATTTTTTTATTTAATAAACTTTTTTGTCTTTTAAACAATTACAAAAGCAATACATGATTATTATAGAAAATCAGAATATACAAATGAGAAAAAAATTTCTGGAATTTGAAATTCAGATAATTATTAGACAGAATACAAAAAGTGAAATCTTAAAGAAAAATGAATCAATTAGACTATATTGAAGTGAAGAAATTCTATAATCAAAAGACATTTAAAAATATAAAGACAAATGACACTACAGTAGTTATTTGTAGTTCATACATCTGACAAAGTGTTCCTTCACAGAAAATATAAAGAGCCCCCTAAGATCAAAAATAAAAAGGCAAGTCAATAGATGAGCAAAAGAGCTGAACAGGAACTTCACAAAAGAATTTCCCAAAAGGCCAATAAACACATGAAGACTTGCTCAACCTCATTAATCATCAGGAAAACACATATTAAAAGTTTAATTTGATACCATTATATACTCAGCAGGATTGCTAACAATAAAGAGAAAGCCATCCTAAGTGCTGGTAAGGAAGGAAAGAAAGTGCAACTCACAAACTCAGAGTGGGAGTCGATGTAACCACTCTGACAAATTCAGCAGTACAAACAGCGACACACAAATACCCCACGCCCCAGCAACTCTACTCTTAGGCGTATGTCCAAAATAAACACGTATGCATGTTCACCACAGACACACAGGAGATAGTCATAGCAATACTATACACAATAGTTAAAAAACTGGCAACACCATAAATGCTACCATAGTGTAGAATGGATAAATTCTGGTATATGGTATACCATACAGAAAGAAATGAACAATCTAGAATTATGTCAGGATGAATCTCACAAACATAATTTTGAGCTAAAGGAGTCAGACACAAGAATAAATATTGTATGGCTCCGTTTACAGAAAATACCCAAAGGCAAAGCCAGGCTGTGGTTTTGGAAGTCAGGATCCTTGTTACTCTTAGTGGAGATGTGATAACTGGAGGCTCAAGGAAGCTCCAGTGTCCTGGCAATGCTTTGATTCTCAACTAGGTATGAGTTACATAGGTGTGTTCACAATGGGAAAATTCACCAAGCTGTATACTCAAGATTTGTGTACTTTTCTGTATGTATGTTAAATTAAAATGCACACTCACACGATCGTTCTCTGAAATCTGCCACTGAGAGATAACTACTGTTAATATTTTGGTATGTGATCTTTCAAATTTCCTTTTTGATCATTAAAGAAAAGAACATCAATTATTTAATACCCAACATTTATTGTACCAAGAATTGAGGATACAAAGATTGACAAAGTCACATCCTGGATGATCATGCTCTAGTTAAGAGAGCTATAAAAACTACATTAAATAAAGTAATGCTAGCCAAGAATAAGTGTTATAACAGCTATGAATAAAGTCCAGTGATTAGTGAGTGATGAGTCTGGAATCTGCAACTTTCCCAGGCTTCACATAAAATGAACAGTTTTCCAAACAGACCTAGGTTAAGAGGAGACAAATCACACCAACAGCGGGGGGTGGGGGGTGGGGGGCCCTGCCTGTTGAGAAGCTACGCTGGACCACTTCAGATGAAGGATATGATGTGAATGGTAGGGAGCAGCAGGAGGCAAGTTTTGCAATAGGAAGACAGGCAAGCATTTACGTCAAACACAGGCACCTGCTATAGTTGATTCTTTATTACACACTTGGCTTCCAGGACGCCCGATCCAGGACTGCCTGGATTTCCTCCACCTCACTGTCCCTCCTTTCTGTTTCCTTTGCCGGCTCCACTTCTCCCCAGCTTCAGTGCTGAAGCATCCGGGGCTCCATTTCACCTTGTCTGTGTATACCCAGCCCAGATTTCTCTCCCCAGTCCCAGACATTTTCATCCAACTGCTTACCTGCAACATCTCATCTAAGAGATCTAACAGGCACTTCCAAGGCAATGTGCCCAAAACAGAACTCCTCACCTCCCTGCACAAGGGTCCCCATCTCAGCTCAAAGAAGGCAACTCCATCCTTTCAGTTATCCAGGCCCCAATCCTGGAAACAGCCTCAGCTCCTCCTCTTTCTCTCACGTGCCTCACCCAGTCTGTCAGGAAACACAGTTGTCTCTACTTTCAAGAACATGTCCTAAAATCTGACCATCTCTCATTATCTTCACTGCTATCTCATCCAAGCCATCACTGTCATTCCTTAATGGTTGTGATCTCTCCCCTACTAGATACAATATACTCTCAACACAGAAAAGTGGACCTTTTGCAATGCTGAGTCCATGTCCCTCTCCTCATCACCTTACAATGGCTCATTTCACTGAGAGGCAGTCAAAGCCCTACACTATCTAGGTGTGGGTATGGATCTCGCTTAAAACCTCCCACTCTCCTCTCACCATCAACTCTCAAGTCGTGTCTCTTCCCAATCTCCCCCTTGCTCTCTCTGACCTCACCTTGGCCTCCCCAAGTATGCCAACCACGCTCTTTAGTTTTATGACTGTAGCCCTACCTGTTCAGCCCTGGATGCTATTTTTCCAGAGTGCCACACGACCAACTCCCTCACTTCTACTTTACTTTTTTCCTCAGATGCCACCTTCACAATGAAGCCGACCTTGATCATCAAGAAATGTGATGTTCCCTCCCCCTACCCACACTCTGAAGATCCCTTTACCCTGCTCTACTTTATTTTTTTTATAGCACCAACCATCTAACATACTATAAAATTCCTTATTTATTATAGTTACCATTTACCACTTATAGTTCCCTACTCAATTATAAAGACAAGGATCAAAGAAGGCACTCAATGTAATGTTTGCTGAATATATGAATGGTTAATTGGATTTGTAAGGTTATCTGCTTTATCATGAAACTTCTTTTCTGATTATAAAAGCAATGAGTTGTAGAAAATTTAGAGCAAGACAAACTGTACAGAATAAGAGAATCCACAATCACAATCCCTAGAGGTAACATCTGTCAATATTTTAAGGTATTCTCTTTTGCCATTTTTTTCCCCACAAAGACTTGGCTTTACGCCTGTGCCATCATATTAAGGGTAACTTTATCATCTTGCACCACTGAAAGGTTTTAGATGGTGGCGAGCAGAGCAATAAGACTGCATATTAGATGGGTCAGAGGGCAAGGGGCTCTGCCTAAGAAAAGCTGCTATAATCTCTAGATGGATGGAGAACAGAGAATCATGAGGTATGGTGCCACCAGGAGAAACCTTTCCAATCGTTCAGGTGAGAGATGACAGGGCCTAGACAAGGCAGTCTCAGGGGTCATTCTGCTGCAAATTCAAAGCTCCTTCAAAACGTTTGTGGAAAATGGAATTAAAAGATAAGCTTACTTCAGTGCAAAGGGGAAAAAAAAAAACTGAAATTCATGCAGTGTTTCTGAAAACACATTTTCCATGAACTTTTTGAAGACCCATCATATATGATAAATCGCAAGAAAAGTCAGAGCCAAAGCAGCAAACATTACTTCAAAAATGTATCAAGTTTTTTAAACTGTATTTTGAGGGGCCAGCGCTATGGCACAATGGGTTAACGCCCTGGCCTGAAGCGCCGCCATCCCATACAGGCACCGGTTCTAGTCCCGGCTGCTCTTCTTCCGATCCAGCTCTCTGCTATGGCCTGGGAAAGCAGTGGAAGATGGCCCAAGTCCTTGGGCCCCTGCACCTGTGTGGGAGACCCGGAAGAAGCTCCTGGCTCCTGGCTTTGGATCGGCACAGCTCTGGCTGTTGCGGCCATCTGGGGAGTGAACCAGCGGATGGAAGACCTCTCTCTCTACCTCTCCTTCTCTCTCTGTGTAACTCTGACTTTTAAGTAAAACAAATAAAAAAAATCTTTAAAAACCTGTATTTGGAAACCAGCAGTATTATAATGTCAGTGAGGAGACAGTGAAGCACTCTTGTTACTGATCAGAGGAATAAGATTGCACATCAAGTGTCTAAAAAGTTTATGCCATTCAGCTTCATAATTCTATGCCTTGAAATCTAAACATATGAGAAAAGTTTCACACACAAAGTATTAAAGATAGTATTATAATAATCAAAGAGATAAAAATAACAAACCAGTGACACAGGTTATGGTTTTTATATAATAATATAAAACCATTAAAATGTGTATCTTAAAGGTTTGAAATAAGATGGAAATTGCTTCAGATGTGCTCCGGAAGCACGTAAGGCTGGACAGTTTCAGCTTTGACTGTGTCCACTAAAGAGAAGATACAGGAAACTCTTTAATGAGACCCACCAAAACGTCACGTGGCTTGTAGTAGGGCTCAGATGAGTCACTCATTGACATGACATTGACATGACATTCCTGGATTTCCCCATGGTCATTTATTTCACTTAGAGCAGAATCTTCTACGGACTTGATTTCCAAAAAATAATTTGAGTACAGTGACAACACTCACCTGGGCTGACACCAGCAGATGAGTCAGGAAAACTATAAGAATGATGTACCACTTCTTCTTCTCACAGCCGTCAAAAAACACAACGCCCCAGAACACGTGCAGCAGCACGACGACCAGCGTCATGAAAGCTGAAAGACAGTTGACCATCAGTGCCCAGTCACACAGGCAACAGACACCAAAGCCCACCCAATGGCCCGCACTGCAGTCAGTGTGAGCAGCACCCAGAAGCAGGGCCTGACACGCGTGCTCTAATGCTGGCTAAAGCAGTGCTTCTGAAGGCGGGAGCGTCCGCAGCAGCGTCTCATGCAGAAGGCAGACTTGTTCAGCGAAAAGCCCGCCTGCGTCTGGCTCCCAAGCAGCTTCCCCAGGAAGTCAGTAAGAGAACAATGAACTCTAACCAGCGTTTCCCCAATTTGCCTTCCATACTACCTGCGAGAGATTTTTCTTAATTAAAAGGAACATCTCCTGTTTATATAAATTTCCTCACTAAAATGAAATTTCTCCTTGGGTCCTTTTTATAAAAGGCCAATGGAAGAACATAATATTAAAATTCATAAGAATTATCTAATATTCTTCTAAGGCATCAAGCCCTGAATCGGATCAATACCCACAGGGTTTCTATGTGGAATAAAGTTAGCATGTGTGCTTGTGTGTCCTGCATCTCGGGTAACATTCTTTGCTTAAATGTAAGCGAGTTCCATATACTCTGCAAGACTTAACATGAAAAAAGGAAGGCATATATATTTCCCAACTTGGCCACATAAGAAGAAACCACTAACACCTACCAGACTGGCAAAACTTAAAGTCTGACAATTTTCTTTCACACTGCTACTAGAAAAACAATCTGGCATTGCTAATTGAAAGTGAAATTTTATATTCCCTACTTCACGCCAGCAATTCTCCCACTAATCTATATTCTGAAGTAATTTGGGTCATTGGTACCAGGGAACCTGATAGAAACACAAATTGTTAAGCTATGCCCTCTATCTTCTGAATAAGGAGCAGTGGCGGTAGGAGCCCAGGATAGCGCTTAAACAGCCATTCAGATAACTCCAATGCATGGTCAAGTTTCAGAACCACTGCTCTAGAGTATTTCTTACAAATGCGCATAAAGAAATATGCACAAGAATATATCAGTGCTCTGGCGTAGCAGGTAAAGCCACCACCTACAGTGCTGGCATCCCATTTGGGTGCCAGTTTGAGTCCCAGCTGCTCCACTTCCAATCCAGCTCTCTGCTATGTCCTGGGAAAGCAACAAAGAATGGCCCAAGTCTTTGGGACCCTGCACCCACATGGGAGACCTAGAAGAAGCTCCTGGCTCTTGGCTTTGGATTAGCCCAGCTCTGACCATTGCAGCCATTTGGGGAGTGAACCAGCGGATGGAAAACCTCTCTCTGCCTCTGCCTTTCAAATAAATCAATAAATATTTTTTTTTGACAGGCAGAGTGGATAGTGAGAGACAGAGACAGAGAAAGGTCTTCCTTTTCCATTGGTTCACCCCCCAGTGGCCGCTGCAGCCGGTGCACCGCGCTGATCTGAAGCCAGGAGCCAGGTGCTTCCCCTTATATTTTTTTAAAAAAAGAATATATCAGTGCTCACTTTGTAATATATGTATTTATAATACAAAAATGCCCAGCATTAGCAGAATGAATAAATAAATCATAATGCTTTCACACAATGGAACACTATATGATCTATTTTATAAATGACTTCAACAATACAATGCTGAGTGGAAATAGAAAAATAGACTGGGGGTGGGGTGGGCTTGTGTGACATCAGTTAAGACACTGCTTAGGTCACTTGCAAACCATATCAGAGTGCCTGGCTTCAAGCCCCTGCTTTACTCCCAATTCCAGCTTCTTACTAACGTGCATCCTGAGAGGCAGTAGGTAACCGCTCAAGTAGTTGGGTCCCTGCTACTCATATGGGAGACCTGGAGTAAGTTCTGCTTCCTGTCTCTGTCTTGGTACAGCCTAGCTGTTGCAGGCATTTGGAGAGTAAACTAGCAAATGGGAGATCTATCTCTCTGACTCTCTGACTTTCGAATAAACACAATAATTTTTTTAAATACCATGGAAAAACATGTATTATTTCATTTATATGCAGTCAAAAACATGAATAAAAATATTAAAAAGACACAACTCTTGTGGTTAGAGGAAAGTAGGCTGTTAAATCTGGTATAATGGTGTCATTTTGGTAAATTATGGGGCTGGTACCATGGCACAGCGGGTTAAGCTGCCGCCAGCATCCCATATGGGCACCAGTTTGAGACCCGGCTGCTCCACTTCTGACCCAGCTCTCTGCTATGGCCTGGGAAAGCAGTGGAGGATGGCCCAAGTCCTTGGACCCCTGCAACCACGTGGAAGTACCAGAAGAGGCTCCTGGCTCCTGGTTTCAGATCGGCATAGCTCTGGCCATCGTGGCCAACTGGGGAGTGAACCAGCGGATGGAAGACCTCTCTCTCTGCCTCTCCTTCTCTCTCTGTGTAACTCTGACTTTCAAATAAATAAATCAATCTTTAAAAAAAAAATTGAGGTGATGGCAAACTAACTAAAATGATGTATGTTAGTCCCAGTGATGAGCCTGGAAAGGGAAGCGCCCCTGAAGATGGTGCCTGCTGATGTGGAGACCACAGAAGACGCCCAGACGTTCAGTTTTAAAGATTCTCTGTGTCAGAGAGGACCACAGCAGCAACTGGCACAAATGCAAACACTAACACTTCTCATCAAAAAGTGTTCATACTCATAAGGGCTTTATAAAACCAAAATGTCAATCAAACATCAGGAGAACGAATGATACTAATGTGTCATCTGTTCAGCAGCTTATGTTGGTCCTTCTCTCTGTGCATTATTGCTGTGACTGAGACCTTTCACTTAGAATACTAGTCAAGCCTTACAGCTCTGTCACTCAGGAAACGCTCTTACTTATGGGATCTTCCACCTATACCTGTCCAAAAGAGCACTATTCCGTCAGCTTTAGGCATGCATCTTTAAGAAACCATCTTTCTTCCAACTTCTATGTCCATTTTTCCTGGTCTTTATTGCCTCCAAAGTCAAGTCTGAATACCATAAACTAGCATTTAAGGGGCTGATGCAGTGTCATAGCAGGTAAAGCACCACCTGCAATGCTGGCATCCCATATGGGCACCGGCTTGAGTCCTGGCTACTCCACTTCTGATCCAGCTCCCTTCTAATGTGCCTGGGATAGCAGTAGAAGATGGCCCAAGTGCTTGAGCCCCTCACCCATGTGGGAGAGCCACAAGAAGCTCCTGGCTTCACCCTGGCCCAGCCCTGATGGTTGTGGCCATTTGGACAGTGAACCAGTAGAATGAAGATCTCGATCTCTCTCTCTCTCTCTCTCCCTGCCTCTCCTCCATAACTTTCAAATAAATAAATAAATCTAAAACAAAACAAAAAGATACACTTTAAAAATAAACAAACTAGCATTCAAGGCCCTCCTACAATCCAGACCCAAAGTATCCTGACAACATATCCTCTATTCATCTTCAAATCATCTTACAGCACAAAACCCAAACTCTTCTTCACTTGGACTACGCCTCTATGTCTTCTCCTTGTTTTGTAACAGAATCTCTTTTGCCTGAGTACTCAACCCCTAATTACCATCTGTCCCCATTTCATTGCAACCAAAGCTAACATTTATTTAAGATCCAGTTCAGGCCAGTGCCACGGCTCACTAGGCTAATCCTCTGCCTGTGGCGCCAGTACCTCGGGTTCTAGTCCCGGTTGGGGTGCCAGATTCTGTCCTGGTTGCTCCTCTTCCAGGCCAGCTCTCTGCTGTGGCCCGGGAGTGCAGTGGAGGATGGCCCAAGTGCTTGGGCCCTACACTTGCACAGGAGACCAGGAGGAAGCACCTGGCTTCTGGTTTCGGATCAGTGCAGCGTGCTGGCCGTAGCGGCCATTTGGGGGGTGAACCAATGGAAGGAAGACCTTTCTCTCTGTCTCTCACTGTCTAACTCTGCCTGTCGGAAAAAAAAAAAAAAAGAAGAAGAAGAAGAAAAAAAAAAAGATCCAGTTCAAATGTTTTCTCCTCAGTGAATTCTTTCCTGACATTTAACCTCTCCATTGAAAGCAACATATTCAATATATACTCAGTGCACATCTCAAAAGTCTGGCCTGAGGATTATGTGTAGTATCTCTGAAGTCAGGGGCTGGCGCTGTGGTGCAGTGGATTAACACCCTGGCCTAAAGCGCCAGCATTCCATATGGGCGCCGGTTCGAGACCCGGCTGCTCCTCTTCTAATCCAGCTCTCTGCTATGGCCTAAGGAATCAGTAGAAGATGGCCCAAGTCCTTGGGCCCCTGCACCCATGTGGGAGACCTGGAAGAAACTCCTGGCTCCTGGCTTCAGATTGGCACAGCTCTGGCCGCTGTGGCCAATTGGGAAGTGAACTATCAAATGGAAGGCCTCTCTCTCTCTCTGCCTCTCCTTCTCTCTCTATGTAACGCTTTTGAATAAATAAATAAATCTTAAAAAAAAAAAAGGAATTGCAAAAATATCAATAAGTGTAACTGTATAAAAAGTATCTCTGAAGTCAGACAATCCTGAGTTGGATTCCCAGCTCCACTGTGTGGCACTGGGAAAGCTATTTAAACTGTCTGGCAAGAGCCTCAGATGATCACTGACATCATAAAAAAAAGAGTGTTAATTGTTAAAGGAACAACAGTATTCACTGTGTTCTTGCTCCCCCATGTAGGACCTCTGTCTCTAATGAATTGTAACATGAGAACTGACTACAAATTTTCTCCCCAAACTGTACTCTTCATGTTGTGTGTGTGTGGGGGGGTGCAAATTGTTGAAGTCTGTGCTTAGCATGGAATTGGTCCTCTGTATATAAAGTCATACTAAAGATAATGAAAAAGGAGATGGGAGAGGGAGAGGGAGGTAGGATGGGAGCTTGGGGGGAGTATGGGGGAAAGAACCCCTATATTCCTAAAGCTGTATCTATGAAAAAATGCGTTCATTAAGGGCCAGCACTGTGGTTCAGCGGGTTAATGCCCTGGCCTGAAGTGCCGGCATCCCATATGGGCGCCGATTCAAGTCCCGGCTGCTCCACTTCCAATTCAGCTTTCTGATATGGCCTGGGAAAGAAATAGAGGATGGCCCATGTCCTTGGGCCCCTGCAACTGCATGGAAGTACCAGAAGAGGCTCCCAGCTCCAGATCGGCGCAGCTCCGGTCATTGAGGCCATCTGGGGAGTGAACCAGCGAATGGAAGATCTCTCTCTCTTTCTCTTTCTCTCTGTGTCTCCTCTCTCTGTGTAACTCTGACTTTCAAATAAATAAATAAATCTTTAAAAAATGCATTCATTAAATAAAAACTAAAAATAAATAAATAAATACACTGTCTGAACTTCTACTTCCATTATTTCTCAAATAAGGAAAATGCCTCACCTGGTTATGGCAAAAAAACAATGTTGATAAGCTGCAGCTTTTTCTACTTGTAGACATTTTTAAAAGATTATTTATCAGGGGCCAGTACTGTGGCATAGTGGGTAAACCCGCCGCCTGCAGTGCCAGCATCCCATATGGGCACTGGTTCAACCCCTGGCTGCTCCACTTCTGATCCAGCTGTCTGCTGTGGCCTGGGAAAGCAGTGGAGGATGGACCAAGTCCTTGGGCTCCTGTGCCCGTGTTGGGGACCTGGAAGAGGATCCTAGCTCCTGGCTTCGGATCGGCACAGCTCCAGCCGTTGTGGCCAACTGGGGAGTGAATCAGTGGATGGAAGACCCTTCTCTCTCTCTCTCTCTCTGCCTCTCCTTCTCTGTGTGTAACTCTGCCTTTCAAATAAATAAATAAATCTTTAAAAATATATTTATTTATTTGAAAGTCAAAGTTAGAGAGAAAAGGAGAAACAGAGACATCTTCCATCCAATGGTTCACTACCCAGATGGCCACAATGGCCCAGGCTGGGCCAAAACAAAGCGAGGATCCATGAGCTTCATCGGGGTCCCCCCATGGGTGCAGGGGCCCAAGCACTTGGGCCATCCTCTGCTGCTTTTCCCAGGCTGTTACAGGGAGCTGGATGGGAAGTGGAGCGGCTGGGACACAAACTGGTGCCCATAGGGATACCTGCTTCACAAGCGGCAGCTTTACCCACTATGCCACAATCCAGCCCCAAATGTAGACTTTTTTTTAAGGTTTATTTTATTTATTTGAAAGAGTTAGAGAGAGGTAGAGACAGAGAAAGAGGTCTTCCATCCAATGGTTCACTCCCCAGATGGCCGGAATGGCTGGAGCTGGGCTAATACGAAGCCAGGAGTTTCTTCAGGGTCTCCCACGTGGGTGCAGGGGCCCAAGGACTTGGGCCATCTTCTACTGCTTTCCCAGGCCATAGCAGAGAGCTGGATCAGAAGAGGAGCAGCTGGGGCTAGAACCGGCGCCCATATGGGATGCTGGCGCTTCAGGCCAGGGCTTTAACCCGCTGAACCACAGCGCTGGCCCCAACTGTAGACATAGTTTAAAAAGATTTTTAAAAACTACTTGTTTGATAAGCAGAGTGGCAGAGAGAGAGTGAGAGTAAGAAAGACCTAGACTTTCCATCTGCTGGTTCACTCCCCAAGTGGCTGCAGTGGGTGGGGCAGGTTCAGGCTGAAGCTGGCAGTCCAGAACTCCACTCATGTCTCCCAACCATCTCCTACTTTCCCAGGCACAATAGCTGAGAGCTGGGTCAAAAGCAGAGCCGCTGGGTCTTGAAATGGCACTCTGCTACGGGATGACAATGATGCAAGTGGTGGCTTAGCCTGCTGTACCACAATGCCAGTTCTGAAAAGATTTTTGTTTATGGATTTATTTGAAAGGCAGAATGACAGAGAGGCAGTATCCTCTGGTTCACTCCCCAAATGCCTATAAGAGACAAGGTTAGGCCAGGCTGGAGCCGTGAGCCAGAACTCCATCTGGGTCTCCCACATGGGTTGCAGGGACCCAAGTAGTTGGCTATCACCCACTGCCTCCCAGGTGCATCAGCAGGAAGCTGGAATGGAAGCACAGAGTGGCTGGGGCTCTAACTGGCATTCCCATATGGGCTGCCAAGAAGCAGCTTAATCAGTAATGCTGTACCACAAGGCCTATAGCTACTGAAAACCATAGCTTTTCAATAAATGATAGCTACTATGTGTTATGATCTGCAGATTCAAAGATGAATCAGCCAGGGTCCTTAGTGAGTTGCACTATCAGATAGGAACATGAGGTAAACAGGAACACCACATTTTTCTAAGTTTCCTTGGTTCTTGGCCATATATTAAAAAGGTATTCTTCACTTTCATAGATTATTTCTTCCACTGACTTTGTATTACTCACACATTTATTTTCTTCCTCCCCTCTTCCATCATTCCATACAAGCACCTGTATTTACTCAGGGTGAGCCAAGCACCGCTGCAGGGACTGGAGCTATCAGAGTGCACAAAACACAGTCCATGGAACCTTGCGCCATCCTTCAGCTTACCATTTTAACACAGTATCTGAAAGGGGTCCCTCAGGCACTTCTTAAAATACTCTATGTTCTTACTTGACTGCATGTGTATACAGCAGCGTTGCTTTCAGGCTGGTTTCAACTGTCATCATAAGCCTTTACTGTCACAGGTGCTGTGCTTGAGCACTGAGTGCACTGTATCTCCTCTACAATTAGGAAGAGGTCACGCAGAAACCGAGTCCAGGACACCTGCGCTATTCTGCTACACACATGCAGCTACAGCTACATATATCTTTGATACTTCTCAGTAGGAAACAGAATCAAGTCCAACTACAAATATTTGTTAATAGTATTTCCAGATTAGTACCTCATAATTACTAAATCTTTTTCAACTTGTGTTCCTAAAGTTATGAAAGTCTTACAATGAATCTAACCCTAAAATTAGTTTTGTTCTAGTATTTTTCTTAACAGTAGGGAAAAAAATCTCTCTAAGCTAAAAGAATATCAAAGTTAGCCTACAATCCAGATCAATAAAAGGGGCTCCCATAATTTCTAATGTTTTGGAACATTCAGAAAGCAGTGGAAGATGGCCCAAGTCCCTGAGCCCCTGCATCCCAGTGGGAGACCCAGAGGAAGCTCCTGGCTCCTGGCTTTGAAATGGTGCAGCTCTAGCCATTGCAACCATCTGAGGAGTGAACCAGTGGATGGAAGACCTCTCTCTCTCTGCCTCTGCCTCTCTTTAACTCTTTCAAGTAAAAACAAATAAAATCTTTAAGAAAAAAAAAAGTCTTCTAAGCCAAATTCTCTTGGGGGAGAATGTTTCAATCCAACATATATATATATATATATATATATATATATATATATATATATATTTTATAGGCAGAGTGGACAGTGAGAGAGAGAGACAGAGAGAAAGGTCTTCCTTTGCTGTTGGTTCACCCTCCAATGGCCGCAGCGGCCGGCGCACCGCGCTGATCCAATGGCAGGAGCTAGGTACTTATCCTGGTCTCCCATGGGGTACAGGGCCCAAGTACTTGGGCCATCCTCCACTGCACTCCCTGGCCACAGCAGAGAGCTGGCCTGGAAGAGGGGCAACCAGGACAGAATCCGGCACCCCGACCGGGACTAGAACCCACAATCCAACATATTTCTAAACAAGCTAAGAGGACACATTTTCTACTTGGCTATGAATATACCCCAAGCACTCTAGCACATAGATTCCTAAGTACCCTCATTTTCACACTTGTCCCTCTCTCCATCATTCCTGATGTCTACTTTTTCCATCCTTGCAAAAACAATGACCTAAAATAGCAATTGATGCTCGTACTGGATCCCTGAGAACAAGGAAATCGCTACTATCTGGCTTCCCTTGACAACATCAGAGCATCTCTAATTCATGCTGAGACAGCTAAGAGGTGCTGCTGGGTGGTGGCAGCAGTGGCCAGAGAAAGCCTTCTAACAATCCAAGGTTCAGTGTTCATAGTCCAGAGGAAGGACATGAACACAAATGAGCTTCTGGTTCATTTTTCTAAGAACAGAAAGATGTGGGGTTTCAGGATTCTCTGAAGAGGGAGACTTTCTGTCTCTCTGGCTGCAGAAACCCTCAACATTTCTTTTCTAATTTAAAAAATAATTTTATAAACAGATTCTTATATAAAGAAGCAGCTTATACACAGCACCCAATTACCAACAAGTTGGGCCCTGTCACTCTGCACTTGGAAAACAGAAGATAGGAAAAATAATCCCGCTTTGTTCTTCACTTTCTCCATCTATGCAGTCAATCTTTCAAGCAGAATTTCCACTCCTTTGCTGGCGTTTTTGTTTTTTTCCAACGTGGGAATCAGGCTTTTCAATCCAGCTCGGACTTTGCCTGCAACTTCTTGGTCGGAGCTCTGGAGAAGGCTGGAAAGGATTATGGCACCTCGATTGACACTGGCCCACGTCTTCAGGTTCTTAACACCAACATGCTCTACCAGTGCTTTTGCAAAGCAACCTTCTCTTCCACTTTCTCTCATCTTTCTGTCTTGCTCTATCAACCACTTCAGATCCAGATGTCCTGCAGGATGTTCCGCAACATGAAGCTCTCCGTCGCTGCCGCCAGGATGCAGGGGTGCTGCTGCCAGGGTGGCGATGGCAGCCATGGTGGGCTGGACGTCCCTGGTGGCAGATCCGAGAATGCTGGACACTAACACACACGCAGACTTATCTAGCACCAGCTCCTGGGCGTGTCCTTGCAGGTAGCTTAGCAAAGCTGGAGAAATGGACTCTAAGAGCTCACGTCGGCGGATCTCTGTATCTTTCTTACTGTGTGCATTTCCATCTCCTTTCTGTAGAACTTCGATGATTTCTCGTACTGTATGGGCAGGATCTCTGGGGCTTAGTAAATATAACAGGACCTTTCTTCCATATTTGTCATTTACAATGCTAGGCAAGGAACTGATAATCTCTGATATGATTATCTGTTTCACAAGCTTAGTATCGTCAATGCAATCAAATGCTGCCAGTAAAACCAAATGTGAGTATTGGCCATTAGCCACCTTCTCAACGTAAGATTTCATTGTTTGCACAATCACTTTCCTGTCCTTGGGCATTCCATGCCACAGACAGTGCATGGCCACTCTGGCGCCATCGTGTGTGTGTGCCAGGTAGATCACCGCTTCCCGGATAGCTTCAATCACTTCTGATCTGAGCTTTGGGGGTACATAGGTAAAAAAGTCCAAGAATACTTCATGCACCAACGAGTGCTTAATCACAGCTTCCTTTTGAGCCATTGGCGTTAGAATCTGTTTCAGTTCATCCATAATAAGCTCTAATTTTTCTGGCTGTACCTCTAACACTTTGTCCAGAGTTGGATGATCTGCTGACTTGTAAAGCTGAAACGTATTTCCATAGAGTTCCTCTGTGAGCATGTTCCTCTGCTCCAAGATGGCTTTGTCATTGTAGGCATACTCCACAATGGCTGACGCCTCTGCATGCTGCAGCATCTTGCGCACATGGCCTTTAAAACTTCTGATTATCTCCGCAACCTGTGGTTTACTTCCATACATAAGAAATTTCTTAACAATATTTCTGGAGTATTTGGCTTTACTTAATTCAACCAAATCACCTTGCAATTCTTCAAATGCCTGTCTTCTCTGTTCTTCATTGCCATACTGAATGTAACACTGGATCACACGAGTTGAATCATGTGCAAATGCAATAGTTTTAATTTTCCCTTGAATCAACTTCTGCAAGTCACTCATTAACTTTACTCTTTTGTCTTTGTCACAGTCTTTTCTTCTCGGGATCTCCCAAATCTACTTTGCCTGAACAACAATGTCATAGTTGGTTTTATCACTCAGTTGCCTGCTCTGCTTCAGTTCTTTCTTCTTCTTTTTGAAGTCATCCCATTTGGGTTTCTTGGCTGCTGATTCATCACTTTTATTGTCCGACTGGAATTTTCTCTTCTTGCTGAATTTATTTGCCGCCTGAAATTTGTTCTTCGATCCTTTGTCCCCTTGTTGCTTAGTCTTGAACTGCTTCACACCCTTTTTCCCAGGTTTTGTGGCACTCTTCTCAAAGTTCTTTGATGTGATTTTAGGTCCACCTTCCTTAGTAACTTTCCTTGGGAATGTCTTTGAAGAACCAGAATCGCTGTTTTTAGGAAATCTGCTTTTTTCTTGCGATGGCTTTGTATTCTTTCTTGTGAAATTTTTTTCCCCTTTACTTCCATTATAGCCAACTTCCACACGTGGGGCAAAGTCGGGCACCAGCAGCAGATCCAGAAACCCTCAACATTTCTTAAGAGATCCCCAATCATCTAGCATGAGTAGGAGTGAGGTCCCAGAACTAGCTAATATTTCTGAAAATGACTTTCCCCAATGGATATTTAACTTGAATGTTTTGCTTTAAAAACTGTAAGGCAATTCTGTGACCTGGTTTATTATTATACATAAAACCAAACAAATAATATTCTCCAAGATTAAAAAAATACCCTTTGAAACCAACTCAAATTTTACATGGCAGTAAGAAAGGTGCAGTGGTGTCCCTTAATACTAACAAGATCATAAAGAACATGTCCCAAAAGCAACTTAAATGACTGCGGGTGTTTAAACAGCACTTACCATTTTATACTTATGAGAACATTACCAAAGCATGTTTATGAGCTGAATGGAATGCAAAGGGTATGACTTTATGTTTAAAGTCCCCCCAGCAAACACTGAAGAATGATGAGACACTCTCCTCAAATTAACTCATCTCTTAGAGAGTCAGCATTAGGAGCTCCCTTCAATTTGTCCCATCCAGTCTCCCTACGCAATGAAAACACCAATCCTACTTCAAATGCCTGCAGTTTAGGACCTTACTTCATTAAACAGCTGCTGTGGAAGTTCCTTCTGAAACCAAAATCAAGTCTGCCTTCCCTCTAACTCAGTGATTCTCAGTTGTGATGATTTTGCCCACCCCACCCCTCGCCCCGGCAGTCTGTAAATGTTTACTGACATCTGTGGTTATTACAACTGGGGGCCCAGAGCAGAATACTTCTGGCATCTAGTGGATAGAAGCCAGGGATGCTATTAAATATCCTATGCTATGCACGGCAGCACCCAGTGCTCCCACCCCAACACCCCCCCTCCAACAAAGAATTACCTGGCCCCGAATGTCAAGGGTGCTGAGGCTGAGAAACCCTGCTCTAACTCCTGCTTGTTGATCCTAGGAAGGCTCTTTGGAGAAACGCAGCTCTTTTGTTTTTCATATGTGGTATATTAAGAAATATTTGAGGGGCCAGTGCTGTGGCATAGTGGGTTAAGCCACCATCTGCAGTGCTGGCATTCTGAGTGCCAGTTTGAGTCCTGGCTGCTCCACCTCTGATCCAGCTCCCTGCTAATGTGCCTGGGAAAGCAGCAGAAGATGGACCAAGTGTTTGGGACCCTGCACCCAAGTGGGAGACCTGGAAGAAGCTCCTGGCTCCTGTCTGGCCCAGCTCCAGTCGTTGTAGCCATTTGTTGAGTGAACTAGTAGATGGAAGATCTCTCTAACTCTGCCTTTCAAATAAATAAATAAATCTTTATTTAAAAACTACATTTGAAACTTCCTGTATTAACTACTGTCCCCAAAGTGCTGTGCTAAAACTATTCAAAACTCATTGGCTACAGTTGCTACTGGGAGCATGGTGCCCCAGGCAGTGCTTGCAGGAGCCTGTGGTACAATTTGCTCAGGGGAGCTGACCTTCAGGCTGCAGGCAGTGGATGGGGGCTCTCAGGATGCTGTTACTTCCCATTAATGCTTCTTGGACATCAGGAAATGAATTAAGACCTTGCCATGTCGGTCTCTGGTCTGAAATAGTTTCAGTCCTATCAGATTTACCTTTTCTTTAAATGTTTGCTCTGAAACCACCTACTCCTGACACCACGTATAAAGCAAAACCAAGCCCCCAAGTAAGGACTTGAGGATTTAACTGGAAATTGAGGTATGATCTGTAGTTGGAAAGAAAAAGACCCAGAATTATCCCAGAGAAATAAGTGGCCTAAGCAACTGGAAGGATGGGACTGTACCAGCTAAGATGAGGGAGAACGCAGGGCTGCACACCTCAGAACTGCTGTCCCACTGTCTTTCTGTTCCTCTTGAATTTATGACGAGAAGTCAGCAGTTTTTCAAATTGCTGCTCCTCTAAATGTGAAGAGAAAGCCCCACTAGAGATGAAAAACCAGTTTACCACCTGAAACAATGGGCTTTAATCTCAAGAAAAAAATATCCAAGCGTAAGTCTTTAAGGATGACTCGAGAAAAATGAAAAAGGTCATCAAATCCAACGGGTCTACCCTTTAAGGTTGATTAACTGCTCAAAAGAATTCCAAGATTTCCAAATACTTACGCATACAGTAAGAAAAGTGAGGTTCTGGGAAGTAAAATCTTCCAGGAATAGTGTTGGGAAAATGTGCGTACACTAAGGAAACAGGTTACAACATGAACAGTTCTCCGAGAAGTTGTGTAATGCAGTGGCTGTGACGTGAACATTCTGACTCTCTTTAGAAGAGGGGTGGAGAGGCAGACAAGCGATCCCAGGAGTGAAGAGCACCCTTGGGGTGAAGTCAGCACAGAACAGGTCAGCAATTGCTAAACACCAGCACCTCTCCCCAGCACAGTTACAGAGCAATGCGGGATCAAGGTGTGACTGATGAAGAAGGCTAAACTGAGCAGGAAAGGTGAAGATGGCTTGGTTTTATTCACTTTGAAGTGATAAATTTTGTATGCGGTGCGCACACACACACACACACACACACACCCGTATTCCTACGGGGTTAAACATAGAAATACACCATTCTGGAGGCCGGCACTGTGGTGCAGTGGGTTAAACCACTATGTGCAGTGCTGGCATCCCATATGGCCCAGATGTTCCACTTCTGACCCAGCTCCCTGCTAGTCTGTCTGGAAAGGCAGCAGAGGATGGCCCAAGCATGTGAACCTCTGCACCCACATGGGAGACCCAGAAGAAGCTTCTGGCTCCTGGCTTTGGCCTGGCCTAACCCTGTTCTGGGGTGTGAACCAGTAAATGGAAGCTCTCTAACTCTGACTTTCAAAAAAAGGAAAAGAAAAGAAACATACAATACTGGATGATGTCTGAAATATGTGACTTTGTCTAACACAAAGCATCTTCACAGAGTAGTATCCTGCTTATCATGGCTATGGAAAAACACGTCTGTGAGCCCGGCACTGTGGCAGAGTGGTTAAGCCTCTGCCTGCAGCGCTGGCATCCTACAGGGGCACCAATTCTAATCCAGCTGCGCCTCTTCCAATCCAGCTCTCTGCTGTGGCCTGGGAAGGCAGTAGAAGATGGTCCAAGTCCTTGGGCCCCTGCACCTGCATGGGAGACCTGGAAGAAGCTCCTGGCTTCAGAGTAGCACAGCTCCAGCCATTGCGGCCATCTGGGGGAAGTGAACCAGTGGATTAAAGACCTCTCTCTGTGTCTCTCCCTCTGTCTGTAACTCTACTTCTAAAGTAAAATAAATAAATAAAAGAGAGAGAGAGAACCTCTGAAATTTAAGATAAAAAAATGGAACCCCTCAAAACTGCAAAAATTAAAGGCAGGAGAGGATGAAGAAAATAAGGGTTGTTTCACACATGAAGAAGAAAGAAGGCCTACAGAGAACAGTGTAGAAGACATTTGATTCCTTGAACCAAAAGGCCGTCAGCAGAGGAACAAAGACTGGCCACACACCCATGGTGAGGAAAGACACACCAGTGACTCAGAAGGTGGTCTGGAACATATCCTCGGGAACATTAGCTAGAGCCACAGCCTGTGTCGTTCTTTCAGCCAGATTATGACACAGTACACTGAGGTAGTTCTACACTGACACCTGTGACATGCATACTTTACAATACGGCACAGGCTACTAGAGTCTGCCATAGCCCAAGGTTTCATGAAAGGACATTCCAAGAAGAAAAACTTTCTATTCCGTCTTCTGAGTAGCTTGAAAGAAAGACTAATACCCTATTGCTATAAAGAAAACAGAAAACAAGGGGAAGCGCTGTGGGGTAGCAGGCTGAGCCGCTGCCTGCAGCACCAGCATCCCATATGGCAGCAGCATCCTGGCTGCTCCTCTCCGATCCAGCTCTCTGCTGTGGCCTGAGAAAGCAGTAGAAGATGGCCCAAGTCCCTGGGCCCCTGCACTCACGTGGGAGACCTGGCTCCTGGCTTTGGATCAGACTGGCACAGGCTGTTGAGGCCACTTGGGGAGGGAACCAGCATACGGAAGACCTTTCTCTCTGTCTCTCCCTCTGTAGCTCAATCTCTCAAATAAATAAACTTTAAAAAAATAACAAAAAATATATATTTGACAACAAAATTGATGACAGAAATAGCATACAGGAACAGCATATCACACTGTGGCAGCTGTGATAACTTATTATAAGAAATAAGGATTATGATCAATCCAGAAAAAATTTTGGATTAAACTCTATTGTCAGTTATTTTATTTGTATCATTAAGAGATGTTATACATATTTTCTCTGCCACCTTGGTATTTGGTAACACACGTACTGAGATAGTCAGGCTTACAAAGATTTTTTTTTTGTTTTTCTAAGATTTATTTATTTATTTATTTATTTGAAAGACAGAATTAGAGAGTGAGAAGCAGAGACAGAAAAAGAGATCTTCCATCCACTGGTTCATTCCCCAAACAGCTGGGGCTGGGCCAGGACAAAACTAGGAGCTTCTTCCGTGCCTCCCACATGGGTATCAGGGGCCCAAGGACTTGGGCCATCTTCTGTTGCTTTCCCAGGAGCATCAGCAGAGAGTTGGATCAGAAGTGGAGCAGCTGGGACTGAAACTGGTGCCCATGTGGTATGCCAGCACTGCAGGAGGTGGCTAAACCTACTAGGCCACAGCACTGCCCTCATGATTTTCATTTTAAAGTTTCACATTTTAAAAAACTGCCAGGTTGTAGAGATTATTCTTAAAATGCTACACAAAGAGAAATTCAGGGCTGGTATTGTGGCTCAGTGGGTAACTGTGACACCAGCATCCCATATGGGTACCAGTTAGTGTCCTGGATTTCCAATCCAGCTCCCTGCTAATGACCTGGGGAAAGCACTGGAAGGTGGCCCAAGTGTCTGGGCCCCTGCCACCCATGTGGGAGACATGGATGAAGCTCCTGGCTACAGCCTGGCCAGCCTGGGCCATTGTGGCCTTCTGGGCTGTCAACCAGCTGATGGAAGATCTCTCTCTCTCTCTCTTTCTCTCTCCTTGTAACTCTTCTTTATTTTTTTAAGATTTATTTATTTATTTGAAAGTCAGAATTACACAGAGAGAGAAGAGGCAGAGAGAGAGAGAGAGAGAGAGGTCTTCCCTCCGATGGTTCATTCCCCAAATGGCCACAATGGCCAGAGCTGTGCCAATCCAAAGCCAGGAACCAGGAGCTTCTTCCAGGTCTCCCATGTGGGTGCAGGGGCTCAAGGACTTGGGCCATTTTCTATTGTTTTGCCAGGCCATAGCAGAGAGCTGGATTGGAAGCGGAGCAGCTGGTTCTCGAACCGGTGCCCATATGGGATGCCGGTGCTTCAGACCACAGCAGTAACCCATTGTGCCACAGCACCAGCCCCATAACTCTGACTTTCAAATAAATATTTTACAAAGAAAGAAAGAGGGGATGGCGCTGTAGCATAGAAGGTAAAGCTGCTGCTGTGTGGGTGCAAAGTGTTGAAATCTTTACTTAGTATAGAGTTGGTCTTCTGAATATAAAGATAATCAAAAATGAATCTTAATGAAGAATGGGATGGGAGAGGGAGTAGGAGATGGGATGGTTTGCGGGTGGGAGGGTGCTTATGGGGGGAAGAACCGCTGTAATTAAAAAGTTGTACTTTTGAAATTTATATTTATTAAATAAAAGTTTCCTATTACAAATAAATAAAATGACTAGCATATGTTATCAAAAAAAAGAACATTGCCTAAAAAAATCTATAAAAGCTTTGGGGATGTTTAAAAGATAAAGTACCAGATACTGTTTTTTATTGAGTACTAGTTAGACATTTTTCTCCTAATGTATAAAGGAGGCAATTCAGAGTAATAAACCTAGGTTCCACACAGAATTACGGAAATTATTTTGCCTAAATGTTTTTTCATCTTGAGAACCAAATCTCTATTTTAATACTATTGTTAGTCTTTTTTTTTTTTTTTTTAAGATTTATTTACTTTCTGTTCCCTCCCCTCCCTCAAGGTTCCCTGTGCATTGGGAGCAGGAAGCACTGGCACAGGGTGGAAGCTGGGGCCACGGTGAGTCACTCGCTGCTGCTGGTGGAGACGGTGTACTGGACCTGTGCTGGGGCCGCAGGAGGGGACAGACCGGCCACGGGGTGCTCGCCTGGCTCTGCTATGATTCCCTGGTGCTGGAAGCCCCTTTTGTCTACTTGTCTTTGGTAGGAAATGTTGCAGACCCTGACGTCTTGATTGGATCTTTATGGAAAGAATATGACAAAGTGGATAAAAGATGGCTTTATTTTGATCCAACCATTTGTCTTGGGAAATTCTGACTCTTGTCCTGGATGGGGATCTGGCATTGTTCCTCATCCATGCTACAGAGAAATATTACTGGCATCCCCTGCAGATCTCCCTGTGCATGCGCGAGCTGTACAGTGGCTGGATGACCTTCCTCACTCAGTGGCTGCTCGGAAGCCCCAACCTCAACACCAGCCATTGAATCCACTTTTGGGTCTATCTGGTATTCATTAACAGTGTGTGGACTGTTACTAGGGCAATCATGGGTAGAACTCAAGAGAATCCATCACAAAACCACCAATGTAGGGGAAAAGATTTGGTGAATTTGCAAAATCATAAACACTATTATATTAGTTTATGAGCTGGAATGGATCAAACCTTTTTGTTTGACTGAAACATTATACATTCCAGGCTTAACTTTTTTTTTTTTTTTTTTGCATTCTTATTCCTGAACAACCTGTTTCAGGTTTATTTATAAGGTGGCAAATTTTTGTTGTTTCCATTTTTATTTTTTAATCAAATGGCAATATAGGGAAAATTTTAATTTCTTAACATAACCTGTTTAAATGTACATTTTTACAGCTGTTTTTAATTGTTCCCCATGAATGAAACCAATTATCCTAGAATATGGTTTAGAGTGTTATATTTTTTATCCAAAATTTTTAAAAAATTTGAGAGGTAAAGTTACAGAAAAAGAGGAGAAACAGAAAGACAGATAGCCACCCACTGGTTCATTCCCCAAATGGCCACAACAACTGGGGCTGGGTCAGGCTGAAGCCAGGAGCAAGGAGCTTCTTTTACATGTCCTATGTGGGTGGCAGGCCCAGAGACTTCAGCCATCTCCCTCTGCCTTCTTAGGCACGTTAGCAGGGAGCTGGATCAGAAGTAGAGAAGCCAGGACTCAAGTCTGCACCCATATGGGATGCTGGCACTGAAGGCCGTAGTTTAATCAGATACACCAAAGCACCAGCCCCTATTAGTCCATTTTAGAGTTTATAAAACACTTAAATATATATATTTCCTAAATAAATTTTGCTTAATTACTAAATGACAGGCATGATTTTTGCCCTTTCTGAAAAGAGCAAGAAACTGAAGGTTAGATGGAGTACCACACTCCCTCTGGCCAACCTTTATCTCCAGCCAGCAGGGAGGACTCCTCCCTCCACCTGGGACATTCTTCCCTGACAAACCCCTTCCTTAACCCACCTAGCTATTACGTAGCCTTTCATTACATCTCTATTCAAACCACACTTCCTCCTTCAGCTGTGCCCAGCTTTCATTTTTCAGAAGATTTTTTATTGAGTGCTATCTAGAAACAAAGGACTCCACCAGGTGCTAGGGATACAGCAGCCAACAAGACAAGATGGAGTCTTGCCCTGTGGCTTAGCACCTCACTTTCAACAAGCTACATCAGTCAGTTCATCACAACAGAGGTAAATGCCACGCAGGCAAAGTGCTGAACCATCCATGAGGGACTCGGAGCCTGTCCTTGTATTCTCAAGGCTCTCCCACCTTGTAGATTGATCACACTGCATTGTAATTGGTTGTTTGTCTTTATTCTCCTTCTATGTACAGAATTTGTACATTGTCTTTATTCTCTTTCTATAAGTAGAATGTACAGACATTAACTAGGATGTATTTTTACTGCTTGATATAACACCCACTTAGTAAAAATAATTAGTTGAAGAATGAATGGTTAAATAACCAAATGAATTACCCAAACAACTAAGTTAATAAGCCAAGGTAAGACTTGAACTTAGGACTCCAATTTCCACATTTTTATCTCTATACAGTTTTACCAAGAAAGAGCAATAATTCTATTAAAATTTAATGCTAGCCTACTATACAAGTACAAATATTAAAAATTAACTTATACATACACATTATTTATAAACTATGCCTGCCTGTAAAATCTGTTTACCCACAAATATCTTAACACACAATTAACTGAAACAGATATAATAGTCAGTGACCCAGTATTCTTTGTTTATTCTGCCATCCTAACTTGGCTAATGATATCAAGATATGTTATACTGAACATGGAACTTTTCCTTAAATTCACAGAAATTACAAATATGATCTCCCAAGTGCTAACAAACCTAAGAAATCATATGAAAACAGTCTAGCTCAGTAAAGGGAATTAGCACCATCTAGTGAAAGAACGTGGCAAAACTCAAATAAAAAAAAGATTGCTTAACAGTGAAACAGACTGTATAAGAAAACAGAAAGCCGAAGGGGCAACACCTCTCATGATTATGCTTTATTAATTTTTATTAGACTGTAGTGGATTTACTAATATTACATCTCTTTTAAAACCTAGCACTCAGTACAGTATGCTTAAAAATGTGCCAGAAATATTATAATTACGGAATATTTAAAAGAAAGATAATTCGCTATGTTGGAGGCAACACTAAGTATGACCACTGACATACTTTCCTTGTAGCCAGATAAATGAAAGGGTCTTAAATTTATCCTGCATACCTTGGAAAGCCAAAATAGTTTTGAAATGGGAAAGATTTGTTAGGTAGCAGGATAAAAGAAGTTTCACACAGAAAGTGCAGTGTGCACAGGAGACTGATCAGCTGGGAGATGCTGTTAGTGACCCAGACGGGAGAGGCCAAGGCCTGAAGTGAAATGGGAACAAAGGGTCCCCTGAGAATTGTGTCACCGGGCTGGGATCACTGTGACATGCAGGACATCTCTGTACTGCAGCAGTATGTTTTCATGGGTCACACTCCTATCCTTTCTGCTACTGTATTAAAGGAACACTTATTCATTTTTTTGGTCTGATTCCTCTACACAGGGTAAGCTCCTCGAGGAGGTTTATTATAGATGTTAAATAAATAATGATGTAATTGAAACAATGTGCACATGGGATCACCTACTTCAGTGGCATAATTGTCATGGAGATAACTAAATATATAATGGGGTTCTCCCTCTATTTTTAAAGAATCTTCTTGTGGATAGGAGAAATCTTGTTAATTATGTGCATGTTACCAACTCAAATTTATGATTGCTGCAGCATGACAATTTTTAGCTGGGGGATGAAAAAACCATTTGAAGTGAGTTGGTCCTTCTATATCACATCTGTGGATAAAAACATCAACTCATCTATTATCTTTTTCTCCTTCAATTTCAAGGTTAAATTATACTGCCTATCCTCAAAAGGCACCAAAATGATAAATTAATGATTAGGGCTTCTACTGAAGATAAGTATAAAATCATAAAACCAAAATGCATATGGCCTATAAAAATTCACTTCTAAAATTTCAACCATACAGAAATACTGTTAGTATAGTCCAATAAAAGTAAATTTTAGGCAAGCTAAATTCCACTCTAAAATCCTAAAGCACTCTAACATTTTTATTTTCCTAGGTTCTTTACATCACAGTGGCTAAAAGTATTTTTCCAGTAAAAGATGTACCATAAATTTCTATTCACTTGTATTCCTAAGTCACTGAACTCCAGTAAAGGTGATCATTTAACAAAAAAACCTGAATATTCACACCTATGAGACACATACCTGAATTAAGGAAGAACTGAGGAGAATCTCCATGAATGCCCACTGTGCCTGGCCCCAAGGAGTCCGACAGGGTATTCACAAAGGAAAATACTCCACTCATGATTCCAAAGCCCAAGCCAGAAACTAAAGAAGAAAAACACTGTTAAACCCTTTTCCTGCTAGGATTTCTCTTCAAATCAGATCCCGAAAGACTAGGAAGCACTACGCATCTGCTGCCGTTGAAACGGCAGACACCTGGCTCTGGAAAGGCATGCTTGGCTAAATGATGAGTGCAGGGAGAAAGGGTAGGAGAAGAAATGAATAATGGAACACAACAGAGAAATAAATGAGAGAGATCGAGAAAGGCACAAAAGAAACAAGTGAGGCAAGGGGCTATGATGCTGAAGTTGCCTTTATTTATGAGAGCAGAGTCAATAAAGCTTGATGGCTTGGAACAGGAGCTGAGTTGGGCAGCTGTGTATGAGAAGGGATGACCCCTAAGCCAAACTGGAGTGACTCAATTTAGGGATCTAGGCCCAATCTTTACACATAATTCTGAAAGAATAATACACAGAGGTATCAACTACATCACTATGAAGAGTCCTCCCAGTTACAGCCAAAGCCATGGTAGCTATCCAGAGAAAGGAACAGTTAATCACTTGGAAACTGGTAGTTCACTACCGTGTATGCTCCAGTTGATATTTAAGGAAATGCAGATAAGGATCAGTAGCAATCACTTTCCTTTACGGAAGGAACCAGAAAAGCTGGGAAAGTAAACAACAGACTAAGGCAGTAATAAAATATTGTTTGAAGCCTATAAACATTCAAAATATGAAAATGATTTTTATGCCAATTCTGAGTTTGTTATGAAACCATGCAGTTTAACTTACCATAGGCCAGCAGTCGCATGGAGGGCACTGTGTCATCTGGGTTGATACTCTTCAAACCTTCACTGGCTTTTCTAAAACAAAACCACACATGCAATTATATTTGTATCGGCCTATCTGGAAAGAACACAGGCAACTTCAAATCCAGACACTGAGAGTTTGTTAGGTTACGCTCTTAATACACAATCCATTGAAACATAACCCTAGAAACTTTCAATCAATTAAAACCAACCAGAAGTTCCAACCAACTTTTATCTGGCTTTCACGATAAAAGAAAAATAGAAGTAAGCAAGCCATCAAGAATTGAGTTTACTAAGAAAAAAAGCAAAACTGATTACTTTCTTAATAATAAATACTTATTTCAATAGCCCGTGGATCGATCACTATGCATTTTTCCTCTTTATCTTCATATCCATTTTGTTGGCTTTTGTTCTCTACTCCCCCAGGGTTAGCCTTGTTTTGCCACCCTCCCTTCTACCTTCCATGCTACAGATCCCAGTTGTGCTCATCCTGCAATGGTTGGTAATCACTAATCTCTCTTTACTCTTGAATCCCACAATATTGATGATCTGAGCTCTCTTACGGGTACTGAACATCATGTTTTTATGATTCCACAATATTTTATGTATTTGTTTTATATCTCTAATTAGGCTGCAGGAGAGAAAGTAGTCCGATACTTCCATGTACCCTGTAGAATAAAACGCTTATCCTTGGGAGAGAAGTGAAAGGACAGAGTACTGTTCATGAGGAAATGCATGATCTCCACAGTGATCTTATCCAAGCTGCTGTCACGAACAACTCACAAACTGGCCACACCCCAGGCAGACGTGTCAGGAAGGCTAAATGTGCCGCCACCCTCAGTACTACCACCCCTTGCTGGCTAAAAAACTCTGCAACCATGTGAGATGTTGACTCAAAGAATACTCAAGTTATACTTCCCGGAGAGTATATTTAATAAAGTAATAAATGAATCTGAACATTATAAAATTATTTTTCAGCAAGTGCTGAAAAAAGAAGTTAGATAACTCTAAAAATGGACAAATTAATCAGAACATACTTATTTCTGGGCATTGTGTTAACCTAAACTTCAAGGTGTACATATTCTTTACAGTTGGCCTACTCATCACACAAATAGTCACATCACTGATTAAATTAAGGCAATGTGAGATTCCACTAAGCCAGTAATAAGCATAATGAGGAGGATTCTTTGCTTCTCTAGACTCAAAAGGGACAACGTGCCATTCACATGTTCTCTTCTATAAGCGTTGTTTGATAGCCAGGACATGAGCCAGAAATTTAAGTGACTGCTTTCTTCTTTGGAACAGTCATCAACTTAAATATTCAATTTTCTTAAATAAAATTATCTGTCATAGGGATTTTAAAGGCTAATTAAAGCTTGTAAGTCAGGACCAGTGTTATGATGTAGCAGGTAAAGCCACCACCTGCAGTGCCAGCATCCCGTAAAGGCACCAGTTCCTGTTCCAGCTGCCCTACTTCCAATCCAGCTCTCTGCTGTGGCCTGGGAAAGCAGTAGAAGAAGGCCCAAGTGCTTGGGACCCTGCACCTGCATGGGAGACATGGAAGAAGTTCCTGGCTTCAGATCAACTCAGTGCCAGCTGTTACCACCATTTGAGGAGTGAACCACCCTCTCTCTTGGCCTCTGCCTCTGCTTTAACTCTGACTTTCAAATAAAAATAAAATAAAGTCTTTAGAGGTCAGCGCTGCAGCATAGCAGGTAAGACTGCTGCCTGCAGTGCCAGCATCCCATATGGGCACCAGTTCAAGTCCCAGCTGCTCTACTTCTGATCCAGTTCTCTGCTATGACCTGAGAAAGCAGTAGATGATGGCCCGGGGCCTTGGGCCCCTACACTCATGTGGGGGACCCAGAAGAGGCTCCTGGCTCCTGACTCCTGGCTTTGGATCGGCGCAGCTTGGGCCGTTGCAGCCAACTGGGGCGTGAACCAGCAGATGGAAGACCTCTCTCTCTGCCTCTCCTTCGCTCTGTGTAACTCCTTCAAGTAAATAAATAAATCTTTAAAAAATTTTTTAAATCTTTTAAAAAAACTTTTAAAAAAGCTTATGAGACATATAGAATAGTAAGAATAATCATCAAAAAAACTATCAACACTTATATGGTTGAATCAATGAATTTCACAGGAATTTTGTTTAATATTAATTGTTCAGTAATGATATTTGGTATAATGAAGTATATTAAACTTATAAATTCAACAGTGTAATAAACTTCCTCATCTTATGTAATGGAGTTAGTGGAAGGAAAGGTTCTGGCACTAACAGTTCCCAATGCTAAATTAGGAAGTAAGAAAGTACAAAACATGATCAGCTTCCGGGTGTACTTCTGTTTTACTAAAGTGGAAATGTCTTTGTTTGCATGTGTTATTGTGTCTCTAAGAACAAAAAAAAAAAAAAAAAAAAAGAAAGAAAACTGCAATTTTTAAACATAAACTTTGAAAAACAACTGGTGAATCCCACCATCTTTCATGTTTCTTCCATTCTTTTTTGAAGATGTGGGGCTGGCATGTATAAGAAAGGGAGAGTAGCAAACATAAAATAAAAATAAATACACCATTTTAGAAATGTTTAAAAATAAACATGCCTCTTAAAAATGATTTTCTTAATATTTTTCTATAAATGGAAGTTTTCCTAAAATTACCAAAAATTATATAATATTTATGAGCGCATTATAAGAAAAAATTGAATTAAATTACAAATGTATTTGTACAGGGGCTGGCATTGTGGCACAGCAGATTAAGCTGCTGCCTGCAATACCTCTGGCATCCCATTATGAGTGTCAGTTCGAGTCCTGGCTGCTCCACCTCTCCAATATAGCCCCCTGTCAATGTGCCAGGGAAAGCCGTGGGGGATGCCTCCAGTGTTTGGCCCCCTGCTACCCATGGGAGACCTGGAAGGAGTTCTGGGCTCCCGACTTTGGCCTGGTCTAGCCCTGGTCACTGCAGGCATTTGGGGAGTGAACCAGTAGATGGAAGCTCTCTGTGTAACTTTGCCTTTCAGACAAATAAATCTTTTAAAAGAATTTATTTGTACAAATAGAGAAACCTGTAGTATCTATTTTAGGCAATACAACTTGTATTTTTTTTCTATCTTTTTAACTGACATAGAGTAACTTGCACATATTTACAGTGTACAATGTGACATTTTAACACATGTATACAATGTGTAATGACAAGATCAAGGTTATCAGCCTATCTTTCACTTCAGACATCTGTCATTTCTTTGGAGAACATTCAAATCTCCCCTACTGGGGCAGGCATCTGGTCTGCAGGTTAAGACACTTACGTCCCCTCTGGGAGTTGCCCGAGTCTGATACTCAGCTTTGGCTCCTGACTCCAGCTTCCTGCTACTGCAGACCTTAGCAGGCAGTGGTGATGGTTCCAGTAACTGGGTTTCTGTTACCTATATGGGAGACCCGGACAGAGTTCCTGGCTCCCCACTTTGGCCTGGCCAATCCCTAGCCCTTGTGGGCATTTGGGGAGTAAACCAAATTTGCCATTTCTCAAATAAATTTTTTTAAAAATTTAAATCCTCTCTACTAGCTGTTTTGAAAGACTCGACTAATCATTTTCAACCAGGGTTACCTTACTGTGCTACAAAGCATCAAGTTATTCATCCTTAGGGCAAGTACTGTGGCACAGTACTTAATCAAGCCACGGATTGGACACCGGCGAGTACGTTAAGCTTCCACCTGAGGTGCCGGCATCCCATACAGGTGCCAGTTTAAATCCTGCTGCTCCACTTCCTATCCAGCTCCCTCCCAATGCACCTGTAGAAGATGGCCGAGTGCTTAGGTCCCTGCACCCATGTGGGAGACCTGAAAGAAGCCCCTAGCACCTGGCTTTGGATCAGCCCAGCTCCAGCCACTGCAGACATTTAGGGAGTGAACCAGCGAGTAGTGGAAGACCTCTCTAACTCTGCCTCACAAGTAAATCTTAAAATAAATAAATAAATAAATAAAAAAAAAAATAAATAAATAAAAAGAATGCCTGCAGTTGAATCCAACCTCTGCTTCGGATCCAGCTTGCTACTAACGCACATCCTGGAGGGCAGCAGATGACGACTCGAGTTTGGGTCCCTGCCACCGAGGTATGAGACCCAGATGGACTTCCGAGTTCCTGGCCCAGCCCTGGCTGCTGCGGGCATTTGGGAGTGAATGAGAAGATAAAGGATCTCTGTCACTCTACCTCTCAAACAATTTAAAAAAAATCCTCCTCTCAAACTGTACACCTCTGTATCCATTAACCATCCTGATTTTTAAAAATTAGAATAGGAAATGCTACCATTTGTACAAGGCTCTGCCAAACTGAAAGTTATAAATTATTCATTCAAGCTTAGGGCCGTGAGGTAGAAGGTTAAGCCTCCACCTGTAGTGCAGGCATCCCATCTAGGCGCTGGTTCACGTCCCGACTGCTCCACTTCCTAGCCAGCTCCCTGCTAATGGCCTGGAAAAGCAACAGAAGATGGCCCAAGTCCTTGGGCCCCTGCACCCACGCGGCAGACCCAGAAGTTCCTGGCTCCTGGCTTCAGATCGGCCCAACTCCGGCCACTGCAGCCATTTAGAGAGTAAAAGATGGAAGATCTCTCTCTCTCTCTTTCTCTCTCTCTCTCTCTCTTTTCCCCCTTCTGTCTGTAACTCTGCCTGTCAAATAAGTAAATAAATCTTGAAAAAAAAAGTGTAAAGCACCTTTTTAAAAATAAGCAGATAAATTATTCATTTATTCAAGAGGAGTGACTGTTCTTAAGGCCATGAAATAAATTAGACTGCAATGATGTTTTGATTCTTCATATTTATAAAAATCACTGCAAATCCCCCATATTTTAATCTTGGCACCAAATTCAGGTAGCAAAAATTGCATTGAGACAGTACTTTAAACTTAAACAATTACTTTGGCAGTAGAGATGAAGTACTAATTAAGCCAAAGCCCCTTTATTTGAATGTAGTGTAGCCTAAGAGAGCAATTTAAATGCATCTATATAAATATCCACCATGAATAAAGTACTATAATTCTCAAACTTGTTTAACACAGCTGTAACATCCAGGATTTCTAAAATTTGCTACTAAAATGTTGTAGAATATTCTGAAGGCTTGTACAAGAGCCATTTTCCAAATGCAAACAAAGGCACTTGGTCACTCTGTTTTGTCCTACGATCTGTTTACAAATTGCCAAAGGTCCTTTCAGAGAAGCAAGCCTGGTTTCCCCAGGAGACCAAACGGGCTTCTCGGAACTTCCTGGCATGCTGGCTGTGGACTGATAGCCTTAATTTCTTCCTCCTGTGGCCCTACTCCTTTCCTGCCCCATGTTTAGGTTACGGTCCTTTAAAACTACAGGTTAGTGCCAAGAGACAGCCATTTCAGGTGGAAACCATGAAGAAACAAGGTAGAGAAGAACAGCAGATGCCCATTAAGGAACTCTGGTTTTTGGAAGTCAGGTTTTTGAATGTACATGTAAGTCCAAGACGGTTACTAAGCCCCTGTTCTAAATTGTGAAATTCTGTATCAGAAATTAACTTTTGGGGCCAGTGTTGTGGTACAGCGAGTTAAGCCGCTGCCTGCAAAGCCGGCATCCCACGTCAGAGCACCCGACTGAGTCCTGGCTGTTCTGCTCTGATCCAGCTAACTGCTAGTGCACCTGGGAAAGAAGTGGAGGAGGGCTCAAGTGCTTGGACCCCATGGGGGAGACCCAGATGGAGTTCCAGGCTGCTGACTTTTGCATGGCCATTGGGGCCATCTGGGAATGGAACCAACGGATGATATCCCCTCCCTCCCTCCCTGCACCCTCTCCTGTCTGCCTTTCAAATAAATAAAATTAACCTTGAACAAAAACGATATTAACTTCTTTTCAAAATTAGAACCGTCCAAGGAAAATGCAAAAACATGAGCCAGCGATACTGCTGCCAGGAAAACACAATGCAGCTCAGCCAACTCAGAGAGAGGGCAAAGCCCAGGCAAAGCAGTACCTAGAACACACAGAAGCCTGTGTTGGGTCTGGGGCACAGGTATAAACAAAGTACTAACCAAAAGGCTCAAATCTGCTAACAAAAGACAAGACTGCGGAAGGCTGGGAAGCCGCCACCACATCTTTCGCAGTCCAGGTGAAGTACTCAGGCATCGCCACCCTTAAAAGGGATACAACGGTCACCATGTGGCAGAGGTTTCGGTCACCTGGTGAGGGGCACAGAGGTCAGCAGGAAGATGATGATATTCTACAGCTAAAATTAAAACTCCAGTAGGACGGTACTAACTGCTACACGCCAGAAGCATTCAACCACAGCTAGATGTCCATTAGGGATGTTGTATTCCTAAGGAAATTTTTTTAAAAATTTTTTAAAGAATTATTTTTAATAATTCCACTGGTTCACTCCCCAAATGACCACAATGGCCAGAGCTGAGCCAATCTGAAGCCAGGAACTTCCTCTGGGCTCCAACGTGGTTGCAGGAGCCCAGGGAGTTGAGCCATCTTCCACGGCTTTCCCAGGCCACAGCAGAGAACTGGATTGGAAGAGGAGCAGCCAGGATTCGAAGCGGCAATGCCTAGATGGGATGCTGGTGCTGCAGGCTGGGGCTCTAACCCACTGCACCACAGCGCCAGCCCCCCTAGGAAAATTTAAATGCCACCTTTGCTATTTATTGCTCTTCAATATTTCCAGGGACTACTGGGTATTTCATTTTAAGACTTTTTCCAAGATAAGAATTTTACTTCTAAGCAACGGCTTCCTGGTTTTGAATTTGTAATTTAAATTGCTTCATTATGAAAAGGAAATTCAGTATCTGTTATTAAAAGCAAAAAATAAAAAATACAGAAGGCCTAGCATATTGCCAAGAACAAACTACAGAATCCCATTAAAAGGGATGTTGTAGGGGGTGGGCTTTTGGTACAGCAGTTTAGATACTGCTTAAGATGCCTAATCCCATCCCAGGGTGCCTGGGTTCAAGTTCCAGCTCTGCTGATTCCTGCTAACGCTCACTCTGGAATGCAGCAGGCTCAAGTACTTGGGATCAGATCGTTCACATGGGAGACCCAGGACTGAGTCCTGGGCTCCTGACTTCGGGTTGGCCCGGCCTCAGCTGGTATAAAAGCATTGGCAGGAGTGAACCAGAGGATGGAAGATTTCTGTCTTTTGGCCTTTCAAATAAAGTAAATACAAATTTAAATAGAGAGATATTGGGGCCAGTGCCACGGCTCACTAGGCTAATCTTCCGCCTAGCGGCGCCGGCACACCAGGTTCTAGTCCTGGTCGGGGCGCCGGATTCTGTCCCGGTTGCCCCTCTTCCAGGCCAGCTCTCTGCTGTGGCCAGGGAGTGCAGTGGAGGATGGCCCAGGTGCTTGGGCCCTGCACCCCATGGGAGACCAGGAGAAGCACTGGCTCCTGCCATCGGATCAGCGAAGTGCACCAGCTGCAGTGCACTGGCCGTGGCGGCCATTGGAGGGTGAACCAACAGCAAAGGAAGACCTTTCTCTCTGTCTCTCTCTCTCACTGTCCACTCTGTCAAAAAAAAAAAAAAAAATATATATATATATATATATATATATATATATATTGGGCCGGCGCTATGGCGCGGCAGGTTAATGCCCTGGCCTGAAGTGCCAGCATCCCATATGGGTGCTGGTTCTAGTCCCAGCTGCTCCTCTTCCAATCCAGCTCTCTGCTATGGCCTGGGAAAGCAGTAGAAGATGGCCCAAGTCCTTGAGCCCCTGCACCCACGTGGGAGACCCAGAAGAAGCTCCTGGCTTCGGATGGGCATGGCTCCGGCCGTTGAGGCCATCTGGGGAGTGAACCAGCAGATGGAAGACCTCTCTCTCTGTCTCTACCTCTCTCTGTAACTTTGTCTTTCAAAATAAATAAATCTTTAAAAAAAGATAAAATAAAGAGATATTGTTGAGGTTCTGTCTTGGTTGTATCTATGAACTTTATGGAGAGCTTGAATTACTTCATTTGCAGAAATAAAAAAGATGACACATTTGTCACCCTAAGTCTTATGTAATCAAAGCCAACCTTATGACTGCCTGAAAGAAAATAGTTTCAAATCAGTGGTTTCACGTGAGGTCCTCATGGGTCCTACAGATGACCTACTTTCTGGCCCAAAAAGGGAACTCGTGCAAAGCCTTTTCTCTTAACGTGTTTTTCCATTATTGATTTGAAATAACAGGAAATATCACAAAATGAACCCATTTTCCCCTAATACAACCAAAATAATGGAAGACATATCTTTTAAGAATTACTCATATTAGGTGATGGCAAAGAAAAGAACCTGAAGATTCTGAGTGGAGGAGTGGGCAGCTAAGAGGCCTGCATCCTCTATCAAAGAACCCAAGCCTGATTCCTGGCCCTGGCTCCTCACTCCAGCCTCCTTCCAGTACAGATCCTGGGAGGCAGCAATGATGGTTCAAGTAATAGGCTCCTGTCATCCCCATGGGAGACCTGGGTAATCTTCCTGGCTCCCAGCTTCACTCCTTCATGGTTACTGCAGGCATCTGGGGAGTGAACCAGTGGGTGGGTTTGTGTTTGTATTTGTATTTCTCTTTCTTTCCTCTCTCTCTCCCACTGCCCATCTCTCTCTCTGCCTCTCAAGTTAAAAAAAAATACAAGCTTGAATTATATTATTTTTGTTTTTTTAATGACTATTTCCCTAGCTTATTTACCTCCATGGCACTTCTAGTTTTCTAAGATATATTGTATTTTCTTGTTTCAATATTTTAAAGTTTATTTATTTGAAAGAGGGAAGAGGCCTTACACCAGAAGGTTTACTTCCCAAATACCTGCAAAAGCCAGAGCTGGGCCAGCCTGGAACTCCATCTGGGTCTCATTGTATTAGGCCATCATTTGCTGCAGGAAGCTCCAATGAAAACCGAGTAGCCAGAACTTTAACTAGCTACTCCAATATACAAGGTGGCATCCCAAGCAGTGACTTAAGCCGCTATGCCAAACACCCACCCACCCACAATGTATTTTCTTGTCCATTAATCTGTCTCCTCTCACTATGATAAAGCTACATGAAGCCAGAAACTGTCTTTGTAACCACTGATGTGTCTAGGATGGTGTAAGGAAGGAGGGAAGAGGGGAAGAAAGAAAAAAACGGAAAGTAGGAAAAGAAGGCCACAAGTCAAAAATAAGTTTTCAGGATGGAAATGTACCAATTGCTTGGCTTGGATCTATGTAGGAAGGCATGGACCCTCAAATACACAGGACATTAATGTCAAATTCTCAAATCATGGTTCAAATCTGAGAGAGAAAGGCAGAGCATTTGACTTACTTGATAAGCCTATAATATGCAAACCGGAACGTTTCTTGGATAAGGACTGAGAGCAACACTCCGAAGATGAGCAGATATTTCTGTTTGGGTCCCTCTTTGCTGTCAGTAATGAGTCTTGCTATGACCCAAATCAGGGACGAAAGCAGGAGAGACACTAGCCAGAAGAAAGCTCTGAAAATTAGGAAAAAATAAGCTTTAAGGACAGGATTTATAATGATTTAAAACTGAGGGGAAAAAAACTGCTTGAGAATGAACACTTTTTTTTAAAAGAAAGCATGATGACCTCATCAGGTGGTGCTCTTGATCAGCTGTTCCTTATCAAGGGCACATCTGCCCCGGTGAGACAAACACCTAGTCCCAGAGGAAGGCATGCTTTCCCAGCCACGACTCGTGTTCAGTGACCCTGCTCCTTCAAGTGCACCCACGGGGACAGACTGGCTGTAAACCTATCTGCTACTCTTCCTAATCAATGCTTTGCTCACTCGAAACATCTACAACCTGTGACTTCTGCGGTTTTCCTATCTTCATCATCTACCAGGGGCCAGCCCTGTGGTTTAGCAGGTGAAGCCGCCGCCTGCAGTGCTCATCCCATATGGGCGCTGGTTCAAGTCCTGGCTGCTCTACCTCCGATCCAGCTCCCTGCTGCTGGCCTGGGAAAGCAGCGGAAGATGGGAAGAAGGCCCAATTCCTTGGGCCCCTGCACCCGAGTGGGAGACCCAGAAGAAGCTCTTGGCTTCTAATAGGTGGCGTCTGGCCGTTGTGGCCATCTGGGGAGTGAACCAGCGGATGGAAGAACTTTCTGTAACTCTACTTCTCAAATAAATAAATCTTTAAAAAAAAAAAATCTACCAACAAGTATGGATTTGGTGGTCAGATATCCGCAAAGTGTTCTTTTCCACACACACACACAAAATCTCTATCAACAGTTACTGATTAAAACAGAAAAAAAAAAAAATCCTGAGACTGAAAACTTGTGGTCTGTTTTCCACCCCGCTATGGACGGTAAGTTACAGCAAGCTGCAGCCGAAATCTGTTGTTTCTGATCAATACGGTCGATAGAGCCGACGGGGCCCAGAAATGGGGGGCTGGCCGGGCTAGCCTGGTGCCAGGGGAGACGCCTGTGTCCCCAGGGAGCGCCGGGATGATGACCACATTGGCCAGCAGAGCCGGGCGCTCACTAAGCTCCCAGGAGGCGGCGCACGACAGGTGGCTCTGCACCTCACCTCACTCAGCCCGGGAGCTTAAAGGAACGCTAGGATTCAGCTGAGCCGGGCTGGCGGGGCAGTTTCAACCCACCCGGGGCCCGGGTGACGCTATGGCAGAGCGGGCGGATTACTGTCCCCGCCTCTCAGCTTCGGGGGGCCACAGATGCCTCTGAGAATCAGGAAAACCAGGGGCCAGGACGCACACGCTGCTGTATTCATCATTTTCCCCTTACACTCTTAGTGTCCACACCGCCGACCGCAGCCCACCCCGTGGGCCCTAGGCCAAAGCCCTCAGGAGCCCGGCACCAGGGGTCTCCGGGACCCACGGACACGAGCGCCTTCCTCGGAGCCCGCCCCTGGGATCTCGGCTCTCGCTCGGAGAAGGGCGAGGGGCCCTGAGAGAGCGGGGTCTCCGTCTCCCCCGCCCAACCCTCCGTCTGCCCCAGCCCAGCAAGGCCGAGCCGTTCGACGGGGACGCCCGGGGCCGCGGGCAGCCCGGGCGGGGCAGGCGTCCCGGTTTCCCGGCGCAACCGCCTCACCCGGCGATGAGGAAGATGACGCGTAACGGATCGAAAGCGATGGTGAAGATGTAGAGGGCAAGCGCAGGCCCGAAGGCAATGAAGGTGCAGCCGAAGAACACGGCCGCCGTCATGGCGACAGCAGAAGCCGGCGCTGGGCCCGGAGGAGACGCGAAACTCGCGGGGCCGGGCGCGGGGCGCGAGGAGACCGGCGCGAGGCTAGGTTAGCGGGGAGGGGCGCAGCCGCAGCTGGGGGCGGGGCTGGGCGGGCGCGTGGGCGTGGCTCGGGCCGCGGGGCGGGGCGAAGTCCGCGCTGGGGGCGGAGCGGGGCAGGGCGGGCTGAAGGGCGGGACGTAATCAGAGCGGGGAGCGAGGGGGGCGTGGCTCGGGCCGCGGGGCGGGGCGCAGTCAGAGCTGGGGGCGGGGCGGGGCGGGGCGGGGCGGGGCCGGGCGGGCTCAAGACTGGACGTAATCAGAGCGGGGAGCGAGGCGGGGCGGGGACTGGGACGCGGGGCGGGACGCAGTCAGAGTCGGGGGCGGGGAAGGGCGTGTGCGAGGGGCGGGGCTCGAGGCTCAGGGCGGGGCGCAGTCGGAGCTGGGAGCGGGGCGAGGGGACGCGACGCCGGGGCTCAGGGCGTGGAGCAGGGCGCAGTCAGAGCTGGGGGTGGGATAGGGCGGGTGCGAGGGGCAGGTCTCGGGGAGCAGGGCGGGGCGAGCTGTCGAATTCAGGGCCGGAACCAAGTTCTCTAGCGCCACCACCGGTAGGTAACGGATTGGAGGCAGAGAAGAGCCAGGCAAAGACCCAGCTTACCTGTTAGCTCCGTATGTCAGGGACAGAAGATTCCGGATAAATTTAAGAAAAACAGCGCAGGAAAGCGCTTTTTAAATAGAGAGGTATATATTTTTAAAGATTTATTTATGTATGTATTTGAAAGGCAGAGTGACCGAGAGAGATCTTCCATCCTTTGGTTCACTCCCCAGATGACCCCAGTGGCTGGGGTTGGGGCTGGGCCATGCCCAAGCGGGGCCCGACCACGTGGGCCATCAGCAGCTGCCTGCCCAGGTTCATTAGCAGGAAGCTGGATTTGAAGTGGAACAGCCGGGACTTGAACTGGCACTGGCATTTCGGATGCTGGCCCCGCCGATGGCGGCCTAACCTGCTTTGCCAGAACAATGGCTCCAGAGAAGTCTGTTTTAAAGCACGTTTTTCTATTTGTGTAGCTGCAGGGTCTTCATGCTCATCATGTGAAAATCCCAGGCTGGGAGAGCAGTGGCCCCAGCGGGACCACAGAGAGGGTAACACGAAAGAGTGGAGGAGACTGTTCTTTGGCCTGTGTTGGCCAGCTGGCCTTAATTTTTTCACCTAAGCCTCCAAAAGACTTGTTTTGACCGCATTCTTGAACCACCCTATAGCAACAGTGCCACCTCCCTGCTCTGACTTCTGACCCCTGTAACCACTGCTCCGGTCCTCCCCATTAAAATGCAAATTCTGGAGGCCTGCAAGAGCTCAATATGTACCTGTGCAATGAGTGAAATCATTTTCAAAGTGGGACTTTCAACATCTACTATTTTATATTCTACAATTTCTGAGAGGTTTGAAAATTGAAACCGGGGCCGGCGTTGTGGCACACAGCAGGTGAAGCTGCCATAGGAGACCCAGAAGCTCCTGGCTTCTGCCCGAGCCAGCTCCAGCCCCAGCGATTGCAGTCATTTGGGGAGGAACCAGCAGATGGAAGATCTCTGTCTCTCCCTCTCTCTCTAACTTAGCCTTTCAAATAAAATAAATCTTAAAAAAAAAAAAAGAGAGAGAGAGAAGGTTGCATTCCTGATCATTCACATCTAAGACACATTCTTCTCCCTAAGGAGTGTGTGTAATAACAACACCATCACCCCCACTCTGGGGCTGACATGTGGTGCAGTGGACTAACCCACTGCTGGAGACGCCAGTGTCCCACATTTGGAGTACCTGATTCAAGTCCCAGTTGCCACACTTCTGATCCAGAGTCCTGCTAATGCGCATGGGAAGACAGCAAGTGATGGCCCAACTACTTGGGCTCCTGCACCCCCTGCAGGAGATCAGAATGGAGTTTCTGGCTCTTGTATTTGGCCTGGCTCGACCTGGCTGTTGAAGTCATTTGCCTTTCAAATAAATAAATAAATAAAACACCTGTGGGTTATTCTGCGGAGCGTGCCTAGCACAGGAAAGTGCTATGTAGTGATAGCTGTTTCTACTCATTCTTTAATGTCCATCATGGATAATGTACTTGGAAATCCACTTTGTAGAGAAAAACACTGGTACACAAAAATTGGCACCTGACCGGAGATATTTTTCAATTCACGTGTGAAAATGGTCCTTCAGATAATATCATGACAGGTATGTAATTCATATAGGGTTATTCCAGGCTATGCCCCTGACACAGTCCCAACTATTGTAGGCATCTATCTGGGGACAGAACTGGCAAATGAAAGAGCTCTGCCACTCTCTCTCTCAAATAAAAAGTAAACATTGGGAGCAGGCATTGGCTAGCCAATAAGACACCCGCATTGTATGTCAGAGCGTCTGTGCTGGACACTGGCTCCGGCGCCTGATTGGAGCTTTCTGCCACACAGCTGGGGTCCTGCCACCTTTGGGGGAGACCTGGAGTGGGTTCCTGACTCCCAGCTCTCGCCAGGCCTATTAGAGACAATTGGGCGCAAAACAGCAGATGGGAATTTTTTGTTGCTGTTTGTTTTCTGGTTTGTCTTTCTCTCCATGTCTTTAAGTCTCTAAAATAAGTAATTTTTAAAAAACAACATTTCTGCATGTTTTATGCAACTGCTTCATTATCGTTGATTGACATTCCTAATAGGTCCCCGCTTTACTCTTTGGGTTCAGAGCTAGAAAACAGTTTTGCTTCTCCTGACAAATTCATGTGCTCAGACCGAGCGCCAGCTTCTCCTCCTCGGGCTTCACCTTCACTCCCAGGAAGCTCGGAGCAGCATTTCATACTCAGTTATAGCAGCTATGCTGCTGGGCTTTCTTATAAATTATGATTACTGCTCTGACTTCATAATAGCATTTATTCTCTTGATGCTATTTTAATGATTCGATTATACCCTATTTTTTTTTAACCAAGATCTATGTGTCTTGGTTAAAGCTGCCTCAGACCCTTAGGAAATAGGCAAGGAAATGAATAATAAATAAAATTATAACAATGTCCTTCAATATGCAGAACTATAAGTTGGGGGGACTTTGCATTCAAGATTTCTTGACTGTGTTTCAGGTCAGTTTTATTCCCCGACGTCCAGCTGAAAAATGGGAAAGCAATGAGAATGTAATGAGTCTGTCCCCTTATCCTTGACCACATCTTTGTGCTTGTGTGTGTGTGTGTGTGTGTGTGTGAAGACATCTTTAACTGATGTTTGTTGGAATAGAAAAAACTGTCTAGAAAATGATGAAATCACTAATAGCCATTGACCACATTCCTAGTAATCCACTAGAAAAAGCTATCATTTGAAATTTTTGAATAATAATGCTATTTTACATTTATATAATGCAACTGCTGTTTGAAAAACTTTAACATGGATTTCAGCATTCCTGTTTACAAATGAGGAATCTGAGGCTACCTAGTGTGTTATTGACCCTTTAAGTTTTTATGAGCTTACTGTGAGTTTTCCTCCTGAAACTAGAGAACACAAGATACTAAGCGCTGTTGGGAGTTAAATTCCTAGGAGGTGACTGGGAGGGAGGTGGCAGGTACCTAGTCTGGCTGTGCCTGTAGACTGCTGAGAATTCCTCCATATTGTGTCTATACTAACAAGTGCACTTGAGCTTTGTGTTCTAGTGGTACTGAGAGATTTTTTTTTTACATACTCAAGCATTTAGTCATTCATTCAAATACATGTTGAATATCTACTAAGTATTGGGCTAAATGCTAATCATTGGGTATAAAGCAATGAAATACATATGGGGCTTACAGTCTAATGGATAATGTAGGCAGGCAAGTGTAGCTGTAAGAATATACAGAAAGGACCAATCCAGCTCTCTGCTATGGCCTGGGAAAGCAGTAGAAGATGGCCCAAGTGCTTGGGCCCCTGCACCCACGTGGGAGACCCAGAAGAAGCTCCTGGCTTCGGATTGGCTCAGCTCCAGCCATTGCAGCCATCTGAGGAGTGAACCATTGAATAGAAGACCTCTCTCTCTGCCTCTGCCTCTCTGTAACTCTGCCTTTCAAATAAATAAATAAATAAATAATAATAAAAAAAAAAAAAACAAGAATATACAGGAAGGAGGGAGGAGGATACCCAATCTGAATTTGTGAGGCTGTGCTAAAGACAGTCCCACAGTCCCTACTCATTCTTTCAGTCTCAGTTTGGGATTTAGCAAAGCCAGAAAGTAGGGAGGAAGTAGGATGGAAGGACAACTGGCAGTCCTCAAGATGAAAGGAAGCAAGGCATTGCAGAGGGGCCGAGAGCAGTGCAGGACGGTCTGGGCAGGTGAAATAAGACTGGAAAGGCCAGTAGGAGCCAGAAGGGGCCCGATCACTAAGGGCTTTAGCAACAGTTTTATGGATTTTAGAGTTTACCAAAAGTTTCCATCAGGGAAATCATGTGATCAGACCCACTCAGTAGAGATATGAAAAATGGGATTCCAAGTAGGAGGTCCTTGAGGTCCTTGGCATGATAAAGGCAGGGGATGATGGTGGCCTGAATATGAGAAATAGTCTAGAGAGAAGCAGATACATTTAAGAGAGACTTAGGAATTGTACAAACAGAATGTTGTGACTGATGAGCTACATGGAGAGAGTGGGAAGATGACTTCGAGATGTCTGGCTTGAGTGGTTACTATGGAGACAGGAGGAGGAGAGAATATGGGAAGCAGCCATGATCACAAGTACCCTTTTGGATGCCGTGTGATTTAGGTGCTCATAGGACTCCACATGGAGGTGTTCACTCCACAACTGATATATACAGGATCAGGAAAGATCTATCTATAATTGAAACTCTTCATACACAGGGAACCTGGATAGTGGGTAGAATCGTGTAAGAGTCCGGAAAGTGAGAACAGGGCCTGTGCCAGGACACTGACATTCAAGGCGTGAGAAGCAGAACCTCAAATAAAGTGGAAGATAGAGGTCAGGAGGGTAGCAAGGAAACCAGGAGAATGTTGCGTGGCAGAAGCCCAGGGGAAAGCACACTTCAGAAGCAAGGACTGTTGAGGGGTTCAATAAGGTACCAGTGAAATATGTCTACGGGATTTAGCCATAAAGAGATCATTAGGGACCCTAGCATGGGGGCAAAGCCAATCTGCAAAGTATTCTCCAATGAATGTGTGATGAGAAAGTGGGGTGGGAGGAGAGACAGAACCCCAATGGAGGAGGACACAGATAGAGGAAGACGCTTCCCAGCGCTTAGTAGCAAGTGATGGGTTCACCCTGTGGGGCAATACGAGGAAGGTCAGCGTGAAGCTTCCGGCCCCGTGGAAGTCAATCTGAGGATCCAGGTCTTACCAAGCTCTGGCATTGTTGATGGCCTGGCATGAGAATCCAACACTTCCAAACTGGAGAGCCAGGACGTAACTCCGTGCTCTAACAGAAATACAGCTGCAGCTGGCAAACAAGACTCACTGCTGAGCTTTCTTAAGGTAATGCAAGAAGAAGAAAAAGCAGTCATAAGAAATCAGATAAATGCTTATATTACTTAACAAACTCATTGCTTTATTATAAGTATTCATGGTCAAAGAAGCCTTTTAAGTTATTTATTTTATTTGAAAGGCAGAGAAACTGTGGGGAGCAACTCAGACTAGACTAAGTTACTGGAATTAAGACTTATTCTATGCATCTGCTCTCCCACAATATGGTGCTGGGAGAGGAGTAAACAGCTTCTACACAGCTGCCTCCAGTTCAACCAATAAACTGTAGGACCTGCTCCTGATTGGAGGAGAGCAGCGTACTCGGCGTGTGGGTAGCAGAGTTGGGATTGGTGGAAGAGGACTATAAAGGAGGAGAGAGACAACATGCACCAGGAACATCTAAGGGGAACATCTATCTGAAGGAACACCTGAGCAGCCCCCAAGAGAGCTGGCCGGTGGTGTGCCGCTCCCCTGCGGAAGTGGGGAAAGTGGCAGGGGGAACTGCCCTTCCACGGAGGTGGAAGGGATGGTAGCTAACCCGGGAAGAACCAGCAGCAAACCTGGGAAGGGATGAGCAGACAAAAGAACAGCGCAGGGTCCTGTGTCGTTCCTCCGCGAAGAGGGGGAGCGACAAGAAACAGAGAGAGTGAGAACGGCCATCCACTGATGCACTCCTCAAATGTCCACAACAGCCAGTGCTGGGCCAGGCTGAAGCCAGGAGCCAAGAATTCAATTTGGGGCTCCCACGTGGGTGGCAGGGATTGAACTACTTGAGTCATCGCCCCCATTGTTACCTCCCAGGGTGTACATGAGCAGGAAGCTGGAATCCAGAATGGCGCCAGGACTCAAAACTAGGTACCATGATATAGGATGTAGGCATTCCAAGGGGAGTCTTAAGCCCTGCACTAAATGCTCAGAAGAAGCCTTTAGATACAGCCAAGAAGTTGATTCAAAAAGAAATAGTCTCATTTAGACATCAGAGAGACAAATTAGTCAGTAAAAGTAGAATATCCAGTGGTTTACATTAGAGACATTACCTGTGTTTCATAGAATTTTATTTACTTTTTTTTTTTTTTTTTTTTTTGGACAGGCAGAGTGGACAGTGAGAGAGAGAGACAGAGAGAAAGGTCTTCCTTTGCTGTTGGTTCACCCTCCAATGGCTGCCGCGGCCGGCTCACGGCGCCAATCCGGTGGCAGGAGCCAGGAGCCAGGTGCTTTTTCCTGGTCTCCCATGGGGTGCAGGGCCCAAGCACCTGGGCCATCCTCCACTGCACTCCCGGGCCACAGCAGAGGGCTGGCCTGGAAGAGGGGCAACCGGGACAGAATCCGGCGCCCCGACTGGGACTAGAACCCGGTGTGCCGGCGCCGCTAGGCGGAGGATTAGCCTAGTGAGCCGCGGCGCCGGCCTATTTACTTATTTTTTAAAGAAAGAAAGGCAGAGTGACAAGAGAGACAGAATCTCCTGTCCGAATGCCTGCGATAGCCAGAGCTGGGCCAAGCCACAGCCAGGAGTCAGGAACTTCATCTTGGTCTTCCAGATGGGTTGCAGGGGTCCAAGCACTGGGCCATCATTCACTGCCTGCCAAGCTGTGCATTAGCAGGAGGCCTGATTGGAAGCGGAGTTGCTGGGATTTGAACCAAGCACTCTGGTAAGGAATAATGGGCCTTACAACAGCGGCTTAACCCACTGTGCCACAGCTCCCATCCCTGCATAGAATTTTAGAGCTGGGAAATGACTAAGGGATCATCCAATATCACAATAATAATTAAAGAAAAAGAGCAAACAGGTCAGGAAAAAAGGCTAGACAAGGGAGGTGAGTGCCCTTTAGCCAGCACCAGAAACCTGGGAGAAGGGAGTCTTGGTTTCTACTTCAGGCCTCCTGCTGCCAGATCCAGCTGCCTCAACTGAGGCCTGAGGCCAGTTTGATAATTTTAGACTCCTGTAGCTATTTACATGAAATATTTGTTTCTGTGAAAATTTAAGAACAAAAACCTAGATTGTATATTTAGCAGTTACTATTCATAATACAGCAATTCCTATTTTTCTTTCATGTCATCATTCAACATTTACCTGAGAAAGGTAAATATATACATATATTATTATTTAATCATGGTTTATTTATGTAATTTGCTATGTGGTATTCTTAAATATCCCTGAAGCACTTAATAATAGAAAACTTAAATCTTGAGGGTAGGAAATACAAATGGGGAGAGAGGATTTAGCCAATTCATTAATATCTAAACAGCATTCTGGGTGATTAATCTACTTAAAGGGAATTCTTCTTTATTTAATAAAGGTTAAAATAGTGTAAGGTAAAGACCAGAATGAAGACCAGGTAATGAAGCTTCTCTCTGAGGCATTTACAAATTTACCTCAAACCTTTTTTTTTTTTTTAAGATTGATTTATTTACTTGAAAGGTGGAGTTAGAGAGAGGCAGAGGCAGAGAGAGTAAGAATCTTCCATCGGTTGGTTCACTCCCCACATGGCTGCAACAGGCGGAGCTGTGCCGATCCGAAGCCAGGAGCCAGGAGCTTCTTAAGGCCTCCCACATGGGTGCAGGGGCCATCTTCCACTGCTTTCCCAGGCCACAGCAGAGAGTTGGATTGGAAGTGGCGCAGCTGGGTCTGGAGGATGAGGGGGAACGGGAGGAGGAGGAGAGAACATGGCCAAAGGGGAGGGGCTCAGGGTGCCGGGACGCTGGGGAAAGGGCTAAGACAGGGTGCGCGTTTTAAGGTACAGGGAGAAACAGTTGTGAGTCCGCTGACAAGCAGGTTAGGAGTGGGAGGATGGCTTCAGAGCCGAGGCAGAGAAGCCTGGAGGAGGAGGAGCGTCTCTGCTCGGAGGGGAAGGGGGGACGCAGGGACACGGAGATGAGGGAGGGAGAGCAGCCGACCACGCTTGGAGATGGTTTCCCGGGGAAGTGGGAGGTGAAAGGTCTGCCCACGCGGCGTGAAGGGACGAGCTTGGTCCCTGGAGAAGAGGGAAGGCCTGAAATGACTGCGGGGCGAGTGGGAAAGACCAGCAAAGAGAACACGCACAGCGCTGCAAGACGGGCGTCATCAAACCGTGCTCTTTCCAAGAGAGAACAATGGGAACTAAACCTGCAAGGCCTGAGAAGCGGAGGACGCTCAACTGAACGTTACAGGTTCTACAGAAGAATCATCTCAAGTATTCTGACGCAGGATGGCAGGAGATCCCGCTGTGTTTCTCAGTGTTTAGACAACGCTGGCTCCGATATTAAGTGCTAAAAGGTCTCAAGTCTATCATGATTTGAATCACACACCTAGCAAATTTGCAGAAGCTTTTTAAAAATGCACAATCTACTTCAGAGGCGTGACTATTTTCATTATGTACTTTTTATTTTAGATGAACATTATTATAAAAAAAATTCACCTGGAATAAAATCCACATTTTTTTTTAAAAACACAGCATCAGTATCAGTACACAGTTAATGAATTGGCTTAAACAAGATTAACCACATGACAGGTCTACTTTATCCGCAGGAACTTTTCACATTAAGCCATTGGAGAAAAAATAAAATATGTTTTAACATACATACACAGCAGGATAATTTTATGGGAAAACTAGATATTTCCCAATCAGGACATAATTTTATTCAAATAGTTTAGGGTATTTTGCATTAAAGGAGCTGCAGTGTCTACTGCAAACACACACAATAGAACCCAACTATAAGGCCAGAGGCATGAACTACAATTAAATTCACATTTTTAAAAAAGGTAAGAATATGAAATAAGAAGTTCTATTAGTTCTTGGCAACAGGAAATGCAATTGCATATGGCACAGACATTTCAAGAAATGGAATAAAACCTGAAAATATCTCAAAAATAACTGCTTGCTAGTTTTCATCTCTGTACATTTCATTTAGATGTTTTTCAGAGTGTACAACACTAATTTTATTAGTCTAAAAAAAGACATTGATTCTATTGTAAAATTTTACTAGAATTTTAACTTTTATTAGCATATCCTATCCCTCTAGGTCCCTCCAATTCAAGGGATTTCATTTTTAGACATTCCTTTCCACCTCCTCCCTTTGGATGTAACAAGAAGGAAAAAGAAATGTGGTTTTTGTTAAAAAAAAAATCTAAAAAACCTGATTGCAAAAATGAGTGCTTAAAATCTGAGATCAGGAAAGCAACATAATGAAATGTGGGTTCTACAATTTTAAGCTTAGAAGCTCATCTTTAAAGATTAAGAAACTAAGTTTATAAAAGAATCTAAATCATGAACTTGAAAAGAATGCTTACATGTATCACTTATAGATCACAGGAAAACCGTTCTAGGCCTTAAAATAGAATCTTGGCATTCAGAACCTGTAAAGTGGAATCTCAACTATATTGCACAGCTAATTATATTAATGTTGACAGGGAGATAATACTTTTTTATTTTTTTCTATATTGAATATGACATGTATGTTCTATTCTAATCTAAAATACCACCCACCTTTCCCAAAGATGCCTTCAGTTCAAAACAAAACACATCATCGAAAATTCTGTTGGATGCGTAAAGGCTGGCTCACTGTTTTCTACCAGGTATTAGAATACTAGTTAGCTAAATGAGGTATAATTAAAAAATAGTCCTTCAAAGTAAAGAGTATAGTCTTCTGAAAATTTATAACAAAGACTGCACAAAATGCTCATGTAAAGAGTAAGAAACCCTGTGGCACCTACTAACTGATGCCCAGGTGGATTATTTCATCATAATCTGTCGGAAGTAAAATATAGCTAAAATAAGTTCCCAGTGAAACAGTTTACAATCAACCGCTTTGCATGCTACTTGGTTACAGCACATTTCGCTGCCTGATCCCCTCAGACTCCTCTGGAGAAGGTCTAGCCCGCTCATCATTGCCAGTCAGACGCTGGTGTTCAAGTGAAGCCACTGAGCCACTCATCCAGCTGCACGAGTCTTGATGTACCTTCTCCCAAAGACCACAAAAATCTTCACCAAAAAAAAAACCCAGATTTCATCCGTTTCAGCAGGGAACAGACAATTATCTGTCACTAAATTCATCTACAAATAGAAAAAATAATGCACCATATATATGTACATTATTAAGCAAAGTGGAATATTTATTGGGTCATTTTATCATGCAGAAAGGGGATTTCCTATGGTCTTAGCTCAAATTATATACAATTTAGCAAAGCTAAATGTAAGAAAATAGCAAGGACAATTTATTTCTATATAACAGAGCATATACTCCCAATTCACTGCTACTTCAAAGAGCACTTTCAGACTCAGCTAACTTTTCAGGCTCTTTCAAAGGGAAGTTCATGGAGACTAGTTATTAACCCATATAAGGCGAAAGAAGAAAGAAGAGACAGAACAAAAGCAAAGTATTCTGTTAAAAAAAAAAAAAAAAAAAGCTGACCACAGAATATGTCAGTTTTGGTTTGCAGACAACCCCTGAGATATAAACCAAAGTGTTAAGACACCAAATAGTCAAGAGGTAAATTACTAAGAGAATTACATTCATACATGGTGTCATATCACTTGCCTTTTAGAAAGTACTTTGTTACCATCGAGAAAGCTTAACTGCTTGGATTTTTTTTTTTGAGAAAATCAGTCAATTTAAGATGTTTCTAAGAAATTACTTTTCTTTTTCCAAAAGATATCTAATTTGAAGATGGTAGACCTACAGTCAATTTTTAATCATGGATCTACTCATTATATTGGGACAGCAAAAGGTGACTTTAAGCTTTTAGGTAACAACAAAAAGAAAAATCAAGGAAGCTGAAATTGTTACCAGTAGTACAGTGCATCCACAAAACAGCACTGGTCTACCATCTGTAGCCACTAAAGTCTTCCTGCCTTGTCAAAGAAGTACTGCAGGTTGACCGTCGTACTCCAACAGTGTAGCTTACTTTGAAGCAGAATTCTCTGTGGTAACAGCCAACCCATTCCATTCCCATCTCCCATTCTTAACTATCAGGCGTGATAGAAGCCTTTGTAGACATACACAGGAAGAATATTTATTAACAGTACTCATTTCCCTAATCCCCTCTTAATTATCCCCTTCTGTGTTATGACACCAAAGGCTAAAATAACAGCAGTGACATCATGATCTGAATTTGGCACATACACTAAACACTACCTTTTTTATGTGATGGTTTCACCTATGAAAGGCATACAAGTACCAGTGTTTGGTAAGAAAGGCAACTAAGCTTTTGATTGGCTTTGGCCCAAATGACCAGACCAAGTTCTATAACAATCAGCCTAAACAGATGGAACTGCATTCAAACATTTGAAAACAACTGTTTTAAAACTGAAACCTTGACCATATTTTCTCTAATGAAAAGGCAAGACTTTTTCTACAGGCTGCACTAGATCTATTCACTTTTATTAACAACCCTTCCCCCCGCCCAAAAAAAAGAATCCCAAATCATTATTTTCACCATTACCAAGAGTTATCTCTGTTAAATTTATATCAACAAGTTAATCTCTGTGTAGGCAAGCTTTCTGCAAACTAAAATCTCAATCTAACTTTCACTAACTCTCGTGGATAGGGATTATGGTGGGAACTGGGTATCTCAGCTCAATCATCAAGCTAAGGGATGAAGCTAAGAAAAAATATATTACAAGTCCTCATGTGACACAATCGCAGTGAGATGCTGAAGTGAAATCCTAGATGGGGCGTCTCTCTGTCAAATTTCAGCTCAAGAAATTCACAAGGAAAAATACAGCAATGTTAGAATATGTTCAGTTTCAGATCACCGAGGAATCACAGTTAAGTCAAACATAGGAAAGAAGAGCAAATACAAACCCCAGGAAAAGTGAGAATATAGTGATTTCCCACTGTGGTTTCCACAGATTAGGCAGAGGTAATCAATTTAAAGAGTGATTCTTGGAGCTATCTGGACTCTGGGAAAAAGGTCAAGAATGAGGCAAAGCTCTACATAATCTGAAGAGGTGAAGACACCGTGGGCATTTTTATGAATTTTTAAAATAGGTTTTGTCATGACTTAATGATCTTTACTTAATAAAATCACAAATCAAACCCCTTAAATAAAATGGTACCAATGCAGTAACATTTGGCCTTAGAAACCAGACCACATGTCCTTTAATTTTAGTACATTAGCCTCTGCTTTAAATGTCCTGTCTTTTTTTTAACGACCCCCAAATGTACAAATCCATCGACTTAAGGACACAAAAGTGTGCAAAAATGAGTCTGAGATTGTGCTGTAGAAGGGAGAGAGTAACACTGTGTGCAAAGTGAAAAAGAAAGATAGCAGCTTCTGCAACAGGCAGGAAAACAAAGGAAAAACAAGTTAGGTCCTGCTTGTGTCTCCAAGTCATTGCTTCCATGTTTGAAAGAAAAAACGAGCCTGTTCTTTTGTGAGGCCGGGAGGCTGGACTCCACTGGGCCTTCTGCGGCAGAGGTCCGAGTTCAGCAGTGCTCTCAGCAGCAGCCGGGCGGTGTGATTCTGAGGCTGGGTGACCTGTGCTTTCGGAGAAGCAGGAGGGGGCCCTCCGGGCACGCTGCAGTCTCTCAGACAGAGTTCATCAAAGCAGCGAGCAACGGAAGAAACTGGTCTTCTTTGACCGGTTTTCTGTGATTTTCACTGGTCCGCCTGCCCCTGAAGAATTGCTGTCATTCTGAAATTGAGAAGATGCCATTAGCAGGGAAATAAAAGTTTCACGGTTACCTACAAAATAAAAATGACAAACCATACCATGGGTAGCGTGCATTCTATGGAAACAGATATATTCACCGAAATACTTCTATTAGAAAGGGAACTGGTTGGGCTCCACTGAGCAAACTGTTCTTCGGATAGCACTGGCTATGTTAACAATGTATTAGGCAGGAAGCTCCTATTTCCAGTTAAAAGAAATTACAATGAATGGTGGGTAAAGCTTCAAGGGTAATGATGGAAACAGTGCTAAGACACTGAAACGGGTACTCCTTTTAGGGGTAAGGAGAATTATACAATTATATTCAGGACTGAAAACCAATTTTCAAAGTTTGTTTTGAAGTTTGCTGAAAATGAAACTAGATAATTTTATGGCCAAAATGTAATTTGTAGGGCCAGTGATGAGGCGTAACAGGTAAAACCACTACCTGTGACACCAGCATCCCATAAGTGTGCTGGTTCGAATCCTGACTGCTCCACTTCTGATCCAGTTCCCTGCTAATGGCCTGGGAAAGCAGCGTTAGAAGGCCCAAGCCCTTCAGCCCCTGCACTCCTGCCTCCTGGCTTCGGCCTGGCCCAGCCCCAGCCGTTGTGGCCATTTGGGGAGTGAACTAGCAGATGGAAGATCTCTGTCTCTTCCTCTGTGTAACTCTTTCAAATAAATAAATGAATGAATCTTTAAAAGAATGTAATTTATATGCCGTTGCTATTTCCATTGTTCTGATCTAAAGGCAATGAAAAGCCACTTTGGGAGCAAGATAAAGACTGAAAACAGCTTCAGCTGAAAAACCAGAATCCTGAAGAAAGAGAAGAATCGAAGTTCGATCAGATGAATATGTTAGTAAGGAAAAAGTGAGTTTAATGTGAAATATTACAATCAGGCCTATCCTTCGATCAAATGCCAAAGAAAACAGAGCAATGGAAATAAAAATCATGATACTAACCATTTTTCTGTTGAGTTTTGTCATTATATCTCGTGCTAGTGTAAAAAATGCCTACAAGTAAAACAAAAATTTCATTATTACATATTTATGCTACTATTACACATTTCATTAGTAACATCTTAAAATACATTTTTCATTATCTCATCATAAACACACTACTTCAAAGGTTTTCACTGACAAAAGGACGTAACTGTAATTATGGTATGCACATGCATGCTATATGCTCTTTTTCAATGACATCATAAACATTTCCCAATGTTATCAACCCACGATTCATTCATTCATCAGATATCTCCTTCATGGGCTCTCTGGCACTCGATCCCATTATGACACGTGCTGAGTTATCTGAGGCTGCCTCAGTACACAAAGAACCGGGCAGAGGAAATGAATGGTTATGTGCTACCCTAAAACGTCTACCCAACAATCTCTACCTTTTACTTCTGACCTCCTCTTCAAACTTCCTCACTCTTACACCTGAGTATACACAGCGAGCTTCTGCAGCTCAGCTGAATCCCCCAGCATGGAAATCAGTTCAAATGGAAGCAGGAAAAATCTGGTTATCCACAGTCTCTCCCGGCCCAACCAAATATTCTTTAAATCTATTATCACTTTACTGTGTTACCACAGAGCCTCATGGGGCTGGTGTTGTGGCACAGCCAGTAAAGTCAATGCCAGCATTCTATATGAGTGCCAGTTCAAGACCTGGCTGCTCCACTTCCAATCCAGGTCCCTGCTAAAGTGCCTGGGAAAGCAGTGGAAGTTGGACCACATGCTTGGGCCCCTGCACCCACAACCCTGGAAGAGGCTCCGGAATCTGGGCTTCAGCCTGGCCCAGCCCCGGCTGTTATGGGCATCTGGGAAGTGAACCACTTGGAAGATCCCCCTCTCTCTCTCTGTAACTCTGACTTTCAAATAAATAATAATAATAATAAATATTTATAAAAAAGAAAAAAACTCTGTCAGTTGTCTCCACACTAACCCACTGTTAATGTTGGCCTCTGTTTTCAAATATCCTGAGCCCCCCAAAAACTGTGTAGGAAAAGGACAATTTCCAATCCAATTAAATAGAAGTAAGAGGATAACCACTGCCGTCACCCACTGTCAGAACCCCACTGTCGCGCTGGTCACCTACACATCTAAGCTTCTACGTTAGCCCATCCCCGTGTTTAGGAGGTAGCCACACTGACTTCAAGCTCTAGGAAAATTCCTACCATCCCTAATAATGGCTGGCTAGAATACATAGCACAGGCAGCTCCTGGGTTTACACTTCCATAACTTTATGCTCCCTAAGCCACAGCTGTGATCAGGGTGCACATGCTAGGCCTGCTCCTTTATCCCAGGGCCCAGCGGTAACTGCAGAAGCAGCCCTCCCGTAGCGAGCTGTGCTTCCCCCCACCGTTCAAGCTAACTGAAGAGGCCCCTCAGGGAGGGAAATCCTGTCCAGTAAGCAGAAGGAAGCATTTTTCTGCTCATCTGCACTTGTGTAAATCAGTCAGTAGATGCTTCCTGTTTCCTAATACCCATGAGCAAACCAGGAAAAAAAAGTGTTATTTAAACAAGCAAAAGTTCTAAGCCGTGTCTACTGGCCAATAAAATCACTTAAGTCTCAGTTTTTAGCCATCCTGTTACGACGAACAGGAATGGCCTGAGAAATCAAATGTTTATGACACCATCATCAGTGTTAAGTGAATTACCAGTATCAACACATATTATGTGTGTTCTTTTTATGATCATTTTTAAAATGTTTTTTAAAAATGCAGATATTGTAAAATTTGCCCCTGGTGGAAAAAACCCATTCTTAGAAGACTTCAGATAATTTGGTTTTCTTTAACTGCTAACTTAATGAAAATTTATTAAAGTTGCCCTCTGATAAACAATTTCTAGTGAATGTCACTGTGGTCCAACACATTATCATGCTTAATCTACTTGCAGTGTGTACACTAAAAGCATCTGTGCAATTAGCTAACAATTTAATTCTCTCTCTCTCTCTCTCTCTTTCTCTCTCTCTCTCTCTCTCTCGAAACTCGAGGTGAACTGAAAGGCTCTGCTGCAGGTTAGGACGAGGTGGCAGATACCGCCTGGCCTGCTGCTGCAGGATTTGCAGCTTCTCCAACAAAGGGCAAAACTGCATTTCAATGGAACTTTCATCTTCCGTTCAGTGAACTGTAATTGAGCAATCTAAGTAACCCATGTGGAGGCTGGGTGTGAAAAATTCAACACAGAAGTCAGAACTTTGATAACCACATGAATCAGAGGTGGGTCAGCAGAAGGTTTTCACTAGGCCGGAAAAATCCCAAGGCCTTGAGAGCTGCAGGAACACAGGCTCCTTCTTACCTCTTCTACATTTGTGCTGGATTTCGCACTTGTCTCCAGGAATTTAATTCCATAGTCAATTGCTAACTGAAAGGCAAACAGAAATGTTTACAATCAATAAAAGCTGCTTGAATGTATACAACATTATTGTTATTTTTTAGGTTTTTTCGAAGTATCAAAGGGAGGGTATATATTGCAGAGTTCCTGTGGTTCGTGAATCCCTCTGCTTTCTTCTAGTATATTTGGAATTTCATTACTTAGCCTAACCATCACAAGAAAAATGGAACAACTTTCATTTAAAACACAATTTTAAGTACTTCTCTTTTTGCTATTGTACTTTTAGTACAAGAAAACTATGAGGTAGACACCCACCCCTACCATTACTTTAGGATTCATTTATCCCACTTATCTGCTCCAAGAGTACAATGCTCCACAGTTACTGCACTGACTTTAATCACATGTTAATGAATTGGTCCATAACAGAACAAAAGCTTAAATACTGAAGTAGTCATTGCTTTGATTTCTATTGATTAAGACAAACTGTGAACTCATCTACTTCTCAAAGAGTTCCCTAGGTCATTTAGAATACTAAAATTGAGTGAATGATTCTAGGGGTAAAATTTTTGCAATTAGAGTTTTTAAAAGAAGCATTTTGCAGGTATCACTTAAAAAACACACACACACACACACACACAGTGAAAGCCAAACCCCAAGATTTAAAAAGTAAAACCTCTAAATTTAATTTAGAAAATGACACAGAAGTATGTATATAAGCTCTATTACTTAACAGGAGACAAAACAGAGAAATGCCTATAAGTGAACTATAAGTGACATCTATAGATACATCTATAGATTAATCTATTACAAAGAGTTCATCTGAAATTGGCCTAAATCTAAAGTGTAGAAGAATATTCTTAGAAAAAAAAATGAACTGGAAAATGATTAGCATTGAAACTTCAATATCCTATTACTTTTTTCAAAGAGAATGAATTGCTTTAACCTCAAAACTGGACATTTTCCAAACACTGGGAAGAAACAGCCTGAACTCTAAGCTGCAGGAATCTTAAAAAGAACCAATCTGTATCTTCCAGAAAACATTAGCAAATTCTTTAGGGGTGAGTCATGGCCACACAGTATGGTGTTGGATCTTGAATACTAATTCACACCATTCAAGTTTGGAGTATATACCTTTTGTTGTTGATATCCAATGTTAAAGGATTAAAACATAGATATTTTAGAAACGTAAATCAATAAATAAATAATACTAAGAAAACAGATGCGAATAGACTCCAACTTTTACCCATTCAGTTCAAATTTACCTTCTCCCCTCTTTCTTTTGACACTTGTCTTTTGTCATTCATATCACATTTGTTACCCAAGATCATTCTTTCAACATCTGAAGAGGCATGCTGCAGGGAAAAATAATATGCTATAAAATCAGCCTGAGAAAAATCACAGTAGCCAACAGACAAATCCCAGCTTGTCAGAAACACGAATGAACGTAAGAAGAAAACAGATAATCTTTCACTAAACACAAGTCCTGATCCTGAGAAAGGTTTAAGGATGGAAGAGGGAAAAGCTACAGTTGTGGAGCCGCCAGAGCCTGTGCACACCCCTTCCCAAGGCCTTGCAGTCATTCTTATGTCTGTTTTTGTATGAACAAACAGAACCAAAACACTGTTATCTCACAGTAAAACTTCCAAATATTTGTTTGGGTCAAGGATAGAAAAAAACTTGGTACTGAGTGACCCAATGCAGAAACTATTCTGGATTCTAAAGCACTTAGAAAATAAATTCATGTGGGTTGATATCTGCTCATGTAAAGCTATTTCAGAGTCAGAGACATTTAAAAAACTTAATACTAATTTTTGTGGGATTAAAACAAATTTTGAATATCTAACACAGAGAAAATGTTAACAGGGCAAAAAGTTTCTGGAGTACAGATTTATGTTTCCTAGTCAAACACCAGAGAGGGACAGAATGAGCTTGGGAATCCATTATTTCACTCCCGGGTCATTCTCAGGCTTTCTTGCTCTCTCCCTCCTTTTTTTTTTTTTTTTTTTTTTTTTAATTCAAGAGGTAGAGAGAGAGACATACCACCCCAACCACTGGTTCATTCCCTACATGCCCACAATGGCCAGGGCTGGTGCCAGCAGCTGAAAGAAAACTCAACCCAGAACTCCCAGGTGGGTGGCAGGGACCCAACGTTAACTGTTGTCTCCCAGGGTCTGCATAGGCAGGAAGCCGGAATTGGGAGCCAGGGCCAGACATCGGATCCAGGCACTGATACAGGACAAGGGCATCTTAACCTTTAGGCCGAACACCTGCCTCCTGTTTCTCCTTTTTAAACGCTGTATGAGCATAGGAAAGTCATTGCTTTTAGGTCTCAGCTTCACAGTATGTAAAATGGGGGCTTGGGTTAAATAATGTCTAAGATCAGGTCTGAATTAAAATGAAATTGAAGTTGCTTCTCTGTCTACCCTGCCCACAGCGGTCAGATGGCAGCACCCAGGGTCCAGCCCTTTACGGAACCCCTCAGGGAGAGAGGACTAGACCCGCCCATGCCCTACTCCTCCAGGACCACCATTCTCTTCTGGACATACCTCTTCAATGTTTCTGATCCAGTTTTTAATATTGTCAAAAGATTTTTCATTTGTGATGTCATAGACCAGCATAATTCCCTGTGACGGTAAAAAACAAACAAACCTCAATTTAGTATTTTGTGTATTTAAAGTAAAAAGTATATAATGTCAATTCCTACCTTCCAGAAGCCTTTCGTTTGTCACTTTTTGTGTATTTAGGAGTCCATAAATAAATTTGAAAAGCACAGAGAAGCAAAAATAAATCCTTCCATGGTCTTACTCCATGAGCAAGTAGCAACTCTATTAACATTTTCACCATGAATTAGTGACAGGAGTAAAGGTGATATATCCTTTCTTTCTACTTGAACTCACATATTAACAATCAACTGGATCTGCTCCAATGGGAGCTGAAAGGGTGTTTGAGTAAAACAGAGGTAACACTGAGAAGGAGAAGGGTAACTGCTTCCATTATATACTTGTTTATTTCAAGTGGAAACTGTCTTGGTTCTTCTATTAAAATTGAGACTACACTGCTTATTTCTTTTTACACAAGCTGATCAAAATGTCACTATCTAAGTAAATCAAACAAAGATAATGCATTCGTTATACTAGCTTAATAAAATGTACTTTTTTTTAAGATTTATTTTTTACTCATTTGAAAGGTAGAGTTACAGAGACAGGAAGAGAGACAGAGACAGAGAGATCTTCCACCTGCTGGTTCACTCCCCAAATGGCTACAACAGCCAGGGCTGGGCCAGGCTGATGCCAGGAGCCCAGAGCTTCTTCCGGGTCTCCCACGTGGATACAGGGGCCCAAGGATGTGGGCTATCTTTCACTGTATCCCAGGCTCATCAGCAGGAAGCTGGATTGAAAGTAGAGCATCTGGGTCTCAAACCAGTGCCCATCTAGAATGCTGGCATTGCATGTGGAGGCTTAACCTGCTACACCACAACACCAGCCCCACTGTCATACTTTTAAAGACAAAGCTCTACTACCTTCTAAATATTTCAGCTAATAGTTCTATGCTAGCTATTTCAAAATCCATCTCCTCAGACTGTACCCTGTAGTAAATGCCCATTCAGTGATTCAACAAACATTTAGTGAGCACCTACTATGTGCCTGACACTATTTCTTATTTTTTTTTTAAGATTTATTTATTTATTTGGAAGGTAGAATTACAGAGAGGCAGAGGCAGAGAAAGATCTTACATCTGCTGGTTCACTCCCCAAAGGGTCACAATGGCCAGAGCTGGGCTGATCCAAAGCCAAGAACCAGGAGCTTCCTCTGGGTCTCCCATCCTGGTGCAGGGGCCCAAGGATTTGAGCCACCTTCCATTGCTTTTTCAGGCCATAACAGAGAGCTGGATCAGAAGCAGAGCAGCTGGGTCTTGAACCAGCACCCCTATGGGATGCCGGCACTGCAGGCGGTGGCCCCTCTGATACTATTCCAAGTGCTACCAACGGTGAACAAAACAGACTAGGTCTCTTCCTCTCATGGAGAGTTAGCAAGGAAAACAGTGCAACTGGGGCCAGTGCTGTGGTACACTGAGTGAAGCCACCACCTGCAGTGCCGGCATCCCATATGGGAGCAGCATCCCGCTGCTCCTCTTCCGATCCAGCTCTCTGCTGTGGCCTGGGAAAGCAGTAGAAGATGGCCCAAGTCCTTGGGTCCCTGCACCCACATGGGAGACCTGGAAGAACCTCAGATTGGCTCAGCTCCGGCCGTTGCAGCCTTTTGGGGAGTGAACCAGAGGATGCACGACCTCTCTCTCTCTCCCTGCCTCTATAACTTTGCCTTTCAAATAAATAAATCTTTAAAACAAACAAACAAAAATCAGTACAATTGCAACCTTGGCAAATGCTGTGATGAAGCATGGAGGTCTCTGGACACACAGGCTGGGGAAGAAATCTAACCCAGCTGAGGGGCGAGAGTGATCAGGGAGGGCTTTCCTGGGGAAACACACTGAAGCCCAGCCCGGAGGACTGAGTAGACTTCAGCTGGGCAAAGGGGCTGGGAACCCAGGAGCCTGCAAACAGCAGGAAGGTGATGAATGTCTCACTGACATGGAAGGCCCCGAGCCTGCCCGACTGCATGAGAATCAGCTTGGCGAGAGTGTGCGGCTCTGAGGGGAAAGGGTCCGAGAAGGTCCCCTTGGAGACCACTGTCAGGACACTGGCAGTCACTGCAAACTCATCTAAGTACAACGCGACATTGTCTTCATCCTTCTCAAATATCCTAATCCCCCTGTATCACTGTTTGGGTGAAGAGCGATACATCCCAGCCAACCAGCCCAAGCAGACACATGGGAGTCACCTTCCCCTCCACAGCCAACCAACCCAGTCCCGCAGACACGACGACCTCGACAGTTCCACACACGGATTGGCATCAGCCACCTCTGCCTGGCTTGCTGCCAACATCTTTCACTCTGAACCTCTTCTAATCCACTTCCCAGAGGGTACCAGTGATCACGTCACTACTCAAAACCCTTTACTGCTCCCCGCTGCTCTCAGAATTAAATTAAAATTCCTTAGCATGGTAGACAGTGCCTGTCAGGGTCTGGCTTTCAACTCTGTAGGTTCATATAAAATATAAACTTGAATAAATACAAATCACATAAAATACACACACATGAAAGCCAAAAATCCAGGAAATAAAATGTTAACCAAAGTTATCTCTCAAGCTAGTAGGATTTTTGGGATTTTCAAAGTTTTCTGTTCTACCTGTGTCCTTTTTGTGATCAGAAAAAGAAAATATTGCATAAATGGACAAACAATATTCTCCTCTATCCTTCCTGCTCCTAGCCTCAAATGCAAATGCTTCACTTTGGCTATATACTGTAAAGCAGGTTTTATAATTGTCATGATGAAAACAATTTTTTTTAAATTAAAGTAGACAACTGTATACTCAAAATGGTTAAAAAGATAAAATTTTATGTACTGTGTATTTAGCTGCCATTTAAAAAAATCACAGTATGTTACAAATAATTCTTGATTCAAAGTGTTTAGCTGAGTATAATATTAAAATGAACCAAATAACTGTGGACACTCCTTTCCGCTGAGTGGTGTGAACAGCTTGATTGTGAACATGCCTATAGGGGAGGCTTAGACTGTCTGAACGAGCCTGGTCACTGACATGCAACGTCTGGCACGAGGTTTCACCTAGCGCAGAAAGTGTGAACATCGTGTGGTTTTAAGAGCACAGGTGCTGAAGCCAGAAGCTGGCTAACTCAGGCCCCACCATGAGAAAACCTGGAGATGTTATCTTATTCCTCTCAGTGTCCATTCCCCCCCTTTTTAAAAAGATTTATTTATCTATTTGAAAGCCAGAGTTAGAGAGAGGCAGAAGCAGAGAGAGAGATCTCCATTCACTGGTTCACTCCCCAGATGGCCGCAACAGCCAGAGCTGTGCCGATCCAAAGCCAGGAGCCAGGAGCTTCTTCCGGGTCTCCCACATGGGTGCAGGGGCCCAAGGACTTGGACCATCTCCCACTGCTTTCCCAGGCCATAGCAGAGAGCTGGATCAGAAGTGGAGCAGTCGGTTCTCGAACTGGCTCCCATATGGGATGCTGGCACTGCAGGCGGCGGCTTTACCTGCTATGCCACAGTGCTGGCCCCTCCATTTCCCCCTTTGTAAAATGAGGACAGTATATCTTCCACACTGGATTGCTCTGAGGATGTAACAGATACTACTTATAAATGAATTAACCCAGGTCATAAGTTAGACTCAATAAATGGCAACTACTAATAATTTCTATCTTTGGTTTCAATAACAGAAATCACTAGACAGTCTCCTATGTTTGTAAGGTAACTGATATTACAAATCAGTTGGAAATACAAATGAAGGGGCCAACACTGTGGTGCAGTAGGTTAATCCTCTACATGTGGTGCTGGCATCCCATATGGGCGCTAGTTCTAGTCCCAGCTGCTCCTCTTCCGATCCAGCTCTCTGCTATGGCCTGGGAAAGCAGTGGAAGATGACTCAAGTGCTTAGGCCCCTGCACCCATGTGGAAGACTCAGCAGAAGCTCCAGGCTCCGGGCTTTGGATTGGCCCCGCTCCAGCTGTTGCAACCATTTGGGGAGTGAATCACTGGATGGATGATCTCTCTGATTCTCCCTCTCTCTGTAACTCTGCCTCTCAAATAAATAAAAAATCTTCAAAAAAAAAAAAAATACATATTAAGTACATCAGTTAACACTTTGTATATCTATAACAAAAACAGCCTACCAGGAATTCAGAAGATGGCGTTGGTCTATGAGAAATGTCGACAATGTATTGATATGATCATTTTTCCCCAAAACCTGATTATCAGGATTACTGCTATCTGTGCAAATGTCGCTCAGTGTTTGAAAAAAGAGCACACTGGAAAACTCCAGCACAGTGCTGGGCAACATGCTGCACACCTGACCCACCCGAAGTGAACCTGCCCAAACCACCACTTACTGAAAATGGTGCTCCAGTGAGAACAAGACGGGTCACATCCCACTGTAATAGATGACCTGAGAGCTCAGAACTTGAGCAGAGCAGGATATCCTAAAGATGCACCTAAATCATGTCCAGTTCCAAAATTTTCCACTAATTCACCCCTTCAGGAAGCATTTAAAAATTGTTTAAAAATTATTTTTAAAGGGAGAGAGAAACAGAACCAGAGCAAGCTTGTGTTCCTCTGACTGACTCCCCCAGTGCCCCCAACAGCTGAGGTTGGGCCAGGCTGAAGCTGGGAAGTCAATTCCACAGGGGTGGCAGGAAGTTGAAATCAGAAGTGGAGCCTGAACTTGAAGCTAGGTACCATGATAAGGGATATGGGCATCTCAAGCAGGCCTAATGCCTGGTCCCCTTCCACATCTACTATGTGTCAGACATTGACATTATATGCAGCAGAACAGAGGGGACAAAAATCCCTAAAGGGTAAGAAAATGCTATCCAGAAGAGCAATAATTTCTAGCTTTTTAAAGTAATGTGGGGATAGGGTAGGCAGTAGATAAATGAAAAAGACCATTCTCAAGCCTCTTTGCTCACACCATGAACAGAGCGAGACATTCACGGGCCACATTTGCTCCCACAGTGCAAGTGTTCTTCCCCACCAGCTAGGGGAAGCAAGCCAGCAGACGGGTCACGCAGCACGCCCAGCATGCAAACACAGCGCTGGGCAGCAGAAAGCCTCGCGGACTGAGACACCCCTAGTCGGAACTGTCTGTGGACTAATCCAAATCACCCCTGCTCAGAGGTTCTTTTTATTCCCTACAATCCTTCCTGGGGAGCCACAAGCCAGAAACAAACAAGCACCTTCCAGGTACATGCAGGAAGTCCATTCCCTGTGATTCCGGTCTAAGCATGAATCATGACCCTTCACACCCTAGAGCGCAGCATGGAGAACACATACAGAGAACACGGTCAGGAAGATGCCACACCTTGAAAATGAACCCTCAGTCTTTTGTGGGGATGAGTTGCCAATACCCAAATAATGGTGGGCAAGTGACGTGGAGGAGGAGGACAGGGCAGCATGATAATGAATTCAGATTCCATCTTCCTTGTCAGCTGTCACCCTAGCACCACTCCCAGGTATACAACAGCCTGGCAGGTTAGCAGGCTGGGCCTCATAACCCTAACTGTTCAAACTTCAAAGACTCTCTGCATGACCAGGTTTCATTACAATTCACGCCAAAAAGCCGGAGACAAAGCCCCGGTCTACGCTTGACATTCTAGGTGTGGTTCTGCACAGTTCTCTTCCAAGTTGCCATGGTACTCCCAGTACCACACGGGACTTGCCCAGAGCCAAAAAACAATATAAAACCTGTTGACCAGATGAAGAAGTGTTTTCATGTGAAAAATAACCAAGTGATGAAGCTGGGATAAAGGAGCAGCAACACTCTCTAGTGATTTCTAAGGCCAGCATGTGGCAAAGAAGGACTTGGTATGGCAGTCAAGGTCCACCAGATTCTAAGCCTCAAAGACTCTCAGATCCTCCCAGGGCAGCTGGCAACCCTGGTCAAAGAGACTCCAGAGATGAGCCATAGCAGTGGATGCTGTGGAGGTGGAAAGATGTAAGGGGTGATGGTGGCAGGGCTCCATGATGAGAGGGTGCAGGCAATGGGTACTGGGTTCCAGGGGCTGGAGAGGGCTGAGACTGTCATAGATACTGATGAAAGGGAAAGCCAAAAAACTGTGCCATCCTCTCAACAAAACACCTACAAGCTCCTCTCCCAATCATTACCAGGAAGACCAATGGCAAAGCACACAGTCACCATGCTTTCAATATCTTGTTTTCACATTAAAGAAGAAAAGAATCCAGTCTTTTCTCCCTGGTACTAGACCCCAGCTTGAACCCTATGGTCTGAGCAAATGCATATTCGTGTTTCACTTTTCACCGGAGAAAGGAATGAAACCCTAAACCGCACTCACCATGGCTCCTCTATAGTAGGCTGTGGTGATTGTTCGGAACCTTTCCTGACCGGCTGTGTCCCTAGAATTGGAAACAAAGGAGAGAGTGGTTTTAATAGTCATCACCAACATCACCCGAGGAGAGGCCTTACCCTGGGGGGCGTGGAATTCTGGTCTGCTTGCAGGGCAGTGGTCGCAGGGGAAGGGACAGTGACACACGAGAGCCCACCGTGCCTCTCTGAGGTGGGGGAGGTGGGGGCCACAGAAGCTTGTCAGGAGCTCACAATGCTTGTGGGAGAAACCTGGACCTTGATGCTGAAAGCAGCAACAGGAAAGCACACAAGCCCTGTTGGAAGGGGCAGAGTCTGCGAGTCCAACACACGTGGGAGGGATTACAGAACAGCTCTGACTTCTTGGACTCCCAGAGATAGCTACAATCCTTTTAACAAGTGCCTAATGATGAACGCCTTTGGCTTTCTTGACTAACGTCTGATTCCCATGCAGAGCAAGCAGTGGAGCTGGACTCACTAGCGTGTACATTCTGCTCAGCAGAGCACAGAATATGGGGCTCCCCAAGACCTTTCCCACCTGTGCAGCCCAGGGTTATCTGGCAGCCTGGAGTTCAATACATAATTCCTGACAATGTGTCCAAGGACTTCTTCAAACAAGAACACCTCGAAATTACATAAACTTTCACTCATTCTTGCATTTCTAGCTCATGGCATACCATTAAAATACATTCTGAAAAACATAAAAGCTTCTAATTACATTCAAAGAGACAATCATACAAAGGAAATCAAATTTCCTTGATATTTGGGATAATCAATATTCTCAAGTTTGCCACTGACAGCCAGAACTAATTCACTCTCTCCTAGGATAAACTCAAATTGTACCATATAATTCCCTCAGAGAGAGAAGCACTTGTGGAAAACATTAGAAATGTAATACATACTAAACCCTAACAAGAGATGAAGGCTCAAAGAAAAAACAAATTGCAAATGATAAGCACCTTCACATTTACGTGGTTCTTACAAAACATTTTCCCATTACATTTACACAACACTGTGCGGGGTGTCAGAGCATGCTTGCTTTGTAGTTGAGGAAGCAAGCTCAGGAGGTCCCAGCTCTGCCACTACAAGCTCCTACCCTTGAATGAGACTTGAGCACCCTCGGTCTCAGCTTTTAGCATGGGGTTGGGCCTCCCATCACGGCCATCTCATCTTGTCATTCTCTCACTGATCAGGATTAGATATATGGGGTACTTGCTGCAAACACAGAAAATAAATTGTGGGGAAATCAGAACTAAGCACCTTGGAACAGAAGAACTATATTTGCTTGATTTGCACATGCTACTGATTTAGAACCAGCTTCGCAGGGAGGACAGAGGAGAAAGCCTTGCACACTAAATGCAGCCTGTGGAGACTGGGTAGAGATCAAGCTGCTGCTAAGAGTAATGCAGACAGATGGGGCCATGATGCCTTGCTACTCTGTACCGAAATCTAATTAGCTGATGGCTTACAGGCTTCCAGAAATACTCCTTACTGCTGTGATCAGGACTGTACAGCACAGTCAAATTCTCTTTGCTTCTCTCTTAAAATTTTTCATTTTTATCTTTAAAATATTTGTTTTCTTACTAAATACCAATGTATTGAAAGAATAACCTGTGGTAACCTTCATGTTTCCAATGAAGGACACTGGGAAACACAGTATGAGTATTAGGGTGATAGCAGGCTGACCTGCATGTTCCACGGGATCTGGTAAGCTGTGCCGACTTGATCACCAGCCCAAACATACACCTTCAGATGGACTTATTCACTCAAAGTCCTAGCTTCCTCCTCTAAAAAGAAAGGCTAAAGAGGGCCAGGCCTCTTTGGCCTAACAGTTAAGACTCCACTTAAGATGCCCACATCTTGGGGGCTGGCGCTGTGGTGTGGTAGGTTAAGCCTCTGCCTGTGGCACCAGCATCCCATGTGGGCACTGGTTTGAGACTCAGCTGCTCCACTTCTGATCTATCTCCCTGCTAGTGCATCTGGGAAAGCACTGGAAGATGACCCAAGTCCTTGGACTCCTGCAGCCATGTAGGAGACCTGGAGGAAGCTTTTGGCTCCTGGCTTCAGCCTGACTCAGTCCTGGCCTTTTCGGCCATTTGGGGAGTGAACCAGTACATGGACAATCTTTCTGTTTTTCCTTCTCTCTGTAACTCTGCCTCTCAAATAAAAATAAGTAAATCTTAAAAAAAAAAAAGATTCCCACATTTCACATCAGGGTGCTGGGTCCAAGTCTTAGCTCTGCTACCAATTCCAGCTTCCTGCCAATGCAGACCCTGGGAGGCAGCAGGTGATGGCTCAAGTAGCTGGGGCCTTGTCACCCACGTGGAGACCTAAATCAAGTTCCCTGCTCCTTCCTTCTGCCTGGCCCCACCCCAGCCATTGTGGGGATTTGGGAATTAGTGGATGGGAATTCTCTCCATGTGCCCCCTACACTCCCCAAAAAGATAAGTTTATTATAAAGAAAAAAAAATTCTGTGGAGCTTCTTCCATATATTATTCTACTCTATCCCAGTCTGAGATTCATAGAAAAAGAGCCAGGGTGGGTTTTGTGGCTCAGTGGGCTAAGCTGCCACTTGGGAAGCCTGCATTCTCCATCAGAGTGCCTGGGATCAAGTTCTGCCTCAGCTTTCAATCCAAGTTCCTGCTAATGCATACCCCGGGCAGCTGTGTATGATGGCTCAGTACTTGGGCCCTTGGCACCCACATGAGACTATGGAGTGAATCAACAGACAGAAAATATGTCACCCTGCCTCTCAAATAGATAAATGTGAAAAAGGAATCATGAAATAATACATATAAACGAAAAGAGCACTTCTTGGGGGAAGAAACATAGAGGCCAAGGAAAAACTGATATATACGCAAGGTTTTCAAAAAGTCCATGGAAAATGCATATTATGAAAAAATTATGCAAGGATTTTAAAACTCTTTTACACTCAAACTTATCTTTTCATTCCATTTTAAAAATGCACATATTTGAAAGGCAGAATGACAGAAAAAGAAAGAGAGAGAGAGACCTTCCATCTACTGGTTCACACCCCGAATGCCTACAACAGCCAGAGATGGGCCAGACTGAAACCAGGGGCCAGGAACCCCATCTGGGTCTCCTGTGTGAGTAGCAGTGGCTCAAGTACCTGGGCATCATCTGCTGCCTCCCAAGTGCATTAGCAGGAGACTGGTCTAGAAACACGGAGGTGGGAGTCAATCCCAGGCACTCTGATGTGGGATGCCAGCTTCCCAAGTAACGGCTTAATGAACCTGCTTCACCACAACATAATCCCATTTTTCCACAGACTCTCTGAAGTACCCTCATCCTTATATTACCTTTCTATTAACCCTCCCTCTTATCTATGCTGTTTTGGATTTCTAAGCTTTGTCTACTGTTGTCACCATTACACCAAAACATCACCAAAAACTTTCCTCAATGGTCCAGACCTATTTGGCTCCATGCAAGGCACTGGAGTAAAGGAAATCAAACTACTTCCTAAGAGGTTAATGTAAGTCAAAGAAGAGCTTGAGCTCAAGTCAAAAATATTTAACCTGGCACTCTGGAAGAACCATACTTAATCACTCTAGGTTTAACATAGTCTTCCAGAATTTATCAGCCAGAGTAGAGTGATCCTTCATGAAAGATGGGTAGCATATCATGGACTAAATGTCTGTGTTTCCTAAAATTTCTACCTCAAAACCTAAGCCTCAAGGTGCTGGTACCTGGGAGGTAACTAGGTCATGAGGGCAGGGCCTTCGTGAATGGAACTGATGCCCTTGTAAGAAGAGAAGTGAAGGAAATGATCTCTTTCTGGGCCATGCAGGGATACAAGTGAGGGAGCTGTCAGCAAGCCAGGGAGGGGCCAGTGCTGTGGTGTAGCAAGTAAAGCCGCCACCTAGAGTGCCGACATCCCAAATAGGTGTCAGTTCGAGTCCCGGCTTTTCCACTTCCGACCCAGCTCTCTGCTATGGCCTGGGAAAGCAGTACATATTTGAAAGTCCTTGGGCCCCTGCACCCGCATGGGAGACCTGGAAGAAGCTCCTGGCTCCTGGCTTCGGATCGGCATAGCTCTGGATATTGCAGCCAACTGGGGAGTGAACCAGCGGGTGGATGGATGGACCACCTCCCTCTCTCTCTCTGTCTCTCTCTCTCTCTGTCTCTCCTTCTCTCCCTGTGTAACTCGGCTTTTTTTTTTTTTTTTTTTTTTTTTTTTGACAGGTAGAGATATAGACAGTGAGAGAGACAGACAGAGAGAAAGGGAGAAAGGTCTTCTTTCCGCTGGTTCACTTCCCCAAATGGCCACTATGGCCGGCACTGTGCGCTGATCCGAAGCCGGGAGCCAGGTGCTTCTTCCTGGTCTCCCATGCGGGTGCAAGGAGTCCAAGCACCTGGGCCATCCTCCACTGCCTTCCCGGGCCACAGCAGAGAGCTGGACTGGAAGAGGAGCAACCAGGACTAGAACCTGGCACCCATATGGGATGCTGGTGCTGCAGGCGGAGGATTAACCAAGTGAGCCACAGCGCTGGCCCATGACTTTCAAATAAAAAAAAAAAAAAAAAAAAAAAAAAAAACAAGCTAGGGAGTGAGCCCTCACCAGAGACCAGATCCACAGGCACCTTGATCTTGGACTTCCTAGTCTCCAGAAAGGAAAGAACTAAATGCTAAGACAGCCAGGGTATGGTATTTTTGTATAACAGTTGTGTAATAGTGATATGACAAGAAATATATATTTGGTTTCTGCCCTGGTTCATGGCTCATAGCTCCCCAGATCCTTGGAGTCTCCAAGGGGATGAGTGTCTTTCTGAACGCCAAGTGGCCACAGGTGGCTTGGGCCCTGAGACAGCCTTACAATGGGGCAGGTTGCCATGTGATTAGAGGCCTGGAACTTTCAGTCCCACCCCCCAACTTCTGGAGAGGGAAGAGGGGCTGAAGATTGAGTTGACTACCAACTGCCAATGGTGTAAACAATCATGGCCACATAGCGAAGCCTCCATTAAAACCCAAAAGGTCAGGGTTCCGGGAGCCTCCAGACATCTGAACACGGGCAGGGACAGCGAAGTGGAGCAGAGAGGCACATGGGGCACAGAGGCTCCACGCCCCTCTTTTCCCTGTGCGTCTCCCACGCAGCTGTGCACCTGTAGCCTTTATAACATCCTTTCTAAGAAGTGGCAGGCAGAACTGTTTCCCTGAGTCCTGTGATAAGACGTGAAGAGGAGGCTGTGGACAGTCCTGCTTTACAGCTGGTTAGTCAGAAGCACACCACAGGTGACACCTACTACTAGCAACGGGCACCTGAAACAGGGGGCAGACTGCGGGGCTGAGTCCTCCACGGTGGAATCTCACGCTATCTCCAGGAAGACGGTGGCAGAAAGGAATGAAATTACAGGGCCCTCAGTTGGTGTCTGCTGGAGACCCGCTTGGTGCATGGGGGAGACGCCCACACACGTGATGTCAGAAGTGTTGTGCTGACTGTGTAAGAAGAGAGAGATTTTTCTCTATCTTTTAGAGCAGCCTGAACTAAGACATGACTTATTTTCTTCCTTACCTCTCAGTCCAAGAGCCCTCATTGTTCTACATAACAAGGAGAAATATATAAATATGCTATGTAAAATTCAGAGCTAGAGAACTCCAAGGTCACCAATCCAACCAATTTACAGATGAGGAAAAGTGGACCCCAAGAAGGAAAGCAACTGGCCCAAAGTCTTCAGTTTAGAGGCATCCCAGCTAGCACCTAACTCCACACTTGCTGCTCAGGGCTACCACTTACCCACGTGGCCTTATCTGATTGTGCAGCTATAACAACTGCATGAACAAGTAATGTACACTCCTTAAAATTTAGTTTCTTCCTGTATAAAATTAGAAGAAGGAGATCTTAGATCGCTTCTGGCTATAAAAGTTTGTGATTCCTTTTCTCACCTTCTCACTTTTGGCGGAAATACCTTTGAAAGATGTTCAGTACTCACCCATTTCTCCCTGGTACTGATTTAAAAAAACAATGGCTCTAACTTATCACAAGTCACATTTAATTGCTACTTTCAATTCCTGATTAAAGTAGAAACTGTGTGTTTTACTTACCATATCTGAAGCTTAATTTTCTTTCCGTCTAGTTCTATCGTTCTGATTTTAAAATCAATTCCTGCCAGAAAAACAAAGAAAGATATGCTAAATTTCTCCAAGTATAATCCAAGTCCTATTAGGCAGAGGACAAAGATTTCTATTGAAAAAGGCTCTCCAACGCACTGGAAAATGTGAACACAGAGAGGGTGTGAATGGTATGTTTCCTCTGAATACAGGCTGAAGAAAGGAATGCTAATTACTCTGCAAAGAATTCCCACACATGTAAAAAGCAATGTATTATAGGCCTCATTATTTGACACAAATGGATCACATCCCTCAAAGTTACATAAGTTAGAGAGATTGACAACATGCCATATTTTCTACTTCCTGAAATACTTATAAACAATGCATCCTACCCCACACCCCCATCCTTCCCTGGAGAAGGCCGTGGGACCTCTTTAAAATATCTCCCCCCATCTCCTTCCATTTGTTTTTTCAAAATCTGCAACTGACTATGGAAAAAAGAACAGAGGAAAAAAAAAAACCAGCTGGCTTATTTGATGGTAGGGTAGGGAAAGTCTGCGTTTCTGTTTTATACAGTGAGCAAGCATTTTATCTACGTTTTAATAGACGTTCCCCACCGATTAATGGTTAGAGCTGAAGCAGCTAGGATGGTGGTTAGCCCTGAAAGCACTTTAGAATTACCTAGAGGACTTTAAAAAAAGATCTCGTGACTAGCTCTGTCCCCAGGTCTGAGATTCTGACTTACCTAGTCAAGAGTGGGACTTAGGCACCAGAAATTTTTTTTAATTAAAAAAATTATATTTATTTTCATTTTATTTTAAAAGAAGATAGAAAAGAGAGAGAGCGCTGCCATTCTCTGGCTCACTCCTGGGGGGAAGGGGGTACCCTTCAATAGCTATGTTTTTCTGTATCCTTGGAAGCACCCCCAAAAGGCTGCCTCCCAGCTCCAGCTCTGTCTCTCGCATAAGCACAACCCAGTGGGGTTTTCCCATCCTGGCAGTGTGGTACTTCTCCCTCTGGGAACCTCTTTGGGTACTCTTTCTTGGGAACCTTGAAACAGACAACAAACACTCCCACACCAACTCGGCCAAGCAACATCTCAGTCATTCTCTCCCTTCACTAATAACAATGCAGGCTGACACTCAATATCCCCGGGTCATCAGGCTCATGTTCCCCCCTGAGGGACCTCCAGGGCCTGCAACACAGCATGAGCGTCCCACAGAACTGACCGCCATCCCTCACCTAAGACTCAGCAGATGTCAACTCTGATGATGATTTATCTTTCTTACAAATCTCCAAATCTACTATGACAAGGGCCCTCTCAGGAGCCCCCGTGCCCTTCCCCAGCATCAAGAACAATGCTCAACACTGGATGGGCACTCAGTAACTGTTTCTGGAGGCTAACATTTTTTAAAAAAACTCATGACTTCCCAAATCCTCAGAAACAAAGTAGACTGGTAGTTACCAGCGGCTGGCAGGAGGGGCTCGAGGGGAGCTGTTGTTCACTGGGTACATCAGATTTGCAGGCCCAGAAAGATTCCACGCTCAATGTGGATACAGCTGTCCTCAGTATCCTCAGAGGACTGATTCCAGGCTCTCCCACCTCTGAACACAGACACCCAAATCTGCAGAGCTCACGTTCCTTATATAAAATCGTGTAGTATTTGTATACAACCCACAGATACCCTCCCATATACCTTCAAGTCAACTCCGCATTACTTACAATACTTAATACAATGTAAATGCCTCACACAATGCTGTTACAGCATTGTCTTAGGGATAGCAAGAAAAGAGTCTTACATATTCAGTTACAGATACAGTTTCTTTCTCTCAATATTTCTTACCCACAATTGTTGAATTCATAAATGTAGAATTCATGGATATAGAGGGCTGACTGGATGCGTTAGACTAATGAATTGTACTCTCAAAAATGGTTAAGATGGTGAATTTTACGTTATGTTAAGTTAAATCAAACTAAATGTGGCCTGAGAAGGCCTCTGTACTTCATGCTCCAGTTTTGTAGGAAAACACACTGAAATCCTAAATTAGGAATTTGCCTTTATAACACATAGCTGGGTCTCCGCCAATCACAAGCAGCTGAGCTTTTGTCGAACTAGGTTCAAATAAGGCAAACGCCAAGCTCTGGCCAGTCCAATTCACTTCTGTTTTCTGTAGGTCACTTCCCTTTTTTGACTCCAAGCGTTACCCAGCCATGAGGCAGTACTGAACCTGTGCCGGTTCTAGGGGTTGCTAATTCACAAGTTGTTTTTTGCTCAATTAAATTATGATAAATTTGTCCATATAGTTTTTTAAAAAAATAATCACAATACAAAAATCATGACTGGATACCTGGCAAATAACTTACTCAATTAAAAGACTAGTGTCCAACATTTCATCATTTATTAAATGAAATTCAATGTCCATTCACATTTTAAATTAAAGATAGTACACATCAAAATGGCTATTCTTGGCTGATTCTTGCTGAGGAAGACAGTGACTCCTATTCTTTCCAGGCGAACTTTGCCTGGAGTTGGGAGTCATGGGCAACTTTACCATCTTCACTCAACAAAGACGTCCCTGGACGTCTCACTCCCTTTCCACAACATTCTGGACACTTTCCACTGAACTCGCCTTCTGTTTTCTTTATTTGTTAGAAGTATTACCTTTCCTTTATTTGAGGAAGTTCTAAAAGATGGTGATATTTAACCATGTGTTCACTGCTATGAGGGTTTCGATGTTTATTCCAAGTGTTGCGAATTGTGGTAGCTGGCTTTTGTTTAGACTGTCAAGAGCCAGTTCTCAGATGCTTTAAGGCACAAATTAGCACAACATGGGAAAAAGGGAAAAATGGACATAAATAGTAACCTTCTAAAACATAAAAATTTCATTAGAAGTGGAACATACTTACCTGTTCTGCATCTCTACAAGGGGACTTCAAAAGGTTCATGGAAAATGTAATTAACAGATAAATCTCGAGCCAGTATTGTGGTGCAGTGGATTAAGCCAACGCTTAGAACATCCTCATGTCATACTGGAGTGCTGCCGATTCGAGCACAGGTCACTCTGCTTCTGTCCCACCTCCCTACTCCTGACTTTGGGCTGGACCAGCCCCTGCTGTTGCAGGCATCTGGGTAACATATCAGGAGATGCAATGTCTGTCTGTCTCTCTCTCTTTCTGTGTCACTCTGCCTTTCAAATAAGTAAATAATTTTTTTTGAAGATTTCTTTATTTATTTGAAAGGCAGAGTTACAGAGAAGCAGAGGCAGAGACAGAGAGAGGTCTTCCATCCACTAGTTCACTCCCCAGATGGCCACAACAGGCAGAGCTGGACCAATCTGGAGCCAAGAGCTTCTTCCAGATCTCCGAGGCAGGTGCAGGGGCTCAAGGACTTGGGCCATCTTCTACTGCTTTCCCAGGCCAGAGCAGAGAGCTGGATCAGAAGTGGAGCAGCCGGGACTCGAACTGGCACCCATATGGGATGCTGGCACCACAGGCGGCAGCTTTACCCATTACGCCACAGCGCCAGCCCTGTAAATAATTTTTTAAAAGACAAATTTATTTTGGCACAAAACATCTTGAAATCTATGCATACAGAATACATCTTCATCCATTAAAAAAAGGAGTCTGAGAGTGAACATGCTATGGGAACTCTGAAATTCCTTGCTAGTAGAAACCCAAGAGATTAGACATCGAGATTCTATTATCCTACAGCTCTTGTCACTTCACGCATGGATTACTGGTAATAGCTTCCCAGGACACTGCGCCAACATCTCCCCCCACCTAATTCCCCGACATGCCATGGCCGGAACGACTGTGAGCAACCCCCACGGAGACATCACTGGACCAGCTAAGAAGCCATGGATCCCCAGCCTGGCAATACGGCCTTTGCCACTGGACGGAGCATTCTGCTGGCACTGCTACCCGCAGTGTCTTTTTTCTTTCTGGGAGCCTGTGTGTGTCTCTTCCAATTCTGTGCGACCACCTAACTTTGTAGCTTTTTCTCAGGCTGCTCCATCTGCTCAGCTCTCTTCTTGGCCAAATCTATCCCTACCTCAAGGCCTGGCTTTTGCACAGTGATGCAATCCTGTGTTACTGGGTTTTATTAACATATTGCTTTGTAACTGTTCTTAAATCATTCTTTTTCCATTAGGTTGTGCACAGATACATGTACCCAGTAGATATGAAATTAAAGGTTAAATACTGGGACCGGCAAGGCGGCACAGGGATTAGGCTGTTACCAGAGAGACCAGCAACCCATATCCAGAGTACCAGATTGAGTCCTCGTTGTCTGTTTCCAATCCAGCTCCCTGCTAATGCATCTGAGAAAGTAGCAGATGATGGCCAAAGTGCTTGAGCCCCTAACACCCATGTGGGAGACCAGGACAGAGTTCCTGGTTTCTGGCTTCGGTCTAGCCCAACCTCAGACCATTACATCAATCTGTGGAGTGAACCAGTAAATGGGAGCTCTTTCTGCCTCTCAAATAAATAAGTAAAAAAAAAAAATTTAAAGAATAGCTATATTGGGGTCGGCACTGTGGCACAGTGGGTTAACGCCCTGGCCTGAAGTGCCAGCATCCCATATGGGCACCAGTTCCAGACCTGGCTGCTCTACTTCCTGTCCTGCTCTCTGCTGTGGCCGGAGATGGTGGGGAGGATGGCCCAGGTCCTTGGGCCCCTGCACCCACGTGGGAGACCGGGAGGAGGCTCCTGGCTCCTGGCTCCAGATCAGCACAGCTCCGGACATTGCGGCCGTCTGGGGAGTGAACCATCAGATGGAAGACCTCTCTCTCTCTCGGCCTCTCCTCTCTCTGTGTAACTCTTTCAAATAAATAAATAAATCTTTAAAGAGAGAGAGAGAGAGAGAGAGAGAGAGAGAATAGCTATAGATACAATGTATCAAATGAGGCACTTTCGGCTATAAACAACAGAAACCACAAATCATACTAGTTTAAGGTAAGTTACTGACTCATGTAACAAACCCAACTGTGAGCTGGGGTTCAGGAATGGCTCAATCTGGTACCTCCAGCTCATTTCTTTGCACCTCCCTTGGCTCTGCCTTCCTAGGAGTATCAGTTTCACTCTCTGTGGTCAGGAACCACAGAAGCAATACCAAGAAGAGAGATCATCTTCCTGTGCCTCTCTCAGAAGTGAGAAAACATTTCCCCAAAGCCTCCAGCACCTTTCCTTCACGCTTCATTTCTGTACTTAGAGCCGTGGGAAAGTCACGTTCTGAGGAGCTAAGGCCGAATTCCCGAACCAACAATTAACACGAGGAGTTAGCAAGATTGGATTAATCCAAATCCACCCCTAAATTTAGATTAATCAAGGCCCAACCTGAAGCTGGGTCACTCCTCCAACCACCAGGCTGCTAAAAATAGTAGAGAGAAAGGCTGTTGGAATCAATCAAAATATCCTCGACAACAATACTCAAATCTATTGAATTAATAAAATTTTAATATTCACAGGCATATGAAATGAACGAATCATAGCAGCTGTCACTACTTTCCTCTCACGAATGTTATGACATTAAATGATAAACTGCAGTACTTTTTTGAAAGTGATTTTGTCTAATGTGCAAACAAGAACCAGAAAATAAGAAGGAAAAGGACAATGGAACTGGCACCATGGCACTGTGGGTTAAGCCACTGCCCGCGATGCTGGCATCCGCTATAGATACTGGTTCCAGTCACAACTGCTCTACTTCTAATCTAATGAAGCTCCTGGCTTTGGCCTGGCCCAGTCCTGGTTATCGTAGCCATATAGGGAGTGAATCAACAGATGGAAGATCTATCTCTTTCTATTTCTCCCTCCCTCTCTATAACTCTGCCTTTCAAATAAACAAATAAAGCTAAAAAAAAAAAAAATAGACAATAAGTAACCCAGGTAGCAGCCACAACATCTCAGGTTCAAACTTGACTGTCACTGATGGGTCCTTGAGCTCCCCTGGTTTATCCTCTGCCCCAGGGGATTAAAGAATGAAAAGAATGGGAGAGGGTGCTGTCAGCAGCAAGAACCACAGCTCTGCCTGGCAGTGAGGGAGCAGCTTTTTTTTTTTTTTTTTTTTTTTTTTAATTTTAGAACTACACAATCTCAAAAAACATAGCGTCTTAAGAAAATTACACTGATGGGGCTGGTACTGTGGCACAGTAGGTTAATCCTCTGCCTGCGATGCCAGCATCCCACATGCGTGCCGGTTCTAGTCCCAGCTACTCCTCTTCCCATGCAGCTGTCTGCTGTGGCCTGGGAAAGCAGAAGAAGATGGTCCAAGTCCTTGGGCCCCTGCACCCTTGTGGGAGACCCAGAGGAAGCTCCTGGCTCCTGGCTTTGGATTGGCGCAGCTCTGGCTGTTGCGGCCATTTGGGGAGTGAAGCAGCAGACAGAAGACCTTTCTCTCTCTCTCGCTGTCTGTTAACTCCTACCTCTCAAATAAATAAATAAAAATCTTAAAAAAAAAAAAGAAAGAAAATTACACTGAGATCTGAAAAGCCCTCCTCATCTCAAAAGCCTTTCAGACAGTGTCGTTTTGGGCAGCAAACAGTACAGTAACTCATGCTCAAGATGACGACCCTGAGTCATCCTGACACAGGAGCGCTCTGTGGCCCACCAGGCTGCACGCGGCCTTCCTTCCTGCGGCAACCTGACTGCCAAGTTCAGAATCTCAGCGCTGCTCTCAAGGTGCTCAAATGTGTCCCAATATTAATTTTTTGACAGCATGAAAGCAGTTCCAGTTTCCTCATGAATAGCTATACCTGATTAGTAAAATAGGAAATCTGAATTTTAAGAAAACATTCCCAAGGGACTCAGAGCTGGTCTCATTTTGATTTGAAACACACACACACACTCTCTAATGGATTATTTTCCCAAATTGAATCTTACTCTAAATGGTTACTCAGACTTGATATACTCGACATTATATGGTGGCAGAGAAGCATCTGTGAAACAAAGTCATAGAATAGAATATAGACCTATTATACCTGGGAGATGGTTTAGCCCAATCCTCCCTTAGTGGCTAAGAAAACTGCCCAGAGAAAAGCAGCAATTTACTCAGATTCACAAAGACTAATATAAAAAGGACTTAAAAATCAAATTTTGGCATTTACAGATAAGCCCCTCCCACCACTGAAATGTCCACCGACAGTGCACCTGAGGGGAGAGGGAGGAAATATTCTGGGACAGTGAACGGGAGGCACAGGTATCATCACAGATGAATCTAATGCTAAGTGAGAAGAACAACTTGCAGAAATATACAAACTAGTTCTTAACACTATAAAAAAAAAAGCCAAAATCAATATACACCATTTATATATACTTCCATGTATAACAAAAGTATAAAACATGCACACATGATTATCAACAAATTAAGGGTAGCTGTTACCACTGGAGAAAAATCAAAGAGGTTCTCACAAGGAGTTTGGATTCTAACAATAATTTATTATTTCTAAAACTGAGTGGTAAGTATGTGTACACGTGAGAGTTTTTTATGTTTGCGATTTTCCAAAGCTTTTAAAAAACCTAGAATTAGTTATCTGGAAAACTGACATATGGAGACAGACATTTATTAATGATGGTCAAAAACTCAAACCAAATTTTAGCAATAAAAAGCATCTTAGAAGATTTAGTTAGAAAAGCAAGCACTCCCACCCTGTCCAATACAACAGCGCCCTTGGCGGGGCACTATGTTGGGCGTGGCCCAAACTCCAGCAGGAGGAACAAAGAAGTTCTGATTTTCCATTCAATGAGAGAAGGAGGAGGACAGCTGCCTCCTCCCCCTGGGCTGGGAGGGTGGAAGGCTCTGCCCTGCATCTCTGAGCAGGCAAAGTTGTGTTTCAGCCTGACTCCCAGAGCACAAGAGCTGGCGGCTCCCCGGCAGTGAGGGCTGCAAAGTGAGCACTTATCCACAGCACTGCTTATCAGATACTTCTCGGACACCACTGGGAGCTGGAGGAAGCTGGAGGGAAAAAGGACTTGCCAGCAGGAAGGACGGAAGGAAACTGGACTTGGCCCACGTCTACAGTTAACAGCAGTTTGGAATGAGCAGTACTGGATCACTTTCATTCCGCAAACTGGGTATCATTTAACACAGAGAAGGAAGACTGACAACAATCTTTCACACTACCATCACATGAGTCAGTCGAGAGATTTCATAACATAACCTTTTCTGTGTCAAGAGAATGGAGAGGTTGTCCCTGGGTCTGGGAATAGGTGAAAGCGTGCCACGGCTGGAGTGTGGGAAAGAGTTACTTTTCTGGCCTTGGCAACCCCCCAGGGCCAGCCAGTTCTCCTGACCCTAAGTGTAAGCTGTGACTTGATGCATTTTGCTCTGTGGTTGTGGCAGCTTAGAACATCCACAGCTCTCCCTTCTATCCTGGCTACTCTACTGAGTCACTTGGAGAAGTCTGTAGCCTGGCCCAGGAAATGCAGAGGTCGGGAAACAGCAGGGACCTCCAACTGAGGTTTTCTATACCTGGTTCCCACTGAAGTTCTTCTAAAAGTTCTATTTGCCTGAAGTTAGGATAACCATGAAAAAAAAAAATCAGTTTCCTGGGTCATTCAGCCTTTCAATAAAGGACAGTAACGCAAAATGTTAGGGCTGGGTTTCCTCACACTGCTGCAAGTTTTCTATGTGGATTATCTATACTCTGAAACTTAACATTGCATTTTTACAATTAAAAAGGGGGAAAATGTTCTTTGTTTCAAAAGTACATCTGGAAACATCTGTGACCCTAGGCTATCTGGGTATGGGTTATGTGGTTTGTCTATTTACATTTCAGAGATCTTCCAGAAAAAAAAATGGAAAAAAGTTTCACAAATATTGAATTCCTAACTCGAGATTATTTTTAACAATGAAGACACAGCCTAGATGGATTCTGCCAGTTTTTAAGCTTGCTTTGACAACCACATTTTGCTTATGCTTTTTGAATAGACATATAAATTATAAACATGGAGATTAATGAAATTTTAGAGTAGCTGACTTTATGATAATTAGTTGAAATCTCTAATTAAAAAATGTATTACTGAAACAGGAAAACATGAGTCACACACTGAAGCTTTAAAATGTTTCTTTTTCCAGGGACAGGAGTTGTGGCACAGTAAATAAAGCCACGGCTGGGGACACCTACATCCCAAATCTAAGTGCCAGGTCAAGTCCTGGCTACGCCATTTCCAATTTAGCTTCCTGGACAGCAGTGGATGACAGTCTGAGTCCCTGCCATCCACGTGGTAGATCCGGATAGAGTTCTTGGCTCCTGGCTTTGGCCTGACTCAGCCCTGACTGTTGCAGGCATTTAGGGAGCCAACCAGCAGACGAAAGATCAAAATATTGCTCTCTTTCCCTCTCTCTCTCTCCCTGTCTCTCCCTTTCTGTCTCTCTGCCTTTCAAGTAAATAAAAATAAATTAAGTAAACAAACACGTGAAATAGAAAAAAATGATTCATAGACTGAACTTTTAAACTATTTCTTTTTCCAGGGTCAGGGAATTTTGTGCATAGGTTAAGCCACTTCTTGGGACACTTGCATCCCATTCTGAAGTGCCTGATTTGAGTCCCGGCTACTCCATTTCAGATCCAGCTTCCACTAATGCACATGGGAGGCAGCAGATGATGGCTCAAGTACCTAGGCCTCTGCTACCCATGTAGAAGACACGGATGGAGCTCCTGGCTCCTACCCATGTAGGAGACATGGATGGAGTAGGCCTGGCCCACTTCCAGCTATTGCAGGCATTTGAGAAGTGAACCAGTAGATGGAAGATCTCTCTCTTTCTCTGTCAACCTACCTTTTAAATAAATAAATCCTTAGAAATACATACATATATATTTGTTTCTCCAAAATGAAGGTTTGAAGACAAATGTACAGAAGTAGAAATAAAATTAAGAATGTTACTTATATTGAAAGAGAGGATTTCAAGGCCTTGTTTTTTTGTAAATAACATTATAGAAGTTATAAAACTATTTACACCAAGTGTCAATTTTTTTTTTAAGATTTATTTATTTATTTGAAAGGCAGAGAGTTACAGAGAGTCAGAGGCAGAGAGAGAAAGAGAGAGAAGTCTTTCATCCGCTGGTTCACTCTCCAAATGGCCACAATGGTCAGAACTGCGCTGATGTGAAGCCAGGAGCCAGGAGCTTCATCTGGGTTTCCCAACTGGGTGTGGGAGCCCAAGGATTTGGGCCATCTTCTACTGCTTTCCCAGGGCATAGCAGAGAGCTGGATTGGAAATGGAGCAGCCAGGACTCCAACTAGTGCCCATATGGGATGCCAGCACTGCAGGCAGCGGCTTTATCCGGCCCCCCAAGTATCAATCTTGCTGCATACATAAGGGGTCTTCAAAGACTTCATGGAAGGAGTCAGCATTTAGCCTAAAGATTAAGATGTCCACATTCCACAATAGATCCCACAATTTCTGGTTCCCACTCTGGACTCTAACTTCCTGCAGGTGTGGACCTTGGGAGTCAGCAGCAATAGTTCAAGTGGGGTTCCGGAAACCCACATGTGAAACTTGGATTGAGTTCCTGGTTCCAGGCGTTGGTCCTGCCCCCGCCCTGGCCATTGTGGGGACTTAGGGAGTAAATTAGCAGGTGACAGCTCTTTTTCAAATACAAAATGTATCTTCTAATTCCATTTTCCCACAAAGTTTTTGAAGTGCCTTTGTATTTAGAATGGCTTATTTGTTGGTTTATATTAAAACTTAGTCTACTTTCTTCTTTGAAAATTCAAAAGTTTACAGTTTAGAATAAAAAAAAAAACACATTAAAGTGAGTTTAGAAGACATTTTAACAGACATGAAATGATCACTAGCTGTGATCCAGCACAGGAAAAAGGGGGATGTTTCTAAGGAAGATTAATAAGTGGTCTGCCAACATAACTTGCCCTTTTCAACATCTGAGAGGTGGGCGTTGTGATGCAGCAGGTTGAGCCACCACCTGGAACACAATCATCCCATACTGAAGTGCCAGTTCTAGTCCCAGCTGTTTTGCTTCCAATGCAGCTTCCTGCTAATGCATCCTGAGAGGCAGCAGATGATGATCCAAGTGCTTGGGCCCCTGCCGCCTACGCAGGAGACCCAGAAGGAGTTCCTGACTCTTGGCTTCTGCCTGGCCAGCCCTGGCTGTTGTAGGCACTTGGGCGAATGAACTGTGGATGGAGGTCTCTTTTTCTGTCTCTCTCTGTTGTTCTTTCACATATATGAATATAATAAACATTTTTTAAAACAAAATAGTTCATGGAAAGTAGAATTAAAAGATATCTTTATTAAATAAAGAAGAAACTCAATTCACTAAATTTCAGATTTCTTCAGTTCTTCTGGTCTATGAATAGGAAGTGGTAAATTAAAGCCCATTTATAGTATAAATCAACAGTGACACACACACTACCACTTCCTGCTAAAAAAGCTGCATGGCTTTACACTGTTTTAGAATTTCCTACTTGTTACTGAATTAAATTCAATTCTTGGCATTCCTTGTACAACAGTTGCACCCACAGAATCTAATCACACCAACAAAAAATAAACTCATTCTAGAAATTAGGACAGGTTGACTAATTTTTCTTTGAGCCACAAACATGCATGACAGATATAAAAACAGTATAGGTGATAGGAGTTTTAAGTAATGTTTATATTTGAGAGTCTGAAACAGCTTTAATCTGTAAGGTTAAAACATAAAAATCTGATTAATATTTTAATATTTGGGATTTTGTCTTTGGGAAGTAGAAGGTAAGATAATCACTATATAACAAATGTGATACTAAAATATAACTGGGTACTGAATCACAAGTCAAAGGTTTCAGAACCCTGGAACTAACTCAAGAAGGACAGAAATAGCTACAACAACTCAGATAAAGTATGCAGGAACACCAAGGAAGCACTCAGAATTTTAAATCTGATGAAGGAGCCAGGAGAGACTACCCAGTATTCAGCTTACCATTTGAGAGTAGCCAAATGAATGCGGGACAAGTCTGCATATCTTGCACTTTCGAAAGGAAATGTGCTTTAAATGTTACTCAATCTGGAAGTAGCAGGGACCATGAAGATGTCAAAATATGGATTTCAGAGATTCTCAAAGAACAGATGTGTTGTCTTCAATAAAATCTCTTTTCATAAACAGCCTAATTTGTGAATCTTCCTTTTAAAAAAAAAAAGGCCTCTGAGAGTTCCATTTCTTTCCCCATTACTGGTTTGTGATGATCTCAAGAATCAAACTATTCCAAAACGAAGCCAGTTGCATCTCCTCGGCTCCATCCTTTGTTTCCAAGTGCACCTCTGCAGCAGGAAACCCTTCTGGAATGAGTCATCGTCACTGTCCTTAGCCTGGGATTTCCTTGACTGTACTTTAGCAACTCAGAGTAAGGTCTGTTTCATTTAAGGGTAAAGGAAATACTGTAGTCATTCAGAGAAGAAGAACAGACAAAAAAACCAAATCCCTGATTGTATGTACTATTGCTAGGAAAAAACTGAGCTGCCAGATCGCTAATCGGAAAAAATGACAACTATAGTCCAATGAAGTTGCACCAAAAATGTAATGAAACTGATCCTCTGACTCTTCCCAAGTATTGACCATGTATCATATTTTCCACTCATTTAGTAATAAGTAAAAATTAAAAAAAAAAACTTACAAAATAGCAGATCTAGGTAATACTACACAGTGCAATGAACTAAAAAAAAAAAAAGGATAACAGTTTTTGTTTTGTTTTGTTTTGTTTTTAGAAAATGAGTTCTTAGAGGTGCGCATTGTGGGGCAGCAGGTTAAGCTGCTGCCTGGGACACCCACATCCCATGTTGGAGTGTCAGCTGGAGTTCTGGCTCTCTGCTTCCAATCTAGCGCCCTGCTAATACTCCTGGGAAGGCAGAAGATGGCCCAAGAACTTGGGTTCCTGCCACCCACATGGATACCTGAATGGAAACCTGGGCTGCTGGCCTCAGCTTGGCCCAGTGCTGGCTGTTGGTGGGCATCTGAGGAGTGAACCAGCAGATGGATGATCTCTCTGTCATACTGCCTTTCTTATTTTTTTTTTTTTGAAGATTCTATTTATTTATTTGAGAGAGAGAGTTACAGACAGAGAGAGGGAGAGACAGATAGAAAAGTCTTCCATCGCTAATTCACTCCCCAAATGACCAGAACTGGGCCTATCAGAAGCCAGCAGGCATGAGCTTCTTCTGAGTCTCCTACATGGGTGCAGGAGTCCAAGCACTTGGGCCATGATCTGCTTTCCCAGGCACATTAGCAGGGAGCTGGGATGGAAGAGGAGCAGCCAGGACTCGAACTGTCACCCACAGTGCCAGCCCCCACACTGCCTTTCAAATAAATAAATAAGTTCTTTAAAGAGGAAAAATAGATTGTTATTCATGTTATGTGTCAGAAGTAGGGCTGAAATGAGATTCAGCTACAATTCCATCATTTCCCAGGGAAATGCCCAAGTCATGCTGCTTAGAAGGATTTCAGGGGATAATGGTATAAAATGTAGAATTTAGTAATGCTCCTCCCCCAGTTACTACAGATCAATGGGGGTGGGAGGCAGTTCTGAACCAGATTACAGGAGCTGGAACAGGAGAACCTGAACTCACATTCTCTCTCCTGTACAATGAGCTCCCCCCTTTCCATCCTCTTCTCCCACAAACTTTTCTCCAAACAAAAGGAAAGTGATCTGAGATTATAAAACAAACACAAGCAGACATAACCGCAAACTCACAGTATTTTGTGAACCTAGGTGACAAGAGGCTTTTTGATTAAAACTGGTATCAATGCCACAAAAGGATAGTAAAGTTAAGCAATATTTATAGTTCGCTGCAGCCAGAGCAATGGATGGATAATTATAAGCTATTGTGGGGAGCAATCCGGACTAGACTAAGTTACTTGAATTAGGACTTATTCTATGCATCTGCTCTCCCACAATATGGCGCTGGGAGAGAAGTAAACAGCTTCCGCACAGCTGCCTCCAGTTCAACCAATTAACTGTAGGACTTGCTCCTGATTGGAGAGCAGCGTACTCGGCGTGTGGGCAGCCGAGTTGGGATTGGCAGAGAAGGACTATAAAGGAGGAGAGAAACGGCATGCATCGGAAACATCTATGGGGAACATCTAAGGGAACCCGTGCAGCCCCCGAGAGACCCGGCCGGCGGTGTGCCGCTCCCCTGCGGAAGTGGGGAATGCGGCCAGGGGGAGCTGCCCTTCCACGGAGGTGGAAGGGATAGTAGCCAACCAGGGAAGAACCAGCAGCAAACCCGGGGAGGGCCGAGCAGACGAAAGAACAGCGCAGGGTCCTGTGTCGTTCCTCCACGAAGAGGGGGAGCGACATAATGGTGCCGTGACTCGGATAGGAAACCTGACTCGGATTAGGAAACCTAGCTCGGATAGGAAACCTAGGACGGATAGCAAACTTAAGAGGGAAGAAACGGGAAGAAGTGGGAAATTACCGGAGAGACAGACTAGCAAACAGCCTAGGGAAAAGCCGGACGAAAAAGGGTGCCGGAAGAAGCTATTGAAAGCCTAGGCATAGACTCAGATACGGACTACGGGGGGAAGCTGGGAGAAATCTCTAAGGTCGAAAGCGAAAGTGAAAGCTAGAACAAACAGACTCGGACGCGGACTGTGGGGAGAGGCCAGGAGAAATGAGGGAGGAATATCGTTGGAGGAAAGCTTGGGGAAACATACCGGGTAGAGAAAAATGTTAGGGAAATTGAAGCCGCGGGGGGCAGGCCAAGGCGGAAACGAAAGCCACTTTGGGGTTCTCAAGTTAGCCCGGGAATAGGGGGCGAAAAGTTGAAACCAGAAGCTGAGACGTAAGCCAGATTGGGATCCGTCTGATTAGCCCGGGGAGCAAAGGACGGGAAGCCAAATCGTGGGGCGGAGACGTACGCTGGGTTGAATTCGCCAGGCTAGCCCGGGGAACTTAGATTGAATCCTAGTGGCGGAGACGCAAGCTACGCTGTGTTACTCGCGGAAGCCGCCGCGTGCAGAGAGAGCACGGGGCGTGAATAGATAGGGAACGCTGGCGTAGGCCGTGGTTCAGACGCGAAAGGGTTAAGCGTGGAGACCGCGGAGCGCGCAAAGCCGAGCCGCGCAAAGCCGGGAAGCTGCGCAGATGAGAGAGGCGCGCGGGCTGAAGCGGCGCAGAGCCGGGAACCCGCCGGCGGGGCGAGGTGCCGGGAAGCTGCGGGGATAAGAGAAACAGAAGTTTAGAAGTAAAAGAAATAGGAATGTTGGCAGACAGAAGTAAAATGGGAGAAATAGAAATGCCCGGAGATAGAGAAATAGAGAAAAATAAGGCCTCCCCTCAACATGCCAATTAGGAGGCTTGGATTCGGTCTGCCTGATTTAAGGCGGTAAGCGCCAGCAAAGCTCGACCAGAGTATGAGCTGCAGGTCACCGAAGATAGGCACAAACCAACACTAATAAGTCTCCCCCACAATACGGCAATGAGAAGGCTTGGATTCGGTTTGCCTGATAGGTTTTGTAAACACCTGCAGGCAGTTCTAGCAGAGCAGAGTATGCGCTGCAGGGCACCGAACACAGGCACGCATCAGCGCCTAAAAACCTCCTCACAACATGGCGAAGAGAGGACCCGGATTCGGTTTGCCTGATGGATAGGACTTGTAAGAGCCTGTGGCAACTCTAGTGTGTGCCGCGGGACACCGAAGACAGGCGCGTATCAACGCTAAAAAATAAAAAGAAAGGGGGATCTGTGGGGAGCAATCCGGACTAGACTAAGTTACTTGAATTAGGACTTATTCTATGCATCTGCTCTCCCACAATATGGCGCTGGGAGAGAAGTAAACAGCTTCCGCACAGCTGCCTCCAGTTCAACCAATTAACTGTAGGACTTGCTCCTGATTGGAGAGCAGCGTACTCGGCGTGTGGGCAGCCGAGTTGGGATTGGCAGAGAAGGACTATAAAGGAGGAGAGAAACGGCATGCATCGGAAACATCTATGGGGAACATCTAAGGGAACCCGTGCAGCCCCCGAGAGACCCGGCCGGCGGTGTGCCGCTCCCCTGCGGAAGTGGGGAATGCGGCCAGGGGGAGCTGCCCTTCCACGGAGGTGGAAGGGATAGTAGCCAACCCGGGAAGAACCAGCAGCAAACCCGGGGAGGGCCGAGCAGACGAAAGAACAGCGCAGGGTCCTGTGTCGTTCCTCCACGAAGAGGGGGAGCGACAAGCTATTGCTAATTTGCAAGTTTAAAACAGATGGAGTAAATGAATACAAGTGAAAGGGTAAGATAAAATTTTTAAAAATTTAGCACAAATAGCATATAATTTTTCCTAATAAAAAATGAAAAGTACGGGGCAGGTGTTTGGCACAATGGCTAAGATGCTGCTTAGAATACCCATATGCCTTCTCGGAATGCCTGGGTTCAAGTCGCACCTCTATTCCCAGTTCTAGCTTCCTGCTAATGCCTAGAAGATGGCAGGTGATGACTCAAGTACCCGAGCCCCTGCCACCCATGCAGGAGACCTGAACTGAGGATCTGGCTGCAAGCTTCGGTCTGGCTCAGCCCTGGCTGCTATGAGCATTTAGAGTGAACACAGTGGATGGAAGACCTCTGTCCACCTCTATCTCTATTTCTCTGCCCTTCAAATAAAGTTTTTAAAAATGGAAAAAGCCACCAATGATTATATTATCCTGATTTGTAGGCAGGGTCTTGCTCCACTTTACAACCTTCATGCACATAGTAAACATTTCTACAAGCCAATCGTGCATATATATGCATAAATGCATATTCCCCTTAAAACAGTTCATACTTATTTTTAACCTTATAGGGCACTAAAGGAGTATGTCCTCTATCACTTCCTTGACTTGGCTGTTAAAGCAGAATCCAGTGTTGCAACTCAGCTGGCAAATCCAAGATCCCTAACTAAATTTCAGACTTACAGATGGAGTCAGGGAGAGCTAGAGCATGTCAGTTTTCTTTAGTCTCCCATGCCACCAGCTAACTGCCACTTTAAACTTTAAATACACAAAGAATGAGCAATGACTATATTCAGAGCATATAATGAGTGGGTTGTCAAAATATGCTATGGTGGATTTCACATTCTACCCTGATTCTCCCCACTTTCAGACCCCAGGGTTTAGGAAACAGAAGAGGGGAGAAGAAGGGGAAAGCAACCCTAAAGTACATTCATAAGAGGATGTTTTTAAAATGACAGTGTTCAGATAATCCTAATGGTTTGGAGAACCACAAATAATTTTTCTAAAACTGATCAAAAATGATTTTGTTTTATTTTTTTCTATTTTTTTTTGAAGATTTATTTATTTATTTGAAAGGTGGAGTTATAGAGAAGACAGATGAAGAGACCTTCCACTTACAGGTTCACTCTCTTACAGGCTGCCATGGCTAGGACTGGGCCAGGCCAAAGCCAGGAACCAGGAGTTTCATCTGAATCTTCCACATGGATGCTGCTTTCCCAGGCACATTACCAGGGAGCTGGATCAGAAGTGGAGCAGCCAGGACTCGAATCAGCATGCATATGGGATGCTGGTGCTGCAGATGGCAGCTCAACCGCTGCACCACAGCACCGCCCCGCCCCCAAGTTTTACTTATTGAATTCTTTTTCTCTTTCTTTCCTCTCTCTCTTTCTCTCTTTCTTTCCTTGAGAGGCAGAGTTTCCATCTGCTGGTTGACTAAATGCCTGCGATGGCTGGCCAGGGCTGATCCAGGGTCACTGGCAGCTGCCACCTCAATCTAGGTCTCCCAGGTGGGTGAAAGGAATCCAATTACTTAGAACCATCACTAATGCTTCCCAGGGTCTGCATTTAACAGGAAGCTGGCTGAAGTCAGGAGCTGGAACCAAGACTCACACCCAGACACTCTGACTTGGGATGCAGGCATCTCAACCATTCGGCTAAATGCTTGCTCAAGTTGTATTTTATCAGCATGCTCTGATAAAACCAAATTCAAAGTAGATCATCTCATTAAACACCCTCTCCCAATAACTAAGGACAAGGTCTCAGATGTTAGAGCAGAAAGCTGCAGGGTTTCCAACAACTGGTCCTCAATCTTGGTTAGAATTATTCACTCTATGTTTCACTTTACCACTTCTTCACAAAGGAAACCACTCTTTCCAATCCCAGAGAAGCAGGCTAAGGATCACTGAATGTCTGAGTGCTGGTCTTCCCCGGGCAGGTTTCTCAAAGGTAGAGAGTATGCTTTTTACACAGATCAGCAGCAGGCAGTACTGACAACTGACAGGCATGCAAGATCCAAAAGATTTTCTAGGGGCCAGCATTGTGGCACAGCAGGTAAGCTGCCACCTGCAAAGCTGGCATTCCCTATGGGTGCCAGTTGCTGTTCTACTTCCGATCCGGCTCCCTGCTAATGGCCTGGGAAAGCAGCAGAAGATGGCCCAAGTACTTGAGCCCTTGCCACCTATGTGGGAGACCCGAAGAAGTTCCTGGCTTTGGCCTGGTCCAGCCCCAGGTGATGTGGCCATCTAGGGAGTGAACCAGTAGATGAAGTCCTCTCTCTGTGTCTCTCCCTCTGTCTATATAACTCTGACTTTCAAATAAAAAATAAATATTTAACAAAAAAAATTTTTTTTCAATGTCTCCAGCCTGACCTTGGGCCCTAGAGATCAATGGCCTTTATTTCCTACAACAGAAAATCTGAGAGGACTGACCAAGACCTCTGTCTTCTCTTAGATTAAGTACAGACACATTTTCTTGAAATTAGTGGCCCCTTAGCAACCTACTCAGCCCTTACTTCTCAGTGCTGGAACTGCCACTGAAGGCTTTGGGATTTACTCACCATAAAGAAATATTTTGAAGCTATTTTAAAACTGATCCTTAATTATTATCAAGATTTTTATATAAACACTTAGAAAATACTTGTTAGCAAATATAAAGTGCACTCTGTCAACATCAATGTAGAAAACATATGTGCACATGAGAAGCGACATATACAACTGTGAGAAAGCTACAGTAGGGTACATGTGTGACTGTGAGATGGGGTTTCAAAGTTGTGACCCTAAACTTTTCACTGACTCTTATCTTTGAATTCAGCAATTTGAAGAAAATATTATTACACATGTTATAGCTGAAATAGTATTCACTGTAAGTACACCTCAAATTCTGGATTAAAGAAGCTTTTGGTGCTGCCCTTGTGAAACCTTACTGTCCCAGTTTCTGTATATGGCTGTTTCTATTGGGGAAAAGCATTTAAAAGTATACCAATCAACTAATTCACACACTCCATCTGAAAGAGCTGGGTTATTATTTGAGGAGCTATTATTAGTTCTTTTTATGTTTATTGCTATTGAGATTACTTGAGGAAATTAGACAGAAGTATGGCTAATAAGAATGAAATAGGAAGGAGAAAAAAATACAATCTAATTTGGTCTCTTTGGCCTTCAATAGCTATCCCAGTAGCCCTCAGTAACTACTCCAGCACTGAGAAGTAAAAGGGGGGAGGGTCTATTTTAAAGGAAGTAAGTTAACAAGTTTACTGGGGACTGTAGTTGCTATCTACTGAAAAGCCCAGACAAATACATTCCTCATTCCCTACTCCTACAGTCCCGCTTACTTGCTGTCACCTGTAAGCATGGGGAAACAAAAGATCAACACAAGGAACTTGCTTCCACAGGATGCACTTCTGTGGCGTCTATAAAACAAACCTGCGGAAAGGCATCATCTGCGGACTTCATTTCTCCATTCTATCCCTGTCCCTAATCAATGCAAACAGTTCTGAGTTTGCCATACCGTCAACCATCAATCATATTCAATTAAGCTAATCAGCTGTAAAACAGGAAAGGGCAACAGTACAAGCTTTAATAATGTGAGTTCACTGGATTTTAAAAGCTGCTTAGCTGTGGACCATGTTGAATTCTCACACAAAGGTGAATGCTTGTGTGTGTGTGTGTGTGTGTGTGTGTGTGTGTGTGTGTAAAAGCATACATATAAGACTTATTTTATTTAAAAGGCAAAATGATAGAGGAAAAGACCAAGAGATCTTCAGCCATAAAGGCTAAGGCTGGGCCAGGCTGGAGCCAGGAGCCAGCAACTCCATCTGGGTCTCCCACATGGATGGCAGAGGCCCAAGTACTTGGGCACATTAGCAGGGCGCTGGACTGGAAGTGAAGCAACCAAGATTCTAACCAGCTGCTCAGATATGGGATGCAATGTTGCAAGTAGTAGCTTAATTACTGTGTCACAATACCAGCCCCTGTTTTGTATATTTTTAACTCATCTTTTTACTCATAAAGCCCAATAATACAATGAAGCTAAAAACAACAACAACAAAATACCCAGTAGGCAAACACAGATTATTTTAAAAGTAAATTCAGGGGTGTGGTAGGTGGAGAATTATGAGTTCTGGGTGTGCAGGGAGTGGATGGAGCCATATGTTGCATTTATACAGTGGAGAAGACACAAAATTGAATACCACGTTCAAAAATTTATCCCTACAATTGAAAAGTCGGTGTTTTCAAGTGTTAATTCCTCTAGCCAGTTTCCAATTGATATAAAAGTGCTTTGGCAGCATCCTAACTGTAACCCTAAGTTACTCACATGAAAAACAAAAACAGAACTAGCCCTCACATGATCATTTTACAGACATACTGTAATTTCAAGGATGTCCTCAGAAAAGCCTGGGGCAGGATTTCCACATCTGGTGGTCACAATTTTAGTGCTCCCAATTTGGCCAGTGTAGTCATTAGGTCAGGAAATGCACACAACAGTGATGCAAAGAAATTAAGAAACATGAAACACAATGACTGTGTATTTTTAACCCCAAACGGTCTGTCAGCAGAATAAGAAGTGGAAAGGAAAATGTCACCGGCCATTCTAGGAACCGAACAGAAGGAATCATGATCACTGGACTATGGTTTATTTCTGAGAGTCACAGAAGGAAACAGAACAAAATGCGTGCATGCAGACAAGCTGACACTTAGGGGCTAGTGTTTGTGGTACAGAGGTTAAGCTGCCGCCTGCAATGCTAGCATCCAATCTGAGTGCCAGTTCAAATCCCAGCTGCTCCACTTCTGATACAGCTTCCTGCTAATGCACCTGGGAAAGCAGCAAAAATGGTCTAAGTACTTGGGCCCTGTCACCCATGTGGGATATCTGGATGGAGTTTCAGGCTCCTGGCTTCAGCCTGGCCCAGTTCTGGCCATTGTGGTCACTTGGGGAGTGAATCAGCAGACAGAAGATTCTCTCTCTGACTCTTCCTCTCTGTCACTCTGCCTTTCAAGTAAATAAACCTTTAAAAAAAAAAAAAGGCTTATATTTAATCTTCAAACAAGCAATATACCTTTGCAGTACTCAAAGCTGAAGGCTGAAGTCCACTGATGGGAGACTTAATACTAAAGTCAGAGAAGAGGCAAGACTTGGCCTTTCTCAAAAGTCATGACCAATTCTTCAGACTAGGTATGAGTATAACCCACTTTCTCAAATTATAGAACAGAAAGTTGACAACTGCTGCTTCATTTCAGCTATGACTGAAGAGTGCCCAACCACATATTAAAGACACAATAAGGGTGCAGCTGCTAAGTATGTCACACTTAATAGAAATCAAGTTGACTAATGAAAGATCAACTTTCAATACTTAATTTGACAAAGAATTAGCAGGCAGCTCCATGAGCCTGACACTATGCTAGGCACTGCAGAATAGAAAGATGGAAAACGAGCGACTGAAGGAAGCCAACATTTCACAACATGAAAATCCTACACACTTGTGTCTTCTGTTAAAGAGAATATTCTCAGATTCGCTCTACAGCAGCAGAAACCAACAGATGACAAAGGAACAGAAAACATGATTCCTGAGATATGAAACTGCTTGCTTTACTTCATTTTCACAAGTATATGATTATCTCACCAAAGACTGACAGCAAACAAGTGGCATTTGTCCATCACAAATGGCAAAAATGGTAATGGCAATTTTTCATGTTGTTTAGAAACAAATTTGGGGGGCCGGCACCGTGGCCCACTAGGTTAATCCTTCACCTGCGGTGCTGGCATCCCATATGGGTGCCGGGTTCTAGTCCTGGTTGCTCCTCTTCCAGTTCAGCTCTCTGCTATGGCCCAGGAGGGCAGTGGAGGATGGCCCAAGTGCTTGGGCCCCTGTACCCGCATGGGAGACCAGGAGGAAACACCTGGCTCCTGGCTTCGGATCGGCGCAGTGCCGGCCATGGCGGCCATTTGGGGGGTGAACCAATGGAAGGAAGACCTCTCTCTCTCTCTCTCTCCAAAAAAAAAAAAAAAAAAGAAAAAGAAAAAGAAACAAATTTGGCTGAAAGCAGGAGAAAAAAACACTCAATGTACCATCACCTTCACATCCCTCGCTAGCTCTCTTATAAATAAACTAGTCTTGGTCAAGTGAGAAAGTCTCTAAACTCTAAAAGTTTTCAGGGCCAGCACTGTGGCATAGCGGGTAAAGCCATCACCTACAGTGCTGGCAACCCATGTGGACGCCGGTTCAAGTCCCAGCTGGGCAACCCATGTGGACGCCGGTTCAAGTCCCAGCTGCTCCACTTCTGATCCTACTCTCTGCTATGGCCTGGGAAAGCAGTAGAGGATGGCCCAAGTGCTTGGGCCCCTGCACCCGCATGGGAGACCAGGAGGAAACACCTGGCTCCTGGCTTCAGATCGGCGCGGTGCCGGCCATGGCGGCCATTTGGGGGGTGAACCAATGGAAGGAAGACCCCTCTCTCTCTCTCTCTCTCTCAAAAAAAAAAAAAAAAAAAAAAAAGAAAAGAAAAGAAAAAGAAACAAATTTGGCTGAAAGCAGGAGAAAAAAACACTCAATGTACCATCACCTTCACATCCCTCGCTAGCTCTCTTATAAATAAACTAGTCTTGGTCAAGTGAGAAAGTCTCTAAACTCTAAAAGTTTTCAGGGCCAGCACTGTGGCGTAGCGGGTAAAGCCATCACCTACAGTGCTGGCAACCCATGTGGACGCCGGTTCAAGTCCCAGCTGCTCCACTTCTGATCCTACTCTCTGCTATGGCCTGGGAAAGCAGTAGAGGATGGCCCAAGTGCTTGGGTTTCTGCACCCACATGGGAGACGCGGAAGAAGCTCCTGGCTCCTGGTTTTGGATGGGCTCAGCTCTGGCAGTTGCGGCCATCTGGGGAGTGAACCAGTATATGGAAGACTTCTCTCTCTCTCTGCCTCTGCCTTTCAAATAAATAAATCTTTAAAAACAAAGTCTAACTCTGTCAAATAAATTTTAAAAAAATTCTAAGAGTTTCAATTAAACATATCGATAAGTAACACTGATAATGGGTTTTTCACAAATATACCCACAAGTGGGTATATTCACCAAGGCTGGGAGGCTCAGAAAACCTCTGCAGCTCAGCTGAAGAGTCTCAAATCCCTGAGCCAAAAGCCCTCTGTCTGATAAGCATGATGGTGTGATAGTGAAGACACTACAGTTAACATGCGCCTGTGTGTGCCAGGTATAACCCTAGGAAATAGCATCATTATTCCCATATCACTAATACACAGCCTAAGGCTCCACAATGACAAGCTAGCACAGCCGTTCCCCCTTTTCCTTGGGGGATACAGTGCAAGACCTCCAGTAGGTCCCTGAAATGCAGACAGTAACGAATTCTTTATTCACTGTGCCTTCCCTATACATGTGTACCTAAGATCAAGTTTAAGTTGTAAATTAGGCACAGTAATATATCACAATAATAAAACAAATATAACCATATAATATAGTAAAAGCTATTCAAAACTGATGAAATGGTTATTTCTGAAATCTTCCATTAAATATTTTTATAGCACAGTTGATCACAGATAACCAAGACCTTGAAAAGCAAACCTGTGGAAGGGAGGCCAGGGACTACTGTTAAGTGGTACAGCTGAGTTTTTAACCTAGATTTGCCTACCTCCAAAGCCTCTAATCTTCACTGGCTCAGGAAGAGAGTCTATCTCTTACCTTTTAGAGTCCATCCTGGAGCTACTAACTCAGATTACAAAGAATCTGGGAAGAACCAGTTTCCAACATAGCCCTGAAGGCCTGAACCTAGCTCCAGGTCATCTACATCACAAGAGGAAAATCAGTCTACTCTCAAGGGACATGACCATTAGCTAGTCTTAGAGTATGTTTACTACAGTCACTTTATAAAGAATTCTTATTTCTGGAAGTTTCTGAAATACACTTGATCACTCTAACATCTTCTGAACTAGAAAAGACCCCATCTGTGCAAACCTTCTTGAGTGGGAGTGAATCTCTTACCCAGGGCAAGACTCAAAATAAGGGATATTCAGGAGATGTGGCAATAAGCAATTTCCTGTTCACAGGGCGGGGCGGGGGTGGCGGGTGGGAGTCCATTCCAAGTTAGTAAATGTGGTAGAGACTGTGACATTCATACTGCCCTCAGGGAACCTGTTCTTGGTTCTATAGTTACTGCAAAAATTTGGGACAGCTGGAGGCATTATCAGGGGTCAAATACACTTCTTGATCACTTAAAGGATACCTTTTAAATGCACATGAATATCTTGCAATAGGAGATAAATGCTCTATATAAGTTTTCTCTGTGTCATTTTATCTTCCAACTCTGGGTTTACAATGAGAAAGAAACTAGCTAGAAGCGATGATAAATGCTCATAAAAATTAAAATATGACCAGCTGGTAGACAGCTCTGCAACATTATGACTGCTCTCTGCATCACTTGAATAAAGCCTGACAGTTTATAGTGCATTTCCTTGTTTTGATCATCACACATAACCCTGAAGATTAGGGATAGTAGGCATTATAAATACCTCCACTCAGACCTCCACCAAGGCCACAGTAACATGAATGACAGGGCTAGAATCCTAACTCAGGTCTAGAGATTCCAAGTATCACACATTCTCAGGGATAGTGAGATAAATTGTTTGTATATCTGTCTCTGAGGCTGCACACAGAAAAAAAGCAACAAAAAAGATAAAAGAAAAATTTCTTTTTTAGAACAATGTATCAGGATCTAATGAGAAAAAAGAAACTACTTCAAGTGTTTGCAACAGAAGGAATTTAATAGAGGGAATTGGTTGTACTAGCAGTGAAGCTGCTGAGAACCAAACTGAAGATGGTAAAAGGTTTAGTAACAGCAGAAGCCACTACTGCCTTGAAGCTAGAGGGACAAGGAGGAGAGCTATTCCCAGAGCAGAAAGCCTACAGTCATCTGACAAGAGTGTGGAACCACGTGTACTGCCCCGTGGTAGCTGGGGCCACAAGGAAATAGTCTCTAGGCTAGAGAAGCCCCCAGAGGCAAAAAGAGAGAAGGAGTCACACTCCACCTTCTCCTTTCCTGTCTCCTGCTAGTGCATCTGATGAGCTGGACCCAGTCTGAAACCAGCTGACCCAGAAGCCTGGGCAGGGGAAGAGGGAGGGGAAATTGACAAAGGACTACCTACAGTTAACCCTCAGCTGCAAGAATCAAATGTGTAATATATGGTAAGCCACTGACATGTGAGGGTTGTGTAACAGCAAAAGCTGACTGATAGATAAGTATACACCCACAAAGAAACATCAGGTAGGTAAGTAAATAAACAGAAAAGTGAAATGAAAAAACAAAAGTGTAACAGTAGTAATACTTACTTTTGAAAATTGCCATAAGGAAAACATTTCCACCTTTACTTTGTGGGTGGTGGGGGTTGGCAAGCACAGGCAGACTCCCCACCTTGCCCTGGTCCTGAAGGAGGACAATCAAGAATCTGTCTCAGAGTGTGGCAGGATCCCCAGCTGGAGGTGGAAAGTCGTCATGGCCAAGACTGTTTTGCAACTTCACAATAGACTGGACAGTTTGGGACATGATGACCTGGTGAACTGGGAGTGTCATATCTGGCAGGTCAGGAGCCAGGCCTTCTAAAAAGGAAGTGTGTCACTGAGTCAGTGATGTTGCCAAGCCATACACCAGAGTAGTATTAACACATAGCCCAAGGGTACCAATGCCTGGCTGGGACTCCAAGCTTTCTGCTTATAATACTGCCATCACAGTACCACCTTCCATCACAATACTCCAGATAGCCTCCTCTGTTATTCATAATCCTTCCTTTCCCTCAGTGCACTGTAAGCACCACAGGGTGTGGGTGCAACTCTACAATGACCTTAAAACACATGGCTCCACATGGACTCGTAGGTCTACGTCTCCCTGTGATATTCCTATCTCGTATGTTTTAACATAAAGTCAAATAAAAAGTACAGAATGCTTCAAGGCCTCAGAGCTATGAGACAGTTGCTTCAATACATCTTACTGTGTGCTAAACCTTTGCCTTTGCCTTTGCCTAAGGGATCATTTCTTCTGCATCCAATTAAACCCAGAATCTGGGAAAGTGAGGAGACAGAATTTCCCCAACAAAAGCTCAGTTTCTAAACCTGAAGCAGATTACCTGTGTGTGTTCTAACTCCAGGAAAACATGCCCTTTCAGTCAAGAGGAAGAAAGCTATTCTAGGTACAGGGTCACCACAGACTAAAAAGCAGTTAAAGACATTTCTGGGAATGGCAGGATTCTGTGGAATATGAATTTCAGAATTTGGATTCCAAGCTTTTGTATGAAGCTTTAAAAGGCGCTGACACAGACACGCTGTAGCTACAAAAGTTGTTCCAAAGAATTAAGGAGCTTTTAACAGAAGCTCCAGCATTGGGAATCCCCGACGGCAGGATTCTATGGGATATGGATTCCAGGATCTGGATTCCAAGCCTTTATATGAAACTTTAAAAGGCCCTGATCCAGACACACTGTGCTGGACAGGGAAACTACAAAAGGTGTTCCAAGGAATTAAAGAGCTTTTAACAGAAGCTCCAACATTAGGAGCTCCTAAACAGGCCATTCAGAGAAAGATCCTCTTCAGAGCAGTTGCAGCTTAAATGGAAGGAACCTTACCAGGTGCTACTGAGCACCACTACCTCAATAAAATCAGGAGTAAACGTCTACCTCTTAAGTCTTCACAGGTGAACTCAAAAGACATGCCTGATTATTCCTGTAAGCCAATCAACAATCTTAAATACCTCTTCAAAAAGATAAGTAGAGCTTTTGCTTTAGTCGCACCAAAAATGCTGTCCGCTGTCCTCTAAGGTAGACACAGTGTACCTATCTCTTCTTTTTTTTTGGGGGGGGGGGGGAGCTGTTATTGGCAGAAGGACTCCTTGGTGAATTCTTCAATGATAATGATTAAAAGTCCTGATGAGCCATATGAAGCTGACTTTTAAAATCTTACCATAACTCTGGGCAATGTGGCCTACACTTTAGGCCCTGGCATCAGTGGACTCCCTGTCCAAGGTAGTTATGCACAATAGACAGGCCCTGGAATACATATTAATAGAACAAGGGGGAATGTGCACAGTGATTAATGGAATCTGCCACTTTACTCAACCAATAACATGTTCACTGAAATGGACATTAAAACCCTCTATGCTCAAGCTAAAGTTCTTTTAAAAGGTTTATTTATTTATTTGAAAGTCAGAGTTACACAGAGAGAGAAGGAGAAGCAGAGACAGAGAAAGAGGTCTTCCATCTGCTGGTTCACTCCCCTAATTGGCTGCAGTGGCCGGAGCTGTGCTGATCCAAAGCTAGGAGTCAAGAGCTTCCTCCAGGTCTTCCACGTGGGTGCAGGAACCTAAGGACTTGGGCCATCCTCTACTGCTTTCCCAGGCCATAGCAGAGAGCTAGATCGGAAGTGGAGCAGCTGGACTTGAACCGGTGCCCATATGGGATGCAGCACTACAGGTAGCAGCTTTACCTGCTATACCACAGTGCCAGCCCCAAGCTGAATGGTATTATAATCTACATAAGGGTAGCCTATCACTACCCACTATCTGGGAAATGGTGAGATATGCTCTTTTCACCTTAAGGGGCACACCATTCACAATTGGTTTTGTTCCAGGTTTTGTTCATGCTGATTGACAAACTTTTTTTTAAATTTTTTTTTTTTATTTGACAGGTAGTTATAGACAGAGAGAGAGAGAGAGAGAGAGGTCTGCCTTCCGTTGGTTTACCACCCAAAGGGCTGCTACAGCCGGAACCACGCTGATCCGAAGCCAGGAGCCAGGCGCTTCCTCCTGGTCTCCCATGCGGGTGCAGGGCCCAAGCACTTGGGCCATCCTCCACTGCCCTCCCAGGCCACAGCAGAGAGCTGGACTGGAAGAGGAGCAACCAGGACTAGAACCCGGCGCCATATGGGATGCCGGCGCCACAGGCAGAGGATTAACCAAGTGACCTACGGCGCCACGATTGACAAACTTACATGTTTCAGAACTCAACAACTTCTGAGAATAACTGACCATAACAGGGGACACAGCCACTGGTGGTGACCGAGACTACTCCAAGCTCATAAAGTGAATTTGTTAGATGAAATAGGTGGAGACTTCCAGATCCAGGACAGGCAAGGCCTGTGCTATGCCCCTAATAAGAGGAAGCAGCTATAGAAGATATGATGATTCTATAGCCTTCAACATCCCTTAAGATTAAGGTCTGGAGTCTCTGAAGGGGGAAATGATATAGGCAGGCAGATAAGATAAAATCAATTAGGTTTGTGAGCTGGAAGACCCCTGTGTGATCTCATGCCCCTACCTAACCCTACCTGTATGCCCAACTGCCAATCAAACTATGTAACCACTCCCTCTTTGCGAGTAAATAAAAGGCCTGGAACAAGGTGGGCCCTTCCCTTGTTGCCCCTCAGCGCATGGCCTTTGGGCCACTGCTCTCTGCTTTCCTGCCTGCATGCTTGCTCCACGCGGCTCCTGGCCTGCTCTCTGCCTGGTATTGACCCAACTCAGCTTCTAGACTTCTTTCTCCCCTAATTAAAGCCCTCACTTTTCTGTGCATTTCTCTCACTGAATAAAAATGCTTAAAAACTTAAAAAAGAAGAAAAACATGGCTCCATCCAACACACTCCTTAACACACCATCTTAGAAATGGCTTTTTCATGCTCTACTGTATAGTATTTCCTCTTAGCATTTTTCAGATTCTTCCACAATCTGGGATATCCATCTGAATCCTGTAGTGGTTCAAGTAACTATCCTCTGTCTTCCAAGTAGCCCAGCCAACTTCGCTCACTCTCTACCCTAAGCTCCCACAGAATTTAGAATGCATATCGTAAGAGGTGGCACTTAACTTTTTTTCTTGCTTCATAGACTAAGTTTTGCCTTTCCAATGGGACCTGAGCAGGGAACCTCACACTGCAAGCAGCTGATTGAAGAGGTGCCTAACAAATGTTTAAAGGATGAATGAATTAAAGATAAGGCCTTTCAGTGTAGGAGCTCATCTCTTACTTGCAGCTCTTCCTTTGGAACCATACTGCTGTTTGCCAAGTGAGTTACAGGCATGCAGTAAATACTTCCTGACATTGATTAATCACCTTGGAATGCAATCAGGTTCACATATCTCCAAATTGATACTACTGGAATGCATCTTAATGACTGGCAACTGAAGTTACATATATTTGTATTTGGACAGCTTTAGGTGATAAGCATAAAAAAGTGAAATACACAAAACATCATTAAAATATTAAGATTTATGAAATCACAAAACACAGCCCTAAGCACACACAAAGCAGGTGCTTTCATTTTAGAAGCGAGAATGACAATATGGCTTCTTCTAGAGAAATGGAATTGAATGAAAGGTTCTGTAATCATTGTCTCAATCACATCTTAATTTAGACAGGCTTAAGGGTTTGGGTGATTTTTAAAAATCCACACATGATGAAATAAATACCAACTTGGTAATTATATTAGGAGGACTTCTCTATCCTACTATGGGGTTGGAGGGCAGGGAGAACCGAATATTTCGTGTTTGTTACAAAGCTTCAGTTTCTTTAGAAACCATAATTTCCTAAGTACTTGGAGAGCAATCACAAAACTGTATGTTGTAGATATCTCTATGCTGTGTGGGAACTCCTGCCATTGCTCCAACAACTAGAATAGCTCCCAGGGTCCCCATAGAAAGAGCAGAAAGCAGAAAAACAAAAAGGAAAGAGACAATTGGCTCATTACCCAAGAGACCTTAACAAAAACACAGCCAGCCAAGCCAGCAGCCCAAGCCCTCCATCAATAAAGCCTCCACAGTTAAAAGGCCTGATTTTCTTTCATGGAAAAAAAAGGGGGGTGATTTGTCTGATCAAATGCAGCCTCCACAGAATTTCTTTTTTAAATAAGAGCCTTCAGCAGCAAACTGAGCCTATAACACTGGCTTTCACCTATAACACTGGCTTTCTAGTGTTTTCTTTTGGCTTTTTTTTTTTTTTTTTGCCCACTGTGTATTAATACTTTTATACCATGACACCTTACACAAATATACATACTTACATAACTGAATCAAAAACAGTTTCATAAAATAGCACTTGACCTTACTTCCCCTTGCTTTTGTCTAAGCACTTGAGTGTGTACTTGCTTTTCTATTCTCTTGTGTTCTGGTCTACTCTATTGCTCTCCATTTAAAAAACAAAGAAAATAATTGACCTGTATTGTGTATGACCGAATGCTGGTTGCCAAGTCATACTGAAAATCACTGGCCTACAGAGTAGGCATTTAGCCAAGGGTTGAGATGCTGGCATTCCACGTCAGAGTGACTGGGTCTGGTTCCAGGGTCTGGCTCCTGACTCCAGCCTCTTGCTTATGCGGACTCAGGAAGGCAGCAGCAATGGGAGACTTAACTTGAATTCCTGGATCCTGGCTTTAGTCCCAACCAAGCCCCAGCTGTTACAGGCATTTGGGGAGTGAACCAACAGATGGGAGAAGTCTCTCCCTCTCCTCACACTTCTCAAATTTAAAAATAAATAAAAGAGAAAAATTGATCTAAAGAACACCTTGGAAGTCAATCAAAGGTTATATACTATTTTTAAAACCTGTTTCTAGTACAGAAAGGCCACAGATTTTTAGAGACAGAAAAATGACAACTTCAGGGTCCTGCATATAGTAGACACCAAAATATTAAACTTAAGAGATCATTTAGGGGCCAGTGTAAAGGGTAAAGCTGCCGCCCGCCACACCAGCATCCCATATAGTTAAATGGTTTAAGTTCTGGCTGCTCCACTTTGAACCCAGCTCCCTGCTAATGGCCTGGGCAAAGCAGAAGAAAATGGCCCAAGTGCTTGGGCCCCTGCCACCCATAAAGGAAACCAGGAAGAAGCTCCTGGCTCTTGGCTTCAGCCTGGCCCAGTCCTGGCCATTGCAGCTACCTAGGGAGTGACCAGCAGATTAAAGATGTCTCTGGCTTTCCCTCCCTCCCTCCCTCTGTAACTCGGCCTTTCAAATAAATACATCTTTTTAAAAAAGAAAGAGGTCATTTAAAAAGGCTCCCCTACGCCTCCTCTACTTTGTGGGTAAGATAATATACAGAAAGGAGCAAGAAGGCCAAGACTGGAAAAAAAAAAAAAAAAAAAAAAAAAGGAAAATTCCGTTAATGGAATACCTTCTGGGCAACAGGCCTAACACTGTGAGCATTATGTTGCTAGGAGTCCGCTTCCTCCCATCACCTGAGAGGCTCCGACCCCCAGCCTGAGGCCAGGAAGCACAGAGAGGAAGGCAGGCCACAAAGGGCAGAAGAGTCAACAAAGTAGGTGATCTCATGATCACCAGTTCAAGTCCCGGCTGCTCCACTTCCTATTCAGCTCTCTGCTATGGCCTGGGAAAGCAGTGGAAGATGGCCCAAGTGCTTAGCTCCCTGCACCCATGTGGAAGACCCAGAAGAAGCCCCTGGCTCCTGGCTTCAGATTGGATCAGCTCTGGCCATTGTGGCCACTTGTGAAGTGAACCACAGGATGGAAGACCTCTCTATCTGTCTCTCCCTCTCTCTGCCTGTAACTCTTCCTCTCTCAAATAAATAAATAAATATTAAAAAAAAAAAAAGTTTAGTTACAGCTTATTCCAGGTGAATGAAATGGCACCAGATCTTTTAAGTGAAGGAATAATTGCTGCAAAATCAAAAACTCCAGTTTTTGACTAGAGTAGATACTGTACAAGAGTAAAATGCAGCCAAACCAAACAAGCATCAGAATAGATAGCCCTGCAGAATGGAATCAAATAATATCCTTCAAGATACTCTCCCAGGAAGCCCTGGCTCAACAGACAAAATGCTGACAGCCATGATGAGATAGGCTAGCATTAACAAAAATTGCTATCACTTCAAGAGCACACCTTGGGGCCAGCACTCTGGTGTAGTTGGTTAAGCCACTGCCTGCAGTGCAGGCAGCCTATATGGGTGCCAGTTCAAGTCTTGACTGCCCCACTTCCAGTCCAGCTCCCTGCTAATGTGCTGGGAAGGCAGCAGAAGATGGCCAAGTACCTGGGCCCCTACGTCCACGTGGAGACACAGAAAAAGTTCCTGGCTCCTGGTTTCAGCCTGGCCCAGCCCTGGCCATTGTGGACATTTGGGGAGTGAACTAGCGGATGGAAGATTTCTCTCTCTGTCTCTGCCTTTCTCTCTTTCTCTGTAGTTCTGCCTTTTTTTTTTTTTTAAACTATGATTCCTTGATTCTTTTTTTTTTTCCCCTTTAAAGACATTTCTAATTATTTGAAAGACTGAGTTAGAGAGACAGAGAGATAGAGAGATCTCTCATCTGCTGGTTCACTCCCCAATAGCTACAACAGCTGGGGCTGGGCCAGGCCAAAGCCAGGAGCAGGAGCTTCTTCCAGGTCTCCCATATGGGTACAGAGGCTCAAGTGCTTGGCCATCTTTCACTGCCTTCCCAAGCACATTAGCAGGGAGCCGGACTGGAAGTGGGGCAGCCGGGACTCAACTGGGGACCATATGGAATGCCAGCACTGCAGGCAGAGGCTTAACCCAATACACCACAGTGTCAGGCATTGTTGCTAAGTACTATGCTAAGTATTTCATGTCCCTTGCCACTATTCTAACAAATACACCTGCATGGGGGGTAGCCTCCCCATTTTATGCAAGACAAAACAGAAGTTCAGATCAAGAAACTAGCTTATAATCATATACCCAGAAAGTGACAAGGCTGGCTGGGATAATGAACCCAATGATAACTTTTTTTCTTTAATTTATGTATTTGAAATGCAGAGAGAGAGAGAGATTACTCCCATCTGCTGTTTCACTCCCCAAATACCATAATGACTGGGGCTGAACCCTGCCAAAGTTGGGAGACAGGAACTCAAACCAGGTCTCCCACGTGGGCAGGAACCCAATTACTTGTGTCGTCATTACTGTCTCCCAGTGCCTAAACTACCAGGTAGCTGGACCCAAGAGCCAGAGCTGGGTATTGAATTAAAGTACTCTGACAGAAGATTTGGGCATCTTAGCCTCTAGGCTAAATGCCTGCCCCTCAACTATGATCTTTTTAAAAAAAATACTGGATGCTGGCACTGCAGGCAGCAGCTTTACCCCCTACACCACAGTGTCAGCCCCTCATACAAATATTGATATAGACATACAGTTCCACAAATACAGCAAATTACTCCTCAATCTCTAAAAATATTGTCTTTATCAGATTTTGTTTTAAATTGTTTGGGTTTTAAAATTGTCCTCAAATTGAAAAAAAAAATAAAGGCAGTCAACTATTACTAAACGCATTGCTTTAATGACACATCAGGGAAGTTAGTTTGCACACTGAGCATCTGCACTGAAAGAAACCCCCCTCGGGCCTCGCAGAGTCACTCAGGGGTACTGAAAACCCCTAGTCCTTTGATCTCTTAGTCTCTAATGGTCATAAATGACTCTCGAAACTTAGTTAAGTATCTGACAATGTGAAAAACAGCACCACCAAACCATATACTCCGTTAGGGCAGTCTCATCAACCGCAAGACAAAGTGCAGAGTAAAACAAATGTGTTCTTAGACTGCTTTTGAAGTTGGGATTGGAAAGAGTTAGAAAATTCTAATGGAAAAGCCCCATTCTCTCCTCAATTTTTTAAAATATAAAGGACCTTTTTTAAATATATCTTTTACACAACAAGAAAATGACCAAATGGAACAATCTCACCCCTATTACACCAACTTAGTCCGCAGACCAAGGAGCCCTTACATGTTTCATCTCTGCCAGTCTCTGCAAAGTATATCAATATTCCTTTTACGTGACTTCTCTGAGGAGATGCCTGACTGTTCTTACTAAAGATAAAGGGAATGACCATGAGCTTGGATGATAAAACAAAATGTGAGAAAATCAGACTCAGTGCAAGTAAGGGTAACATATGTAATCAATCCATGTGCAATAAGTTACAGCCAGCATCTGGGGAGGGGGGGGATCCCTCATTAGAGTAACAGCAGATACAAGGCAAGGACACTATCTATGACAAAAGGAGAAAGAATACTTTACAAGTCAAAACCTGTAATGCTGGGGCTGGCATTGTGGTGTAGCGGGTAAAGCTTGAAATGACGCCAGTTCAAATCCCAGCATTCGAATCCACCTACAATTCACCTCCCTGCTTACAGCCTAGGAAAGCAGCAGATGATGGCCCAAGTACTTGGCCCCTGCACCACAGGGAGACCCAGACCACAGGGAGACCCAGAAGAAGCTCCTGGCTCTTGGCTTCCACCTAGCCAAACCCAAGCCATTGTTACCATTTAGGGAGTGAACTAGCAGATAGAAGCTATCCCTCTCTATCTTTCCCTCTCTCTCTCCCTCTAACTCTGATTTTCAAATAAATGAAATGTCTTTAAAAAAAAAAAAAAAACTTGAAATGTTTAGTCCCACAAACTTTAACTAATTCTTTGTAAAAATGTATTTATTGGGCTGGCACTATGGTACAACTGGTTAAATCCCAGGCCTGCAGTGCTGGCATCCCATATGGGTGCCAGTTAGAGTCCCAGCTGCTCCACTTTCAGTCCAGCTCCCTGGTAGTGTGCCTGGGAAAGCAGTGGAGGATGGCCCAAGTGTCTGGGCTCCTGCACCCATGTGGGAGACCTGGAGGAAGCTCCTGGCTCCTAACTTTGGAATGACTCAGCTCGACTATTGCAGCCGTTTGAGGAGTGAACCAGCACATGGAAGCCCCTCTCTCCCTCTCTCTCTCCCCCTCTCTCTGTAACTCTGTCTTTGAAATAAATAAAATAAGTATCTTAAAAAATTATTTATTTATCTTATTTATCTGAGAGGCAGAAAGATACACAGAGAGACAGAGAGAGCACTCCCACCTGCTGGCTCATTCTCCAAATGTGTGAAACAGCAAGGGCGGGGCCAGGCTGAAGCCAGGAGCCAGAAACTCCATTCAGGCCTCCCAGGTGAGTGGCAGGCACCTAAGTACTTGAGTTATCAACCACCTGGTGCCTTCCGAGGTTTGCATTAGCAGGAAGCTGGATCAGCAGAGTGGGGACTCACTCCTTAAATGGGTTGCTGGCATCTTAAGCAGGGTCCTAACTGCTACACACCAAACACCTACCCTACCCTATACAATTTTAAAGATATTGCTAAACAAAAACATCTTATATGTATTCTGTGGAAAATATTTTTCTTGTTTCTTTAAGGGGAAAAACTACCACTTTATGCAGTTTTTAAATTGTGAATTCTCAAAAGCAGAAACTCACATCTCAAGGATTACATAAGAAATGAAAAGCTACTAAACTTGGAGGCAGGAGAACCCTCCCTGGTCACATCCATTGTCAAAAGCAAAAGCTTTGTAAAGTGTTAGAAACAGAACACACCCACTTCTGAGGAATTTCACATCATTACCAAAGTATTTTTCAAACTGAAATTAAAGCTCTTAGCTGCATTAGATCTTTTACTTCCCACTCTGTAATATCTTAAAAGAATGACCAAATTGAATTTTTAAACACTACATTTATACATTTCTCAAAGTTGGTTAAAAGAAGGAAGCCAATCCACTTTTATTCTGGAAAGCAGAGATGAGAAACAGAGAAACAGAGAAGTAAAAGAAAAGTATCTGAAAGACAGAATTTACTCATTTTCAGTTTCAAAACTCATGTGAGCAAAATAACTCACAGAAGAATTCCCAATAACTGGAAGAAGACTGCTTTTTGTTTTTTTTGTAGTCTCCATATTACAATTTAAATTTACAACTTGAGCTTTTATCATTATTTTTAAAATAAAATTTACATCCCCTACAGCCATGAATGAATGCACAGCCTACTGAATTTACAAGAGGGATACATTCCGGTTTTAGGCTTGAGGAGTGGCTGGACTTGAACTTGAACAAGCACTGGAGGCAGTGGAGTTAGCTTTCTGAGCATCTGGTGCTACAGGTGGCATCGCCATATACTAAGCACCACTCTCCTGACCTAAGGCGCCCTGATCCGACCTAACCCCACGCTGCTCCCCACACCCTCCCTCCACATATATCCACCTGCTCTGGGGTGGTGAAATAGTGCCAAGAAGACATTTATCCTCGTTGGATTTAATGTGAAGAAAGAAGTCAGAAAACAATCATTTAGTACACACATCTTTATTACAATTTCAGGTGTCATCTGGGAAGCAGAAAAAATGAAATTAATTTAATTTTGTATAAAATTGTCCCTAATTTTTAAAATATGTATTTATTTTATTATTTGAAAGTCAGAGTTACAGAGAGAGGAGAGCAGAGAGAGAGAAGATCTTCCATCCACTGGTTCACTCCCCAAATGGCCGCAATGACCAGGGCTGATCCAGGCCAAAGCAGGAGCCAGGAGCTTCTTCTAGGTCTCCAACATGGATGCAAGTGCACAAGCACTTGGGCCATCTTCCACTGCTTTCCCAGGCGCATTAGCGGGGAGCTGGATCAGAAGTGAAACAGCCGGGTCTTGAACTGCCGCCCATACGAGATGCCAGCATCGCAGATGGAGGCTTAACCTGCTACACCACAACACCGGCTCCCTGTTCCTTATTTTTAAAAGAGTGGTCAGAACCTAAATAGTTCCCTTTTGATACTAAAGAAAGGGGAGGGAAGAAAAGGAAGGAAAGGAGGAGGGAGGATTTGGACAGTAAACCATGTTTTAGATTCCTGCTAAAGTCTAACAAAAACCTGACACAAACCTCCGAGTTAACTACTGACAGTGGCATGTGCTTTTAATTATATCCTGAAGAAGTGCAAGCAAGCAGGGCAAAATCATACCACAGCTCTCGTTTACATTTATCATTCCCTCACTGTGAGAATATATAATAACAGACATCTGTGGATGATTATACATGAAGATGGGCATTTCAAGATCAAGTTTAAGAGTTCTAGTGTCTTTCTACTCAAGCGCCAATCATGACACAGTTCACTGGAGCTACGTTAGTGAATAGGGAAACAGTTGGGGGAAATCTAGGGGCCATCTCCTTACCTCCTATGCAAATTTTATAATAATTTCCTTGGCTCCTCCCTCCTCTTCCCACACTAAAGTTCAGAGGTGACGCTGCCTTTCCCTTACCAAGTTATAAGAATTACTTTGGACTTTATGACACTTTCTTTGTAAGGTTTCTGTACTTTTTTTCCTGAATCAAAACTAGCATCAAATTATCACTACAACATCTTGACTCTCCTGATAACCCCCACCAGAATTTCCCTCCCCTCTTACTTCAAAGTGGCATTTTCTAGCATAAAAAACTTTTCAGACAAGATGGAGTTAGGCTAGAATAAATGTGCCTCAGCTGAATACGAACAGAAACAAAAAAATGCGCTGATGGAATCCCTCCCTTAACAACTTTATCTCGCAAAATGATAGACATGGTGATCTGTCCAAGAACAACCTGGATACCAGGTTTCTGTTGTCATTTTTCTCCTGTGAACTAGTTCAGCATGCTCTGCTTGTTATGCACCAAGGACGCTTCCACACCAACTCAGTAGAAAGGACGACGATGCACTGTGCAGGAAGACAGCTCTGAAGGATGAACCCTCAGTCAGGGTATTTCATCTTCTGATATCACAGGGATGAGACGTACTGGTCTATCGACATGCGACAGCACTAAGGAAAAGGGACAGCCTGGCAAAACAATGCAGCCCCCAAAGCCATAACTGGGTTTAACTAGAGATTAATTTTGAACTATACCTCAACATCATTTTTACTTCTAGCAAGATAGATGGGTACTTTTTAAAACTTCAAGGAAAATGGGGTTAAAAGTTCTTTTTGGTACAAAAAAAAAATCTGAAATCCATGCTTAGTTTTTTCACAGTACACAATCTTGGTGAACTTTTTGAAGACTCCGCATACTCAAAGGAAGTATCTGCTCTACTACTAAGATACTTTATAGGGGCTGGTGCTGTGGCTTAGCAGGTAATGCCACTGCCTGCAGTGCCAGCATCCCATAAGGGCACTGGTTCGAGACTCGGCTGCTCCACTTCCGACCCAGCTCTCTGCTATGGCCTGGGAAAGCAGCAGAAGATGGCCCAGGTCCTTGTTCCCCTGTACACGCATGAGAGACCCAGAAGATGCTCCTGGCTCCTGGCTTCAGATTGTCACAGCTCTGGCCGTTGTGGCCATCTGGGGATTGAACCAGCAGATGGAAGACTTCTTTCTCTCGCTCTCTCTCTACACCTCTGCCTCTCTGTAACTCTGCCTTTCAAATAAATAAATAAATGTGTTTTTTTTTTTAAAGAAGGTTTATAAGGAAAATTTTAAACAAAGGCTCTCTCTTGCTTAAATATTATTTCCTGTTCAACATCAAAGTAAAGGATTCACTAGGGCTGGGGTGGGCAACTGGTGCAGTGGTTAAGACGCCACTAAGGACACTGCATCCCATACCGGAGCGCTGAGGTTCAAGTCCCAGCTCCACTCCCAACTGCTTACACGCACTCTGGGAGGCAGCATGTGATGGCTCTAGTGCTTGGGTCCCTGCCACTCAAGGAAGGAGAACCAGATCGAGTTTCAGGCTCCTGGCTTTGGCTCAGCCATCTCTGGCTCCTGAGGGCGCTTGGGGAATGCATCAGCAGATGAAGTTTTTCTCTGTCTATATCTCCCTGCCTTTCAAATAAAATGAAAATAAACTTTGAAATAAAGTAAAGGACACAATCGAGTTAAATAAGCCTGACACTGAGAGATATGGTGAGAGTACACACTCTGGGCAGAAGTTACAACATCCCAGTAGGTGAGACAACAATCTCCCAGCCTCCCCACACTCAAAGGGACACTCGATCTGCCTGACCATCTGGGAAGCATTTCCCCCATAATCCGGGTAATTTCTATACTTCTGATCTGCAAAGGATATTCTATTATTTGTTCTCTTGTCTGAGAAGAAAAGTTAGGTCATGGAAGCCAAAAGAGATTTCAACCTAAAACGCTTAAGCTAACAGAAGCAGAGTTGATCTTTTACTTTCATTCGGGTTTCTGCAGATAAGACACACATGCTAAACAGACCGCAGAGCTTCCTCCCAAGCTCTTCCTGCTCGGGTCTGTTGGTATTTCAGGGACTGGGACAGGATCCTTGTGTAGTGGTATCTTTTGGCAAAAGCGGTTTCTTCAGCTTCCCTTGAGCCCTGGCTCCTCTCTGCTAATTGGAACCACACCACACAGCACTGTGAGCACGCTGCCACACAATTCCTGTGGTGTGATGTGAAGCCTTCGTCCTCTCCAAGAGACAATTTAGTGTCTCACCTTTTGCACACCAGGCACACGTAACACAAAACCAGCCAGCAGCTTAGAAAGAGAAGGCCAAGGAGTGGCCTACTGGGCACTGCCCACAGCTGTAGCCACTACCGCTGCCTTCTCTACTTAACTGTCCCTTCCCCTCCCCAAAGACAGATGAAAGAGGCACACTCCTCCTACTCCTTTGGGATCTTCCATCAGAAACCCTGCCACCTTCCCCTGCACCTTCCTCATGTCCAAAATGATCTCAGTGCCTTGGCCACGGGTGGGGTGGGGTGGGGGGTGGAGGGGGCTGCAAAGTGGCTCCACAGGCGGTCACAGCACCCTGAGGGCTGCCACAAGCACACAGCAGCAGCCTTAGCTGTGGGACTACACATCTCCCGTGGAGGCTGCTTCTACACAATTCAAACTTAATAATAAAAGATCTTGAGGGAGAACGTAGAGGCAGACAGAGCAGAAAGAACAACCGAATTCATTAAAAAACTTGTTTTTCAACGAAAAATGCAAGTGATAGGCCCATATAAAGCACAAAGATGGCTTTTCTCCTAGACTTGGAGAAAGCTTCACTATCTGGATCAGGCAGACAGCTCTTGAGAAGGCCAGAGGCAAAGAAATTGCAGCCTATTACCTGGGGGTCAAAGGCCTTTCAAGCCCTCGTGTGTCAGAGTGAAAGAAAAATCAACTTTTCAACGAAGGCCTCAGGAAAGAATGCCAAGTAAAACACAGAATTCCTCAAGCTTGATTCCCACTCTGAGATGCCTGGAGTTGCAGTCTAAGATAATTTTATCTTTAAAAAGATAAAACAGGGGCTGGCACTGTGGCCTAGCAGGTAAAGCTGCCATCTGCAGGGTCGGCATCCCATATGGGCACTGGTTCGAGACTCAGCTGCGTCACTTCCGATCTAGCTCTCTGCTATGGCCTGGGAAAGCAGTGGAGGATGGCCCAAATCCTTGGGCCCCTGCACCCACATGGGAGACCTGGAAGAAGCTCCTGGCTCCTGGCTTCAAATCAGTACAGCTCCAGCCACTACGGCTATCTGGGGAGTGAACCAGCAGATGGAAGACCTCTCTCTCTCTCTCTGTCTCTCCTTCTCTCTGTGTAACTCTGACTTTCAAATAAATAAATAAATATTTAAAAAAATAATAACATATTGCAGTCTTAAAAAATGTTGAGAGTAGATGTAAAGCTCTCATCACAAAAATGATAAATATGTAAGGCAAAGCATATTATAATTAGATTAAGTCATCCACCATGTATAAATATATTTCAATACATCATCTTGCATACAGAAAATTTAAAAAAATATATCTGTTAGTGTAAAAAAAAAATAAAAAGAAGCATGTTTTTGGAATCACCCATTCTGCGTGGAGCAGTGATTCTTGGACTTTTTAATTTTGTGAATTAGTAAAATTTCCAGAAAAAAAAATAAGGGTGATGGTGGTGAGAATGGAAGAAGTCAAAAACTAGGGACTATGTATTCTGTAAAACTTGCTTGGAGCCGGCGCCGTGGCTCAACAGGCTAATCCTCCACCCTAGTGGCCCCGGCACACCGGGTTCTAGTCCCGGTCGGGGCGCCGGATTCTTTCCCGGTTGCCCCTCTTCCAGGCCAGCTCTCTGCTGTGGCCAGGGAGTGCAGTGGAGGATGGCCCAGGTGCTTGGGCCCTGTACCCCATGGGAGACCAGGAGAAGTACCTGGCTCCTGCCATCGGATCAGCGCGGTGCGCCGGCCGCGGCGGCCATTGGAGGGTGAACCAATGGCAAAGGAAGACCTTTCTCTCTGTCTCTGTCTCTCACTATCCACTCTGCCTGTCAAAAAAAAAAAAAAAAAAAAAACAAAAAAACAAAAAAAAACAACTTGCTTGGAAAGAAAGCAGCTGAAAATAGCCTTTTCTCCCTCAGAGAGATCAAATAGCAAGAATTCCATCGTGATTTTTTTTTTCACTTGAGAAATAAGTGAAATAAACAGTGAGTATACTGTCACCATCATTTTATAAGAAGCATTTTAATTCCAAAAATGTAGAAAGCATGCCATCTCCCAGACTTAAAGACGCGACGAGTAACCTTACATGGGTCAGGTGAAAATGTGTCCACAGGGCTGGAGTTCAGGACTTGTACAAGGAGCAAAAGAAAGGCGAAGGCCATGCTGTGGGGAGTTGGGAAAGATAGGCTGAGGAGGATGCATTCAATTAATAAGCAAAGAAAAAATGAGTCTGTTATGGGGAGTTAGGGATTAATGTGACAATAAGAGCTATGCTTTAAAACTAACCTCCTCAAAGTATACCTGATGGAATGGGGCGAGGGGACACTGCTCTGAGAGGGGAGCTGCCACAGCCAGTTGGGAGGAGGCTGCAACGTCCAAGTGAGAGGTGCTGAGGGCCTAAATTAGAAAGTAGGAGAAAGAAGAGAAAGCACTTGGCAATCGATTATATGCAGGGACTGAAGCAAAGGAAAGAGTCAGGGATGGGGGCCAACGCGGTGGCGCAGTGGGTTAATCCTCCACCTGCGGCGCCGGCATCCCATATGGGTGCCAGTTCTAGTCCCGGCTGCTCCTCTTCCCGTCCAGCTCTCTGCTATAGCCTGCGAAAGCAGTGGAGGATGGCCCAGGTCCCTGGGCCCTTGCACCCACATGGGAGACCAAGAGAAGGCTCCTGGCTCCTGGCTTCGGATCGGCTCAGCTCTGGCCGTTGCGGCCATTTGGGGAGTGAACCAACAGAAGGAAGACCTTTCGCCCTGTTTCTCTCTCTCTCACTGTAACTCTACCTGTCAAATAAATAAATAAAATACTAAAAAAAAAAAAGTCAGGGATGACTTCCAGGTTTGGGGCCTCGTTCACCAAAAAAAAAAAAAAAAAAAAAAAAAATCAAGGGAAATTAATGGATACATGAAAATCCATGAAAGGTGCTAGATAACAGGAGGAAATGCTTTCACTTCGGGGTGGTAGGCACGGGGAGGAATTCGGGAGAAGCTGGGACTCTAATGAGCTAGAAAGCTGCTGAGAGCCATCCACGGAAGGCCTGGAAGAGGGCAAGCTTCTCGCCTCCACCGTGTGGGGTCTTCAGAAGTCACCGCCTGCCAGGCACTGCACTAGGTGCTGAGGACAGGATGAAGGACAGTAGCAGACTTGGTGCTTGTACTCACGAAGTCTATGACTAGGCAGGAGATACAGACATTAATGCGATCATCACGCAAGCGGGTGTGATTACAAATTGTATTAAAGTGTCTAATTTCCAAAGAGAAAAAGGAAAACAGAGAACAGACATTTGGGAAATGACTGTAAAAGGAGGAATGAGACCACCAAGGGAAACAGAAGGCACAATTCAAAGAGCTGGAAGTCAGTAGGAGCAACTCCTGCAAGCAAATGCAGTAGGTAATAACAATAATAATAATATAAAAACAGTGCCAAACGCTGCTGAGAGCCCAAGAAGGACACTGGCCTGTTCACTGAGGGGGACACAGGGCCTGAGTGCAGATCTGAAGGGGGTGGGGCAGGACTTGGAAGAGCTAATGAGGGAGCAGAGAGCAGGAAGGTGCAGGTGACAAGACTTCTCTTTCAGGAAGTGAAACAAAGGAACAGAGATAGGTGATGTGGGGGAGGAGTCTTACCAGATCCTGCTGGAATAGGGAGGATTTCAACAGGGTTGAAAGCAGAGCAGAAAGGGCCAGTAGACACAGAGAAGGAGAGGAGACAGAAGACAGAAGTTGTCCCGGGCTGGGTCCCAAAGGAGGGGGAAGGTGTTACATTAAGAACATCAACCACAGGAGCACTAGCTCCTTAGAAAAGGGTGAGATGCTAGACAAGGTGAAGACTCAGAAACTAGAGATGCTAAGAAAGAAGGCTGAGAAAGCACTTGTTGGGGGGGGGGGATCTTTTCAGGAAAACGAGGGAGAGGGAGGGAGGTGAGTCATTTGCTGTGATTGGAATGAGACACACAGATAGGACTTTAAAAAGATTGTCATCAGGGGCAGGTGTTTGGTGGGCGTAGTGGTTAAGATGTCCACATTCCATTTCAGAGTGCTGGGTTCAAGTTCTGGCTCCACTCCTGATTCTAGTTTGCTGCTAATGCACACCCTGGAAGGAACAAGTTGATAGTTCAAGTACTCGGGTCCCACTACCTGTGCAGGAGATACATATTGAATTTCTGGCTCTTTGCTTTGTTCTGGTCCTGCCCTGGCTGTTGCATGCATTTGGGGAAGTACACCAATGGATGGGAACTCTTTTTGTTTCTTTGCCTTTCAAATAAATATAAATGAATTTAAAAAACAGTCATCAGCTATAAACGATACATTCACTCCACACACATTTATTGAGGCTCTTGTATGAACCAAGAACTGTGCATTTATGCATAGACAAAAATGAAGTGAGCAGGTGGTTATTGCGATAGATAAATACTCTGGGTAGGGGACCAGCACTTCGGAGTAGCAAGTAAAGCCACCACCTGCAAAACTGGCATCCCATATGGGCTTTGTGCCCATATGGTTTGTGTCCCAGCTGCTCTGCTTCCAATCCAGCTCCCTGTTAATGGCCTGGGAAAAGCAGCAGAAGATGGCCCAAATGTTTGGGCCCCTGCCACCCATGTGGGAGACCTGGCTCCTAGCTCTGGCCTAGCCCAACTCTGATTATTACGGTCTTCTGGGGAGTGAACTAGTGGATGGAAGATTTCTTTCTGTCTCTTCTTCTGTCTCTGTAACTCTGATTGTCAAATAAATAAATTGATCTTTTTTTAAAAAAATACATTGGATAAAAAAAAAAAAACCAGGTTGATTTTATCCTTCTCACATCTAAAAAAGACCATAAGCAATAACAGGTGATAATTACACATCCTTTGAAGCTTATGTATGTGCTAATGGGTGAGATAGCATGATTGCAGGAACCCCAGATCCAATAGCTGCTGTTAGCTAGTTTATGCCAAGAAGAGATACTGTGGTCCCACGCATGGGATTATTGAGCTCTGAAGAGGCAAGTCATGGCCCGTGAGGTTTCAGTTGGGTGCGCTGGGTCCCGAGTGCTACTGCTGTTTCCACCATTCTGTGCATCTCACTGCTCAGTACTGAACACTAGCAGAAGCTGCCACCACCAATCTTCATGCTTTGTGAGAAGGTAAATCGCTCAGCATCTGCACATCTTTAACAAGAGACTTTCTGGATGCATCATTATTTTAGGGACAGAGAGTCCCACGGCACGGCTTTTCAGCGCCATAAAACTCCCAAAGGAACCCTCAAAACCAGTGCAGCTTTAAAACTTGTAAATCAAAGATGTCATTTCCCTGAGTGTAATCCTTTCAACTCTAGTCAGGAAACAAGCTATCCTGCTGCTGCTGCCTTTGAGGCCTTCCCTGACAAGGTCCCCGCCACCTCTTGTACCATCTGTACATACAAAGTACGTCAAAATGTTTGTGGAAAATGGAATTAAAAGGTGTTTATTTTGACATTTCTTTTTCAAATCCATGTGTACTTTTTTCATAACACACATTTTCCATGAACTTTTTAAAGGCCCCTGTGTGTATGTGTGCTTAAAAACACTGCAGTTTGCACCTCCCCTTCGAGGGCCAACACAATACTGTGCAAAACCAAACTCACTGTGTGTCTTACACCTGCTGTGTAGGAGTACACATTATGCATGAAGTACCACAGGGGGAAACGCTTATGTGGGGGACTCGAGCTTTATGCTCCTGCCGACACACTTACTCCTCTAATTCTCTTGACGAGACAGTTTAAGGATGAAAGAGACATTAATGGCATGCATCGGTAGTGTAAAAGTATGATTAATGGCTTTTTTGAGATTAAAGTATCATCATCTTGATTATTAAAGAAAAATCTATTAACTAACTTTGGTGTTGGGTAATTTACTCCATTAAAATAGGCTAGGCATTTCCAGATTTAACATAGTGTTCCAATTCATGTACGCAAACAAACTCATTACATTTCAGGAGACTTCACTTAGAAACTCACTGCACTTAAAATTCAGAGCCCTGACAGAGGGCACCGAGCTAGACTATCTGAACGGAAACATCTGTCCCTTCCAGGCAGGGCATTCTACGCTGCTTCATGTTTTGTTTTTACCCAGAGTAGGAGCTCTACATGCCCCAAGAGCAAGCAGCAGTTGGAAGGCCAGGAAAAATTGCTCGTAGCATCCTTGTGCTACACTGCCCTGCTGCATCTGAGGTCAAGAGCTGCTTCTGAATGCCTGCTTCTGCCAGTCAGGGGCAAGCATGTTCACTCTGGGAATGAGTTCAAAGGAGAATATTTCTAATTCTAGCTTTGTAAAATTTCTGTAGTCCTGGGGCCAGCGCTGTGCGTCTCGGGTAAGGCCTGCAGGGTCACATCCCATATGGGCGCCGGTTTGAGTCCTGGCTGCTCCACTTCTGATCCAGCTCTTTCCTATGGCCTGGGAAAGCAGTGGAAGATGGCCCAAGTCCTTGGCCCCCTGCACCCGCGTGGGAGTCCTGGAAGAGGCTCCTGGCTTAAGATCGGCACAGCTCTGGCCATTGCGGTCATCTGGGGAGTAAACCAGCAGATGGAAGACCTCTCTGTCTCTCTCTCTCTCTCTGCCTTTCCTCTTTCTGTGTAACTCTGACCTTCAAATAAATAAATAAATCTTAAAAAAAAATTTTAAAAAGTTCCTGTAGTCCTAAACTTTGTTAAAACTTAATTTTCTAGAAAACTGAAGCACATCTCGTTAAGTAACCAAACTGTCCTTGTTCATATTTTCTATGGAATTCATCCTAATAGGAGTTTCCTAACTAACAAACAAGCAAACAAAAATCCTCACCATTTACCGAGCCTGACTGCATGCTGGGCCCTGGGCTAAATGCTTTACTCTATTACCTCATGAAGCCACTGCACAACAGTCTTCTTCAGGGAAGCAGGAACTGAGACCAAGAGGTGAAAGAACTCAGTGAGATCATCCAGTTGGTAACCAAGGAGTGGAGCCGCGGTTCACCCGGCACCATATGCCTCCCTGCAGATAATGGTCTTTTCTAAATACTTCTGAGCCACCACTGGGGCAGCAAGGCCCAGTGGTGAGAAACACAGACCCTAGACCCAGATTGCCTGAATTCAAATCTGGGTTGGTTTGACCACTTACTAGCTACCTGACCTTGAGAAGTCATTTAGATAGTCTGTGCTTCAATTACCCCATTTGGAAACAGATTAAATGGGTCCAGCCATGAAAAACATTAATGCCTAATATATCACTTGGTATAAAATAAGCACTCAACAAATGTTAGCTCTTATTAAAAGCAAGAGTTATAACTGTGGAACTCCCAAGGATTACCAATGTTCTTTTTTTTTTTATTTTATTTTTTTTATTTTTTATTTTTGACAGGCAGAGTGGACAGTGAGAGAGAGAGACAGAGAGAAAGGTCTTCCTTCTGCCGTTGGTTCACCCTCCAATGGCCGGCGCGGCCGGCGCACTGCGGCCGGCGCACCGCGCTGATCCGATGGCAGGAGCCAGGAGCCAGGTGCTTTTCCTGGTCTCCCATGGGGTGCAGGGCCCAAGCACCTGGGCCATCCTCCACTGCACTCCCTGGCCACAGCAGAGGGCTGGCTTGGAAGAGGGGCAACCGGGACAGAATCTGGCGCCCCGACCGGGACTAGAACCCGGTGTGCCGGCGCCGCTAGGCGGAGGATTAGCCTAGTGAGCCGCGGCGCCGGCCCCAATGTTCTTTTTAAAAATTTATTTTATTTATTTGAAAGGCAGAGTGACAGATAAACAAAGATCTGCTATCTGTTGGATCATCAAATGCCCACAACTGCCAAGGCCGTTCTGGGCAAGATTCTGGAACAGGGAATCCAATCTCAGTCTCCCACATAGGTGGCAAGAACCCAACCACCAACCATCACCTGCTGCCTCCCAGGGGACACACTAGTTGGAATCAGAAGCAGGGCCAGAACTCAAGTCCAGGTGCTATGACATGGGATATGGTGTCTCAAACAGTGCCTTAACTGCTATTGCAAACACCTGCCCCCACCACGTTCTGGCTGTCTGGACCTTTCCCCCAGTGACCTGGACTGATTTCATTCACACACATCCACACCTTTTTATGTGCATCCCTGTGCCAATTATATACACAATAAGCCATTTACTTCTCAAAACAAAACAAAAATCTTGCAAGGGAGTACTGTCCTTCTTTGTATCAATAAAGAAAATGGTTAATTGCTGAGGGCTTGCAAATAGTAAAATAAAGAAATCAGGATTTAAATTTGGGAGCTGTTCTCTCAAAAGTCCAGGTTCTTTTATTTACACTGTTATTTTGGGGTCCCCCCAGGCATATTTTGTTTTACCTTTTTTTTTTTTTTGGTAACTTATTTGAAAGTCAGAGTTACAGAGAGAAAGGAAGAGATATCATCTATGAAGATGATGAGAAGGAAGAGAGAGATCATTTATCCAATGGTTCACTCCCCCAATGGCCCCAACGGCCACAGCTGCGCCAGGCCGAAGCCAGGAGCCAGGAGCTTTTTCTGAGTATCCCACGCTGTGCAGGGGCCCAAGGACTTGGGCTATCCTCTGCTACCTTCCCAGATCATTAGCAGGGAGCTGGATGGGAAGTGAACAGCCAGGTCTCGAACACGCACCCATATGGGATGCCAGCATTGCAGGTGACAGCTTTACCTTCCATGTTACAATGCCAGCCCCACTTTTAACTTTTTATTTATTCACTTGATAGGCAGAGAGACAGAAAGAGAGCTCCCATCCACCAGTTCACTTCTCAAATACCTGCATCAACCAGGTCTGGACCTGGCTGAAGCACAGAGTCAGGAACTCAGTCTGGGTCTCCCACGTGGTGGCAGGAACTCAATTACCTGAGCATCACCACTGTCTCCCAGGGTCTGCATTAGCAGGAAGCTGGAGTCAGGGGCTGGAGGCAAAAGTGAACCCAAGTACTCCCATGTGGGGCATGGGCCTCCTAACCAGCATCTTATGCTTGGCTAAACACCCCTCCTGATTTTGAGTTCTTTCCATTTTGTCAGTGACTCCATTTGTGCTAATAGGATCAGAGTTCTGAAAGAGACTTTAGAGTTTGGAGTCCAGCTAAGCCCAGCCTTCTCTTTTTTGCACATGAAGCCCTGAAAGCTTGCTATTGACTTGCCTGAGTTGTATAATGAATGTCATTTCCATAGTAACACACTGACAATTTTTCCTCTCACAAGTTGGTAGCCTGCCTCAAGGAGGCCCTCAGCCCCCAGTGACCACTGTGGAACCAGAATGCAAAGACTAAGTGACGACCCACAAGCTCCACTGTGAAACGAGCTAGCGGGCTTTTCCACTTGTCAGCTCACAGAGGGATTCTGGAGATGGGCTAACAAACCAGTGTCAGGTGTGGGCCTCACCTACAAAGCCACTGGGCTCTGAGGAAAACCTGGTCAAACAGCATTTTACAAACAAAAGCTACAGTAGACATAATTTCAGCCTAAAAAAAAAGACTAATACAAAGTTTATACTTAAGTTGCCAGAGGAAGGAAGCTCACAATTAAGGTAGCTGTTCCTGGCACATAACGTTCTATCTGAGTCCAACAACACACAAGTATAACAAACTAAGGGCCCCATGCGGACAAGACTGCAGAGAATTCTGATTTCCTTTTCACAGGAGTGGGATTCAAGACCAAACTCCACCCCTCCCCCACCACTGTGTGGTGCGTTTATCTGATCGCTTCCTAAGAGACTGACTGGGTTAGAGGCCAGGCAACATCCAACATCCGGAAACCACAAGCCCACTGACCTCCAGGGCCACCAGGCGACATGATAGATGTTCGCATTGGCTGCTTCTGGGGCCTGTCCAAGGGCACATGTGCCCCTTCCCGCTTCAAACCCTTCTCGAGGGCCTCTTGGACAGTTGACAACAGTTATTACAGACCACTGAAAGGAACTGCTTCTGTAGCTAAATGCTCATCACCCTGGAAGCCTCCGGCACCCACTTGGAGAGGAGCACGCTGCTGGTCACGGACAGAGTGCACTGGAAGGCGCGTCTCAGCTCCTCTACCCACTTACTGAATTGATGGACTTAATTACCCTCTGAGAACCTTCCACTCCTTGTCTAGAACCTGGAGACAATAATCTCTCTGTGCAACACGATCATTGAGGTGCAAACATAAAGCAATGTAAGTGAGAGTGGTCCCAGTGCCGGGAAGGAGCAACAAGTACCATCCTCTAACCTCCTAAGGAGCCTCCCCGCGTAGCAGCCTCCGGGGCTCCCCACGGCTCTCAGCAGAAAGTGCAGACTCTCCAACAAGGCTGAACAGCTTCTCACAATCTGCCCTGGAGTTACCTTTCAACTTCACCTCTCGTCACAGGCCCTGCTTCACGGGAGGCTTCGGCTACGCAGGATGAGTTCCTCCACGCGGGGCCCTCTGTGGGGACAGCCCTCCTGCCCCTCTGCTGTGCCCCCTCACTGACTCCTGAGGGTCCTGTCAGGTTCCCCTGGAATTTCCGCCTCACTGCTTTCCCCTCCCCTCCTGTGCACTTTCACTGTCTTCTACTCCCAGCACTTTGCTGTTAAACTCACCAGGACACTCCTTAACTCAGTTCCCTCTCAAAATTGTGCAGACTAAGGAATGCTGTTGACAGGCGAGAGAATGTAGTGGAAATAATAATGACGCATTCGACATGAGTAACTAACAAACACGTCAGTACAGTTCCCCACCCAACTTCAAAACCCATGAAGAAGGGGTTCCTGAAGATCTCATTCAAGCCTCACCCCACACCCGGCCTTCCTTTCCACGCTAATAGCATGTGCGTGGGTCCCAGACCTCCTGGCTGTTCTTGCCTTTTCTCCCACAAAACGCTGACTATGTCCACATTGAATGTTAGGCCACCCGTGTCCTTTCACAGCAGAACTGAAGGGAGGTGAGGTCTAAGAGAACAGAGACCTGAGATCAGAAAACGCACACTGAGGGTCAGGCAGTACGGGACTTCGGGCAACCACACTACCTCAGGGCCTCAGGCTCGCACCTGTTAAAGGGAAACTTAGGACCGGCAAAAGGCTTTGTATTATTTGAGATGACTCTCTGCCTACCTCATCATGTTTTAGGGTGGGGAGCCTTTCTTCTGCCAAGGGCTCTTTGGAGATTTATATTAGCATTGAGGGTTTACGAAATGATCAACTTAAAAATTAGCCTCTATAGACTTGTTGAATTTTGAGTCCTGCCTGTAGAAGGCCAGACCAACAGATTTCACAGGCCTCAAACAGCCCACGGGCCGCACGTTCCCCACCCCTGTGAAGAAACGAGAATATCTGAAAACACTTTCCACACCTCTTCTCGAATAAATATTTTTATAAATCTCAAGTTCTGCTGGTGACATTTTGCTTTAATTCTCAAGCCAAAGCATTTTTAAGGACAGGATTCAAAAACAATAAGCAATCTCTTCAGTACTACAAAAAATTTAGCCACTTTATAAGATCAACATTGGCTTGTTTGAATAAACTAATCTTACTACTTCTTCCTTCTGTCTTCATGCCATCAAAACCCCAGCGTCCAAACCCATGCTCACAACCATCAGCTGAAGAATGCAAAGGACAAACCCTGCTTCTTTGCAGACACTGTTTCATTTTTACAGACACAAAATAGCGTGACCAGAAGAGATTCTGAAGACCATGGGAGGCTACACTTGCCTTCCAGGATGAGCAAACAGACCAGGCTAATGTCTCTGGGAGGGGCTTGTGGCATGACTGGAACTGTGCATCAACTGTTTTCCATAAGAGATGAGTTGAATAAAAAAGTGATAAATTATGTAATGAGATCACTACATAAAGTTAAAATGCAATGTTTCCCAAAGTTGAAGGCTGAAGGGCCAAGATACAGACACACCTCTGATGACAGTACTCTGAAATATGCATGCTTTAAAATGTAATTATGAGAACTGCTGCTGTGGTGTAGTGGGTAAAGCTGCTCGCTACCTGTGATACTGGCATTCCATACGGATGCCAGCTCCAGTCCCAGCTACTCTGTCCTGATCCAGTTCCCTGCTAATAATGTGCCTGGGGAAGCAACGGAACATGGCCCAGGTACTTGGGCCCCTACACCATGTAGGAGACCCGGATGAGGCCCTTGGCTCTTGGCATTGGTGTGGACCAGCTCTAGCCATTGTGGCCATTTGGGAATGAACCAACAGATCGAAGATTCTCTCTCTCTCCTTTTTCTCTCTTTCTGTAATTCTGCCCCTCCTTCCCTGTAACTCTAACTTTCAAATAAATAAATAAATCTTCCCTTTTTTAAAAAATTTATTTGAAAGGCAACGTTACAGAGAGAGCAAAGGAGAAACAGAGAGAGAGAGAGAGAGAGATCTTCCATCCACCGATTCATTCCCCCAAATGGCCGCAATAACTGGCACTAGGCCAGGCTGAAGCCAGGAGCCAGAGCTTCACCCGGGTCTCCCACAGGGGTGCAGGGGCCCAAGCACTGGAGCCATCTTCCGCTGCTTTCCCAGGCACATTAGCAAGGAGCTGGATTGGAAGTGGAGCATCTGAGACTCAAATTGGCACCCTATGCAATACCAGCACTGCATGGGCTTAGCCCACCATGCCACAGCGCCAGCCCTATAAATCTTAAGAAAAAACTTGATTGTAATGGAGTTTTTGTGTACATGATAGAAATTATTTCACTTTTCACATAAATTGTTCGTGTTTCTCTAAGACTGGAAGTTTTCAAAATACAGTAAATGCACAAAATGGGAAATGTGCTAACAAATAATTCTGTTTGTGGACAACAACATACTCTGCGCATCACTGTTCATCAGTGGCTGTGACTGAGACACGCATCAATTTTTTATTGTCTGCTTCTAAACAATATAAGAATATAACACCACTCAAAGGTTCCTATTACTTCTCAAAGTATTCTAGGCAGTAAGTTCTCACCCAATAGTTTACTCCAACTGCTAACAAAAACGGGATACTAAACAAGTAGCCAAAGAAAGTGTTGGGGCGGGAGGCAGAACATTGTTTTCATTCTTCTGTTCTCAACCCAATGCCCTCTCCCCAAATCCTGGTATGGGGGAGATAGATGCTAAAGGGCAGTGCAATGAGAAAGTGGTCTGAAACAATCCAAAACTGGAATAGCAAGCTCTCAATAAAGAGTTATTTTCCATGCTGTATTAAGATTTTATTCAGCTCCCTACCAATATGCCTGGGAAAACAACGGAAGATGGTCCAAGTATCCCTGTCACCCAAGTGGGAGAACTGGATAGAGTTCCAGGCTCCTGGCTGCTGCCTGGCCCAATCCCAGCTACTGTGGCCATGTAGGGAGTAAACCAGCAGACTGAAGAACTCTCTCTTTCTCTTCCCCTTTCCCCAACCCCATAACTCTGCCTTTAAAATAAATAAATAAATCTTAAAAAAAAAAAAAAAAAGGTTTTATTCAGAGACCTTTAGGAGAGAAAAAAAAACCTTTAGGAGAGAAAAAAATTTTTAAATTCCTTGCTGAAAACCATAAACAGCTACCCCATCTAAAAATACATGAGCAATAAACAGTTACTCCATTCAAATTCACAAGTTATAACAAACTGCAATTGGGTTAGTCATTGACATCTCACAATGCCAAGTCTTTTTTTTATTTTTATTTTTTGTAATAGCTTTTGTGTAACTGTGTGCATGCTTACAGGAGGGGAGTTCTTTTGTAATATCTATACAAGACACACAACTATCGCAAGGGATCCTAAGTAACAAACTCACAATTCAACTTTTGAACAGATTGCCTTGTATTGTACTCCCAAACTTGACCGTACATCATCAGAGATTATCCTTCCACGTTATACATCAAGGAAACATTTATGACTTATTTAAATGATTGCTGTCAAGTTCTTCACCAAAAGAATCAAAATTATGCAATGTGGCAAGCCCAGCTCTGCCAGCAGAAAGCTGTGCAAGGCTACCCATTGCTTAACCTCTCTGTGGCTGCCTTTTTGTCATGACGAGGAGGGACACCGTACCCAACCCAGCCTTTGCAAAGTGCTTTGAAATCCTGCAGTGCTGTCACAAGACTACCCACAGCCCTGGTAACCAGTTTATCTCAACAGCAGCAGCTTCAATTTGATTCACACGATGACATGCAGAGCTTCGGCATTGCCTCCGACAGCCCAGAATGAAGATTCTGGGCTGAGGAAGACGAGGGCTCCTTGGAAAATGTCCAAAGGTTCAGCAACAGGTAGATACCGATGTGCCTACTAAACCAACGCCAAATGCTTACAGGTGGACAGCAGAAAACGACTTCACTGCTGATGGCGCTGCTCTAGAGCCCCGCGGCTCAACTGTTTCCATCGCTTTATGTGGCTTCTCAAAGGGAGTCCTGAGTCACTAAGTAACTTCAAAAAAAAAAAAAAAAAAACTTGCAGATTTATTTCTCCCTCTAAAGATAACCAAGCACCTAATTCCTTGCAGGTTCTTATTCACTCAATTCAGAATAAGAAACATCGGAAAACACAAAACTGAACATTGCAGAGCACACATTTCCAGACGCAGATATCTAATAATTATTCACCAACAGTAGTAACATAAAGAGGTTTTGCCATAATATGCTGGACAGCAAGTAGTTGCTCACTTCTAAAAATACCAGCGGTGTAGAGTGTTGCCACCCTCCTCCTCAGCCCACAGCCCATGGCAAGCCTTAGGACCCATGACAGTCCCAGTATTATGGAACTTAGACTGGACCCCAGAACTCCACAGAAAACAGCATCCCAGGCAGCCATGACCAATCTGTCGGTACTGGCATTTTTCATCCCAGCTTTGGGGAATCCTCAACATAGTAGGCCAAAATACTGCAATTGATCTTTAAAGAAAGCCACTTTGTGGTACTTGCCAAGGCTAAAGTAAAACCTTCAATTAAACTATGAAAAGGTAAATTGTTCTTCCTGTAATAAAGGCAGAAAAACTATCTACAAACATCAGTTTTACTCTAGACATACGCTGTTCCAGTGAGCTATGCAAGTGGTTCTATATAGTAAACGTTTACATACATCTTTTTAAAAATAGAATCTGGCTTTATTCAGCTCAAGTTCTAAACCACTCCCTACCCATCACTCAAATGAGCTCTTTGGCAGAACACTGACACAAACACAATTCCATCTGCTAATTAAAAATGGGCAAGAAACTGTTAACAGGCATCTGTTGCATTGTTTGAAGCTAATGGGCAGAGACAAAGCTGAAATGGCTCTGCTAATGCAAACCCAGTGATTTCACTCATTTTCTATTTGGTATTTATGTTGGGGGGCTGGAGGCAGAGTGTTAAAAACAGCTTATTATGGAGACTAAAAGATAAGTGAAATATCATTCATATTCCAAAACAACGCTTTAAAACAGATTTAGAAAGTTATACAGCATTACACTGGGAGAAAGGACCATTCTTGTGTTAAGAATTCAAATTAAACAATTTTAACCTTAACTCAGACATCCTCTGAAATAATCTAATGATCTAAAATGCTACGAAAGGTGTTAACAACAACTCCCTGCAACACTTCACAGCTCTATTATCCTTTCACAATTCATCCATCCACCCATTCATTCATCAAGTCGAGCTGTCTTCTAATTCACGTCTGGAAGATTTAGAAGTTGACTTGGGGCTGGTGCTGTAGTATAGTAGGTAAAGCTGCCACCTGCAGTGCCAGCATCCCATGTGGGTGCCAGTTCAAGTCCCGGCTGCTCTACTTGTGATCCAGCTCTCTGCTATGGCCTAGGAAAACAGCAGAAGATGCCCAGGTCCTCAGGCCTCTGAACCCACATGAGAGACCCAGAAGTTCCTGGCTCCTGGCTTCAGATTGGCGCAGCTCTAGCTGTTGTAGCCATTTGGGGAGTGGGCCAACAGGTGGGAAGACTTTCTCTCTCTCTCTCTGTGTCTCTGCCTCTCTGAAACTCTGCTTTTCAAATAAATAAATAAATAAATCTTTAAACACAAGAAGAAGTTGACTAAGACTCAAACTCACAGCAATTGCACAAGGTAGGTATTGTATTATTACCGTGTATTATAGATGAAGGTACTAAGGCCTCCGAGGACCAGTGACTCACTCGCCAATGATCACAAGGGTAGGGATGGCAGATGCCTGGACACAAATCCAGATCTGACTCCGGAATCACTGCTCTGCTTTATTCAACACTCTACCCTACTAATGCAGAACAAGAACCAGTCCACTCATCTGGCTGGCCAGTGACAATAATTCAGGCCTTTTTCACACAAACACTGGGGTTAATAAAGGATCCATTTTAAAGCACCGTAACCACCATATATCCTGATTATCATGCCTGGTTTGCAAGCTAGTGGCTCACAGGCCCCATCTAATCACTCACAAGGCATGGCTGTTTGGCCCTTTCTGTAATGTCCCTCACATTGCTTTTGTTTGTTTTATAAATTGCCCACAAGTGTGGATTTTTATGAGGAATTTTCAGCTTATCTTGAAACAGGAGATTTTCTAGTGTAGCTACAGAAAAGCTGAAGCTGAAAAGCAGCCACTTCCGCCGGCAGGGAATACAGAGGCACTTCAAAACGCTCATGAAAAGAAGCTCAAGCGTAAATACGTGGGTCCCTGTCATCCACATAAGATTTAGTTCTAGCTCCTGGCTTTGGCCTGGCACAGTCCCCAGCTGCTGTGAACATTTAAGGAATGAACCAGCAGATAGAAGATCTTGGTCTCTCTTTCAAATAAAAGGCAGATAAACAGATGGATACATACATATACACATGAATGATATGGCTGGGGTGGGTTTTTGGCCTAGCAGTTAAACAGCCAATTTGGATGCCCCTGGCCCATATTGGAGTGCTTGGGTTTGAGCCCTGGCATCAGCTCCCAATTCTAATAATGCAAACCTTGGGAGGCAGGGATGGTGGCTCAAATAACTGGGGTCCTGCAACCCTTGTGAGAGACCAGCTTTGGCTGTTGGGGGCATTTGGGGAGGGAATCAGCAGATGGAAACTCTGTGTATGACTCTCAAAAACAAAGGGGAAAAAAAAAAAAAGACAAAGCTCAAGTAATTTGGTTCCTGCTACCCAATGGGAGGCCTGGATTGTGTTTCTGGCTCCAGACTTCAGCCGTTGAAGGCCTTAGGGAATGAACCAGCAGATGGGAGAAATCCCTCTGTCTCAGCTTCTCTTTCTTTCTGTTTTTCTGCTTCTCAAATATTTTGAAAAACAAACAAAAATAAAAGATAGTTTATTTTGGTGCAAACAGCTCTTGAAATCTATGCATAATGTTTTCATAAGTGCATTTTCATCAACTTTCTGAAGGCCCCCCATATGTACAGATTTCAAAAAATGTTTGTACCAACATAAATTAATCTTTTCATTCCATTTTCCCACAAACTTTCGGAAGTACCCTTTGTACACTGTCTGCTCTACCAGAGTCTAGACCACACCCTACTAACTCCACTCTGGGCCCACTCCCCTTATTCATAGTTCTCACCTGACCCCTTTGAGTTTGCAAACCCTAACCTATCAGTAACAGTTTATAATCTCTCCTTGAACTTCCCCTTTTCACCTTTCCATGCCTACATTTCAGAAGCTTGATGATGTCACAGGTCACAGCATAATTTACCACCTAAAGTCTACTTTCCCATCTTCATTCCAACCCTCTTTCTCATCCTGCTATGAAAACTTTCCTGCAAACTTCTCCCAAGTAACAATTCTCACACACATAGGAGAGCTGACCCCCAGAAGGAGCTGTGCACAGGCAGGCAGAGCTCATGACTACAGCCAGCCTCATGCCATGCCAGCGGCCCCCAGGTCTTCTACTCCAGGTTCCACGTTCTTCTCAGTCCATTTTCAAATTCAATTCAAAAATCAGGTTAAATTTTGTCTTGTCTTCAAAGACTAAACTTGCTTCCCTCTCTACAATAATATCCAAATTTATTCTTCTCCAACAAGTTTCCTCTGGATCCAAACGACCTTGTTCCCTGGCCAAGGAACCTCCTCTCTGACTTGCTGCCCTGCAGAACAACTGCCGAAGCTCTTCATTAAAGGAATCATTCTTAAGACAGAACTGTGTGTGGAACCGAGACTCAGTTTCCCCACGCCCACCCTTTATGTGCAGAAAGCCTTTCTGCATACAGGAGCACACTTCCTAATCGGGAAGCATGACACTCTGCTTTTACTGAACTGGTGTCATTTTCCATGCTATCACTGGGATGGGAAGCCTACCAACAGCTTTGAAGGAACACAATGACATTAAAATAAGCCTTTATGTACAACATGTTCAAGCTGAACTTGCATGTTCCCTGCATATTTTTTGGAGAGTTGAAAGAAATCAAGGAAAACAACTATGAAAATTAAATTCAACTTGCTCCTCATATCTTATATCTCAGCCAAATGTTGATATCATCTTGGATAAAAATGTAAATATGACAAAGTTTATTTTTTTCAGTCAATAAGTCTTGATAAAAGCTTTGAAAGTCTACCAACTCAAAACAGTTTTTAATTTTAAGCAAGGGTCAGCACTTTTTCTACAGAAGACCAGAGAATAAATATTTTTAAGCTTTGTGGGACACATATGGTCTCTGTTGCATACTCTTCACTGCTTTATTTTTTAATAATCTTTAAAAATGTTCTTTAAAAAAAAAAAAAACACAAAAACAGCCTGCAAGCCACATTTGGTCGATGAGTGTAGTATACAAACCCTGATTTTAAGGAATGCGAACCTGGGGTCCAGCACTGTGGCATAGTAGGTTAAGCCTCCGCCTGTGGCACTGGCATCCCATCTGGCCGCAGGTTCGTGTCCTGGCTGCTTGTCTTCAGATCCAGCTCTCCACTACAGCCTGGGAAAGCAGTGGAGATGACCCAAGTGCTTCGGCCCCTGCACCCACATGGGAAACCCAGAAGAAGCTCCTGTCTCCTAGCTTCAGATCAGCTCAGCCTCTGGCCTTTGTGGTCATTTGGGGATTGAACCAGTGGATGGAAGACCTTTCTCTCTGTCCTCTCTGTCTGTAATTCTCTCAAATAAATAAATAAATATATCTTTAAAAAAAAGGGGGGGGGGGAGATGTGAACCCAAGAAAAAAAAACACAGTATTTCAGAATAAAATGTCTAAAAGAACTCTAATGAGACTAAGCTATGACAATTGCCAGCATACAGCTATCAATGATTTCATTAGTGGTTTTGCAGGTGGAAGGAATTTTAATGGCAGGATACACTTTGATCTCCTAACCTGAAACTACAGACACAGAAACAAAGGGCAAAGGACAACAATGTGCTGAGTTATCCCAACATCAAATCCTATGGGACTCTGAGTCATTGCAGTAACATTTAATATGTGAGAGCATTACAAAGTTCATGGAAAATGCACATTATGAAAAAAAGCACCAATTTCAAAATCTTTTTTGCACCAAAATAAATTTATTTTTTAATTCCATTTTCTGTGAACTTTCTGAAGTACTCTCATATTTCCCTAAACAGATGTGGCTAATCAAAGTGGGACCATCTTGACTTTCCCTACATATAGATATACGGGCAAAATCTAATTCTTCCCTGGGAAAACCGAAGATTTGGATTTACAGAGACGACCAGACTGATCAGAAATAGCAGTAGTGTAATTGTGGGAGTGACACACACTTGGCCTTGGGGATCTGCTGCAGGCTCTGCTATAACTAGTGGTGTGACTTTTTAAAATTAATTAATTTTAATTGACACACAGTAACTGTACATATGTATGGGGTACAGTGTGACATTTCAATACATGTACACAACTGACCAGGGTAACTAACCCAGGAGGTGATTTTTGAGGGTCAACTCTACTTTCATTGTTCTTATCTGTAATACTGAGGAGGAGCATAAAGTAGATAATTTCTAAAACTCTTTCTGCTGTCAAACTATGACTCTACTAAATAATGAAACCACTCAGGAAATATCTAACAGGAAGAAGGGGGCAGGGGAGAGAGCAGAGAAGCAGCTTAGATTAACCTGTTAGAAGAAGACGCGGCTATGCTACTATGCTATCTCTTTTTGCTCCACCAGCACTTTGTTTGGTTTAGGGCCATTTCAAATTGTATCAGTACTGAAACGCACTCACATCCCATCAGAAATATAATATATAGCTAACTGCAAAGCTTTTCCTAGTTGACTTACTATATTATTTTATAATGGCTTTTTTGAGTCAATCAAAAAGTTTTCAATTTTCAAACATATTAATTGAAAGGCTAGTTGGTGCCAGGCAGAGTCTGTAATTTCAAATGGGTAAAACATCCATTCCCCATAGCTAACAAGGATTATCTATCTAATATCCTGGAAGATCCCCAAGAAGTCGGATGAAAGAAAATCTACCTTCCACCACCCTTGTGAGCAGGAAGGAAATGAGGGAGCTATTTCAGAGAAGAGAGCAAGATCTCAGAGAAATGAGAAGAAAGTGTGAGACAAGTGTATTTGGAGTCAAATGACTAATTGTCTCTTTCCTTTCATGCTGACAGAACGCCTATCAAAACAGTTGTCTAAAGATGGCAGATTCCCATGTTAAAAACGATTTAAACATTGCAAAGCACAATTAAGCTTAAAACGTATCTTCATGGCAAGACACAGACACGCACCTCTATCTAGCACAACGCACACTCCAAGCCTAGGTGTGAAGAACCAGACCTTTGCTATGACCCAGGGGATGCTTCCTGTGACGTGGACGAGCTCATTAAGTGTGGTCAGCCGCACTAGGGTGGGCCTTGTCCAGCCTGCTGAGAACAGCACAGGAGCTGGGGAGGGAGTGGCCCGCCCACTGTGTCCTCTGCAGTGTAGTCACCTGCGGATGGGGTGAGACTTGGGCAAATGGATATGGCTGCTAGAGATGGGACTATGTCCATGTCTGTGTTTGCAGTCAAGCGGACACTTTGCTGAAATGGTCTCACCACTCACCTGACCAACTTCAGTTCAACTACAAAGCGTTACGGTTTAGGAGCATAAATTCTGCTATTTGAAGACAGCAGCGTGCCACCACTTCCTGTTGGGGCTCTGGGACTAAATAAGAGGCATGGGCTTTTCCCCTCCTCCACATCAAACGAAGACGTGGCCCATGGCCTCTTCTTACCATCTCCACCACGCAGAAAATACAGAGACCCACAGCTCCCAGGAGATGCACCCCAATGAACGCCTACCTCCTCTTCTAAACTGTCAGAGGACACTGGGTTTCAGGCTTGAACAGCCTCAATCTTCCAAAGAACCTTGTTTCCATCACAAAAAAAAAAAAAAAAAAATCTGCTCATGAAAAGTAATTTCTTAAAGCTACTCTTTTGAAATGAAGAAGATACCCTTACAGGAAATGTGGGACAAAAATGAAGGGGAAAAAAAGAGAAAACTGACCAAACTACTCCAAGCAACCAAAACTTATCCCAGGAGCTCGGCAGGGACAGCATCCGAGAGATCTGCTCACTCTCCAGGCGGGAGGACGCCTCTGGGAGGGTCACACACAGGAAGCGCGGAAGGCCACCCACTCGCGTGATAAAGCTCACGGGCTGCACTGCAGAGTGCGCTCATCAGTGGGATGGAGTTTCGTGGGGGTTTTGGAAGGAGTGCCCGTGTCCAACGTTAACGCCGTCAGTTGCTGTATCAGCTCCCACCAGATCTCTTAGGAAAACACTTGAGAGATGACATTTAGAATCTGCTTCCTCAGAAAAGAAAAAGTCCCACTCAAGACTGACTGCCAAGAACTTGCAAACTCAAACTTCCCCACGCCCAGACATCACAACACCAAGGAGGTTTCAGGCTGTTCAATCAGTACGAAACAGGCCGGAGTCAAGCAGCAAACCGTAGGCTCTCTCGGTCTTGAACTGAAGAGGGCTCCATACTCAGGTACTTTTTTTTTTTTAAGGCAATTATCCTCACAAACACAAGTACATAAACATACTTATTACCAAAGTACAAGCTTTCCATTATTTCCCAATCCAGAAACTCATGCAGAGAAATATTTTAAGAACCATTTAAGAGATGTCTAAATTAGCTACTTCTAGAGGCCAGAAACATCTCCCAGACGGCCCAAAACCGATTCTTAAAGTACTTAATCTACTGTAGCCATTTAACTACTGAAGTGAGGTTAAGGACGCTTGTACAGCCGGGTAAAACCAACTTCGCTCCGCTTTTCAGTTTCTGATAAGTTAGAGATCTTTTTACCCGAACCCATTTCTTCCAGTAAAAAGGGAGGAAAAAATTAGCGTTGCATCAGTTGGAAGTAATTGGGGTACCGGTATATTGCAGGTTGTGATTGATTTAACAAGTCATCATTAGAACCGAAACAAAATATACAGAGTGGCAACAGAAAGCAAGATCAATTCCTTGGTTCAGAAGTTGTTAAGCATTCAAGTTCCCAATTAAAAAAAAAAAAAAATCCAGCCGCGTTGCTTCTCAGGAGACAAGAAGGGGCGAGCCCTATTTTCCTGACCACATCACTCCCCGAAGTCAGCAATCCCCTTGACGCCCGTGCACACTGGGAACAACTCAATGCTCCACAGATAGCATTTCATCAGTAGTCACTTTCTGCTTTCTCCTGCACTGGACCCAAAGCAGCAGAGACAACGGTAAGCCGGAGCGCCCAGTAAGACGGGGAAGTCCCGCACCCCTCTCACTGCCCACCTTGTCCGCCTCGCCTGCCCGCTGCTGCGTTCCCTTTCCACCCGCACCCCGCCCGCCTTTACTTTTCCAACCAGGTAGCCTCATCCCCCCTTCCTCCCCGCAACTCTTCTCCTGCCTGCAGTTCTCCTCGGCCTCCCCCCGCCCCCCAATCTCTGCCCGCACCTCTGCAGCCACCCCCCCCCCCGCGCGCCCTCCCCTCCGGATCATTCATTCCCCTCAGCCCCCTTCTCCCCGCCGGGTCCTCACCTCCGTCCCTTGTGTCCTCTGCCCGCCCCTCTCGTTCCCCCAACCCTTCCATTTCCCCTTCACATTTCCTTTCTCTTTCCTGCCCTCTAATCCATTCGCACATCCACGAGCCCCTTCTCGCTCTCCGCGGGATCCCCGTGTCCCCTCCTCACTCTGTCCCGCTGGGACCCTCCCTGTCAGCCCCCGCGCGCCCCCGTCGCCCCAGTCCTCCCAGTCCTGGCTCCTCGGGTTCGCCTTCCCCTGCCCTGGCCCCCAAGTTCCCCCTTCACGCCCAGGGCGCACGTCCCCCGCGCGCCCCTCTCCCTCACGCTGTCGCCCTCTCGCACGGCTCCCGCCGCCCCGCGGTCTCCGCTCCGGGGGCTCCCAAGCCCCTCGGTCGTCCCTCCGGCCCCTTCGTACCCACCCTCCAGGTCTCACCCCCGTCCCGGGCCGCAGCCCCTCCCTCACCGATGGTGGAGATGAAGGTGGTGTTGAAGGCGTCCTCGGAGAAGCGGAACAGGAGGCAGGTCTTGCCCACCCCCGAGTCGCCGATGAGCAGCAGCTTGAACAGATAATCGTACGTCTTCGCCATCTTCTCGCTCCGGCCCTCTGACCGGGGAGCTCGAGGAGGCGGCGGGGAGAAGCGAGGAGGGGGCCGCGGGAGAGGGGGCGTGCCCGCCGCGCCGCCACTCGCCCCGCCCCGTGCCCCGCCCCGCCCCTCGGAGAAGGCCTGCGCTCCCCGCCCCGCGTAGCCAATCCGCGAACGCTTCGTCATCACCGCCCGCGCCCCAGGGGCTTCATGGGATTTGTAGTCTCTCTGGCGGGGCGCTCGGGCGTGCCCAGCGCGGACAGTCCAAGCGACCCCAGCAGATAAAAGATGTCTGGGTGGGGTGACCGGGTGGAGTAGGCGGTGCCGCCGGAGCTGGGAAGGGAGGCTCCGTTTCGAACTCTGCTCTCGTCGCGCCGCCGGAATGGAACTCCGTTGTTTCTTTGTGTGCGGAATCTGTCTCGCAGTTCCCACATCTCTTCCGCCGGGACCCTGAGTGGAGATGCTCGTTTTCCTCGGGGCTGCCGGGACGCAGCCTGCGATTCTGGGCCGGGTGTGTTATTCGTCTGCTCCCCCGGCTAGCATCCGCAGCAATGCCCTTGCGCCCCCTCCGCAGCCCCTCTGCCCCTGAGCTGGGCGGGAGAGACCCCCGTGCTCACCGGAACCTTCCTCGGGCCCCTTTCTCCACGTCTCAGGCCAGAGCCAAAGTCTACGCCTCCCGGAGAGCATGGGCCACGCAGGCCGCTCCCTGCGCCCTGCAAATCCGAGAAGGCTCGTGCCACACATCTGCGCCCTGCAAAATTTCGGGCCTCGTGTCCTGAGAATTTAGAGGATAAGACTTTGTTTCCGTCTGGGCTCCGTCTCCTAGCTGCTGTGACAAGGCACGCGGGCTGCACGGCGGCAAGGTGTATTGAAAACATGCTACTTTGGAGGTGTGCAGAGAACATTAAATGAGATCCTGAAAAAAAGTGAAAGCACTTTGTTCCGTTCATCCCCCATCACTCATTGGTGACAAATGACGAGGGAATACTGTTATATGCGACTCAACTCTTTATTGCACATCGTCTGACTCATTCCTCCGTTTTATGAATCCACTACTGAGTCCTCTTTAATTCGCTCGTGGTAGAAACCCCTCCTGGAAAGGGGAGTTTACTGGTGCAGGTAATGTGGAAGAGAGAAGCTAGGGAGGCCCGGCCTGGGAGCTGCATCCCGGAGGGGCTTCCTCACTCTCCTGCCACCTTAGTTTTAATTTCTAAAAGGGGTGTGGGCGCTGTTGGTAGGGGGTTAAAGCTGGGGCCTGCAGCACCTGCATCCCATATGGGCGCAGGTTTGAGTCCTGGCTGCTCCACTTCTAATCCAGCTCCCCGCTGATGCGCCTGGGAAAGCAGTGGAAGATGGCCCAGGTCCTTGGGCCCCTGCACCCACGTGGGAGACCTGGAAGAAGCTGCTGGCTCCTGGCTTTGGATAGGTCCAGCTCCGGCCATTGTGGCCATTTGGGGAGTGAACCTGCTGATGGAAGACCTCTTTCTCTACCCCTCTCTGTAACTCTGTCTTTCAAATAAATAAAAAATAAATATTTTGTTTAAAATGTCTAAAACGGCAAATTCAACAGGTAAAACCCACATGACAGTAGCTCCTTGGAATCCACAAAGATATTTAAGAGAATAAAGGGGTCTTGAGATCAACAATGATAAATATTTGAGAAACACTGGCCCAGACACCTACCCTTCAGGGGTGGGGAATTTCCAGCCCCCACCTGTAAGGCGCATGAGAAATGAAATCACGTGGTCTGGCTCTGCCAAGGCAACAGCAAGCGAGACTCAAAATGCAACAAATCTATAATAGCGGGCTGATTTTTAAGTTGGTGATTTTATATGGCCTGTGAATGAGGTTATAAATATCCAAATGGCCCTGGGCAGGAGAAAGGTTCCCCAGTCCTGCAGGGAAACACCTTCTGGAAGGCTAGCAGTATTAAGGGAGCCAGTGGACTCAGTGGAATAAGAGGAAGACACAGAATGGTTAGCTGAAGAAGACAGCAGCTTCTAAGATGCATCTTGAGTGCGTGCACAATGCCACTGATACTCCAAGCTCAGTCCTATTGTGACAGAGACTTAGCTGGTCCTGGAATTGGCCTTCACCTTCTATGTGGACAGAAGGTAAATACATCGTAGTTATTGATCCTACAGTGTCCAGAGGGCTACCGCTGCTGCTGCAGCCTACCTGATGGGAACAAGGACCTTGGAGGTCAAAGTCACAGTGTCTGCCCCGCTAATAAGGAATCTCACGGGCTGGGCCTCTTTGCCCAAGCCAGCCCTTGGACAAGTCTTTGGCTTCATCCAGGCTCTGAACAAGTGGACAGCCCAGTTCTACACCTTCATCTTCATTGCTAGGAAAAAAAGGGGGGGGGGAATATAGCTCCAAAAACTAGTGGAATCATCTGTCTTTTGAAGAATGTGTACTTATTAAAATAACTTTAGTCCCACCATCTGCTGGCAACTAGTATCTTTCTCTTTCTGTATGAATAAGAACTTATGTTCACAAGAGAAGCTAGAGTTAGGAATTTTAAAGTCCCTAAATTTCCTTAGGGGAATTTTGTTAATACATGGGAATTTTTAAAAAATAATTCTGTCATATTTTCACTTCCCCAGTTTTTCTTTACTGGCAAGCATATATGATGTTTGAGACTTTTTAAAAACTTTTTTTTTTATTTGAGAGGAAGAGTGGCAAGAGAGGAGAGAGAGAGAACTTCCATCCACTGGTTCACTCCCTAAGTGCCCACAATAGCCAGAAGTTGGAGCCAAAATCTGGAGCCAGGAACTCCAGCTGGGTCACCCACGTGAATGGCAGGGACCCAAGCACTTGAGCCATCATCTGCTGTCTCCCAGGTGCATTAGCAGGAAGCTGGAGACACGATTTGATCCCAGACACTTTGATAGAGGCTGCAGGCGTCCCAAGTGGGAACTTAACCAGCTATGCTACAATGCCCACCCCAATATTGGGACTTTCTTACTGCTAAGTTTGGCTTCCACTATTGAACCACTTGAACATACCAACCAAGAAGAATCAAATTTCCCTTTTTGAATCATTTTCCTATTTTGTGTAGCAGTATGGCATCAGGAGCTGAGATTTTGGTAGTAGTAATCGAGTACCACCAATTCAAGGCATTGTGCTCAAAGGACTGGACACAGCACATTTGTAGAGCTGAGGGTACCACAGGTAATAGGCTGCTGGCTGCCATAGTCCCCTCTTTGTCCAAGTGGTATCAATGGCCCTTTCCTAAAAACCCATGTTGCAGTGTTCTGAGATAAGCACACCAATAATGCATGCCACCTGCCCAGCCCACCCTGGAATAGCTACAGCTCTGCAAGGCACTGGGCAGAGCAGCACCTTCCACGGGATTCTAAAGTCTTCCACAGAGCTCACGTTTACATGACAGCCTGACTACCCAAGGGTAGATATCCAAGGATTTGACCCTCTGTCGATTTTGTCACTATCACACTTTCCTCCTGCTTTGTGGAAGCTGCTCCTCCCCCCTGGTGGCTGTGCATCGTGGGACTCCAGTCCTGCATCCACAGAGCTGTGTCCATCTGGGTTCTCCCCTGTGAACTTGCTACTTTATTTTTTTTTTTTTTATTTTTGACAGGCAGAGTGGACAGTGAGAGAGAGACAGAGAGAGAAAGGTCTTCCTTTGCCGCTGGTTCACCCTCCAATGGCCGCCGCTGCAGCCGGCGCACCGCGCTGATCCTGGCAGGAGCCAGGAGCCAGGTGCTTTTCCTGGTCTCCCATGGGGTGCAGGGCCCAAGCACCTGGGCCATCCTCCACTGCACTCCCTGGCCATAGCAGAGAGCTGGCCTGGAAGAGGGGCAACCGGGACAGAATCCGGCGCCCCAACCGGGACTAGAACCCGGTGTGCCGGCGCCGCAAGGTGGAGGATTAGCCTATTGAGCCATGGCGCCGGCTGAACTTGCTACTTTAAAGAAAAATTTTATTTTTTATTTGCTTGAAAGGCAGAGTTACAGAGAGGAGGAGAGCCAGGGAGAGAGAGATCCATCTTCTGTCCACTGGTTTACTCCCCGAATGGCCACAATGGCTGGGGCTGGAGCCTGGAGCTTCTTCCGGGTCTCCCACATGGATGCAGGGGCTTAAGTACTAGGGCCATCTTTCACTGCTTTCCCAAGTGCATTATCAGGGAGCTGGATTGGAAGTGGAGCAGCCAGCTCTTGATCAGGATGACCATATGGGATGCCAGTATCGCAGTTAGAGGCGTAACCTGCTATGCCATAACGCCAGCCCCAGAACTTACTACTTTCTTTTTTTTAATTTTAATATTTCCATTTTAAAAATTATTTGAAAGAGTTACAGAGAGAGGTAGGTAGAGACAGAGAGAGAGGTCTTCCATCTGCTGGTTCACTCCCTAAATGGCCACAATGGCCAGAGCTGGGCCTATTAGAAGCCAGGAGCCAGGAGCTTCTTCTGGGTCTCTCACGTGGGTGCAGGGGCCCAAGCACTTGGACCGTCTTCTGCTGCTTCCCCAGATGCATCAGCAGGGAGCTGGATTGGCAGTGGAGCAGCTGGAGGCTAGCACTGCAGGCGGGGGCTTTAACTTGCTGAGCTACAGCGCCAGCCCCAGAATTTGCTCCTTTCTGGTGAGGATGGTTTTGAGCTGAGCTTTATCCATTTCCTTTATTCCTCATGCCTGCCCTCCTCTGTGATTACTCTGTCCTCAGTCTGGCTCTCTTAGCAAGCCAGAGCGTCACCTTGCACAACTCCCACAGCATTGTTCACCTCCTACTGTAGATTATTCTTCTTGGGGGTCAAAGACCTCCCCCTCCCAAGAACCTACAAACATCCTCCTGAGAGTTTATGTTCTCTATGCAAATGTTCAAAATAAGTTAAGGATTTTTAGACTGGTGTCAGTTTCTCTAAGACATGTGAGTGCAAGAAATGTCAACCGTCTTAACTGCTTAAAGGACACTAAATGTGAGTGAAGCCCCTACTTGTCAAGCGTTAGCCAAACCAGTATTGGTGGTTACTGGGACTGTTTTTCCCCCTTAATTGTACCCTACAAGAACCCAGAAGCTAACATGGTCCCGAAACACTGTGGACAAAGCAGCCTCTGGCCGTCCGTGTGCAGCCATCAGTGTTGATGGATCCTGGCCCTCAGCCAGCTGTGGAGCACAGCTGTCCCGGTGGGCTACAAAGATGTCCTTCATGGTGACTATCTTCACTGGCTGATGACTCAGCTGTTGAATACGTTCTCTCACTGTTACCGAATGGTTTGTGTACTTCTTTGTCTTCTCCCTTGGAACTTGAGCTGTTTTAGGAAAGAGACATTGCTAAGTTCTTGCTATATTCCCAGCATGCCTAGCATGAAACCTTTACACATAGTAGGTATTCAGTTAACTTGTCGAATGGATGAATGAGCACCTATGACTGTCATGCCAGAAGCCTAGCTAATTTAAAAATGTCTGGGACAATTTCATGTGTTATTTGCTATAAGATTTAGGTGTATTGGGCCTTACCAGTACCTTTCCATTGATAGTCTACCTGGTATTTATGTTATTCTTCCTCTAAGTACCCTATTCACTGCTGTGTTTAAGAAACCAGTGTGATTATATATTATGTGTCTAGCTCATCAAGATCATATTGAATGATAAGCCCTTAAAAACACCCATTTGTCTTATCAGCTGTGTGTCATCCAAAAACATGCTATTTTAGTGATATTCTAGTGGTCTAATTCTATAATTATCCTCAGCAGAGAAGGGCAAACTGTACTCTTTCCACCCACTGATATTTCCTAAGCAATCACTAAGTGGATAATGTCCACGCCAACAAATATTCATTAAACTCACATTATGAAACCCACTCAGGAAGGCCACTGGGAAGATACAAAGATATGCATCATGTGGTCCCTGCCCTCAGTTTGCTCCCAGTTAATGGAGGGGAGAGCTGACAGATGAAAAGGTCAGTGATAAGCGTGAAGCAGATATCCACCTGGAACACACTGCATTTGTTCTGATGGGCCAAGTGTCCATTCTAGTTGGACGGCTTTTAATTTGAATTGGTAAGGCACCCGTTCTGATTTGATGATTTAAGCATCCATTCTGATTGGTCAGACTCCAAGTCTGGTAGGTCACATACTCATACAAAACTGATTGTTACATATTTCATATATCACCACTGGATGCAAAAGTTGGATGAAAATAAGATGATAATACCACAATAAAAAGCTACATGAACGTACAGTTTCTAACAAATTCCTATAAATCTAGCTTCTTAGAACTGAGTCAGTGTAGAGGGTGTGGGAGGAATGTGCATCCCTCAGCTGTGAGTTCATGAACATGACTGAAGGGAGGGCTGTCGTCTTTGGCTCAGGAGCCTAGTACATGGACAAGGGCCAAGGCCAAGGCCCAGATGAAGGCAAAACTCTTTTCTTAAGGGTCAAGGGTAAATACCTAATCACTTAAATGGAGAAGAAGCCACCCAAGTTGCAGTTATTTTGGGTGACTTCATTTCTGGATAGGGCTCAGTCCATAGAAAAGCGAGGTACAGTCTAGCATTCATGGAGAGTAGGCTCAATATTTTACTCCACTTAATGATGTCTTGGAAGGAATCCATTGTAATATCTCTTGCATTATTTGTCTAATAATAAAGTTTCTGATAGTAAAATATTAGTAAAATTCATCTCATACGTTAACTTAGGCATTGGTATTTTGTAGGATTTTTGTGTCAAGTAAAGTATATGTGCAGTAAATACTATGTATTTTTGGGTAGAGCTTATTATAAACCTGAGTCACTAAAAAAAGGTCTTTGGGGGCCAACTTTAAAATGGATTCAGATCCAACAGCAAAAGTCAAGATGAGCTGAAACACAGGCTGGTATTGTGGCATATTGGATAAAGCCACCACCTGCAATGCTGGCATCTCATATGGCCAATGGTTTGTGTCCCGGCTGCTCCTCTTCCAATCCAGTTCCCTGCTAACAGCCTGGGAAAAGCAGCAGAAGATGGCCCAAGTTTTTGGTCATTTGGGAAGTGAGTGATGGTTCACTCCCTGCAACCACATGGGAGACCTGTTGTGGCCATCTGGAGAGTGAGCCAGTGGATGGATGATCTCTCTGTGTCTCTCCCTCTCTCTCTCTGTAGCTCTTTCAAGTAAATAAATAAGTAAGTAAATAAATTTTTAAGAAAAAAAAAAGGGGGGGGCTGGCACAGTGGCATTGCAGGTAAAGCTGCTGCCTGCAGTGCTGGCATCCCATATGGGCACTGGTTCGAGTCCCAGCTGCTCCACTTCCGATCCAGCTCTCTGCTGTGGCCTGGGAAAGCAGTAGAAGATGGCCAAGTCCAGCACCTGCATGGGAGACCTGGAAGAAGCTCCTGGCTCAGCTCAGCTCTGGCCGTTACGGCCAACTGGGGAGTGAACCAGCGGATAGAAGACCTCTCTCCCTGCCTCTGCTTCTCTGTGTAACTTTACCTTTCAAATAAGTAAAACTTAAAAAATAAACAAACAAACAAACAAACAAAAAACAATGAGCTGAAACAAGATCAGCCTCACAACAGGTATTGGGATGCTTATGGTAATAAATGACTTTAATAAAAATACTTAATCACTAAAGGATACTAAATATCAGATATACTAAAAGATATTCAGAGAGGAGGTGATATTGTGGTATAGTAGGTAGAGCTGCTGCCTGCGAGGCCAGCAGACCATTTGGGCACCAGTTCAAGTCCCTGCTGTTCCACTTCCGATCCAGCTCCCTGCTGTGGCCTGGGAAAGCAGCAGAAGATGGCCCAACTGCTTGGGCCCCTGCACCCACCCACAGCAGACCCAAATGGAGCTCCTGGCTGCTGGCTTCAGCCTGGCTCAGCCCCGGCCACTGTGGCAAGCTAGGGAATGAACCAGTAGATGCAAGAGAGCTTTCTCTCTCTCTCTTTTCTCCTTTTCCTTCTCCTCTCCCCCTCTCTATCTCTCCCTTTCTGTAATTCTGACTGCCAATAAAATAATGAATAAATCATTATTAAAAAATACTCAAAGAATCAGATAGAGGTCTCTTAACAAGTGAGTTTTAATCCAGCAGCTCAGATAAAACTCCTGGGATCTGGTTTCCCTGTTTCTTAGCAAGGCTTCCTGAAAGTAACGCTGACTTCAACAAGCCAGCCCCAGAGGTTTGCCAAAAAGTCTTCCTGAAACGCCTGGGGCTTCTTGCTTCAAGATTCACAGCAGAACACAGAGAATCCTTTTCTCCAAGAGTTCAAATAAATGCCCTGAAATTGAACTCTTGTCTCAGGTCAACTGGTTTAAGCCACTGGAATGAGGTGCAGGGGTCAGTCCTACCCTGAACACGTGGTTCTATCAGAAACAGAGAAGACCAGAGAAGACAGGCCTGGGGACACAATATGTGCCCGCTATCACCTGCATTTTAATGTCAGATGCACATAATCTTTGTTCAGGTATTACTGAGTGGTTGGTTATATTGAAATTTCTGGAGAAATCACATAGTTGAATCCAGGAAAATTCTGACTTGTCATTCTCTTAAACAGTTGAATTGATGTTTAATTGGAAGAGAAAATATGGCCTCCTTGAGGAGTATGTAGGTGGCCCGAAGTCAGCATTAACATGGGCACTCGGACACCAGGTCAACAACTAGCTAAGGCCAAGGCTCAGATGACACACTCTGGCAGCCTTGAACTTTCTAATTTCTCTATTTGACAGCTTTGGCCTGGGTGCCCAGCCCTGCCACTAACCAGCTCTGTGCTCTTAAACACGTTTGACAGCCTTGCCATGCCTCAGTGTCCTCATCTGTAAAATGAGCGGGCTGGACCAGATCGTCCCCTTCTGTCTGTCTTTAGACTCCTGCATCCAGGCTCCCATAAGAGATGAGCCAAGATCTGGGGCTTCCGGTCTTACAGACGTTGCTCTCCCAGGTCACCCAACCCCCTGGTGAACCCAGGGGACTTACCAGCAGCCTCAGAGACCATGCAGATCCGTTGGAGGCCACGCAACGTGTGGTGCTGGGAAGGGGGCCCAAGGCACCTAGTTCCTTGTTCTAGAGAGTACTCAGTACACCCTTATGACTCAGTTATCAGCACTTCTCTCTTTCCAAAAGGGGTGCAAAGTTTCATCCTGCCTGGGACAGTACCAGTGAGTTACCAGGTTGTCAAACTGCTGTATTAGAGAAAAATGAAATTCTGCTCTGCGTGTTAAACTGAATCCAGTCAGATTCCTGCCTCCTGTTCCCACTGAATATGGATGGTCAGACCCGGGAAAAATCCCCAACGTGGACAGTTTTCTGCTTAACTGAACAGCAGCAAGGACTTACAAACAGAGTTAACCAGGGAACGTGTGCAGCTGCTCTGTTTCCTCTGACAAAACACTCTGTCTCCCTGTGACTGCTCCCGCTGCTCGGACAGAGCTGAGGAGTTAATAAGAAACGAAGCACAACCCTCTGATTCCTCATTTTCCAGCCTGATGCTGAGAACATGATGCCGACAATGTAATAGAATGCTGAGGAAATTAAGCGGAATGGGTGATTCCTCTGGGCCAAGATGATTATTCAGATCAAGAAAAACTGCTAATGAAATCCCGGTCATATAGTCATTCCCCACCTATTACTTGCCGAAACCCAAATGGCAATGTGGCCTGATGAAGGCCCATGTGGGGATTATCCCAACATCTTACTTTTGCAATGAATGGCGTCATTCGAGGCTTAATATTCATTGAGGCTTTTTTGAAACAAAGAGGGCCCCATATGGCTCTAGAGCTAAACATTTGGATTTGCCATCTGCCTCTCAGGAGTAATTCTGTAGGAAAAGAGTGCCACTCGTGTGGTTCTTTAATTACTCTGGGGCGAGGCTACACTGCAGTTGGGGCAGCCGATTCCCTGGGAGAACGCCGTGGCTGACTTGGCCACCAACGTGCAGAATTCTTCACCAGCAAACAGCAGGAATAGAAACTGAAGCCTGAAATGATTTCTGTCCTTCTGCCTCGAGGCAAAGTCCACGAGAAGTGAGGTGCAACCCTTTTTCATCTGGCATAAAAGAGACGTCAGCTAGGATATTGGCTTGTGAGGTCGAAAGATCAAGTTTCTGTTCACTTTTCCCAGTTCTGACGCCAAAGGGATCTATGACTCATATTCAATATTTGAAAAGAAAAAAAATTATATTAAAGGCTCTTCTTGAGCTCGGTATCAAAAAAAAGATAACTTATTGTTTGCCATTAGGCGCCAGTTACCTGGGCTTTGGACTCGACGACCTTTGCCGCTTCCCTTCTTTTCATTAGTTTCTTTTCTTCTAATTTATTTATTTGAAAGTCAGAGTTACAGAGAGAGGGAGAGAGGCAGAGAGAAAGAAAGAGGTCTTTCATCCACTGGCTCACTCCCCAAATGGCTGCAACGGCCAGCGCTGGGCCAGGTCGAAGCCAGGAGCTAGGAACAACTTAATGTTGTTCCAGTCTCCCACGTGGGTACAGGGGCCCAAGCACTTGGTCCATTTTCTGCTGCTTTCCCAGGTACATTAGCAAAGAGCCGGATGGGAAGCGGAGCAGCCAGGACACAAATCGGCACCCATATGGGATGTCAGCATTGCCAGCAGCAGCTTTAACCCCTGGGCCACAACACCAGCCCCTCATTAGTTTCTTGACTGGTCGAAAATTCTCTACTCAGTAAAAACCCCACTAGCCTCTGGAGAGACCTGGTTAGAAAATACATTTCAGGGGCAAGCATTTGGCCTAACAGTTCAAACATCAGCTGGGATGCCTCCATTTCATACTGGAGTGCCTGGTTTTAAGTTGTGCCTGAGCTCCTAATTCTAGATTCCTGCTAATATGCACCCTAAGAGACAGCAGGAGCTAGCTGAAGTAGCTGGGCCCTGCCACCCACATGAAAGATCCACACTGAGTTCCTGGCTCCTGTCTTTGGCCAAACCCAGCTCCAGCTGCTGCAGGCATTTGGAGAGTGAACTAGTGAATGGTTGGGAGTATACTCTGCTTATCTCTGCCTCTCAAGTAAAATAAAAATGTAAAAAATAAAATACATTTCAAATCATTGAAATTCTTATTTTACTTATTTGAAAGGCAAAGAGACAGAGACAAATCCCACCTGCTGGCTTCCTCTCTAAATGCTAGTGACAGCTGGGGCTGGGCCAGCCCAAAGCCAGGAGCCAGAAACTCAGTCTGGATCTCCCACGTGGATGGCAAGAACCAAAGTACTCGAGCCATCACCTGTGGCCTCCCTGGGTGGCCATTAGCAGGAGGCTGAAGAGGAGATGGGACTGAACCCAACACTCTGATCTGGGGTACAGGCATCCCAGGTGCAGTCCTCACCACTATGCCAAACACCTGCTCCCTCAACTCAGTCCTGCTTCATCAGGCTTAATTCAGCCACCGGAGCCTGCCAAAACCAGCAACTCCGGAGCCTGGGGATGATCTCTAGATTCCGGTCCATGATGCTTTTTCTCTCTCTCTTCACAGTAAAACAGAGAATATAGGAAACTGACCAATGAAGGCAACCTAGGGTGGCCAAGGAGTGTGAGACCCCTGACAGAACACTTAACCCCACTGAGCTCCGACTCCCAAGGCTTGAAGATGTGGTCAAACCAGACTACAGAGATAGTTTATTCCAGTGTTTCTCGGAGTGTATGCAGATGTTAGTGGGTGGTACCAGAACAAAGAGTTCCATGGTCAAGGCTTTTGGCAAAGTGCTGCAGTCAGAGCGTGTAATGCCACAGCTTCTCAGAACCTTACGTAGACCACGTGCATGGCGATTCTCCCAGGCAGGTGCAGCACACAGCTCTCCCCACACTCCCTTCTGATCTTCTGGCACCTGCGCTCTGCAGACAGCATACTGGGAAACTGATGAGATAGGAAGACATTGAGCTGTGAAGTCCCAGTGTCAAGATGAGAATCGGCATGTTTATAGGAGGCTGTGGGGAAGGAAGGCAGTGTCACTTCCCAGCTTTCCTGACAAACTGGACCTAGAAACGCCTTTCCCTGCCTCCTGGATCCCCGGAGGCCCAGGGTAGGGCAGTGTCACTTCCCAGCTTTCCTGACAAACTGGACCTAGAAACGCCTTTCCCTGCCTCCTGGATCCCCGGAGGCCCAGGGTAGAGCTCCCTGCTGCTGCCTCTGCTACCCTCACAGGCAACAAAGATCAGCCGAGGACGGCTCTTTCCTCCCGATGGCGGGGAGGGAGTTAGTGCTGGAGGTTCGGCTGCTTTGCTCTCCAATCCCTGGAGGCACTAAACTGAAACAAACATCGCCTATGTGCAGACACGTATTTACCCCAAATCCTGAAGGCGCAAAAAACTACTCTTAAATGAACACTCGTTACGCCCATGGCAACTCATTACACGGACAGTCACATTGATTTCTGCTATTGTTCTGTCTTTTGAGTGGGTTATAGGACATGTGACAGGGTCACATTACACCCAGGCTAATTTCTGACACTGACATTTAAAGTGCTGTAAAGTCACCTGCACAAGGAAATGTTTTTCGAGATGAATTATTTAAATTTCTCGAGGGCATGATTATAATCACGCTGTATTCCTGGTAACTGACACAGAGCTCAGAGTATATTAGCCTCAGAGTAATAAATACACATGCCTTCTCAGAAAATTGTGAGCTAATGAGTGGGCTTTAATGAAATTAAGTAAAGGCAATAATACCCTAATAGTACTAATGGAATCCTGCCTCTTCAAAAAAAAAAATCTCAGAGATGGATTCCTTGACCTACCGTGGCCAAGAACCCTGGACTCTGGCTACAGCTCATAAACAGAGACTATTTAGCACTGTTTATGTGCAGTCAGATCTTATCAACAAGTGACCTGGCATATGCTGTTTTCTTTTAGCTAATAACTAGGATCATTCCGATATCTGGCTTATAAATACATGCACAGAGTCCTAAAATTGGACTGAGCTGGTAGGTATCAAGTCTTATCTTCTGGTCACTGCAGAATTCTCCTTTCAACCACTTGGCCTGTACTTAACCATCCCCGAGATAACATACTCAATAACAACCCTGAAGATATGCGTGGCCCTCAAGGGCCTGCTGGCTCATCCAAGGAGGATTAAGTCACGCTGCTAAATTACAGTCTGTGTTCTGTATTCTCATTCATTTAATAAAAACTTTTTTTTTTGACAGTCAGAGTGGACAGTGAGAGAGAGAGAGACAGAGAGAAAGGTCTTCTTTTGCCGTTGGTTCACCCTCCAATGGCCGCCGCGGCCGGCGCGCTGCGGCCGGCGCACCGCGCTGATCCGATGGCAGGAGCCAGGTACTTCTCCTGGTCTCCCATGGGGTGCAGGGCCCAAGCACCTGAGCCATCCTCCACTGCACTCCCTGGCCCCTGGAAGAGGGGCAACCGGGAAAGAATCCGGCACCCCGACCGGGACTAGAACCCGGTGTGCTGGCGCCACAAGGCGGAGGATTAGCCTAGTGAGCCGCGGCGCCGGCCAATAAAAACTTTTTTAGCACCTACAATCTATAAAGCCATGTGCAGGGTGTGCTAAGGGGAGTAAAGATAAGACTAAAGCAGAGCATCCCTCAGGAAGCCCCTTAGAGGAGATTACTATGGAAATGGTTACGTTACCAGGTAGAATTATGATACACTGCTAAGGGGCTGATGTGCTGGTTTATAGTTGTTTCAAAACTGGCAGTCCCTACGTAAGCAGATTTTTTTTAAGGTTTATTTATTTGAAAGGCAGAGTTACAGAGACATAGAAAGAGAAAAAGATAAAGAGAGAGAGATCTTCCATCCACTGGTTCACTCTCCAAATGGCTGCAATGGCTGGAGCTGGGCCAATTTGAAGCCAGGAGCTGGGAGCTTGTTCCAGGTCTCCCACGTGGGTGCAGAGACCCAAGCACTCAGGCCATCTTCTCCTGCTCTCCCAGGCGCATTAGCAGGGAGCTGGATTGGAAGTGGAACAGTTGACTTGAACTAGCACCCATATGGGATGTCAGCACCACAGGAGGCAGCTTGACCCCCTATGCCACAGGCACTGGCAGATTACCCAGCGTAATAGACTACCCTATTCTGTAACTCGCCCAGTGAAGGGAAAGGTTAGGACGCTTACAATGGCATCAGGTTTTATTTTATTTCATTTTATTTCAGAATAATTTCAAATTTGCAAGACAAAAATTGTAGTACAAAGAATTCCTATATAGCCCTTACCCCACTTTCCCTGTTATTAACATCTCATATTAGTATATCTGTCACAATTAATGAACTATGCCTAACTTCCTCTATTTCTATTTTTAACCAAACTCTTTTTATCCTTCCCACTCCTCCCAGCCTCTACTAATCCATTCTGTGTTCAGATTGATTTATTTTTAATTTTAGCTCCCACATATCAGGGAGAATATATGGTATTTGTCTTTGTGTGTCTAGCTTATTTCACTCAATATGATGTCCTTGGGGCTGGTGCTATGGCATAACGGGCAAAGCTGCTGCCTTCAGTGCTGGCATCCCATATGGGCGTTGGTTCGAGACTCGGCTGCTCCACTTCCAGTCCAGCTCTCTGCTATGGCCTGGGAAAGCAGTAGAAGATGGCCCAAGTCTTTGGGGACCTGCACCTGCATGGGAGACCAGGAAGAAGTTTCTGGCTCCTGGCTTCAGATAGCTGCAGTTCTGGCCATTGTGGCTAATTGGGGAGTGAACCAGTGGATAGAAGACCTCTCTCTCTCTCTCTCTCTCTCTCTCTCTCTGTATTTCCTTCTCTGTGTAACGCTTTCAAATAAATAAATAAATCTTTAAAAAGATATTATGTTCTCCAGTTCCATCCATTTTGCTGCAAATGACAGGATTTCATTCTTTATAGCTGAGTGGCATTCCATGGTGTACATACATTTTCTTGATCGATTCATTTGATGATCAACACCTTGGTTGTTCCCATAATCCTGGCTATTGTGAATGGTGCTGCTATAAACGAGGTGGTACAGGTTATCTCTTTGATACAATGAGTTTGTATCTTTTGGATATATACCCTGTAGTGGGGTTGCTGGATCATATGGCAGTTCCATTTCTAATTTTTTTTAATAATTTCATTTTTTTAAATATTTATTTCATTTACTTGAAAGACAGAGTTACAGAGAGAGGTAGAGATAGAGAGAGAGGTCTTCCATCTGCTGGTTCACTCTCCAATCGGCCACAACAGCTGGAGCTGTGCTGATCTGAAGCCAGGGGCCAGGATCTGGGTCTCCCACATGGGTGCAGAGGCCCAAGGACTTGGGCCATCTTCTACTGCTTTCCCAGGCCATAGCAGAGAGCTGGATCGGAAGAGGAGCAGCCAGGACTAGAACCGGCGCCCATATGGGATGCCCGCACTTCAGGCCAGGGCGTTAACCTGCTGTGCCACAGCGCCGGCCCCTCTAATTTAAAAAAAAAAAAAAAATTGCCATACTCTTCTCCATAGTGACTGCACAATTTACATTCCCACTAACAGTGTCTAAGAGTTCTCCTTTCTCCACATCCTCACCGGCATCTATTTCTCTCTTTTTGACAGCAAACCAGACAAGTGAGGTGATGTCTCATTGTGGGTTTTGATTTGCAATTCTCTGGTGGCTAATAATATTGAGCACTTTTTCATATTTTTGTTGGCCATTTGCAGTTCCCCTTTTGAGAACTGTCTATTTAGGTCCTTTGCCCATTTCTTAACTAGATTGATTTTGTTGTTGTTGTTGATTTTCTGAGTTGCTGCTATATTCTGGATATGAATCCCTTGTCAGATAAGTAGCTTGCAAATACTTTTTCTCACTCTGTCAAAAGTCTCTTCACTCTTTTGCTTCCTTTGCGTGCAGAAGCTTCAGAGTTTGATATAATAACACTTGTCTAGTTCTGTGTTTGCTGCCTGTGGGTCTTATTCAAGAAATCATCACCTACATTTGTGTCTTGAAGCATTTCTCTTGTTTTCTTTTAGCAATTTTATAGTTTCCGGTCTTCCGTTTAGGTCTTTGATCCATCTTGAGTTGATTTTTGTAAATGGTAAAGAAGTAGGGATCTAATTTTGCTCTTCTACTACATGTACATACAGTTTGGCCAATACCATTTATTGAAAAGTCTGTCCTGGGGCTGGCACCGTGGCGCAGTAGGTTAATCTGCCTGTGGCGCCGGCATCCCAAATGGGCACCGGTTCTAGTCCCGCTGCTCCTCTTCAGGTCCAACTCTCTGCTGTGGTCTGGAAAAGCAGTAATAGATGGCCCAAGTCCTTGGGTCCCTGCATCCACATGGGAGACTGGGAGGGGGCATCTGGCTCCTGGCTTTGGATCAGCGCAGCTCCAGCCATTGTGGTCATTTGGGGAGTGAACCAGCAGACGGAAGACCTTTCTCTCTGTCTCTCCCTCTCAGTGTCTGTAATTCTGCAGGGTCTTAGCCCACCCAAACGACGGTGAACTGGGTCCAAGGAAGGTAAGTGCGCCGCTCGCCTCCCGTGCTCCCCAGCCTCCCTTGATCCCAGAGACAATCACACGCCACGGGGAGTCGAGTCAAGCAGGAACTCATTTATTATTGCACAGTAAGCCTCTTTTAAAGCAAAAAACCGCAGAGCTATAGGGGAGGGGAAAAGAAGCCAGCCAATCATTTTAAAGGTTACCCTATCATGCGCTTGGTTTCCATAAGGCCCATGCGCTGTTCACGCACTGACGTCGTCCTCTCTCCTGATGCCTGTGTCCAATCAAGTTTTCTTGTAAACAACTCGGACTCTGCCCATCTAACTTCCTCTTGGTGCCATCTTTGCCACCCTCATGCCCCGCATAATTCTACCTCTCAAATTAAAAAAAAAAAAAAAAAAAAAAGACTGTCCTTTCTCCAATGTATATATGTATATTCATGGAATCTTTGTAAAAAAAAAAAAAAACAGTTGGCTGTATATACGTGGATTAATTTATGGGCTCTCTATTCTGTTCCACTGATTTATGTGCTCATTTTTTTAAAATGTTCAATTAAGTTTAATTGAATATTTTACTTCATGGCCAGCGCCGCAGCTCAATGAGCTAATCCTCCGCCTGTGGCGCCGGCACACCAGGTTCTAATCCTGGTCAAGGTGCCAGATTCTTTTCCAGTTGCTCCTCTTTCAGTCTAGCTCTCTGCTGTGGCCCAGGAGTGCAGTGGAGGATGGCCCAAGTCTTTGGGCCCTGCACCCGCATGGGAGACCAGGAGAAGCACCTGGCTCCTGGCTTCGGATTGGTGTGGTGTGCCAGCCGCAGCGCACCACTGCAGTGGCCATTGAGGGATGAACCAACGGAAAAGCAAGACCTTTCTCTCTGCCTCTCTCTCTCACTGTCTCTCTCTCTCACTGTCCACTCTGCCTGTCCAAAAAAAAAAAAAAAAAAAAAAAAAGATATAAAAAAATAGTACTTCATGCACTTAAAAATTACAATAGGTCTATTTTCAGCTTCAGTTTAAAAAAAAAATCTTTGGATGCTCTGTGCTCCATATCTAAGATTTTATTGCTCATTTACCATTCATTATCATGTGTGTTTGAATTAGTTGCATTTTATATTTTTTTTTAGGTGATGATTTTTACATCAGTACCATGATTCTTTTATTACTGTAGTTTTGTAGTATGTTTTGAAATCAGGGTTGGTTTGTTTTTTGTTTTTGTTTTTGTTTTTGTTTTTTTCTCAGGATCACCTTGGCTATTCTGGGTCTTTTGTGACACCATACGAATTTTAGGGTTTTTTTTTCTAATTCTGTATTTTGATTGGGACTGCATTACATCTGTAGACTGTTTTAGTGATGTTAATTCTAAGTTTTTAAAAAACACTTATTTATGTATTTGAAAGTCAGAGTTACACACACACAGAGAAGGAGAGGCAAAGTGGGGGGGGTCTTCCATCTGCTGGTTCACTCCCCAGTTGGCCGCAACTGTGCTGATCCAGAGCCAGGAGCCAGGAGCCAGGATCTTCCTCAGGTCTCCCATGTAGGCACAGGGGCCAGAGCAGAGAGCTGGATTAGAAGTGGAGCAGCCGGGTCATGAACCGGTGCCCATATGTGATGTCGGCACTGCAGGCGGCAGCTTTTCCTACCACGCCATAGTGCCAGCCCCAATTCTAACATTTTAATGATATTAATCTTTTCAATCCTCAGTAAGGAATATCTTCATGTGTGTGCCCTTGAGGACTTCTTTCATCAGTGGTTTATAATTTTCATTGTGGAGAGCTTTCACTTCTTTGGTCAAATTTATTACTACGTTATATTTTTGGGAAGTAACTTGTGAATGGAATTTCTTTCTTGATTTCTCTTTCAGCAAGATCATTACTGATGTATAAAAATGCTATCATTTTTGAATGTTGCCTTTATATCCTGCAACTTGACTGAATTGTTTCATCAGTACTAGCACCTTTTTTGTGGTGTGTTTAGGTTTTTCCATGTACAAGATCATGTTCTCTGCAAACATAGATATTTTAACTTTTTCCTTTCCAATTTTGACACTCTTTATTTCTTTCTCTTAATTTCTCTTGCTAAAACTTCCAATAGCATATTGAATAACAGAGGAGAAAGTGGACGTCCTTGGCTTATTCCAGATCTGAGTGGAAATGCTTTCAACTTTCGCCCATTCAGTATGATATTGGCTGCTGGTTTGTCATCTATAGCCTTTACAGTTTAGAGGTATGTTCCTTCTGTGTCTAATTTGTTGCAGGTTTTTATCATGAAGGGACATTGAATCTTATCAAACAGTTTCTCTGCATCTACCACGTACAGTTCTGATATCTGATCTTTTTTATGGGAGCTCAAATTCTCCTGGAATATACAAGGGGTCTTCAAACAGTTCATGGAAAGTCCATGTTATAAAAAAAATTCTGCATGGATTTCAATTTTTTTGCACCAAACTAAAATTATATTTAAAAAAATTATTTGTTTGAGAGACAGAGAGCTGCCATCTGCTGGTTCATTCCCCAAATGCCCACAAAAGCTGAGATTGGACCAGCCAAGAACTCAATCCAAGTCTCCCCCATGAGTGGCAGGGACCCAAACAATTGAGCCATCACCTGTTGCCTCCCCCCCGGGTCTGCATTAGCAGGAAACTGGAGTCCAGAACCAGCGCTAGGATGTGAACCTAGGCCCTCCAGTAAGGAACACGGGCATCTCAACTGCTAGGCCAAACTCCTGCTCCCAGAGTCACTTTCAATTCCACTTTCCATGAACCTTTTCAAGTCCCCTCACATGTCATGACAGAGCTTGTCCATTTGGCTTCTGGCTCTTACACCTACGGGAGCCCATGCTTACTTCCCAGAATAAGCAAGGTATTTATGGGAAGCAGCAGACAAAACACTTGAAATAGCACAGGCCTCCGTGTTCTACAGTTCAGGCAGGAACTCTTTATGGCACCCAGACTTGTGCAGATTCTTGTATTAACTCATATTTTTGGCTTAGTTATCATTTGGCCAGACAGGATTTGCTGTCTGGTCTTGGCAAGAGGCGCTCCTTCTCCGAGCTCACTCTTCAGAGGGCCCTACCCTTCCCTTCCTCCACTCACTGCCACTATGAAGCAAGGAGTCCACAGGCCAAGGAGACTGGCCCGACTCCAGGGACCCAGATCCCAAAGTTCCTTGCCAAAGGCTGTGGCTCCCTGATCTACCCTTTGAGGTTGGACTATATAACTGATGTGGCACCAAAGGCCTAAGTGGTGGCAAAGAAAGATGGAGAGACACGTGGAGCTTGTTCACTCAGACTGAGATCCACATCAGCTGTGTGTGAGGCCAGGCCTGAGGCAGGTCAGAGTGATGAGAGTTCAGGCCCAGTGTGCTCACCCTGAACCCCACGTTTTAATCTAGAGCTCTGAAGAACTGGAATAGTCAACTCAAACCAATTTTCTAGGCCACTTTAAATGTTGAATTATAGCTTCAGCTATAATTTTTAAATATTTAAATAAATGCGATACAAGTCCTCATTTTCACTGCTGTACCAGGTCCCACTGTGGGATGGGACTTGCTCGTGGGACAGGTTTGATTTTGAGAATTTTAATATTTTAGGGGACTTCAAAATACTCGTAGAAAAAAAAAAACAGAATAGGAATTAAAAGATAATGGAGACCAGCGCCGCGGCTCACTAGGCTAATCCTCCGCCTAGCGGCGCCGGCACACCGGGTTCTAGTCCCGGTCGGGGCGCCAGATTCTGTCCGGTTGCCCCTCTTCCAGGCCAGCCCTCTGCTGTGGCCAGGGAGTGCAGTGGAGGATGGCCCAAGTGCTTGGGCCCTGCACCCCATGGGAGACCAGAAGCACCTGGCTCCTGCCATTGGATCAGCGCGGTGCACCGGCCACAGCGCGCCAGCCGCCGCGGCCATTGGAGGGTGAACCAACGGCAAGGGAAGACCTTTCTCTCTGTCTCTCTCTCTCACTGTCCACTCTGCCTGTCAAAAAAAAAAAAAAAAAAAAAAAAAAAAAAAAAAAAGATAATGGAGGGACGCCGCTGTGGCGTAGCGGGTAAAGCTGCTGCCTGCAGTGCTGGCATCCCATATGGTCGTTGGTTCAAGACTCGGCTGCTCCACTTCTGATCCAGCTCTCTGCTATGGCCTGGGAAAGCTGTAGAAGATGGCCCAAGTCCTTGGGCCCCTGCACCCGTGTGGGAGACCCAGAAGAAGCTCCTGGCTCCTGGCTTCAGGTCAGCACAGCTCTGGTAGTTGCAGCTATCTGGAGAGTGAATGAGCAGATGGAAGACCTGTGTGTGTGTGTGTATGTGCGTGTGTGTGTGTCTGCCTCTCTGAAATTCTTTCAAATAAATAAATAAATTTTTTTAAAAAAGATAATAGGAGGGGCAGGTATTGTGGCCCAGCAGGTTAAACTGACACTTGAGATGCCCACATCCCATACTAGAGTGCTGGTTTGAGTCCTAGCTACTCCACTTCCAATCCAGCTTCCTGCTAACATGCCTGGGAGGTAGCAGAAGATGGCCCAAATACTTGGCTTCCTGCCACCCATGTGAGAGACCTGGTTGGAGCTCCTGGCTCCTGGCTCCTAGCTATAGCCTGGCCCGGTGCTGGCTGTTGCTGGCATTTGGGAAGTGACCCAGTAGATGGAAGATCTACATCTTTTCCTCTCCCTGCCACTCTGCCTTTCACATAAAGAAGTAAATACGTCTTTAAAAAAAAAGATAATGCAAGTTTTCCATAACCATTTTGAAGCTCCCTTGTATAGTCATCCTTTGGGATCCACGGGAGACAGGTTCCAAGCCTCAGTCCTAACCTCCCTGAAGACAACAAAATCCGTGGACACTGAAGTCCCCCACATAAACGGTGTCATATTTGCACGTAACCTCTGCACATCCTGTCCTACACTTTAAATCATCTCTAGATCGTTTATGACGCCTACACAGTACAAACACTATATAAACAGCTGTTAGGCTGCATTGTTCACAGTCATGACCAACAGCAGAAAAGGCTGTCCATGTTCAGTGCAATATTTTTTTCCCCTGAATATTTTCTCTCCATGGTCGGTCACGTCCAAGAGTGTGAAACCCACTGCCGCGGAGAGCTGACTGTGGGTGACAGGGTTGAGCTGTGGGTGGCAAGTGTGTTAGCCGAGCAGGGGTGAGACACAGGAGTGGGAAGGGAGGTAGCAAGCTCGCGGCGTCCCAGTCCCCATCACAGACTGCAGAGACTGCAGGGGCGCAGGAAAGCACAGCCGGGCCCTCCTTGCCTGCACGGAAAGCAGGGCTCGGCAGTGGGAGGAGAGGACAGAGCAGGAACTAGGGCACGTCTCAGATGTCAGCCCCGCGACGCACGGGGCCCAGCTGGCGGCAGGTGACAGACTGGTTTCTGCAATCCAAGCACAAAGAACAAGGTGCTCCCATTTCTCCCTAGGGCTGCTCTGTGTCCCGTCGAGGGAAGGGCTCTTTGGGAAAATCTCCCTCGTCTCGCCTCGATGTGCTGCCTGACAGCGCACAGCAGCAGCGTATTGTTCAGGGCCAGTGTTCACTGAGAACCTGTAGCCGGGATCAGGCCTGCCTAGAATCCATTGCTTCCTTTAAAGTTTTGGTTCTTATCACAGGGATCCCGTCCCGCAGTTCACTTAAAGACACAGTTGCAAGAGTCACCTGAAGTCACACTGGTCCTGCAATTCCTTGTGAGAAGAAGATGTGTGTTTATTTAATTTTTTTATTTGAAAAGCAGAAAGAGAGAGGAGAGAGAGAGAGAGAGAGAGAGAGAGAGATCTCACCTGCTGCTTCATTTCCCAAATGCCTGAAACAGCTGGGCCCAGGCTAGGCTGAAACCAGCAGTCAGGAACTCAGGCTAGGTCTCCCACCTGGGTGGCGGGGCCCATCACCTGCTGCCTGCCACGGGGCCCATCAGCAGGAAGCTGGAGTGAAGACACAGCCAGGACTCAGACCCAGGCACTCTGAGTGGGATGCAGGAGCACCAAGCAGCATCCTGACCACCACGCCAAGCACTTTCCCTGCACCTGGGAATTCTGATTTCTCTAAAAAGATTCATTCTTTTATTTATTTGAAAGGCAGATTTACACAGAGAGGCACAGGCATAGAGAGAGAGAGGGAGAGAGAGAGAGGTCTTCCATCATCTAGTTCAGATGACCACAACAGCTGGAGCTGTGCTGATCTGAAGCCAGGAGCTTCTTCTGGGTCTCCCACATGGGTGCAGGGGCCCAAGCACTTGGGCCATCTTCTACTGCTTTCCCAGGCCACAGCAGAGAGCTCGGTAGGAAGTGGAGCGTCAAGACTCGAACCGGTGCCCATATAAGATGCCAGCACTACAGGCGGCAGCTTCACCCACACCGGCCCCTGCTTTTTGATGAACATGGGCTTTCTGTCTCACATGATTCATAAGTGATAAATCATAACATTTATATACTTAGTGGGCACGGCTGCTCCTTCCCTTACTCTCCCGGAGCCATACTGTTCCAGCATTCTGCTATGAATGGCACTGTGGTGTGGCGGGTAAAGCCGTTACTTGCAGTACTGGCATCCCATGTGGGCGCTGGTTCGAGTCCTGGCTGCTCCACTTCCAGTCCCGCTCTCTGCTATGGCCTGAGAGAGCAGTGGATGGCCCAAGTCCTTGGGCCCCGCACCTGTGTGGGAGACACAGAAGAAGCTCCTAGCTCCTGGCTCCTGGCTTTGGATCGGTACAGCTCTGGCCACTGTGGCCATTTGGGGTGTGAACCAGCAGATGGAAGACCTCTCTCTCTCTCTCTCTCTCTCTCTCTCTCTGCTTCTGCCTCTCTGTAACTCTGCCTTCTTTTAAAAACTCAATAAAAAAATAAAAAGGCACTTTGCAGATGAATGACGTGTGCGTTACATATAGTAATTCAGTCGGCTGTAAGATACATCATGGGTGTGTGTGGATCCTTGTAACCTGACTCAGCACTCGCGTACTTGGTATACCTTTTATTTCAATGGGTTCTCCTTGCAACACATGGTCCCAGATGAGATTATTCTGTTTCTGCTGTAGACATTCACCAGCAATTTGCTGAAGCTGGAGGAGAAGGCGTTTCCAGTTACCCAGATCCAGGTAGCATTGGGGTTCCAGGAAGAAGGCAGAGCCACAGTGAGCCCCCCAACAGGAGAGGACTCAGAGCCACCAGCTGCCATGCCAGAGGCAGTGGGGACAACAGTTTGCAGGGAGTAGGCACCTTATGGGGTTTCTGTTCAGCCTGTGCCTCCTTCCCTAAGATTGTCCACCCAACCCCCTTCTGCAGGGGCGGGCCAAAGGTATCACTGTCACCCCAAGTGCCCCTGCTGCTCTGGGCACAGGTGATCAAGGTGGACACTCCTGACACAAGTGGAGACAACCCGATGCCCTGTCCCAGACACCTGGAACTGGGACACTGGTCAGTTACAACTGGATCCGGAACCAGATTAGCACACAACAGAGTGTTGGCCTGGCCATTTTCACGACGTGCCCTGGGAGCCAGCACACTGAAACCGTGTCGGGGAGGAAGAGAGATGAGAAACCAGGGCATCCCGAGAGGAACAGGGAGGTGGCTGTCTCCTTTCCCAGTGGCCTCTCGGGGCTTTGTTCCCACCCCACGAGGCCTGGCTGCCCTTCCTGCCCTGGGCCATGTCCAGTACACGCTCCATTTAACTCAGGCAAGTTGGAGATGGCTCTGTTATTTGAGATCCAAGGTGCCTTGGCTAAGTCAGTGGACTGGCAGTGGAGGGGGCAGGCATGCCAAAGCAGGGATTCCGGTTCTACAGAAAGCGTCTGCCTGTCGGTGCCCAGCCCGATGGTCCCCTCACACTGGCCCCTCCAAAGGAGAAGCGCACCACACAGGTCATTCTTGCTGAAGATAAAATATTGTAACAGATTCGCGTTTATCCTTGAAACGGTGTGTCCTCTTAGTCACTTCCTGACGCACTTTGTCACGTGGTGGGGGAGAGAGTGGCATCATGGATGGCACACCTAGATTTTGTCAATTGTTCTATAGGAGTGTGTGTACTCGTGGCTGTCACCGGCCATGCAAGTTGCAGCAATAAAACAAAGCAAAGCAGGCCGGCGCCGCGGCTCACTGGGCTAATCCTCTGCCTTGCGGCGCCGGCACACCGGGTTCTAGTCCCGGTCGGGGCGCCAGATTCTGTCCCGGTTACCCCTCTTCCAGGCCAGCTCTCTGCTGTGGCCAGGGAGTGCAGTGGAGGATGGCCCAAGTGCTTGGGCCCTGCACCCCATGGGAGACCAGGAGAAGCACCTGGCTCCTGCCATCGGATCAGCGCGGTGCGCCGGCCGCAGCACACCGGCCACAGCGGCCATTGGAGGGTGAACCAACAGCAAAAGGAAGACCTTTCTCTCTGTCTCTCTCTCTCACTGTCCACTCTGCCTGTCAAAAGTAAAAAAACAAACAAACAAAAAAAAACCACACACACACACATAAAAACAACAAAGCAAGGCAGCACAGGCTCTGGTCTCACCAACTCCTCCAACAAATGGAGAGTCCCGCTCTGGGGGCACCTGACACACACCTGGGCTCTACCCCAGGCTGAGAGACAAAGCCTGGGCTGAGCTGAAGGCTTGAGAGAACTGTTTCTAGTCACTCGGGTGACACGGTTAGGTTCCCCTCTGATGTGTGCTGCTCTGGTCAAAAGCACTGGTTCTGAATTCTGGCATTTGCCTTCACCCTGGGACCAGAGCGTTTCAGTTTGGATTCCCTACGTGGAACCTAATTTCTTGATTCCCCAGGCTTCAGTCTTGGCCTGCATAACCCAAGCAGAACTCTCATTTGCTTGCCTAGTCCCCCAGGGAGTACACCCGAAACCCAGACCAACCCTTGGCCGGTCTGAGACACTCGCACTGTTCTTCCCAACATCTCCCACAACTCCACCACAGCCATCTTCTTCCCTGCAAATAATCAGCTGTGCTTAATGAGAGCCCCGCCATGGGGGCCAGTGCTGTGGCGCAGCATGTTAAAGCCCTGGCCTGAAGCACTGGCATCCCATATGGGCGCTGGTTCTAGTCCCGGCTGCTCCTCTTCTGTTCCAGCTCTCTGCTGTGGCCTGGAAAGCAGTAGAAGATGGCCCAATTCCTTGGGTCCCTGCACCCATGTGGGAGACCTGGAAGAAGCTCCTGGCTTCGGATGGGCGTGGCTCCGGCCGTTTCGGCCATCTGGGGAGTAAACCAGCAGATGGAAGACCTCTCTCTCTGTCTCTAACTCTCTTTGTAACTCTGTCTTTCAAATAAATAAAATAAATATTTAAAAAAATAAATAAATAAAAGAGAAATGAAGCCCTCCCTTTTGCCAACTGCTAGATCTTTCTAACCCTGAGGCTCTCAATGGTCCCACGTTACTCCCACCATCTTTATCTGGGCACCAATTGCAAGGCCTGGCAGGCAGCAGGTGACCGAGGGGCAGTGCGGTATGGCAGAATGAGGGTGACGGGAGCATGGGCATCTGAGCACACCCTGCTTCAAATTCTTGCTCCAGGGACAAGTTTCTTAATTTCTCTAGAACTCAAAAGGACTGTTGAAAGTATTATAGGGCTGGTGCTGTGGCATGGAAGGTTAAGCCTCTGCCTGCAGTGTGGGTAGCACATGTGGGTGCCAGTTCAAGTCCTGGCTGCTCCACTTCCAATCCAGCTCTCTGCTAGGGCACCTGAGAAAGCAGTGGAGGATGGCTCAAGTGCTTGGGCCCCTGCACACATGTGGGAGACCCAGAAGAAGTTCCTGGCTCCTGGCTTTGGTTTGGCCCAGCCATGGCCATTGGGGAGTGAACCAGTGGATGAAAGATCTTTATTTATTTAATAAAAAAATAAATTTTTAAAAAGGGAAGTATTATATGAGACAAAGTACCTGTTAACATTTAGTAGGTATTTAATACAACATTTCTGTATTTCTCTCCTGTACTTAGATTTTTTAAAACAGCTTTATTGAGATATAATTCATACACTATTTAATTCTCTGATTTAAAATGTTCAGTATGGGGGGCCGGCGCTGTGGTGCAATAAGGTTAATCCTCTGCCTGTGGCACCAGCATTCCACATGGGCGCCGGTTCGAGTCCCGGCTGCTCCACTTCCAATCCAGCTCTCTGATATGGCCTGGGAAAGCAGTAGATGATGGCCCAAGTCCTTGGGCCTCTGCATCCACGTGGGAGACCAGGAGGAAGCTCCTGGCTTCTGGCTTTGGATTGGCGTAGCTCCAGCCATTGCAGCCATTTGAGGGAGTGAACCAACGGAAGGAAGACCTTTCTCTCTGTCTCTCCCTGACTGTCTGTAACTCTACCTTCTACCTCACAAATAAGATACATAAATTCTTTTTTTAAATGTTCAGTCTGGGGTGTAGTTTGGCCCGGCAGGTAAGATGCTGGTTGGCAGGGCAGGCATTGTGGTACAACAGGCTGTTTGGGTGCTGATTCAAATCCTAGCTACTCTGCTTCCAATCCAGCTCCCTGTTATTGTGCCCGAGAAGCGGTGGATGATGGCCCAAGCCCTTGAGTCTCTGCCACCCACGTGGGAGACCCAGATGGAGTTCCAGTCTCCCGGCTTCAGTCTGGCCCGGTCCTAGCTGTTGTGGCCATTTGCAGAGTAAATAAGCAGGTGGAAGATTTCTCTCTCTCACTCACTCACTCTTCCTTTCAAATAAATAAATAAATCTTTTTTTTTTTTTAAGATACTGATTGGGATGGCCACATCTCACATCAGTCACATCAGAACCCATGGGTTTGATTCCTGCCTCCACTCTACATCCCAGTTTGCTGCTGATATAGACCCTCAGCGGCAGCAGTGGTGGCTCAAGTACTTGGGTTCCATACATGTGGAAGACTTGGATGGAGTTTCTGGCTCCTGGCTTCAGTCTGGCTCAGCCCTGGCCATTGGGCACTCGGGGAGTAAACCAGTGAATGAGAGCTCCCTTTTTTTTTTTTTTGTCTTTCTCTGCCTCTCAAGGAAATAAACCTTTAAAAATTTTGAAGTCAGCATTGTAATAAAGTAGGTAAAGCCCCAACCTGTGACACTGGCATCCCCTATGGGATGAACCAATGTTCATGCCCTGGCTGCTCCACTTCCCATCCAGCTCCCTGCTAATGGCCTGGGGAAAGCAGCAGAAGATGGCACAGATGTTTGGACCCTGCCACCCAAGTGGAGCTCCTGGCTCCTGGTTCCAGCCTGGCCCAGCCCTGGCCATTGCAGCCGTCTGGGAAGTGAACCAGCGGGTGGAAGATCTCTGTCTCTCCCTCTTTCTCTCTAACTCTGACTTTCAAAATAAATAACTCTTTTAAAAATGTTAAAGTATACAGTTTAATGGTTTTTAGTATATTGAATGTATTCACATTTCTTAAGGTGCAATTAAAGCATGAGGGATATGAGGCTTTAGCTGTTACAAAAACTTAGGATTTTAGTCATCTGTAAGTGGATATAAATCACTAGCGTGATACTATTGCATTACCAAGAAAGCATGTGTGATGTTGGGCTGTGCTGATGCACACGCGAGGCTCAGAATAGGATGAGTAACAGCTCCCTGTCATTCTGAGCTGGCAGTGGATTCCGCCATTGGGCCTATTTTAAGAGGAATTTGAGCAAACTGGAGCATGTCCAGAGAAATGTGAAAAGAGGATAAGAAACCACAAACATCATTTGCAGCAGCCGGCACTACTCATCCTGGAGGAAAAAAAGCCTACGAGGGTTTGAAACACCATCCTCCGTCAGCACAAGGGCGTTGATTAGAAAGTGATTGACAGGGACTTCCAAGCCCGCTTCCCGGGCCAGAACCCCAACAGGTGAATTGAAGTTAAGCAAGTAGATTCCAACATGATATAAAGAATAACTAGAACTGCCTAAATTGGAGTGGATCATTCCTTCCTAATTCACAATTCTATATTTTGTATATGACCAATTTTTTTATTTTTAAAGTAGATATATTTTTACTTATTTATTTGGAAAGCAAAATGACAGAGAGAGGGAGACACAGAGAGATCTTTGTCTCCTGATTGACTCATTAAATGGCTGTAACAGCTCTGTGGGCCAGGTAGAAGCCAGGAGCCAGGAACTCCATTCTGATCTCCTACATGAGTGGCAGGGGCCCAGACACCTGGGCCATCTTCCACTGCTTTCCCAAACACAGGGAGCTGGATCAGAAGCACAGTAGCTGGGACTCGAACTGGCACTCTAATACAAGATGCCAGCATTGCAAGAGGCAGCTTAACCTACTGCACCACTAACCCCCATGTTGTTTTGTAAAAACCACTTTTTTTTTTTTTTGACAGGCAGAGTGGACAGTGAGAGAGAGACAGGGAGAAAGGTTTTCCCTTGCCGTTGGTTCACACTCCAATGGCCACCGCGGTCAGCGCACTGCTGCCAGCGCACCGCGCTGATCTGATGGCAGGAGCCAGGTACTTATCCTGGTCTCCCATGGGGTGCAGGGCCGAAGTACTCAGGCCATCCTCCACTGCACTCCCTGGCCACAGCAGAGAGCTGGCCTGGAAGAGGGGTAACCGGAACAGAATCCGGCGCCCCGACCGGGACTAGAACCTGGTGTGCCGGTGCCGCAAGGTGGAGGATTAGCCTAGTGAGCTGTGGCGCCAGCAAAAACCACTTTTTAAATGTATTTGAAAGGCAGGCTTATTCACTTCCCAAATGCTCCCCACAGCTCAGGCTGGGGGCCAAAGGCAGGAACTCAACCCAGGTCTCCCATGTGGGCGGCAGGAACCCAATCACTTGAGCCATCATTGCTGCCTCCCAGGGTCCACATTAGCAGGAAGGTGGAACCAAGAGCTGGAGCCAGAATTTGAACCCAAACACTCGGATTGGATGCAGGTGTCAACCGCGAGGCCAAATGCCCACCCCTGCCATATCACTGACAAGCCAGAAGGCAGTGTCTGTTCTCTTTCTCTGTGATGCTTTGCGCCCATGGAGCTCCAAGGATCATGCAGGTACTTTTCCCTTCAGGGCCAACCATCCAGTTTGTGGATCGGTGTAGGAGTCCATTCTTTCTTCTATCTTACATCCCTGCTCCCTGCTCTTTGATCAGAGGGTAGACAAAAGGAGGCTCAATAATGTGGATATTTTATTAGGAGTCCTGGTGATAATGGAAATATTCCTAAAGTAAGACTTGAGCGTTTGTTCCCCCGATAACAAGACTGAGTTCATCTCTTCCCAGTGCTCTGTAAAGTGATGGGAATACTTACACTACAGAAAACAGCAAACTCCAAAGATCGCCAGCCAAATCTCTCCCCACTCCCAGCTCATTTTCTAGTACCCACTGCTTGAAGAGTCCACACTGCCCAGAAACTACAGAGCTTGGCCCCGTTAATGGTGACAGGTCTGCTACAGAATCTCGGACTATGTGTCTCTAGGAAACATACCCTGAGAGCCAATGGTGTTCAGCCTTCACATGAGGGCAACGCAGAACCGAAGTAGTTGGAGTGAATGACCTAGTCCTGGAAGAGTGGAACACTTAGGGCAGACTATTTGGGGTGGACTAGGCACACTCACAGCTGCCTTGTAGACCACAGTTTTCTTAGGAAAACTCATACTAACTGCAGTCGTACATGTAAGGAGCCTATCTCTAGTGCACAGCTACTTGTGGAACGACTGTGGACACACAACAGGAAGACATCTCCCAGAGGAAGACAATCTCTCTGCTGGCCAGCGCTGGTCCTGCTCCACAGGCTTCTTGTACCACCTGCTGGACTCTGCAAGAACAATACATCCACCTTTCCCCTCTCAAAAAGTTTTTATTTATTTATTTGAAAGGCAGAGTGATAGAGGAAGAGGAAAAGATCTTCTACCCACTGACCGCTCCCCAAAATGTCCACAACAGCCACAGCTGGGCCAGGCCTAAGCCAAGAGCTGGGAACTCAAACCAAGTCTCCCATGTGGGCAGTAGGAACTCAAGCACCTGGGCGTCATCCACGCCTTCCTGGGCGCATTAGCAGGAAGCTGGATGGGAAGCAGAGCTGGGACTTGAGCTGAGGCACTCTGACATCGATGTGGGGATCCCAAGCAGAGGCTTAACTCACTGTGCCACAGTGCCACTTCTCTTTCTCTCTCTCAGCATTTGATTCAAAAGTTAAAGACTCCAGCCCCTGTTTTCCCCAGATGGAACATGTTTGTGATCTTCCTGAAGGCAGCACTGTTGTGAAGGTGCTGCATTTTGCAAGGCCATGTGCAGGAAATCACTATTAGCTTAAGATTCTCAGAGCCAACTGATTTCTTCAGAGCCAACAAGCACAAGGGAGTTGGCGTTTATTGAGCACTGAGAATGCACTACTTCCTTTTATCTTCATAGAACTTTACGAAATGGGCATAAATATCTCCCTTTTAAAGATGGAGAAAGGACCTAGGGAGGTTTAGTGGCTGTGAAAGCTTCTGTGCTCTGAGCAAAGAGGGCTTACACTGCCCACTGCTGTGTATACTGCAGACATCCCTCACATAGTTGAGTGAGGTTCTCAACGTGAATACGTAGGGCGCCATTCTGCTCCATACTTTGAGCCCTTTTACCCATTAGCCTTTTAATCAGCTTTGGCCTAATGGAAAAACAGGATGCATCTCATTCATTTTGCCTGTACACGCTTTCCAAGGGAAGAGAAAGCAGAGCTCACTACGGTTTCTCATTAACCCTGCAAAGACTTCAAATTATTTTCCCAATTTTAGAAGCAAGTTAACTGAGATTCGGCCAGCATTCTGCAGCCTTTTACATTTCATCACACCGAACTGGGATAGAGAATTGATTGAAGGTGTGCACAGGAAGGACCTGGTGGGGTGGGCACCCTGGCACAGCAGGTTAAGCCACTGCTCAGAACGCTCACAGCCCATATCAGAGTGCCAGTTCAAATCCCGGCTGCTCCACTTTCAACCAGATATTACTGCTACTGTGCCTGGGAAGGCGGTATATGATGGTCCACGTATTTGGGTTCCTGCCACCCACATGGGAGAAGACAGAGTTCCTGGTTCTTGGCTTTGGCCTGGCCCAGCCCCAGCTGTTGCAGGCATTTGGGGAATGAACCAGTGAGTAGTTCTCTCTTGTTGTGTCTCTGTCACTCTACTTTTCAAATAAATAAATAAATCTTTTTTTAAAAAAATAAAATAAAAAACAGGCTCTAGTAAAGTCATAACTGGAAGATAAAGATTCTGCATGAACTAGATGGAACAGTTAGTCATCCAAACATGACCATTGAGGCAGTTATGCTGAGTGTGGCACCCAACTGACACATTCTAGAACGCCTATTATGCACTGTGCCAAGTATCTGGGAGATGAGATCAAGTTCCAATCATCAAGAAGTCTGTCTACAGGCTTTTAGGGAAAAGAAGACACAGACATAGGAAAAGGGATACAGCAGTACAACAGCATAAAAAGGGAAGCCCGTGTGAGACGGCAGTGGCTACTGGGAAATGGCTAATGTAGGCAAGAAGAGTTCAGGCAGGGGAAAGATTGCATTTTCATCAATTGCTTCTGACCTTAGCATCTTCATAAATCATTTTTACTACGAGGCACGGGGTACAGTGCAGTTTGAGAGAGCACCTTGCCTCTAAGTAGCTCACTTTCTTCACTGGAGACTCCAGCAGAGAGAGAGAGAGAGAGAGAGAGAGAGAGAGAGATTGCAGGAAGCAATCATGGGGGAGATGAGGGGCAGGCCAGACACCTGACTAGCAGAGCAGGAGGCAGGACATGTGCTGGAGATCCCATCTGACTAACAAGCTTGACTATTGTGAAATACCAGTTAGGGGCTGGCACTGTCACACCGTGGGTTAAGCCGCCATCTGCAGTGCCAGCATCCCATATGAGCGCAGGTTCGAGTCCCAGCTGCTCCAGTTTCGATCCAGCTCCCTGTTAATGTGCCTATGAAAGCAGCAGAAGATGGCCCAAGTGCTTGGGCCTTTGCACCCACGTGGGAGACCAGAAGAAGCTCCTGGCTCCTGGCTTCAGCCTGGCCCACTTCTGGCCGTTGCAGCCATTTGGGGGGGTGAGGTGAACCAGCGGATGGAAGACCTCTCTATCTCTCTTCTTTCTCTGTGTGTAACTCTGTCTCTCAGATAAATAAAACAAACCTTGAGAAAAAAGAAAATTAAAAAAATTAATGTTTCTTCTTCCCTGTATTTTCCCTTTTTACTCTTTTCAAACAGACTTTGCTTTACAAATTTGAAATTAAATTTTTTAAAATTTATGTGAAAGAGAGAGAGAGAGATTTTCATCTACTGGTTCACTCCCCAAATTCCTATAATAACCAGGTTCAGGCCAGGCTATAGTCACGAGTCCATCTGGGATTCCCATTTGGGCGGGGGACCCAAGGAGTTAAGCCATCATCTGCTGCCTCCCAGTTGTACACTAGTAGGAGGCTGAATCAGAAGTGAGGTGGGACTCAAACCCTGGCGTTCCAAGGGGCAGCTTAACCCACTGTGCCACAGCGCCCACCCATGCTTTACAGTCCTAAGCCCTTCAGAGAACTTACAGCAGTGGTTCTCAGCTCTGCTTAATGGAATCACCTGGGAGACCCAAGCTCTGCTCTCCTCTCCTCTCATCTCCCCTCCCCTCCCCATCCCTCCCCTCCCCATCCCTTCCCTCCTCTCCTCTCCCCTTCCCTCCCCTCCCCTCCCCTCCCCTTCCCATCCCTCCCCTCCCCTCCCCTCCCCATCCCTTCCCCTCCTCTCCTCTCCTCTCCTCTCCTCTCCTCTCCTCTCCCCTCCTCTCCTCTCCCTCTCTCTCATTTGAAAGGCACAGAAACACAGAGAAATAAACAGGCACAACCAGAAATCATCCATCCATTGGTTCAGTCCCCAAGATGCCTGCAACAGTCAGGGCTGGGCTAGACTGAAGCTAGGAACCAGGAGCTCCTTGGGTGGCGTAGACCCAAGTTAAGCACCCTCCAAGTATTCTTGATTTAGGTGATCTGGAGGCTCCTAATGTGCACCCAAGTTTGAGCATCACCGATTTAAAGGGTTCCTAGATCTGTTACAGAGAGTGAGATTAGATGCAATGAACAAAATATTTTTAAAGAAGCAGGGAACGTGGGGTGCTTTTCTCTCCAATGTAAACAAGTAAGCCTTGCTTTCTTTCCTTGGTATAGCAGGAGTCTGGGTGCCAGCACTGTAAAAGCTCCACTGGGGGTGTAGGAAGACTCACGAAAGGTGGGCCTGGCGGACCTGGGCCAGCGCTCGCAGCACAGACGTGCTCACGAGTCACCAGGGGTCTTGTGAAAATGCATATGCTGCTTCAGCACGTGGGGTGGGGTCTGAGTGTCTGGATTTCCAGAAAGCCCAGGGTTGATGGCCATGCTGCAGGTTCACAAGGTGGCCAGCCATCTGCACGTCTAGGCCTGTGGGCTCTCTGCCTTAATATTCCCTACTCGCTGCAAGCAGTACAGCAGAAGCCACACCCATCAAACCGCAATCACCTGGCTGGACTGATGACTGAGGAGCAGAGCGATCCCATCTGCAAAGCCTTCTGGGCTGCAAGGGGGAAGAGAGGGGTGGGTGCTTGGCGCAGTGGTGAGTTACGAGCCCGCGTGGAACACCCGCACCCGGTACCAGAGTGCCATGTGCGAACCAGCTCTGCTTCTGATTCCAGCAATTCTGCTACGGTGCACCCTGGGAAGCCACAGGTGATGGCTCAAGGATTTGCATCCCCGTCACCCACGTGGGAGAACTGGGTGAGTTTCCGGCTCCTGGGATCAGCCTAACCCAGCCACGGCTGTTGTGGGCATTTGGGGAGTACACCAGTGAATGGAAGATCTCTCTCTCTCTCTCTGTCTTTGAAATAAAATGTGAGTAAATAAATAAAACAAAAGAGGAGTACATGCTGGTGGGGAAGTCCTGGCTGATCACAGATGGCCCATTCAAAAGGGGTGACTGAGAAACATTTATTTATTTATGAGATTTATTTATTTACTGGAAAGTCAAAGCCACACACAGAGACAAGGAGAGGCAGAGAGAGAGAGGTCCTCCATCCAGCTGGAGCTGAGCCAATCAGAAAGCCAGGAGCCAGGAGCTTCCATTGGGTCTCCCACATGGGTGTAGGGGTCCAAGGACTTGGGCCATCTTCTGCTGCTTTCCCAGGCCACAGCAGAGAGCTGGATCAGAAGTGGAGCCGCCGGGACATGAACCAATGCCCATTTGGGATGCCGGCACTGCAAGTGGTGGATTTACCCGCTATACCACAGCGCTGGCCCTAAGCAACATTTCAAGAAGGGGCTATCTGCAAGATCTAGACAGCCTGAAAGGAAACCCAGCGAAGGAATCGGAGGCACCGCCCCTCAGCCACTAGGGCCAAGAGGGGAGGAAGGACAAACAGGAAGCCCTGAGAGGTGGAGGAGGGGACGCCTAAGGCAACCCATTGGCTTTTGAGAAACAGCTAGATCCTGGGCAGTATTACCACACTCTCTGGTTTTGGACTGCTGCCTCCTAGTGGCCCAATGCAACTAGAGGCTGGAGGGCAAGGAGCTCAGTGAAGCACCCATCAGAATCAGCCTCCTGGGCAAGAAATATGTGAGTGTGCGTGTGTGCGTGTGTGCATACGTGTGTGTGCATGTACATGTGCATATACATATTTACAGTGCCAGGTTCAAGTCCCAGATATCCACTTTCGATCCAGTTTCCTGCTAACACGCACCCTTGGAGGCATCACATGGTGGCCCAAGTACTGGGACCCCTGCCACCCACATGGGAGACCTGGATGGAGATCTGTGCTCCTGGCTTCCACCTGGCCAAGCTCTGGTTGTTGTGGCTACTGGGGGAGTGAACCAGCAGATGGAAGATCTCTGTCTCTCCCTTTCTCTCTGTCACTCTGCCTTTCAAATAAATAAACAAATCTTAGAGGGGGGGGGAGAGAGAGAGAGAGACTTTTCTGAGCATCTTACAAAGTACTTTAAAAGATAGGGATGTGAAAAGTTATATTTAGGTTCCCCACCTCACACTCTGAATTTTCTTTTTAAAAATTTATTAATTTTCACCTAATTTGAAAAGCTGTGAGAGGGAGGGAGGGAGGGAGAGAGGGAACTAGAGAGAGACAAAGAGAGAGAAAATGAGAGAGACTTAGAGATATCTTTCATCTGCTGGTTCACTCCCTAAATGTGTGCAATAGCTGGGGCCGAGCCATGTGGAAGGCAAGAGGCCAGAATTCACTCTTGGTCTCTGACATGGGCGGCAAGGATCCAATCCATCACCTGCCCTTTCCCAGAACACTCGTTAGTAGGAAGCTGGATCAGAAGCAGAGTAGCCAGGACTCGAAGCAGGGGCTTTGATATGGGATGTGGGTGTCCCAAGCAGGACTTAGCAGCGCCTGTCCCTCTGAATTTATTTTTAAAGATTTGTTTATTTGAAAGGTAGAGTGATGGGGGTAAGAGGGAAGAGACAGACAGAGGCAGAGAGACTGAGATGAGACTCTCACACCCACTGGTTCACTCCTCAAATGCCCATAACAGCCAGGGCTGGGCTGGGCCAGGCCAAAGCAGGGCACTGGAACTCTGCAATGCCCAACACTCTCTGAATTTCTGAAAATCAAAGCCAGTCCCCTAGCAGTCTCCTGGGGGAGAGGAGGGCCTGGGCCGGAAGGGGAGCCCAAGGGACAGGCGGGGCCTGACCTCCTGGCGGCGCGCCCCTTAGCACCAGCTCAACGGCAGGAAAAGAGGGAGCAGAGGGGGCTGCACTGCTGAGGTGAGGGGAGCCAGGCACCACCCGGGAGATGCCTGAGGCACCTTCGCAGGCCCGGCCAGACAGAGCTTGAGGGGCCCGCGGGCAGTCAGCAGGATTCCTACACACACACACACACACACACACCTGCCGAGGGAGGCCAGCAGGGAGCTCCTCCTGCAGGGCTGTCCAGAGGGACCCCGGGGCCGTGCCCCCCCACCCCCATGTGACCCTCCATCTGCTGTCAGTGCAGAGGATGCTAAGGAGAGGCTGAGCTTTGGAGGAGCAGGCAGTCAGCAATGGAGTCCTGATCTCCTTCCCCCTCCCCCTCCCTCTCCCTCTCCTCTTTTTTTTTTTTTTTTTTTGGAAAGTCAGAATTACACAGAGAGAGGAGAGGCAGAGAGAGAGAGGTCTTCCATCCAATAGTTCACTCCCCAGTTGGCCGCAATGGCTGGAGCTGCGCTGATCCGAAGCCAGGAGCCAGGAGCTTCCTCCAGGTCTCCATGAGGGGGCAGGGGCCTAAGGACTTGGGCCATCTTCTACTGCCTTCCCAGGCCATAGCAGAGAGCTGGATCAGAAGTGGAGCAGCTGGGTCTCGAACCAGCGCCTATATGAGATGGATGCACTTCAGGCCAGGGTATTTACCCACTGTGCCATAGCGCCAGTCCCCCCCGCCCCCCATTAAGATTTATTTATTTATTTGAAAGTTACAAAAAGAGAAAGGGAGAGATATCAAGAGAGAGGTCTTCCATCCATTGGCTCACTCCCCACATGGCCACAATGGCTGGGGCTGGGCCAGGCCTGGGCTAGGAACCAGAAGCTTCTTCTGGATCTCCTACGAGGGTGCAGGGGTCCAAGCACTTGGACCATCTTCTACAGGCCCCTGCCCCTCTGCCCCCGCAATCTTCTTGATACTGAGAATTTTATTTGTCATGGTTCCTCTGAGTGTCTTAGAGGTGGAAAGGTTTTGATACTGTGCTGGGCATAGGTTATATCTCGTAAAAGCAATAACTAGGCCTATTGTTAGAGATTGCTCAAAGGGCTGGCAGCGTGGTACAATGGGTTAAGCTACCACCTGCAACACTGGCAAACCATATGGTTGCAGGTTCAAGTCCCAGCTGCTCCACTTTTGATCCAGCTTCTTAATAACACACCTGGGAAGGCAGCTGGGCTCCTGGTTTCTGGCTTCAGCCCAGCCTAGCCCTGGCTGTTGTGGCCATTTGGGGAAAGAACCAGCAGACGAAAGATTTCTCTTCTTCTCTCTTGGTAACTCTGCCTTTCAAATAAATATTTTTTAAAAAAGATTTATTTATTTGAAAGGCAGAGTTACACAGAGAGAGGGAAGAGAGAGAGAGAGAGGGAGAGAGAGAGGTCTTCCACCTGCTGGTTCACTCCCCAATTGGCCGCAATGGCTGGAGCTGCACCGATCCAAAGCCAGGAGCCAGGAGCTTCTTCCGGGTCTCCCACATGGGTGCAGGGGCTCAAGGACGTGGGCCATCCTCCACTGCTTTCCCAGGCCATAGCAGAGAGCTGTATCGAAGAGGAGCAGCCGGGACTAGAACTGGTGCCCATATGGGATGCCGGCGCTTCAAGCCAGGGCTTTAACCCACTGCGCCACAGCACCGGCCCCTTAAATAAATATTTTTTTAAAAAGAAATTGTTCTGGGATGTGCTAAAATAAATTCCAGGTTAATTAAAAAGTTAAAGAATACTTATCACAACAAAACAATCAGAAGAAAGCATGGATGACTATCTAGTTGATCTTAAGATGACCAAAGCCTGTCTAAGCACAATAGCAAAAAGGAAAAGCCAACATATTTGAATTGCAAGTTTCTGTGTGTGCACACATGAATACATAGTATTAAAAACTTCCAGGAGTGGGGGCTTGGTGTAGTGCTTAAAACAACCACTACTAAGTAGTAAATAAATAAACACTTCTGTATAAAAATCTCCAAAAATTGGGGCTGGTACTGTGGCATAGTAGGCTAAATCTCTGCCTGCAGCCCTGGAATCCCATATGGGCGCCAGTTCATGTTCCAGCTGCTCCTCTTCTGATCCAGCTCTCTGCTGTGGCCTGGGAAAGCAGCAGAAGATGGCCCAAGTCCTTGGGTCCCTGCACCCTTGTGGGAGACCTGGAAGAAACTCCTGGCTCCGGCTTCAGATCAGCACAGCTCTGGCTGTTGTGGCCATTTGGGGAGTGAACCAGAGGATGGAAGACCTCTCTGTCTCTCCCTCTGTCTGTAACTCTACCTCTAAAATAAATAAATTCTTTTAAAAATGTTTTTAAAATCTCCAAAAATTAAAATGGGAAGAAGTTGAAAAAATTTTGTAACAAATGATAAAGTGTTCATATTCTTAATATGGAAGGATTAAAAAAAGAAAAGAAATAGATGACCATTCCAATAGAAAGGTACCAGTGGCTAATAAGTATCTGAAAAATAGTAACCAAAACAGTGAACTATGACAAAAATAGTACCTAGTATTTCTGAATTGACTGAGAAACAGAAAAATATCTAATAATGTCAAGAGCGCATAGAAAGGGACATTCTCGTGTATTTTCATCTAAACTGGTTTGACTTTTCTGGAGGAAAATTTTAGCAATCTACATTATAAACCTTAAAATGTCCCTAACTTTGGATGCAGCAATTCTTCCCTCGGATTTTTTTTTTTTTTAAGATTTTATTGATTTATTTGGAAGGCAGAATTAGAGAAAGAGAGATCTTCCATCCACTGGTTCACCGCCCCCAAATAACCGCAATGACTGGGGCTGGGTCAGCCTGAAGTTTCATCTGAGTTTCATCTGGGTGGGTCTCCCACGTGGGCACAGGGGCTCACGGACGTGGGCCATCTCCCGCTGCTTTCCCAGGTGCAGTAGCAGGGAGCTGGATGGAGAACTGGAGTACCTGGGACTGGAGCCAGCACCCATGAGGGATGCTGGCGTCTCAGGCGGTGACTTAACCGGCTTTTGCAAGTCTGAGCCAGACCTCCCTGGGCTACAAGGCTGTGGGAACAGGGCTGTGTTCCTCCTGGGGCCTCTGGGAGGCGGGGGGCATGTTGATAATTTCTGGTCTCTCCCCACAATCCTTGGCTCCAGCTCTCTTCCATCGTCAGAACCAGGAACATAGTGCCTATCAGCCACTTCCTCCATCACCGAATCTCACTCTCTCTTCTCCCACTTGGGTTTACAGTGGGCCTACCCAGATAATCCAGGATAATCTCCCTAGATTAAACTCAGCTAATTAGCAACCTTAATTCCACCTGTCAAGCAACTACATCAATGTCTCTGGAGGCCAGGATGCTATACAACTGTATTGTTCTATAAATGTGTCTGCATGAAAATATTTAATATTTGTTAGTTCTTAGTTTTAAGCATTATTTAAAAACCCAAACTTAATTGTACTTCAGGGTATGGTTGCAATGAGTTTCTATATTCATGATAATGTAGGAGAATCAGAGGTAACAGGGAGCCACGTTCATTATAAAGTAGTGGGGGGATCACAGTTTAGACAAGATTCTTCGCAAGAGGATTCCAACCACGGAAAACCCACATCCCAGGAGCTGGTGTTGCGGGGCAGTGCACCTGCAGGGCCTATGAGCCCCGTTCTAGCCCTGGCCGGTTGGCTTCAGATCCAGCTCCCTGTGAGTGGCCTGGGAAAGCAGAAGCAGATGGCCCAAGCCCTTGGGTCCCTGCCACTCCTGTGGGAGACCCCGACAGAGTTCCAGGCCCCTGGCTTCGGCCTGGCCCAGGTCTGTCCCTTGTGGCCATTTGGGGAATGAACCAGCAGATGGACGATCTCTGTTCCCCTTCTCTCTGTGTAACTCTACCTTTCAAATAAAGAAATTTTTTTAAAAACCCCAAATCTCAAATCAACCTGTACACCAAGTGAATTAAAAAGTAAGCATACAGCTCAAAAGTAAACAACGTTTCTGGTTAGGATTTTTAGTGTTTTATTTTTCTGCATTTCCCAAAACGTTTAGCATTGCACGTATTCCTCTTGCAAAGACAAAGGGATTAAGAACGGCCGGCCTGGTCCAGGGCCTCCCCAGTTTCTTAGTCTTTGGTCATCCGCGCGCACACCGACCCCTCCAACTGGTCACAGCGGAACCACCTCCCGTCAGGCGGTGACGTTCGCCACGCGGGAAGCCTGGCGGAACCCCGACGGAGCCCCTTGAGAGGCGCAAGCCCCCCACGCACAGCCGTCAGAGCCCGCCTCTGGCACCGCGCGCAGCCCGTGGGCCGCCGACCCGCACATAGCGGCGGGAGCGTCCCCCACGACCACCGAGAGGAGCGCCTAGAGCGGACGGCCCGGCCCGCCGCTCCGCCCCGCCTCTTCCCGCCTCCTCTGTCCCGGAAGTTGATGCCGAGCGCCCGCTCGCGTGCTGTCACTAGGGGAGTAGCCAGAACCAGCGAGAGGCGCCGGGCTCGCGGACCGCCGACATGCCCGTGAGTTGTTTACCTCGAGCTCGGAGGGTGTTTGGGGCTTGTCTGTCTGTCCAGGGTAGGACGGGAGGGCCTCCGGGGCCCCGCTACGTTGCCCGCCGAGCGCGGCGCAGCGACTCGGGTCGCCCCGCGCGCGGCGTGGCGGGCTTGTCGGGACTTGCCCAGGCATGGCGGGCCCTGGCTGGGCGGGGAGCGGGCCGCGCCGCCGCGGGCCGCCGGCTGGGGTCTGGTGGCCCGGAGGGGGAACGGCGCCCTTCGCCGTTGAGCCCCTTGGTGTTCGAAGGGGGCGCCCGCGAGGCTGTGGTCGTCGGGGTCTTTCGGCTCGCGCCGTCTGACGCGATTTCCTGCTTGTTAAGGAAAAAAAAAAAAAACCTGCCTTCGCAGTTGCTTTACTTACTGATTCCTTCAAGGGCGGCCACGCCTCGGTCACCGCTGTCGGATCGGACTTGGAACCCCGCGGGCAGCCGTGCCCCGGCGTGCGCGCGGGCGAGGCCGGGGCGGGGGTTCGGTTTCTGTTGGGGATTGTGCTGCCCGCCGGTGTCCGTCAGCGTAGCGAACGGGCCCGGAGCAGCCGCCCTCCCGGCCGAAGCGTGGCCTCCGCTGAGTGGCCGTGGTTTGTGGTCCACGTAGGGTCCCGTCCGCCGGCGCCCTGGTCTAACTCTAGTAACGATCCTGTGTGTATTTTTTTTTTTTCTTTTAATTCAGTTGGCTAGAGATTTACTCCATCCCTCTTTGGAGGAGGAAAAGAAGAAACATAAAAAGAAACGGCTAGTTCAAAGTCCGAATTCTTATTTTATGGACGTAAAATGCCCAGGTAAAAATGTCACACCTTGATTGTTCTCTCCATAAGGAAAATTTCTTTAGGATTTGCTCTCTTGGTATGTGGATTTAGATATATCGAAACTTGGATACCAGTGAGGTTACAGCGTTTTCAGAATAAACGAGTGCAGAGACCAAGTCCTGAAGCTGTTCGCAGGCTGTTTGATGTCTCCTGCTGGGATGTCCGCCTCAGGTCGCGCTGCCCAGGGTGGTGGCCTAGCCGTATGTGACTAGTCAACAGGGGAAAAGCCACCTTGCTTATATGTTGAGATGATCAAGTTTTGGAAATACTCAGTTCAGCAGAATATTGTTTTCACTTTTAAAACAATTTAAGTGCCTACTGGGAAAGTTTGTTACATATGTGACCTGCTGTCAGCAGCACCTAAGTTCTTAGTGTTTCCAGGAAGCACGGGGAGATTGACTGTTACACAATAACTGCGTGTTATCAGCAGCTTGTTGAACAGGTGCTGTGTTTCCTCAGCTTTCCGTCTCCACTGCCCCACTTTTTAGGTTGCTACAAGATCACCACGGTTTTCAGCCATGCCCAAACAGTGGTTCTTTGTGTAGGCTGTTCTACAGTTTTGTGCCAGCCTACAGGAGGGAAGGCCCGACTCACAGAAGGTATATCTGTGTCTTTATTAAAGGGTTTAAGAAGGTCTTAAATTGATAATGACCAAGAGAGTTTTTAAGTTTTATTTATTTGAAAGGCAGAGTGACAGGAAGGTGGGGATAGAGGTATCTTCCATCCACTGGGTCATTCCCCAAATGGCTGCAACAGCCAGGTCTGGCCCAGGTGGAAGCTGGGAGTCAGGAACTCCATCCTGGGTGCCAGGGGTCCAGGCACTTGGTGCCTTAGCAGGAACCTGGATCAGAAGTAGAGCAGCCTGGACTCAAACTAGCACCATGAAATGGGATGCCGGTGTTACAAGCAGCAGCTTAACCCATTGTGCTACAGCGCTTGCCCCCAAATTAATACTTGTATTGTGTGCTCTTTTAGGAAAGAGTGTCCTGATGAATTGGATAAGTGTATATGTACTCTTGTCCTAGCAGAGAATTCCTTTATTATTTTTCTAAGTTTGGAACACCAATTCTTTTGTACTTAGCTTGCTTAACTTGGAGTAAATTTACCTAAATGGAAGAAAAAGAATAACTATATTTAGGACACAGGGATTTTTAAAACCATAGGATTTTAAATTTTGTAAATATTTTGTTTCATATGTATTTGGTACATAAGATTGACTTAAGATTTTTTTTTTAAATCATTATTAGCTAAGCAACAGATAACTGATGTGTAAATTTAAATGCCAGAGGTTCTGTTTTTATTAGCAACTACTGAATGGTTACCACAAAATCTCATTTTCAGTCCTCTTTAACTTGGAATAATAAGGGGGAAAGTGTATATATCGTTCCATAGCAATACTTGCAGATTCACAATTCAGTAAATTTGCTTGTGATATTCTGGGGAGCTGTGATTTTCACGTTCTCACCGGAGGAGTTAAAAGTGGAATAGCAGCAAATCCAAGATCTATATCTGAATACTAAGTTGGTAATACTTCTCTTAAAGTGTACTTGGAAGATTTTTGAAACATGTCATCATGCCATGATCTTCGAATTTTGTGCCTGTATGCTGACAGATGGTACAAAGAGTACAGTTGTATCAGAGTTTTCCTAACAGATCTAAAAAGAACTCTAATCCAAATTACTCTTTTGGGAAAATTATTCAGAATAGTTTGAAAAAATTAAGAGTTCATCTTCCAACAGCTTGCATAAAACAGTTTGAACTGTTGTATTGAAAAGAGTTACAGTTGTAGTCCTATCAGAATCAACTCAGAAGGTGGGCGTTGGGGCAGGTGAAGCCACCACTGTCATACTGGAGTCCCTGGGATTGAGTCCAGCCTGTTTCTGGTGCAGCTTCTTGCTAAAGCGCCTGGGAGGCAGCAGATGGTGGCCCAGTTACTTGGGAGACCCAGATAGAGGTCCTGGCTTTGTTTGGCCCAGCCCCTACTGGCATTTTGGGAGTGAACCAGTGAAAGGAAAGTCTCAGATCTCTGCCTTTTAAATCAATAAAACTTAAACTCTGATACAATATAGCAGATTTCTGCTATAAAAGGATAAATCTGCATATAAATATTAATTGACTATTCTTAAATTTTAAGTGTTTTACTTACAGTTTTTGTCACTAAATAACACCAAGGGTAGAATACACGTCTGTTTAATTTACTCTTATGATTCCTTTGCAGGCTGTTCCTTTAGAAGAAAGCAACACTAGTGACCCACACAACCTCCTGGATTTGTGTTCTCACAGAAAGCCTTATCATAAGTTCAGTGATTCTAGTGAATCTACTAAGATAATGTAATTTTGTTTGATTTTATAAGGTATACAAGTTATCCCCTATTTTGATGTCAGTTTTTCAATAAAGTTTTGATTATGGGCAAATCCTCTCTTTTTTTTTAAATGTGTGTGAGTGTGCCATGTATATGCTGTGTGAATCTGCATTAAAAATTTAAAAGTGTGTTCTGGGCCAGTGCTGTGGCGCAGTGCATTCCATATGGGTGCCAGCTCAAGTCCCAGCTGCTCCACTTCCTGTCCAGCTCCCTGCTAAAGTGCCTGGGAAAGCAGCAGGAGATGGCCCAAGTGCTGCTTGGGCCCCAGCACGCTCCACATGGGAGACGCAGAAGTTGCTGACTCCTAGCTTTCGTCTGGCCCAGCCCTGGCTGACGCTGCCATTTGGGGAGCAAACCAGCAGATGAAGATCTCTCTCCCTCCCTCAAACTCTCTGAAATAAATCCTCAAATTAAAAATGTGTTCTGATTAGTTTGTCTAATTTATGAGGGGAGACCAGTAAATATTAAATTTTTAGTCCTTTTTCAAATTGTTATGGACTAAAGGTTTCCTTTTAGGTGTTTACAGCTACATATCACGACTATAGGTAGAAGTTGTTACCTAGGCGGAATGTGCGTTTGCTGTTGATCTGTGCTTAAATATGTTTTCAGTCTTGCTTCAGAGTCAGTGGCACAATAGCAAGTGTTCTGAGTTTATTTCTGCTCTAGGTATTCTGCCTCTCTTCCTCTTATTTTATTTCCTTTTTCAACCTCACCTTAGAATTAGAATACTTTTGTCAAATTTTGTTAAAGCTTGACGTTTACAGTTTTTCTTGGGGATAGTTTTAGTCTCGACAGGAACAGATCTTAGCTGCCACTGCCTTCTAGACCCAGAGCCAAGGATCCTCAGCCTCACCCTGTTCAGTGTTCTGTGTCCCTGAGTGTCTAATGTTCTCATTTCACATTTTACATCTATACTGTCCATTTAGATGGAGTGTGTAAGCATGACTACTGGGTCATTTTTTATTCAATTTTTCTATATTTATTTTTTGACAGGCAGAGTGGACAGTGAGAAAGAGAGAGAAAGGTCTTCCTTTGCTGTTGGTTCACCCTCCAATGGCCGCCGTGGCCGGCACACTGCACTGATCCGAAGCCAGGAATCGGGTGCTTCTGGTCTCCCATGGGGTGCAGGGCCCAAGCACTTGGGCCATCCTCCACTGCCTTCCCGGGCCACAGCAGAGAGCTGGCCTGGAAGAGGGGCAACCGGGACTAGAACTCAGTGTGCCGGCACCGCAGGCGGAGGATTAACCTATTGAGCTGGGGCGCTGGCCAATTTTTTATTCAATTTTGAAAACTAAGTCACATCAATAAAATTCCATGCCAAATAATCATGACTTAATAAGCTGATAAATATTTAGACATGCTTTTTTTTACATGGGAAGACAGGGTAATGGTTGCACAAGTTCTAGTGGTTTACAGGTTTGTGACCTTGGGGGAAAATAAGGGTAGTTTCCATGTAACAGTTGTTTGGAAGGTAAAATGATGTAACATACAAAGTACTTAACACAATGCTTTTCACAGTGAGTGCTCTGTGGGTTTTAAGTTAGAGGTGATCCTGCCTAAGTACTTTGAAGTTCTGTTTTGTCTCCCGGATTATCTACCTCATACTGGAGCACTGTTGTGTTAAAATACTGCTACAAAACAAGCAACTCCCAAATGCAGTGGCTTAAAATAATTTAGTATCTCTTGATTGTGTGGGTTGACTGGTGACTTGGCTCATCTTACCTAGGTTTACTCTTGCAGCTGACTTCAAGCTCGGGGCTCAGCTGGATCAGGGGGTCCAAGATGGCTTCTGTCCTGTGTCTGGCAACTGAGGCTTCTTGGCTTTCCCCCTTGTTGCCTCCCGCCTCCAGGAAGCTGGACTGGCTTCCTTATGTGGTGGTCTCAGGGTGGTGAGGAGGGCTGAAGGCCCCTGAAAGCCTCAGCTGTCGATCGGGAACATCATTTCCACCATGCTTGGGGCTTGAACAAGTCACATGCCTCATAAATATCACCAGTGTCAATAAGGATATTTTTTAAAAGTGTAATAAAAGTTTCAAAAACATTGGCCGGCGCCGCGGCTCAATAGGCTAATCCTCCACCTTGCGGCGCCAGCACACCGGGTTCTAGTCCTGGTCGGGGTGCCGGATTCTGTCCCGGTTACCCCTCTTCCAGGCCAGCTCTCTGCTGTGGCCCAGGAAGACAGTGGAGGATGGCCCAAGTGCTTGGGCCCTGCACCCCATGGGAGACCAGGATAAGCACCTGGCTCCTGTCATCGGATCAGCGCGGTGCGCTGGCCACAGTGCGCCAGCCGTGGCGGCCACTGGAGGGTGAACCAATGGCAAAGGAAGACCCTTCTCTCTGTCTCTCTCTCACACTATCCACTCTGCCTGTCAAAAAAAAAAAAAAAAAAAAAAAAAAAAAAGTTTCAAAAACAAAGCAAGTAAACAACCAGCACAGATTGAGGAGAGAGCAGGGACAGCTCCACTTTGGATGGAGTGGCAAAACCACATTGCAAAGTTGCACAGTGGAATGAGGGAAATTGTACGCTGAACAAGGAACAAGTTGCTACACTTCCAAAAAAACCCCAGTATTCACCAAGGTAATTCATTCCCTAGTCCATGAGTATGTCCACAAAAAATTCTTCCAACAGTGCTCTATTTTCCTTTGGATGAGCACAGGCCCTAAAAGGGAAATTTTCATTTGAGGAAATGCAAATAGCCAGTGAACATGAAAATATGTCTAACTTCATTAACATTAAGCAAATGGCAAAGAAAAACTTTACCCATTGAACATACAGTCAACATTTAAAAGTCATGTTCAAGTGTTAGCTTGCTAAGTGTGGTTAGGTTCAACCACATAACATGATTCAAATTCAAGTGTTTCTGACCTTCAAAAAGAGCAATCTCATGACCTAACCTAAGAAAACTGTTCAGCATTCCCTGTGTACACACACACATCAGGGGTAGGCACTGCCCAGGCCTATGCTGTCGGCATCCCATATGTTTGCCAGTTCAAGCCCCAGCTGCTCCACTTCCAATCTAGCTCCTTGCTAATGTGCTTGGGAAAGCAATGGAAGATGGCCCAAGTGCTTGGCTCCTGCACCCACAGGGGAGACCTGGAAGAAGCTCCTGGCTCCTGGCTTTGGATTAGTTCAGCTCCAGCCATTTCAGCCATTTGGTAAGTAAACCAGCAGATGGAAGATCTCTCTCTGTCTCTGTCTCTCTAATTCTGTCTCAAATAGATGAAAAAAAAACATCAAAACACCCATCAATTAATGGATAGTGCCATGTGACATAAATTGAATTTACATGTTTCAACTTGACCAGATCACAAAAACAAATTGAAGGGAAGGTAGAAAATGCATATGATGCAATTTGCATGAATGCAAATACAAATTAATACTCTGTGTTAGAGATATGTAACATGTCTGAAAGAAACAATTCATAGACTGCTGACAGCAGTTTTGGCTGGGCAACAGGAGTCGGACTTTGGGTAGTTATTAAAGCGATCTTCAGCTTTATCTGTTCTATCATTTTTATAAAACTGAAATTTGACTAAATGTGAGCATTTTAAATTCTTAGTATTGGGAATATGGATATTTGTCATGTGAATCTTCTATAGTACTTTTTTGGTCTCACAAAATAAAAGATCAATTTAATTTAAGTGAAGCAAATGATTTGTAACCAGTGATCACCTTGACAACAAAACAAGAAAACAAAAACAAGAAACTTGTGCCAAGTTCCCTTAGATTTTTTTTTTTCTCCTCCTAATACTAAGATTCACACTAGAGGGGCTGGCGCTGCGCAGTGGGTTAACACCTTGGCCTGAAGCACCGGCATCCCATACGGGCGCTGGTTCCACTTCCTGTCCAGCTCTCTGCTGTGGCCCGGGAAGGCAGTAGAAGATGACCCAAGTCCTTGGGCCCCTGCACCTGCGTGGGAGACCCGGAAGAAGCTCCTGGCTCCTGGCTTCGGATTGGCGCAGCTCCAGCCACTGTGGCAGAATGGGAGTGAACCATCAGATGGAGGACCTCCCTCTCTCTCTCTGCCTTTCCTCTCTGTGTAACTCTGACTTTCAAATAAATAAATAAATCTTTGAAAAAAAAAAAAGATCACACTAGAGATACCATTGTGGGAGATGGGGGAATTTATTAATACTAACAGTGTTATATAAGAAAAGTTATGATAAAAATATCTAAAATGAATTCTTAATTTGGTATCTGTATATTGACTTGTTTTCTGAGAAAATTCACAGCTCTTCTTAGAGCTTCAAAAAGAATCCTTAAAAACAATTTAAAATATGGGTGCCGGGTTCTAGTCCCAGCTGCCCCTCTTCCAGTCCCGTTCTCTGCTGTGGCCCAGGAGGGCAGTGCAGGGCAGCCACATGGGAGACCAGAAAGAGGCTCCTGGCTCCTGATTGGCGCAGTTCTAGCCGTAGTGGCCATTTGGGGAGTGAACCAATGGAAGGAAGACCTTTCTCTTTCTCTCACTGTCTGTAAACTCTACCTGTCAAATAAATAAATAAAAAACAAACAAACAAATTTTAAAAACAACTAGTCTGCAACAGTGCCTTGTTTAAAATACAGTCACTGAATTCACAGGGCTTTTCACTTTGCGGATCCTCCTGCGCAGTTCAGCCACACTTCTCCTTGATGCCCAGCTATGTCCCTCCCTCATCCTCTCCCAGTTAAATGGCATCTGCGTGGAGGCTCTAGGCAGCTGGTTTTTCATCCTCTAGAATCTCTACAAAGGTTCAAAAGCTTACATAGATATATGATTAAATTTAAAAAGGTGAATCTTTGAGTATCACAAAGTTTTAAAAAGTCACCGTTAATTTCATTTGCTTTACAATATGTAATTCATATTTAAATAAAAAACCAGAGGAAGCCATGGTGTTTCTATGTTTATCAAGGACAGCATGGATTGAGAAATTTAACAAACATGGACATAAATCCTAGTGGTCAGGAGAAGCCAGAAGGAAACCAGGTGAACTGGATCTATTTTAGGGGAGCTGCTCACTATACTTCAGCCAACTCCGGGAGAGCCATCAATTTACTTTTATAAAGTGTAAAGTGAAGCGACAGACTCAATGATCAGAACCATGGGAAATCCTTCAATTAAATTGTATAAAAGTTTCTTTCTGAGTTTACCTGAATTCGACCAGCACGCTACTCACTCTACAGTATTGCACCATCTATGGCAACAACAAGTTTCCCAATTACATCCACACCACGACAAGCCCGACGTGGAGCCAGTCTCTAAGCGGGCTCTCAGGGATCCCCACCTTTCACTGAGTGTAATCCTCTCCCCCACTGAATCAGCGCTGGCCTCTGTGATCAACAGAATCTGGCAAAGGCAATGGCATTATGACTTTAAGGCTTGATGAGAAAAGACACTGTGGCTTTGCCTGGCTCTCCATTCACTAGTGAGCAGAGCTACGAAGCCCAGCATGGTGGGAATTGGTACCTCCTGCCTGCAGCCTCGGTCAGGCTTCAGACAACTGACGACTGACGACTGACGACTGATGGCCCTACTGACAACTCGTCTGCAACCGCATGAGACAACCTGAGCCAGAACCGCCTGGCTAAACTGGTCGCAAACTTCTGAAACAGAAACTCGGAGAGATGCTCTGGGGTCACCTGTCACCTGGAAATGCATTACTCACACACACTATACCAAGTGAAAAAGCAGACACAAAAGGCCACATGTGCTGTGATTCCTTTTATGTGAGATGTCCTAATAGGCAAATCTAAAGAAACAGGATGTAGATTGCTAGTTGCCAGAGGCTGGAAGGAGTGAATAGAGTGACATGGGTGTGAAGATTTCTTCTTGGGCGAAAATGTTCTAAAATTCCATAGTGCTAGTGGGTAACAACCTTGTGGATACAGTAAAAAGCCACGGATCGTATACTTTAAAAGTTGAGATCTATAGTATGTTAACTGTGAATTACACTGGAAATCATGTGTGTGTCTGCGTGTGTGAGAATGGATGGATGTGGAACACAGCAGTGGACTGAAGCCGGACGGACTTTCGGTGACTCCTTCAGTGAAATTCTGAAAAACTCTGACAAATGCTGGACAAGTGTGATGGCCTTTGAGGGGCTGCAGGTGCAGATGTAAGGCAAGTATGGAAAATCTTACTGGCGTTTGGAGAAAAGGAGGCTCTTATTCCACAGTGGCAGGGAGTTTAGCAGCACCGTTGCCTGCAGTGACAAATGGGCAGAGGGAATTCCACACACGGCTGCGTGTTCCTCCCAGGTTCTTCTTCTTGTTTCTACCAATATGCAAGAGAGAGGTGAGCTAAAGGAAAAGCTATTAAACATTAATAATTAATTGATGGTTTATAAAATGTCCAGGCTCTTTAGGTGGCAAATGATACTAAAATTAAGGAACGGCGTCAGGCAAGGATAAAGTCTAGGGCACTTCCAGGAAAGCATGGTCGAAAGATAAAAATAACAGAGTAGAGAAATCCTTTCTTATGACTTCCAAAGAATACCAAATGGCCCCCTAGAGAACTCTTTTTTTTTTTTTTTTTTTTTTGACAGGCAGAGTGGACAGTGAGAGAGAGAGACAGAGAGAAAGGTCTTCCTTTGCCGTTGGTTCACCCTCCAATGGCCGCCGCTGCAGCCGGCGCACCGCGCTGATCCGATGGCAGGAGCCAGGAGCCAGGTGCTTTTCCTGGTCTCCCATGGGGTGCAGGGCCCAAGCACCTGGGCCATCCTCCACTGCACTCCCTGGCCATAGCAGAGAGCTGGCCTGGAAGAGGGGCAACCGGGACAGAATCCGGCGCCCCAACCGGGACTAGAACCCGGTGTGCCGGCGCCGCAAGGTGGAGGATTAGCCTATTGAGCCAGAGAACTCTTTAAACAACAGGACTCACTAGAAGTTTACCAGCATTTTTCCCAATTGTCGCCAAATTCCAAGTTAGGAGAAACCTATTTGGAAGAGATTTTTGGATATAGTTTTTGTTTACTGGTATGAATTCCAATAAGATTTGCAGGGTACTTAAATACACTTCTTAAAAAATTATACTAGCAGAAATGCTGCTTGGATTAAAAGGAGAGAACACACGTCTTTGAAGACTCAGGAAATCACTCAATATGATCCAGGCTGCCCAGCCTGAACACAGTAGCTCCAGCAGCAGAACCAAGAGGCCAGAGAACATAGCCCAGAGCCGAGAATTATTCCCAAGCTCTAAGTACTAAATGGGGGCTGCCAACACATGTCCAGTTAGATTTCAGAATTGCTATAGACTCTGTACATCCTCCATTTCTGCTCTTTTTGAGGAAGGGTCTATAGCAATTATCCCATATCTTTCACACCATTCTATCTGCACATGTGGGAAGTAAATAACTCTAGCTCATAAGCCTTAAGATCAAGAGGACCTATCCTTGAGCTATACTTAAAGCATTATGAACTGCCCTCACGTAGCCTCACTCAAGCTTGCAGGGTGGTGAACCCTTTTTCTGCCAAGGGCTATTTGTGAATTTATAACATCATTTGTGGGCCACACAAAATCATCAACTTAAAAACTAGCCTGCTACAGATTTAGTGAATTTCGAGTCCCACCCTGCCTTGGCAGACCAAATGATTCCATGGGCCTTATACAGTCTGTGGGCCAGATGTTCCCTACCTCTGAAAAATACTGGGCTTTGAGCTAATGCTATAATGGGATGAAACTTCCAGAAGACCCGGGCGGAGATAAGTGTATTTTGTATGTGAGAAGAAATGACCACTGGGACCAAAGGTCAGACTATGGTAGCCAACTTCCAAGTCGACCTCCAAAGATCTCCACCTGCTGATAATTATGCTCTGTGTGATCTCTCCAATCTTTTTATCAGGTCCCATGCAATTTATGGAACATGTCAAATGCGACACAATGTGACTTTTAAAGCTGGCTTATAAAAGATAGTGACCTCTGCCTAGCATGTACACTTCTTTTACTTACCTGGGGGAATCCAACTGCCATGACATTAAGATACTCAAGCAGCCCTACAGAGAGGCCCACATGGTGACACACTAAGGCCTATTTGCACCAGACAGGCAAAGAATTGACTCTGGACATGTGAATGAACCATTCTGGAACACTTAAAACAGTACTAGAGAGTTCTTTAGATGACTACAACCCCATTTCTGCGACCTGATTAGAGACTGCACTAGGCCTGCCCAACTACGGTCACACTGCTTAATGATGGGGATACATTCTGAGAAATGCATCAGGCCGTCCTGTTGCTGTGCAAACATCGTAGCATGTACTTGCACCACCAGGACGCTGTGACGTCGCAAGGCAATATCACCTCACAGGAACACTACTGCATACGCAGCCTCTCACTAACCAAGACGTTGTTAGGTGGCACGTGGTTGCATATTAGTCCTTAATTCCTAAGCCGCAGAAACTGGGATGACAAGTGTTTATTCTTTTAAGCTGCAAATGCTAACTATGAGAAATATGTCACTTATCATCATCTTATTCTTGCTGTCATATTAAAAGGAAAATATTTGGAGGCCCCTGTTGAGTGAGATTTTTCTCTCTATTACACAAAGAGTACATATTTTTATCAGAATATTTTATTTCAAGAGTTAACACCATTTTCCAGAAGTTAAAAACCAATAGTTACTTCCCTGAGTGTAAAGAATTAATTCTACAATAAAAGGACAGTTACAAAAGTAAGCAATTAGAGGTACATAATTCTGTGCATTCAATTATATACTCTGTTACAAATTCATTCTTAAAAACCTCATGTAGTTTAGAACGTTCACGCTTCAAACAGAGCCCCAGATAGCTCACTTTTTTCATGTATAATATTGTTCTCAGTCTGCTCGGTCTTTATCAAATTCCAGGGCAATCTTTAAAGCAGTGCTGTTGAGACCGACAGACTGCATGTTACATATGATAGAGACAACGATCCCCCTGGGGGGGACCTTGTTATCGATAGCCTCTGTATCCAGTTCTTCAGGAAGGACCAGCAAGACGCTGCTGGCACCCACCGCGCCCCCCGTGTGTGAGGCGTAGTGCCGCTGCTTCCTGCACGAACCATACGTCTGCTTCTTCTCCACAACACCCCACGCCATTGCATATTTACCCTCTTTATCCCAAGACATCTCCGTGTTAGGGACTGGTGTCCACATCATAACCATTGTTTCAGGTTTAAGATAGCCAGGTAAAAGGTTTTCATTTGAGTTCTTAAACAGCCCGACTTGGTAGCCATACAGCATCGCATTTCCAAATTTCAGAAGGTCACCCACTGTAGACAGAAATCCACCACCAGCCCACTTATAGGAATTATCCACGTAAGGTGTGTTGACAAGACGTCTCTTTTTATTGTAAACGTAAAATCTAAAATGAAATAAGAATCATCATTAACAATCTAATAGACTATTACTGACTCTACACATGATAATAGGAAAATGTATACAATTCAGACTGCACTTCAAAGAAATGATCATATATTCTCAGGAACTATAAACCAACCACAAATTTTTAGTATGATTCAGTTCCTATGACACACAGATAACTGAACAGTCGAATTACTGTGTGAATTAAAGCATAAAAAGTGGTTTCTTTTTCCCTATTGGTATGGCTTGCCCATGACTCATGTATTAAATTTTTAATACCTAAAAAATGTATGAGTATTACACAATCATTGGCCTTGTACTGGTATATGGAGAAACACCTCTCATTTGACACACATTCCTAGTCCTTGGGCTTAATGTGGAATCGTGCTATAAGTGAATTTTATAACTAAAAGTCCACTGGGATGTTTAGGAATAGGTTAACATTTTTAAGAAGACTAGGTTTCTTAAAAAACAGCATATAAATGCCAGGTGTAACAACGTGATGCCTTCTTGGCAGAGTGGGAAAGGCTAAAGTAAGCAAACCTCGGTTTGAATCCCAACTTTCGCCCTTACTAATAAAGCTTATTTTATTTAACGTACAGTTCTTAATATGTACCAAGCACTGTTCTACAAACTACGTGAAGATGAACCAAGTTATCTTATAGCAACATCAGCAGCAGATAGGATTGTATGCCTCTTCCACTAGAGTGCAAGTGCTCCCGGGGAATGCATAGCGCTGGGCCCTGGGCCAACCTCTGAGTGCCAGGTTACTGGACAGCCAGCAACATGGATGTGAGGACTCCCGAGCCCTAGGGAGAGGATCACCGCACCGGCAGCTCACAGGACCTTGGCTAAGCAGCAAAGGAGCTCGGTTCAGCTGACACACGGAATCCGAGTGGGCAAGAGGCAGAGGTAAGGCTGGAGGAACAGACTGGGGTTTAGAGCACAGATCACAGAGGACCTCCATCTTACCTCACAAAGTACTCAAGTTTCTTCCGGGGGGGTGGGGGGGTGGGGGGGGTGGGGGTGGGATCCTTGCTACAGCTCCCAGTCTTCTCTCTCTTCATTTACTGCTGACTACAGGCACCACCCACACTTGCTGTTTCTACATCAGCCTGTCCGTTCATTCTTCAGCCCCTTCCAGCCTACATGGCTCAGGTACATTACAGTCCTCATCTGCTCTGGCTTGCATGGCACTGCTGACCGGCGCTTCTGAGCCCTCAATCCTAGGACTCCCTGACCCGCTCCACTGACCAGGGGTGCCAGGGATGCCAGTCTTCTCTGCTACAGACAGAACCACCAATCTACCACATCCTCTGCTCAAAGTTAACACCTGGGCTTTCTACTAACATTTGTAATTCTCAAATGTGGCCTGAGAGGACAAATTTGTTTGTTTGTCAGATCAGCTGTGGGCCTCATTCCCTCCACAGTTCCTACCTTTGGAGGGACAGTGGGCACAAATAGTTTAAAAATGACTCCTTTTCTTCTTCCGAGATTCTTAGACATCCCCTAAAATCTCAGGTCATGATACTGAGTCAGGAGGGACTGGCACTCAGGAAAAGGGTGGCCATAGTTACGTATATGCAGATGAAAAAAACAGTCTGGGAGCAGACATGTGGCCAGGTGGTTAAGCCCCTGGTTAGGAAGCCCGGGTTCCATACTGGAGTTCCTGGGTTTGATACCTGGCTTTGGCTCCTGACTCCAGCCTCCTCCTAAGGCACCAGTGCCAGGAAGGCAGTGGTGATGGCTCAAGTGAATGGGTTCCTGCCACCCGTGTGGGACACCTCGACTGAGTTTCTAGCTCCCAGCTGTGGTGCAGTGCAGTCCCGGCCATTGTGGGCATTTGGGGAGAAAGCCAGTGATAGTGCTTTCTCACTCACTCTCTGCCTCTCGAATTAATACAAAAATTAAGGGTTATGTGTTTGGCTTAGTGGTTACGATGCCTGTATCCTACACCAGAATATCTGGGTTCTAGTCCTGATTCCAGCTCTCATCTTCAGCTTCCTGCTAATGCAGACCTTAACAGGCAGTGGTGATGGCTCTAGTGATTGGGTCCCCGGATTGAGGTTATAGCTCCCAGCTTTGGTCGGGCCCTCTTTGTCTCTCTGCCTCTCAAATAAAAATATAAATAAATAAAATATTTTAAAAATTTAAGCTCATGGAAAATGGAATTTAAAAACAGTTAAAACAGACTGCAGAGGACCTTAATATACTCTTCTATGAACCAATGATTTGATTTATGTCCTTTTCATGTATCAAAATCAACATGTCTAAAACTAAGATTTAATCTCTTTCAAACCCTGCCATATTTTTTCTCTCCATTAAAACCCTCATTGAAAACCTTGGATGGGGGCAGGTGCTGTGGCATAGTGGGTGAAGCTGCCACCTGCAGTACCAGCATCCCACAAGGGTGTCAGTTCGAGTCCCGGCTGCTCTGCTTCCAATCCAGCTCTCTGCTATGGCCTGCGAAAGCAAAGAAGATGGCCCAGGTGCTTGGACCCTTGCACCCGTGTAGGAGACCCAGAGGAGGCTCCTCCTGGCTCCTGGCTTCAGATCAGCCCAGTTCCGTCATTGCAGCCATTTGTGGAGTGAACCAGCAGATGGAAGACTCTTTCTCTCTTTCGCTCGCTCTCTCTCTCTCTCCCTATCCCCCCGCCCCGTAACTCCGCCTTTCAAATAAATAAATAAATCTTTAAAAAAAAAAAAAAACTTTGGATAACACTCTTGCCTTCAAGTTCACATCCAATAAGAAGCTAAACCCCATTTATTCAATTCTGCTTATTGTCTTTTATTTTAAAGACTTATTTATTTGAAAGTCAGAGTTACATAGAGAGAGGAGAGGCAGAGAGAGAGGAAGAGAGAGAGTTCTTCCACCCGATGGTTCACTCCCCAATTGGCCCCAATAGCCGGAGCTGTGCCAATCTGAAGCCAGGATCCAGGAGCTTCTTTTGGGTCTTCCATGTGGGTGCAAGGGTCCAAGTCCCATCTTCTACTGCTTTCCCAGTTCATAGCAGAGAACTGGATCAAAAGTGGAGCAGCCGGGCCTCAAACCAGCGCTCATATGGGATGCCAGCGCTTCAGGCCAGGGTGTTAACCCACTGTGCCACAGTGCCGGCCCCTGCTTTTTGTCTTACCTTTCTTCCTTTCTTCTATCCCTATGGCCACTCTCATACTTTAGGGCCTCATTACTTTCTGCCTCAATTCTGATTATACTTGTAATTCCAGTAAGATAAAATCTAAAGAAGCTACATAATAGGGGCCGGCACTGTGGCATCATGAGATAAGACACAGCCTGCAGTGCCAACATCCCATATAGGTGCTGGTTCAAGTCCTGGCTGCTCCACTTCTGATCCAACTCCCTGCTAATGTGCCTGGGAAAGCAGCAGAGGATGGTCCAAGTGCTTGGGCCTCTGCATCTATGTGGGAGACTCAGAACAAGCTCCTGGTCCCTGGCTTCGGATTGGCCCAATTCCAGCTATCGTGGCCACTTGGGGAGTGTACCAGCAGATGGAGATTTCTCTCTCTGTCTCTCTCTCTAACTCCACCTTTCAAGTAAAAACAATAATTAAATCTTTAAAAGCAGCGGGGAGGGGCAGCACTGTGGTGCAATAGGTTAATTCTCTCCGCCTGTGCCAGCATCCCATATGGACACCCAGTTCTAGTCCCGGCTGCTCCTCTTCTGATCCAGCTCTCTGCTATGGGCTGGGAAAGCAGTACAAGATGGCCCAGGTGCTTGTGCCCCTGTGCCTGTGTGGGAGACCTGGAAGAAGCTCCTGGCTCCTGGCTTCGTATTGGTCCAGCTCCGGCTGTTGCAGCAATTTGGAGAGTGAACCATCAGATGGAAAACCTTTCTCTCTTTCCTTTTCACTGTCATTAACTTTACCTCTCAAATAAATTCATAAAATATTTAAAAAAAAGAAGCTATATTAACAGAAGTATATTTTGTCACTGAGAAATGTATTTTTTAGATTTATTTATTTATTTGAGAGGTAGAGTTATAGACAGAGAGAGGGAGAGACAGAGAGGTCTTCTGTCCACTGGTTCGCTCCCCAGATGGCAGCAATGGCCAGAACTGGGTTGATCCAAAGTCAGGAGCCAGGAGCTCCTTCTGGGTCTCCCATGTGGGTACAGGGGCCCAAGGACTTGGGCCATCTTCTACTGCTTTCCTAAGCCATAGCAGAGAGCTGGATCAGAAGAGGAGCAGCCGGGACACAAACCGGCACCCGTATGGGATGCTGATGCTGCAGGAGGAGGCTTTGTTCACTACAGCGTCAGCCCCTGAGAAATGTATTTTTTTAGAGTGAGCTCCAAGCTTGTAAACCAGAGCTACCATTATTTTTTGGGAAATAATTAGTTTGGGGTAACTTACTATTTTAAAATAACATTTAGCAGATGGCGCTGTGGCATAGAAGGTTAAGCCTCTGCCTGCAGAGTCCACTTCTGGTCCAACTCCCTGCTAATGCAACTGGGAAAGCAGTGGAAGAAGGCCCAAGTACTTGGGGACCCTGCATCTGTGGGAGACCCCTAAGAAGCTCCTGGTTCCTGGCTCCAGCTTGGTCCAGCCCCAGCTGTTGCCACCATTTGGGGAGTGAACCAGCAGATGGAAGATCTCTCTCTCCCTCTCTCTCTCTGCCTCTGCCTCTCTATAACTCTGCCTTTCAAATAAATAAATAAATCTTTAAAAAAAATAAAATAGAGGCCAGCGCCGTGGCTCACTTGGTTAGTCCTCTGCCTGCGGCGCTGGCATCCCATATGGGCACCGGGTTCTAGTCCCGGCTGCTCCTCTTCTAGTCCAGCTCTCTGCTGTGGCCCGGAAGGGCAGTGGAGGATGGCCCAAGTGCTTGGGCTCCTGCACCTGCGTGGGAGACCCAGAAGAAGCTCCTGGTTCCTGGCTTCGGATCGGTGTAGCTCCGGCCATTGCAGTCATTTGGGGAGTGAACCAGCGGACGGAAGACCTTTCTCTCTGTCTCTCCCTCTCACTGTCTGTAATTTTACCTCTCAAATAAATAAATAAATAAATATTTAAAAGAATAAAAATAAAAGTGCTTATTTATATTTTATTATTCCTAGATGTTAAAAAACAAATAGAACTGGCTGGCGCTGCGGCTCACTAGGCTAATCCTCCGCCTGCGGCGCTGGTACTCCAGGTTCTAGTCCCAGTTGGGGCTCCTCTTCCAGTCCAGCTCTCTGCTGTGGCCCAGGAGGGCAGTGGAGGATGGCCCAAGTGCTTGGGTCCCTGCACCCACATGGGAGACCAGGAGGAAGCACCTGGCTCCTGCCTTCAGATTGGCGCAGTGCACCGGCTGTAGCAGCCACTTGGGGGGTGAACCAGTGGAAGGAAGACCAGTTCTCTCTGTCTCTCTCTCTCACTGTCTAACTCTGCCTATCAAAAACAAAACAAAACAAAAAAAACCAGATAGAACTGATAATGCATATTACAAAAACAATCTCATTGTAACATGAAGATTTGCACTAAACACACTAGTAAAGTCTGTCAGCTAAAGGCACTGAAAAAACAGCTTAATAAAAGCCCGCACTCAGTTCTGCAGGACACACAGGGAAATACGTGGGAGGGATCTATATGTTCAAAGTACAGAAAACAGTCATTTTGTTTGATTTTGATCACACCCAATTACAAAATTAGAGATTTTTGTTGAAACTACTATGCCAAAACCAGAAACTGAGCAGGTCTGACAATAAACTACTGAATTACTAAGCATTCTCCTGTCAACAAACCAGGTATCTCTCAGTGGCCAGCTCACTCCCAGCACACCTTGGGGATGTTTGCTTAAAGAGTAATTTAGTTGACTTGCCTAGAAGAGCATATTTGCCTATATGGAATCAATGTTCCTATTAAGAAAATGCCATTTTTATCTAGGACAACAATGTACCCAGCTAAAAATGAATTTCCTTATCTCTCCTACAATTAGGGGTGGCCTTGAGGCTAAATTCTGGCCAAGGAAATTTAAATACTACTTGAAGGTAGAATTCTGGGGATAGATTTTAAAAGGGTGATAAACACCACATGGCTCTATTTTAAACACACACATACACACACAGAGAAGTGATAAAAAAGATAAATATTTACTTTTAGAATATAATAACTCCACAAAGCTGTGGTCAGGATATTATAAACTTTTCTATGATTTTGTCCAAGAAGTCAGTAGACTAAATAACAAAGCTAAATACATTTTATTTTCTGCAAATAGTACTATAAAGCAAATGAATAGAAACATGCACTTACTGCCTATTAATCTGACGTTCTGTCGGTCTACTCTTTGAAGATCACTGTTACTCCTGAATTCCCCTCAAAAGCCGATGCTTTAAAACTCCTTTACCATCATCATTACAAAAAAAGAATCAAAATCGAGTTTTAGAGGCCCAAATAAATACTTGGAAAATAATGGGAATGGATAGAACATTCTCCTAGGCTACAATATTTCCTTCTTTTGCCCCTGTTTTATTTCAGTAGCCCACTTAATCTAACTAAAATGAATCAACTACCCCTTCAGAACCACTGGGACTACCAAAAATCAGCCAAAGAAACAAATGAACAAACTGGTCAAGCCCGAGCCCAGAGCTGAAAAGAGCCTTTAAAACTAGAAACAGAAATGCACTGCATTCTTTTAAAGAATAGGAGCTAACATGAGATGAACTCACCATCGTATGCCATGTTTTGATTTTTGTACAAGTCACAAATTAGAGCCACTCATCTGAAACAGCAAATGACAACTGCTTGCAGACTGTGCCTTCCTAGAGTCTTGATTTTCAGTTTAGAAAACAGGTTCAGTGTGTCTATAATGTGCTTATCCCTCCTTATTCATTCATTTTCAAATGCCTATTTCTAAGTCAAAGGTCACTCATCTATGCCTTCTTTTTCATATTCACTTGATAACCTCTGATATTTGTCATTTTTTCTTATGCTTTCAATACAATGCTAGACCTAAAAATAATGACTACAAATCATCTGCAGTGGTCAAGAACCAGAGACCACTTCAGAAAATTCAAATTCATTGCTAGTTGCTAACCTCATTTCTTTTGGGTCCTCAAAAATCTCTCTTAAGTCATAGATTGATTTGCAATGCATATTTAATCCTTTAAAATAAGCTAATAATTTAAAAATTATATTTTAAATATAAAAAATAAACAAACTAATGTATTATTCCAAGAATGTCACTATTTTGTTTCTTTACAAAGTACCATTAAAGTATTTTAGAAGTATGATTCATGGAAATACGCAAAGTAAAAGTAACAGCTGACACACTAAATGTGCTACTTTTCTAACAAATCAGACGATAAAATGGAAAAGAAAACATCATGACTGTAAGACTCAGACAGTAGTTAGCCTCAAATTCTTTCCCAAAGCTTCTTGAACAAGCTACTAACAAGCTAGTACCAATTAGGATAAAATTTTACTCTGATATATTTCACTAAATGGCTTTCAAATGTTTTTTTCCTACCTGAAATCACAGTTAAGAAATACACTTCTCACTTTGACTAAATGAACACATGACCATGAATATATACATAGATGTTCCCTGAAGCCGAAGTTACTGTAGCATCCACAAACTGATTCTTCTCTTCTTCCTATCAGTTACAGCAAGGCCCAGGCCTGCTCAGCTAGAATCTCCATTTCCCAGCCTCCCTTGTCACTAAGTGTGATCATACAGCCACATCTCTGCCAACAGCAGGTAAGCAGAAATGAAGTGTGACACCTGCGAACCGGACCTGGAGCCACTGAGTGAGTGACGCTCAGGCTCTGCTCCAGCTCTGACACAGACGGGGACACTGCACGGAGGGGAGCAGTACTGTCTGAACGCCTTCCCTCAGGAACGCTGCCTGAGAGAATCAGACTTTCACTGTCTTCAGGCCATTCTACATTGGTTATCTTTGCTATAACAATTTAGCTTTTACTCTAAGTTTTATATTTACCCTTACTCTACAAAGTATATTTTTTTCTTTTTTAAAAAATTTATTTATTTGAAAGGCAGAGTTAGAATTCAAATCTGGATCTTCCACCTGAGTGGCAGTCCTCACCTGCATCCTCCCAGGCTCTGCCTTAACAGGAAGCTGGAAGGTGGAGCAGGGACTCCAGCTCATCTCACGTGAGAGGCAGACACCCCAAGTGGCATCGGAACTGCTGGACCAAATACCTAGCCTTCTATAAACTTTTTAAAGCACCTCATATACTAGGAAGAAAAAGGAGTAAAAAGAAAACAATCAGGGTAGGCATTATGGTGCAACAGCAAACAAGCGACCGCCAGGAATGCCCACATTGCTTATCAGTGTGAGCTAGAGATCCCACTGCTCTGCTTCCAGTCTAGCTTCCTGTTAATGCACCCTGGGAGGCGGCAGGTGACAGCTCAGGTGCCATGTGGGAACCTGGACGGAGTTCCAGGCTTCTGGCTTTGGCATGGTCCAGCCCCAGCTGTTGGGGCATTTGAGGAAGATCTCTCTATTTGCCACTCTGCCTTTCAAGCAGATTTTAAAAAATAAACAAAAAATTTAATAAAAGAGAAAATAACCAGTAAAGAACATGAAAACTTAATAAACTGAATAACTCTGACCATAAATAATCAAGAGATAACTGAAGTGCCATTTTACAAAGTTTTGAGTTAACTCTTTTTTTTAAGATTTATTTTTTATTTATTTGAAAGGCAGAGTTACAGAGAGAGAAGAGGCAGAAAGAGACAGAAATATTCCATCTGTTGATTCATTCCCCAAATGGCTTCAACAGCCAGGGCTGGGACAGGCCAAATCCAGGAGCCTGGAGGCTCCTCTGGGTCTTCCACATGAGTGCAGAGGCCCAAGCACCTGGACCAGCCTCTGCTGCTTTCCCAGGTGCATCAGCTGGGAGCTGGATAGGAAGTGGAGCAGCTGGGACTCTAAATGGGATGCTGCACTGCAGGTGGAGGCTTAACCTGCTATACCACAGTGCCGGCCCCTGAGTCACCTTCTTAACATTTGACATAACTGCCTTTTCCTTAGTATTCTTCCCTTATTTTTCCTGAGCTAAGTTGTTTTGTTATCACATTTTTGCTTTTCAAATACTTTTTCCTCAAATAAAGTAAAACAAATTTTTATTGTGTTTGCTAATACTTTGTTCAACTTAATTTTCTGTATTTCCTGGGATGTGAAATTTTTCTCTAAAAAATGAGCCAAAATTTTTTAAATTTAATGAAATAATTTTAAACAACTACTTCTATATTTGATTTTAAAGTATCCCTTTGCATTTGGGTCACATTATATTACTCCTGTCTCATCTCAACTGAACATTTAAATTTTTTGCCACTTTCATATAGTTGTGCTTAAGTTATTAAGCTTATTTATTTATTTGAAAGATAGAGAGGCTGACGGGGGAGGGAGGAAAGATAGATATATTGATAGATAGATAGATAGGTGAAAGATAGCTCGATCGATCTTCTATCTGCTGGTTCACTCCCCATATGCCTGCAACAGCCAGGGCGGGGCAGGCAGAGTCAGGAATTCCATCTGGGTCTCCTATGTGTGTGACAGGGACCCAAGTACTTAAGCTCTCATTTGCTGCCTCTCAGAGTGTATATTACCAGAATGCTAGACAGGAAGCAGAGGTGACTCCATCCCAGGTACTGACAGGGAACGCAGATGTTCTGAGCAGTGGCTTAACCTGCTATGCCACAACGCCCTCCCCAGGCTGTTTTAGATAACATAAATTACACTTAAAACTTGAAATCATACCAAACCACTCCATTACTACAAAGTATAAGACAAATTTTAAAAGATTAAACAGTGGGGCTGGTGCGGTGGTGTAACAGGTAAAGCCACTGCCTGCAGTGCTAGCATCCAATGTGGGCATCAGTTCAAGTTCCAACTGCTCCACTTCTGATCCAGCTCTCTGCTATGGCCTGGGAAAGCAGTGGAAGACGGCCCAAGTCCTTGGGCCCCTGCACCCGCATAGGAGACCTGGAAGAAGCTCCTGGCTCCTGGCTTCGGATTGGTGCAGCTGCAGCCATTGCAGCCATCTGGGGAGTGAACCAGCGGATGGAAGACCTCTCTCTCTCTGCCTCTCTGTAACGCTGCCTTTCAAATAAATAATTAAAAAAAATACTATTTAAAAGAAAACTGAGAGAAACCATGGCTCAAATGTGTTAAAACATTTTTAAAAAATTATTTATTTGAGAGGCAGAGACAGATAGATGGACAGATTGAGTAAGCTCCTACCCACTGGTTCAGCCCCTAAGTGCCCATAATGATGATGCTGAGTGGGGCCAAAGCTAGGATTCCAGAACTCAACATAGGTCTCCCATCTGGGTGATAGGAACCCAAATATTTGAGCCATCACTGCTGTTTCCTAGGGTCCGCATTAGTAGGGAGCTGGAGTCAGGAACCAGAGGCAGGACAAACTAAGACACTCTGGAATCTAAACTGCTGGGCTAAACACCTGCACCAGCTTAATCGTTTTAAATCTTAATCCTTATAATTGAGAAATGTCTGGCCGGTGCCATGGCTAACTTGGCTAATCCTCCGCCTGTGGCGCTGGCACCCCAGGTTCTAGTCCCGGTTGGGGCACTGAGTACTAGTCCCGGCTGCCACCCTTCCTGTCCAGCTCTCTGCTGTGGCCCGGGAGGGCAGTGGAGGATGGCCCAAGTGCTTGGGTCCCTGCACCCGCATGGGAGACCAGGAGGAAGTACCCAGCTCTTTGCTTCAGATCGGCACAGTGCTGGCCATAGCAGCCCTTAGGTGAGTGAACCAACGGAAGGAAGACCTTTCTCTCTGTCTCTCTCTCACTGTCTATAACTCTCTGTCTCTCTCTTTGTCTAACTCTGCCTGACGAAAAAAAAAATGTCTAAAATTACTTACTATAAACATTACTTAAACCCAGATATTTTTAAATAGTCAATTATCTTAATTATATAACACTTAGTATTTTTATAATACACAGAAAATCTTTTAAAAATATTTATTAATTTTTTGGGTAGTCAGAGTCACAGAGAGAGAGAGGGAAAGACAGAGAAAGAGATCCTCTACCACTGGTTCATTCTCCATTTTCCAAACGGCCACAACAGAGGAGCCAGCAGTCAGCAGCCCATTCAGGTCTCCAGTGTGGGTGACAGGGGTTCAAGTCCTTGGGTCATCTTCCTCTGCTTTCCCAGGTGCACCAGCCGGGAGTTAGATTGGAAGTGAGACAAAGGGGATTCAAACTGGTGCTCTAATATGGGATGCTGCTGTCACAGGAAGCGGCTTAACCCTCTGCACCACAGTGCAGTACCCTCCAAAACATTAATTATCCTTATTAATGATATGCAGTGGAATCTACATTATCCAAATCAGAAGAGTATTTTAATGTTCACTGTTATAACACACACATATTCAACATAAAATCCTGTGATTAAGGGCTGGCAGCAGGTGATGTCAGCGTCCCATAGTGGGGTACTGGGAGTTCTGGCTGCTCCACTCAGTCTGGCTTCCTGTCAATGCACTTGGGAAAGCAGCTGAAGACTGCCAAGTACGTGGGTCCCTGCTACTCTTGTGGAATAGCTAGAAGGAATTCTGGGCTCCTGGCTTCAACGTGGCCCAAATCCAGCTACTGTGGCCAACTAGGGAGTGAACCAGTGGATGGAAGATCTCTGTCTCTCCATCTCTCTGACACTTTGCTTTCAAATAAATAAATATTAAAAAATTCTTTGATTGAAAGTAGACACATACATGGGGCCAGCACTGTGGCATAATGGATAAAGCTGCCGCCTGCAGTCCCGGCATCCCATATGGGCACCGGTTCGAGTCCTGGCTGCTCCACTTCCAATCCAGCTCTCTGCTCTGGCCTGAGAAAGCAGTAGAAGATGGCCCAAGTCCTTGGGAAGAAGCTCTTGGCTTCGGATCAGATCAGCTCCAGCCAACTGTGGAGTGAACTAACAGGTAGAAGACTTTCTCTCTCTCCCTCTCTCTCTCTCTCTCTCTCTCTGCCTCTCCTCTCTCTGTGTAACTCTGATTTTCAAATAAATAAATCTTCTCTTTTTTTGCCAGGCAGAATTAGACAGTGAGAGAGAGAGATATATAGACGGTGAGAAAGAGAGAAACAGAGAGAAAGGTCTTCCTTCTGTTGGTTCAATTCCCTAATGGCCGCTATGGCCAGTACTGTGCCGATCCGAAGCCAGGAGCCGGGTACTTCCTCCCGGTCTCCCATGCGGGTGCAGGGGCCCAAGAACTTGGGCCATCCTCCACTGCCTTCCCGAGCCACAGCAGAGAGCTGGACTGGAAGAGGAGCAACCGGGATAGTACCTGGCGCCCTGACCGACACTAGAACCCAGGGTGCCGGTGCCACAGGTGGAAGATTAGCTTAGTGAGCCACAGCGCCGGCCAAATAAATAAATCTTAAATAAAAAAAAAGTAGACACATACAGGTAAGCAACCTAATAACCATTTATCCTTACAGTTTTCTTTAAATATATTATATACTTAATGTTTTAAATGATACTAAATAATGACAGTAATAGATTTTAACTCATTGACTAAAATAAGAATCCATGAGTGATATGAACAACTAAATGCATAAATAAGTAAAGGAAAAGGAAAGCACTTTCTTATAACAGAATGCCAACTAACAAGTATTGTATTGAATAATGGAAGCAGAAAGCCATCATTTGGCAACCATCATTGTGATAACTGACTCAGTCAAGAATCATCAATGGATGCTAAAACTAGTAACAAGTTTGATGAGAAACAGGATTTTTACATAGTCTCAAAATATCTCTCCAAAAATATACTGTGAATATCAAAGGGGAAAATAGTAACTGTACAGTGGAGAAAGCTGACAGGTACCACCTCAACAAAGCACTTAAAATATCACACCAATAACTGATTAAATAGACATAACTTCTAAGAGACATGACAACTAAGCTCAATGTAGGAAACTGGACTGGATCCTAGACCAGGAAAAATATTTTTCTTCTCTTTGTAAAGGACATTTTAAGAACAATTGGCAAGATTTGATTGAGATTTATAAAGTGATTTATCAATGTTAATTTCCCAAATGTTTTTTTTTTTTTAGAAAATGCATATTTAAATATTTACAGGTAAAGGGTACCACGTCTGCAAGGATTCATCAAACACCATCATAGAGACAGACAATGCAAATGTGGCAGAAATGACAGCATCTGGTGATTTTTGGTGGATTTTTAAACTACTGTTGCTACTTTTCTATAAATAAATAATTTCAAAATAAACATTAAAACAAACAAAAGAAGGTAAACTAATCATCCACTAAAACAGAAGAAAACAGATGCTTAAAGAGCAAATTACATATATCCAGGATGGGTACAACTCTGGTTTAATTATTCTCCTGCTTGAATTATAAATGTTGTCTTTCACCTAAGATCTTGGGGCATTTTACAAGCATGCTTCATTTCCCTCACTTTATAGACAGAAAGACAAGTAGAAAAGCTCCCAAAACGAGGTAAGGTAATTTGGACTAGAGAACAGGGAAATTCTGAACTTGAAGTGATAACGTAAGTGTTAAGATGAGACATAGCTAAACATGCCAGAAGGTATTCGTTTACCTTGCTCTATTGTAAATCACTGGCTCGTTTTCTTCCTGCACAGTTGTCAGCATATCCAAGTCTTGGAATATTTTCTGCATGTAGTCCAAATATTTATATCCTGAAGCTCTTTCTACTATGGCTGCCAGTAGGGTATAGCCAAAAGTTGAATATAAAAACTGACTACCTTGAGATATCATTGCAAGGGGTGAAGGGGAGAAAAAAAAGAAAACATTATTCAAAATTACATAAAATATCTTCCCACTGAAAACTGGCATGCCTTTAAATTGAGAATATTTTACTCTATCATTTAGAAAAGCATCACGGCAGATAAATCAACAAAACTAACTTTTCAATGGCTCTGCTTACTCCATGTCCCAAACATGAGAATACAATAATGGTTAGTATACTTATAACTCACATGACTCTGCTCTTTTCTGAGTGGGAAACTTATTTTAAAACACAAAATCCATAATTATATTTTTGGTCCTTATTAATTATACCTTTATAATATTTGTTCACAGTAAAATAACTTTTAAAATGACAATGGAAAAACTACATAAGCCTATGGTAAATCTAAAGATACTAAGTGGTTTCAAAAGGCATTATATTGGGGCCGTTGCTGTGGAGCAGCGGGTTAATCCTCCGCCTGCGGTGCCGGCATCCCATATGGTTGCCAGTTCTAGTCTTGGCTGCTCCTCTTCCAATCCAGCTTTCTGCTGTGGCCTGGGAAAGCAGAAGATGGCCCAAGTGCTTGGGCCCCTGCACCCACGTGGGAGACCGGGAAGAAGCTCCTGGCTCCTGGCTTTGGATTGGTGCAGCTCTGGCAGTTGTGGCCATTAGGGGAGTGAACCAACGGAAGGAAAACCTTTCTCTCTGTCTTCTTCTTATTGTCTGTAACTCTACCTCTCGAATAAATAATAAAATCTTAAAAAAAAAAAAAAAAGGCATTATATAAAAAAATACAAAAGCAAAGCTAATTATTTTTACAGTCAATTTTTGGGAAATAAAATTAAATTGATGAATATTCACTTACTTAAGGAATGAAGGCACAAAATTAGTTAAGGAACTTAAATTCTAACTAAATACTAAAATATCAGCAATATTTGATCATGTTATCAGTGATCCACATTTTTATTGAGTGAACTATTATTCTGTAATTATCCATGAAAATCTTGATACTCGGAAACCTCTAAACGAGGCTAACCCTAAACTACCCGCCTGGATGCCAGCCTTTGTTAGAGGTGGTAGGCAAAACGGCAAGCACCGCACCGCCTCACACCACAACCCTCAGCCTCACCAAACACACTCAACATGGGATCATTTTGGATTTCCCAAAAAATTAACACTTCAATAATGACAACTTTGTTAAGAGAAGGAATTAACACTCACCAGGTTTAAAGAACAAAGGATCATTTTTAAACAATCTTAGGGATTCAATAGAATTTTCAAATTTTTCTTTCAAATATAATTCGCCTTGTTCAAAATCATTCTTCTTTTTGCCAGGTTTTGAATTCCGGCCTTTGGCTTCAGGGTCCTGCTCTGTCTTAGGTTTAGCAAAGTCATTCTTGTCGCTATTTCTGCCTCCTTTTTCTTTCAGTTCCCTCTCGTGGTCGGATACCATCGTTCCTTTCATCATCTTCAAGGCTTTGTAAGCTTTCTCTTCTTTCACCTTTTTCATGTCCTTTTCATAATGACGAATTCCACTTAAATGGGAAATCAGTAATCTTGTTGTGACAGAAACCTAATTGTAAAAAAGTGACAATTCAATTACAACAGTAAACTGTAAAATAAAAAGTTAGGAGCCTTGGAATAATGCCTTGGTAATATTTTCCATTTTGAAATGGTGCTGGAAAATAATCACATTCAGATCCTTGGCTTCAAATTTCAGAAACATACCTACCTGAGTACCTTCTGAATTTAAAAAATAACCTAATTTATTAATACTAATTAAAAACAAACCAAAGAATTGTATGGAATATTTTAACTGTCAACTTCAGCATAAACCATGTCACACACCACTAGTAAAAAGAACTGTGAGTTTCACTACCTTTTCACCTTCGTATTCTTTTTCTGGGAATTCAGGAACATAATGCTGCACTGGAATATCAAGATCCAGTTTCCCTGCTTCCCACAATTTGGCAAGAGCAACCATCGTGAGGCTTTTGCTGATACTGGCAATTCTCATAACCGTCTCTGGCTTACATGGTACACGGTTCTCAACATCAGCATAACCTAAACCTTTGGGGGGAAAAAAGCAAAAAGTCACTATTAACAGGCTGCATGGCCCAAGAAGTCTTCAAAAACTGAAACAATACTATCTTAAAACACCCTTTTGTATTTATTTAAAGAAAAAGGTATTCTACTTTTATAAATTACTTAAAAATACACATGAAAGGAATGAGTGTTAGCAACACTGACATCAGCAAGCCCAACTTAACCTTGTAACTAAATTGAAATTGTACCCTGTGTGCAACTGTACTTTTCCATCCATCTGATTCAAGTATTAATTTTTCTTAGTTTAACTAAGCAATATGGTTATATAATATTTTAAATAAATTACACTCATTAAAAAATGCCTTCATTCCTTTTCAGATTTATTTTTGATTTCTGAGTTTCTACTGAATTCCTTAAAATAGCCTCCCCCACAAAAAACGGATGTATTAAGATGTCTTACAAACCAAACCCAGGCAATCATCAATTTAATTCAGCTGCAGGCCAGGACAAAAACTATGTAGTAGTAACTTAAAACTCCTTCTATAAAAAGAAGTCTAGTTTCCATCTTCTGCACAGACTGAATAGGTGAAAATCTAAGAGAGATAAAGTACTGATGTCTGAAAAGAAAGAAAAAGCACGCAGGGGGATGGTGCTAGGCCAAGTAGTTAAGCACTCCGTATTGGAGTTATCTGGGTTCAAGAGCTGCCTCTAGCTTCTGACCCCACCTTCCTGCCAGTGTAGACCCTGGGAGACAGCCAGGTGGTGGCTCAAGCTCCTGCCATCCAAGAAGACTTGGATAAAGTTCCCAGCTTCCAACTGCAGCCTCTACCCAGCCCCAGCCACTGTGGTCATTCGGGGAGTGAATAAGCGGATGGGAGCTCATGTCTGTCTACCTCTCAAACAAATAAATAAATTTCTTTAGCTAATACAATGACTATTTTAAAATGTATACTGTGTGAACGAGTGGATGGAAGACCTCTCTCTGTAACTCTGTCTTTCAAATAAATAAAATAAATCTTGAGAGAGAGAGAGGGAGAGGGAGAGGGAGAGAGGGAGAGAGGGAGAGAGGGAGAGAGGGAGAGAGGGAGGCAGGGAGAGAGGGAGAGAGGGTGAGAGGGTGAGAGGGAGAGAGGGAGAGAGAGGGAGAGAGAGGGAGAGAGAGGGAGAGAGAGGGAGAGAGAGGTAGAGGGAGGGAGAGGGAGGGAGAGGGAGAGAGAGGGAGAGAGAGGGAGAGAGAGGGAGAGAGAGGGAGAGAGAGGAGAGAGAGGGAGGGAGAGGGAGAGAGAGAAGTCTTCCATCCGCTGGTTCATTCCCCAAATGACCGCAATGGCCAGACCTGAGCTGATATGAAGCCAGGAGCCAGGAGCTTCTTCCGGGTCTCCCAATGGGTGCAGGGGCCTATGGACTTGGGCCATCTTCTACTATTTCCCAGGCCATAGCAGAGAGCTGGATTGGAATTGGAGCAGCAGGGACTCGAACCATTGCCCAAATGGGATGCCGTTGCTGCAGGCCACAGCTTTAACCTGCTGTGCCACAGCGCTGGTCCCAAAGTGCCACTATCTTTTAAAAATTACTTATTTATTTAAAAGGCACAGAGACAGAGACTGCCCATCTCCTGGAGCTCAACCCTGGTCTCCCATGTGGGTGGCAGGGACCAAATTATCTGCTACCTCTCAGGGTGTGAGTGTGAAACTGGATCTGAAGCAGTGTCAGCACTCGAACCCAGGCCCTTTCTCCCTTCCTCCCTTCCTCCCTTCCTTCCTTCCTTCCTTCCTTCCTTCCTTCCTTCCTTCCTTCCTTCCTATTTGACAGGCAGAGTTAGTGAGAGAGAGAGACAGAGACAGAGAGAAAGGTCTTCCATCCGATGGTTCACCCCCCAAATGGCCACTACGGCCGGAGCTACGCCAGTCCGAAGCCAGGAGCCAGGTGCTTCCTCCTGGTCTCCCATGCAGGTGCAGGAGCCCAAGCACTTGGGCCATCCTCCACTGCCTTCCCGGGCCACAGCAGAGAGCTGGACTAGAAGAGGAGCAACCAGGACTAGAACCCAGCGCCCATATGGGATGCTGGCACCGCAGGCGGAGGATTAACCAAGTGAGCCAAGGCGCCGACCCATGGAGAATTTTAAAATAATACTTTCATAAAAGCATCATAAAATGAATAAAGTCCGTCTACCAAAGCTTTAACTTTTTGTTTCAAAAATAGTTAACACCTCTGCCAAGTGCAAAGAATACTAAAGTAGTAGTATGTATTCCCAGTACTTGGCACGGTGGCTTTTATTGAATAGGGGGCTCGGTTGATAATTGCTATTATTCTGTAAAATGCAGAAACTCTGACTTCTATCCATCCACAAGGACTATCTGCGAATATGCGGTTAATGGATTATTCTACACACACTCTCCAGACCAATAATCCCAGTCCTCAGTCACATTTTACGTCTCGCTGTGAATAAAACACGAACAAAATCCCGATTCTTTCTTCTGTGTGGTGTGTATGCCCTACAACACGTCTCGCTTTACATAAACAAGAGAGCATTTCGTGGGACTCGCTCGCACAAATACAACATCACTACTTAATTCATCAAATGGCATAAAACAAGCCCCTAAATAAAACACTTTTCTGAGCCCACCTTCTGACCAGACTTCTTTGCCATCCACAGAAACTCCAACCACTATGCCTGGTGCGCCCACCTCATCCTAAGGGAGAAGGGGAAAGAGAACCGACAGTTCAGACAGGCTGGACGACGACGACCCCGCCCCCGCCCCGCCCCGCCCCGGCGCTCTCATTGGGGGCCTGGCCCCGGCCCCGCCCAGGACCCCGCCCCCAGACCCGAGCCCCGCCCCTCGCCTCCGGCCTTGCCCAGCCGCTAACCGCGAGGGGTGCGCCGGGTCCAAACATTGCGGGGGGAAGGGGCGGTCCCCCCGGCGGGTGGTGACCTCCGCCCCGACTTGGGTAACCCCCAAACGCATCTGCTCGTGAGCAGACGGTCGGGAAACGGGAAGTCTTTCTCGCAAGCCGCCGCTGGCACCCCACCGCCCCGGCTGGGTTTCAGCCAGCCCCGGGGAGTGCCCACGGCCGGGCCCCGTTCCGGGACGAGCCGGGTCGCCGGCCGCTGACGACCCCTCCCCGAGTCGCGCACCTTGATCCTGTGCAGCAGGTCGCGGCTGCTCTCGATGGCTCTGGCGAAGCACCTGGAAGGGGGCGGCGCCGGGGTCTGCGGAGACCAGGGGGCGACGGACTGCTCCTGCGGTGGCTCGGCCTGAGGAGACGCGTCGGGGTCGGGGGCCGCGGCGGGCTGCGCGGGGGCCGCCCCCCTCAGCCCACCCGCCAGCTTCACCCCTAGCGCCAGCCCCAGCCCCAGCCCCAGGCCCCCAGCCCAGCCGGGGCCAAGCGGAGGCAGCCCGGCGCGCTGGTGGGCCCGACGCCGCCCGAAGCTCCAGGCCCAGCCCCCGAGGGTCGCGGCCCGCGCTGTCCTGGCTGACAGGAGCCGGTACATGGTGTCGGTGGAGAACCCGCCGCCTCTGAGCTGGCTCGCGCAGGCCGGGCCGGCTGCGGCGCGGGGCAGGCGGGGCGGGCGGGGCGACCGGGGAAGGGGGCGGGGACCACGCTCAGACCCTAGTAGTCGACGCCCGACGCACGGAGCGCCGAGCGCATGGAGCGCTGCCTCTCCTGCAGGTTTTCCCACCTTTCTCTTTGTTTTTCTTGCCTTGGCCTCCGCTCAGGTCCAGGGGCACCTCCTCCGAGAAGCCTTCCCGGCCCGCGCCCACGCCGTCCAGCCCTGCCGGCGTCGCCGCACCCTAGACGACCCTTGGCACTTTGTATCAGGGACCTATGTGAGGTCCCAGTGAGCTATGGCTTAGCATCTGTACGTGAGCAGGTTCTTGTGAATAAGAGATCCAATCTCAAATAACTACAAAATGTGAAACCTGTGTAGTTCTAATTTAACATGTAATGAGTCTGATGCTACTTTTGACATACTTCAACATTTACCCATTCTATTTTTTTGCAATTTTCTTTTTATATTTTGGGATTTTCTCTCTCTCTCTCTCTATATATATATATACACACACACACACACATTTATGTAAATTTTAGGCTTTTGACACTACATCCCATCTATGAGGGGTCTTCAAAAAGTTGATGGAAATACACATTTGGAAAAGACACTGCAGGGCTGGCGCTGAGGCGTAGTGGGCTAAGCTTCCGCCTGCAGTGCAGGCATCCCATATGGGCACCGGTTTGAGTCTCGGCTGCTCCACTTCTGATCCAGCTCTCTGCTATGGCCTGGGAAAGCAGTAGAAGATGGCCCAAGTCCTGGGGCCCCTGCACCTGCGTGGGAGACCCAGAAGAAGCTCCTGGCTCCTGGCTTCAGATCAGTTCAGCTCTGGCCGTTGCGGCCATCTGGGAACTGAACCAGCAGATGGAAGATTTCTCTCTCTGCCTCTCTGGAACTCTGCCTTTCAAATAAATAAATAAATAAATAAATAAATAAATAAGAGAAGAAAAGAGAGTGCACAGGTTTCAAAGTGTTTCGCACCAAAAACAAACATCGTTTAATTGCATTTTTCTGAGAACTTTTGAAGAGCCCTTGTATAGCATTGCTTTCCCTACAGGTGGAGTATGTAGAAAGAGGGCGTTCACAGACTTGAACTGACCTCTCGCGGGGAGGAAGAGCTGTCAGACACCTGAGGTAGTAATTACTTAATTGAATGAAAGGCTGTAATGGTAGCTGCACTTAGAAGAAGCTGGGGCTAAATAATTGTAGAGCGCAGAGTGGGTGTCTGGTGCAGCGGTTAAAACGCTGCCTGCACCCCATCAGAGAGCTGGGTTCCAGTCCTGGTTCTGCTTCAGCTTCCGGGAGGCAGCAGCAACAGGTCAAATGGCTGGGTCCCTGCCCTGCCCCTGGGAGACCTGGAATGACCTCGTGGCTCCTGACTTCGGCCTAGACCATCCTCAGTGATGTGGGCGGGTGGCCGGGGGATCTGTCTCCCTCTCTGCCCTTCAAAGAGATAAATAAAAATTAAAACTATACAGGTGTGTTTCATTCACACTTCTGTCCTCTCCTCAGATCAGAAATGGAGTAGGATTGCAGGGTCAGGTAAAGGACCCAACCCAGTATCCTGGTGGACTTCTAGTCAAGAATCGAGTGTGTTTTTTTTGTTTTGTTTTATTTTTTTTATTTTAAGAATCAAGTTGAAAGAGGAAAATCTATGTCCTCTGTACAAGTTCAGAGCCCAAAAGGTGACCTGGCCACACGGCCGGACAGGACCTCTGCCGTCACACAGGGGCAGGAGCTCACAGCGCTCACTTTTGAGTTGGCTTTGGACTGGGAACCACAGAGACCAGAGGGAACAGTAAGCCACTAGACAAGGAGAGAACAGGGAAGAGAGAGGGAAAGAGGGAAAGGAAGAAGGAAGGACACTTTCCACCAAAAATAAACCTGTAAATCCAATTTCCAAAACACATGAAGAAAGATTTTTGAGACACTGGTAATAGAATCAGTAATCCAAAAATGAAATCACTCCAGACAAGGGGCCGGCGCCTTGGTGCAGTAGGTTAATCCTCCGCCTGTGGCGCCAGCATTCCATATGGGCACCGGTTCTAGTCCTGGCTGCTCCTCTTCCAATCCAGCTCTCTGTTATGGCCTGGGATAGCGGTAGAAGATGGCCCAAGTCCTGGCACCCCTGCACCCACATGGGAAGACCTGGAAGAAGCTCCTGGCTCCTGGCTTCGGATCGGCACAGCTCCAGCCGTTCCGGCCATTTGGGGAGTGAACCAATGGAAGGAAGACCTTTCTGTCTCTCTCTTTCACTGTCTGTAACTCTACCTCTCAAATAAATAAATAAAATCTTAAAAAAAGAAAGAAAGAAATCGCTCCAGACAAAATGAAAGCAGAATGATTACAGGGAAAGAAAAAAAAAAAAAAAAGGAGGACATTCTCTATCTAAAAAAAGATGTGTGTTAGAAAACAAAGTAAATATGCTTTAAAAATTAATTAATTTGAAAGACACACAGAGGGATACCGTCATGGCCTGGATCACTCCCCAAATATCTGTGACAACCAGGGCTGGGCCAGGAGAAAGCCAGGAGCTAGGAACTCCACCTGGGCCTCCCACGTGGCAGCAGGGACCCAAGTACCTCAGCCATCACCCAGGGTACAGATTACTGGGAAGACAGAAACACAGAGCAGAGCTAGGACTCGAAACCAGGCACTCTACATGGGATGCAGGTGTCCTAAGCAGTAGATCAATCACTTTGCCAAATGTCTGCCCCAATATGCTTTTTAAGGAATTCTTAAAGGAAGAGATGACTGCCTAATAAACACAAAATGAATAAGGAATTATGAAACAGGAATTATGAAAATAGGAAGAAATGAAACAAGAACTAAAAATATGAAAAATAACAAATTATGGAAATGAAAAACCACAGAAAATTTAAAAAGTACCTCTTGGGAAGTTGGAAGCACACATTTGGTGGACTGCCTCTGTTCGAGCTCAGATCTTGTTTTCCCTTAAGGTTTACTTTTGCAGGCTAAGCTGTGGCTGCTATAATCATTCTTAATATCTTAAGATCTCAGCCCCAAAAGTTCCTCTAAGAACTTGACACAGAGGTCGGCATTATGGCAAAGCAGTTTAAGCTGCTGCTTGCAGTACCAACTTCACATATCAGAGTGCTGGTTGAGTCCTGGCTGCTCTGCTTCCAATCCAGCTCCCTGCTAACGTGCCTGGGACGGTAGTAGAAGATGGCCCACACATCCTTGGGCCCCTGCACCCATGTGGGAGACCAGGATGGAGTTCCTGGCTCCTGGCTTTGGCCTAGTTCAGACGTGGCTGTTGTAGCCATTTGGGGAGTGAACCAGCTCATGAAAGGTTTCTCTTTCTCTCTCTCACTCTGCCTTCCAAATAAATAAATGAATCTTTTTAAAAAGGAGATTAACTTGACATAGCACTTGAGAGTCTATGGATACAGTGAGCCTGTCACTTCCCTTTTTCTCAACAATTGACGTTTGCAACAGATGAATCACAACGCTGATTCATAATGGATTTGTGGCAGCAACCAAGTCCCCCCCCCCACACCTTTTTAACACTAACCATAAAGTCAAGCTAAGCTTTCCTTCTGTATCAGGTACTTACAAGGATGATTTAACCTACATACAAGTCTTAACAAATGATCATCTCTCTCTGTTAACCGTTGTCTTACTGGATTTGGCTAAGTATTTCCACGGGTATAATTTTTAATAGAAATTCTGTCATTGTTTTAATCTTTTGCTTTTCCTATCATCTGGAAGCAGGACAGGCCAGTCTGTTTTGTTCAAAATACTGGAGTCAGGGTGGGCATTTAGCTGAGTGGCTAAGATATTGGTTGAGAGACTCATATCTCCTATTGGAATGCTGGGGTTTACTTCCTCACTCTGCTTTTTCTTTTTTTTTAGTTTCTTAGGCCGGCACCCTGGCTCAATAGGCTAATCCTCCACCTGTGGCGCCGGGCACCCGGGATTCTAGTCCTGCTTGGGGCGCCAGATTCTGTCCCAGTTGCTCCTCTTCCAGTCCTGCTCTCTGCTGTGGCCTGGGAAGGCAGTGGAGGATGGCCCAAGTGCTTGGGCCCTGCACCCGCATGGGAGACCAGGAGCAAGCTACCTGGCTCCTGGCTTCAGATCAGTGCAGTGTGCTGGCCGTGGCGGCCATTTAGGGGGTGGAAGACCTTTCTCTCTGTCTCTCTCTCACTGTCTAACTCTGCCTGTCAAAAAAAAAAAAAAAAAAAGTTTCTTGAGACCTTTATTTAGCAAAGAGTTCCCCAAGTAATTTAAATAGGACTGTATAGGTTCTTTCTCTCTGGGTATATATGTTTACATCTAGATATTACACTAGCAATTTAGAGTATTTCCTGAGTTTCCTCCCTCCTACTCTTAACTAAAATTTTACAGAGAAATAGTCGGAGCACTGAAAACTGTCTCTAATGCCTGCAGCCCTGGAGGCCTGGAGGCAGTTTCTCACTTCCTGAGACTCCATTAGACTCATGCTGACTGTTACCTCTACCTCCGGACTCCTGTAGTACAAGTCCCCAGTTCGGAGTCTCAAAAACTTTCCTTAACCAGAGTCAAAAGCCTGCGGAATCATCACTTCCAGCGAGCCAACCCTGGCTGCTTCCCAGCCCGGACAAGGACACAGCTCGCAGTCATAACCCATTACAGCGGCAGGCGGGTGGAAGAGCCTGGAAGCCATGCGTCCGTACTCCCTGGGGGGTGGAGTTGTGTCCTCCCCCCCCCCCCCCCGCCCCACACTCCTTCTGGTGGTCCAGTGGAAGGAGAAGACGAATTTGGTCCCCAAGGCAGACCACGTGTGCAATGCAGGGAACACTGCGTGAGACTCCTCTCTCTCCAGACACCCGAACAAGCGAGGCAGACGGCTGTGCCCGCTGGAGCCCGGGCTTCAGAGTGAGCAGTCGTGTGCAAGCTGATCGGCACCAGGCGGGTGGAAGCAGCTTCTGCTGAGCCGAGCAGGAGCGAGCGTGCGCCGCCTCTCCAGGGCTCCTGGTCTCTGGAGCGTGCTCCCGCGAGAGGCGTCCGTCTCCGTGGCCCCATCCTTTATCATGTCTGGGACAGCCGTGTGGTCGTCCAGGCCTTCAGGAAGTTCACCGCATATCCTTCATGAACTAATTCTAGCCCAATGTCAAGGTTCTTCCTGTTGCTGGTGTCATAAGGGTCAGTCTTTGGCCAGGTTGGTATCCAGTCTAGACATAGCTGGACATCTTGGCCACCAGGGGCCTCCAGTCAGAGCAGTAGTGGAGTCTGTCAACCTCATCCAAAGCCTCCTCCTCCCATTGCTCACCCAAGGGGGTGATCTGGGCCAGACTACATTCTATTGCCTGCAACAATGGGCTCTGGAGATCACTCCTAAGAGCCCCAAGATCCTCAGCGGGCAACCTTCCTTATCTCCAAAGTCTACAACATGGAGGTCCACATTCCTGTTCTCCAAAGGGCCAAGAACCCTGGCTTCCCACCAGGAAGAACTTGCAGACAAAGGCGCTGCTATGATGTCTCCCACACGCACCGTCAAGTCCCCAGGCAGACTGTTCTCATAACGCTGGGTCATCTCACTGATCAGCCTACCCACCCAAGGCTGCGGGAGCCGATGATTTGGAACCCAGAGTAGTTAGGGTTTCCAGAAGCTGAGACATAGGCTTCCAGGTACTCATCTGCGTGGAAACTGAAGTCGGGTCTAGGAATTTGAAACGGGGACGGTTGTGGACTGGCCTAGTTTCCAGACTTCTGAAAGCTATCATCATTGGGTTTCTCCCAGGAACCCTCTTTTGGCCCCAAAATAGCCACGTCACCACCTTTGTGGGGTGGAACTGCCAGGAGTGCAACCTGTCCCAAGCTAGAAAACTGGTGTTTCCCCACAAAGCTGACTCTCCCGCTGCTCCTGGCTCTGTCACTTCTCTTTTCACATTGATCAGCTGCTTATGTGGGATTCTGGTCTCTGTAGAATGGGCAGTTCTCTTCCAAAGTTCTTTATCTTCTGACACTTTCTCTAGTATCAAATGCTGGGCTGCTGCCACTTCTTTCTGGGTTCCCAAGATTTTCATAATTTTTTTTTTTGACAGGCAGAGTGGACAGTGAGAGAGAGAGAGACAGAGAGAAAGGTCTTCCTTTGCCGTTGGTTCACCCTCCAATGGCCGCCGCAGCCGGCACATTGCGTTGATCCGAAGCCAGGAGCCAGGTGCTTTTCCTGGTTTCCCATGCGGGTGCAGGGCCCAAGCACTTGGGCCATCCTCCACTGCACTCCCTGGCCACAGCAGAGAGCTGGCCTGGAAGAGGGGCAACCAGGACAGAATCTGGCGCCCCGACCGGGACTAGAACCCGGTGTGCCGGTGCTGCAAGGCGGAGGATTAGTCTATTGAGCCATGGCGCTGGCCTTCATAAGTCTTTTTTTAAAGATTTATTTATTATTTACTTGAGAGGCAGAGTTACAGAGAGAGAGAGGTCTTCCAACCGCTGATTCACTCCCCAAATGGCTACAATGGCTGGAGCTGGGCCAGTCCAAAGCCAGGAGCCAGGAGCTTCTTCAGGGTCTCCCACATGGCTACAGGGGCCCAAGGACTTGGGCCATCTTATGCTGCTTTCCCAGGCCATAGCAGAGAGCTGGATCAGAAGTGGAGCAGCAGGCAGTGCCAGCCCCTTAAGTTTGTTTTTTTTTTTTAAGATTTTTATTTATTTGAAAGTCAGAGTTACACACACACACAGAGAGAGAGAGAGAGAGAGAGAGAGAGAGAGAGGTCTTCTATCTGCTGGTTCACTTCATAATTGGCCACAATGGCAGGAGCTGTGCCAATTCTAAGTCAGGAGCCTGGAGCTTCTTCCGGGTTTCTCATATGAATGCAGAGGCCCAAGCACTTGGGCCATCTTCCACTACTTTCCTAGGCCATAGTAGAGAGCTGGATCAGAAGTGGAGCAGCTGGGACTCGAACCGGTGCCTATATGGGATGCCAGTGCTGCAGGCGGCAGCTTTACCCACTATGCCACAGCGCTGGGCCCTCTATAAGTCTTAATAGTAGGAAGAGCCCCTCCTATTCTTTGTCACAGGTAATTTTAGCTCCAGAGGCCTTGCAGATAGAATGAATTGTCCTGCCACCTCTCCCTATGATTCTGCCCCCAGATCTCTGGGGGACTGAGAATGGCTCAGACACTGGGGTATTCTCTGTCAGGAGCGGATGCATTGCTGCTTTGGCCTTGCACACCACACTTGAACAGGAAAACCCCTGGTAAGTGGCACTCACTCATCGCCCACATCTTCTGTGTCCACATCAATCCGAGCACCTGTCTGTTTCCGCAGCTCTTTAACATTGGCTCCTTGCTGGCCAAACATGAGCTTCCAGTGTCTCAATGTCAATGTCGTCCTCACCAACAAATGTCCACCGCTCCTCTTGGCTTTCTCTGTACCTGTGGCATAGAATAAAGGCAATTGTTGCACTGGCTGGGATCCCAAGGCCCAGGACTGTTTTCTGAGCTGTGGACAGGTTTGTCCAGGCAGTCCATTCCACTGCACTCTGATTTCTATGCACTTCTCCTGAGTCAGCCATCGTGCAGTCACCTCGCGCCTCAGCCCAGCCGCCTTCGCCTCTGCCCCTTGACTCCAGCTTCCTGCTGATGTGGACCCTGGGAGGCAGAGGTGAGCCCACGAGTGGCTGGGATCTTGCCACCCATGTGGGAAACCGGGGCTGACTTCCCAGCTCCTGGCTTTGGCAGGGCCTAGCTCTGGCTGTTGCAGGTTTGTGGGGGGAGGTGTTACTGGTGGGTAGAAGATTTTCCCCTCTCTGTCTCTCTGTCTCTATGCCTATAAAATAAGTTTTTAAAAATTTATTTAAGGGGCTGGTATGTGGCATAGTGGGTAAAGTCACTGCCTACGATGCCGGCATCCCATATGGGTGCTGGTTGGAGTCCTGGCTGCTCCACTTCCAATCCAGCTCTTTGCCTTGGAAAAGCACTAGCAGATGGCCCAAGTGTGTGAGCCCTGCCACCCACATGGGAGATTTGGATGAAGCTCCAGAACCCTGGCTTTGGCCTTCCTCAACCCTGGTTGTTGCAGCCATCTGTGGAGTAAACCAACAGATAGAAGATCTCTCTCTCTCTCTTTCTTTCTCTCTCTCTCTGCCTCCCTCTCTCCTCTTCTCTCTCCCTCTCTCTCTCTAACTCTTTCAAATTAAAAAAAAGTATTTTAAAAATTTTATTTAAAAAATTCTCAGTTTAAAAAAGGCGATTAAAAACAGAGAATTGGACTGGACCTCAGACAGAACCCACTAGTACACCAGGAGAAACTTCTCTACTCCAGGAAGTCAGAGTCGAGGACTGTTTTGATATAGTTGTTCAAATGCAGACCCAACACTGTGGTCCTGCGGCCTGCTGCTGTTTTGTGCCTTGTCCCTGAGACAGGACCTCTGTTTCCTGTCCTGAATGCTTCCCATTGTTCTTTTGATCTCAGGTTCGCTGAAGGTTTTTAGAGAAACTCCATTCTTAATCGTCCAACACAGATTTCTCAGATATCTGCTCCTTGCCAGAGTTGGAGCTGAGGTCACAATGGCAACCGCAAACAGACCAGATGTAGTCTCAGGCCTCCTGGAACTTACAGGTCTGTGGTCATTAGTCACAGAAACGCACAGATAAATGCGAAATCCCAATAGTGATAAGGACTATGCGGGGGCATTATTGCAGGGTTGAGAGGTTATAATGGTGAGAGTTAATCAAATCTGGAAGATGCCCTCACATTGGGTAGTATCGGCATTTGCTCTCTGGGGATTCAGACATCTCAGGCAATGTCTCCTTGTGTCTTTTGCCAACTTCCTCATTGGATTATTTGTGTTTTGTTTTGTTTTTTACTGTTTTGAGTTTTGAGAATTCTTTATATCCCAGAGGACTAGCTGCCAGTCCTGTGCTGGATGCATGGTTTGAAAATATTCTCACTAGGGAAATGCAAATCACCACCACAGTGGGCAATCACCACCACTTAGAAGGATGGCACCAAACCAAATGCCGGCCAGGGACTGCTGCTGGCAGTGCTACAACCACTCTGGAAGACAGTTTGGCAGTTTCTCTGAGGACTAAACCTGCATTTGCCATATGACCCAGCGTGTGCTCTCCTAAGCATTTACGCACAGAGAAATGGGAGCTTATTGCTGATACAAAAAAGCTGGGTGTAAATGCTTATGGCAGCTTTATTTGCAATACTTCAGAACTGAAAGTGGTCCAGATGTCCTTCAGGTGGATGGTTAAACAGACTGCGGTACGAACATCCACTGGATGGACTACTATGCAGCAACACAAAGTAGCAAACTACTGATACACACAACAGCCTACATGAATCTCCTCCAGAGAACTGGGCTGAGTACAAAAGCCACACTCAGGTATTTGTAGGATTCCATCCACATAACATTCTTTGAATGACGAAAGCATAGAACAGGAGAATGGACTAGTCCTTGCCTTTGCTGAGGTGGGGAAGAAGAGGGTGTGGCACTGTGAGTGATCCCAGGGATGAAGGAGATGCTGTGGGTCTTGACTGCATCACTGTCAGCGTTCTGGTTGTGATGCTGCAGGATAATTTTGCAAGATGACACACTGGCTTAGACTGGATAAAAGATACACGGGTTTGGTCCACCTTATTTCTTAGAACTCCATGTGCATCTACAACTATCTCACAGCAAAAAGTTTAGTCCAAAGAGAAAAGAAGTATGGAGCTGATGTTGTGGCATGGTGGGTTAGGCCACCACTAGTGACTCTGGCATCCCACATGAGTGCCAGTTTGGGTCCCGACTGCTCCACTTCCAATCCAGCTCCCTGCTAATGTATTCTGGGAAAGCTGCAGTTGATGACCCAAGTACCTGGGCCCTGCCACCCATGTGGGAGACCCGGATGAAGTTCTAGCTCCTGGCTTTGGCCTAGCCCAGCTCCAGCCATTGTGGCCATTTAGGGAGTAAACGAGGAGATGGAAGATCTCTCTCTTACTCTCCCTCTGTCTCCCCCTATCCTCACCATCATTCTGCCTTTCAAATAAATAAATAAATAAATATTTAAAAAATATGTAGGTTGAACCGAAATAAATATTCTGAAAGCCAAATACGACCCTATGCGTCCCCTACTCAAAACCCCTGAAAGCTCTCCTACCACTCAGAGAAAAGATAGCCTCCTGTGGTTAGCCCTGGGGCAGGACCACCTATGGGGCAGCTTTTTTTTTTTTTTTTTGACAGGCAGAGCGGACAGAGAGAGAGAGAGAGAGAGACAGAGAGAAAGGTCTTCCTTTGCCGTTGGTTCACCCCCCAATGGCCGCCGTGGCCGGCGCGCTGCGGCCAGCGCACCGCGCTGATCCGAAGCCAGAAGCCAGGTGCTTCTCCTGGTCTCCCATGCAGGTGCAGGGCCCAAGCACTTGGGCCATCCTCCACTGCACTCCCTGGCCACAGCAGAAAGCTGGCCTGGAAGAGGGGCAACCGGGACAGAATCCGGCGACCCGACTGGGACTAGAACCCGGTGTACCGGCACCGCAAGGCAGAGGATTAGCCTAGTGAGCCGTGGCGCCGGCAGGGGCAGCTTTTTTTAATAGAATTTTTCATAATTGGAATCACCACAAAGGAATGAACTCCCTTTTCTTCCAAAATGGTGGTAGCCAGGCTCTGTGTCCCACAGGCCTGGGCTTTCGTTACCCACAAGGTGGCGGGGCGGTGGTGGTATGGTTATCACTTGTGCCCACTTGTTTGAGAGGTCTCAGTGCCCTGAACTACAAACAGAAGAGGTTTGCTTTCCCAGTAACTGCTGTCAGCTTTGCTTGGCCAAATGCCCACCCCACTATGGGGAGGAGAGCTTTATTTACTTTTTAAGAAATATTTATTTATTTATTTGAAAACCAGAGTTACAGAGAGGAGAGGCAGAGAGAGAGAGAAAGAGAGAGAGAGAGATTTTCCATCTGTTGATTCACTCCCCAATTGGCCGCAATGGCTGGAGCTGTGCCGATCTGAAGCCAGGAGCCAGGAGCTTCTTCTGGGTCTCCCACGTGGGTGTGGGGGCCCAAGGACTTGGGCCATCTTCCACTGCTTTCCCAGGCCATAGCAGAGAGCAGGATCAGAAGTGCAGCAGCCTGGACTCGAACCGGTGTCCATATGGGATGCCCATGCTGCAGGTGGTGGCTTTACCCGCTACACCACAACGCTGGCCCAAGGGGAGGAGAGCTTTAGTATTCGCTCTATCTGGTCTAGTCCCTTTTCAGTCACAGGCAGCCATCAGAAGGGGAATTTCAAATGAATAGTCAGTTGCTTCCCGAGCTATTTTCTCTGCCAAGTCCGGTTCAATGTCCTCTCTCCAGGAGCCTTGAGAAGCTGCAGGGAGGTCCTGACAGGAGTTCAAGTTGGGGCACTCTGCAAGCAGGGGATGCACCCTCTTTCTTTTCTTTTTTAAAGATTTTAAAAATCTAATCAAAAGGCTGAGTTACAGAGAGAGAGGGAGAAGAAGAGGGAGAGGGAGAAAGTGAGAGAGTGAGAGGTATCTTTGATCTGTTTGTTCACTCCATTAATGGCCACAACAGTTGGGCTGGGCCAGGTGGAAGCTAGGAGCCAGGAACTCCATCTGGGTCTCTCCCATGTTGATGCAGGGGCCACAAAGTACTTGGACCATCTTCTGTTGCTTTCCCAGGTGCATTAGCAGAGAGCTGGATCAGAAGTGGAGCAGCAGGAATTCCAGCCGGGACTCATATGGGGTGCCGGCATTGCAGGCTTAACCCACTGCACCACAGCACTGGCCCCTACTCTCTTTCTTTTCCCTTCCTTTCCCTTCTTTCTAGTTCCCCACACCCACTGCCCAGGGACAGGTGTGGGGAAAGGGAGTAGATAAAACTGGTGGTAGGTGCAAGTTTCGAGAGCGTGGCCCTGGGACTGCGCCATCCAGCTGCAGAGCCCCTGGCACTGCCCTCAGGGAGCATGGCTGCCTGTGTACAAGGAGCAGGAACCCCCAAAGGCCTTGCTTTGCAAACTCAGTGCAGAACTGCCACGACTGAACAGGACACTGATGGGGTTAAACACCCAGAGAAGAGTCCCGAATGCATCCATTCTCTGCAGGCCTGGGGCCCCTGGCCCAGTGCTGTAGCAGGAAGAGGCACACACTGAGGACCCCAAGTCAACCCAGGATTTTCTGGGTGCTCTTGTTTAACACTGCACAGGGAGCCCTCTCCCCAGTCCCAGGAAGCTTGATATGTGCTTTGTACCAACTTAGATGGTTGGGCTGTAGCTGTATGTAAACTATTGAGTACCACGGTGCCAACTCTTTGGCATAGTGGGCTAAACCGCTGCCTGCAGTGCCAGCATCCCATATGGGCACCGGTTCAAGTCCTGGCTGCTCCTCTTCTGATCCAGCTCTCTGCAATGGCCTGGAGAAGCACTAGAAAAACAGTAGAAGATGGCCCAAGTGCTTGGGTCCCTGCACCTGTGTGGGAGACAGGAAGAAGCTCCCGGCTCCAGGATGGCCCAGCTCTGGCTGTTTTGGGCATTTGGGGAGTGAACCTGCAGATGGAAGATCTCTCTGCCTCTGCCTCTGCCTCTCTGTCTGTTAACTCTATCTCTCAAATAAATAAATAAAATCTTTTTTAAAAATGTGCTTTTTAGAGAAAAATCATTACATCAATTTGTTATGATTACTGACTTACAGAGTATTTTTAGCAGTCTCCTTTTTTTAATTTATTTTTATTTATTTATTTATTTTTAACAGGCAGAGTGGACAGTGAGAGAGAGAGACAGAGAGAAAGGTCTTCCTTTGCCGTTGGTTCACCCTCCAATGGCCACCATGGCCGGCGTGCTGCGGCCGGCGCACCGCGCTGATCCGATGGCAGGAGCCAGGTACTTCTCCTGGTCTCCCATGGGGTGCAGGGCCCAAGCACTTGGGCCATCCTCCACTGCACTCCCTGGCCACAGCAGAGAGCTGGCCTGGAAGAGGGGCAACCGGGACAGAATCCGGCATCCCGACTGGGACTAGAACCCGGTGTACCGGCGCTGCAAGGCGGAGGATTAGCCTAGTGAGCTGTGGCGCCGGCTCAGCAGTCTCCTTTTAAAGTCTAATTTTGAAGATGTTCGTTTATGGGTTTGTCTTTTCACTTGAGAGAGAGCCCTTTCAGAGGCCTGAGAAATGGAGTTCAAGTCAGGAGAGGCCCTCACGTAGTTCTGGGTCACCTCCCACACACTGCCAAGAAGGAGAGGTATCTTATTGACTGTTACTGCATGCATCATTTCACTCAGCAGTGGGTATTATCTCCCTTACAATCTAGGAGAGGCGAGGGAGATGATGGGCAAACGGAAGAATCAGGATCTGAATCAGCTCTGCCCGTTTGCTGGCCTGACTTCCCTGGGAATTTGTACAAGGGATTCACGCAAGGAGTGTGTGTTCCACGGAAGGACTACAGAGCAGGGAAGGCCTCCTGCCGCCTCCGTTGGCCGCTGCTGCACCTGTCCTCTCAGCCTGTGTCTTTGGTTCTGTTTTCACGTGGAGACAAAAATAGCCAAGGACATTGCCGCAGCACTTCCGAGCTGGAAGGCAAGTTAGGCATTATCCATGAGGTGGTTTTTCATGGGATGGGGTGATTAGAAATATGTTGGGCTACATTTTTGCTTTTCATGTTGGGGAAGCGGTCCTCACATTTAGCAAACAGGGTCTCAGGAGGATGATTTTCGAATGCCAGCCCCATCTGTGGGGTGGCTGCATTGGCCAAGATGCTTTCCCATCAAACTATCCACGCTCTTCTGAGCTGCCTTGTCTAGCAGATCTCAGCTTTGGCCAAAAAGCCTTGAACAGACACTACTAGTTTCCAACAGCTCAAAGCCATATGCCTGGGATGACCCCACTCCTCTTCAAGTGCCTGCCTGAGGACACTCAAGGCTGCTGAAGGGACGTATTCTGTTTCCCAGCGCGCCAGGAGAAAGGGTCCCTGCCTCCTACCCTGCAGGAGGCCGGCGGCCTGACTGTGAGAAGTGCCATTAGCCCTTCCCTGCTCAGTAATTCTTCACTTTCCTGACTCTGCTCAGTCCCTGTCATCTCTCCCTCCTTCTCCACTTGTAAACACCCAATTGGCTCTGCACACAATGGAAGGGAGCTCAGGTCTTCCCTCTCCTGTGCACGGAGACTGAGGAAGGTCTGCTTCAGCTGTGCTGCTCCTTGGCCGTGCACAGGGAGCTGTCCTGCCCACAACACTGTCCTTGAGGAGCAGGCCCTGGTTTTCAAAGCCAGGTCTTCCGAGTGTGCTGTCCCAGTGATAATTCACGGCGCTGTACGCTTACCACTGTTCTGTCTGCGTGCTACACTTAAATGTAAACGTTCATGGAGAACACAATGATAATGGAGAAAAATTTGTGAAATGATGCTAAGTAGAAAAAGCAAGATATTTCAATGGCTAAAACATAAGCAGGCATAAGGGCTGAGAATTTGGAGAGGGAGGAAATCAGTATGATTACAGGTTTTTTTTAGAAGAATGTCCAGGGGTGGGCCTTTGGCCTACAGACGCTGCTCGGGATGCCTACGTCCTGCATAGGGATGCTTTGCTTAAAGTCCTGACCCTGCTCCTGACCCAGTTTCCTGCTGGCGCACACCCAGGGAGGCAGCAGGGGATGGCTCAAGTAGGTAGGCCCCTGCCACTCCTGTGGGAGAGCTGGATTGAGATTCTAGTTCTCAGCTTGAGCCTGGCCCAGATCTGGCTGTGGCAGGCATTTGGAGAATAAACCAGTAGGTGGGAACTCTGTCCCTTTGTTTATCTCTCAAATCAATTAAGTACAATTAAAAAATAATGTTCTTTAATGGTATAAATAGAAACACGATGAACTGAACACATTTAAAGTGTACACTTTGAGAAGTGTTGGTATATAAGTGGATAAGTGAACAAGAGCTATCTGCCCATTTGTCTGTATCTCTCTTAGTCTCTCAAATTTAAATGAAATTGAAAAAAGAATGTTCTTTAATAGTGTTCTTAAAATCACTTTATTGGGATAAAATAAACACACTAAACTGAACATACTTAATATGTATGACTTGGCGGGTTTTGGTATATGAGTATGTATAAGAGTGAAACCATGACCACAATCAAAGCAGTGAACATACCTGTCTCCCTCCTTTATAAACCTTTCTTCCTCCCTCCCCAAGGAACCATTGATCTGTTTTTCTGTCACTATTAGTTAATTTGCATTTTCCAGAATTTTACATACATACATACATGTTCATGTGGTATGTACTCTTTTCAAAATTATTTGACAGGAAGAGAGGAAGAGACTGACAGCCACAGACTGCTCCCATCTGCTGCTCACTCCCCAAATGCTCACAATGGCACTTGACTGCAGCCAAAGTTGGGAGCTAGGAACTCAGTCCAGGTCTCCCTCATTGGTGGCAGAAATCTAACAGGCATCTAACCACTTAGCCATCACCACTGCCTCCCAGGGTCTGCAGCAGCAGGAAGCTGGAGTCAAACCTAGCCACTTCAGCACACCACATCCGGTGTATTAACCAACATCTTAACTGCTAGGCCAAACGCCTGACCCTATGTGCGTACAAACAAAAGCCAAAAACCTGGCTTCTTTCACTCAGCATAATTATTTTGAAATGAATGCTCACAAACACACACATCAATACTTTGTTCTGTTTCAGGGATGGGCAGCTTTGCGTTGTGTGGATACAGAACAATTTTATGTATTTACCTCTTGACAGATATCTGGCTTTCTTCAACTTTTTGGTTATTACAAATTAGCTGCTATGAACATTTGTATTCAAATTTTTTGTGTGAACATGTTTTCATTTCTTTTGGATACATCCAATAACTGCTGTGTTATCTCACAACTTCATGTTGAATCTTGTGTGAAGATGCAGGTTGCTTTTCAAAACAGCTGCGTCAGGCCGGCGCCGCGGCTCACTAGGCTAATCCTCCGCCTTGCAGCGCCGGCACACAGGGTTCTAGTCCCGGTCGGGGCGCCGGATTCTGTCCGGTTGCCCCTCTTCCAGGCCAGCTCTCTGCTGTGGCCCGGGAAGGCAGTGGAGGATGGCCCAAGTGCTTGGGCCCTGCACCTGCATGGGAAACCAGGATAAGTACCTGGCTCCTGCCTTCGGATCAGCGCTGTGCGCCGGCCGCGGCGCACCAGCTGCAGCGGCCATTGGAGGGTGAACCAACGGCAAAGGAAGACCTTTCTCTCTGTCTCTCTCTCTCTCTCTCTCTCTCTCACTGTCCACTCTGCCTGACAAAAAACAAACAACAAAAAAAACCCAGCTGCATCACTTTTCTTTTCTTTTCTTTTTTAAAGATTTATTTTTTTGAGTTACAGAGAGAGGTAAAGACAGAGAGGTCTTCCATCCACTGGTTCACTCCCCAGATGGCCACAATGGCCGGAGCAACGCCGATCCGTAGCCAGGAACCAGGAGCTTCTTCCAGGTCTCCCACGTGAGTGCAGGGGCCCAAGGACTTGGGCCATCTTCTACTGCTATCCCAGGCCATAGCAGGGAGCTGGACAGGAAGAAGAGCAGCTGGGACTAGAACCGGTACCCATATGGGATGCCGTCGCTGCAGGCCAGGGCTTTAACCTGCTGCGCCACAGCACCGGACTCTCACTTTACTTCTCTATTAGCACTGTATAAAGGGTTATAATGTCCCTATATCCTTGCCATCACTGTCTTTTGTTTTTAAAGTTTTATTTATTTATTTATTTATTTGAAACACAGAGTTACGGGGGGGGTGGGGGGGAGATTTTCTATCCTCTGGTGTTCATTCCCCAAATGCCTATAGCAGCCGGGGGCTGGGCCAGACAGAAGCCAGGAGCCTGGAACTCCATCCAGATCTCCCACGTGGATGGCAGAGGCCTAAGCTCCTGGGCCATCTGCTGCTGCTTTTCCTAGCTGCATTAGTAGGCAGCTGAATTGAAAGTGGAGCAGCCGGGACTCAAACCAGTGTTCATATGGGATGCTGGCACCAGGGTGGCATAGCCTGCTATGTCACAGCACCAGCCCCATCACTGTCTTTTTGATGATAGTCACTGTGTAAGTCAGCTTTTCATCACTATAATGAAATATTTAAGACAAGCTACTTATGAAGGGAATAAATGTATTTTGGCTTACGGTTTCGAAGGTTTGCAATCCAAGACTGGGCAGGCCCCAGTAGTTCCGCCTTGTGGCAGAACGCTCTTGCTCTGTGCAGAGGAGGCACACAGGGCAAGCTGAGAGGCAGAGAGGGAATGGCTGGGCTCAAATCCTTCCCAGGGCACAGCCTCAAGGGCTTCAGGACCTCCCAGAGACTCCCAAGTACCATAATTGGATTAAGTTTCCACCCTCATGAATTTATGACTTTGGGGATTAAACATCTGCAGGAGGTTGGGCCAAATCTTATTCAAACCACGGCAGCTTTCCTCGCAGGTGTGAAGCAGTGTCTCACTAAGGCTTTGTTTTGCATTTCCCTGGTGGCTTATTAGCCATGTGGGCACCCTCTTTGGAGAAATGTCCGCTCAGATCTTTTGTCCCACTTACATAGCATTCATGAAATGAGAAAATTGTTGAAATGGAGAAGAGGCTTGTGACTTACACGGAGTTGGGGGCTGGAGTTGGGGGGGGGGGTGGGCAGTGTGTTTATGACAGAACAACCTGTAGGGTCCTGGTGGTGACAGACTGTTCTTCAGCCTGACTGTGGTGTTGGACACACGAAGTTACGAGTGATTGGTTTTTGGCTGTGGCTCTTGGTCACGAACTCCTTCCCACATCAGGCTGCAGAAACTCAGCAGAGCATAAGACCCTCCTTGTTCTGGAAGCGATCTGTCCCATCCCCTTGATGGGGGAACAGTGAAGAAAGTAAGCAGATGGGCCTTGCCGGGTATCCCTACCCAGACTGTTAGCAAACACGCCCACGCCCTGACGTCTCCATACAGGGACAGGGTGCAGATGCTCTCTGGATAGCTGGTTGTTGAAGGCTCCTAGAGAGGGGTGCACTTGGAGGAGGCATGGACGCTCCCCACCCCTTGTTGGGGACTCAAACCAGTATTATCTCATCCTGTATTATCTCCTCATCTGTATCCTTTGTAACAGCCCTCCCAACAAGCCAGTAAACACAAGTGACTCCCTGAGTTCTATGAGCTGCTCAGATTGGTTGAACCAAGGGAGGTGGGGTGGAAGCATACGGTAAACAGCCTGGGACTTGCTACTGGCATCCCCAAGGTGGAGGGGCAGCCCTGGGGCCTGAGCCCTCAGCTTGTGGGGTACGACGGCACCTCCAGGTAGATGCTGTCAGATCTACATTAGAGGGCTCTCAGGGGCATCTGCTGCAGAATTGATTACTCGCTTGCTGGCAGGGAAAACTGCCCACAGCTCTTGGGGTCACAGAAATGATCTTAGAAACTGTTTCTAGCCGGCGCCGTGGCTCAATAGGCTAATCCTCCACCTTGCGGCGCCGGCACACCGGGTTCTAGTCCCGGTCGGGGCGCCGGATTCTGTCCCGGTTGCCCCTCTTCCAGGCCAGCTCTCTGCTATGGCCAGGGAGTGCAGTGGAGGATGGCCCAGGTGCTTGGGCCCTGCACCCCATGGGAGACCAGGAAAAGCACCTGGATCCTGGCTCCTGCCATCGGATCAGCGCGGTGCGCCGGCTGCAGCGGTGGCCATTGGAGGGTGAACCAACGGCAAAAGGAAGACCTTTCTCTCTCTGTCTCTCTCTCTCACTGTCCACTCTGCCTGTCAAAAAAAAAAAAAAAAAAAATTTAAAAAAAAAAAAAAAAGAAACTGTTTCTGAGTTGGTTTGTCCTTCTGTATCATCAGATCATAACATCTCATCAAACTTCATTGACATAAATACACACACGCACACAAATGAGCACTAGCAAAACTGGATAAGCCAGAATTAGATCGACAGATTGCATTATATCAATGTCTTTTTTTTCTTTTTTTTGACAGGTAGAGTCATAGACAGTGAGAGAGAGACAGAGAGAAAGGTCTTCCTTCCGTTGGTTCACTCCCCAAATGGCCACTACCGCCGGCGCTGCGCCGATCCAAAGCCAGGAGCTAGGTGCTTCCTCCTGGTCTCCCATGTGGGTGCAGGGCCCAAGCATTTGGGTCATCCTCCACTGCCTTCCCGGGCCACAACAGAGAGCTGGTCTGGAAGAGGAGCAACCAGGACTAGAACCCAGTGCCACTGTGAATCCATGATTATCTCAAAATAAGAAGCATAATTTAAAATGCAATTAAGGGGCCGGCACTGTGGCATAGCAGGTAAAGCTGCTGCCTGCAGTGCAGACATCCCATATGGGCACCGGTTTGAGTCCCGGCTGCCCCACTTCCGATACAGCTCTCTGCTATGACCTCAGAAAGCAGTAGAAGATGACCCAAGTCCTCGGGCCCCTGCACCCACGCGGAGACCCAGAAGAAGCTCCTGGCTCCTGGCTTCAGGTAAGCACAGCTCTGTTTGTTGCAGCGAACTGGGGAATGAACCACTGGATGGAAGACCTCTCTCTCTCTCTCTCTCTCTCTGTCTCTCTGCATCTCCTCTCCCTTTGTAACTCTTTCAAATAAATAATAAAATAAACTTTAAAAAAAGCAATTAAAGGGGGCTGGCGCCGTGGCTCACTTGGTTAATCCTCTGCCTGTGGCGCCGGCATCCCATAAGGGCACTGGGTACTAGTTCCAGTTCCTCCTCTTCCAGGCCAGCTCTCTGCTGTGGCCCGGGAAGGCAGTGGAGGATGGCCCAAGTGCTTGGGCCCTGCACCCCATGGAGACCAGGAGAAGCACCTGGCTCCTGGCTTCGGATCAGCATAGTTCCGGCTGTGGCAGCCATTTGGGGGGTGAACCAAGAGAGGGAAAATCTCTGTCTCTCTCTCTCACTGTCTAACCCTATCTGTCTATCTGTCTATCAACTCTATTATATCAAATAATAATAATAAAAAGCAATTAAAAGCACCCCTTATCACCCTCAGAATGTTTTCACATCTCTTTCTGATTGTGACTGCTGTACAGTTTCCAAAGCCCAACCCCAGGCCTGTCTCCTCCTACCAGTTTCTTTCATCACAACCAGCGCTGCACGTTCTCTCCTCCACCTTGATCTTGTGTTATCTCATTTGTTTGCATGATTCTTCTGATTTACATTGCAAACTTTGGAGGGGTTGGCTGTGTCTTACATGCGGTGGTGTCAGGTACAAGGTGTGTCCGACAGTCTGACCTGGGTGATGAGCTCTGAACCACATCAATGAGTTGGAGCTAACAGTAACTACACTGAAAGGTGCTTCCACTGTGCAAAGCTAAGCTTTAGGAAGTAGACTGACTCAATGAGGGTACAGATACTGTTTGTTTCCCCCTAACATTATTTTTAGGGAAAATTTTTTTTGAAAACCTCAAGATATCAACCTATACAATTCCTAACTCTTTTCCTGCTACCTATGAAATAATATTCCAGTTAATACCCGCACAGCTGGTTTTTCTTCCTGTCTCTTTCACTCAACCTGCCAACTTAATTGCTTGGTCACCGCACCTGTGATTAAAAACAAACTAGCAATTCAATTCCCATCGTCTGAAGAGCCAGCCTACGCTCCTGCTGGATTAGAATGGATGGAAAGTTAGTCAATAGTCTTTTCTGGAAATGTCATAATGACCTTTCAATAGAAAGCAATCAAGTCACATGTAAATGTATTCTTGCTGTAATCCTGGACACCCCTAAACTCTTGGGATCTGGGGCCACACCCTGCAGACCCCTCCGTGTTCTGTCCCCGCCAGCAACAGAGGGTCCAGAACACCTCCCTGGGGGCTCCGTGGCTCCAGCTGAGTGTGTTCTCTGCATTTCTCACCTCACTGAGGAGCCACCTGGGCAGCAGAAGGGTCCCAAAGAGGGCCTTCCAGTGCAGGCAGTTCCTGCTGTGGTCTTATTCACAGCTAGCCCCGGGCAGATTTATCTCCTGGGAAGGAAGGACAAAAAAATATTTTTGGTCCAAAAAGCAAAGAAGGAGGTAGCTCACATCTATTTCAGTCTCATAGCGCTGAACCATTTCCAAGTGCAGATTAACAATCCGGAATCCACAGAGAGTGGAGTGCTTTAATCATTGTGTTCATACTGGTCCCAGGCCTTGTGCAATCTTCACCATCGGATGCCCTGTTTGTGTGGGGCACTGTTTCCAGGCTACAGCAAACTTGGAAAACCTTTTACAGAGAGAGGGTCACAGAGCATCAGGCTTCTAGGCTGGGGGCAAACAAACAAGAGAAAAGCCAGCAGAGTGTCCAGGGGGCTCACGGCCAGCCGGAAAGACAGGTGGAGAGCCCTGGAACTTAGTCAAGTACGCTGTACTTCTATTGCCAAACCACACGTCTGAGCACCTCTTCTAAGATGCACAAAGGGACCCTGTGTGCTCCTGGCAGCCCTGGGTCTTCAGGGCTTAGACTCATTAATGCAATAAGATAAGTGCTAGAATAGCGAGAAACCTCAATGGCTATGGGAAAGGAGGAGACAGCAGGAAGAAAGCGAAGGAGACCCGACAGAGAGGGATGTTTCAAAAGGGCTTTGGAAGGGAAACAGGAATTCACTCAGTAGAACTGGTCAAAGACAAATAAGGCCAGGGAAACAGAGTGAGCAAAGAGGTAGAGGATGACAATGCAGGGCCTGTTTCTAGAACGGGAGTGGTTCACCCTGGAAGATGGAGGTGAGATCAGAAGGCAGGTGGAGCCTTGGGAACCACACCAGGGCTTTAGCCTGCAGGCTGAGGGTTTTCAGACTTTGGGTTGATCTGAAACACCTAGGGAGAGCCCATTGTTAAGCGTGGTTTCCCTGGCTCAAGCCCCAGAGGTGGGCTGTGGTTCAGTGTCAGCGATTTGCCCACAGGGTTTTGCAACTGTGGTCAATCAGTGTAAGCGGGCCAGCGACTGCTGCTCTCCCCTGAACCGAGGTCACATGCTGCAAGGTGCAGGGAGAGTGACAGCTGGTAGAACTCACTTTGCCAGTGCCCCGTCCCTAGGCCTCTGTCTCTGAGCCCAGACCTTCACTAGCTCATTCCTAAATGCACAGGTCCAGAAAGATGATGGCGACAGGTGGCTGAACTCTACTGCCATTGATAGGGGTGGGTCACCTCAGGATGAAGCTTGGAGTAGTCTCCCTCTGTAAACCAAGGTGCACTCACGCTGAAGCACCTTTCTATCAAACTGCAAAAAAAAAAAAATTCTAAACCTCCCAGCAAGAGGTTCATTATAGGAACTGATATTGGATAAAGCAAGAGCAAAAAGAGAAAAAGAAGAAAAGACTAATAGTGGAAGTCAGAAAAGGCCCAGAGCTGTTTCTGGGGAAGCAAAGTTCTTTCTGGAAGGTGCCTCTTCCCATGCCTCCTGTCAGTCAAACCAGTACTCTGCACCAGCGGGCACGCAGTACACTCTTCTTACTAGCGAACAGCGGCATCAAGGGTGTTGGAGTTGGGTCTTCGGGATTGGGTGCTTTCATTAAACTCCTTTGCAGTGCTTCACAAAGCTTGGGATGAGCAAGCATTTAATATGGTGACCCACCTACCTGCCAGACTCTTGTTCATTAGGATTCTTGATCTGGATGTGTTCAAACAGCCTCAGGTAGGGTGTGAGTTGGGGCACAGAGGGTTAAGCAACCCCTATCAGAGCAGCGGTTTGAATTCCAGCTGCTCCGCCTCCAATACGGCTTCTTGCTAAAGCATCCTGGGAGACAGCAGATGATGCCACAGGAATTGGGTCCCCAGCACCCATGTGGGAGACCTGGATGGAGCTCCTGGCTTCTGACCTTGGCCTGGCTCAGCCCTGGCTGTTGTGGATATTTGGGGAGTGAACCACCAGATGAAGATCTCTCTTTCCCTCTCTCTGTCACTCTGCCTTTCAAATACATAAATCTTGCTTCCTAAACCACTCCCAAGTGGCCTCATATATATATATACATATATATATATATATATATATATATATATATATATATTTGGGACAGGCAGAGTTAGACAGTGGGAGAGAGAGAGACAGAGAAAGGTCTTCCTTCCATTGGTTCACCCCCCAAATGGCCGCTACGGCTGTCACGCTATGCCGATCCGAAGCCAGGAGCCAGGTGCCTCCTCCTGGTCTCCCATGTGGGTGCAGGGCCCAAGCACTTGGGCCATCCTCCACTGCCTTTCCGGGCCACAGCAGAGAGCTGGAATGGAAGAGGAGCAACCGGGACAGAATCGGGGACCCCAACCGGGACTAGAACCTGGGATGCTGGTGCCGCAGGCGGAGGATTAGCCAAGTGAGCCGCAGCGCTGGCCCATGGCCTCATATTTTTAATTGATTTTATTTTCTTGAGGGAAATGTAATATTTGTATATATATAAGAGATACAATATAATGTCTTGATTCATTTGTGTATTGAATAATGATCTAATCAGGGTAATTACCACTTTCACTCTAAACTTTTAACATTCTTTATGGTTAGTACATAGTCCTCTCTTCTAGTTATTTAAAAAACATATTTGTAAAGTGTTTTATTTTGTCTGTTTTAAATGTTTATTTATTTGGAAGGGGGAGAGATCTTCCATCTGCTCATTTACTCCCCAGTGTCCACAACAGCCAAAGCTGGACCAGGCTGAAGCCAGGAGCCTTCGACCCCGCTGGGTCTCCCTCACGGGTGGCAGGGACCCAGGAACCGAGCCATCACCTTTGCCTCCCAGGTGCATCTGCGGGAAGCTGGATCAGAGCAGAGTAGCTTAATCTCAAGCCAGGCACTCGGATATGGGATGTGAGCGGTGGTTTAACCCGCTGCACCACAACACCAACTCCTCTACTATAATCCTTGTTTAACTCAAAATAGGTAGGATTATAGTTGATGATATCCACCTGCCTGCGCCATAACAGCCTGGAGCTTACTTCTCTCTCGCAGTGTTACACCCATTGACCAGCATCTCCCTGCTCTCCTCCACGTCTGCCCTCCGCTGCCTCGGGTAACCACCCTGCCCTCAACTTCTTTTTTAAGAAGTATTTATTTATTTGAAAGGTAGAGTTAGAGAGAGAGAGAGAGAGAGAGAGAGAGAGAGGTCTTCCATCCACTGATTCACTCCCCAAATGGCCACAACTGGAGTTGGGCCCATCTGAAGCCAGGAGCTTCTTCAGGATCTATGGGTGCAGGGGCCCAAGGCCTTGGGCCATCTTCTACTGCTTTCCCAGGTCACAGCAGAGAGCTGGATTGGAATGGAGCAGCCTGGACTCGAACTGGTGCCCATATGGGATGCCGGCACTGCAAGTGGCGGCTTTACCTGCTAGGCCACAGCGCCGGCCCCTGCCCTCAACTTCCATGAGACAACTTTTTAAGATTCCACACACGAATGAGATCAGATCAGGTGGTGCCCGTCTCTGTGTGCCTGGATTACTTCCCTCAACGTTACTGAACTCAATTTTTTTTTTTTTTTGACAGGCAGAGTGGACAGTGAGAGAGAGAGAGAGAGAGAGAGAGAGAAAGGTCTTCCTTTGCCGTTGGTTCACCCTCCAATGGCCACCTCGGCCGGCGCGCTGCGGCTGGCGCACTGCGCTGATCCGATGGCAGGAGCCAGGTACTTATCCAGGGCCCAAGCACTTGGGCCATCCTCCACTGCACTCCCTGGCCACAGCAGAGAGCTGGCCTGGAAGAGGGGCAACCAGGACAGAATCCGGCGCCCCGACCGGGACTAGAAGCCGGTGTGCTGGCGCCGCAGGGCGGAGGATTAGCCTAGTGAGCCACGGAGCCGGTCTTGTCTAGGGCCTCACTGTTCCCTGCCCTTTACTTCCTACCTCTCTGACCTTGGGCTGCAAATCCCAGGTTTCAAGTCTTCTCTGCTCCTTGTCTATGATTTCCGACAACCCGTTTGGACCTTTTCCTCTGGATTCAGGGCACTGACAATTTCACCTATGAAGTTTTGGGTTTTATGAGCAATCTCATCCTGAGGTTTTGGGAACGGCTGACCTGGCTGCATCTGTACTGATCTTTTCTAAAACACATGTTGTTTCCCACGATCAGTTCTCTGTGCTTCTCTCACATCCCACCTCCCTGTAAATCATTCCACACATGTTCCATGAGGCCCTGATGACTGTGTCAGGCAGCAGCGAGCAGAATCACTCCCCCCCCCACCCCCGTCAGGAAGCCCAGAGCACAGGGGGCCAAAGGCGGCTCTTTCTCCCACAGTTACATTCACCAAAGTGTAATTACAAACGGAGATAATTGCTGTGAAGGGAGAGCAACATGATTAATGAAAGTTTTAAACAGAGATCTGCCCCAGATTGGGAGTCCCCAAGGGACGCTTCCCTAAGGAAGGGCCTTTGGAACCGTCTCAACAGGTTTGGGGGTGGGGTGTGACTGTGGCTGCCAGAGAGGGGGAAAGGGAGCAGCGGTCAAGGTGAGGCTGCCCAGGCAGGTAGAGGCCAGAAGAAGGGTTGTGAGTTTTAGCCAAAGAGCAGAAGGATCTCGAAGAGGAGGTTGTTGCTAAAATTAATCACGTGTGTGTGCTGAGACCACCTTTGGGGTTGGAGCCTGGAGAAGAACAGAAGCCGTGGGGGAGGAGAGGGCAGAATGGGGGCAGAGAGAGCCGTTAGGAGGCGCTGGTGGCATGGGAGAAGGGGAGAAGTGGTTGGTTTCTTGGAGAGTCACTTGAAGGAAAAGTGTCAACAGGACATGGCAGAAGTTCGACTCGGGAGGAGGGAGCAAGAGTGGAATGCATCAAAGGTGAATCCACGCTTCCTGGCCTAGGTAAGCTACGGTTCAGTGGGCTCAGGCTTGCACTGAATTGTGAAGACACACGTTTAACGGAGGCAATGCCTCGAGCGTCTTGTGAGAGGCTGATGAGAAGTGCTGCCTTTAGCCGGAGGGGTTGCGCCATCCTAGTGAACCTCAGACGTGACTGTGGCAGTGGCTTCTGGGAGAAGTTTACATGCTCAAGGTCAAGCCCGTGGGTGGCCTATGTCACCGATGCTCTCACCATCAGAATTCCCCTAACAATCTTGGTAGCAGCAGAGAGACTGGCTCTAAGACCAAGCCCCCACCATGAGGGTGCTGACCTAAGAGAGTGAGAGGCTTACAATAAAAGGGCAGAATTCTGGGAATCCAGCCTCAAGAATGCTGGCCCCGTTCCCCGCTTGTGACTCTCTTTTGAACTTTAGGACTTGGCAGTCAGTCAAACCAAATAACTTCAGGGTGCAAAAGTCAACGGAGCCCAGAACCGTCTCTACTGCCCTGCTACCGGCACGATGTCTCTAATGGGCACGCGTGGAGCCCGTGGCCTTTCCCCTCCTCAGATCAGATCTTCTGCTACAACCAGAATCTGCATGGGGGTTATTATTTTTTTTCTCAACATGCTTTTCCAAATCAAGCCATTTAGTTGCTTTATTGGGAGGGAGAGTCTACGATTTCAAATGGGAGTCTCTGGTCCTAAGTACTTGGTGCTGCCATTTGGATGTCCCAGATTAAAGTCACTGTCTAAGCAACAGCCAGCCAGATTTTGCTTCCAAGGTGTCAGAGCCGTGGTCTCCCAGCTCAGCAGAGGGTAACGAGGGAGGGGTGTGTGCCTTAGGGTGAGGCTGAAGGGTCCCAGACAAGGAGCCCTGCCAATGTGCTCTGAATTCAACCATAACTTCCACTCAGTTAGACATCATGGTAGGGGGAGGGATGAGCAAAGCAAATGAAAGCGTGGTAACTGTTGCATCCAGGGCACCTTTAAGGCCTCAGAGCCTCAGAGTTGAGGGGGTACACACCTGAGCCCTGACCCCTACCACCCCTACTTCATCATTAACGCCTACGATGATCAAACTTGCCTGCATTTTGAATCACCAAGGGGTGGAAGTAGGGGATTGGCAATGATTTCATTCATTCTATGTGCACGAGTGGCTCCAACTCACCTCATCCATATGCACCCTAATGGTCTACAAGGCAAGAGGGCCCCCTTTTGTGGCTGGCGTGTGGCACAGCAGGTTAAGCTACTGCTTGCATGCTAGCATCCCGTATCAGAGAGATGGTGTCAGTCCCAGCTGCTCTGTTTCTGATCCAGCTCCCTGCTACCTTGCCTGAGCAAGCAGCAGAGGATGACCAAGTGCTGCCATCCACATGGGAGACCCTCACTGAGCTCCTGGCTTCAGCCTGCCCAGCCCTAACTGTTTTGGCCATTTGGGGAGTAAACCAATGGATAGAAGAGGTATCTCTCCTTTCTCTCTTTCTCTTTCTCTCTCTGTCACTCTTTCAAATAAATAAAATAAAAACTTAAAAAAAAAAAAAGAGTGATCATTTCAGAGTGGCCCCTTGAGTTCCATCTTGTCATCAACACACACCTTCCTCCTTCCCCCTTCGAGGCCACTACAAAATACACCAAATACACCAGACACCAGAAAGGGTTTATTGACGGGGAAGTCCGAAAGGCCCGAGGGAAGGGGCGAAGAAGAAAGAGGGGGGTCGAGAGAGAGCTCACGTGTGCAGGAAGCAGGTTTTCTTATACCTTTGCAGGGAATAGGGAAGTGGGAGCAATGAATCCCACTGGGATTGGGGGTGGAGCTGACCCCTGTGGTTGGGCCATTTGGTCACCTGGTTTCTAGCAATGGTGGTGGGGGCTAGAGCTGAGGACATGAGGATGGTGTCTGGGGCATAGATTGCGCCACAGATAAAACTGAGTCATTTTTGTAACAGTTGGTGCCCCTGTTTGAGCCTAGCATGTGGACTCTGTCTTAGCCTTGGAACCATGTGCTGTTTAAAGACACTTGGGGCCGGCACTGTGGCAGAGCGGGGAAAGCCGCCATCCACAGTGCCGGAATCCCATATGGACGCCAGTTTCAGTCCCTGCATGGCCAAGTCCTTGGGCCCCTGCACCCACATGGGAGACCTGGAAAAAGCTCCAGGTTCTCCTGGCTTCGGGTCAGCCTACTTCTGGCCGCTGCAGCCATCTGGGGAGTGAACCAGTGGATAGAAGACCCCCCCGCCCTGCCTCTCTGCTTTTTTTTTTTTTTTTAAATAAAGATTTTACTTACTTGAGAGGCAGAGTCACAGAGAGGTGGGGATTTAGAGAGATCCTCCATCTGCTGTTTCACTCCCCAAATGGCCGCAACAGCCAGGCTAACAGCTTCTTCTGGGTCTCCCACGCGGGCGCAGGGGTCCAAAGACCTGGGCCATCTTCTACAGCTTTCCCAGGCACATTAGCAGGGACCTCAGAACAGAAGTGGAGCAGCCAGGACTTGAACTGGCACCCATATGGGATGCTGGTACCACAAGCAGTGGCTTTACCTGCTAAGCCACAGAGCCGACCCCATAAATAAATTAAAAAGAAAAAAAAAAAAAAGGCCCGGACACTCACCTCTTCATCTTCTTCCTGACCTGCTCTAATTCTAGCCTCCAGGAGCGAGATCCTGCCTTTGGCCCACTAGGTAAGTGCCCACTTGTCAGCTGATTTTAGATGCATAAAGCAATGCGTGAAGAGGAGCCATCGCCATTCCCCCCTTCACAGCTGGAGATGCTAATGTCTGCTCAGGCTCTGTGAATCCTAGAAGATGCCCAGCTTGGGACTTTCACGCTTTTTGACTCTGGAAACCAGAGCAATCTAACTTAAGTGGTACTAGAGCAACAGTGATTTCCCACTCACTCGGGTGCAGAGGAATAAAGAGATACAGGTGCAGAGCCAGTGAGGCGCGCATTGCCGGGAACCAGCTGGAGGCAGTCACTCCTGATGGCCCCAGGTGTTCTGCAGGCAGCACCCTGCGCTGCCGTGACCACAGGTGGGGAGCCTGGAACAGTGACCAGATGGTGGAACAGTGTCCCCACAGCTACGGAGGCCAGAAGTCTGGGAGTGGGGCGCCAGCACGTTGAGGGCCCACTTCCTGATTTGCACACAGTCTCCGCTGGCTGTGTTCTCACAGGGCGGAGAGCGGGGAGAGGCGGGGGGCGGGGAGGGTGGACCACTGAGCACTTCTAAGAACTCAATGCTCCGGCTCTTCTGACCTCACTGAACCTGAACGACCTCCTGCTTTATCTCAAAGTCCAGTCACGTCGGAGATCAGGATTTCGGCGTGTGAATGTGGCGGTCCATGGCATGTTTCCATAGAAACCGCGAATCCCAGAGTTGGCCAAGAATGCACATCTCATCTTTTTGTTGCACATTCCTTCCTAGTAACTCACTTCTCTGCTCAACCTCCTTTCCTGCAGGGAGGGGCCCTCCCTGTCTAGATCCTACTCTCGGGCTCCCAGAAAGGTTATCCAAACAGACGCTAATTGTTCCTTTCAAAGATCTTTCCTCCCTCGGGTTGGCAACACCCACAAATCCCATCAGTCATCCCTAGAGAAAGCCCCCAGGATGTACGGAGTGGACTTCCACTCTGGCGGCCAAGCACGGCTCCTTGGTCCGCCCAGCCAAGCTTTCTGTCTCAGGGAAGGGAAAAACAGAACCAGGAGGCGGTCTTTCTTACTCCCAGAGCCGATTCACATTTTAGGTGAAGAGGATGTTGGAAAACAACCTCAAGGGCTGGCCTAAAAGATTCTTCTTCCCAGGATAGGAAATGACCTCTAAAAGCCTCCCCTGCGGCATCAGGATCCTCCATGACCTTTGTTGAGATCAAGGGCTCAGCTTCCTATTTTTGTCCTAAGAGGCTTTTTCTTATGAAGTTGTTAGAAGCGGACTCCCTGAGAAAACCTGGAGACCCTCACTGCCCTCTTTCAAAAGCAGCAAGTGCGGCTGTATCAGCCACGCGCTGGTACACAAACATTAGAACACTCCAGTGTGCTGGGGACTGGAATCACAGGCAGGAGAATCACCCTTGGGACCTTTCTAGAACAGGATGGGCAGTCTCTAAGGTCATAGGGAGGAAGCCCCATGGCCTCCTCCACTTCAGGGTGCCTGCTTTGGCTCCAGCAGGTGCACCAGAGGGTGGCCCCACTTCTATTGCTCACCACACTGTTGACAAGTTCTCCTGACTAGAGTCTCATGTGCCTCAGCGCGATCCTGTGAGTGACAGCCTCAAGTTGTGTACCTTCTAGATTTTGTACCCTTCCCTCCCCTCCCTGCAGTCCTGCCCCAGATACTAGTGACTTCCTCACAGGCAGATGGGAATATTAAATTACATAATACATGAAAAATGCCTGGTACAAAGCACGTACTCAATAAATGCTAGTTTTTCTTTCTTCTCCTCCTTCTAAAAATATAATTTTAGGAGGGACTATATACCCTTAGCTATCACTAGAAATCTCAATGATAGCCTACATTTATTTATTTATTTTAGATTTATTTATTCATTTTACTTGAAAGAGTGGCAGAGAAACAGGGACACACACACACACACACACACACACACAGATCAGTCTTCCACTTTCTGATTCACTCCCTAAATGCCTGCAGCAGCCAGGGTTGGGCCAGGCCAAGGCCAGGAGCCAGGAACTCCATGCAGGTCTCCCAGATGGGCAGCAGGGCCCAAGCACTTGGTCCATCTTCTGCTCCTTCCAGGTAGCTATTTCTAAAGAGGATCAGGTGGGACCTGAACTGGCACTCTGATAACGGGACGCCAGCATTGCAAGCAGTGGCTTTAACCTGCTGTACCAGAACACCAGCGCCCCCAACTCTGTGTCAGCAACGATCACTTATGGTGTTCTATGTGTCACGTGCGTTGTATGCGTTATTCTAAATAATCCATTCAACAATTCCAGGATGTGGGTGGATCTTCACCATCCAAGTGATGGATGAGGAATTAAGTGAGAGATCAAATAACTGATCTAAAACCAAGCAGAATTCAAGTTTGCCTCCAGAGTCAGCCCTGAGAACAGAACTGGGGAATAAGACCAGCCCGGAAAGGGGAGAAGGAAGAACAAAGCGCGACATGCCTTTTCACCATTGTAAATGGTAAATGCACTTTAAACTCTTTCCTGAGTGAATCCGTGAAGTAGGCAGATATGTTCCTACTTTACAGAGAGGCTCAGAGAAGCAAAATTTCTTGTCTTGGGTATACCTAAAACTTCTTAGCAGGTGGCCACAGGTGCCTGCTGAGTCTTCCATGGCTGACAACAGCATGACCGGGGCACGGGACTTTTTTTTTTTTTTTTTGTCAAGGATTTATTTGTAAGGCAGTGTTTACAGAGAGAGGGAGAGAGATCTTTCATCTACTGGTTCACCCCTCAAATGGCCACAACAGCTGGGGCTGAGCTAAGCCGAAGCCAGGAGCCAGGAGATTCCTCCAAGTCTTTCATGTGGGTGACAGGGGACTGGGGACTGGGGTCTTGGGTCATCTGCTGCTTTCCTGGGCACATTAGCAGGGAGCTGGATGGGAAGTGGAGCAGCTTGAACAGGTGCCCATTTGGGAGGCTGGTGTCACAGGCCATGGCTTTACCCGCTGAGCCACAGCGCCGGCCCCTGGGGACTCTTGCATACTGCACAAGTCCCAGTCATGGTCAAGGACTGACAGCTCACTCGTACTTTCTTTGGCCAAGAACTTGTCCATGTACAATTTTGTGGCTCTGTATTGACTGAAGATAATTTGTTTTTACAGCTGTATAACAGTTTTAAGTTTATACATAGCTCCTTGTCAGCATATGTGTAGGTAGCATTCACATAAAATTACTTTACATATTTACTAATTGATTTACTCACTCATATATGTCAACTAAAACAATATGTCAAGACAAGTTGGATACATAAGCAGATACAAGAAACCAACTGTCTCCTGTTTATCCAAGCATTCAAATGGATTTGCAAAAGTATGAAATAATTCTACTCTTCTCACTAAGTTTTCTGTTGGGAAAAATAAATTTTCATTAAGAACATTATTTATGAGGCAGGAATCATGTTGTAGAGGGTTGAGTCACCTCTCAGGCACCAGAGTGCCTGGGATTGAGTCCTGCCTCAGCTTGCTGCTAATGTGTGTCCTGGGAGGCAGCAGATAATGGGCCAAGAGCATGGGCTTCTGCCACCTATGTGGGAAGACCTGAATGGAGTTCCAGGCTCCTGGTTTTAGCCTGGCTGTTACGGGCATTTGGGGAGTGAACCAGTGGATAGATCTCTTTCTCTCTGCTTTTCCAGTAGATAAAAATAAACTTTCTTTAAACAGGTTATAAAAATATCATTTATGGGCTGGCGCCGCGGCTCAATAGGCTAATCCTCTGCCTGCGGCGCTGGCACACTGGGTTCTCATCCCGGTCGGGGCGCCAGATTCTGTCCCGGTTGCCCCTCTTCCAGGCCAGCTCTCTGCTGTGGCCCGGGAGTTCAGTGGAGGATGGCCCAAGTGCTTGGGCCCTGCACCCGCATGGGAGACCAGGAGAAGCACCCGGCTCCTGGCTTCGGATCAGCGCGGTGCGCCGGCCGCAGCACGCCGGCCACGGCGGCCATTGGAGGGTGAACCAACGGCAAAAGGAAGACCTTTCTCTCTGTCTCTCTCTCTCACACTGTCCACTCTGCCTGTCAAAAAAGAAATATCATTTATATTAATAATGGGTATATTATCATCCTTGTAGAGTGAAATAGCGAATTTCTCAGTTTTAGTGTCTAATATATAAATATTGATAGCACCCAAATAAACAAAAGGCCTTTTTAATAATTTTGCAGGATGTAACAGGGTCCTGAGACACCCGAGGTCACCCTGGGGCAGAGCTTTGTCTGGTGTGACATCAAAGGACATGCCATTCACCTTCTGGGGACATCTGTTCTTGACAGGGCTCTTCTGGACTCGGCACGCCCTCACCCCTCCCCTGGGCTCTCTGGGAAGTCTGCAGACCTGCTGGGTTTCTGTTTGAGTGACGAGGATGGTTTTCCACGTACCCTGTTTTGTGATATCTTTTGGCCTCTATTTGTTTGCACACTAGTCTACCTCTGTTCTTCTGTCCTTTAGTCTGTGATGATTCAAATATCATTATTTGGCCCCAATCCTATCTAAACAGTGCCAATGTGGATTCTGAAACCATGGGATCGCATTCAGTGGCTGTCTGGATGACATAGAACCTGAAACCATGAATCCTACTTACATTTTTAAAAATTGTTATTTTTATTTTATGTGAAAGGCAGAAGAGAATGAGAGAGAGAGAGAGAGAGAGTTTCCATCCATTGGTTCATTCCTCAAATGCCTGCCATAGCAGGGGCTGAGCCAGACCAAAGTCAGGAGCCCAGAACTCAATCTGGGTCTCTCAGGAGGCTGGCAGGGACTCAAGTTCTTAAGGCATCACCATTGCTTCCTAGGGTGCATATTAGCAGGGAGCTGGGATTGGAAGTGGAATTGGAACTTGAACCTAGAAACTCTGAAGTGGAATGCACATGTCCCAAGTGATTTTTTTTTTGCACAAAAACCACATATTATTCCCCCCTCAAACAAACTTTTTTTTTTGACAGGCAGAGTTAAGACAGTGAGAGAGAGAGACAGAGAGAAAGGTCTTCCTTCCATTGGGTCACCCCCCCAAATGGCTGCTACGGTTGGCGCGTTGCACTGATCCGAAGCCAGGAGCCAGGTGCTTCTCCTGGTCTCCCATGCGGGTGCAGGTGCCCAAGCACTCGGGCCATCCTCCACTGCCTTCCCGGGCCACAGCAGAGAGCTGGACTGGAAGAGGAGCAACCGGGACAGAATCCGGCACCCCAACTGGGAATAGAACCCGGTGTGCCGGCGCTGCAGGCGTAGGATTAGCCTAGTGAGCCGTGGTGCCAGCCCCAAGTGATATCTTACCTGCTGCACCAAATGCCTGTCCCAATCTTATTTTAAATAGACATCAGATGAAAATATAAAATGTGGAAGTTCATAGACTGTGTGAGGATGAGTCTGCAGACCCCAGTGTGAGAAGCCTCAGCTGGCTAGCCCAAGCCCAGGGGCACAGGACCATATAGATGTCAGAAATGCTACTATTGTCAGTCTTAATTGTGTGCTTACTTAGTAGTTTGTTAAAAGCTATATCACGGGACTGGTACTGTGGTGTAGAGAATAGAGCTGCCTCCTGCAGTGCCGACATCCCATGTGGGTGCCAGTTTGAGTCCTGGTTGCTCTACTTCTGATCCAGCTCTCTGCTATGGTCTGGGAAAGCAGTAGAAGATGGCCCAAGTGCTTGGGCCCCTGTACCCACGTGGGAGACCTGGAAGAAGCTCCTGGCTCCTGGCTTCGGATCGACTTAGCTCCAGCCATTGCGGCCATTTGGGGAGTGAACCACTGGATAGAAGACCTCTCTTTTTTTATTTATTTTTATTTATTTATTTTTTTGACAGGCAGAGTTAGACAGTGAGAGAGAGAGAGAAAGAGAGAGAGAGACAGTTATAGACAGTGAGAGAGAGAGAGAGAGAGAGAAAGGTCTTCCTTCCATTGGTTTACTCCCCAAATGGCCGCTACGGCCAGCGCTGTGCCAATCCAAAGCCAGGAGCCAGGTGTTTTCTCCTGGTCTCCCATACGGGTGCAGGGACCCAAGCATTTGGCCATCCTCCACTGCCCTCCTGGGCCACAGCAGAGAGCTGGACTAGAAGAGGAGCAACCGGGACCAGAACCTGGCGCAGCTGCGGCCGTAGTGGCCATTTGGGGAGTGAACCAGTGGAAGGAAGACCTCTCTCTCTCTCTCTCTCTCTCTCTCTCTCTCTCACTGTCTATAACTCTACTTGTCAAATAAAAACCAAAAAGCTATACTAAACAACCATGTCAAGAATTAGCCCTTTTATTTCTATACCTGGGTATAGGTTTGAAAAGCTTTCCTTGCGGATGGCACTGGGATGCAGGGAGCTAAGCTGCATCCCATACTGGAGTGCTGGATTGAGTCCCAGCTGCTCTGCTTCTGATCCAGCTCCCTGCTAATGTGTCTGGAAAAGCTGATGATGGCACAAGTATCTGGGCCCCTGAACCACATGGGAGAACTGGATGGAGTTCCAGGCTCCTGGCTTCAGCTTGAACCAGCTTCAGCCATTGTGGTCATTTGGGGAGTGAACCAGAAAATGGAAGAACTCCCTACCTCCTCCTTGTCCTCTGTACCCCTTTTCTCTAAATAAATAAGTATTTTTAAAAATTCTTTACTGGGGTCGGCATAGCAGGTAAAGCAGCCGCCTGCAGTGCTGACATCCTATGTGGGCGATGGTTTGAGTCCCGGCTGCTCCCTGCATGTGCGCCTGGGAAAACAGCAGAAGATGGCCCAAGTCCTTGGACCCCTGTACCCACGTGGGACACCCGGAAGAAGCTCCTGGCTCCTGGCTCCGGATCAGCCTAGCTCCAGCCACTGGGGCCATTTGGGGTATGAACCAGCAGATGAAAGGTCTCTTTCTCTCTGTACTTCTGCCTCTCTGTAAACTCTGCCTTTCAAACAAATACATAAATCTTAAAAAAAAAAAAATAAGTTTTACTAGCTTTCTTGATTATGCCAGGACCGGTAATCTAAGTCCAGGTCCACTCTGAAATCTTGCAGCCCGAGTCACCACCAGGCGCTCCTTACGGCCCCTCGCCCTCTGGTGCGGTCCTTCTCCAGGCCACACACTAGGGCAGGGACCTGGGTATGTGGGCGGTCACCATGCCTCCCAGGTGCACTAGCAGGGAGCTGGAATGGAAGCACAGAATCACCAGGACTCAAACCAGGCACTCCAGTATGGGATGTGAACATCCCAAGTGCTGGAGAACGGCTGTGCCTCAGTGCGCACCCCAGCGACTTCTTAAATATAGCTCTTGGCTTTGTGAAAATAGAAGAGGGTGTTCAATAAGTTCATGGAGAATGAATATTATAAAATACTATGCCTGGGGGCTGGTGCTGTGGCGCAGTGGGTTAACGCCCTGGCCTGAAGTGCAGGCATCCCATATGGGTGCCGGTTCTAGTCCCGGCTGCTCCTCTTCCAATCCAGCTCTCTGCTATGACCTGGGATAGCAGTGGAAGATGGCCCAAGTGCTTGGGCCTCTGCACCCATGTGAGAGACCTGGAAGAAGCTCCTGGCTCCTGGCTTCGGATCGGCGCAGCTCTGGCTGTTGCGGCCACCTGGGGAGTGAACCAGCAGATGGAAACCCTCTCTCTGCCTCTGCCTCTTCTTCTCTCTGTGTAACTGACTTTCAAGTAAATAAAGTCTTTGAAAAAAAAAAGACTATACTTGGATTTAAAAGATTTTGAACCAAAATAAACATTTTTAAATTCCAATTTGCAAGAACCATTTGAAGCCCCTCAGATGTAATCTCAGTGACAGAATTCCCAGTTCAAAGAACATGAAAAATTTCTAGGAGTCTTGCAAATATATTTCCATGGCTTCTGAGAAGAACTCACAAATTACGATGTCATTAAGCATGTTTGATGCATTATTTATTATAATGACAAAATAATAAAAACACTTTTATGGATTTTACTAATTTAATAGGGGTAAACTGCTAAATTTTAATGTTATTCTTTTTTAAAGATTTATTTATTTATTTGAGAGGCAGACTTATAGACAGAGAGACCATCTGCTGGTTCACTCCCCAAATGGTCACAATGGCCAGAGCTGGGCTGATCTAAAGCTGGGAGCCAGGAGCTTCTTCCGGGTCTCCCATGTGGGTGCAGGGGCTCAAGCACTTGGGCCATTCTCCACTGCCTTCCCAGGCCATAAGCAGAGAGTGGGTGGGAAGTGGAGGATCTGGGACACAAAACGATGCCCATAATGGGACGCTGGTGCTGCAGGTGGAGCCTTAGCCTACTACGACACAGTGCCGGCCCCTTTAGTGCTGTTCTTATTTTCACAGAGGAAAGACAACTTTGAAGGGATGCTTTTACATTTTTACCTATTTAGTTTCACTTTATTTGAAAGACAGAGACAGCAAAAGAGAGAGAGACAGAGAGAGATCTTCCATCTGTTGGTTTACTCTCCAAATGCCAACAACAGCCAGGGCTGGGCCGGGTCACACCCAGGAGCCTGGAACTCAGTCTGGGTCTCCTGGTGGCAGTGACCCAACTACTTGAGGCATCACCTGCTGCCTCCCAGGGTGCACACTGGCAGGAACCTGGATGAGATGGGGAGGATGTGGGACTTGAACCAGGCACTCTGACAAGGGATGTGGGCAGCCCAAGCGGCAACTTAACCACTGCACCAAATCCTTAGAAGGAAAATTTTTGGCACCAAAAAGAGAAGCCCAGGGAGCAGATGGTATCTTCATTTAGCCCGATGCCTCCACAAGGAGATGGGGGCATGAGTTGGTACCCAGCGTCCCTTTGAGAGGATGAGAGCAGCCAGGCTGGCGCCTGACCCACATCACACCGAGGCCTGCGGCAGCGACAAGAGTGGACGGTCCTGAAATAGTTCACGTGGACACACTGGAACTCACTGACAGGTTCAGCTTTTGCTAAACTTCCAAGCCAGCTGAGGATTCAGGAAGGAATATTAGATTCGAAACATCAAGTTGACTAAAGTCCAAAGTCTGGCGTCCAGATTCAGTCAGAAGGAGTTTCCAGGCAAGCAGACTCTGGTGTGATGTTTTCAGCTGCTCAAAGGCAGCCTGACCTCTTACCTCTGCCATTTGCACCGGTTCCCAAAGCAACCTGAGTGGAAAAAGCCCACTCCAGTTTTCTGAGTTTTAGGCTGCCTGTTTGTTTTGAAAGCAATGATATGAAACCTGTAAATCAGAATCATGGAAATACTTGAATAGCTTCAGATAGAAGAGATAGGTTTAATTATTAAAACTCTTTCCTAAACTGGCACTGTGGTGTAGCAGGTGAAGCTGACGCCTGCAGTACCAACATCCCATATGGGTGCCGGTTCAAGTCCCAGCTGCTCTACTCTGGCTCTCTGCTAGGCAGTGGAAAATGGCCCAAGTGCTTGGGCCCCTGCATCTGCATGGGAGACCCGGAAGAAGCTCCTGGCTCCTGGCTTCAGATTGGTCCTGCTTCAGCCGTTGCAGCCATGTGGGGAGTGAGCCAATGGATGGAAGACTTCTCTCTCTGCCTCTCTGTAACTCTGCCTTTCAAAGAAATAAGTAGATCTTAAAACAAAACAAAACAAAAAAAAAAACAAAAACAAACCTCTTTCTATTAGTTGGGCTCAGATCCCCTCAATGAAAGGTGGAGATAATGATGGAAACTTTGTTTAATTCAAAATCAAAGGCAAGCCATAAAGGAAATTTTTTTTTAAGATTTATTGATTTTTTACTTGAGAGTCAGAGTTACACATAGAGAGGAAAGAGAGAGAGAGAGAGAAAGAGAGAGAGAGAGAGAGAGAGAGAGAGGTCTTCCATCTGCTGGTTCACTCCCCAATTGGCTGCAACAACCAGAACTGCGCTGACCTGAAGCCAGGAGCCAGGAGCTTCTTCCAGGTCTCCCACACTGGTGCAGGGGCCCAAGGACCCGGGCCATCTTCTACTGCTATTCCAGGCCATAGTAGAGAGCTGGATCAGAAATGGAGCAGCCGGGACTCAAACCGGCGCCCATATGAGATGTCGGCGCTTCAGGCCAGGGCATTAACCCACTGTGCCACAGCGCCAGCCCCAGGAAATACTTTTTAAAAGGAAACTGTTGATAATGTAAGTAGAGGTGATCTTAGGCAATCACGGATGTTAATTGTGCCCCATCCTGGCCTGCCTTTTACATATATATATATATATATATATATTTTCGTGGTATAAAGGGAAAATGCAAATATAAAAATCAATGTTATTTCATCTCAAAGACAACCATATGAAGCAGATGTTACTATTGGTCTTTCTCTTACAAATGAGACCAGACTGAAAGGGCCTAAGGACCTCACTATAAGCCCGCAGGGTTCAGAAGCGCGTCTCCGCTGTCTTAGGCAAGTCTTTCCAGTCGTGCTCACCCTTCCTGCCTCTGAAGGCTGAAACTTCCCCTCCAGGCTGTTGAATGGGTCACTAGGAAAGAGCTCAAGGAAGAGGATCAAGAGTGACCGGGTTGGAGGGAAGGGGGTGGGCGGAGCAGGAGTGAACAGCAGGTGGCAGCAGTGTCCTGGGAGTGCACTGTGGTGCCCCGCGGTCCTGAGGAAGCAGGAGGCCCGCAGGTGTGAATCTGACGCCTGACCTCTCAAGGCGGCCCCTTCCCACCCCGCCCGCTTCCTGCTGAGCTAGGCGGCCTACGTGCCCTCCAGCGAGGTACCCCCTTCGATGCCGGGTATCCCCGCGGAACACCTAGGGGAGAAGAACGTGGATGACTCAGAAGTCATCTACAGCCAAGGCTCCTGCTGTAACAGACGTTTCTGTGACCTTGGAATGTCCTCCAACACCCTGTGTAAAATGGGAACAGCAGCAGCCACCTGCCTCACAGGGCCGTGGAGACGACACAGTGAGGTGCTTCTAAAAGTTTATAGAACAATGGAATTAAACATATATTTATTTTGGTACAGAAAATTTTGAAATCCATGCATTTTTTTTCTTTCTTTTTAAAAGATTTACTTGTTTATTTGAAAGGCAGATTTGCAGGGGCCGGCACTGTAGTGTAGCAGATAAAGCTGCCGCCTGCAGCGCCAGCATCCCATGTGGGCACCAGTTTGAGTCCTGGCTGCTCCACTCCTGATCCAGCTCTCTGCTAAGGCCTGGGAAGACAGTGGAAGATGGCCCAAGTGCTTGGACCCCTGTACCCGCATGGGAGACCTGGAAGAAGCTCCTGTCTCCTGGTTTCAGATTGACCCAGCTCTGGCCATTGAAGCCATTTGGGGAATGAACCAGTGGATAGAAGACTCTCTCTCTCTCTCCCCCTCTCTGCCTTTGCCTCTCTGTAACTCTGCCTTTCAAATAAATAAATAAATCTTAAAAAGAAGAAGAGGAGGAGGAGAAGGAAGAAGAAGAAAGGCAGAATTACAGAAAAAGACAGAGAGAGAGAGATCTTCCATCCGCTGGTTCACTCCCCAGATGGCCACAACAGCCAGTGGTGGGGCAGGCCAGAGTCAGGAGCCAGGAGCTTCTTCTAAGTCTCCCAGTTGTGTGGCAGGCATCCAGGCACTTGGGCCATTCTCAGATGCTTCCCCCGATGCATTAGCAGAGAGTTATCTCAGAAGTGGAGCAGCTGAGATTTGAACCAGTGCCCTTATGGGATGCTGGCACTGCAGGCGGTGGCTTAACCTGCTGCACCACAGTGCTGGCCCCATTGTTTTTTCATAATATGCATTTTTCATCAATTTTTTTGAAGATCCACCAGTGTGCATAGATTTCAAAACAATTTTTGCACTAAAATAAGCTTATTATTTAATGGTATTTTCTGTGAAGTTTTTGAAGTATCTTTGTGTATATGCAGAGCCCTGGGGCAGCACAGTTCCCAGTGCACATCACGCATACAGCATGTGCTACTCGTTATTATTCTCTTTTGTGTAGGGCTGTGACATCTACCGTACTTTCAGGCCTGTCATTGCATTTCACCCTCCCACCAGATTTTAAGATGCAAATGTTGTACCCATTTCACAGGAGAGGACACTGAGGTTGAGCCAGAGGAAATAAAAGGGAGAGTGAGCATTGAAGTCTGACAGATGGGAGGTCAGGCTCATTTAAAGTGTGGAATTTGGAACCTCAGTTTTTCGGTCAGTAAGATGGTGGCAATATCACCCATCTCATGGGTCTATTAGGATAATTAAATAAAAATATATGAAGTCATCTTGCATAGCTCCTCTTACATAGTGGACACTTAAGTGTCTTTTTTTTTTAAAGATTTATTTTACTGATTTGAAAGGCAGAGTCACAGAGAGAGGAAGACACACACATAGAGAGAGAAAGAGAGCGAGAGAGATCAGTCATCCATGTGGGGAGCAACTCGGACTAGACTAAGTTACTGGAATTAAGACTTATTCTATGCATCTGCTCTCCCACAATATGGCGCTGGGAGAGGAGAAAACAGCTTCTACACAGCTGCCTCCAGTTCAGCCAATAAACTGTAGGACTTGCTCCTGATTGGAGGAGAGCAGCGTACTCGGCGTGTGGGCAGCCGAGTTGGGATTGGCAGAGGAGGACTATAAAGGAGGAGAGAGACGGCATGCACCAGGAACATCTAAGGGGAACATCTAAGGGGAACACCTGTGCAGCCCCCGAGAGAGCCGGCCGGCGGTGTGCCGCTCCCCTGCGGAAGTGGGGAAAGTGGCCAGGGGGAACCGCCCTTCCACGGAGGTGGAAGGGACGGCAGCCAACCCGGGAAGAACCAGCAGCAAACCCGGGGAGGGCCGAGCAGACGAAAGAACAGCGCAGGGTCCTGTGTCGTTCCTCCACGAAGAGGGGGAGCGACAATCCATATGCTGGTTCACTCTCCAAATGGCTGCAACAGCTGCGGCTGGGTCAGGCTGAAGCCAGGAGCCAGGAATTTCATCCTGGTTCCCACGTGGGTGGCGGGGGCCCAGGTACTCATTCCATCATCTGCTGCCTTCCCAAGAGCATTAGCAGGGAGCTGGATAGGAAGTGGGATAGCTGGGACTCACACCGGCACTCTGACATGGGACACTGGTGTTGCAGCAGCGGCTTAACTGGCTGTACCACAGTGTTGACTGAACTCTTTTTTTTTTTTTTTAAGATTTATTTTATTTATTTGAAAGACGGAGTTACAGAGAGAGGTATAGACAGAGAGAGAGGTCTTCCATCTGCTGGTTCACTCCCCAGATGGCTGCAACGGCCGTAGCTGTGCCGATCCGAAGCCAGGAGCCAGGAGCCTCTACCGGGTCTCCCACGTGGGTGCAGGGGCCCAAGGACTTGGGCCATCTTCTACTGCTTTCCCAGGCCATAGCAGAGAGCTGGATCAGAAGAGGAGCAGCCGGGACTAGAACCAGTGCCCATATGGGATGCCTGCACTTCAGGCCAGGGCTTTAATCCGCTGTGGCACAGCGCCAGCCCCCTAACTGAACTCTTAAAACTGTTAAAAGGATATCTTAAAACTTCTAGAAAATGATAAGGAAGGCAGGTAGAGATTTAATCCCAACACCCTGGAAGCACCCTGTTATTGCTTTGTGTATTTTCCCTACAAGATCACATCACGTATGTTTAAGGAACGTGGACACGGTGCCGCAGCTGGGAGAAGCAGAGCTGGGCTTCTCCATCAGGCAGGCGGCTGCTGGGCCCGGGCTCTCGTGTGTCATTGCTTCCCTGCGCTGCCTCTCTACAGTAAGGTTTATATGCCTTTGGAGGAACTGATGAAAAAATATTTCAAGTGTTTCAAGTTTGAAAATGTACACTTACATTCAAAGGCATGTAAAGAGACCAGAAGTGGCCACGGCGGTCTTGCTGTAGAGCTGAAGACTGGAATGTTGCCCAGAAAAGGGTTCCATGTGGGAACAATACTAATTTCCATGTACTTCTGTTCAGTCACCATTTAAAAATGGTTTACTTATTTGAAAGGGCAGATTTACCGAAGAGAGAGAGATTGAGGGAGAGAGAGAAAATCTATCCACAGACTCAGTCCCCAAGCGGCTGCCCGCAACCACTGTGGCTGGGCCAGGCTGAAGCCAGGAGCCTGCAATTCCATTTGGATCTCCTCCATGGGTGGCAGGGACCCACGTACTTGAGTCGTCGTCTGTTGCCTCCCAGGGTGTGTGTTAGCAGGAAGCTAGAAGTGGAAGAACAGCCAGGAACTCGGGCACTCCAATATGGGATATGGGTGTCTCAGTCTTAACCACTGTGCCAAATGCCTGCCCCTGTTGACTCAGCATTTAAATTATGAAAACATCACTGTTCAAGCTGTTACAACTACAGTGGGCACATCTGGTAAAATCACTGAAACAATCATTTGATGAATTGATCAAATTGATGAATCAGTGGGTTGAGTTATTTGGGTGCACTGATTTTTGGGCAATTGGCTTACATCTACTGGACATGGAGTAATGTTCAATGTATACATATGTGTTGAATTAATACATGAATGAATAAATTCACTGAATGTTGCCGTAAATGCAATGACCTTCCCCTCTAAAAGCCAATGATTTCACGTGATACTAGCATTTTAAGAGCCCGAGAGTTTACGCATGGGTACTACAGAAGTTCTGGTTCTAGAGTCATGAATTCTCACTGCTTGTGTATCCTTGCTCCAAGTCCACTCACTGGGAGTGGCTGGGAGTCAGAGGGACCAAGCTTGGCTCATCCACGCAGTAGCCACTAAAACTGGCCAAGACACAGGGATAATTCTGATGCCTGGGCTACCTCGCCCCAGCATCACTGCCAACATCAGGTACAATATGTAAATGTTCCCAGGGAGCAAGAAAGTCCTGGATGAGCGTGAGCTCATTTTGTGAAAACCACAGTGACCCTGCGTGCTCTGTGCCATGGAAGGAGGCGTGGGAGTGGGCAGGGGTGTTCCAGGCCTGCTCTCTGGAAGAGGGTCACTTGTCACCTTTGCTCTCTGGGCTCTGCCTTTGTGGTCACTGACACCTACAACAGAGGCACACACATCTCCCTCAGGCCATAGAGAAGCCTCCTCACTGGCCCTGGGAGGGGTGAGGTCATCTGCCTGGAGCCCTTGGGGGTGGGGTGAGAAGAGGAAGCCTGGGTTCTCCAGCGGTGAGGCTGGGGGCATCCTCTCTGCACCACCCACAGCTCTGACCCCGGCCCCGAAGTGTCTGCAGGGGAGCATCCGCTGGCACCTCTGCTGTCTCCCAGACAGGAGCCCGCAGTCAAGAACCCTGGCCCTGGGGGACAGCAGAAGTGAGGCAACAGGAAACGGGGTTGGTGAGAGAGGGAGGACGGCCCACGACCGGGAACAGCATTAAAGACAGAAAGTGAGGGGGGAAGAGAGACGGCAGTTTCCCCCCTTCCTTTTCTCAAGTGTGAGGGAGACCTCACTGAGGAAAACCAGAGACGCCTGCAGGGCTGACTGTGAGTGCCTGAGTGGGTGACGGCGCATTCCAGCTGCAGCAGGAGACCTACCACAGTGAGGAGGTGCTGCCAGCCAGCTGGGCCAGGCCCCTGCTCTCACACCCAGGCCGCCTGACCACCAGCCAAGCCGTAATGTACTACCCACGCAGCCTGCTTCCCGTTTTCTTTGGTGATTGCACGAGCCCCAGCACAGCCCCAACCTAACAGCTGGTTCCACTCTGCACGCGCTCTTTCCATCCGGACAGCTCCCACGCAGCCATCGGACGCTCACTCATCTGAACGGCCCTCCAGCCTCGAAAGCACCTGCTTACCAATGAGCTCTGAAATGGAAGGCTCTGGGGTTCGCCTAATCTGGGTACCACCCAGACACAGCCCTCATGACACCCTCAGAACTTTGGTTCAGTGCAGCCTGAACCTTGATTCCAGGGCCTCTGACCAGGGATGGTTTATGACCCTAACAGGCCCTAGGGTATTTGATTATGAAGTCAACATCGCAACAAGCACTAGAACTTGAGAGGTCTTCAAATGTTCATTGGGAAATGCTTCTTCTTTTTTTTTAAGATTTATTTATTTATTTGAAAGTCAGAGTTACACAGAGAGAGGAGAGGCAGAGAGAGAGACAGGTCTTCTATTAGCTGGTTCACTCCCTAGGTGGCCGCAACAGCCAGAGCTGTGCCAATCCGAAGCCAGGAGCCAGGAGCTTCTTCCGGGTCTCCCACATGGGTGCAGGGCACAAGGACTTGGGCCATCTTCTACTGCTTTCCCAGGCCATAGCAGAGAGCTGGATTGGAAAAGGAGCAGCCAGGTCTCGAACCGGCGCCCATATGGGATGCCTGCGCTTCAGGCCAGGGCATTAACCTGCTGAGCCACAGTGCCGGCCCCAAGGGAAATGCTTCTTACAAAAAATTTATGCATGGATTTCAAATCTTTTTGGACCAAAAATATAATGATTTTTAAATTCCACTTTCCACGAACTTTAAAAAAAAGTTTATCTATTTGAATGGCATTGAGAGAGATATCTTGAGATCTTACACCCACTGGTTCATTCCCCAAATGTCTGCAACAGCCAGGGTTGGGCCAGGCTGAAGCCAGGATCTGGGAACTCAATTCTGGACTCCCAAGTGGGTGCAGAGACCCAGCTACTTGAATCATCAGCTGCTGCCTCCCATGGTGAGCATTTGTAGGAAGCTAGAGTCAGGATCAGACCTGAGACTCAAACTGCAGCACTCCAATAGGGATGCATGCACCCCAGGCAATGTCTTAATGCCTGCATGAAATGCCTATCCTTGCATATAATATTTGAAATATTCTTGTATATACATATATCATATTAAATGTAATTTTTTGCTGTGGAAGGATTAAAGATATTTTATTATTCTTTAATTTGAAATTATTTAGCTACAACCCATTCATTGATTTTATAATTGGCTGTGCTCTCTGGGCTGTTGTACACACATAAGAAACTTTTATAGAGAAAATCAAACCTTAGTATTATTTCCAAACAGAGGATTTGGAAACACTGCAATTACAAATGAATGAAGTTGACATAATTATGTCTTCTAGACATTTAATTAGAATGCATGACTCTCCATTTTATACTTTCCTCTTTGTGTTTTAGAGCCAATATATTTTTTTTTTGCCCTGTGTTTTCAAAGGCTTTTAAAAGACGCTTGTGAGCTGTGGTCCCTGTGCTACAGTGGCCTGTTGACTGCACAGCTTTGCTTGTAGCTGTTGAAAGCCTTTGCTGTAGTAGCTGGCACTGTGGCATAGTGGGTAAAGCCATTGCCTGAAGTGCTGGCAACCCATATGGACGCTGGTTCGAATCCCGGCTCCTCCACTTCCGATCCAGCTCTCTGCTATGGCCTGGGAAAGCTGTAGAAGATGGCCCAAGTCCTTGTGCCCTGCACCTGTATGGGAGACCTGGAAGAAGCTCCTGGTTCCTGGCTTCAGATCAGCCCAGCTCTGGCCATTGCAGCCATTTGGGAGTGAACCAGCAGATGGAAGACCTCTCTCTCTCTCTCCCTGCCTTACCCCCTGTCTCCCTGACGACCTCTGTAACTGCATCTTTCAAATAAATAAAAAAATGAATCTTCAAAACGAAAGCAAGCCCTTGCTGCGATGTTGGCCTATCCCTCCCTTACTTCCAGCATCGTTGATTTCTTGCTCCTGCACATCTGCCACACTTTTATTTCAGCTGGTATCAGAACTGGTCACACGGGTCATTGTTGGGGCACAGCAAGTTAGGCTACTGCCTGCAGTGCCAGCATCGCATTTCGGCATGCTGGTGTGAGTCCTGGCTGCTCTGCTTCTGATCTAGCTCCCTGTCTTTTGGCTGGGACCAGCCCTAGCTGTTGTGGACATGGGGGGAGTGAACCAGCAGATGGTCACTCAGGTGTCTTGCAATCTTCTTCTGCCATCTGGTTGGCCCCAGCCTTTCCCCCCAGAGCCAGCTCTCTCTCAACTGCCTGTGTCTGCGCTGTAGCCACCGTGCATGGGCAGTGAGCCTGTGCCCCCGTGTCCATTTCCCCTTCCTGGCTGCTCTCAAACAGCAAGACCCTCAGCAATGTCTACCCTCCCGAGGCCCCTTGAAGCTGCAGAAAGCCATTCTTTCCACCTCCTTTCTCAAGCTCTAGGGGACGCACCTAGCCCCTCCAGAGCCCAGGGAAGGCACTGAGCTGGACACCTGGGACGGGCACCTCCCGCCTCTCAGGATGAGGCTCTTGCCTCCCAGCTTTGGATCCCTTTGAAAACAGGCATTTAGTTATTATTTTTATTTGTTTGAATGGCAGAGCGACACACAGAGAGAGACAGAAAGGCAGAGAGATATCTTCTATCTGCTGGTTCACTCCCCAAATGCACGCAATAGCCAGGGCTAAGGCCAGGCTAAAGCTGAGAGCCAAGAACTCCATCCTGGTTTCCCACACAGATGGCAGGAACCCAGTACTTGGGCCATCCCCTGCTGCCTCCCAGAGAGGGTACACATTAGCAGGCAGCTGGATCAGAAGCAGAGGCAGGACTCCATCCCAGACACCCAATAAGGGACGTGGGTGTTACAAGCATGGGGTGTGCTACTTCTGTGTGCCTTTTAAGCTTGAATTTTACTATCAGCACAAAGGGGCATCATATTGCCTGTTCACATTGTTGTATTAAATAAGACAAACTAAGCAAAGTCCATAGGACCGTGGGAGCTTTGGGCAGGCACTCTGCAAGCAAAGTCTAGGGCATACGTCTTGAAGCTGTGTTTTCATACTTGGCATACTATAAAGGAAGATGAGTAGCTTGTGTCACAGATGGGGGCGGGCAGTCCTTGGAGCTTCCGTCTGGCATGTAGCAGCTCCCCTCCCTTGCTTTCAATGACCTGGTCCCCCGCACCAGTCATCTGCCTTCATAGCTTTACCCACAGCCCCACCTGTACCAGCTGCAGGAATAGGGTGTGGTAGGGACAGGAAATGCTCTGGGTGTGACGGCTGCGACCCTAGAGTATAATGCGAACCCCGCTGCTTCTTAGCTGTGTGATCCTGAGCGACTTCCTCCAACAAACTGGTTTCCTGGGCCACGTCTGTAAAATCAGATCTTCCTGCCAGCTCTGCCAGGTTTGATGCAATGTCCCTGGGAAAACGCAGAGACTCTGCACATAAAGGAAAGACTGGGGATTCTTTGTCTAAGCATGACACACCCTCCAAAATGCCATGACAATGGTGAGACTGAACCCTTGCTGCCCACCACAGCGTGGCAGGTGGAGTAACAGGCTGGCGAGTTGTGTTACCCTGCTGTGACACTCTGAAGCAAAAGGCAGCATCACGCCGCACACCAGTGAGGCCAACAACGCCCCTCTGGCAAATCCAGGGGAATCTAGAATTCCAGGGAGCAGGGAGAGTCACACGGGATCAGCCTTCATCAGCTTCCCCACCGAGAGGTGGCGTCTGACTTGGAAATTGCCCTGTGCTGCTGATAGGACCACCGTTTTCTTATCTTGGAAGCTACAAAACCAGGAGTTTTGGGGAGAGAATCCATGAGGGGAGATGAGTTGGGGGGGGGGATGACAAGCACATATTTATCCATCAACCTGGGAGCCGAGGGTGGGGGATGGGAGAAAAGCCCTGCCCTCTTGAATTAGGGACACCAAGTAGCTGCAGAGAGCTGACTTCCCAGGCTGCCCAGAGCAGATCACTTCCTTCTCTGACCCTGGGTAAGAGCTCCCTTGCTTGGCTCATAACTCAGACGGTCTGCCCACCCCAAGCTGAGCCGCCGAGATCAAGCCCGGAGCGCAACAGTGCTGACGGGCCTGGGCTCCCAGAATTATGAGCAGAGACAAGCAGGATAGGGGGAGGTGCCTCTGGGGCGACACAGTCCCTGCTTCTGACAAGCCTGACCCCCCGAGAGTCAGGGGGCATTTTCGTTTCTCTAGGCCCACATACTTACTTTAAATAGAAATACGAAACTATTCCAAACAATTTTATGAGTAAGGTTTCTATTTACGTTATCACTTTCTGGGATTCTATGCATTTCCTAAAGTGAGTGTCATTTCCCTGCTAAAAAGAGATGCTTGCTAGTGATTGTGTAAAAAGAAAGCAAAGAACACTGGAAGAAGCCGATGAGATAAATATAGCGCAGGGACAGCTCTGCCGTGGAGTCCGCAAACCTTCGGTAAAGGGCTAGAGAGTAAGTATCTCAGACTTTGAGGGTCGGGTGGTCGCTGTCACACCTACTCAGCTCTGCTGTCCAAGCAGCCACAGACAGTGCATAAAAGAGGATGTGGTTCTGCTCCAATAACGCTTTATTTATAGACACTGAAACTTGAATTTCAATTGTCAGGCATGCATCACCAACTGCTCTTCTGAGTTTTCCCAACCAGTTAAAAATTCAAGAACCATTCTCAGGCCCCAGCTTGTACAAAAACAGGTGGTGTGGGGCCGGCACTGTGCGCTGTGGCATAGCAGGTTAAGACTCTGCCTGCGGAGCCAGCATCCCATATGGGCGCCGGTTTGTGTCCCAGCTGCTCTTCTTCGGATCCAGCTCTCTGCTATGGATTGGGAAAGCAGTGGAAGATGGCCTGAATGCTTGGGCCCTGGAAGAGTTGGAAGAAGCTCCTGGCTCCTGTCTTCAGATCAGCCCAGCTCTGGCCATCATGCCAGCTGGGAAGTGAACCAGTGGATGGAAGACTTCTCTCTGTATCTCTCCATCTCTCTGTAACTCTGCCTCCCAAATAAACAAATAATTCTTAAAAATAAGCAAACAAACAAAAAAAACGTAGTGGTGGGGTTGGCATTGTGGCATACAGGGTTAAGCCACTGCCTGCCACACTGGCATCCCATATGGGTGCCTGTTTGAGTTCTGGTTGCTCCACTTTCTTTTGTTCCTTTTTAAAGGATGATTCTTAAAAAGATTTATTTATTTATTTGAAAGGCAGAGTTATAGAGAGGCAGAGAGAGAGAAAGAAATCTTCCATCCACTGGTTCATTCCCTAGATAGCCACAACAGCTGGACCTGCAATGATCCGAAGCCAGGAGCCAGGAGCCTCTACCGGGTCTCCCACATGGGTGCAGGGCCCAAGGACTCAGGCCATCTTTTACTGCTTTCCTGGGAGACCTGGAAGAAGCTCCTGGCTCCTGGCTTTGGATCGGTGCAGCTCTGGCTGTTGCACCATCTGGGGAATGAACCAGCAGATGGAAGATGTTTCTCTCTGTCTCTACCTTTCTCTGTAACTCTTTCAAGTAAATAAAATAAATATTAAAAAAAAAATCAGACAAGTGAAAACTTTGTTTTATACCTTTGTCAAACCAGTGGTTAAGAATGTTACACTACTATAGTTTTAGTGATCTGTGATTACTTTAAAATTTACTGAATATGGGTGAAATGGTCATTTTTCCATTCAATTATTGTTTATAGCTGTTGTCTATTTCTCATTAAAACTACAGTCTTTTTGCTTTTTCACTTGTTAAACTTCTTATTCAGTCAAGTTTTAAGACTACTGTAGGCCGGCGCCGCGGCTCACTAGGCTAATCCTCTGCCTTGCGGCGCCGGCACACCGGGTTCTAGTCCCGGTCGGGGCGCTGGATTCTGTCCCGGTTGCCCCTCTTCCAGGCCAGCTCTCTGCTGTGGCCAGGGAGTGCAGTGGAGGATGGCCCAAGTCCTTGGGCCCTGCACCCCATGGGAGACCAGGAGAAGTACCTGGCTCCTGCCATCGGATCAGCGCGGTGAGGCAAAGGAAGACCTTTCTCTCTCTTACTCTCACTGTCCAATCTGCCTGTCCAAAAAAACAAAACAAAAAACAAAAAACCACACAAAACAAAACAAAAAAACACCTGAACACAGAAAAAAAAAGACTACTGTAAATAAATTTAAAATATGTTATCTCAAAAACTGAAAAAAAAAAGGGGGGAGAAGAAAGGAGAGTGGGAAGGGGGGGAGGGGATATCATTATATCCTTAGACTTGTATCTACAAACCACACTGATCTGTTAACAGCTAATTAAAAATTAAAATTTAAAAAGGGGCTGGCGTTGTAGCATAGCTACAACAGTCCAGGCCTTGTACCAGGTTCAATACCATGCCCACCAGGAGGCCATCTGGTGCCAGGTGGAGCCCTGTGGCCGCTTTCCCCAAGCCGGAAGAACCTGTAGAGGCTGAGCCTCTGGGCCCAGGTTAGCCAGGCGGCCAGGGGACTCGTGCCTCGTGCCTCCCGCCACTTTGGGCATCTGTGCAGGGCAGAAGGCGCCATCTCCTGGGGAGCGTTGACTGCAGCGCTCAGAGACACAGCACGGCCGCATCGAGAAGGGGACTGAGCACACAGCACCTGCCCGTCCACCTGCGCTCAATCCTGAAGCAACAGGGACTCTGCTCATCAGAAGAGTGTGAAGAAGGGCCCCAGCAGGCCTCCTTCACGCGACAGGCACCTGTGTCATTTACCCATGGAGAAACCTCGATGCTCTCCCGGTCCCGAGTCCAGCGGGAGCCGCTGGTTGCCACAGAGCTGCACAGCCTTGGAGGGAGAGCCCAGCCTGCAGCCCACCTCCCCGACTCAGGCTCTCGCTGTGGGGAGCCAGCTTGAGATTCCACCCATCTCAGGCCCTGTGACGCAGCTGCTCCCAGCCTGTGGGCCAGCCAGGAGGTCTCAGAAAAACCTGGGAGGCACAGCTTGAGTGGCTTGGCTCACGGAGGGCCCCTGAGGCGGCTGGGCGGCCTTGCACACACACGTGCAGCCCAGGAAGCCACAGGACAACCAATGCTGAGCGGTTCAGCCCAGGCAGGCCCAGGGAAGCAGATGAGTGCTTCGTCCACGACCCCGAGAAGCAAGTGAACAGCCGTTCCTGCCACTAAGGCCCTTGGGAAGCAGCTGGCCAGTCCCATCCGTCCTTCTTTGGCCCCAGGAAGCAACCGAGCGGCCTGTTCTCAGGAGCTTGGCTCACAGAGGCCCTGAGAGGCAGACTCTCACCTTCGCCCATCCATCCTCAGCCCAGGGAGGCAGCTGGGTAGGCCTCCCTGAGCAAGCAGCCCCAGGGGCCCTGTGAAGTTACTTGTTCAGCCCTTAGACACTGACAGGTGCCCCATCTGGGAACAGTCATGGCCGATTGCCCGTGTAGCCCCCTCCATCATTGCCAGGTACCCTACCTTACCCTGCTACCAAGCCTGCTGTCACATGTGCACCTGGGCCCACAGTGGTAGCCCCATACTCGTGTGATCTGCAGAAACTGATGGGAACCTCACACTCATTGTCAGGCACACCATGCCCAGAAGAGCTGCCAGTGAGTCTGTCCCCAAGGGAGCTGCGTCCCAGCTGGTGGTGCAATCCTACAACTCCCATAGTCTGGAGTCACTGAGATACGTATAGATATCACCAACACTGATTATAGCTGAAGAAGCTAAGAGGACACTACACTAAAGTGACCATGTGGGTCCAACCAACACCCTAGGACACATCACCAGAGCAGTATTTCCATATGAAAGCCATCTTGTAATATTGGTAGAAGCAATGTGTTACTGGTGGAGGTGCACAAGAAACAAAAAAGCAAGGTAATACGGCACCTCCAAAGGAAAACAATAACTCTAGCAACAGACGGCAAAGAAAATGGATATTCATAAGTTTCCTGACAAAGAATTCAAAAGGATATTTTTAAAAGGAAGTCTAACGAGATATAATACAGACAATACAGCGACACTGGTAAAACAACTCCTGATACAAATGAAATGTTTAGCAGAGACATTGAGAAATCTTAGAGCTACAGAACAAAATGTATTAAAGTACAGCTGAGAGCCTAAATAGCAGCATCCTACTGGAAGAATGAAAGAATTTCTGAACTTGAAGGTAGGCTTTGTTACAAAAATTTCTTTTCTTTTTTTTTTTTTTTAATTTGAAAGGCAGAGAGAGAAAGAAAATCATTTGCTGGTTCACTCCTTAAATTCCTATAATGGGGGCCCGGCGCTGTAGCATAGTGGATAAAGCTGCTGCCTTTAGTGCCGGCATCCCATATGAGCGCTGGTTCAAGTCCTGGCTGCTCCTCTTCCAATCCAGCTCTTGTTGTTGCAGCCATCAGGGGGAGTGAACAAGTGTATGGAAGACCTCTCTCTCCCTCTGTCTCTGCCTCTCTGTAACTCTGCCTTTCAAATAAATAAGTAAATCTTAAAAAAAAAAAAAAAAAAAAAAAAAAAAAAAGCCTGTAACGGCTAACTGGGGCTGGGCTGAAGCTGAAACCAGGAGCTGGGAACTCAGTCTAGGTCTCCCATGTGGGAGGCAGAAAGTGAATTACTTCAACCATCACTCTGCCTCCTGGGGACACATTAGCAGGAAGCTGGAATCAGGGGCTGGAGTGGGGAATTCTGCAAGGGACTCTGAGCAGGGATGTGGGCATCCTAAGCTTCATCTTAACCATTCCACTACACACCTGCTGGTCTTTTGAAATAACCCAGTCTAGAAAAAAAAATTTTAAAAGGAATAAAGAAAACCTTTGGGACTTTGGAAATACCACTAAGCAAGTAAACATTCACATTCTAGGTATTCTAGAAGAAGAAGACAAGGGAAAAGGCATAGAAAACCTGTCCGATGGAATAATGGTTGAAAATTTCCCAAATCTTGGGAAAGATATGGATGTTCAGGTTCAGGAAGTCCAAAGGACCCCTAACAGATTCAACCCCAAGTCCTATTTTAGTCAAATTGTCAAAAAATAAGACAGAGAATCCAAAAACAGCAAGAGAAAAGCATCAAATCCCTTACAAGAGAATCTTAATCAGATTAACAGCAAACTTTTAGCTGAAACCTCACAGTTCAGGAGAAAAGGTGATTTAAAAAATACTGCTGGCTGGCGCCATGGCTCACTAAGATAATCCTCTGCCTTGCGGTGCCGGCACACCGGGTTCTAGTCCCAGTCAGGGCGCCGGATTCTGTCCTGGTTGCCCTTCTTCCAGGCCAGCTCTCTGCTGTGGCCCGGGAGTGCAGTGGAGGATGGCCCGAGTACTTGGGCCCTGCACCCCATGGGAGACCAGGAGAAGCACCTGGCTCCTGTCTTCGGATCAGCGCGGTGCGCTGGCCGCGGCGGCCATTGGACGGTGAATCAACAGCAAAAGGAAGACCTTTCTCTCTGCCTCTCTCTCTCACTGTCCACTCTGCCTGCCTGTCAAAAAAAAAAAAAAAAAATACTGCTATCCGGGGCTCTGCCTATGGCGCTGGCATCCCATATGGGCGCTGGTTCTAGTCCTGGTTGCTCCTCTTCCAGTCCAGCTCTCTGCTGTGGCCTGGGAGGGCAGTGGAGGATGGCCTGAGTGCTTGGGTACCTGCACCTGCGTCGGAGACCAGGAAGAAGCATCTGGCTCCTGGCTTCAGATCGGCACAGCGCCAGCCGTGGCAGCCATTTGGGGGGTGAACCAACGGAAGGAAGACCTTTCTGTCTCTCTCTCTCGCTGTCTATAACTCATCTGCCAAATAAATAAAAATAAAAAAATAAACTCTTAAAATATTTTAAAAAATACTGCTCTCCAAGAATACTATACCCAGGAAAGCCATGTTTCAGAAATGAAGGAAAGATAATGACTTCCCAGGACAATAAAACCTGAAGGAATTAATTACCACCAGAATAGTCCATCCAGAAATGCCCAAGGGAATCCTGCACCAGAATTGAAATGATAAGCACCATCATGACAACACACACAAGTACAAATCTCAGCAACAAAGCAGACCCACAAGAGAAAGGAGAAAAATACGATTCATATTTTATATTTACTTTCTTCTGAGTTAATTTGTTATATATTTAGTTGTGTTTTTTAAAATATTTATTTAACTGAAGGAATTACAGAGAGAAATGAGATTTTCCATCTGCTGGTTTATTCTCCACATGACCACAATGGCTGGGGATGGGCCAGGCTGAAGCCAGGAGCCAGGAGCTTCTTCCAGGTCTTGCACATGGGTGCAGGGGCCCAAGGACTTGGGCCATCTTCTACTGCTTTCCCAGGCCATTAACAGGGAGATGGACTGGAGTGGAGCAGCTGGGACTCGAACTGGCACCTGTATGGGATGCCGGCACTGCAGGTTTAATCTGCTACACTAGAGTACCAGCCTTTTTTTTTTTTTTTTTTTCAAGATTTATTTGAAAAGCAGAGTTATAGAGGCGAAGGGAGGGAAGGAGGGAAGGAGGGAAGGAGGGAAGGAGGGAGGGAGGGAGGGAGGGAGGGAGGGAGGGAGGGAGAAATATCTTCCATTTGTTGGTCCACTCCCCAGGTGGCTGTAATGGCCAGGGGTGGGCCAGGCCAAAGCCAGAAGCCAAGAGCTTCTTCCAGGTCTCCCATGTGGGTGCAGGGACCCAAATGCAGGGGCCCATCTTTCCCAAGCACATTAGCAGGGAGCTGGATTGGACGAGAAGTAGCTGGGATTTGAATTGGCACCCATATGGGATGCTGGTGTCATAGGTAAAGACTTTATCTGCTATGCCACAATGCTGGCCCTAGTTAAGGGTTTTTGTTACCTGTGTTAATCAGGACTCTAGTTCTGTAATTTTTTTCTTATACTCATTAGGTTTCAATATCAGGGTTATGCTGGTATCTTACGAAGCAGTTGAAAAGCATTTAATCCTTCTCCACTTTCTGAAGGCACATATTATTATGCTATTATTCTTTAAATGTTTAGTACAATTTTCTAGTGAAATGAGTTTGGTCTTTAGTTATCTCTTCAGGAAGATTTTAATAATGAATTTAATTTCTTAAGTATTTATAAGACTGTATAATTTTGTCTTCCCATGTCAATTTTTAAAATTCATGTTATTGAAGAAATACATGCGTTTTACATAAGTTGCCAATATTGTTGGCATAAAATTATTTAACATTCTTTAAAAGGATTTATTTATTATTTTACTTATTTGAATGACAGAATTACAGAGAGAGGTAGACAGAGAGAGAGGTCTTCCATCCTCTGGTTCACTCCCCAGATGGCCGCAATGGCTGGAGCTGGGTTGATCCAAAGCCAGGAACCAGGAGCTTCTTCCAGGTCTCCCATGCGGGTGCAGGGGCCCAAGGACTTGGGCCAGCTTCTACTGCTTTCCCAAGCCATAGCAGAGAGCTGGATTGGAAGTGGAGCAGCCGAGTCTTGAACCGGTGCCCATATGGGATGCCGGCACTTCAAGCCAGGGCTTTAACCCGCTGTGCCGCAGCGCCGGCCCAACATTCTTTAAAAATTGTAAAACAGAGTTACTGTGTGGTGCATCAATCCCTTCCCTGTGTATATTTCAAAAGGAAATTAAATCTGTCTTTTGAAGAGACATCTGTACTCCCATGCTTCCTGTAGCCTTAGTCACAATAGCCAAGATGTGAACCCACCTATATGTGCATGAGGAGATGAATGGAAAAAAGAAAATGCAATGCACACATACATAGTGAAATATTATTCAGCCATAAAAAGGTTGAAAAACTGTCATTTGGGACCATGTAAATGAGTCTATGGGACATTTTGTTAGGCAAAACAAACCAGGCACTGAAAGACAAATATCGTAGGGACTGGCGCTGTGGCATAGTGGGTAAAGCTGCTGTCTGCAGCATTGGCATCCCACATGGGCATCGGTTGGAGTCCCGACTGCTCCACTTCCGATCCAGCTCCCTGCTAATGTGCCTGGGAAAGCAGTGGAGGATGCTCCAAGTGCTTGGGCTCCTGCACTCCTAGCTCCTGGCTTTGGATTGGCCCAGCTCCAGCTGTTGCAGCCTTTTGGGGAGTGATCCAGTGGACGGAAGATCTTTTTCTGTCTCTCTTTCTCTGTAACTGTGCCTTTCAAATAAATAAATAAATCCTTAAAAAATAAAGACAAATGTTGCATGAGCTCATCTTATATGGATTCTGAAAATAGGGGGTGATCTCACAGAAGCTGGGAGTAGAACAGTGGTTGCCAGAGGGTGGGGAGGGTAGGAGGGGGAGATGGAGAGCAGTTTAGTCAGTAGGTAGATTGCAGTTAGCAGGAATTAACTCTGGTGTTCCATTGCGTGGTAGCGTGACTATGGTTACCAACAATATATATTTAAAAATAGCTGGTAGAAGATTTTCAATGCTTGCACCACAAAGAAATGATCGATGGTTGAGGTAATGGATATGCTAATAACTATAATTTGCTCATTGCACAATGTATACATGCATCAAAACATCACATTGTACCCTGTAAATACATATGTATCTATGCATCAATCAAAAATTAGAAACAAAAAGGAAAAACATTTAGGAAAAAATGTAGGGAATGAAGCCTTACATATTGCTTTTAAAAAAGATTTACTTTATTTATTTGAAAAGCAGAGTTAGAGAGAGAGAGAGAGATCTTCCATCTGCTGGTTCAATCCCCAAGTGGCCACAATGGCCTGGGCTGGGTTGGGCCAGGCAGAATCCAGGAGCTGAATCCCAGAGCCAGGAACTCCATTCTGGTCTCCCATGTGGGTGGCAGGGGCTCATGTCCTTGGGCCATCTCCCACTGTCGGGACTCGAACTGGAGCTCATTTGGGATGCTGGCATCACAGGTGCAGCTTGATCCATTGCACCACAGTGCCGGCCCCAGATCCACATCTTCTCCTCACCCTGCTCCACCGCTCCACTACTGCAGCCCTGGGGGAGGAGCTGCCCCGTGATGCTCACCAGGCTGAATGAAATTCTGTGGCTCAGAGCGGTCCCCGCCCCTGCTAAGGGCTTCTCAGACACACCCACTGGTGCTCAGCTAATGGCAAAAATTAAAAAATGATACCGGTATTGACTTCAGGCAATAAAGATCTTTGAACAACAATCTCTCCAGAGAAGCTCCTCCCCTCCAGAGGGTTGGGGCAGTGGGGCCTGGAGAGGCAGGAGGCTCCTCCCAAGGGTAGATGGGATGCTGGGGGCAAGTGGTTCCTATTCAGGAAAGGCACCTGCTCTGTCTTCCTTCTAGAATGGACCAGGAGTGAAGTAAGGGCGCATGCAGTGCTAGGCTGCCACATCCCAGGCTGTGAGCATGTTTTATCTTTTAGTTTTAAATACAACCATGAGGGAAAATCTTTGACAGTGGAATAAATGGAAACTCAGAGAAGTCAAGTGACCTGCCTCAAATCCTCTAGTGGTGAACTGGAAAGAACTTGGTATTGAACCCAGGGCTGATCAGTGTTGCAGATTCACGAAAGTGCGGTGAACACAACACATAAGGGAACTGTGGCTGGCATTTCCCCCAGGTGGCTGGTGGTGGTGAGGGCGGTGATGTCAGCTCCGCACGTGGAGATGCACAAAGGTATGTTGGGAAGGTGAGGGGTCCTCAGGAGAGCTAAGGTATGAAAGAGAAATCTGCAGAGGCGCCCAGCTCTTCATGGTGGTGAACCATGGCACTGATGAGACATGTGGTCAGCTTAAGACATGCTTTGTGCCAAGATAAAATATCTATAAACAGTAAAATAAGTGGAAATAAGACAGGAAATTCAAATTTTCCCAAAGATGACTTTGTCAATACTTGGTTTCAAGATATAAAATGTAGAGACTGCTGATGTGGCTCAGAGGGTTAAGCCACCAAGCTGCGACACAGGCATCCCATATCTGAGTGCCAGTCCGAGTCCTGGCTTCTCTGCTCCTGACTCAGCTTCCTGCAAATGCACTTGGAAAATCAGCTGAAGATGACCCTCGTGCTTGGGCCCCTGCCACCCACGTGGGAGACCTGGATGGAGTTCTTGGCTCCAGGTTTTGGCCTAGCCCAGCCTTGGAAGTAGATGGAAGACTTCTTTCTCTGTCTTTGCCTTTCTCTCTGTCACTCTGCCTTTCAATAAATAAAGTAAATCTTCGTTTAAAAAGAATATGAAATACATGTAGAAAATACAAAAAAAAAAGTGCCGATGCCATGGCTCACTTGGTTAATCCTCTGCCTGCAGTGCCAGCATCCCATATGGGCACCGGGTTCTAGTCCCGGTTGCTCCTCTTCCAGGCCAGCTCTCTGCTGTGGCCCGGGAGTGCAGTGGAGGATGGCCCAAGTGCTTGGGCACCTGCACCTGCATGGGAGACCAGGAGGAAGCACCTGGCTCCTGGCTTTGGATCGGCGCAGTGCACCGGCCGTGGCAGCCATATGAGGGGTGAACCAACGGAAGGATGACCTTTCTCTCTGTCTCTCTCTCTCTCACTAAAACAAACAAACCAGAAATTCTATCGTTTTTTCCCATTCTTTTGGGTGCCTTATGCTGTTGTATTCAGGACAGTCCCCTGGTGGGGTGATCCAGCTCTGATAAGGGGCAAACTGACCTCCTGCCTCTACTTAACACCAGCTCTGAGGCCTAGGGAAGCTTCCCAAGCTGTCTGGGGGTGCCGCACCCCTGGAAGCCCAGCCCTGCGCACCACTGTTCAGGCGTGGAGTCCCTGCTGTAAGGATTTCTGGAGCACAGGCTCTCCCCACTCCTGGGCTCCCAGTCAAGAATGCCGTTGAAGCCCCAGGACAATAGAGTGTGAAAGGAAAGGCATGCCTGGGTGTCAGATACCCTGGCCAATCAGACCCACAAGCACAGAGCAGATGCTTGGCTTTTGTGCCTGGTGCTGGCTGGGTCCCCATGTCCTGTCCCGCACTCACAGCTGAAATCCTCTCTCTGCAAAATGACAGCCAACTCAGGAGCTTTCGTCCCTGCCTCCTCTGGCACATCCAGATCTGCTTCCACTCACAGCCCGTTTCCTCCTGCCAACATCCTCGTTTGAAGGCTGCAGACACGGAGGCAGGAGCCACGAGCCCCCCAGGCAGCAGCACCTTGGGTGCTAAGGACTTCACTAGTGGAGGATCAGTTTTTTAATCCATGAAGGCGGCTCTCAAGTGCCCAGGTCACCTCCCAGGGTCTGCAAGTAAGCTCGACAACCAAGGAGCTGGGTTTTCCGTGTCACTGACAAGTCCTCAGGAAATCTGATTCAGGGCACAGGACCTGGGCCTTCCTCTGGGTGCCACTGGGTGGGGGGAGGGTGGCACTCCCTTGGGAGCTGGTGATGGGTGGTCATTTGGAGCCCATGAGGCCCCTCCTCTCCTTCCTTACTGTTCACCAGTACTGGCTTTCAGTTCTGATGGAGAATGAAGGTTTACTTTCCTTGCAATTTCAGGGTAAAGATCCAACCAGGTGATAAGCTAAACTGGCCCCTTCCTGTAACTCATCCTGGGGAGATGAACAGCGGAGGTGAGGCTGAAGGAGAAAAGACCGTGCAACGTGAGCAGGGAAGAGGCCAGGGCTGGGGAGGGTGACCAAGCGCTGCATGCAAAGTGTGCTGAACCAGAGGCACAGCAGAGCTGTCCTCTCTAGAGAGCTGGCTGCGCGGGCCCTGCACTCAGATGTTACAAGCAGTATTTTATTTAATCATGTCCCTAATTTTGTGATGCACCCACTTGGCAGATGGGCAAACAATCACAGAGAAGTTAAGTGGCTTACCTAAAAATATCACACATCCAGGAAGTGTCAGAGCTGGTTTTCAAAATCTGGCATTCTTTTTTTAAAAAAAGATTTATTTATTTATTTGAAAGGCACAGTTAGAGAGAGGCAGAGGCAAAGAGAGAGACAATGGTCTTCCATCTGCTGGTTCACTCCTCAGATGGCCGCAACAGCTGGAGCTGTGTCTGGTATTATTTAATAGCCTGGAATGTCGGGGCCGGTGCTGTGGTGCAGCGGGTTAAAGCCCTGGCCTGAGGCGCCGGCATCAAATATGGGTGCCGGTTCGAGGCTCGGCTGCTCCACTTCCCATCCATCTCTCTGCTATGGCCTGAGAAGGCAGTGGAGGATAGCCCAAGTCTTTGGGCCCCTGTAGCCACGTGGAAGACCCAGAAGAAGCTCCTGGCTCCTGGCTTCAGATCGGCTCAGCTGTGGCCGTTGCAGCCATCTGGAGAGTGAACCAGTGGATGGAAGACTTCTCTCTCTCTCTCTCTCTGCCTCTCCTTCTCTGTGTAACTCTGACTTTCAAATAAATAAATAACTCTTAAAAAAAAAAAAAAGGCCTGGAATGTCACTGATTATTTAGGCTGTCTCCTTAGCAGTGCAGTTTAAGCTTCCTTTATAACTGCCTCATCGGTCACTGTTCATTACCTGCTAACTAAGGGTCTTCAAGTCTTCAAGTCCAAGTGTGTGTTCACAGTGATGGGGGAGTGGGGTAGAAACAGAAAATGTTAGATTTCTTTTTAAGAAGATTTATTTAAGAAGCAGAGAGACAGAAAGAGATATGTGGCGGGGGGTGGAGGGGGACAGTGTTCTCATCTGCTGATCTCTCCCCAGATTCCCACAACAGCTGGAGCTGAAGCTAGGAATGCAATTTAGGTTTACTGGAGCCATCACTGCTGCCTCCCGGGGCCTGCATTAGCAGGAAGCTGGAGTCTGGAGTCAGAGCAGGCACTGAATTCCAGCACTCTACATGGGACACTGTTGTCTCAACCAATGCCTGCCCCTGAGCTGGGTTTCTTAAAGGCCTCTACCCCAGCTGATTCAGGAAAAGTGCTTTTGCTGTATTTCTTGTTTAAGAACCTTAAATCTGGAAATAAAAAATGGGCTGTCTAGCCCAGGCTGAAGCAGGAATCACTATGTAGTTAAAAAACAAAAACAAATGTCGCTCCCCCTCTTCATGGAGGAACGACACTAAGCCCTGCCTAGGCTTCACATCCGAGTCACGGCACCATTATGTCGCTCCCCCTCTTCGTGGAGGAGCAACACAGGACCCTGCGCTGTTCTTTCGTCTGCTCGGCCCTCCCCGGGTTTGCTGCTGGTTCTTCCCGGGTTGGCTGCCGTCCCTTCCACCTCCGTGGAAGGGCAGTTCCCCACTTCCGCAGGGGAGCGGCACACCGCCGGCCGGCTCTCTGGGGGGCTGCACAGGTGTTCCCTTAGATGTTCCCCATAGATGTTCCCCATAGATGTTCCCGGTGCATGCCGTCTCTCTCCTCCTTTATAGTCCTCCTCCGCCAATCCCAACTCGGCTGCCCACACGCCGAGTACACTGCTCTCCAATCAGGAGCAAGTCCTACAGTTTATTGGTTGAACTGGAGGCAGCTGTGCGGAAGCTGTTTACTTCTCTCCCAGCGCCATATTGTGGGAGAGCAGATGCATAGAATAAGTCTTAATTCCAGTAACTCAGTCTAGTCCGGTTTGCTCCCCACAACAAAAACAAAAACAAAAAAACCAAAATAACAGCTGGTTATAGGCATTGTGGCATAGCAGGCAAAGCCACCACCTGTGACATCAGCATCCCATACAGGCACCAGTTCATGTCTCAGCTGCCCCACTTCCAATCCAGCTCCCTGCTAGTGGCCTGGGCAAAGCAGCAGAAGACGGCCAACGTGTTTGGGCCCCTGCACCTACGTGGGAGACCCAGATGAAGTCCTGGCTCCTCCTGGCTCAGCTCTGGCTTTGCAGCCATCTGGGAAGTGAATCAGCAGATGGATGATCTCTATCTCTATCTCCTTCTCTGTAACTTGTTCAAATAAATAAGTACATCTTAAAAAAAAAAAGAAAGAAAAACAGCTGACCATACATTTTTGTGTACATCTGCACTTAAAATAGCTATCCTTAAAAAAGTGTTTCCATTTCCTATGAATCAGAAGATATCCACATTACAAAGAATCTCCTATCCATATTAGTCATGAGAGCAAAAATTAAGAATAATTTAAATGATTAAAAATAGAATTTATAGCACATTAACCAGATAGAATATGGTACAGTATTGGGAAGAATAAGTTAGCAATATATGAAGATGCTTATGCAAAATATTTTGAATGAAAAATAGTTTTGAATAAAAGGCACACACAGGCAAAGCAAATGGAAAAATTATTTTTTAATAGTGGTGAGATTATGGGTGACCTCTATAGGTTTTCTCTATTGTTTTCACAATGCTTTGTGACAAATTAAAAACTTGAAATGAATGCAGTTATATGGGAGCTTTTATCTTACATATACATTTTGGCTTATTTATTTTTCAAATCTATATCCAAATGGGGCAAACAGCTTTTCATTTGACCTTGCAAATTGCTACATGCTATTTACATGTCCCTTTAAATACATCATACACCTCTGCTGGTCTACAAATCTAATTATCCATGTTTACCAGAAATACTTTATCTTTCTTAGGTAGGAACAAAAACTTGGAAAGCCCCTAACCCCTGCCCCCAGGTCATATTAACATAGCAGTGAAATTCAATTCTCTCTCACACATTGGCCTACTTTTCATGTTTCTTGCAAGGCTGGAAAATGGATTAGCTGGAGATGCCCAGGGATCCTAAACCATTAGAGAGGCTCTGAACTTGGCTGAGGCTTCTGGAGTCTGTAACCCAAGCAGACAGGGTCCCTATCTTCACCAACAGTATCAGCAGCAGCACTGGGCACTCTTTGGAAGAAGTGAATCTAATTAGTGAGGCTCACCCATTTGACATTCCAGAAACCCAAGGCTTCTTCCAGATCACCTCAGTGGCACAGACAACTGGCTTTGTAGTCTGGAAGCCCATCCCCCTACCCCTAATGACTTTGTAGACTTTATCAGGCCCTGGTATTTCTTCCTCAGCTTGCATTCCTCTGTAAAGACCAACTCATTAAGGGAGTGACACAAAGGTAAAGCCAGAGCCAAGACCCTGAACCATAAAGGCTGAACTTGCCCCTGCTCTTAATGCAGTGAGCATCTCAATGCAGGCCTCAGTTCTGGGAACTCCGCAGGAACTCACAGGCCCCGATCAAACACAATTGTTCCCAGTGCCTCAGACCCAGACAGACTGGAGCCCACTTTTTGCTATTCCAAAGGAAGTGTGCTGGCCCTATCACTGGTCACTCCAAGGAAGGCCTTGTGCACCTTAGACCAGAGGCTCACACACAAGCTTCTCTCCCCCAGCTCTGAACTCCGGAATGCCCTGCCTTTAACTGTTGGTGGGAAGGGGGTGTGGGGACTCAGCACTGGCAACTGGACTGCTCATTGCAAATCAACTTTTTCCAAGCACCCCACTGTCAGGGACTAGCTTGCTATGTGCTAGGTGAGTGGACCTAGTTTGGGGGTTCTACAGCAACTCCTCCAACCAGTTTTGGGGGTGTTGTACAGCAGTCCCTGGGTGTTTATGTAATTACATATATATATATATCACTCGGATCTAAAAATTAAGAGATGCTCTAGGATAAAGCAAAGTTATGGAAAGACCAAACTTAAAAAAAAAAAAAGAAAAGAAAAAGACATAAAGCAAAGAATGTGAAAGTGGGTAAGAGGCATTTTCCAGCAAGTCTGGCAAAAGAAACCTACTATAATGAGCAAAAAGCTGGGTGGCGAGAGTAAACGGTAAAACCAAAGCACGTGTGCATGAGCAGAACTCCTGTGTCTAAGCTTTGAGAGGTAAGGGTGAGTCGAGACCTGCCCGTGGCTGGAGAACACTTGAGAAAATTACACGGCAGGACCCAGAGAGCTGTTCCCCCTGGCGTGAGTGGCTGAACACCAGGAAGCAGCACAAGATCTGTGTTCCATGCACTCCTGTAGCATTTCCTCTCAATGCGCCACGTGACCAGAGCCCCTGGTGACTTTGTAGTGTGGGTACACGTATTCAGTTGCTTCCTCTCGGGCAAGAACTCTATTTTACATGTTTTCTGTATTGTCCCACGACCCCTAACCTATAGCCCTGAAAAGAATGCAAATCCTTGTTCAACGGAAATGGAATGTAATTCTTAAGCCTATAGGCCAAATTCTGAATCTTAATTTGCATATATTTCCTGGTTAATAGAAGCCCTGTCCATGTCTGAAAGTGGGCAGAAAAACTAATTAACCAAAAATTGCAGCCAATGGGGAAGCAAGGAAACTGGGGGCGTTTCAGACCGGCATCTTCAAGGGAGAGCTCAAGACAGGGGAGCGGTTCTGCCAGGGTTTGGGACTGCAAGCAAGCCCTTTGCCAGGACATACCTTCTTCAGATGCATCACATTTCTATTCCTAGCCAAGTTATCCTGCCTTTGTTCCTGTTTAGTTTCTTGGGCAGGTGCTAGGCAGACAGCCCTAGAGTGTCCTGGAAAGGAGTGCTTTGTGCGAACACAGCAGGAAAACAGATCAAGGAAGGGGTTGTCTTCGGGCTGAGCTAACCGGCAAGTACTGACTTCTGGCTGGCCGCAAGTCAGATGCAGATAAGCTAGGCACCCCCACAAAGCCGGCAAGCCCCTTCTGCATGGGCCCTGGACTTCACCCCTTTCAGGAGGGATGGGGCCTGCTCAGGTAATGGTGTCCTTGAGCACAGCAAGGTTCAAGTAGTTCCTAGGCAACAGTTTCATTGGTAACTGTAGTTTTCACAGAGGGAGTAGACTTGGGGGAGGCTGGTGTGCCAGCGCAGGATGTGGTCAGCCCATTAATGTCCTACCCTTTGGAAGGCTGAAGGGCTGTCTTCTTTCAGTGCAGGTACCTGGGAGTTGAAACAAGAGTTCCACCGGAAAGGCAGTATTCCAAACGCTGTCCTGGTGAAAACGGACAGGACACACCATCACAAGGTGCGCTGTCCCCTGTGGCCCCGTTGCTGCACAGCATCTGCCAGAGGGAGCCAATTCTTTGTGATGCCCTGGCCCGCCCACGCCCGGCCAGCCCCTTGGGAGACGGAATGCAAGCTGCTCCTCTGCTGAACAAAGAACCTTTCCCCTTGCCTGTCATCAGCCTTCCCCAGGACGCAGTGGATTCCACAGCAGCTCTGCCTGGTGTCTGTATGGCGGCTGGGGCGGCGTTGCAATCCAGTGGGTTTAGCTGCCACTGGGGACGCTCACATCCAATATTGGAGTGCCTGGGGTTGGGTCCTGCCTCTGCTTCCCATCCAGCTTCCTGCTAATATGCCTGGGATGTACCAAGTGATGGACCAAATACTGAGTTCCTGCCACCCATCATGGGAGACCCAGATGGAGATCCTGGCTCCTGGCTTCAGCCTGGCCCAGACCTGGCTGTTGGTGGACATTTGGGGAGTGAAGCAGTGGATGGAAGAGCCCTCTCAGTCTCTCTATTGCTCAGCCTTACAAGTAAATAAACATTTAAAAAAAGAATGAGGATAGAACTGCCTTCATTTACACCTGTCATCAGGCCCCCAAGCAGCTCCTCGGCAGTGTTGTTGAATCCCAAAGCAACAAATGTAATCACAGCTTCAGAAGGAAGTAACAGAAGTCTACTTCCAAAGGTCAGCATTTGCTCCAGAGTGAAACCGGAATATGTTACTTTGAAACACTCTTCACCTCCTGTGCATAGGAGATGAACTACTGAGAACTGAGACCCATCCTGCAGCTTTGTTTAATCAACAAACACTTCCCTCCGGTATCATGGCCATGCAATGTGTGCCCTGCAGGGCAAACGTGCTGGAGGTTTCCCTTTCAAAAGAAAACAATTACTTTCAGTTTCCCTAAGGGAAAGCAGGGGAGAAAGTCTCAGGGCTGAGCAGCAGACAGGGGACTGGAGCAGGCAGCACCCTGCACACGCCACTCACGGGGTACCCCCGCCCCCAAGAGGTCTACCTGGGAAGAAGAAAAGCAGGTCCTTTAAGGAGGAAGGAGTTACTGCCCAAGTGGTGACATGACCCTCTGCTCACACTAGGAGCCTGGTGCAGGATGCAGAGCTCCGTCTGGGCTCACGGCGGCAGCCTGCAGTGCTCACCTCTGGCCTTGAGCAAGCCACAGAACGCCTGCAGGTCTCACTGCCGTGTGGCCTCCAGGTCCAGAAGGGCCAGCGTTGTGCAGAATCGCTGTGTGTAGGGCAGCAGCCACCGCAGGCCCCGTGGAGCTGTGACTCCACTCTTTGTTCTCCATGAAAACAGAACCCTCCCGGGCAGCAGGAACCAGCCTTACCCTCTGGGTCAGTGCCCATTTGTCAAAGCTTTGGCAAAAGTTACATTCCTATTAGTGAGCTTTCAACACAGCTTCATTCATTGTTTGACACACAAAATTTATGACATCTGTGGGAGGAATGTAGCTCTGAAAACCCTCAATGTCAAAAAGTACACATAATGGAAAGAACACTTCTTGCACTGTCAGACAGTTCTGATTTCTTTCCAAACCCCTGTCTCCAATTCTGCAAATGACGGCTCCCTCAACACCTCACATTTTTTGTTTTGGTTGGAGAATTCAGGTTTTTTTTTTTTTATTCCTGTATGTACATCTGACTGTAGTTTTTTTGGGGGAAAAAAAACCCACTGTATCTGCAAATAGTGTTGACAGGTTGTGAAAGTGGTTAAAACACACTCAAATATCTGTTCAAGTTAAAACGGTTTCTTGGAGGAAAAACAAAACCAGGCCCCAGGTAGTGAACTCTGGAGGATACACACCAACACACACAAAAAGTAGATTTTTGTTTCTGCTAAGGACATTTCTAGAAGTAGAAAAAATGTTCTCTTCAACACCAGTCTTAAAAAAATTCAGAATGTATCCATGAGGGCTTTGCTTTTCTTCTCTTATTAACAGACTGTAATTTCTTGACACAAACCTGCAGCGTTTTTTTTTTTTTTTTTAACAGATGTTTCTATTTTTACCATGTCCCTTTCTTTAGGGAGTCCTGCAACACTGCAGCCAGGGCATTGGTCCCAGCATCAATCCTTCCCCAAGGTGGGCCGGCCATGTCCCCGCAACGGAACCTGGAGCGTGGATCTTGCATTCTCTTTGCACTTCCTGGCTTTCCAAGCAGTGGCCACACAGCCCTTTAGCCTTGGCCTTTTCACACGTTACAGTCATAATCCCCTCCCTCTGACCTCACAGGGTGGCACATTCAGAGGTTATCATACTGGGTCAGACGCAAGGCGTGTGCCGCGTGGAGACCGGGTTGTTCTCCCTTTTAGATTAATCTAAACAATTCTTTGAATTGACATGATGCTTCATAACTAATGGGTTCCAATCCCTGGAACCCAGCTGATCATGCTGGCTACTAAACCTACATCTTCATAGCCTCCCCTCCTAACTACACCTGCTACTGAAGCTGTTTTCACTCATATCAAAGTGTTGCTTTTCTTCTGCTGTAAAATGTTAGGAAACAGTGGAGAAAGAATCTAAATAGGGCTTCAGAGTCACCCAGGCCAGAGTCTGAAGCTTGAGCCCGTTACTAGTCAGGTATGGAACCACAAGGCTTCCTCAGCCTTTCTGAGCCTTTGCTAGTACAGAGGGCTGAAGTTAAGTAACACTTGTGAGCCCACGTTTCAGCAAATACATTATCTGTATATACAGATTAACAACCACCATCATCACTGGTTGGGGCCAAGCTACTCTTAGCTTCACAAAGATGGAGTTTCGTCATTTTTTGAGAGCATAGGTAGACTATCATTGGAGCACATAACCTTTGTTCAAAAGGAAGATAAGAGCTTCTGTCTGCTAGTTCACTCTCAGAGTCTGTAAGCCAGGAGCTGGGAATGCAAATGAAGGCCTCCCATACAGGTGGCAGGGACCTAAGTACATGGGCCGCCACTGCTGCCTCCCAGGGTGTGCATTAGCAGGAGGCTGGACTCAGAAGTAGAGCCAGGGGTGCCTCAGGCACTCCAATATGGGGTGTAGGCATCCTAAGCCGTGTCTTAACCAAACGATGCAGAGATGCCTACTGAAGATTCCCCACGTGCTAGGACCTGGGTTACACACTCCCGTAACGACCACCTGTGAGCCAGGTGTCACTCTCACCTCCCGTCTAAGATGGAGCGACTCAGATTGAGAGATTTGATGGGTGAGACCCCATAACCACACAGGGGCTAAGAGGGCTAATTTCCCAGCTGCGGAACGGCAGGGGCAATGGAATGTGGGAAGGCTGAGGCCAACAGTGCACGTGTGCCTTGAGCAAGGGGACAGCTTTCTACCAGAAGACCTAGAAGCCAGGCCTGCAGGCTGCCCTGGGATTTTCTGTGAAGAGAGAACTGATTCAGACCACACAGGAGAGGTCAACAGCACTGTGGCACAGCGGGGTAGGCCACTGCCTGAGATACCAGCATCACATATTGGAGCACAGGTTCGAGCCCCGGCTGCTCTGCTTCTGATCCAGCCCCCTGTTAACTTGTCTGGGAAAGCAGCAGCACATGGCCCAAGTACTTGGGCCCCTGTCATTCATGTAGGAGACTCTGGTGGAGCTCCAGGCTCCTGGCTTCAGACATCCCGTTGGATGGAAGATGTTTGTCACTCTGCTTTCCAAATAATCTTTTTCTAAAGAAGGGAGATGCAAGAACAGTGACATAATTCTTTTTTTAATTTGAAAGGTAAAGTGACAAAGAGGGAGACAGAGAGCATCTTCCATCTGCTGGTTCACTCCCCAAATGGATGCAATGGCCAGGGCTGAGCCAGGCTGAAGCCAGGAGCCTGGAACTTCATTTGGGTCTCCCATGTCGGTGGCAGGGGCCCAAGCACTTGGGCCATCTTCTATTTTCCCAAACAGCAGGGAGCTAGATCAGAAGTGGAAAAGCTGGGACATGAACTGGTGCTCATATGGGATGCTGGCGTCTCAGGCAGCTGCCTAACCCTCTCTGCCACAATGCCAACTTTAATACTTTTAAATCAGATCATTGCACCTGAATCCAAAGGAGTTTTTACTAATTTCCATTCTGTGTTTACTTTTAGTAAGAACATATTCCACCACTTTCTCCCAATCCTGCAGAGTAATTTAAGTCCTTTTGTTTGCTTAAAGTCCTCAAGAGCTGGGGACTGCCTGATGATATATTTTCAGCTTCCAAATCTGAGAAAACAATGTTATACTGGAATTTAGAACTAATATGAGCTAGAAAACAGAATCACATGCTGGCAGCAACAGATTTGGGACATCAGCTCCTCATCTGCTGCTGTGAGGGTCTACCCTGCTACAGAATCGGCTGGTATCTGAGTGGGAAGAAACCGCCCCAACTAGGAAAACCACTGCAGGCCTTGCAGAATATACCAGGAACGTGCAAAACGAATGTTGGAAGGGGCCTTTCCTGCTTCCTTGTAACTTTAACCAAAATGAGGCTGTCCTTAGTGTTTCTGAGCAGGTCACAAACGGAATGGCGCCTTCTCCTGGACTCGCGCACATGGTTTTAAGAAACCCTTGTGAAGGAAGGTAGGTCAAGTCACACAATCTCAAGTTCACAAAGTAAAAACATACAAATGACAGGACAACCACATTTAGAAAATGTCCTACAATGTGCATTTTATTTCGTATCATTATACAATGTTTACATACAGTTATAACTCTTAAGAAAATGCTTTTCCTTTACCAATTGTATGTAGTGCCTAAATCTTTCACTCTAACATGGAGAACAGCAGAGTGGGAATCCACACGGAATGCTACCTAGAGAGTGGTCACGGGAGCAATGCAAGTGTGCCAATCAGAAGGGAATGGAAGTCTTGGGAGAGCAGCGCGGCTCACAGATCCTTGGCTTTTTTGAGTTCAGGCATATGGGGTCCACAGTCTCACTCGGTAGTAAAACTCAAGGCAAAATAAATTAGTGTTGGACAGAATTCTAAATTGTACAATGTTGAACAAAAGACTGCAGGGGCGTCTTTTGTCTCAAGTAGCACCGGTGCACACCTGATTGAGTTTCCAACATCGGTCTCCTGCTGACTGTGTCGTTGGCACTTGGGGGCGGGATCGCCCTGCTCTAGTGAGGAGTCCCATGCTGACTAGGCCTACTGTGTCACTAAACTCTACAAAGTGTGGCAACGCCGACCCGGGACACGGCACGTTTAAACCCTACTGCCCTGCCAGGGCTCACCCTTCTGTGTGTGTTGTCCCCACCCCCGACCCAGCTGGTATTTTGCAGGCGTCTCTGTGACAGTGGTGAAAGTAAATAAAAATGCATGTAAGGAGTTTCATGGTAAAGCAGGTGTTTCAAAACAAAACTAAACAAAACAGAACAACAGAAACAAACGGAAAGAATGTGGCCGCGGCTAGGGAGGTTTCACATGTTGTTTAACTCCAGTAAAGTTTGATCCAGCATCTGATGCATACTAAGGTTTTCTTCTTTGGCATGAGCCACTTTCTCTGTGGTGGGATTAGAAAATTCAGACATGAATAGCTGTGCTTTGGGCACCATGGAGCTTTAGGCGAGTTATCAATCACACACACAGGCTGAGACGATTAGAACTAGGCATGCTTGTAAGACATTACTCACTTCCAGACAGGGACCTATGGAGGGCAGGGCGTCTCCGACCCAGAGGCACCACAGGCCCGGTGGATTCTCAGAGCACCCAGGTGCACCCTCAGCAACCGTCCACGCCAAGAACAAAACATACGTGGCGTCTGGTGAGGGTGCACCGACTGTGTGCCGTGGGAACAGGGAGAGGCAAAAACCAAACTCAGCTTGCGGCACAGCTACACACACGGGGGAAATTAATGACAGCAGAGTTACAGGCAGTTAAAGGTCTGGAGTCGTGCTGGGCACAAGCTCCCAGAAAACAACGATGGCATCCATAGGTTTTCTGACGACTTCTACAGTAATTTATTTCTGATGCTTGTAAGAAAATGACCGACACGTTTCATGCATACTTCATTAGGACATTCTCAGTATTTTTATAGTGCTCTATTTATTAGCAGGACACGCTCACCAACACCACCATTAGACTGGATAAAGCATACCTTTCACATAACCAGCTCCTGACATGAGCTCCTGTTTTCAAAAGCTATTTTTCAAAAGCTACATTAAATATTTCAAACATGACACCAGATATGAGGGAGTTACGAACACGAATATGCAATATATAAAATTACATATTTGTAATAGATGTATATATACTTAAAAGCAGGACTCACAATTGTGGGAAACAGAAAACATTTTTTTGGTCCTCATTACATATTGGTTCAAACAGAGGACCTGCTATTGTATGCAGCTGGGTTGACTGTTAAAGATATTCATCCATATATGTAACATATGTGTTTTATCACAAAAGCCATGTGGAGATTAGAGAGAACTTAATCACTCCAGATAAATACAGGAAAACGCAGGTAAGGTCGGCTTTCTGGCCGATTCCTTTAATTTGCATTTCTGCAGAAAGCAACTGTTTTCAACCCAATTCGTGGAAAGTAGGGCTTAAGAGTTCCTGCACGTGGGCTGCATTCCTAGAATGCAACCCATGTGTTTTCACCCTGAGGGGTCTAATCCTCATTCAGGGCCAGCTTTAGTTCATTAGTTAGGCGGCGGTTTTGCTCAAGTTGCTGGTAGAGTTGATCTGTACAGGTCAGCAAGCAGTTAGCAGAAAAGAGGCAGAAGGAAGAGAGGTTAGCCAGACATGGGAAAGGCAGTTAACAGAGAACACAGAGATACCTCCAGCAGACGGCGACTGGTCGCATTCTGAGCTGCTCACCCTAACCCCACGGTTGTCTGTCCTGGGCCCCAGCAGGGTTGTGGGGGATAAAAGGCCTGGCTCACTCAAGGGCAGAATTTCTCTCTGGCTTGGGGGTGGGGGAGCCACAGGACTTGGGGAGGAGGGAGAGTGGATGTTCCTCACCGAATCCACACCTGTGAGCTGAGCCAAGAGCAGTTTCTGGCCACTCTCAGGAACCGAGGCCCAGCTGGAGGCTGGCCCAGCTCAGCACCCTCTTTGTGAGGGCTCAGGGCAGACCCTAGGTGAAACCTCCACCTGCCTCTTTCAGACCCCCTTTCCTGTCTGCTCACAGGGTGGACACCCACCTTCTCAGGACTCCACCCCCCACCCTTGGACCAAGGGAGGCTTCTGCTTCTGCCGCATTCACGTTTTCTGAAATGTGAACCGAGTTCCCTGTGCTTCCCAGTCACCATGAGCCTGGGCACAGACCCTGAATTCTCATCCAACTTCCGGAGTGCGTGTTCCCTTCTCATAGAGCGAAGAACAAACAGGCCTCTGTTCAGGAATTATCTGCTTACTTCTTGAAGAGGGGGGCATTCATGTCGAGTGCTCAAGCATCTACACTCAGACTAGCACGACAGAAATGTTGCACACGGAAGTGCCATCTGATAGCCATGGGCGTGGCGCCCGCCAGAAAAAGCTCGGACATGCGGCGATTGTTCAGAATGATGGACCGTGAAATTCTACTGCATCATCTTAAAAAGGTTGATAACCCTACCCTGGGAGAAATGTGTCACCTGCAGCCCGCAGGTCTGTCGGGAGACCGAGCAGTTGTGGTGGGAACTTCCTCTGCCAGGTGGTAGACAATAGGTAAGATGCTATGCTTGTGTTTGCTAGCATGATATCTGCTGCCTCGTTCTGTTTGCTCATCTACATTTTCTGAATATTTTAAATCTTGCTCAATGGCACTTCCTCCAGGCAGCGCCCCCCACCTCACCAGACTTCTCTCCCTTCTGGGCTCTGAGGGCAAATGTGGAGGGGTTGACTTGCTTCCCTCATCTCAGTATTTTTATAGTGCTCTATTTATTAGCAGGACACGCTCACCAACACCACCATTAGACTGGATAAAGCATACCTTTCACATAACCAGCTCCTGACATGAGCTCCTGTTTTCAAAAGAACAGTTCTGGCTCAATGCTTTACCACACCCCCTAGGGCCTTCCAGGATTTCACATGTGGAGGTTGCACACAGTAAATCCCATGACTGTGTTCATCCCATTTCAGGGCAACTGCTGCCAGGGCAGGCAGGACGTCTCAGTTGGCTGAGGCCCAGCTACAGTGGCAGAAGTCTGGAGGAAGTCTAGAGAACACAGAGGGCCAAAGTGGCTCCAGCTTGCACGGCAGAGGTCCCTAACAGATCTCCTCTGAGCCTGCTCCACTTGAGCTGCCAGGGACCGGTGTGCCTGGGTGGCCAAGGGCAGGGACCTGACATATCCCTGTGCTTACTTCTCCTCTTGCTCTGTGCAGATTCCTAAGTGTCTAAGACCTCTGGCGCCCAGACTGAGCAATGCTTATAGTCTGGTCCAACCAAAGCTCTTGCAGCAGCCGCCACTGGGAACTGGCACTCTGGGCCAGAGCCCTGGGCTCCAAGCACTTCCTTGTAAACTCGGGTTGCTGTTTATCTTCTGAGTGCACCCACCTTCTCAGGCTACTCCAGACCTGCCTCCCCAGCCCTCCTGTACAGGGATCTTAGGGAAAGTGTCCAAGTGCCTGGAAGGGTTTCCCAAAGCCAGATGTGCCTGCAGAATCGACTGCACTTCTGCTCAGACTCATTTTGTTTCTGGCAGGCAGCAGGATTTTTTAGAGAAGGGTGCATTTCTACTGCTCTGAATTTAAAAAAGAACAAACTGAAACTCGAGGTCAGAAGCAGGCCCCAGGAGCCTTGGGGGAGGGGAGGGAGATCAACCAAGAAATCACACCAGTCTTCACACTCAGGTCACTGTCCAGATTCCACAGTTTAAACAAGCTACTGTACTACAGTCTTTGTAGAGTGATGGCCACTATTTTCAGAGCTGGTCTAAGCTCTTAGTAGTAGTATCAGCCCTTTTGGCTAACACAGACTGTACACAGATGATCACCCATGTTCATAAGTACAGCCAGCCTGTCTTGCATGGGTGAAGAAAAACTAAAGTCTACATCATTTTAAAGTTCCAATTTGTAGTTTTTTAAAAATCACTTAATTGTTGTTTGTAAAGTGAAATGCTGACACCAAAATACAAAACACAACTGTATTCTGAACAATTTCTACCAATTACTTTTGTGGACAAAAAACAATCAACTTTAATGGCTCTATTATAAGTGTATCTACTAATGAAAAACAGCCAGTAAATACCAAGATTACTTATGTGCGACCCCTCTTCAAGAATGTGTGTGTGAAGATGTATGAAGAGTACAAAAATAAATCTCGATCTCAGTAGTATTTAGAAAGCCTAAGAATGTCATTTTCCTGATCAAGAGGAAGGTGGCCAAGCAATAGAAATGTTTTGAAAAAGCTTCAACTCTTCTTTGTGCTATGAAGGACGAACAACACCGCTCACCACTTTTTGATTCCAAGATCATTCTCACCGTTCCCCAGAGTGCTGGGGGGCGGCTGTGTAGCCCTTCAAGGAGGGCCTGCCATTGGTTAGCCACATCCCCCTGCCCCCAACACAGGCCATCTAGGAGGCAACACGGAGGGTGGCCAACCCCACCAGCGTAAGCTCTGGCAGAGACAGCACTGCTTGAGTCTGATCTTCTGCCTCCCAGCAGGCGCTGTCCCTGTGTGGAGGGTCTCAACACACTGCCAACGGAACCACCACAGCGCCTGAGAAACCCACAGGTGCCAGGATCCATTCTCACGTATGGAAACCAAAACTCAGAGAGCGATGCGAGAATGGGGTTTTGCTTTTTTTTTTTTTTTTTTTAAGTCTCATATGTCTACTGCTTCAGAAATCTTGACATTGACATCAAATGTACAGAATGAAAAAAAAAGAAAAAAAAAGGCAAGCAAAAATTAACCTTCATATGCGTGAAGCAGATTTGTGGTTTTATTTCAGTGTTGAAATGAAAATGTCAATAAATAGGAAGTAAAAGGAAGAGCAAACAGGAACAGCTTACACAGTGTTTATTTTACACTGACACGAAGAGCTTCTGTACAATAGAAAGCACAGTGTGTGCCTGGGCCTAGGGCAGGTGCTAGAAGACAGACCCAGGGGCAGCTGGAGGACAGACGAGCGCAGAGCTCAGAGAGATGGGACACCCAGCTTGCCGCAGGAGTCTCGGGAGAAGTGAAGCAAAGAAACTTATCTGCGTGAAGACAAAAGGTGGGAGAAAAGAAAAGAGTGGCACAATGGAAACAAGGAAAACTCAGTCACAACATGAGAGCAGCGCGTGACACACAGGAAGCAGCAGACATGCAACCCCGCTGCCAGCTGCACCCTCGGGAGGATGGGAGGACCGGGGACGCCCCAGCTCTGCCTGCCTACCTCTGCCCAGCCCAAAGGCCACCCACAGGCCCTCTCAGGGCAAGGGTTCCTCTTAAGAAGACCCATGAACAGAATTTTAAAATAAGCTAAACTCGCCTTTGAGAATATTCAATTATACTAGCTGCTAAGACTCCCCCACACAATCAGTTTTAGCACTGAGAAACATCTCAGAGACAGATGCTTGGATCCACCCCCATCCGCAAGTAGGGGAAGAGACGATGGAACGTTCTCACTTCCATGCTCTCGGTCATGTGTCTCAGGGCCTTTTTCTTTTTTCTATTTTAGGGTGTGGAGATTCTATAACCTCTAAAGCAGCAGGCACATGTTACACTCTTCAAGCCACTACTTTTCTGCAAGGGGAAAAGCCAACAGCATTTCCAGCTTCCGCGGGATCAGTGTGGTAGTAGCGTGAAGAATCCTCTGAGGAACAGAGGTTTACAGAGGCAGCATAACTTCGGGTTTACATCTGGTTAGTGAGGCATGATCAGTTACGCATGCGCAAGGCTCTGCTCCTGGGAACAAGACTGCCCACCCCGCTCACTGCTCACAGAGCCACAACCTGGGCCCCTGGCGCCCGCACGCAAACTGCACCACCGTGCTTTATGGCTCTGATTTAAAGGTTGTGGCAAATGTTACTGTAGGTATTTTAATCCCTTTTATGTAAATATAGGAAATTTTTAGAGTCTTGGTTCCTTAACAAGAGTTTACTTTGCTCTACAATTCTTAAAAATGAGGAAGACAGGCCCTTTCCCAGCATTATTCTTTGGGCTGGACTGGATCATACTAATTCTCCTTTCGTCGGATCATCAGTATCTTGACATTTTAGGATTTATTTGTAATTACATTTCTTTTATGAAAAGAAATATTGTACTTCGCTGAACCTTAGGAAACCAACTTTTGACACTTCTCGAGTTTCCTGCACAACTACATTGTCTTCCAGTTTTACTAGTTTATTAAAAGGACAGCGTTCAAGGTCACTTGTTCCTTGGGAGGAGCAATCTACTTTAGCATTTACAAAATAAAGGAGAAGGGTTTGTGTAGACAGACTTGGTCTATTTGGCCTTTCTATTAGTAGAATGTGAGAATAAAACAAGGACTGTCCTAGATTATGCAAAAGAGTGAACAAGAGGGTGCAGAGACTGAGCTCACGGGGTAAGGAAGCAGCAGCAGTGAGTTTATCACATAAGCATGAGGGCACGGAGGCGAGCAGGCAGGGTGCATGAACATTTACATGGAAGTCATATCGTTGAGAGCGTGGTCCAGCTCCTCGCTGATGGCTTTGTACTTCAGTTTCTGAGCGTACAGCTCGTCTATGACCAGGAAGTGGGAGGCAGAGGTGCAAGGACATGGAGAGTGATCAAGAGATGGAGGGTGAGCGAGGGCGGCGTAGGAGCCATCCCCCACACAGCAGCAAGAAAAGGACAATGCATGGAGGGGTTGGTGCCGCGGCAGGTGGCCAATGCAGGAGGCGTGCATTTGGTTTTTAAATAATTCGGAACAAAAACAAAGAGAACAAAACCCATTAGAAAATAAAACCAAAAAGACTCCACACGAAAATCATAACAAATATGATGGGTACATTAGAAAAATATGCTCAACCTTAAACAAAACCAAAGACTGGCTCCTGGGTGGCAGGAAAGTGTCTCTTTCACAGAGCTCTATTTTAACCTCACCAGAGTAGTTAGCCACCTGCAGCTGTAAACAATGGAAAAAATACCCCAGGGCAATGTTCTGGAAGGAGAATTAGTGATTACAGCCTGTAACCCTTATCTGGCGCCACCTTCAAACCACGGACTTCCTGGCTAAGCTGGACCACTGGGACGTGGATGTCTTAGTGCCATTTCCAGGAATGCTGTGGTCTCCCTGTGTGCGCTGCTTGACAGCGGTCCTGGAGGCTTGCAAAAGCAAGAAGAGCCAGCACCTGGGGTTCTGTGTGGTGCAGGCCACAGCCTATGTTGCACTTGGGAAGGCTGGCGACCACTTGTCATCCCCTCTTGTCCTCAAAACTGCTACTGTCCGCAGCAACCTGCAGGTTCTTCCCCAACCCCTTCTGCCAGTGACGTAGATGATTTTCCCCCCTGCTTCACAGCTAACCGCCTACAAGTCTCAGAGTTCAAAATTCAGGATTCCCGTTGAGATACACAGGGTGTTACCAAAATAAAACCTACAAATGCTTGAGTATAATTGCCAAATACAAAGCCTTGCTGATTTTCTCCTCTCATTCAGTATTAAAACTATTTTGCTAAGACAACGAAGAAATAACCTAAACCCTTACAGTGAATTCATACTTGGAAAATGATGGGTTGTGTCTTAAAAAAAATCAAGTTCACATCATTCTGATAATTAGGAGCTATCATTAAAGATACAAAATATATTAGAGTCACTCTCACAAACTCCTCACTCAAAATGAAAAATAAATCTGCCCCACACCTGACGAGTGTGAGGGAAAGCTGGTGGCATCTGCCACTGCAGAGGGGGACGTGCCCTGTCTGGTGGCTGACCAGTCACCTCACGAGCAGTGCACGCAGGTCTGAGAGTTGAAGAGCCACAGGTGAAAACCCCAGAGGACAGATAAGGAGAATGTGCAAGAGCAAAGGAGTCTATCAAGGGGGACACACTTGGACTAGAAAACTGTTTTGTCAGGTCAGTATTCAATGGTAAGGATGAAGTTGAAAACACTGTTTCAGACCTTACCTTCTAAGTCATCAATGCTCTTCTCCAACTTAGTTACCGACCTCTCTGCAAACTCAGCCCGAGTCTCAGCCTGTAACAATTTAATTTGTTTTGGTCAGTGAAGGGAGAGTTTACATTTCCAGCAGCTACAAACACGGGCACAATGAGAGGATGGCCTTCAAGGGCCTCAGCCATACAGCGGGTCGAGGATGGCCTTCAAGGGCCTCAGCCATACAGCGGGTCGGAAGCTGCCTGCCACTGGGAGAGACAGGAGCCAGCACTGCACATGAACTCCAAGAATGCCTTGGAATGTTCCTGATTTGGGTCACTGTAACTTTAAAGACTCCCTACCAGCGCCACAAAAATGCAGTTGGCTTCACCCAAAACTCTATTATAATATTACCTCCTTCAGCTTGTCAGAAAGCACCTTGATCTCTTCTTCATACTTGTCTTCCTTCTGTGAGTACTGTAATTAAAGAGAGCATTCCAGATGTCAGGCTGCGGCTCACCACCCGATGCCTTCGCGTACAGGGGACGTGCCAGCCCAGCCAACAGATGTTACGGATCTCTTGGGAGGTAACGGAGCCTCCGCTATCAAATCGCATGCTACAATACATCCTCTGCGCGCCTGCCTATTGCTTTACATGGGATAAGACCAAGATAACCTATCCGCTGGCACTTGGTTTAAATTAAATGGACGACTCACACACCCCACGTGAAATGTATTCTCTACTAAAAACCAAAAGGACGCTGTTAGCAGTAAGCATCAGGGAATCACCGCAGAAAACGCTGTCATTATTACTAACACGCCTACTGTGCGGTAGCGTTCATGAGCAGGGCCTCGGGGAGAGAAAGCGCGCCTCTGGCCAGAGAGGCCCGTTCCCCCGCGGCGTGCTCCTGGCCTACCTTCTCAGCCTGAGCCTCCAGTGACTTCAAGTTGTTCGTCACAGTTTTCAATTCTTCTTCAAGCTCGGCACATTTGCTAACGTTTTCGTTCAGAGGCAGAAAGGGTGGGAGCCAAGCCCAAGGAAGGAGGAGAGAAAAAGGAGAGGGATGGGAAAACATGAACACTGAGTCCCAGAGCTGACGGGCCGCCTTCCAGTAGCCAAACCATCTGGTGCCAAAGCGCTCGGTGCGGCCGCGGACACTGCCCTCTGACCTCACAGCAGTGCAAAGGCAGGGTGGCAAAATCCAATGCGCGGCTAGTGTGATCATTTGGCTTTTTTTTTTTTTTTTTTTTTGGCTGCCCCAAGGAGCATTTATGAAGGGAAACACAAAAGGAGCATAAAGGACCAAGAGAAAGCACTTAAAGCGAGATATAAACAGCAGAGGGCTGAGTGAAGGTGCAGTCGTTACACCCAACAAACCAGTGTGCATTGGAAGCTGAAAGACGTCTGGGTTGCAGTTAAACCTAAAAACCATACATGAGCCATCAGTACCTTATCCTCTGCAGCCATTAATGCTTTCAAGGTCTGATCCATTATTCTTAATTGTTCTTCCAGCTGTCGAACTTGGCTGTTAGTGGACACAGGAAATGCACAAGGCCATTCACAAAATCAGTGTGCAGGTAAGGCATGCAGTGCCACACGCATTCATACACAGACACCCCACACGAGTCCTCCGTGTTCTGTATCATGGCTCATCCACATCCGGTGAGCGCAGGAGGAGCCCGGAGCCGAGACAGGTCAATGTGCAGCTGCCAGAAGTCATGCTGTTTAGTCACCGCTCTGCAGCACCCCACCGCGGCCTCCTGCTGCCGGTCCCGCTTACCCTTCTGAGAGCTCGGCCCGCTCCTCTGCACGCTCCAGGTCGCTCTCAATGATGACCAGCTTGCGGGCCACCTGCAGCAGGACAAACACAGCACGCACACGCCATGGGGCTCGCGGTTCAGATCATGTCCACCCTAGGGTTCTTGTCTACAGACAAGATGGTCCGCCTTGCAGCAGGCTCAGGGGAAGACTCTCCAATAGGAATGCCTGGAGAGAGGGCACCAGAGGCCCTTGCTCAAAACGACCCAGCAGGGTCAGCTACCACAGGGTCTCCATGATGTGAAGCCTCAGTCTGGTGGAGTCTGCCTAACGAACAGCAGCCAGCCCCAAGCATCGAAGGAGGGAGAAATATGAAATTCACAATCTCAAAAATAGCAGTAAGATGAGTGTGATGCATTTTATACTGGAGGCTGCCAAGAAAGAACTGAAAATAACCCCAAGTGCTCCATCGATTTAGTGTTCTGTATGTCAGCTCTCTTTCTGTGGGAGTTAAGAAAGTGGGAGAAGCTAACGTGAGGCGAGCTGGTGAGACAACCCGCAAAGCCTAATCTGTGCTCAGCGCAGGAAAGGAGAGAAGGGATCCTTTGATGCAGCTTAACATCTGCGGGACCAGTCAGACCTGGAGATACTAACAGCATCCCCCTTCAGGAGAGCCATGCTGGGACACAGTAAGGAAAAAGGAAAATCTTGGTGGTCATGTTGGCTGTTACCATGGGGACATGACCAGGCGCAGGTTCACGTGTGACCCAATGCTGACAACAGGGCTCTACCACCTTAGAGGAGAGAGGCTTCCGTCAATCTACTGCGCAGTCATGTGGCCCCTGGTCTCTAAGCTGCCCCAACTGGACGTGTCAGGTCACTCAGACCCTCCCTTCCTAACCAGCCTAACTCTCGCTTCCCTTGCTGGAGATCTTGTGTACTGGTCTTCGGGTGGGAAAGGTGAGGGGAGCTCAGGTTCTTGCCAGTGCTCCTGGTCAAAGGAAGAACCATTTCTAGATAAAGGAATCGTATTTCTCAAGACCACCCATTTCTGCCGTCACTCAGCAATCAAGGCGGGCCACCACCGGGAGCCCAGACGCTTTGGGCCTGGGGATCTGACCTCTTCATACTTGCGGTCGGCATCTTCAGCAATGTGCTTGGCCTCTTTCAGTTGGATCTCCTGAATTTCCATTTTTTCCTCATCCTTTTGGGCTCGGCTTTCAATGACTTTCATGCCTCTGAAAAGAAAGGCAAGCAGGGAAAGCCAACATTTAGCGCAGATTCTGCCAGTTCACATTGCACGGCTGTGGTCTGCGCAGCCCAAAACAGAGCACAGAGCTACTTTTCTTTCCCGAGCCACGAAGCAAGACTTTCCAGAACTAAAGGCAGAAAAGAGACACACAGCCCTCTGTTCACTGTAAGCGAATTTGGGTACTAAAGAAACTGTCCAGGCATCTAACAGTAAATGAAAGGTACCATATGTCAGGATCTTGTTCCAGCCCGGGAGGCACGGAAACAGGAAGAGGCAACATGCCCTCCCAATTAAATGTATAATGGGTTTTGTCCTTTTCCTGTAGGAAGCCTCAGCCTGAAAACAGATCAAAGCTGGAACAAAAGTCATCTTCAGGCACTTCTCTCTGTAGAACAGATTCCAATCCCACCAACCACAGATGAAGACATTGGACTGGCTCACGTGAAACTGCTGCTATTTGACCATTTCAGACCTGGAAGGGTAGCAATTCATATGGTTCAACTGAAAGCTTTCTGAGAAACATGTTTTGACCGTAACACCCCTTTCCTGCTAAGGGTGTCAGGAGACAGAGCTGACACTGTCTTGGAAGCTTTGTGTGTGCGAGGCTCCTATTGCATGTTTCAGAAAGTGTTAAATGACCTCTGATACATCACAGCCTTATGGAATAACAAGTCAGGTTAAAATGGAATTCATTTACAAACAAACCCAACTCAATAGGCTGTAAGATAAGCAAACCAGTATTTTTTGAGACGGTACTATAATATACTTAAGGAGACCTGAGCTCTAACCTTGGCTCAGCCACAAATATGCTGTGAGCCTCTGGGCAAGGCCAAGTCAGTCTCTGAGCCCTTGTGTTCTCGTCTGTAAAGTGAGGGTAATGGAAGAAAAGATCTTGAAGTTTCTTTCACTCCAAAGTTTAACATTACCAGACTGCCCGTAGTGTTCACAGATAAGCCTATTTCAAGAATTCAGCCACTAACTTACTGTTTCGTGTACACTGGAAGAGATCACCAGCCAACCTAAAGAATTCCCCAACTCTTGGTTAGTGAAGACGTAGTAAACAATGGGGAATAATGAACTGGAAACTCCAGGATAAAAGGACATTCTTAGCTCAAGTCTAAGAATACCTTTTACACGTGGTGGCAGAAGCACAGGCTCACTTCACAGATGGAGAAATGGTCAAGATGACGGACAGCACCGACCTGCACCTGCAGCGTTTGGATACCCACACTACCACTGCATCCCGCAAGCGGCAGGATGTTCTCTCTTCTCATGGAGTCTCTCCATGCAATACGCAGAAGCATGACCTCCAGGAGCAGAGCACAGGAGAAAATGCCTGCTGGAAGGCACAAGGTGTGCTGATCCATGAGAGCCATGGTTCTCCTTTACATCTGTAAAGGTGAACCTTGAGGGAGAAGTCAGGCAGAGCCAGGTTACAGTGGAGGTGGGCTCAGAAATGGCGAGTTTCTGCCTGTGTTTGGAGTGCACGCACATGTCTTGTAGGTATTTGTTTTATCTGTGCTTTTTCTTCTACTTATTTGTTAGGTTATTTGATACCTCACAGTCTGCAGTCCCTTTATCTAGCCCACTTTGGTATATTTTAAAATAAAGTTAAATAAATTTTAAAACCTCATGGTGCTTTGAGCTCATTACAGAATAAAGAACCAACATGTATCCAGGGACCCGTCTACCTCCCTGGCTGGGTGGTGAGCTCTGTGAAGGCAGGGATGAGACTGCGGTCTTCTTTGTAAGCTGGGGGCTGACAACAGTGCTCTGCACCTAGCAGAGCTTCCACTAACATCAAATGAGCACAACCAAACACACCTGGGATCAACAGAGGGGAGGACCCTGCCAAGGGACTGCAGCACCTCTAAACCTCAGAAGTCAGAAGCCCTGTGGCTCACCACCGCGAGAAAGGCTGTGCTAACAAGGCTGGATGCGGCGTCCTCACCTCTCACTCTCGTCTGCTGCCTTCTCGGCCTCCTCCAGCTTCTGCAAGGCTGTTGCGAGACGCTCCTGGGCGCGATCCAGCTCCTCCTCAACCAGCTGGATGCGTCTGTTCAGAGACGCTACATCGGCTTCAGCCTAGGCGGAGAGCGAAAGGCACTTAAGAGGCGGGGAGAAAGTGAGGGCGGTGCCTTCAGGAAGTGGCTGGGACTGAAAAACTGTTTCAGACGGGAAGTCTGGGCCTTGTGGTGAGCTCCCTGTAAGTGCATGACAGGGCCTGGCCAGCCCTGGAATTCTTGGATGCGTTGCTGATGTCTACGGTGGGCATCCATATTTGGGTAAATACAGATCCATCCACATGGCTCTCATCACACGTGAACCAGCAGCCAACACTCCCTCATGTGGTCCTCTCTTGCTTAGATTCCAATGCCTTCATTTTACTTGGCTGTTTAAACAGAACCCCCTCACAGCCACTTCATGCCTCAGGGCCTGGGCTGGGGGCAGAGGCAAGAAGATTGACCCAGGCCCAGCCATTCAGAAGACAACAGCAGTACAGTGGAATCACAGTCAGGAGCCTCACTCGACCCTCCTGTCTCCCAGTCACTTTCTCAAAGGAGCCTTAGAATGGAACTAAGATATTTTAAAATTCACTGGTGTTAAAAAGCACTGGATCATTAAGGTCTTCAGATGGTGTAATTTCTCCTCTCCACCACCCCTTTCTAAGAAAAGTATCAAACTCCTAAGGAGAAAGCAACAGACACTGTCACTTGGTATCTATCTCTGAAGTAAAATGTTTCTTGAGGGGCCGGTGCCCTGGCTCACTTCCTTGATCCTCCGCCTGCTGCACCGGCAACGGGTTCTAATCCCGGTTGCTCCTCTTCCAGTCCAGCTCTCTGTTGTGGCCCAGGATGGTCCAGGTGCTTGGGCCCTGCACCCGCATGGGAGACCAGGAGGAAGCACCTGGCTTCTGGCTTTGGATTGGCACAGCGCGCCAGCCGTAGTGGCCATTTGGGAGGTGAACCAACGGAAGGAAGACCTTTCTCTCTGTCTCTGTCTAACTCTGTCAAATAAATTAAAAAAAAAAAAAGTTAAAAAAAAAATGTTTCGGCCGGCGCCGCGGCTCACTAGGCTAATCCTCCGCCTAGCGGCGCCGGCACACCGGGTTCTAGTCCCAGTCGGGGCGCCGGATTCTGTCCCGGTTGCCCCTCTTCCAGGCCAGCCCTCTGCTGTGGCCAGGGAGTGCAGTGGAGGATGGCCCAGGTGCTTGGGCCCTGCACCCCATGGGAGACCAGGAAAAGCACCTGGCTCCTGGCTCCTGCCATCGGATCAGCGCGGTGCGCCGGCCGCAGCGCGCCGGCCGCGGCGGCCATTGGAGGGTGAACCAACGGCAAAGGAAGACCTTTCTCTCTGTCTCTCTCTCTCACTGTCCACTCTGCCTGTCAAAAAAAAAAAAAAAAAAAAATGTTTCTTGGGGATGCAATGGTCGTCTGCTGCCCCAAGCGTTTGTTACTATGAACCTCCGCACACCTGCAGGACCCAGGATCCACTTTGTCACCTGCCAGTCACAGACCCTGCAGGAAGATGAAGCTGCTCACCAGCACCATTTCCTCATCCTCACCCACTATGAGTGTGTGCTACCAAGTGAGGGGCTCTCATACTTGTACTTTTCTAAAAATTACAGTGTATACCCAAGGACCGATGCTAGTTCTCTCTATGGGAAGGTACTTCAGAAGTTCACAGGAATTAATAAGTAATGGAATTAAAAGTTTATTTTGGGGGGCCAGTGTCACGGCACAGCAGGTTAAGCTGCAGTCTGCAATGCCTACATCACGTATGGGCGCCAGTTCAAATTCTGGCCGCTCCACTTCCAACCCAGCTTCCTGCTTATGTGCTTGGGAAAGCAGTGGAAGACGGCCCCAGTACTTGGGCCCCTACACTCCCACAGGAGACCTGGAAGAAGTTCTGGCTCCTAGCTTTAGACTGGCCCAACTCTGGAAGTTGGAGACATTTAGGGAGTAAGCCAGAGGATGGAAGATCTCTGTGTCTCCCTCTCTAACTCTGCCTATCAAATAAATAAATACATTTTTTAAAAAGTGTTTTTCATGAACTTTTAAAACTACTCTCATACATCCCTGTCTTCTTGACTAAACTGTAAGCTGCTAACATCCAGCACCCAGGTTCTCTGCATTGAGTGGGCTCCATGCCCGATTAATGAGCGAAACCAATCTAATTTAAATAAAAGCAACATTCTTAGCTCACAGACTCACAATATACAGAATCTGAAATGCACATGTAGTTACAAGAGAGGATGCAGTCACAGTCCTGAACCAAAGGTATATACACACTCAGCTCTTGGGTCATCTAGATTTATAAGAGTAAGTCATCTCCAACCACAGTGAAGGTCTCTATAAAGACATTTAAATATAGTTTTATCTCAATAAAAATTACTGTGTAGTAACTGAGTGATGGAGAATGAGAAATGAACCCAGGGAGGAGCAGCAACAACCTCACTGGCCAGCAAAATCAGTCATTACCAATGTGCAACTAGGAGCTGGCCCAGCCAGGAAGGACCAACTTGGCTTCATTCTGCTTTCTTTGCAGAAGGGTGGAAGGTGGCAAGATAACTTTTTGAAGTACAGGGAATTGCTTTTTTTAAAAAATCGTTTTTACTGGGAAGGATGTGTACACTCTGGGCATACTTCTGAGTTAGGTTCGGTTTCTTCACTTTTCTGTAGCTCCCATCTGGTAAAATGCAACTCCTTTTATGAACAGGGAAAGATACAAACAAGCAACCCTAAAGGTTGAGACAAAAATGAAGAGCTAAATAAATGAGCAAACAAACCAAAAACCAGCAGAAAACCCCACAACAAAACCTCTTAAGAGTACCTGGGCCGCACATTCCTTTTTTTTTTTTTTGGGTCCTTTCTTCCCTCGCTCTTATTTCTAATACAGAGGTAAATATCCTAGTACAGACGTTGCGGTCTATCAGGAATGGCAACAAGACTTTAAAACCCTGCTATGTTTTTAGCTCCCTGCTCTGCTTCAGATCTGGGCCCTAACCCTGCAGGCTCCGTGCTCGGGGAAGGACTGTTTCCGTTCTGGGGAACAATCTTTAGGGCAACAGCTGAGTCTATGTCCTCAGCGTCCCACATAGCTGAGGCACCAGAGGGGAAGGAGACAGCACCCTGTGTTTACTCCTGTCTCGGACCTCGAAGGTTCCCCCAATTAATCTGTATCTTCCCTCTTAATGCTCCCCAAACCCCTGTTCTTTCCCATGGTTCCTGGCACTGCGTTCAGCAGAATGCTGTTTTGTAAACATCACTCATGCCCTTCCCCCAGGAGCATTTTGTAGCTTCCCCAAATGGAGGCTTTCCTGCAGGAGCCCCTGTGGGAACACACAGGTGGGACTGGGCATGAAGAGAAGAGTCCCACAGGTGGCTGGCCCTTCCTGAGGAGCCGCTGTTAGTCTGCAGGAGGGGCCTTCCCTGCTCAGCTGGGAGGCTCCCAGAACACGGCCCAGTGAGAAGTTCCCGTGCTGGGTGTCAGAACCAATTAGGGGATGTGTCCAGGCCCCCTCCCTGGAGATTCTGGCCCAGGAGGTCAGAGGGGAGGGTGGGAATCCACACTATAAATAAGCAATTCCCTCCCCCCACCACCACCCAAAGAAGCTGACAAGTTCTGAGGGAGGGAGCTGTCCGGCCAGCACTTAGCCATAGAGGACGAGGGACGGATCTTTGACCCCAAGGGCTTTGGTATGCTGGGGAGGCACAGCCATCAGCGAGAGGACTAAAGTCTAAGCTCCTGGCCCCATGGGCTGCCCGTCACTGCTCCTCCTGGTTGCTTACATTACAGGAGCCTGGAACTGGCAGCTCTCCCCCTGGATTCTCTATGGACTTCAGAGGAGGTTTTCTACCACTGCTCTAACCCCAGCTCCCTGAGAAAGGCCGCAAGAACGCAGCCCAGCCAGGACTGGAGAGCACTTACTGCAATGGGCATCATCCACTTCATGAGTCATCTCAATCAGCTTCAAAAACGGCAGGGTGGGGGCAGCTCCCTGCTAATGCACCTGGGAAAGCAGCGGAAGATGACCCAAGCCCTTGGGCCCCTGCACCCACGTGGGAAACCCAGAAGAAGCTCCTGGCTCCTGGCTTCAGATGGGCTCAGCTCTGGCCACTGTGGCCATTTGAGGAGTAAGCCAATGGATGGAAGACCTTGCTCTCTCTTCTCTGTAACTCTTTCAAATAAATTAAAATAAATCTTAAAAAAAAAAAAAAAAACCAGCAGGGCACAAAATGGGACACTCCACCGAGTAGCATCAGTGGGTAACACACAGGTCATGGAATCACGGGGACAAGCCTACTGCCCCAAGGTTTCAAGAGCAACAGGCAGAGGCGCTTGCAGGTTGCAGCCAGGACGTGAGCGTAGCAACTGCGGTGCCTTCCTCTTTACACAGCTTCCCCTGGGGAAACTCAGCCCTCAGACAGCCCTTCAGGCCTGTTGTAACTGGTCTACCTGAAATTTTGTTCAGGTCTCTAGAATTCAAGATATGGCTCATTTAATGATTTCATCAAGGCCACTTCTTTCTGTCCTGTACCCTCATTTATTATGCTCTAGTTTCAAAAAGGCCACACGTCTCTCACTAGCTTTTATTTCTAGTATGCTCTTTCCAAGTTCTGCTATTTCCTTAGACATTTTCTAAGGCTCTTTACATCACAGCACCTGTGGACAAGCACACAGCCCATGATAGTCTGCTATTTCACGCAGAGAGAAATAACAAGGCATTTAGGGAGGGTCAGGAACCCAGAAACGAACAGTCTGCAGGCATGCAAATTGCCCTTAGTGTACCGCCTCGGCTCTCTCCTGCCAGCCAAGCCCTTCAGCTTGGGATGCCAGTTTCTTTCGTTGCCAAAGTGCTATTGTGTCCTAACACGAAACAGCGACTCGGAAATGACACCGCTGTATCGCTGTACTGCTACCGATGCCTTCCTGCAGATCCGTGTGAGATCACCGCCCCGCGTTCTTGTGAGGTGCACATGTTGCAGGTGCTCCCCAACCCCCACAGGTGGTGGCTACCTACACAGAAATCCAGTCATGCCCACCTCAATACTGCAAAGATATTATTCCAAATCAGATCTGAAAAAAGAAACCCACGCTTTTACAAGGCCCAGATTCTCACAAAATCCAGATGCTTTAGCTAATACAAAAAAACAAAACAAAACAAAAAACCTTTACCTAAAAAAAATAGTACTCCAGTTAAGGCTAGTAAGAAGAAATGATGGTATGGGAATAATATTAAAGCCTGAAAATTAATCCTCTGGAATACATTTTCAAAGTTCTGCCTGAGCCAGAGTGAAACACTGGATGGTCAAAGGTCACATTTCTTTGGTTCACCCAAACTGGAGCTATACAGAGAAAAAGGTTCACTCAACCTGCTGTGTGAGGCCAAGTGGCTACAGCCAAGCTAACTTCTGCCCTTATATGGTAAGGAAAGGGAAAAAAACACTGATGACATTAAGGGCACTCCCATGGATAACAGATAAACACAACCTCCTCTCTCTGTGCCAAAGCCTATAATTTACGAGACATGCTTGTATAATGAGGGAGAGCAGACCTGAAGGAGGCATTTGCCTTGCCTACAGAAGAAAGCGGAAACCCAGAGTACAGCACACATTCCACTCACAGCCACCCTGGGAGTGCCAACAGCTCTGTTTCCTGCTCCCAGGAATACTGACCCGTTCTGACTAAAGAGGGAAAGGGCTGGGACTTTTGGAAAACTAGTTCTTTCCCATGATTTACTAAGGTTGCCAATTACAGACCTACTAGCTGCAGCGGAAGGCTCTTGTTTGCTGGCACTGCCAGAAAGGAGGAAAGAGACTGGCTCTCCCTTGTTATTTTAAAAGAAAAAAAATAATGACGAAAAACAAATAGAACTCTTGTGGGTCATACGACCTAGAGTCACCCACTACACCAGCAAAGTAGCCTCCTTCCAGTGTTCTGAAGGGCCCACACACCTTGAAAATGCAGAGAAGGAGGAGCCAAGCGAAGGCTACTTTTTCCTAGGTAAGTGCTGGTTTAACCAGGCCAGCGAACGCCAGCCTGTCTGAACGTGGAGTTTCTGAATTTATACCAACTCTCCAAATCTTTTTCACAGCGGCTCTTGGCTTTGTCACTGAACCTTTATATTTATTGTCAAGACAAACTGTTACTGCTAGCTGGACTCAAACCCAAGCTATGTCTAACAACTACCTAAATCAGCTATGTTTAAATCCCAGTTGGGAAGAGCTTGCAACCTGAAGTTCTCTCTTCAGTGGTCTGACCCAGTCCTCAGGTTCTGAATCTGATTACTGAGACAGCCTGTTTTCAAAAGTGACTTTAAAAAATATCTGAAACCATGACATAAAGCCTTGAAAAGAAAAAAAAAAGTAGTGTTTTTAGCTAACTGACACAGAAGCAGTACAATAAACACGGTGCACCAGAAGGGCAATATAAACGTAATACACGCCCTCCATAAGGCTTGTCTTCAGCTTCAGAGTCTTAGGCCAGGGGTCAGCGCCAGGCGCTCCTGCCGGGCCACACTTTCCCTTTCTTTACCGGGTGAGGTGGGGTCTGCCTTCTGCCCTGAATACTGCTACAACCCACCAAACATTCCTCCCAGCCTGCCCACTTCTGCCCTCCGTGTTCCAGAAAAAATACCCAACTGTTGGCTAACAGCATAAGCCGAGTGTCTGATGATACATTGCGGCGAGCAGACCACACTCCTGCAGGCCACGCCTGCTAGGTGCAGAGCTGCAGGTGGAGGCCCACGGGCTGATGTCGGCGGAGTGCAGCTTCAGCCACAGCGGACGGTCCGCAGCACCAGCTGTTGTGCCAAGCCCCACCGTCATTTCTTTCTTTCCAGGGAAATCTCGCTATTGTCACCCAGGTTGCACACTCAGGGAACCCAGGCCCTGGGAAGGTAGGCCACCTGCCCATAGCCAGTGACCTGTGGGACCAGAATTCTAATCCTGGCAGTCTGGGTCAGAGTCCTAACACTTGCTCCTCACCTTCCATTGGTTCTCACGGGTCAAGGTCAGCTGCTGGCCAGAGCGGGAGTTGCCACTGATTAATCTCCCGGCGCCTTGCCCTCCGAAGCAAACACTGCCGATCATCTTCTGCCTATTGATTTCTCATTCCTGGCTGCATTTTATCTGCCACTTCCTCTGAGGAGGACCCGTTTGCTTCTCTGTATTTTACGAAAAACGGGTCTTGAAGGTTGGCCACCAGCCACCCGGCTGTGATCCACAGTTAACCAGGAGGATTTCAACTCAGAACAGCCCCGGGTATTCAGCACAGCTGGACACGTATCAGCGATTACCGTGAAATCCCCCAGGCGTTTGAGTATCCTGATTTAAAGCCACACACTCGCACTCAAAGCCGCCACCAAAGACCTAAACCACCCGTCTGCGGGAAGCCAGGTAGGTAGCTGCCTTCAGCCAGGGGCAGGGTGAGCCGCAGCAGCCCACACCCCGGAGCTGCCGGCATTCAGCAACAAAGGAGCATCTATCCTTGCAGCTGGGGTCACAGGGTGCATCCTACGCAAGCCAGCTCCTCTCGGAACCGGCTGCTGCCAGCACCCAGGCCGACCCCGGAAAGAGGCCTTGGGCCACGCCGAGCATCCCCGGGCCCCGGCCGGCCTCTTCTCGCCCCTTCCGGAAGAAAGGGGTTTCCCTTCCTCAGGGTGAGGAATGCCGGCGGCGCACATCCCCAGGCCCCTTCCTGCTTCCAGAACCTTCTCAACACCTCCCCTGCCTCCCCCGTCGGAGGGTTTACTTCCGACCAGCGCGATGGAAAGGAAGGGCCGAGAACGGGCATGGCCGCTCCCCAGGACCCGCGCCAGCCGGCCCAGGTGCGCCAGGTGCGCCTCAGGGACGCGGGTCGCCGGGCTGGCCGAGAGCCCCCGCGGGCCGCCGCGAGGTGACGGGTGGGCTCCTTACGGTCTCCCTCAGCTTCCTCTCGTAGTCCAGCTCGCGCTGCAGGCTGCCCGCGCGCTCCTCGGCGGCGTCCGCCTGCTCCTGCAGGCTCCGGATCTTCCTCCGCACCGCCTCCAGCGAGCTGCTCCCCGCCATGGCGCGGGGCGGCGGCCGGGCTGCGGTGCGAGAAGCCGGCTGCTGCGCTCCGGCAGCCGAGCGCCGGTCCGCCCCGCCCAGGCCGTTCTGCGCGACGGCGGCGCCCCCTGTGGCCCAGGAACAGCCCGGAAGTCTCGGCTTCCCCGCGGCGGCAGCGGCGGCGAACCGCGGGCGGGCGCGCGAGCGCCGGGGGGCGGGGGGCGGAGCGCGCGCCGCGGACCCCGGGGAGTAGCAGCCCGCCCGAGGCACTGCGCATGCTCGCGGCCGCCGCGGCACCTGGCGGGCTGGGCTGCAGCGGCGCGAGGCGAGGCCTCGGGGCTTGGACGCCCCACACCCCTGCCGGCGCCGAGGCAACCCCGCGTGGCCGAGCTGCCTGCTCAGGGCGACGGCGCCTCCTGCTGGCCGCGGCTGGACTGAGCTCCCTCATGAACATAGAGTGCTCAGCAGTCACCCCTATTTGGAGAGCAGGCCTCCTACATTTAAAATCGTGCCGGCTCCCTCACTGGTTCCCTCGTTGGCTGTGTAATTCGGAGCCAAGTAACTTGACTTCTCTGGGCTTCAGCTATAAAAATGGGGGTTATTGCCAGCAAGTTCCCCAGAGGGCTGCGGCGAGTTAGTATACTGAGTTAGTACACAGCGCTCAGCGCACGCAGTTAGGGGCTCTAAGTAATACAAACTCAGGCACTGTCGTGAGGAGCGGAGCTGTGGTCCCGCTTGCTTTTCCACAAGAACTGTGGTCTCCGGGGTTCTGCCTAGGTACGGCCTAGGAATCCGACTAGGATCTCCTGGAATCGGACCGGTTCCGGGACACTGTTTGGCCATGTCTCCCCCCTCCCCTCCCGGCGCCCCCGGACAGCGCCAGGGCCCCCAGGTCCTATTCCAGCAGGGATGGTTCAAGTAACTGGGTCCCTGTACCTTTACTTCTTCTTAAAATTTGACGGGAGAAAAAGGGGGCTTTCTTTATTTGCAGTCAAATGCTCTACCACCGAGCTATAACCCGGCCACAAAAAAAGGGGCTTCCTTTAAAAGGCACCCCAAGACAGGCCTTAGAATCCTGGCCACAGCTGTGTGACAACCACCACGGTCGGGAGCTCCGCCTTGCAGTCTCCCCGCTTTCCTCCGCGCCTTTGTCACAGAAGAGCTTCACGGTTAGTGCCTGAAGCGTTAACACATACCGAGAAATAAAACAGAAAGGAAACGCGCTGGCCTGGCTCCGTTCCTGGCCGGGAGGAACCTCCTTTGCTGTCCTGTCTCACTTTCTCCTCCCCGACTGAGACACACCAACCACTGGCCTGTAGGGGGCGCCTCACCCCTTTGTCTGGTCAGGCCGGGGCTGCCAGGTGACGGCTCCTTCCCTAAGCACAGATATGGGGGCGTGGGGGGAGCATCTGGGAATATTCGGGAACAGCACAGAAACTTCTAGACATTTGCAAGTGCTCCAAGCAGCCAACGAGTGACTTAATGTCCGGCTGCTCAAACACCTGGGGATGGGTTTCAGGTGAGTTCATTTCCAAGCTGATGTCATCCCCGAAGAGTTTAGGAAGATTTGTTTTCAGCCTTGGCTGTAGGTACTTAAGGCCTGGGTGGTTAGAAATACCGATGCCGATGCCCAGGTAGCAAAATGGGGAAGGGACTGGGGCCAGCGAAAATGCAGCTCTCCCCTTCCACCCAGCCTCACTCAGGTGGTAAAACAGTACAAGATTCACAGGCGGCACCCCTCAGTGACTCTTCCTGCTAGGAAGAGCCCACTTCTGAAAATGACCTGTACAGTGTGTGGGTAAGTTAGTAGAAAAGATGTCTCTAGTGCTACTCATTGCGAATTATAAAAACGGTTTATACTGATGACTAAAGACTGAAATGCCGGGGCCGGCGCTGTGATGCAGCGGGTTAAGGCCCTGGCCTGCAGTGCCAGCATCCCATATGGGTGCCGGTTCTAGTCCCAGCAGCTCCACTTCCAATCCAGCTCTCTGCTGTGATCTGGGAAAGCAGTAGAGGATGGCCTGGGTGCTTGGGCCCTTGCACTTACATGGGAGACCCGGAAGAAGCTCCTGGCTCTTGACTTCAGATCGGCCTAGCTCTGGCCATTGCGGCCATCTGGGGAGTGAACCAGTGGATGAAAGACCTCTCTCTCTCTCTCTCTCTCTCTGGCTCTACCGCTCTGTGCAACTCTCTTTAAAATAAATAAAATAAATCTTAAAAAAAAAAGACTGAAATGTCTGAATCCCCAAAATAGCGTGATCCCACCTCAAGAATTTGACTTCTCTTCCACCTCCTGTTTTCTGTGTTGTCCTCCTGAGTCTGCACTGTTTTTACCAGTTTCATCATCACTCTCAATATAGCATTTCTTCCCCAATTTTTCAACATCTCTTTAAGCTCCCAACAGCCTACAGGGTCTTAAAGGGGAAAGTGTTCAATACTCTATCAAAACCAAGTATTCCATATTTAGGGACACTTTTCCAGGGGCAAAAAAAAAAAAAAAAAAAAAAAATCAAATCCCTGGACTCCCTCCCCTGCTGGCCGTGCCCCACAGCTGACTTTAAATAGCTTCTTTTCTATTTTTGCCCCACCCCATTCCAAGGTTCCTTTGAACAAGACTTTTCAATAAAGATGGCACTACATGGTTATAATAATTAGTATCTCTTCCCCCTTAAGAGTTGTAGTAGTTTCCCCCTCCTTCTCTTGCCCTGTGTGTTAGTGGGCTATTTTCAAATTCTTGGCATTCTTTTCCTTATAAGGAATATCTCTCCTGGAACTATCAGGGGCTCTTTTGAAAAAAACTAAAAGAAATCTGCTGGAGAAATTTGGGGGAGACCGGCATCCCTCCTGCAGCCATCTACGGAGCAGACATCTGATCTGCATTAGGCAAAGCAGGCGCACACTTATTTGTGTCTTTTGGCTCTTTTTCTAAAGCCAGGTAGCTTATAACCGAAACATCTTAGCTACATCAGTACTTCCCCAAACACCTCTTCCGTTAGCCTTGATTTCCACTGAAAGCGTCTGTTTGTCAGATTCTAATCGTCCTGTGTCTGGATGTCTCATTTACAAAGCACACCCAGAGATGCAGGTCAAACCCTTCTTGCTACAGAACTGACACTCTTCAGTAATTTGCATTTTATTCATCTACCAAAAAATTCTGCAGGGGCCCTTGGTGGTTCAACTTCCGGCCCTTGCTTTCCCTGGAGTTCTTACATTCTTGGAATTGTTACCAACTTCCCAAAGAATTCTTTTCTAATTGGGCCTCTAGGCTTAATTGGCTTCCAGAACAGAATCCAACGGGTGTGAAAAGAAGTGGCTCCGTTGGAAATCTCGTGCTTGGTTTGGCTTTCCAAGGGGAAAGAGGGCCCAAAGACTCAAAGGGCAATGGACAGAGTGCTATGGAGCTTAGCCCTGTGTGCATCACCCCTGAAACTATGCGGTGCCTGTCATCCTGTTGACAGGTGGGGGTGGGGCAAAGAGGAGGGGCAGGGGGCAGCTAGCTCACCATACCATATAAAGCACTGAGCTATATTTAACTCCTAGCTCACTTTCTGGATCTGGTGCCCTGGGACTGCACACTCAAGCAAGTATCACCTTCCCAAGCAGACCGTAAGGGCTGGACTAAGATTTCCTTAGGAGCAAGGAAGGCTCAGGGTATCCCTGTGTGCCCATGGGAAGCTCAGTCTTCTAAGCAAAACTCACCACTGTGTCATTTCTTCAATTAAGCGACCAGGCCCTTTGTACCTTAACTGTACTCACCACCACCACCACACACGCGCGCGCACACACACACATACCCAGAACTTACACTCACTGAAGGTGGCAAAAAGGAAATAAAGGAGACTAGGCATTCTCTGCGTGCACAAACCTTGGTGATGATACCTCGGGAGGTTTTCTGCCACCACGGAGTCAAGGCTCACCTCCAGACTCCACTTTCGGGTGCTCTATTCTCCCAGCTTCTCACCCACCCACCTCTACTTCCAGGAGGATGAAGAAGAGGAGAAACAGAGAGAGAAATGGGTGAAATATCATGTGTGCAGCAGCAGCAGCAGCAGCCGAAGGGGCATCCAGTGCTCTGGGCTACGTGCATGTGTTCAGCACAAGGAGGCAACCCTTCTCCATTGCTTTCAGGCCCCTATGGTGACCCCCAGAGTAGCCGCTGGGGCGCGCGAGGTGAGGGAGGCGGTGTGAGCGTGCACTTACGTCGGTGGCCTTTTTCTCTGCCAGCTCCAGCTTCTCCTGGGCATCTTTGAGAGCCTCAGAGTATTTGTCCAGTTCATCTTCAGTGCCCTTGAGTTTCTTTTGTAGCGACACCAGCTCATCTTCCAGCTGGGAGTTGGCCGCGGGGTATGGGGAGGGGGTGGTGGTGCAGCAGGCAGCGTGATCCCGCAGGGGCGGGGTGTGGGTGCACAGAACCAGGACAGGGACAGCGGGAACGCGAGAGGGAAGGACAGGGAGGGAGAGAGAGAGAGAGAAGAGAGACAGTTAGCCAGTCGTGCTGGGCGCCTTGCCGCGCGCCCCGGTACCTTGGCGGCGGCTTCGTCGGCGGCCAGGAGGCTGTCCTCCGCCTTGTGCAGCTCCTCCAGCACCCGGTCCCGCTCGTCCTCCGACGCCCGCAGCAGCTTCTCCTTGGCCGAGATGTCCTCCTCCAGCTAGGGGTGGGGGGCGGCGGCGGGCGCGGGCGGGCGGCCGGGACGGACCGGGTGTTAGACACACACAACACAGGGGCACGCGTTGGCTAGGGGCGCCGCGGAGCTGGGGTTCCAGGGGGCCCAGCTGAAGCCAATGCGGAGCAGAGCCCGCGCCTCCCCTCCCCATTTCCCAGGACGGGGCTTCAGCCACGGTCTCAGCCTTGTCAGGTCCACAACCCCCAGGGCGCAAAGCAGCGTCCTGGTGTGCTCTTGGGTGCTTTCTGACGCTTAGGAAACAATTCCAGGACTCCCTTCTTCCGCCCCAGAGTCCCCGCCTGAGTTTGAGGCTTGATTCTCCGCGGTCGGAAGGTCAAAGACCTCGACGCCCCCCACCCACCGCCCGCCTAGAGTGACACCCGGTCCTGGGACTCAAGTGCCTTCAGGACTCGAACAGACTTCGTGGGCTGTGGGAACGTGAGCAGGGACCTCGGTGTCCCCGGACGGGACGGAAAAGTGAGAATAAGACCCAGGCTGGTGCGTGCCCTTCCCCTCCCAGGCGCGCTCCCGGGCCGCCTCGGCTGGGGGCCGGGATCGCCGGGCCGACGGAGCGCGGGCGCTGGGCGGCCGCAGGGCCGGGGAGGTGCAGACCTGCTTGCTCCTGTCTTCCGCCGCCTTCTTATCGGCCTCGGCCTGCTCCGCTCGATCTAAGGCATTCTCCTTGTCGAGCTTCAGCATCTGCATCTTCTTCTTGATGGCGTCCATGGTGGCGGCGGCGAGGGGCCCTGAGGCTGCGGCGGGAGCGGAGGGAAGAGGCGAGCGCGCTGGGGCTGCCGAGCCGGAGTGCGAGCGCGAAGCCGCCTGCTGCTCCCAGATATGTACTTTCCCAAGGGGGCGACCGCATTCCTCAAGACAGCCAATACTTTTTTGGAAAAGCTTTTTCCTCCTGCCCCCTTCCCCCTCCTCCCTCCGCCCGGGCCCCCTCCCCGCTCCTCCCGCGGGGGCCGCTCGCCCATTCGCTGCCGCCCGCCGGCCTCCGGGTTGACGGTGGATATGACTATATATGGGGACCCGAGCCGGCGAGGCGGCGGCCGGGCGAGGCCGCCCTGTTTCCAAACCTGAGCGCCGGGGAGCAGGCGCTGAGGCCTCGCCGGGGCAGAGAGGCGAACCCCTGCCCGTTGCGCCCCTCCTTCCAGAGCCCGCGCCCTGCGCTCCCGGAACCGGGACAGGTGGCGGGTGCGCGTCGAACTCTTGGGGTCGCCGGACCCCAGCACGCTCGGCGGGACACCGGGGGTTCCCTGGCAGCCTGCGCCCACCCCCCCACACCCCTCCACTCTCGGCTCTTAAGCTCTAGGCGCTCTTCAGTGCCTTCGGGCTGCCAGGTGTCATCCAGAGCACGCAGGTCTAGAGAAAGTCCAGCGGAGCGGAGGAAGGGAGAGCTGGGAGGAGGGTCCAGGGGTCTCTCCTGGGACTCTGCTGGTGCGGTCAGAAAGGCAGAGTGCAGCCCAAGGATGGCACAGGACCTCTGTCTTTTGTGAGCTCTTCCCCCAAGGAGAACAATCAAGCACTTTAGGGACACAGGAGTTTGTTGGCTTAGTTTCTCTCTCTCTCTCTCTGCATGTGTGTGTGTGTGTGGGGGGGGGTGTTTTAAGGAGGGTGGGTGCCTGGGAGCTTAGGGGGAGAGAACGTTGAGTTTAAACTTGGGCCATGGGAGCTTAAGGGGAGAGAACATTGAGCTTAAACTTGGGCCATTTGGTCTTTGGTCTCTACTGTGTCACCAGCAGGTGTGTGATCTTCATAAGTAACTCCGCCCCTGCTGCAGTTTCTTCATCTTTCAATTCAGGGGGAAGCGGACCCCTGAGGTCCCTCCAGACCTAACTGTTTGTAAATCAGTGTTCTTGCACTGATTGTAGAAAGCCTGCCTCTTTCCTGGCAAGGCAAGGCGCTCCGATGCTGGGTGGCCAAAAACGTGGGCTAAATATCATCCTGGCTAAGCCACTGTGTCCGCAGCTGTACTCTGGGGAGGGAAGAGGCCCAGCTCTGCGCTGGGAGCCTGCCTGGAGGCAGGAGGGCTTCCCTACACCTCTTAATTTTAACTCCACTCCTCCAGTCCCCAAGAGGCGGGGGAGGGAGGGGAGCCTGCTCTTTTTCAGAGCTTCAGTGGGAGGGGAGGAGCCACCCCAGCTCAGCCCGAGTGAGCCCAGCAGAGGCAGGGGTGGTGAGGGTCTTGTTAACAGTCCCCCTGGAGTAATTCACAGCCTGTACTGCATGGACACTGAGTATTCCCGGGACAGCACGTCTGAGCAGATCGCACAGGCCAAACAACTTGTAAGTCCTGCAGAGCATGATCAGGTCCCCCTCGGGGATTTTATCTGGTTTTTTCCACTGCCCAGAAAGGACGAAATGTTCAGGACAGGAGATCTGTGTGCGAAGGGGCTGTATGGCACAGACATTCATCAGAGAGCTCCTGCGTGCCGTGTGAACACCCAGCTGCCCGAACACTGACAAAGTGCTGGGCCTGTGGACAACACACAGACAATATGTGGATTACATGGAGCTGCGCTCCAGGCCCGGGGCTCAACGGAGGGGCAGGAAAAGGGAGTCAGGAGTTAGATCCTGAGCTCAAACTTTTTATTTATTTATTTGTTTATTTATTTATTATTTGACAGAGTTAGACAGTGAGAGAGACAGAGAGAAAGGTCTTTCCGTTGGTTCACTCCCTAAATGGCCGCAATGGCCAGAGCTACACGGATCTGAAGCCAGGAGCCAAGTCCTCCTGGTCTCCCATGCGGGTGCAGGGGCCCAAGCACCTGGGCCATCCTCCACTGCCTTCCCGGGGCTACAGGAGAGAGCTGGACTGGAAGAGGAGCAACCGGAACTAGAACCTGGTGGCCATATGGGATACGGGTGCCGCAGGCGGAGGATTAACCAAGTGAGCCACGGCGCCCTGAGCTCCAAACTTAACCTGGCCATTTCCTTTCAATGTGGCCGCAGCCATTGATGGAGGGGCTGGCACTGTGGCGTAGTGGTTAAAGCTGCTGTCTGCAGTGCCAGCATTCTATATGGCACTGGTTTGAGTCCTGGTGGCTCCACTTCTAATCTAGCTCTATGCTATGGTCTGGGAAGGCTGTGGAGGATGGCCCTGGCCCCTGCACCCATGTGGGAGACAGAAGAGGCTCCAAGCTCCTGGCTTCAGATTGGCTCAGCAAATGGAATATCTCTCTCTGCCTCTGTCTCTCTGGAACTCTGCCTTTCAAATAAATAAATATTTTTAAATTGATAAAACCAGAGAAATTCCTTGAGGGACCACATAAAAGGGGCCTTCTAAAAGATCATGGAAAATACATATTTTGGAAAAATTATGCATGGGTTTCAAAATTTTTCTTGCACCAAGAATAAACTTTTCTTTCAATTTCATTTGAATTGCCTTTGTGTTACTGACTTTCCTTGCTGTACCTACTACAGCTAGGCAACTCCCTGAAGTTCCCTTAAATGGCCCAATGTTACAGACACTTTATTATTATTGTTATTTTAGATTAATTTAATTGTTTGAGAGGCAGAGTTAGAGAGAGAGATAGATTGAGAAACAGCTCAATCTTCCATCTGTTGGTTCACTCCCCAAAGGGCTGCAATGGCCAGGGCTGGGCCAGGCTGAAGCCAGGAGCCAGGAGTTTCTTTCAGGTCTCCCAAGTGGGTACAGGGGTCCATGGACCTTGGCCATCTGCTGCAGCTTTCCCAGGCACATTCACAGGGAGCTGGATTGGAAGTGGAGCAGCCAGGTCTAGAACTGGTGCTCATATGGGATGCTGGTGCTGCAGACTGTGGCTAAACCTACTGTGCCACAATGCCGGCCCCAGATCCCTTGTTATTCATTAATTTATTGAGCACAAGCTGTGTATCAGGCAGCTACTAGGCTCTGGAAACCAAAACTGAGTAACTTGTCTTCTGGGTGTATACATGTCCTCCAGGGGTCTTGCATGAGCTGGGCTCTAAGAACTCATTGGAGGAGGAAATAGACACAACCAGGTCAGAGTAGACAGAAAAATATCTCCTCTGGAAAAGTTGTGGCTTCCAAGCCGATTTTAAGGAAAAGCAGTTGGATAGGATGGCCATTGTAGGAGCCAAGGAAAGAAACATGAATGTTTGATGGTGGTTGGATGCGAGGATTTTTGGGGAGTGAACAGGACATGAGACTGGACAGGCACAGTATGGTAAAGGGCCTTGAATTCCAGGTTCAGCTGACCAGGACCTCATTGTGAGGTCATCGATTTTTCTTCTCTCCGTGTCTTCCCCTCCCTGACTCACCAAGGGCTATATTAAGACGTTGGAGCCTGTGGTATCCAAGTGTGGAAATGGAGCTACCTAGTTATTTTTTCTAATTTATTTTTATTTATTTGAAAGGCAGAGTTAGAGAGAGAGAGAGAGAGAGAGAGAGATCTTCCATCTGCTGGTTCAGTCCCCAAATGGCAGCAACAGCCTGACTGTGAAGCTGAAGCCAGGAGCCTGGGACTCCATCCTGGTCTCCCACGTGGGTGGCAGGGGCCCAAACACTTGGGCCATCTTCTACTGCTTTGCCATGCACAATAGCAGGGAGCTGGATTAGAAGTGAAGCAGCTGGGAGTCAAACCAGCACTTCCATAGGATGTCAGCGTCACAGGTGGTAGCTTAATCCACTGTGCTATGACGCCAGCTTCCAGAGCTAACTTTTAAAATTTCTTGGTACCACTTCATTGATCTGTAGGTTGATCCCTAGGTTAACATGGCAGATCCTGTAATTCAATAACTTTCATTTTATCCCTGTTGGGATTTTGCACCGTGTCCCCCGCTCTCTCCCACCCAGTGCCCTGGTAGCCATCCAGGTCCAACTCAGCTTCCTGGATTGCAGCACCCATGACCTTCCTGTCTTCAAGGCCAAGGCCAAGGCCAAGGAAACCATCGTGGCTCAACTGGAACAACTGATTCTTCTGCCCTGGACAGGCCTCCTGATATCTGCGGAGGACCAGAAGGGGTGGACAGCGATGTGCCATAGTGTGTTTCCCTCTTCCCCAGCTGGCTGGCCATGACTTACGGATGGATCCAGTGGCCAACCAGGAACTGCACTGGGACACTCGGCTTCTCTCTATCGCAGTTAGAACTAAGGAACATGGAAAATATGAATTATTAGCTGTGGTTGCTGAAATGAAAAGGAGCTTCTGTGTTGGGATGAAAATGCCATGTGTGAGGTGATTAAGCTTACTCATAAATATTTGGGTTTTCTCTGCAGTCAGGGTCTTGGTAGGCTAGCACATTGCCATCCAATTAACTGAGGTGTGGTCACTTGACTTGCTTTGACCAAGGAAATATGAGCAGGTGTGACCTATATGGTGGACACTTAATTTAAGAGTGCGTGCCTCACCATGTTCCTATTTCAAGATTGTGGCTCTTCTGCCATTCTGGTTCCCCCGCGGCTTTCCCGTACCCTCAGCTAACCCTCGCTGGGCTACTGTAGCAAGAGCAGGTTACAAGCCTTTGTTGCTTAGGCCACTGAACTCTAGGGGTTGTTTGTTACTGAAGCATAACTAACTTCTCCTGACTAATATGCCGCCCAACAGGCCATGCATCAGCTCAGGTACATGAGAGCAGACACGTCTGGTTATAAGAGAAAGGAGAATGGAGCAGACATACTGAGATAAACAGAAGCACCACTCAGAGAAAGAAATTGGGAGAATGTGACCAAAGTGCAGTTCCAAGGATCCCTAGGATAACCCCCTTCATTTCCTGAGGTTATGTGAGTGAAATCTGCACCCCTTGAAAATGAAGAAGCTGGCAGTTGGTATCGTGGCGCAGCGGGTAAGCTGCTGCCTGCAATGCGGGCACACTGTGAATGCTGGTTCAAGTCCCGGCTGCTCTGCTTCCAAGCCAGCTCCCTGCTAATGTGCCTGGGAAAGCAGCAGCAGATGGCCCAAGTGTTTGGGCCCCGGACACCCATGGGAGACTGGGATGGAATTCCAGGCTCTTTTTCTTCCACATGGGTGTCAGAGGCCCAAGTTTTTGGGGCCACTCTCTGCTGCCTTTGCAGCCACATCAGCTATAAGTTGGATCTGAAGAAGAGCATCCAGGACCTGAATCAGAACTCTTATATATAAGATGTTTGTGTTGCAAGTAGAGGCTTCACCTGCTGTGCCATAATGCTGGCTGCTTTGGGGGCTGGGTCTCTAAATGTGTATTTACAACTGTGTTGCTATTTTGCCAAGTAGCTACCTTGGGGTCCCCCATAGTTGTGAGGCCTGCATATCTCAGTTTCTTTAAGAGAATTTAACCTTTAATACACTGTTCCCTTCTTTCCATAGAAGCACCTGCACTTGCCATACCACGTTTTCCAATATTTGTTCACAAAAGAGAGTCAATAGAAGCAGAGATCAGTGATGTGACCCCTTTCATAGAAATATTCATGTGAGTGTGTACCTCAGGGTTTTGTTTAAGAAGACCAAGCCCAAGTCCTCATTACCTGATAGTCACACTGTGTTTAACAACAATAACTCTACATGTGTACCGTGACTCCCCCAGAGTCAACAACGCTGACTCAAGCCATTAAGGGAAAGTGAAGAATCTATAATTAAACAGAGAGACAATGGTTTCTTCCACTGGGTTTGGGAATGCAGCGTGTTATGCTCACGGCTCATTGTCCCATGGAACAAGACACAGCACGCTCTCTCATGCACAGGCAGCTCTGTTTCCCAAGGGCTCTGGTGCTACCATCAAGGCCCCACAGAAAATATGTTCTGCTTCCCCAGGGTGCTTTGGAGCACTGTGAAATGACCTTGGGCCCTTGTGGATACTGCCTTCTTTGTTGATCCTGCAAAGAGGCTCCTGAGTACTCTGGCCACCTGGAGAGTTTTGCTCAGGCAGAATGATCCTCCCAAAGCAAAACAAAAGCACAGGCACTTTCCTGCCTACATGTTAGCGTCTATCTGACAGCTGCATCTATGCGTAGACTTAATGAAGCCTGATTGGTGGTAGAATTTAGCTGTCTCAAGAACAGCAATATTCTCTTGTGTACCTAAAGTTTAAAAAGCACTTTCAAGTCCATTGCCTTCTTCTTGCAACCTCTGCCGATAACAGCAGGACTAGTGCTGTAGTTCCCAGTCTGTCCATTAGAATACCAAGGGTTGCAGGTGGGCGTGTTTGGCGAAGCAAACACGATGCTGCGTGGGACACCTACATCCTATACCTCGATACTGAGGTTTGAGTCCCTGCTCTGCTCCTGATTCCAGCCTCTGCTAATGTGTAACCTGGAGGCAGTGGTGATGGCTCAAGTGGTTGGGGCTCTGCCACCCACATATGAAACCTGAATTGAGCTCCTGGCTCCTGGCTTCAGCCTTGAGCAGTCCTGGTGGTTATGGGCATTTGGGGAATAAACCAGTGGATGGAAGATCTCTGTCTCTTTTGTCTTTCAGATTAAAAAAAAAAAATCCGAGGACAGCCGCTGGTACAAGACCACCCCGCAGAGAGTGGCAGTGCAAGGATGAGATCACAGATGCCCCAGCGCCCAGCAATAGGATTCTTGTTTATCCACTCACTGCCATGCCTTTATTAGCATTCATGTGTGATTTCTTCTTTAGAAGCAACACGTTATAAGGTGAAGATAAAAGGAGTGGGACCACGTACAGAACAGGGTTAAAACATGATACCAATGAGGCAAGACTGCAGGGCCGCCTTCTCCCACGTGAGCCAGCTCAGGACTACAGCCAGGCCTCCTATACCCACCCGCCCACTCGGAGCAGATGGGAGAATCTGGTGATAAGATGTGGTTGGATCAATATAACATTTTTCCAATCTCAAGTTTATGGCCCAAGATAGGATAATAAGGATATCGTCACAAAGATGGAAAGGTGGATGTGTTCATTTTATTCCCAGGGACTTCAAGAAGAATATGAGGTTAATCATTAGAAATCGGTACTTGCAGGGCTGGCACTGTGGCGCAGCGGATTAACACCCTGGCCTGAAGTGCCAGCACCCCATACAGGCGCCAGTTCTAGTCCCGGCTGCTCCACTTCCAATCCAGCTCTCTGCTGTGGCCTGGGAAAGCAGTAGAGGATGGCCCAAGTCCTTGGGCCCCTGCACCCACGTGGGAGACCGGGAAGAAGCTCCTAGCTCCTGGCTTTGGATCGGCGAATCTCTGGCTGTTGCGGCCATGTGGGGAGTGAACCAGCCCTCTCTCTCTGCCTCTACCTCTCTCTGTAACTCTGTCTTTCAAATAAATAAAATAAATCTAAAAAAAAAAATCGGTACTTGCTTCCCTCAAAACCCTTAGGTGGGCAAAGGAATGAGCCACTAATTAATCGAGGCAGTATATTTGGGAGAAAACAAAGACAGCATCTGTGTCAGGACAGGATCTAGTGGTTCCTCTAGCCACAGCCAAGCAGAAATCAGAGTGCCTACAGGCTTTGCAGTCCTGAGACTTGAGCCAGCCCCAGGGCTGCATCTAAGCTTTGGGATGGTTTTAATCATGACTTCCCAGCAAACCCCGAATTCTTTTCATATTGAACACCACCTGTTCATCTTTTATATTTTTATACTTGGTTCTCAAGTTTCCGCTGATGTCCTTAGCAGGAACATATGTGGAAGTGACCTTTGCAGCCTCTTGAATGGCGAACGGAGCTCTACTCTCACTTTGCAGACCGTGAAACCAATGGAAAATCATCCGTGGAGGAGGCAGCCCAGGGGCCTCTTTCTCTACTTGTTCTAGTTGTAGCGCACGAACTCCAGACGACTGCCACGTTAGGGCAATGAAAGGCTAGGACTTCCAGCTTTGTTTCTATGCCTTTGCCAGACCTGCTATCAGCAAGAGACTTTTCAGTGGAGATGGTTTGGTGCAGGGGCCTATGGGTGTGCCTATGTCACAAAGAGTGAGAGTGGACTTGCTTTTGGTATTTTTAAGGTCCTTTTTGGGCTGACTGGCAAAATCTCCCCACCCCACCCTGGCACTTCCTACTGGGATCCTGGGTTCTCCCGAAGAGAGTGCTTTTTCTTCCACTAGTAGAAACTGCTATGCCTCAGGAGAAACGCTTCCTTGTTGTTTCTCTCCCGGGACCATTTGCGTCTCAGGAATGAACATGGAGGGAGACAGGCCTTTCTGTCTGTTGCAGGCTAAGGAAACGCTTTGTCTCCTTCTTCCTGAGATCCCACTGCTTGAGGAGGGAGCTCAGTCGGGGCCAGCCGGCCAAGTTCCAGAAGAGGCTGGTATTTTTAGCATGGCCTTCTTCACTTCCCAGCACCTGCCATGATCTGTAACCCAAGGGGCTACTTAAATGCCAGTGACACGGCTGAGGGCAAGGCAGCCTGAGTCATGTCCTAAAATACCACCCAAGGGAGGTGAATCTTCGGGGAGTCATTTCATTTCTCCTTTGCTTTTCCTATTTATGCCTCAACAGTGAGGCTACTACATGCCCTGGCTGAGCAGTGTGACATCTGCTCCGTAGGGAGACTACAGAAAACCATTTGGTCTGTCTCCCTGGATGCCAGCCAGCTGGACTTGTGATGATTCCAGCCTCGGCTCCCAGCTTCAGTCCGGCCCTCTCCTGCTCAGGTCAGATGGAGGCAACAAGACAAAGTCTACACACGTTTTTCTTAAGCAGAATCTTCTTTGGTTATCCTGCAAAATGTGTGAAGACGATGGACAAGGCCCAGGTGATGTCTTAGATCAGATCGTGATTAAGGGAATGCCAACCTCTTTCTCAGCGCAGACAGAGCTCAGTGAGCTTATTATCCCCTAAAGATGGTGCCAGCCAGAGACAGAACCATGTTCTCTGGAAGCCAGATGCGTCAGAGGAGGACAGATGCATTATGGGTCATGACGGGTCACGAGAATGTCTGCAGTCCTGGAGTTGGACATCAGCCCGTCCAGTACACAGCAACCCCAGGTGTCGCTGTCAGGGTATAGGCCTGGGCTGATCAGTTCCAGAGTGGAGCTTCCTGGGTGCTTCCTTAAAATTTCACTGTTACTCTAACTCTCTCAAATCCATGGAAGGCCTCGTAGGAAGTCAAGATGTTATTTATTTATTTATTTATTTATTTTTTGACAGGCAGAGTGGACAGTGAGAGAGAGAGACAGAGAGAAAGGTCTTCCTTTTGCCGTTGGTTCACCCTCCAATGGCCGCTGCACCGCGCTGATTCGAAGCCAGGAACCAGGTGCTTCCTCCTGGTCTCCCATGCAGGTGCAGGGCCCAAGTACTTGGGCCATCCTCCATTGCACTCCCTGGCCACAGTAGAGAGCTGGCCTGGAAGAGGGGCAACTGGGACTAGAACCCGGTGTGCCAGCGCCGCAGGTGGAGGATTAGCCTGTTGAGTCGCAGCGCCGGCCCAAGTTGTTATTTTAAAAGGAAGTGAGCCACTCCACCCAGAGGTCTCTCACTTAAATAAATCTTGCTTTTAAATTAAAAAATAAAAAAAGGAAGTGAATCAGAACTTAAATATTGACATGGGTTTTATTACCTGTAAATTGGTCAGTTTTCATTTAGTTGAGTGAAAAATGTAAGCAGTAAGTCATACGACTGGTGACACAATTTAGTTGAAAATAATACATATTATGTGGATTTATGATACATAAGCACACACATCCTCAAAAAGATTTTGGATGGTTGTTCACCAATCTGATCACTGAATTCACTTCCTTTAGGTAGGTGGAGTGATTTCTGGGATCAGATATGGTGATCAAAGTGAGTGTAGCCATGTTTAAAAAATCACGTATTAATTTATTTGAAAAGCAGAGAGAGACAAATAGAGAGCTCCCATCTGCAATGCCTGCAACAGCTGGGGCTGTGCCAGGCTGAAGCTAGGAGCCAGGAACTCCATCTGGGTCTCCTACGTGGGTGGCAAGGACTCAGATACTTGAGCCGTCACCTGCTGCCTCCCAGGGTGTGCATTAGCAGGAAACTGGAATGAGAGCAGAGCCAAGACTTGAACCCTAGCATTCAGATATGGGATATGGGCATCCCAAGCAGTACTTACCTGTGCCAAATCCCTGTCTCAATGTTTAATTTCTTAAGTAGAATATATTTATGAATCATATACTTAAGCTATTAACAATCTTTTATTTTCCATTTAACATTATTTAAAAATACATTCTTGAGTATACTACAGAAAATTCTGGAGGGGTTACAATTGCTTGAGTCTCTTAAAGGAAAAAAAAAATCCACTTCTACATGTACCCTAATCACAGCCTCATAGCAATTAAAACTTCATTGAAAAATAAAGTGGTCAATTTCCTTCAGAAAACCCAACTGTTTTTTTAAGTACCCGCTATTTGTCAAGCATAAAATTAAGCCTCAGATATTTACAAGTGAGCACCACAGCATCTGGCCTCCCGTGAGATCCTGGATTTTCAAGTCACTGCTTATGATGAGCTCAGATTCCACACTACCCGCTGGAGTCATTAGTGCTCCTTTACAAGCCACCCGTAAAATTAGTCTCATGACTCTACCAACTTGTGTCTCATGCCCCCACCTTGACCATGCTCCAAATTTGCTACATGTGGGTCCTGACACTTTCCTTCGAAGTGGAAGGAGCTGCCTCAGCCGGCAAAGTCCAAAGAATGTGCTACAGACTCTAAAAGGCACAGAGGCTCCAAAACACTTCTGGAATGTTTTAAATAAAAGAACATAAAACAGAATGTTGACTACATCTTTTTTTAACTAGTAAGATTTATTTATTTGAAAATCAGAGTTACACAGAGAGAGGAGAGGCAGAGAGAGAGAGAGAGAGAGAGAGAGAGAGAGAGTCTTCCATCCACTGGTTCACTTCCCAATTGGCTGCAACAGCCGGAGCTGATCTGAAGCCAAGAGCCAAGAACTTCTTCCAGGTCTCTCACGCGGGTGCAGGGGCCCAAGCACTTGGGCCATCTTCTTCTGCTTTCCCAGGCCATTAGCAGGGAGCTGGATCAGAAGCAGAGCAGCCGGGGTTTAAATAGATGCTCTGGGATGCTGGCATTGCAGGCAGTGGCTTAACCTACTATGCCACAACATCAGCCCTGAGTTATTTTGATGATGGAATTATGAGTACTTTGGGACATACTTACTGTATTTTCCAAAGTTTAAAAAATAAGCATGTTTTAGTTTTATAATAGTTATAAAGAAAAAACTCCTTGGGTCGGCACTGTGGTGTAGCGGGTAAAGTGGCCACCTGCAGTGCTGGCATCCCATATGGGGGCCCATTCGAACCCCAGCTGCTCCACTTCCAATCCAGCTCTCTGTTATGGCCTGGGAAAGCAGTGGAAGATGGCCCAAGTCCTTGGGCCCCTGCACCCACGTGGGAGACCCGGAAGAAGCTCCTGGCTTCAGATCGGTGCAGCTCTGGCTCTTGCGGCCATCTGGGGAGTGAACCAGCAATGGAAGACCTCTCTCTGTCTACCTTTGCCTCTCTGTAACTCACCTTCAAATAAATAAATAAATCTTAAAAAAAAAAAAAAACTCCTTTAACCAGCCACAATGATGTTTTACATATAAATATGGGGGGACAGTTTTGGAAGGGACACAGTTTCTAACTCCAGATTACCTGTTAGGTTATACGTCATTTTCTGCCTGCTTCCTAGTTCACAAGCACAGGCTTCGTGTGTACTTGTCTGATGCCTCTCCTTGAGTACTGTGTCTCTTAGGCCCCATGAAGAATTCCACTGAGTACTGATACAAGCCATTACGGCAGCAGGGTGTGAGGAGACCAGGGTTGAAAAAGCTGGGACTTGAACCCAATCCAAACAGGCGCTAGAGGTCACACTCTTTTTTATGATTATTATTTTTTTTTTTAGAGAGAGAGACAGAGAGAAAGGTCTTCCTTCTGTTGGTTTACCCCCCAAATGGCCGCTACAGCCGGCGCACCGCACTGATCCGAAGCCATGAGCCAGGCGCCTCCCCCTGGTTTCCCACTCTGGTGCAGGGCCCAAGCACCTGGGCCACAGCAGAGAGCTGGACTGGAAGAGGAGAAACCGGGACAGAGTCTGGTGCCCCAACCGGGTCTAGAACCCGGTGTGCCAGAGCCGCAGGCGGAGGATTAGCCTATTGAGCTGTGGCGCCAGCCTAGAGGTCACATTCTTTTCCCCCCCTAATGTTTATTGACTTGAAGGGTAGACTGGAGGAGATAGATATTGATATAGAGGTCGAGATCTTCCACCTGTTGGTGCACTCTTCAAATGCCTGCGATGGCCACAGATGGGCCAGGCCAAAGCCAGGAGCTGCGCTCAATCCAGGTCTCCCAAGTGGTGGCAGGGATACAAGTGCTTGAGCTGTCACTGCTACCTCCAGAGTCTGTGTTAACAGGGAGCTGGAGCTGGGAGCTGGAGCTGGGAACCCACCCCAGGCACTTCAGTATGGGGTGTAGGTGTCCCGATCAGTGTCCTAACTGCTAGGCCAAATCTCTGCCCCTGGATTTCACATTCTTAACAGCTAAGTTATACTGCCCTTTTAAATGCTTGATGAGAGCAGGGACTATACTGTCACTTCAAATGCCCCAGCACATGTTTACCAAGTGAACAAGTGTGCATTAAGAAAGGGAAGCCACGGGGCCGGAACAGTGGTGCAATGGGTTAATGCCCTGGCCTAAAGCATCTGCATCCCATATGGGTGCTGGTTTGAGACCCGGCTGCTCCACTTCCGATCCAGCTTTCTGCTTTGGCCTAGGAAAGCAGTGGAAGATGGCCCAAGTCTTTGGGCTCCTGCACCCACGTGGGAGACCCAGAAGAAGCTCCTGGCTCTTGGCTTCAGATCAGAACAGCTCCGGCCGTTGCAGCCAACTGGGGACTGAACCAGCAGATGGAAGACCTCTCTCTCCTCTCTCTCTCTCTCTGCGTAACTCTGACTTGAAAATAAATGAATAAATCTTAAAAAAAAAAGAAAGAAAGAAAAGAAAGGGAAGCCATGAGAGCCTGGCTCTGCATGTCACTCACAGCAAGAGCAGTGCCAGCAGTTGTGTCTCCTCAGCTGGAGGAAAGAGAAAGCAGAGGTCACCTGAGCCTGTTTTCACCTCTGCTCCCACCGTGTCTGGCCAGGAGTCTGAGGAAGGACAGTGAGCTCATGGCTGGGTGTGCTTCCCCCCAGGTGTGCGGTCAGCGGGGCAGCCGTGACTCACGTCCTTCTCTCTGCCGGGGAAGCTGGTTTGGCTGGGCACTTCTCAGCCAAATTCCTCCCAGGCACTAGTGCTGGTGGCTGCTCTCCGGGTTCTGCCTTCACAGGGGGCCCAATGTGGGCATTCTCCTCTGTGTGAGATTGTCTTCTTGGTGCTTGCTGAGCTGGTGGGCCTGAGCACCCCGGCGTTGCTATAGCCCAGCAGGAGCTCTGGGAAGCCACGGTGCGGTCTCTGAGCATGCCCGACCTCGTGTAAGCCAGGTCATCCCGACCCAGCAGTGGGGCAGGGCCAGTGCAGAGGTTAGCACAGGGCTGGAGCTTGAATTCTCGGGCTTCTGAGTCACTCAGGCAAGACTCTGCCCTGAGTCAGCCCCAGTCTCAATTTCTCCTGTAAACTGGAGGTAAGAATATCAACTTCACAAAATTGTTAGGAAGGATTAAATTCAGTGACCAAACTGACATTTCTGCCACTTCTTCTTTGACATTCACAATTGTTTAGCAAATTCTTTCCTATGTACCTGTTGAAACAAAAATGAACAAAACTGAATATTTTCTGTCTTATATCTCTATTTATTTATTTGAAAGCCAGAGTTACAGTGAGTGAGAGAGAAAGAAAGAGATTTTCCATCCACTGGTTCACTCCCTAGAAGGCTGCAATGACCAGGGTTGAGCCAGGTACAAGCCAGGAGCCAGGAGCTTCTTGTGGGTGGCAGGGGCCCAAACATTTGGATCATCTTCTGCTGCTTTTCCCAGGCCATTGGCAGGAAACTGGATCAGATGTGGAACAGCTGGGACACGAACTGGTGCCCATATGGGATGCTGCTGTTGCAGGTGGCAGCTTAACCAGCTGTGCCACAATGCTAGCCCCTTATGTTTATTTTTTTTTAAAGTGTATTTCTTATTTATTTGAGAGAGAGAGAGAGTTATTCTCCACCTACTGGTTCACTCCCCAAATTCCTGTAACAACCAGAGCTGGACCAGTCCAAACCCAGGAGGCAGCAACTCCATCTGGGTCTCCCATATGGGTGGTAGGAACCTCAAATGCTTGGGCCATCATCTGTTGACATCCAGGGTACACATTGGCAGGAAGCTGGACCAGAAGCAGAAGTGGGACTTGATCCGAGACACTGTGCTATGGAATGTGGGTGTCACAAACATCAGCTAAACCTGCTGTCTTATAAAACCCATCCCTATCTTATATTTGTCACAGAAAAGTCAAGGGCCTGAACCTCTGTGCCGCTATCTTCTGGAGGAGTTGAGTTTTCTTTTTCAAAGCACAGGCCTTGGAAGTAGATCAATCCGATTTTGAGTCTATTAGCTGGGTGACATTAGCTAAGTCTCCAACCCTCTCTGAGCTCAGTTTCCGCATCTGAAAAATAGGGAAATGCTGGTATCCCCTTCATCAGCCTGGTATCACAGCTGAGCCATTTCATGAATGTAAACCACAGTGCCCGCCATGGAGAAAGCTACAATAAATAGCAGCTTCTTAATTATTATGAATTTATCCAAAGGCATGTGTGTGCGTCTACATAGACGTATATGTGGTTGGGAGTCTATGCACAAAACGTTTACCCAAACACATTATGGTATCACACCATTTGGGGTCGTCTTTACGGCAATGGGTGCTTCTCTACTCCAAAATTCTTCTGAAGACCACCTGCTCTCTTCCTGGTTCCTATTTTCTTCCAGAGCCCTCTGGTTATTTATTTAGACCAGCCATAATTTGTATGGAAATAAAGAGAGGCAGAACCTTGTACTTCCTTCCAGGACTTTTTTAGGGGGGCTTTCAGTGTCAGTCAAGACTTGATTCCTGGGGCCGGCGCTGTAGCGCAATGGGTTAATGCCCTGGCCTGAAGCGCCGGCATCCCGCGTGGGAGCCAGTTCAAGACCTGGCTGCTCCATTTCTGATACAGCTCTCTGCTATGGCCTGGGAAAGCAGTAGAGGATGGCCCAAGTCCTTGGGCCCCTGCACCCACGTGGGAGACCCGGAAGAAGCTCCTAGCTCCTGGCTTCGGAGAGGCGCAGCTCTGGCCGTTGCGGCCAACTGGGGAGTGAACCATCGGATGGAAGACCTCTCTCTCTCTCTCTCTCTCTCTCTGCCACTCCTTTCTCTGTGTAACTCTTTCAAATAAATAAATAAATTTTTGGCCAGTGCCATGGCTCAATAGGCTAATCCTCCGCCTGCGGCGCCGGCACAGCAGGTTCTAGTCCTGGTCAGGGCGCTGGATTCTGTCCCGGTTGCTCCTCTTCCAGGCCAGCTCTCTGCTGTGGCCCGGGAGTGCAGTGGAGGATGGCCCAAGTGCTTGTGCCCTGCACCCCAAGGGAGACCAGGAGAAGCACCTGGCTCCTGCCATCGGATCAGTGCTGTGCGCCAGCTGCAGCAGCCATTGGAGGGTGAACCAATGGAAAAGGAAGACCTTTCTCTCTGTCTCTCTCTCTCTCACTGTCCACCCTGCCTGTCAAAAAATAAATAAATGATCTTTTTTTTTTTTTAAAAAAAAGACTTGATTCCTGTTTGTTCTACTTTTAAGCTTAATGTGACATATATCATACATCCAGAGATGTGCATATGTCACACACATACACTCACCGAGTTTTCACAGACTCAACAGACTCTTGCAACCAGCACCAAGATTGGGAACCAGAACATTCCAGAAGCCCCTTGTGCCTCTTGTCATGTACTGTCTCCAGCAAAGTCCTGTTTAGTTTTCTCCTGTTTTTCAACTTCCTGTGAATCTGGCCCCTCATGTCGAACAGCTCAGTGGTGATTTGTTCTCCCCCGACATCTACACTGTCGTGGCTTCTTTGCTATTTTAGATGATTGATTCAAGCATGAATGAACTTTAATTCAGCAGCACCCATGTGAAAAGCTCTTTATTAATGAATTAAAGCAATGAGAGGAAGAAGTTCAGTGTTTTTAGAGAAACAGGGGTATGGCTCCGAGGTCTGCAGCAAGGCCGTTGGTCACAACTGGTCCCTTCTATCTTTTCTGGTCTATAATGTCCTTCTCTTCTCAGTTACAGATCCTTGACCCAATAGCTCAACTGAGTTACTGTCACCAGCTGCACCAGCATTGGGCTACAGCAATGGGATGGCGTGGCTTGTGCAGGACCTGGTCTGGTCTCCCCCGAATGCCTTCATGGGGTATTTCAGGCTCCCATGTGGTGGCTGGCCACTCGGAAAGGCGGCTCTTTCATCTGGCTCTGGGATCAGCTGGAGTTTTGTAGACACACATGCTCTGTTCTCTCACAGCACAGATTTGGCCCCTGAAAACCAATTTCCTGGCTGCAGGGACCACCACCTGTTTATGATGATGACGACTGTTGCAGAATGTTGGAATTCCTGCCCACGTTGCAAAAGTCACCCCTACAGAGGAATGTTTGCAACAGTGTCCTGATTCCTGAACCACATCGTGCTCAGACTATAGAATCTCAGATTGGATCTACAGCCCAAGCTCTGCCTATGACGGGAGTGGGGCCAGAGACAGACGCAGGGCACTGTGTAAAATCTGCTTTACATCTAACCCTCACTGCATCTCCAAGAGGGACACAGTACACTACTCCCATTTTTATGGAAGTATACACTGAGGCAGAGAGAAGTGTACACAAGTAAAGCCCAATATCAGTGATAGGGCACTTTCTTCATTATCATATTTCATTCTATGAAACTCTACTCTGTAGGTGAATTTCCTGTGGCTCAGTTTCCCAATGTTGCATGGGTCCTAGGTGCCAGAGGTTGGACAACAGACTCAGCCTCTGACCCCAACCTCTAAGGCACACCTGCAAATGACTGTAGTAAGACACAGTGATGAACACCAGCAGATTAGTCAGATGAAATTCGACAGTGTTGTGGTGAAGCAGGTAAAAGCTGCCGCCTGCTATGCCTGCGTCCCACATGGGTGCCAGTTCAAGTCCTAGCAGCTCTTCTTCCAATCCAGCTTCCTGCTAATGTGCTTGGGAAAGCAATGGAAGATAGTCCAAGTTCCTGGGCTCTTGCACCCACATGAGAGACCAGGAAGAAGCTTTTGGTTCCAGGCTCCCAGCTTTGGCCTGGCCCCAGCTGTTGCACCCATTTGGGGAGTGAACCAGTGGATGGCAGATTGTGTGTGTGTGTGTGTGTGTGTGTGCGCGCGTATGTGTGTGTAACTCTTTCAAATAAAATATAATAAATCTTTAAATAAATTTAAAAATTCCAGTTGAAGAACCTTAAAAATCAAACCAAGATGGAGTGACCTAAGCCAATACCATTAAAAACAAGAAGTTACCTTTGCCCCAAATAAAATTAAAGTTTAAAAATTACAGCCCTAAACTTTTTCCCCCAAAGCTAAAATTAGGTGCAGCTATAAAAATAAGGGACCCTATGCTTAGCTAGCTGCGACACTTGTGCCTGGCTGTGCTAAGACCTAACCCAGTTTGTATGCCTCCTAATACTCAAATAACGGTGTGGGAAGTGGGACCCCGCTCTCCCACCAGGGGAACAAAGGGAGCGAGACGTCGTCCCCCTCAGGGTGAACAAGATAGCGCTGGCAGGGAAAGGAACTACTAAAGAAGTAAACAACGAAATGGCGATGAGGTGCATGCCTCCCATGTGATCCCGTAGCTGATTGGACAGAAGACGCATGCCTTTCACATGATCAGCTCACGGATTGGACTGCTGTGTGCATGGACACTATAGTGCTTTTGATTGGTCACTGCGGGTATATAAACCGTGTGGCTTTGTGCTGGGGGCGCTCTCTGGACTCCCGAGTTCAGGAGGCCCGTCTGCGCAGACGCTGAATAAATCCTCTTGCTTTTGCATCAGCTGGTCTGGACTCTGAGTCTTTGGGGTGTGCCTCTCGACATGTTAGCATCCTCACTCCGAGGGTCTAACACCAGTGTTTCAGAAAACAGATGAGATCTTGTATATATGGACAGAATTGGGAAAGGCTTGGAGGAGGAAAAAGAGCTACTGAGACCTAGTTTTTGTAGTCTGGCAGTAACCGGACAAGCATAATTTGAGAGAAGTGCATCCCAGGAGGAAGAATGGCCATGACCCAAAGCCTGGTTGGGGTGTATGTCCGGGAAATCAGGAAGACACTTCATGTACTGAGGAGATGGATGGGCACAGTGGGGGATGAGGCTGATGTGCCTCTCACACAGGCTTTGGTGGTTGTCTCCTCAACTGGTTGGAGCAGATGGGATGAGGGGTGCATAACCTGCAGGTGGAGGAGGTCTGACCACAGAATAATCCTGCATTGTGGTACCAGTTCCCATCTCAATTGCTCTGCTTCTGATCCAGCTCCCTGCTAGTGTGCCCAGCAAAGCAGCAGAAGATGACCAAGTGCTTGGGCCCCTGCACCCATGTGGGAGACCCAGATGAAGCTCCTGGCTCCTGGCTTTGGCCTGGTCCAGCCCTGGCTGTTATGGTCATTTGGGGGAGTGAACCAGAATATGGACAATCTCTCTCTCTCTAATTCTGCCTTTCAAATAAACAAAAAAATCTTAAAAAAAAAAAGAGAGAGAGAGAGAGAAGAATTCCCTTATCCGTTCCTGCAGCTTCACTGGGTGGATGTGGCTGGGGGTGGAGTGGAGATACGTGGTGGTGCACCACCTTATTTACAAGCACTTGGCAGCTCCGAAACATTCTAAAAGAAGGTACAATAAAACTCGCAAATTGCATTGCAGAGTCAGATGCTGCACTAAGGTAGGTGGGGGGCGGTGTAGTGAAGTTTGCAGAGTGAGGGGGGAAGGGAGCAAGGCAGCCGGGAGTATCCGCTGGGCACAGCCCCCTAGGGCTCAGGTTAGCTTCCTGTCTGCAGAGATAAAGATTATAAGGGGCCGCCAGTTCTTCTGTAAGCCTCCTTTCTTCATCTACAAGAGAGGTCAGAACAGGAAGCCTGCCAGATGGCTGCACGGATCCAAGCAGGTGAGCTGCTCTGTCCTGAGACATGACTTCTATTGTTACATTATTATTCATTGTGAACCTTCTCATGGGTGCAAATCTTCCCAAGCAGACCAGGAAAATCTTTAGGAGGCCAGGCTGTGGCATCTATTTCTCCGTGTCTTTGGCAGTGCTGAGCAAACACGCAACACATTGCTTCAATTTGCCCAGGGCCCCAGTCAGTCTGTGGGTGTGGCTTTTTGGCACCTTATCTTAGTTCCAGAAGTCATACTGAGCCAGACGACAGTGAGCTGCAGAACTGAGGTGGGTTTCACACACTCCTTTTTTTTTTTTTTTTTTTTTAATTTATTTGAAAAACAGAGTTACAAGAGAGAGGTAGAGACAGAGAGAGAGGTCTTCCATCCGCTGGTTTACTCCCCAGATGGCCACAATAGCCGGAGCTGCGCTGATCCAAAGCCAGGAGCCAGGAGCTTCTTCCAGGTCTCCCACACTGGTGCAAGGGCCCAAATACTTGGGCCATCCTCCACTGCTTTCCCAGGCCACAGCAGAGAGCTGGATTGGAGGAGGAGCAGCAGGGACTAGAACTGGTGCCCATATGGGATGCCAGCACTTCAGGCCAGGGCTTTAACCTGCTGCACCACAGCACCAGCCCTCACACACTCCTTTGACACTTGGCGCACACACCTGTGCTAATCCCTTCACGTCCCAGCCTACATGAGTCATGGCCGCTAGAGTTATATTCTAGCAGACCTTCTGCTATGAAGAGTAGATTTTTCTTAATATTATTTACCTCAGAGGTCAGAGGAGGGAGAGAGGATTGGTGGAGGGAGCACTCCCATCCACTGGGTCACTCCCAAATGCCTCCAGTGGCTGGGGTTGGGCCTGGTTGAGCTGGTAGTGGGGAACTCAATCCAGGTCACCCATGTGGGCAGCAGGGAGTCAACTATTTGAACCATCACCATTGCCTAGTAGGGTCTGCATTAGCTGAAAGTTGGAGTCAGCAGCCAGAGCCAGGACTTGAACCCAAATATTCCACTGTGGGCCCGAAGCAGGTTATTTTGGAATTGAGAACACAAACTTTGTTTACACAGCGGTAATCTAAGGGACTGTGTTACTGAAAACAGAGAGTGCTGCCTTTACTGCTGTTGCAGTGGCTCATCAGGGAAACAGCAGACCGCAAATTCCCTTTGCATTCGGCCAGGAGGATGGGGCATCCCAGCCTTTCTGGTTTTGAGTTCTACATATCCTGTCCTGGGGGATGCTGGGAGGAGCTGCTGATGAGCAGGTGTGAGAGCCCAGGAAGGAGAAATGCACTTGGGGCTTTTCAGAAGGTATAGGCACAGCTAGGAGGAAGGCCTGGCTGTCCTGGAGGGGGAGGCATCAAAGGCTTGGGGCTTGAGGCTTTGGGCAGGGCAGAGGATGGGAGAATTTCATGCCTGAGGGTGGCAGAACCCAGGTGGGGTGGCTGTGTGGGTGCTTGAGGGCCATGGCCCCAGCACCACTGCTCTGCAGGTGGCTTCTGTCCCGGGTTATGCTGGTGGATGGTAGGTATGGATATATTTGTGGAGCAACCACCTTTGCATGGACCTCACAACCTCTAGTTGTAGCTCATCATGGTCCTGGCTGGGGTCCCTGGTCCAGTTTGAAGCTTCGGGCTCTTCTGAGTCACACTGTCATGTGGTGTGCCCATGTCGCCGAGCTCTGTCCATGCTCCTTGGCCCTGAAGTGGGCATCTCGAAACACAGGTGAAATGGGCCTTAGAAAGCTGGGCCAATCCCCTTGTGTGATTTATAGGGAGGATTTCCTGTGAAGCCAACGACACTAAAGTCCCAAGGCTCCCCTCTTGGATGGGCCCTTGCAAGGTAATTCCTAATTGTTTTGCCGAATAAAAGCCATCTATGCGTGACTTCATTCAGGAAATTGAAATGGGGCTGGTGCTGTGGTGCAGTGGTTAGGCTGCTGCTTGTAACGCCAACATCCCATGTCAGGTGCTGGATCAGGTCCTGGCTGCTCTGCTTCTGATCCAGCTCCCTGCTAATGCACCTGGGAAAGCAGCGGAAGATGGTCCAAGTGCTTGGGCCCCTGTCACCCAAAGGGGAGACCTTCATGGAGTTCCAGGCTCCTGGTTTTGGCCTGACGCAGCTCTATTAGGACCATTTCCAGAGTGAAACAGCAGATGGAAGATCTTTCTCTCTCCTCTCTCTCTCTCTCCCTCTATCACTCTGCCTTTCAAATAAATAAATAAATAAATCTTTTTTAAAAAGTTAAAAAAATCAAATTGAAACAAGTTCTAAAAGATGGTAACTTGATGTTTAATTCCTTTAACTTTTAAATTTATTTTAAAGACAAGGAGAATGAGAATGAGAGTGGGAGTGAGAGTAAGAGAGAAGAGAGAGAGTTCTCCTATCTGTTGGTTCAGTACCCAAATGCCTGCAATAGCTAGGGCTGGGCCAAGCGAAAACTAGGCTCCTGGAATTCAGTTTAGGTCTCCCACATGGTTGGCAGGAACCCAACAACTCGGGCCATTTCTGCTGCTTCCCGGAGTGCATGTCCACAGGAAGCTGGAATCAGGAGTAGAACCAGGACCTGAACTTGGCGCTCTAACACGGGATGTGGGTATCCCACGCGGCGTCTTAACTGCTGCAACACAGCCTGCCCCAGATGGAGTATTTTAAATATTTATACTAACTTGGATTTTTCTTTAGCTAAAGAACAAAGAGAAAATTTATATAAAACTTAATAAATCATGAAATTGGTGAAATCAACAGAAATTATTTCAGTATCAGGAAACAAACTGTAACAGAAGAAATGTCAGTGCCCAAGGCAGTAACTTGTTAAAGTGAAGAAGTGTATTTTGAAGATCAGTAGCTGATAGGGTCTTGAGTAGTTTATGACTTCATCTTTGGGGAGGGGGCTCCTTTGGGTGGGCGGAGGCTTCCACCAGAAGATTCATCTCCCTTTCAGCCCAGGGCCTGTGGGGTGCGGCTCCTAACAGCCTTGGCCAAGGGACCCAGAGGGTTGGGGCTTCTCTGGCAGGCTCATGACCACCCAGGTTCTCCTGAACCCATGTGACCCTGCCTCCCTCTGCGAAGCCAGTTAGGCATTCTAAGGCACGAAGAAACGAAAAGAAACCCAGAGGAAACACTATGTGTTTACTTAAAGCAAACATTTGCTTCTCTCAACTCCTCTACCCTTCTTCAGTTTCAGAAGAACCTTTGTCTCTGGATTAGTCCAGCTGAAGTTATTTTTCTTACCATCTGCATGGGGAATTTTCCCATTTTTCCAACAGGAAAATAGCCCCGGGGCTAAAGGAACTGTGAAAATGTTTAGTCTCCAGAAAGGCATGCAGGCGCGCGGGGTGGCAGAAGCCCTGCAACTCAACGCTGGAGAGTGCCTTGCTGGGATCAACCTGCTTGCTTTTCCTTCGCACTGCCAGCATCAAGCAGGCGCTGGGCTGGAAGCCTGGAGATGGAGTCTGGTCTCAGTTCTCTGGCTGAGTGATTGTGTCCAAGTCATTTCCTCCCCCTGGCCCCTGGGCCTCACTTCCCTCAGTTGTAAAAAGAACCGAGTGCTTTCTGTTCTGGATGCAATGATCTATACAGATTTCCTGGAGGGTGCAGGTGAAGCTAGGTTCCAGGCAGCCTACACAACAATTTACATGAAATGGGTGGTGAAGGCCATTCTCTTTGTCTTTTTACAGGGAAGGGAAAAGAGGCATGATGTTGGTCCTCACCGAGGCTCACCAGGCTAATCCTCCACCTGCAGCGCCTGCACTCCGGGTTTTAGTGCCGGTTGGGGCGCCGGTTCTGTCCCCGTTGCTCCTCTTCCAGTCCAGCTCTCTTCTGTGGCCCAGGAAGGCAATGGAGGATGGCCCAAGTGCTTGGGCCCTGCACCCGCATGGGAGACCAGGAGGAAGCACCTGGCTCCTGGCTTTGGATCAGCGCAGCACACCGGCTGTAGCAGCCATTTGGGGGGTGAACCAACGGAAGGAAGACCTTTCTCTCTGTCTCTCTCTCTCTGTCTAACTCTGCCTGTCAAAAAGACAAAAAAAGATGCATGATGTTTACTTATTTACTTATTTTTAAAGATTTATTTACGTATTTGAAAGCCAGAGTTACAGAGAAAGACTGACAGAGAAAGACACACACGTGCACACACACACACACACACACACAGAGAGAGAGAGAGAGAGAATCTTCAATCCTCCGGTTCACTCCCCAGATGGCCAAAACTGTCAGAGCGGAGCCAGGCCGAAGCTAGGAGCCAAGAGCTTCCTTCAGGTCTCCCACGTGGGTGGCAGGGGCTCAAACACCTGGGCCATCTCCAACTCCTTTCCCAGGCTGGATTGGAAGTAGTGCAGCCGGGACACGAACTGGCACCCACATGGGATGCCTGTGTTACTGGCAGCAGCTTAACCCGCTATGCCACAGCGCCAGCCCCAATGCACAATGTTTAAAGTCAGTGTGTACGCTGGTTAACTGAACCATGTCAGGTCAACACATTTCAAGGGACACGTGGTGGGGAGGAAGCCTGGACTGAGATCATGACCTGGCTCAAGAGGACAGTGACTGAAGCCATCAGTCAAGGCAGCTCAGGAAGCCAAGTGAGTCGTTAGGTACAAGGAGACGGATCAAGGCAGAATGAGGAGCTGAGCAGTCCACACTGCAGCAGCTTGCAACCGAGTCCCATCCCCCCCCCCCCCAAGCTTGGGACACTTCTGTAGGCTTCTTGCTGAGACAGGTTCTAGGATGAGGCTCCACACCTGGCCAGCCTGAGGGAGATAAATGAGTATGGGGGTGGGGAGCAAACCCATCCATCGTTGTCACCTTGGCCTGCTACAACAAAGTGCTATAGACTCCCGAGTACTTTGTAAACAACAGGACTTTACTTCTCGAGGTTCTGGAGCCTGGCAGTTTGAGCCCAGGGTGCCAACATGGTCGGGTTCTGGACAGGGCCCTCTCCTGGGCTGCAGACTGCTGGCTTCTGATTGTGTCCTGTGCTGGCTGTCTGGACTCTACTCATAAAGGTATTGCTCTCGGTGGTGAGGGCTCCACCTTCATGACCCAGTTACCTCCCCAGGGCCTGACCTCCACACATCGTCATTTAGGAGCAGAACTGAAATCTAAGAATTACGGCAGGATGCAAACATTCAGTTCATTGAATCCTCTGGTGTTTCCTTGTGACAATATATTACGTGACAGAATATGCAAAACAATCTACTGAAATTAAAAGACAAAATATACAGTATAATAAATTCACATCTACCTTAAAAATCAGTATTACTCAGACACAAATTGTTTTTGAACCTCTTGAGAGTATAATTAAGTCTTGAAAAATATTTTTACAATTCTAGCCCTCAAGGTCTGTCTGTGGCCAAAGTAAAGAATTAGTATCATGCTTCCTGTATGTTATGGACAGAGAGGCAAATGTACAAATTACAATGTTATAACTTTTTAAAAGGGTTTATTTACTTTTGTTCATTTACTTGAAAGGCAGAGAGAGAAAGAGAGACAGACAGGCAAATCTTCAGTCCTCTCATTCACTCACCAAATGCCCACAACAGCCAGGGCTGGGCCAGATCAAAGCCAGGAGCCTGGAACTGCATCCAGGTCTTCCCCCGGGTGTCAGGGACCTCACTACTTGAGCCATTACCGCTACCTCCAGAGTGCCCATCTGAAGGGAAGCCAGTACTTAGACCCAGACACTCCAACACGGGATGTGGGCACCCCAAGCAGCACCCCACCCACTGCACCGGACACCATTGTGCAGTGTTGCAGAAATATCCCCTTGCCATCACGCGCAACTGTTGGGAATACTGCATTAATTTTTGAGTGCCTCCACAACCACAAATTAGAAGCTAGTGAGAAGCAAGAGACACACTCAGCAGTGGCAGGAAAGTATATTACATTTTTCATGAATCTGTTGCATTCAGGATATCCATGAGGAAGAAAGAATATAATCAGTTAATTAATTTGCCTTTATTCTTATCCAAAAGTGTCCACTGCTCAAAATGCCCATCTGCTGAAGGCCAGAATCTGTCTGATGTCAGCAGCAGCACAGCACACAAAACTTCGTGGCATCTGGACACAAATTCCTTTTGATTCCTGGACTTAGGGCAAGTGATGCACGAGCGAAGAGCCTGGATGGTGCTACCGGTGAGAGCGGATGTTCAGGGCTGTCGGGTGTGCTCTGCCAACGCTGACCTCGGCACCCTCAGTGACAGGGGTGCTCCAGCGTTCTTTAAGATGTTCACTCGTCAGGTGCTTGTGCTGGGTGAGAAATATTAAAGCACTCGCTCTGAGAAGGGTGCTCTGGGCCTGAGTCTTGCCAGATGATGGATGACTCATCCAGTAGACGCTGGTGTGGATGGGCGATGGCTGACGATCACATACTCAGAACAGACAAGACAGTGAACTATAAAGTTTCATTTTTCTGGCTGGTGCCGTGGCTCAATAGGCTAATCCTCTGCCTTGCAGCGCTGGCACACCAGGTTCTAGTCCCGGTCAGGGCGCCGGATTCTATCCCGGTTGCCCCTCTTCCAGGCCAGCTCTCTACTGTGGCCAGGGAGTGCAGTGGAGGATGGCCCAAGTACTTGGGCCCTGCACCCCATGGGAGACCAGGAGAAGCACCTGGCTCCTGCCATCGGATCAGCGCGGTGCGCCGGCCACAGCGCGCCAGCCGCGGCGGCCACTGAAGGGTGAACCAACAGCAAAGGAAGACCTTTCTCTCTGTCTCTCTCTCACTGTCCACTCTGCCTGTCAAAAAAAAAAGTTTCATTTTTCGAGTATTCCTCTGGGAAATCTTCCCTAGTCCCTCTTCTCCCCTTATTAACAGAATTAATCATCATCCTGTGATCCATTCTTATGCATTTTTATTATTATGAATATCACACTGTAATATGCAATTAAAATATGTTAATATTTACTTCCCTTGCGAGATTGAAATATTTTTTCTTTTTTTTTTTTATTTGACAGGTAGAGTTACAGACAGTGAGAGAGAGACAGAGAGAAAGGTCTTCCTTCTGTTGGTTCACCCCTCAAATGACCACCATGGCCGGCGCTGTGCTGACCCGAAGCCAGGAGCCAGGCACTTTCTCCTGGTCTCCCATGCGGGTGCAGGGGCCCAAGCACCTGGGCCATCCTCCACTGTACTCCTGGGCCACAGCAGAGAGCTGGACTGGAAGAGGAGCAACCGGGACTAGAACCCAGTGCCCACATGGGATGCCAGCACCGCAGGCGGAGGATTAACCAAGTGAACCATGGCGCTGGCCCCTAGATTGAAATCTTAAGAGATAAGGATTAAGCATACCTGTGTTTCCAGCATGTAGCAAGTGAAATATCACAGTGGTATGAGGGGTTCTTCAATAAGTTCATGGAAAATGCATATTATGAAAAAACTAAGCATGGATTTCAAAATTTCTTGTACTCATATCTATCATCTATTATCTGTTTTTTTGAGACACACACACACACACACACACACATACACACAGGATTCCTACCCACTGGTTTGCTTACCAAATGCCTGTAACAGCCAGGTGTAGGCCAGGCCAACGCTGAGTCCAGAACCCACTCCGGGTCTCCCACACAGGTGGGAGGAGCCAGCCTTTGAGCCATCATCATGGCTGTTCCCCAGGGTCTGCATTAGCAGGAAGCTGGAGTCTGGAGTGGACCTGGTACCTATCCCCGGCACTGAAACATGGAATGTGGGCATCCCCACTTGTCGCTCCCCGTCTTCGTGGAGGAACGACACAGGACCCTGTGCTGTTCTTTTGTCTGCTCGGCCCTCCCCGGGTTTGCTGCTGGTTCTTCCCGGGTTGGCTACCGACCCTTCCACCTCCGTGGAAGGGCGGTTCCCCCTAGCCACTTTCCCCACTTCCGCGGGGGAGCGGCACACCGCCGGCCGGCTCTCTCGGGGGCTGCACAGGTGTTCCTTCAGATAGATGTTCCCTTTAGATGTTCCTGGTGTATGTTGTCTCTCTCCTCCTTTATAGTCCTTTTCCACCAATCCCAACTCTGCTACCCATACGCCGAGTACGCTGCTCTCCTCCAATCAGGAGCAGGTCCTACAGTTTATTGGTTGAACTGGAGGCAGCTGTGTAGAAGCTGTTTCTCCCTTCTCAGCGCCATATTGTGGGAGAGCAGATGCATAGAATAAGTCTTAATTCCAGTAACAGTCTAGTCCGAGTTGCTCCCCACACCCACTGGTGCTTTAACTGCTAACTGCCCACCCCCTAGACTTATATATTAACTCCATTATCCTATGAACTCTTTGCAGTGCCCTCTATGGCAGAAACAGACTATGAGCATCATGGGTGTTCTTTGAAGTCCTGGGTTCCAATCCTGGTCTCACCACTTCCCAGTTGGGTGGCTTTGGAAGTTTCTCAGCACCTGCAAACCTCAGTTTGTTCATCTGAAAATGGGGATGCTGACGTGGCCCCTCACAGGGTTGTCCCGAGGCTCACTTATTTGTAAGACGTTTAGCACCATGCTAGCTGTTGTAATCATTCTGTTATTGATCATGCAACAGATAACCAAACCAAGTCATCTCCTCTCAACATCAACAGGCAGATAGACCAGCGGTGTGCCCTGGGCCACCTGCAAGGACATTGTTGTTAGGTCAATTTCTAAACTTAAAAGGGACGCTGAGTGTTGGAAGAGTTGCAGCTCCTTGAGCTGACCGGGAGGGAGGAGGGATTAAGGAGTCCATCATCTGGGATAAAAGAGTCCTGGAACTCACGGGGCGTGGAGCGTCAGTTGTCCTTCTCCTGGAGAGTGACGCTGTCGGGCAAATATTTCCTGCGCTAATGGGGCGGTGGTGACGGCCCTGTCTTGAAGGAAGCAGTTGCCGTCGAAAGCTGAGGAGCTGAGCAGGACTGAAACCCGAGACCTCATTCCAGCCACCTGAACTCCCAGCCCAGGCGCAGCTGGACTCTGCATGGCAGTCCTTGCTTGGGGCTCTGCTGGCCTCTGACCTGCCTCTCCAGCCTCCACAGAATGGCGTCCCCTCTCTGTCACCTTTCTCAATCATCTGCCCTTGGTCCAAGAGGCACCTCAATCCTCCCCTGCCCCCCATCGAGCACCGTATCTGCTGTATGGGGCCCTCAGAGGCAGTGCCTGCAGCTGGTGTTCTGTGCCGTCAGTGGACAGCCATGCCACAGGCATGCCATCAGCTCTGATGATCCCCAGGCGCGGTGGTGCCAGGTGCAGGGGACAGGCAAAAGGAAGAAGGCCCTGGGCTCCAGGCGGGGCCCACTCTGCATGGGGAGAGCCACACACTGCTACTCAACTGCCAGTGTGAGAAGTGCGTGTGCTAAGGGTCCAGCCAGGGCTGAGAGGAGAAAGGAGGGACTACACTCGCTGGGACTGTGAGGGAGGGGGTCTCAGACTCCACGAGGCTTCTTTCCACGGGGGTGATTCCCTGGCCTGGCAGTGGCCTGTTGACCAGTTGCACCCACGTAACCCACAGAGGTGCCCCCAGGGACCTACACTGGGAGTGTGGGAAGGTCAGACTCTTGCCCAGACTGGTATGACAAAGTCATTTCTTCTTCTTCTTCTTTTTTTTTAATGTTCACTTGTTTTATTCAAACTGTGTAACATTCTGGGATACCAAAAGTAATTCTAATGATGGTTGAATTTAACATAAACTTTTAAACCTCATCTTGAAACATCCACTGATCTCATTCAATGGGAACATTCCACGTTTTAAAAAAGTAAAAAGTGGCGGTGTCATTCTTACAGCAGCCTGGGATGAGGTTTGTAAATCATTTCTCATGAACACCCTTGGCTCTGGGGCAGTCCCTGGAAAAGGGGGAACTCTGGGGGTAGCTTCTGAGAGCTCACAGATGGGAGATAACAGGGCTCCTGCTGGGGCAGAGGGACTCAGAGTGTGGTTTTCCATTTGGGAAGTAGCTGCAGGCAGGGGGTCCGGACCAAGGGTCTGGTTGACCTGGGACCAGATTGAGGACCGCAGTGGGGTGTGGGTTGCATGGCCTTTGTAAATGCTCGAGGGCCTCAGGCAAGGCCAGAATGAGTTCCCTTTGCTAAGCACTGCAGATGGGAATAGGGCTATCTCTTAACCCTGGGGGACTAGCAGCTAGTTTCTCATTGGAAGTCTACTCAACTCCACGAGGAAGGCCAGCTTTGAGGGTTTTAAGAGCAATCATTACCGAGAAGTCGGGCCACCCCAGGTAGTTCCAAAGACCTGCCACCATATGGGACTCACTTTGCTTCTGCAAGAAATACTGACAGGGGTTCAAATAAGAAGGAACCACAGCACATGTTCATCCCTGCCATCGTCATCACTGTCATCATCGTCATCACTGTCATCATCGTCATCGTTGGTTATAGAAGAACAGTCTTTTAGCATCTGCTATGTGTCAGGTGCAATGCTGTCTGCTGATCCTCACAGCATTTGCAAGCTGAACTTTATTTCCTGCACTGTACAAGTGAAGCCATGCAAGTTCAAAGACATTAAATAACTTGTGGAAAGTCACCTTGCATTACCGTGGCAGGGCTGGGGCTCAAACGTAGCCTGTTTGACTCAGAAGTCTGTGCTCCACTTCAGCAAGTCTCCTTAGCAGTAGCAGAGACGTAGTGGATTTAGCAACAAATGAGATTTAAAAAAATTTATTATTGGGGTTGGTGTTATGACATAGTGGATAAAGCCACAGCCTTCAACACTGGTGTCCCGTATGGCCACCAGTTTAAGACCTGGCTGCTCTACTTCCAATCCAGCTCCCTGCTAATGTATCTGGGAAAGCAGCAGAAGATGGCGTAAGTACTTCGGCCCCTGCCACTGACATGGGAGATCTGGACAGAGTTCCAGGCTCCTGGCTCCCAGCCTCTGTCCTTGCCCTGCCCTGTTCTCCTGCTCGGCCTCCCCGGACCCCTACCCCTCTACTTTACCCACCCCCATCCCCGGCCCTCTCTCTGCTCCACACAGCACACTTCTCTGTACTCTGAGCATCTCCCTGGAACATGCCCTCCTCTCTGCCCCCTGCTCATCCTCACGCCCACCTCCGCGTCGGGATCAGTGTGTATTCTCGTGGCTCCCCTCATCTTATGAAAGCCCCTGCTCCTTTAGATTCACCCCATCCAGCCTCCTCTCTTACCCCGGTGCTCTCTCAGGCCTTCTGGTTAACCCCTCACTCACTGACCACCGTGGCTCCTGACCATGCTTTCCACCCCAACTCCCTCATCACGCCTGGACTTGAACCCAGGCCTCTGACATGTTTCATGGCTGGTGAATCTCAGTCACTTGGTCAGATACCCACCCCTCATCTACAAGGAAGACTTCTCCAGGATCCCAACCTTGACCTAACTGCCCCCAACAGTTCCATCCTCCAGTTCCCCACTCCCTTCCCATCACTAAATTGCAAACCCAGACATCTCACTCTGTGAACATGATCTCTGGGCCTTCCAGTTGGCTTCCTCAAGCCCCTTAGCAGCAACTTTTCTTTCTCATCATGGGCTCAGACCTGCTGGGCCCAGTTCTTTCTCAGCACCCATCACTCTCCTGGCTTTGGATTTCCAGGGTCCTTCACTGGAACCACTTCCTTGCAAGCCCCTCCCATTGTTTTGCTCCCTTTCCCATCCTTTGGACCTCACCCCACTTGCAATAATGCACGGCATTGGAATAAGGCTCTTGATTTCACAGATCTGAAAATGTAGGCTTTTGCTTTAATACCTGGGTGGTCATATAGGATCGGAGAGCAGGTAGTGGGGCAGGTGTACACAGTTCTAGCTCACAGATGAGGCTGCAGGGCTCAGAGAAGTGAAGTGGTGTTTCCAGGTGTGCTCAAAGCAGAGCCGCAGACCCAGATCTCCCAGTCTCAAGTCCGTCTCACCTCTGGAAGGCAGCAGCCCTGCTAAAACAGGCCGGAGCTTGAATACTTATGGGTGAGGGTGTGAGTGGGGGTGGGGCACCCAAAGGGGCAGGAGTATTCCTAAGACAGGAAGGGCCACATCCGGGGACCGTGGTGCTTCTCGTGGATCCCGGGGAAGCTGAGAAGTCCTTTCTGAGAGGACAGCCTGCAGCGGCAGCTGGCTGCGAAATGCAAAACCAGATGCCGTTGGTAACACATGCTGTCTGACACAGAATTCCTCCGGCTTCCCAGCCTTCTGCAAATCTCATTTTCTTTCCCTGTTGGGGCTCAGGGTTGCGGGGGGAAGGGGGCTGAGGGCCCAGCATCACTCAGCACATCAAAGGCGTCACCAGGTTCCCCAGTGCAGCTCTCAGAGGCTTTTAACCAGCCTTTCACAATAAAATCGCTTTTAAATAAAAACCAAGACTCAATATTCGGCAGGAAAGGGATTAACAGGATCAGCCGGGGGATGACATCATGCTATTTTTGTTGGCATCTCCCCAGTTCAAGTGCTAGGAGTCTGGGTGAGAAGGGAGGATATATAGATATATTTTTTTCTATTCAACTGACTTGGCCGCTCTCAATCTAGGTCTGGAAAATCCAGAGAGGTGGAGGGAGCTGGCATGGCTAGTGGTGGCCTCCAGCAAGGTCAAGGGGCCCAGGGCCTGCAGGAGAAGCCCAGGGACTGAGATGGGCTTTTGCCCAGGTCATTCTCCCATGCCTCAGGCAACAGGAAAGGCCCTGCTTGGTGATCAGGCCCTGAACTTGGAGAGGGCTATCTCTCAAAGGGCAAACATCCGGTACAGTCAGAGGGGAGGGACAGAGAGGCCTTGCTAACCCAGGCTTGGCCCATCTACACTCAAGCCTCTGGATAATGGCTGCCAGGCAATGCCCAGAATGACGGACAGTCCAGGTCTTAGAAGACACCTGCTCAGTGGTTTCCAAACTCGTTGTTTTAGTTAAGGGCCACTCACTTCAAATTGTTGTAGGCAGCCATATAGAATAAAATTGATCAGTTTGTGAACTGGAAGACCATGCCTGCACCACGCCCTGTGTGACCTCATGCCCCTACCTGGCCACAGCTGTGTGCCCACTGGCCAATCAGGTTAGTTAACTACTCTGCTTTGAATGTGGATTAAAAGCTGGGGACAAGGTGGGCTCGCTCTCTCTCCTTTTAGCTTCTTGGCCTTTTGCCAGTGTGGGCCCCTGTGACCCGGCACCTCCAGGGCACATGGCCTTTGGGCCACCCGCCGCATGCTTCCTGGCCTAGGTGTTCCTCCACGTGGCTGGCTCCTGGTACTCGGTCTGAGTCCAGATTCCTCTCTCTTTTAGATGGGGCCCTCACTCTCCTATGCATTTCTCTCACTGAATAAAAAGCTTAAATCATATCATGCTGACTCATTCATTTATGCCAATATTCAGAATTCTCTGAATATTAGGCAAGAACCCCACAGGCTTATTAATTTTGGGGATTTATTAGTAAGCACATGGTGATACCATATGGCACCCCTTATTCCAATATCATATGGTGCCCCATGTGGGGCTTTTGGGGGGCTTTTTGGGGTCTGTGTTCTGACAGCATATTTGGGGTCTGTGTTCTGATAGCATATTTTAGGAGGTCATATTTTTATTTCAAAATGAGAAATTCAGCATGCGCTACTGCGTAAGGGGAGACTGGAGCTACAAGGCTTGGAGCTTCCTGGCAGGGCCTCCCCAGTTCCCTTGGAACTCTTTTTTTTTTTTTTTTTTAATTTAACAGGTAGAGTTAGACAGTGAGAGAGAGAGAGACAGAGAGAAAGGTCTTCCTTCTGTTGGCTCACCCCCCAAATGGCCACTACGGCCGGAGCTATGCCGATCTGGAGCCAGGAGCCGGGTGCTTCCTCCTGGTCTCCCATGCAGGTGCAGGGCCCAAGCACTTGGGCCATCCTCCACTGCCCTTCCCAGACCACAGCAGAGAGCTGGACTGGAAGAGGAACAACCGGGACTGGAACCTGATGCCCATACGGGATGCCAGCACCACAGGCGGAGGATTAACCAAGTGAGCCATGGCGCCGGCCGCTGCCTTGGAACTCTTACCACCAAAAATACAGATCACAAATCTCTGATCACGTATTCATGTTGTGAACCTTACTAAGGGGCCACACCATGCCTGGCACTCCTCCATGTGAGCAAAGCCAGCCACAATCCCCTTACCACCTTCCCCCTGCCCCGAAGATAGACCTCGATGAAATAATGATGCCAGTGAACATCTTTTCCCCTTATGCAGGAAGAGACCAAAAGCTGTGAAAGTGCCCAGTTCTTAGCCAGACACTCAAGGTCACTTTTCTAGCTTTGCCTCCTGTCCCTCTCCCACCAGAATGCCCTCCCTGCTGTGCCATCTGCAACCTCAGTTGTGCATTTTCTGCAGGTGGATTTACCATTTCCTGTCTCCAGCTTCCCCTTTTTCTCTTCCCCCCTGCCAATCACTCTCGCCCATCACCAGCAATCTCACTGAAAACGCTGCGTGTCCAGGCGTCCCCTCAGATGAGGGTGATCCTGCCTGCTTCAATCCTTCTACCAGGTCCAGAGAGGAGGGGAGCAACTGGCACTGGGTAAGGGGTGAGAAACCTGCACAGGAGCCTCATCCTGCTCCCAAGAGGAGTCACCCAGCCTTGTGGAAGAGCCCCTGAACTCACCGTTGGAACTGGCTGTCTCTCCAGGTATACTCAGAAATGCCCTGAGGGTCAGGATTGGTTTTCTCTTGCTCTGTCTTCTCCCAGTGCCAAGTGCAGTGCCTCGAGCTCATTAGGGCCAAAAATGACATCTGTGCATGGACTGTGTTTCACCCGGTGCTCCTGGCCCAAGGTCTCTCCCTTGCTTATCGTGGGCTCAGGGCTGGTCCTCATGGGAGGGCTGAAGGAGCTCCTTCTGAGATCACACTCACTGACGCTCCGAGTGTTGCTTGGGCTTCCGCTGAATCCCAGGTCCTGTCCTAAGGATGGCATCTTCCCTCCAAAGAGTGTGGGATCGAGGCACGGAGGCAGAGAAGCAATGCAGCAATGGTGGCCTTGTATGCTAGGTACAGATGGGGGTACCACACCGATCTACAAGATCAGCTCTCAGGGCTTTCCCAAGCATTGGAGGGGGGAGTCTGCCTCCATGAGTACTGTGAACTTGAACTCAGGGCCCCTCAGTGAGTAGGCGAGCCTGCCTTTGCCATCCCACCTCACCAGGCTTCCTAGAGAATCACCTCAGGCTGAACAGGCATCAGCTGGGTTCTCCGAAGGGTTGCCATCATTTCAGGACTGTAACATAGAGGAAGAAAGTCTAATTTCTTGTGAACTTGGACTTTCCTCTGGATCTTAAAGCAGCAGCACCTAAAGGAATACCACGGTGATCGCAAGCAAGGAGCCCTGAAGACAGTTTCACCTAACCTGCTTCTCCAAGCCCTCGGCGTCTCGCCCACTTTACAGGGGCTCGGGTCTTCCAGTCCTCAAACACCTCCCTTGGGAAGCTCCTCTCCCCTCCCCGCCGGATGTTTCCCACTCTCTGGATCTACCCTTTCCATTTCCTCCTTCCGACAGCCCTGCGCTGGGGTGTGCGTTCTGCAGCATTGCCCATTCAGCCTTTTGGTTACCATCCTCTCCTCTCCAACCTCTTGTATGGCTGCTCAAATCCTAGGAACGAGCAGGGAGCAAGGAGGGAGAAATTCTAAGTCCTGCAGTTCATGGTTCAACATCCCCATCAGTGGGACCTGCATACATGTGGATTCGACGGACAGGAGTACCATTAAGCTGTGACATCTGTGATCCCAACAATGAGATCCTACAGTCTAAGGGTGCTATTAATTTATGAATATGCTCGTCTTCCCACAACAGTGAGTAATTTTGGGAAGTAGCATTGTTTAAGCTGCAAGAGAGAAATCTATTTAATCAGTGGTATCCTGGAGGTAGCTCCTACTGATTGATAAATAGTGTTCAGGAATTTTGCAAGTCAGTTGTTAAACATTGCCATAATTAAGCTATAATATATATATATCAACATGATTTAATTCATCATCTTAGAATGCTGATACCAAAAATCTGTAACTTCCTAATTATTTTCCTATTATCTATTGTATGTGTATGGGAGGACACTGTACGTGTGTTACTCCTCGTTCAGGGACATCACGTTGGAAGCCTGGCGTCAGTCACGGTGGGTATGTTTACATCACGGAAAGCGGCAGACACTACAAAACAGGCTGCCCTGCTCTGACCCAAGCTGATGAAAGGCTGGCTTCCTCACTTAGCTCTGTTTGCGTTCTCCACTCCCACCCTTTTGTAGGACAGCCTGGGTTTCTCGCCTGCTCTGCCTGAGGCTGACTGGAGCTAATCTCCCCTAATGGCAATTGCTTCAATTACTCAAGGAAGGACTGAGTCCTCCCAGGGGATGGGAGAATGGAGGATCCGGAAGGCTTTGGCTTCTTGGGGGGTACGGGAGCTTTCTTAGTCTAGTGGGACTGCGTTAGGGAAGGTTTCCTGCTGCTGTTTTGAAAATAAAACCACTATGAAAGTGTTATATAGAGGAATTCACATTTGGATGAATTTTTATATTAAAATAGGAGACTTCCACATGACAGGTTCCTCCAGACTATAGTCCCAGGCTACACTGGTAATCACTCATTCACTCTCATCCAACATTAAAAATCCTTTGGCAAAACATTTCGAGTAGCCCTGAGCTAAATTTTAAAGGCTTTTGAGATATCAATAGGGCTTAACTGAACAGAGGGAGGGAAGTGATTAGGGCATCCCGGAGTTTAGTAGAAAAAAGCAAGGGATCTGATTCCCCAAGTTTGAATTCCTTCTCTGCCACTCCTTAGCTGTGTGATCTCGGGTAGGTTACTTAACTGCTCTGTGCTTCTGTGTCCTACAGCTGTAAGTTGAGGATAGAAGTAGTACCCATCTAACGAGTTGTTCTAATGAAACTGGCTGCATGTGCAACACCTGGAGCAGTGGTAGGCTTGTTCTTCCTACTTATTTCAAGCAGAGGCAAAGGTAGGAGCAAAACCCAGAGGCTGGACAGGCATGTTGAAGACACGGCAAGCTGCCCATGAGGTCAAGGCACGGTGTGTAGCCGGGCAGAGCTGGTGGAGGTCAAGCACTCTCCAGGTTCATCTGCAAGGAGACCTACTGTGCACCCCACCCAACCGCCGTGGTGCGGCTTGCTTCCCCTCTCGGTCTTCCCTGTGTACTAACAGCTGTGGTTGTGGTGGGGAGGTGGACTTGACCTCCAGGATTCCCTGTGGCACTTACAGCCTGTGTTTTATTTGCTCTTTTCTCCATTTCTTCTGTCTCTAACCACTCACACAGGACATTCAGATACCCATAACTGGGAGGCTAAAGAAGTGTTTATGCCGTTCGCCGCTGACTGTGTGAGTCAGTCTTCCCACCTCCAACCAACCATTATTTCATTTTTCAAAGAGAGGGTGGAAAGGGCCTCAATACTTTAAGCTCAGGTAAATACATAATCCAGTTTTATAATGCCATCTTTTTAAAGATAATACACTTTTGCAAGTTTTACCCCAAATTTATGGCATGACACATGAAAATGGAGGAACTTTATCGACGGTGGAATTAGAAGTTTGGGTCGAAATTCCAGAACTGGACAACCTGTTTCTCCATTGGACTCTCATTTCCTCATCTCAAACCGGGCTGCTGCTAATTCTACCCACCTCATAAAGTTGTTGCAAAATTAAATGACATTAACCAGGTCAAACTGTGAGAGGAAGAGATGACTTGCATTCAGCCCGCCAGGCCCTGTAGGGGAGGGAGGAGGCAGAGTCTGGCTCCCGCCCTGCTCTGCACACTGCCTCAACCCAGTCTCAAATCCGTCCTGCTGTCCTCTCCACGCAGCTCTGTCTCCCACCTGCCAGGGGTGGTGATGGCTCTCACTACCCAGCTGGGCACTACATTCACCTGCCCACACCTTGGTAAAAAGCCCCTTTAGTCAACTCCCCTCCAATTACCTGATTTGACTGTTCAACTTGCTTCCTACTGGGCCCTATACTTAGTCTAGTACCTGGGCCATAGCAGGTGCTCAACAAATGGTAGCAATGAACTTGTCCAGTAGAAAACTCTCTTTCTTGTTGGAGGAATACCCAGGCATATTTATCCAATAGCACTCATTGACTCAACTGATACCTGATACTGAGCCAATATCATATTGTTTTACTGGGTTTAATTTTCCTTTATTATGCTGCCCCCTTCATGGGGCAGTCAGCAAGATCCCTGGGGATTAACTTCCTCCCAACTGGCTTGAGTAGGGGAAGGGAGCCCCCTGGGGTTTCCTCTCTCTTGCCAAACACAAGAAAACTCATCAGTCTGGAGACGACTAACCAGCATATCTCTCACTGGAACTGAGCAGTAAGTCGGCATCGGGAAGAATGAGCGGCACTCACCAAGTTCTGGGAAGGGCACATTCAGTGTGGCCTGTGACCCTGTAAGAATTGACCCTGGATATGAAATCCTACGTCAAAGACTTGGAGAGTTCCCTGTGGAGAGGGAAGAACCCAGTGTTGGGGTTGGGCGGTCAGGCTCCAGCACCTGCTTGACCGTGAACTTCTGTGGGTGGGTAATGACTGCTGTCTTCATTGCGTGGTCTAGTCCTCTGTAAACTGGGCTGAGGGATGCTTGAGTCTCCCGAGGCTGCTGTCGCACATGACCACAAACTGGGTGACTTGAAACAACAGCAATTTGTTTTCTCACAGTCTGGAGGCCAGAAAGTGTCAGCAGGGCCATGCCGCCCCTGTGGTTTCTAGAATAGCTGGTAGCTCCTGGCACTCCTCGGCTTGTGGGAGCATTGCTCCAATCTCTGTGTCCATCTTCACACGGCCTTCTCTCTGTCCCTTTGGCCCCTCCTCTCCTTATAAAGACACCCGTCTTTGGATTTAGGTCCCACCCTAATCCAGTTTGATCTCATCCCAATCCTTAATTATATCTGCAAAGACTATTTTCAAATTAGGTCACATTCTGAGATTCAGAATGGACATGAATTATGGGAGACATCATTCAGCCTACTACAGTTGGGTTCTAGGTTTTCAATAGTTCTTACCCATCCCAGACCTTGGGAAGCCAAGGAGTGTGTGGGATTCCCTAGTTAGCCACTGCTCTTTGCTAGACTACTTTGAAAGGCTGGCTGTCCTCTGGGCATTGCAAAGGAGAATCAAGGGTTATCTGGGGGTGTTCCAGGGCTCAGTGGCCACCTATGGTTCACAATAAAGTATTATATATTTCACAACTAACAGAAGAGAGGAGCTCAAAGTCTCCAAATATAAAGTAATAAGGAGGGGCAAAGGTTAACCATCTTGATTTAATCAGTACGTACTGCATTTATTTATCCATTATAGCATACACACTGTATGCTATAAACAGGGACAATTATTAAGTGTTAATCAAAGACAAAAAATGTTTGAGGCGATGGAAATGCTAACTAACCTGATTTAATCATCACACATTGAATACCTGTATCGAATGATCATACTGTACACCATAAGTACGTATAATTAAATACTAATTAAAAAATGATTATCTGGGGGGTCGTTTCGCCCATCAACACTGCTGTGACTCAACATTGTATCACCACCACTCCCACCCTGCCCTTGGCACTCCTGCAGCCCCCCCCCCCCCCACTCCTGCTCCTGGGCTCTGTTGGAACCCTGCTGTGCACTAGGCACTGAATCAGACATGCCCATCCTGCTCTTCCTCCCAGTGGTGCTATGAAATTCATTTCTTACCACTAAAGGTTGAAAAACTAAGGATTCCTGCAGCTATGGATTATGACAGAGTCCATAGCTCCAGGGACAGCTCTGGCCATTTTGCTCCCCTCCTTCCTACCAGGGTAATGGTGTCTGAGAACAGTGCAAATGCTGCCTTCACCTCACTTCCAGCCCCCAAATATCTCCGTGTTTTTTATTTTCTTGCTGTCAACGTGTGGAAATCAACTTTCTTCGCTCAATTTCCATTCCTTTGCCCTTATTCTTTCTCTGGGCAATGTGTTAGCTTTTTATAACCACAATAAAAATACATGAGACAACTAACTTTATGTTAGCCACAGTTTTAGAGGTTCAAGTCCAAGATTGGGCAGCCCCATTGGTTTGGCTTCTGATGCAGGTGGTGGATAGCAAAGAGGAAGCAGGTGCAGACGAAGAAGCAGGGTATGAGCTAGGGAGTGGGGAGGCGGTTGGGTCCACTCTGTTTCGTAAGAACCTTCTCTCCTGAGAATTGCCTATCGAGGTATGACACCCAAGGGCCCCAGGACTTCCCACGAGGTCCCACCCCCTGAAAGTTCCACCACCTTCCCATGGTACCACCCTGGGGACCACACCTTTAGCCCATGTGTCCTTGGGAGACACTCAACAACCAAACTAATATCCATATCACAGCAGGCACAGGTGGGCACTGCCTGACTGACAAAGGCAGAATTTCTTGCTTTACTTCCCAAGTATTGATTATAATAGTATATGGTTTGCACTCTGATTTACATGTTTTTTCCTTTTTTGTTTTTTTGTCTTTTTAAAATTTTTTGACCTAACACTTTAAAAACAACAACCACAAAACCATTTAAGCACACATTTCAGCCACGGCTTTACCAATATTGTTTTAGAAGCAAGGGTTATGTAGGTTTTCTAATACATATTAAAAGTCTGGGTGTGTTCAGCTCTCTGCCCTCTGCTGAGCCACCTGCCTGGCCTGCCCAGGTGTATTCTCTCCATTCAGCCTTGTAACCTTGCTCTCCCTCAGTCCAAGTGACTGGGCACTCTCTATCCCTTCCATTCTGATGGATGCCCTGACCCTAATAAAACCTCATTACCTTGCTCTCTGTCTCATACCTGAATTCTTTCTTGTGTGAAGACAAGAGCCCACAGCTTTTCTCCAGTGACATATTTCTGGCAACCACAAAAGGATCCACAAAGAAACCCATGAGGGAATTCACGAAGGGATCAGGAATGGATTTAAAGAAAACTCCATCCAGAAGACAAGCCATCCAGCTCCAGGTGCTTTTAAGACAGGGCTTCCCGCCTACCTCATCAGACAAGATGACCGGCCCTCTGGACCAAGCGGGACAATGCTGCCCAAGGCCACTCTCAAACACCACAGGACAAAAAGCAAGAGAAAATACCCATATCCATCTCAATGCCCATTTGTCAGCTTCTGAAGTAGCTACAGAAGACAGACCTTCGGCCATTTATCCCCATGAGATTATGGGTATTATCTCTTGAGAGGGGGAAAAGGTAAGAAGTTAAAAATTAGCCTATGTGTGTGTGAGAAGGACCTGAAGAAACCAGCATGTGCTGCGGAAGCCCCAGAAACCCATCATTTTGCACTTCAAAGTCCTGCCCAGACCCTGATAACCATCCAGGTGGTCCTAGCCTTTCCCTCCCTCCCCCAGGAGAATTCTCTCTCCTCAGGACCAAACAGGTTACCTGATAACATGGGGGCAATAAAGCCTTCAAAGATGCCCTCGGGGAAGCTCCTTTGCCTTTGTCCAGTGCCAGGACTCCCCAGACCTGCGCACTCAGTTCTCTGCTCTCTTCTGAGCTGCTCGCCTGGCCTGCCCAGGTGTATTCTCTCCATTCAACCATGTAACTCGCTCTCCCCCATCCGAGTGACTGGGGCACTCTCTCTCTCTATCCCTTCCATTCTGATGGATGCCCTGTCCCCAGTAAAACCTTTTTACTTTTAAAAAATTTTGTTTATTAGTGCCTTAGTATCATCTCCTTACCACTGTGGTAGGGGAGTCACATTTTGGGAAGCGACGGCTTGGAGGCAGAGCCAACATTCAGCCTACTGGAGGTATCCTCTGAAGATGCACTGATTTGGGGGGGGGGCGGGGGGAGAATGGGAGTGAGTTAGATATCAGTAAAGGTCAGCAGCAGGCTGGTGTTGTGGTGGCACAACATGTTTAGCTGCTCCTGTAATGCCCGCGTCCCATGTCAGAGCACAAGTCTGAGTCCTCCCAGCAAAGAGACAGAGAGATCTTCCATCTACCGGTTCACTCCCCAAATGGCGACAATGGTTGGGGCTGGGACAATATGAATCCAGGTGTCCCATGTGGGTGCAAGGGCTCAACACTTGGGCCATCCTCCACTGCTTTCCCAGGTGCATTAGCAGGAAGCTGAATCAGAAGTGGAGCAGCCAGGACCTGAACTAACACCCATACGGGATGCTGACACTGCTCATAGTGGCTTTATCCATTACGCCACAGATAAATCTTTAAAAGATCAGGAGCAAAAGTATAAAAGCTTATACATTGAGTTAACTCTTGGAAGTCAGTTTGGTGACAGGTATCAGGGACCTTGTAACAGTTAACTGTATAATTCTAGAACATTGCTGACATAATAGCCCACCAAAGAGAAAAGACTTGGTGGGTCTCATGATGTCATTCACTACAGCAAACATTTTGGCAGCAATCTGAGACCCCAATGACAGAGATGTTGTGTGACTTACAGTGTACATTTCCTTCTGGAGTATGACCCAAATGTTAACATGGAACTTACTCCGAAATCCGGCAGAAGAAGCAGAACACAAATCAATGGGTACAAAATATCTGAAATGACTGTTCCCATGTGAGATAAACTAGGCCCAATGCAAAGATTTGCAAGAGATACTGAAGAAGGCATACAGGCTAAATTGATTAGGTTTGTGAGCTGGAAGACCATGCCTGCACCACGCCCCTGTGTGACCTCCTGCCCCTACCTGGCCACACCTGAGTGTCCACCGGCCAATCAGATTAATTAACCACTCCCCTTTGAAAGTGGATTAAAAGCCTGGGACAGGGTGTGTCTGGCCCTTTTGCCCTTTCTCCTCACCCTGGCCTCTTGCCAGTAGGGGCTGGCTGTAGCCCTGTGCCTTCAGGGTTCATGGCCTTCGGGCCAACCCACCCTATGCTTCCTGGCCAGGAAGCTCCTCTACGTGGCTGATTCCTGGCACTCAGTATGAACCCAGATCTTCCTCTCTTATAGATAAAGCCCTCACTCTCCTATGCATATTTTGCACTGAATAAAAGCTTAAAATGTACCATGCTGTCTTGTTCATTTATGCTGGTATTCAGAATTCTTCTCTGAATATTAGGCAAGAACCCACATGGGTTTATTAATATTGGGGATTTATTAATAAGCATATGGTGATATTGTATGGCACCCTAAATTCCGATAACATATGTGGCACCCCAGATGGGACTTTTGGGGAACTTTAAGGGGCCACATTCTGATATATTTTAAGGGGTTCAATTCTGATATCAGTACCTCTAAGTTCAAAGTTTTAAAAAGTGAGTTTAATGGTAGGAGATTAAGCCATTGGCAAGATTATTCATGTACCTTCACATCCTATTCTGAAGAGGGATACTGCAATGATGAGCTCAATTTACTGAAGAAAAAAGAAGTTGTTGTGGGGTATGTGGTGTGTGGTGTGTGGTGTGGGGTGCGTGGGGTGTGGTGTGTGGGGTGGTGTGGGGTGGGGTGTGGTAGGTGTGTGGCATGGTGTGTGGTATGTGTGTGCTGTGTGCATGTAGGAGGTGTCGGTGGGTATCTATCGCGGAACACTGAAGACTGTCAGGGGTCTCCAGGAAAGACATCCAAGCACAGCCCTGGGGTTGCAGGCAGTCCCCGTGCCTCTGCCCTGGCGGTGCTTGAAGGGGCGTGTCCTCTGTAAGACATGCCCAGACAGCCTTCTCCATCTCCAATGACCACCTAGAGCCAGGGGAGAGTCAGCAAGTACGCTGGGAGCCTGGAGGCAGGTGTGAAGCTGGGCCCCACAGGACGACACCAGAATCAACACCATAGCTGCCACCTACTCAGTGTCTGCCATGTGTGTGCCTATGGCAGCGGCCTCGGTAGATTTGCTTCCATTTAGCACACATACCCACCCTCGGGGAAAGGGTCCCAGGCCCTATTTTGCTGAGGAGGACACAGACTCAGAGGGGTCAAGGATCCTGTGCAAGATCACACAGCCAGGATTCAGACTCAGGGCTGCTGTTTCTGACACTTCCACTCTTTGGGTGTTGTGGCTCTGCCACATCTAGAGAAGGAAATCTTCACCTTGGTCCCCTTGCTGTATGGAGGCTACGAACCACAAGTGCTGCTTTTACTTTTTTTTTTTTTTTTTAAGATTTGTTTATTTGGCCAGCACCGCGGCTCACTTGGCTAATCCTCCACCTGCAGTGCCGGCGCCCTGGGGGTTCTAAACCCGGTTGGGGCGCTGGATTCTGTCCTGGTTGCTCCTCTTCCAGTCCAGCTCTCTGCTGTGGCCTGGGAAGGCAGTGGAGGATGGCCCTGTACCCGCATGGGAGGCCAGGAGGAAGTGCCTGGCTCCTGGCTTCGGATCGGCGCAGCGTGCCGGCCATAGAGGCCATTTGCGGGGTGAACCAATGGAAGGAAACCTTTCTCTCTGTCTTTCTCTCTCTCACTGTCTAACTCTGCCTGTCAAAAAAAAAAAAAAAAGGATTTGTTTATTTATTTGAAAGAGTTACACAGAGAGGAGAAGAGAGAGAAAGAGAGAGAGAGAGAGGTCTTCCATCTGATGGTTCACTCCCCAATTGGCCACAACAGCCGGAGCTGTGGTGATCCGGAGCCAGGAGCTTCTTCCGGGTCTCCCACGCGAGTGCAAGGGCGCAAGGACTTGGGCCATCTTCTACTGCTTTCCCAGGCCATAGAAGAGAGCTGGATTGGAAGTGGAGCAGCTGGGTCTCAAACTGGCACCCACATGGGAAGCTGGCACTTCAGGCAAGGCGTTAACTCGCTGTGCCACAGCGCCAGCCCCTGCTTCCATTTTCTTTTTTTTGACAGGCAGAGTTAGACAGTGAGAGAGAGAGAGAGGGAGGGAGGGAGAGAGAAAGGTCTTCCTTCCGTTGGTTCACTCCCCAAATGGCTGCAATGGTCAGCATGCCGCGCATATCTGAAGCCAGGAGCCAGGTTCTTCCTCCTGGTCTCCCATGTGGGTGCAAAGCCCAAGCACTTGGGCCATGCTCCACTGCCTTCCTGGGCCACAGCAGAGAGCTGGACTGCAAGAGGAGCGACTGGGATTAGAACCCGGCGCCCCAACGGGGACTAGAACCCGGAATACCCGCGCCGCGGGCAGAGGATTAGCCTAGTGAGCCGCAGTGCCGGCACCTGCATTTTCTTAATTCAGGTTCATCTTGGCCTTCCTTGGGCTGCCACCAAGGTCTGACCAGGTCCACAGGGGTAGCTGAGCTGCTGGTGTCATGCATGTGATCTGTGGCCTCCCAAACCAGCTACGCTTCATCCAGCAGTCACGTGATTTACCTTCACAGGAACAGGAAAAACATGGCTGAGCACCCCCTCCCCCTTCCTCCCTGGCTCCTTTCTCACTCACAGCCTGGAGCACATACTTGTGGTTAAATTATTAACCCCTACAACAGGGTAGAAATGATGACAGCTGAAATCCCTAAACACACACACACACACACACACACACACACTCCTTCACGCCATAACAATTTGCTGAAAATGCTGACTTAATAGTATTAACCTAATTGCTAGGTTGAAATAATGATAATGATGATGATAGTAATAATAAAAGAATTGCTCTCAAATGATTCTCAGAGATGTTGCAATATCAGCTGCCTTGCTTATTCTCCAAGAAAGAATTTGTGTTTTACCATTCAGTTCACATCAGTCAGGCAAATGGCTCCCCAGGAAGACAAACCGCGGTCTTTAACGAGGTGTTTCCTCGCCAAGAGTGAAATCCTCACTCTTTTCTACAAAAGCAGGTGGACAGCAATTTCCAGGCAGGACTCAGGCCAAACCCCCAAATTTCCAGATTTCCAGGAGGCAAATCGGAAAATGAAACACGTTAGAAACCCTGAGCTGTGACCAAAAGTGGCCTCCTGGGGGGGGGGGGGGGCACTGCGCGTTTGCAGGACCCATGACGCGGGAGGCATGTGGCTCACTGCTGACTCAGGCAGAGCAGCCGGGAGAGCTTGTGTGGAAGACCCCTGGGCCCCCGGTGGAGACCTGCCCTCCAGCCACGGCACTGCACACACAGTGGGCGTCCGAGCAGCAGCTGAACCCGTTGTGCCAGTGCCCACCCCTGCTGTAGTCTCTGATCCCCTGTATCTGACTGACTTCTAGGGAGGTGTTTTGGTTTTTCTCTCAAGATGCCTTGTATTTCCTTTATTTTCGCTGCTTTATTGTCTTTTCCTGCATTGGTCAAATAACGCTTCCCATCTCCTACACTGAAAGCGCTCCCTTTTCTGTTCCTGTTGATTAATGGCACAATCCCTCCCTATCTCTGTGTTATCAAGAAGATAAAGAAATAACTGTTTGGGGCTGGCGCTGTGGTGTAGTAGATTAAGCCTCCACCTGCGGAGCCAGCATCCCAAAAGGGCGTTGGTTCGTGTCCCAGCTGCTTCTCTTCTGATCCAGCTCCCTGCTAATGGCCTGGGAAAGCAGTGAAGATGGCCCAAGTCCTTGGGCCTGCATCCACATGGGAGACCCGGAAGAAGCCCTTGGCTTCTGGCTTCAGATAAGCCCAGCTCTGGCCATTGCAGCCATTTGGGGAGTGAACCGGGGGATGGAAGATCAATCTCTCTGTAACTCTGCCTGTCAAATCAATCAATCAATCATATATAAAAAGGGAATAACTGTTTCACAGTTGGCTAGATATTATGTCTTTGATCAGCACGATAGCCTTTAGATTTGATGACAGCACTCCCATTTTACATACAAGAAAATCAAGGCTCAGGGAGGTTTTTTTTTTTTTTTTTTGACAGGCAGAGTGGACAGTGAGAGAGAGAGAAACAGAGAGAAAGGTCTTCCTTTACCATTGGTTCACCCTGCAATGGCCGCTGTGGCCGGCATGCTGCGGCAGGCACACCGCGCTGATCCGAAGCCAGGAGCCAGGTGCTTCCTCCTGGTCTCCCATGTGGGTGCAGGGCCCAAGCCATTGGGCCATCTTCCACTGCCCTCCTGGGCCACAGCAGAGAGCTGGCCTGGAAGAGGGGCAACCGGGACAGAACCGGCGCCCCAAACAGGACTAGAACCTGGGGTGCTGGTGCCGCAGGCAGAGGATTAGCCTAGTGAGCCGTGGCACCGGCCTGGTTCAGGGAGTTTTAAGTAACTCAAGGCCTCAGGTCAGTGACCAGCAGACTTGGGACTGGAACCCACCCCATGCGATTCTGCAGGTGATGCCTTCCCTACTGCCCTCCACACTGCCGACCCAGAGGCCAGCGCTGCATCCCTGAGGGATGCTTACCACGGCATCTCTTAGCTCCCATCAGAAGGCCTTGGTATCCGCGTCCCGCAGACTCAGAAATGGAAACGAAGGGACACAGGCCAGGCACAAGTTCTGGGCAGGAGAAAGGCCGGCGCTGAGAAGGACACGGAGTCCTTAACCTCCCCAAGATGAAGTTCCCCGCTTCGCTGGAGGACTCCTGTCCCCTCTTTTAGGTGGTGACGCTGCACTGACCCTGCCTGCGCCTGTGAAAGCACTCTCTTCTCCCGGGGCTGCTTGTTCTTGGTTGGAGCCTGTTAATAAAGCAGGCAGAAGGGCCTGTAGGTCTCCACGGACCGCTCTGCCGACTTTGCTCTTTCTTCAAACAGCTCCCTGTCTGGAAGGTCTGAGGCCCCAGCTTAGTGAGAGGCAGCAACACAGCAACCCAGAGCCACACAGTCACTGGTAGCGGGGAGGCAGGGACAGACGTGCCAGTCCTGGGACGGATGAGGGGGAGGAGCTGCAGGAACCTTGGATGGCATCACCCACCGAGAAGCAGATGCAATGAGTGGCGTTACCCACAGTCCCGCGAGCTCTGGAGGGGCTCCTGTCGCAGCACCCACGGCCAGGGGAGTGCCAATCCTGGCGCTGGACCACCCGCTGGTTTTGTGGGCATACAGGTGTGTCTTTGCACGAGTGGAGTTCTTTCTCAGTACCAGAGCAGGAAAGAATGTGACAAAGTTCCGGAAATGCTGCGTAGGCTCAGCACACGCACGAGGGTTTGTGAAGAGCTTGGCAGGCTGGCCAGTGCCTCCCTGGGCCCTGCTCCAGGCTGCTTCTCTAGCGGAGGTCCTGAGGCTGGCTGGCCCTGGGCAGACCTGGGCCAACATGGAAGGCACCCGAGTGGCAGGGCTACAAGGCTGGCTGTGCTTGTTCAAACGCTGACTCGGTACCCAGCCTGGGCTTGCTGAACCTGAATGTAACAGGAGGAGCCAAGGAAGCTACATTTGTACTAAGCAGCCTGGGTGATGTTGGTGCCAAATTGAAACCCTTCATCAAGGTCTCTGTGCAGGTGCCTGAAGCTGCCTGTCGGGTAGCCAGGCTGCTGAGGGGAGGGGCACAGGAAGTACCAGAAGGACCCTGGCTCAGGAGTCTCTGGCTTGCTGTGTGACCTTGTGCAAGTCACTGTGCCACTCTGGACCTAATTTTCTTGTCTACTAAATAAAACGAAGGGCATATCTAATAAATAAAACTAGGACTCAAGTCTCTGCTGTGGACTGAGTTTGAAGAGAGCGTTTCTGAAGAGAGGCCATAGTTGGCTGATGGGGACAGTGAGCTGTGACTGCTGTAAAAACTTTGAGTATATGAGTTCAGTGTCTTCCCACAACAGCACTACAAGGCAGCACTTTCACATTCTCAGTTTATAGACAAAGCACTTGAGGCAAAGAAAGGCCAAGGTCACAGCCAGTGAGAGGTGGAACGGGGTTCCAAACGCAGACAGCCAGACTCCAGAGCCCTGGTGCTCACAACAAAGATAAACCCTCTCTCGGCCATAAAAGTCCGGGTGGCAGCTGGAAATACTGGACATGGCTACGAGGCTTGATCGCCTGGCAGACGCGGCGGTCATCTAAATCGAGGTGACAGGTGGCAAGCTGGGGAAGTGGGTGCAGAGCAGAGAGCTGGGGCCTCAGGAAGGACCTGTCACACAGCCCTGCCCACTTCCATCCAGGGAATCTGAAGCATCCCTGCAGGTGGGTGGGACACCTTGAGGGGGGAAGGCCAGGAGGGGTTTCAGAGCACCCTGCCCCCACAGCGTGCTCTAGGGAGGATGGCTCTAACTGCACCCCTGCCAGGACAGGGAGAGAAGTAGGGGGCAGCAGTGGGTCCCTGCTTGTTCCAGAGCTTCAGAGATTCATTAGGGAAGTTTCACTTGCCTCACCATGGGGACCTGTCCAGGAGCCACTGGGGCCTTCCCCGCCAGCATCATGTGCTCGTGGGCAGGAAGGTCCCTGCACGGGCTGAATGACAGTGAGTGGGGCCTCCTGCGGCTGGATTAGCGAGTGGAAGGACCTGGTTGGTGACGGACGCCGTCCTATGTCTTCCTCATCTCTGCTGGCTTTCCTGGGGGCCCCCAGCACCAACTCTCACCTTCCTGGTAAGGGCTGCCCAGTCTCCGCATCCAGCCTGGGCTACTGTCCGGAGTGTTGCGCTGTTGTTCACAGCCAACAGCCTCCTGGATGTCTCCCTGCGGACGTCCTACTGGGGACTCGCATTCAGCTCACTGCAAACCAATTCCGGTCTCCACCCCCACTGCTGACCTCTTCTGCTCTGCTCCTGTTTTCAAAGGAACCAGCGTTCCAATTCTTCAGTGGTGTCCATCCCCACTGGGGGAAGCCCAGACCTGGCCCAGAACCCAGGGATCCAGACCTACCTCACACGGGGCCCTTTGCATTCCTGCCACCTGTGTGTGCCTTCACACCTTGGTGCCTCTCCTCTGATCATCTTCCTGATTACAATGCCTTTTCTTTCTCTGGCAATCAAGTCGCTCTTTGTCATCCTTCAAGACCTGGCACGGCACCTTTGAGAAGTCCGAGACTTGAATTCCTGCCCCTCCCCCGCTCCCCCAGGAAGGTTACTGTCTCCTTGGGGCTGCCGCACTCCTCTTGCAGGCCACCAGTGCACACTTCGCACCTTGGGCTGCTGCTGCCTGCCCACGTGTTCTGCCTGTGGGACTCCACGCTTCTGGGCCTCTCTGCAGATGGCAGTTCTTCCATACCCCCCTGCACTCAGTTTTGTGTTCCTGATGCCTGGACAACGTTCAGATGTACTTGGATAAATGAGCACATGGTTCAGTAAACGTCCCAGAAGGCCGTAGTCTACGGGACCTCTGGATTTCATCCAAAGTCAGGTCATGGTAGAGGGAGGCCAGTCCCTGCAGAGACCGTCCATGTCCAGCCAGTGCAGCCCAGAACGGTGTGTGCCAGTCTCAGGGAAGCGCTGGGCCTGACCACCATGACCCTTAACCCATCGCCCCTTCCCACCGCTGCTGTCTGAAATCCTGCAACGCTCCCTGCCTGCCTGTCTGTGAGCCCAGGACCCTCTTGCTCCTGGCCCTGCAACGCTCCTCAGCTCTTCCAGGAAGCCTGTCCTCACCAGATGAGGTGCAGGAGCCAGCATTTGTTTTCCTGAAGCTCTAGAGTCAACATCGCACCCCTGCCCCCACCCTGCACTGCAGACTGATGGAGAGCGAGGAAGGGGCTGCCCTACACGGGACAGGTTCCAGTGCCACTCGACTCCACGTCCTGTTAGAGCAGCGGGTCCCTGAGCCTGGGCGTTCGTTCAATGCACAGGCCCAGGCTGCACTCCAGACCCACCGCAGCTGAATCTGCAGGCCGTGGACCTGGAACTTCTAAGTTTTTTAAAACTTAATATATTTATTTGAAACCTAAGTTTCATGAAAGAGCACACTAACTAGTCTTCTAGAATCTTTCCAACCAAAGACTTGGAAACAATGGTTCTTCCAGTCTGCCCAGAGGCCATGATGTGTACCGTGAATAGCAGCAGGTAGCCCAGCCAATCTGCTTATGAGGTCCACTGGTCCTTAACCATCACACACTCACTGGTCCTGGGGGCTGCGGCTCCCCTTCCTCTTCCTCCATCTTTGGGCAGTGCGCTGCCACCAGCTCCTGCTGAGTGAGGCTGCCTCCAGTGGAAGGGCTGTGTGCAGGTCTCTGGCATGGTTAGAACCTTAGGCTGGACAGCTGTTATAGGCTGGCTTGTCCAATAACTGGAGGTTCGGCTCAGGTTCTTTGTCTTTTTCTCTGTCTCGTTCACTTCCGTTTTCCTTTCACCCTATTTTTATTTTTCTATTCCTTTCTTTTTAGCCTTGGCAGTAATAGGTAATGCATCAGGGGAAGCTTTTCCATTTTTCAAAAATTAACTTTATTTATTTGAAAGCCAAAGAAGAAAGAGAGAGAGCTTCCATCTGCTGGTTCATTCCCCAGTGTCTGCAACAACCAGGACTGGGCCAGGTTGAAGCCAGCAGCCTGAACTCCATGTGGGCCTCCCTTGTGGGCAGAGGGACCAGGTACTTGTGCCACCATCTGCTGTGCTGCCTCCCAGAGCACACATAAGCAGGAAACTGGGATGGGATGTGGAGCTGGACTTGAACTCAAGATATGAAATGTGGGTGTCCCAAGCAGCCGTTTAACCACTGTGCCAAACACCTGCCCTTCTTTCCCTCTGTTTTTCTTTTGGTACTTCCAGAGGGACAGGATATACAAATGTGGATAGTTTACAGTTTGATTTATACTGGAATTTCTTTTTCTTTCTTTCTTTTTTTTTTTTTTTTTGACAGGCAGAGTGGACAGTGAAAGAGAGAGACAGAGAGAAAGGTCTTTCTTTTGCCGTTGGTTCACCCTCCAATGGCCGCCGCGGCCGGTGCGCTGCGGCCGGCACAGCACGCTGATCCGATGGCAGGAGCCAGGTGCTTCTCCTGGTCTCCCATGGGGTGCAGGGCCCAAGCACTTGGGCCATCCTCCACTGCACTCCCTGGCCACAGCAGAGGGCTGGCCTGGAAGAGGGGCAACCGGGACAGAATCCGGCGCCCCGACCGGGACTAGAACCCGGTGTGCCAGCGCCGCAAGGTGGAGGATTAGCCTAGTGAGCCACGGCGCCGGCTATACTGGAATTTCAGTATCCTCAAATCCTTGCTAAGGTCAATGACACAGGTAGGGGCATAAACCAGTGACAGGAAATGTGAAATAGGAAACCAGAACTGGGTAAAGAAAGGATTCCAATTACATGGGACGAATGAGTGTGCCCGGTCCTGGACTGTACACAGATTGGGACAGTATGCCTGGGGCCAGAACAGCGCCCACCTTGGTTATCATATCATTGTGCTTATCATTTGGTGACTTTGGAATACAGTTCTCTGAACTGATTCACCTTTGGACAAGCAATTTCAATCTGTAAGATTCTGATAAGAACTAAAGCTACAAGAACCCTTTACTTCACATAGTTCATGGGGTCATTTGTCATTGGTTCTAGCAAATGGATAGCTTCCTGTTTCCTGTACCAGCACAACACACGCCCAGAGCCACTGCAGCTGCACAGCACCCACGAGGGTCGTAACTCTCTGACAACAAAGGACCAATGCTCCAGCCCTCTTCAGGGGTCCAGAAGCGACTGGACCCAAGTGCTTCTACCGCTGCCCTCCTGGCACGGTCACGGAGATCGCTTACAGCAGCAGCCAGCATGTGTGACCAGCTTTGAGCACAATAAGCCATGGTTCCCGGATACATTCCAGACCATCGAAGAACTGGGTCCTTATCACAACAGAGAACATCAGTCCCTTCCATCCTCCTGGACTTCACTAATGTGACGCCAACTGCGAGATCGTGCAGAATCTTCTCGGGTTGCGTTTCTTGTGCAGTGCTGACTGTGTGTGTGCTCAACAACCTGGGCATTCCTGGGGGCCACCGTGACCAAACCAAGGGCCAGGTCAGCTGCTTCTCCTGTCACTCCATCGTCCTGATAAAGCTTTGTTTTGAGCAAATTATACACATATGCGGGTCCCATGGCAGCCAAACCGAAGTCCACATTGCCAAAATGATATCACTGCTTAGGCAAACAGTTAATCATATCACCACCATGACTGACATCAGTGAGGCTGGGTGCACAGGGACCTTTACCTCTCCTGGTCCTGGAGAAGTGTCCTTGGGCAGGTGTGTCGCCGAGGACAGCAATGCTTCCCCCTTAGGACCCTTACGGGTTATACCCAGTATGGCTGTAGTGGCACATTTTCCCCACTTAGTGACCCTGGCCAGTCATTCCAGGTTATCTCTGGGAAACTGGTCACTGGCAGTCTCCCAGTGCATAAGAGTTTTCTCTAACAGTTATGGTGCGAGATATAGAATTCTGTACTGCGTCCTTTGTGCTGTTTTAGAATCAAGAGGTCTGTTTGTTTCACTTTAAGAACTGCAACTCAACAGCCATTTTGCCACTTAAAATTTTAATCATGGGGCTGGTGTTGTGGTGCTGTGAGTTAAGCTGCCACTTGCATTGCCCACATCCCATATCAGAGTGAAGGTTCAAATCCCACGGCTCTAGTTCTCATTCAGCTTCTTGCTAGTGCATCCTGGGAGGTAGAGGAAAATGGCCCGAGCAGTTGGCTTCCCGCCACCCTGAGGGAGACCTGGATGGAGTTCCTGGTTCTCAGCCTTGGGCTCTCCTTGTCCAGGCTGCTGCAGGCATTGGGGAGGGAACCAGTGGATGCAAGTGTTGTCTTTTGTCTCTGTCATGCTGCTTTTAAAATAAACAAATATATACAGCTGGCACCGTGGCTCACTAGGCTAATCCTCCGCCTTGCGGCACCGGCACACTGGGTTCTAGTCCCGGTCGGGGGGCCGGATTCTGTCCCGGTTGCCCCTCTTCCAGGCCAGCTCTCTGCTGTGGCCAGGGAGTACAGTGGAGGATGGCCCAAGTGCTTGGGCCCTGCACCCCATGGGAGACCAGGAGAAGCAGCTGGCTCCTGGCTTCGGATCAGCGCGGTGCGCTGGCCGCGGCGGCCACTGGAAGTGAACCAACGGCAAAGGAAGACCTTTCTCTCTCTCTCTCTTTTTTTTTTTTTTTTATTTTTGACAGGCAGAGTGGACAGTGAGAGAGAGAGACAGAGAGAGAAAGGTCTTCCTTTGCCGTTGGTTCACCCTCCAATGGCCGCCGCTGCAGCCGGCGCACCGCGCTGATCCGATGGCAGGAGCCAGGAGCCAGGTGCTTTTCCTGGTCTCCCATGGGGTGCAGGGCCCAAGCACCTGGGCCATCCTCCACTGCACTCCCTGGCCATAGCAGAGAGCTGGCCTGGAAGAGGGGCAACCGGGACAGAATCCGGCGCCCCAACCGGGACTAGAACCCGGTGTGCCGGCGCCGCAAGGTGGAGGATTAGCCTATTGAGCCACGGCGCCGGCGGAAGACCTTTCTCTCTGTCTCTCTCTCACTGTCCACTCTGCCTGTCAAAAAAAAAAAAAATATATATATATATACAAACATAAATCCGTCCTTTAAAGTTTAATCACTTTAAACTCTGGTCCTTGGCTCTGGCGCTTTGCTTGATTCAATCTGTGCATTCTGCACTGCATCCTTCGTGTTCACATTTCTGCATCCAATTTGTCTAGCACAAACCCTTCAAGCTGTGGCTCGTCTTCTCCCAGAAGAAAAACAGTTCCAGCCGTTGAGGTGGTCATGGCCACATTATGGCCACACCATGCTATCTGTCAGCCCAAGGCCTGTGCCATCTGCCAGGCCTCCTGCTCCCTGCATGTGCTGCTCAGGTTAATTTGTCTATTTTTAATGTGTCTTGAGTAGTTTTTAAAATATTCAATAGACAAGTTTGGAAACTATGTTTAATTTTAGATGCCAAATGTATTAAACAAGCTCTGGGAGCTCGTTACCAAGAGCTGTGTAATACTCATCGTCATGGCAGAATGTTATTGATCACTTATGTTTGGCACAATTCTCGTCCATTTATCTGTTTTAACGTCACGGCCGGTGCCGCGGCTCACTAGGCTAATCCTCCGCCTTGCGGCGCCGGCACACCGGGTTCTAGTCCCGGTCGGGGCACTGGATTCTGTCCCAGTTGCCCCTCTTCCAGGCCAGCCCTCTGCTTGGCCAGGGAGTGCAGTGGAGGATGGCCCAAGTGCTTGGGCCCTGCACCCGCATGGGAGACCAGGATAAGTACCTGGCTCCTGCCATCGGATCAGCGCGGTGCGCTGGCTGCAGCGTGCCGGCCGCGGTGGCCATTGGAGGGTGAACCAATGACAAAAGGAAGACCTTTCTCTCTGTCTCTCTCTCACTGTCCACTCTGCCTGTCAAAAAAAAAAAAAAAAGAAAAGAAAAAAGAAAAAGAAAACAGTGAGTCATAGAGAACTGATGTAAGGTGCCCAGGTCACCGGTCACCCAGCAAGGAAGCAGAGAGCTGGGATGAAAATCCAAGCATCCTGGACTCCGAGTCCAAGTTCACAACCTACGACGCACACACAGCATGGCCAGAGCAGACATGCTGCTGCGTGCTGTGATGAGCCGATCTTCAGTGAAAGGAGACGCTGGGAGCAGACACAGGGGAATGGTGGTTCATTCTCCTCTCCACTCACAGAATGACAATTTTCTGTCATTTATCACTGGCTCACGCTCACGACATCCCAAGAGCGCAGGTCTCAGTCGATGGTACCTTTTGATTCTGAAGATGAAGAAGTGAAGCTGGGAAGGAGAAAGAGTGACTTCAGTGGGGACACTGGAGGAGCCCCAGTCTAATGCTCTGCAGTGATGGGACGTCCATGTATGGGTTCCTCTTCATGTTGTACTCTCAGCCTAAGACTTCAGCGATCTGGTGTGATGGAGCACTTCAGAAGTGGCGACCTAGCAAGAAGACAATGGAATGGCTTCCATTCCCACGATCAGATGGCATCAGGTCAGCTGGATGGCACTGCTCTGGGGCCTTAGGGCAGCTGTCCCTGTCCACATCTCCTCATGGCCCTTGGTGCATCCAGATGGACTGCAGAATGTACTCCAATTGCTGCAGGATGGGGAGATCTTCTTCTCCCCAGGCAAGCATCAAAGACTTGAGGTTCAGTAGGTGGAGGTAGACCCCAAAAGACTGGTGCCAGACTGGGTGTCCAAGAAAAGCTCTGAGGGACTGCAGGCATTGCTCTTCTTTCTCTGGGTCCCTGGAAAGAAGGGTGCACACTGGGGATGAATGAGCTCCCCAACTGGGTTGGCACCAACTTCAGGCCCTGCTTCCCTGGAGCTGAGCCACCTGGGGCCACTGTGGTCATGGATGAAAAACAGGATAAGAGTCTCTCGTCACTTCCCAGAGAGATCTAGGCAGTGAGGGCTGGCTCTCCTCCTGCACCAGGCACAAAGCTACCATCCAACCGTGCAGGTGCCTCGCACACCCACCACACCTGGCGCTCTCACACCTTCCTTGTCCACTATGATGGGCACCAGGTCACCCCTTGGAGACCCCCCCTTTAAATGCATCTTTGTGATCTGAGAGTCAGAAGTGATGATCTCAGGAGCATGTCTGGATCCGTGTGTGAGGTGGGTGGGGTGGGGCAGATGCGCAACCTCAGAGAAGGGAACCGGGAGAGGGGGTGGCTGGGGTAGAGGCAGGGAAGCAGGGGAAGAAGAGGCAAACAGACAGGATAAGAACTTCCCACCTGTGTCTCCACCGTCTTCCTTCAGTCCATTTTCTGTCGCTGTAACTGAACTCTGCAGACTGGATGATTTATAATGGATGAAGGTCTGTTTAGCTTCTGGTTCTGGATTGAGGGAACCGTTCCCTGGTGAGGGGCTCCTCGCGGGTGGAGACTCTGCAGAACCCTGAAAAGGCCACAGCATTACACAGCCAGACAGCAAGGTGCCAGCTTGGGTCTCTTCCTTTTCTTTCTTATTTTTTTAAAGATTTATTTATGTATTTGAAAGTCAGAGTTACACAGAGAAGGAGAGGCAGAGAGAGAGAGAGAGAGAGAGAGAGAGAGAGAGAGGTCTTCCATCTGCTGGTTCACTCACCAGATGACCGCAATGGCCAGAGCTGCTCCGATCTGAAGCCAGGAGCCAGGAGCCAGGAGCTTCCTCTGGGTTTTCCCATGTGGGCGCAGGGGCCCAAAGACTTAGGCCATCTTCTACTGCTTTCCCAGGCCATAGCAGAGAGCTGGATCGGAAGTGGAGCAGCTGGGACTAGAATCAGCACCCACCTGGGATGCCGGCACTGCAGGCGGCAACTTTAGTGCTGTGCCACAGCGTGGGCCCCCCTCTTCCTTCTCTTACAAAGATGCCAGCTTCTACATGAGTGCTGGTTTGAGTCCTGGCTGCTCCACTTCCGCTCCAGCTCCCTGCTAATGTGCCTGGGGCAGCAGCAGAAAGTAGTTCAAGTCCCTGGAACTCTGCATCCATCTGGGATGGAGTTCCTGGCCCCTGGCTTCAGCCTGGACCAGACCTGGCCATTGCAGCCATTTGGGGAGTGAACCAGAGGGTGGAAGATGGATCTCTCTCTCTCTGTCTCTCCCTCTATTTTTAACTCTGCCTCTCAAATAAATAATAAATAAATATTTTAAAAGAAAGAATTGTAAGTCCACAAGTACAGAGGTTGTAACGGAAATCAATGTGAGGATATTTTAAAATGTCCATGGAAAATGGAATTGAAAACTGCTTAAAATTTTTTGAAATCCAAGTGTTTTTTTTTTTTCATAACATATGTTTCCATGAACTTTTTAAAGACCCTGCAACACTCTACCACAATGCCCAGAAGGGCTTACTTCTGGAAACTTCTCACCAACTCAAAGCATGTCAGTGCCTGCTTGGCTGAGTCTTAAGTAACTGTTGGGTATTTATAGGGAAAATGGATCGTGGTGTTGGCAGAACAGTGAGCAAAGGAGAGGGTGGTGGGGAGCCGATGGCTTCAGAGTGCAGAGCAATGGATGGTAAAAGTCACCTGGGCCCCAGAGAGTGCTCTGAATTGAAGACTCCGGCTTTGGAATGAAGACTTGACAGGTGGAAGGTCAAGGCCATGTAGCCCCATGAGCTGAGGAGAAGGTTGAGGAAGATCCAGTCATGGGAGGCAGGAAGGTTGGAGAAGACCACCCCAAACTGGATGCACTCAAAGATTCAGTTCCTCTGCATTCTTGAGACCCCAAAGAGTCACGCACTGTGATTGGAAGGGGACTACGGGAAATGGCAAGGCCCTCCCTGGGTGGAGTTATCACCATAGGAGGTAAGTAAGCCTCTTGGTAGACCTTCATAGAGGATGGAAGTTTTCTGGTGAAAACAGGGCAGTTCTGATAAAACTGGCAAGGACATGGCTTCCCAAGGGCACGCCACAGACGTAAGCTTGGCAAGATGTGAATAGCAATGATGGAGAAAGACTCTCCGTGTCAAGTCACACTGGGAAACGCTGGGTCAGACAAACTTGAGCATAGGCCTCTGTCTGTCTCTGTCCTCCAGCGGGTCTCAGAATCTCTAAAATGAGAACGTGCCTCGTGCATCTCTTAAAGGGATAGGCAATGTGTCCCCCCCAACATTTTTTTAACGATTTATTCATTTATTTGAGAGGCAGAGTTACAGAGAGAGAGAGAGAGAGAGAGAGACAGAGAGCAAGATCTTCACCTGCTGGTTCATTCTCCAAAGATCCTTAATGGCTGGAGCTGGGCTGATCCAACAAGCCAGGAGCTAGGAGTCTCCTCTGTGTCTCTCAGGTGGGTGCAGGGGCCCAAGCACTTCGCTATCTTCCACAGCTGCCGATGGCCTGGGAGCTGGGTTGGAAGTGGAGCAGCTGTGACTTGAATTGGTGCCCACTTGGGATGCTGGCACCATAGACGGAGGCTTAGCCTACTACGCCACAATGCCGGACACCCCTTAACACAGCACTTTCTTTCTTTTTCTCCTTCCTCCACACAATCACCTTTATTGTCTTTTCTTCCCTTTCTTTTTCTGGTAGAACAACTCATAGCAATTGTGTTCCACAGAACACATTTTGGGATACTCTTTCAGAAGCAAATCTTATTTGTATACAAGGAGTCTTCAAAAATTTTATGGAAAACACTGATTACAAAAAACTGCAAAGATTTCAAAACTTTTTTTGCACCAAAATAACCTTTTAATTCCATTTTTCCATGAACTTCTTGAAGTGTCCTCATACAGAGCAGTTGTGGAATGCTAAATTTAATAGAAATAAATTAAATTCAGTTATTCTTTTAAAAATTTCTCCAGGAATCAAGAGTTTTGATTCTGGAAATGTGAAGACATTTCAGTGTTAGGAAATTATGAGGCAATTCCTAACATACACAGGCAAAATCAGAAAAAAATTGTAATCTCAACAAATAATGAACATGTTTCTGGTAAGTTAAAAAAAATCCATTCCTGATTTAAAAGTCAAAAAACTAAGGCTAAGAAAATTACTCCTTAATGCAATAAAGATGATGCATAGTAAATTAAGACAACAGCACTGATGTTACTCCATCAATGTGGTTCTTGAGGTTGTACAGAGCTCATGAAGCAAAATGGCATTCGCACATGTAAAAGAGAATACTATCATTATCTGCAGGTGGTATAACTATCTTCTTATGGGAAGGAAGAAATCAATTGAAAAAGTATTAGAATTATTCAATGAGCGAATAATGGCTCTATGCAGGATTGTTTTCCAGATGAATAGTTCAAATGAAAAGCTTTTAGAGAAAAATGATGGCAATCCCCAATGGCCCAGAAAAAAAAAAATAGAATGTATATAAAAACCTCATAAGATGGCATGGGAGCCATCTGAAGGAAACTATGACCTTTATTGAAAGACATTAATAGGCTCTGACTAAAATAGACAGCCATGCATTCCTTCCGGATGGAAAATTTGAACACTGTAAAGATGCCCAATATTACCCAATGAAGTTACAGGTTTAATGAACATGGAATCCAAAATGGGCTTATTTAGTTGTTTATCACAATGCACCTAAAATTCATCCAGAAAAAGAAATAGTTGAGAATAACCTTTAAAAGCTTGGAAAAAGTGATGATGGAGGATTTAGCCCACCAGGAATGAAAGCTTATTATAAAGCAACAATAACGTAAGCACTGCAGTCATGGGGCAGGGTACAGCAATGGGACAATGTAGCCTTGAAATAGATCCTGCGCTACACAGCCTTGTGTAAAACACACACACACACACACACACACAGAAATGAAAGTAAACATACCAAAGAGTTAACTGGAGGTTTATTTGGGTGGTGGGTTTGAACTTTTCTATGACGGCCATGTGTTGTGTGTGTAGGTGTATGTGTGTGTGTGTAGGGTCCTGCGTGTTGGTGTATGTGTGTAGGGAAGTGTGTATGTATGTGTGTGGGGTGTGTGTGTGTGTATAGGTATGTGTGTAGGTATGTATACAGAGGTGTGTGTATGTATGTATGTGTGTGTGTAGGTGTATATGTAGGTATGTGTGTGTATGTGTGTTTGTACACAAATGCCTGCACTTAAAGACTGTGCTCTCTCCAATAGAAGACCAGCCCAGGGAGAGAGTACCCTTGTGCCATCGTACTAATCCTCTTCCCCAGAGTGAGAGGCTGTCAGTGAGGAGGGGTGGTGACAAGGGCTCAGGGAGGGTATGAGGGAGACAGGGACCCTGAAAGGAAGAGGGGTACGAGCCGAGAGGCATCCGGGGGCCCAGGTAATGGTAATGGGCCATCCGGATGGCTGCCAACTTCACAATTTGCCCTCGGCTGGGAATTACAAGCCCAGGAAGCAGCAGAAAGTGGAGGGCTCTTTGCCTGGCAAAGGGGCTTTGTTCTGCAGTTACAGTGCTGCCATGCGGGTTAAGTAAGTGGAGACATAAGGCGCCATGATGGGCAAAACTTGCCCCCAGCGGATTCAACACAACCCCCAGTGGGCGAAATGGAGGGAGATGTTTCCAGAACTTGTCCCTAAACACGGCTGTGAGCTGCTCTTGCTGGGAAACCCATTGTGGGCTGTGTGACTCCTGGCTCGGGAAGCCTTCCAGGGGTTTCCTGAGGTCCAGAGCAGGCAGAGTGGGCCTGGGGAGATCCCACAGCATGTCAAGGTGTTGGCTTCTCAGACTTCACCCCCCACCTGCCCAGGTAGGGGGCACTGTGCAGGAAGCAGAGGGCACTGCGTTCCAGCCCGATTCCACACTTGCTGGGCACCTGTGCAAGGCACTCAGCCTTTGCTACCTGCAGAGCCTCCCTCTGTGGGATGCAGGGAGTGACCTGATTTCCCTGTAGAAGCTCCTCTTGGGGGAGGTATTTGGCGTAATGGTCAAGACATCACTCGGGATGCCCACATCCCGCATAGGAGTGCCTGGGTTCAAGTCCCAGCTCTGCACCCAGTTCCGGCTTCCTGCTAATGCGCATCCTGGGAGGTAGCAGGGATGGTGCAGGTGGTTGGTTCCTGCCACCACATGCGAGATCTAGAATGAGTTCCAGACTCCTGACTTGGACTTGACCCAACTCTGGCTGTTGCAGGCACTGAAGGAGTGAACCACCCTCTCAAAAATAAACAAAAATTTACAAAAAACAAACATTTTTGACATGCAGAGTTAGTGAGAGAGAGAGAGAGAGAGAGAAAGGTCTTCCTTTTTCCATTGGTTCACCCCCCAAGTGGCCACTATGACCGGTGCACCACGCTGATCGCAAGGCAGGAGACAGGTGCTTCTCCTGGTCTCCCATGGGGTGCAGGGCCCAAGCACTTGGGCCATCCTCCACTGCACTCCCGGGCCACAGCAGAGAGCTGGACTGGAAGAGGAGCAACTGGGACAGAATCCGGCGCCCCAAATGGGACTAGAACCCGGGGTGCCGGCGCCGCAGGCGGAGGACTAGCCTAGTGAGCCGCGGCGCCAGCTGTTTTGTTTTTTGTTTGTTTGTTTGTTTTTTAAGAAAGAAACTCCCATGGCCTCCAAGGTGAGGCTTTTCTATAGCACCAGTGAGGAATTTTGGCTCAGACCAAAAGGAAGAAAAATTAAGAAAACCCTAAGCCAGACTTGAGCAACAATTGTCTCTGTCAAACCCAAACAGCTCTGCAAATTCAGGAATGGCTGCGGGGGATGGAGGGGGGGCCAGGCCTGCCATGGGGGAGGAGGAGACAGCTCTCTGCCTCAGGGTCAAGGGTCGCTGGGCAATGTGGTCCTTTGATGAGAGAATCACAGACTTGAGAAGTGGGGAGGCCCCACTTTCACAGGGAGAAGTGGGGGCTGTGTCCCACTGGATCAGTGGTGATTCTCCACAAGGACCCAGCCTGGGACTCCCTGCCCTGTCCCACCTCGCCTGGCTTCCAGCTGTTCTGGGGCAGGTGTGAGGATGGTGTTACCACCCCAGTATGCCTTCCTAGTTCTTTGCTCATGGTTTTTATTTTAAGAGCCAAAGAAGGGGCCGGCACTGTGGTGCAGTGGGTTAAAGCCCTAGTCTGCAGTGCTGGCATCCCATATGGCCGCCAGTTCTAGTCCCGGCTGCTCCACTTCCAATCCAGCTCTCTGCTGTGGCCTGGGAAAGCAGTGGAAGATGGCCCAAGTCCTTGGGCCCCTGCACCCACGTAGGAGACCTGGAATAAACTCCCGGCTCCTGGCTTTGGATCGGCTCAGCTCTGGCTGCTGCAGTCATCTGGGGAGTAAACCAGCAGATGGAAGACCTCTCTCTCTCTGGCTCTACTTCTCTCTGTAACTCTTTCAGATAAATAAAATAAATCTTAAAAAAAAAGGATGGAAAATATATTTTAAAAAAGAGCCAAAGAAAACACATGTGGGAATTCTGAATCTTCCTTGGTTTCAGTTTTCTTTTAAAGATAACTTCAGGGGCCGGCACTGTGGCATAGTGGGTAAGGCCACCACCTGCAGTGCCGGCATCCCAAGTGGGTGCTAGTTAGAGTCCTGGCTACTCCACTTCCGATCAAGCTTTCTGGTGTGGCCTGGGAAAGCAGAGGAAGATGGCCCAAATTCCTGGGCCTCGTACCCACATGGGATACCTGGAAGAAGCTCTTGGCTCTTGGCTTCAGATTGGTGCAACTCCGGCTACTGTGGCCATCTGGGGAGTGAACCAAAAGATGAAAGACCTCCCCCCACCTCTCCTTCTCTCTCTTTCTCTCTCTCTGTCTCTGTAACTCTGCTTTTCAAATAAATAAATCTTTAAAAATACATAACTTCAGGGAAATATCTAGGTCAAGATAGCTTAGTGGGATGACACTTTCAGAATCTTCTGTTCTCTAAATGTAGAGTGAAGAATGATTTGAAGTAAAGGAAAAACCAAAAGACACAGGAACACCTGGACTCAAGATCAAGCTCAGTGTTCAACAAGCATCACGAGACACAGGCCCCCATGGGCATGGATGAGGCTAGAGTCTGGGGCTTTGGGTCTGGAATCAGGTGGAAGACTGCCCATGGGCTCTTTTCACATAATGAGGGGGATCGAAGGACCCCATGTTGGGTGGGGACACATCCGGGCTCACCACGGGGCGCTGGGATGGGACAGGGCTCTCCTGCCTATGAAAGAAGCCTGAAGCAGCTGCTGCCTGGGCTTCCACTTGCCACAAGCCACATTTTAAGGCAGGCAGGAGGAAGCAGACACAGCCACGTAGCCAGGTCCTGGGCAGTCCCAACCCCAGATGCTGTCACATGGCCAGAGCCAGCTCCAGGTAGAACTTTGAGTCCTAGATGGTAGACTTGCCCATGGAACTGGGGCTGCTGGGTCAGAGTGGAGCCAAGAGGGAAACTACTGGAGAGGGAGGGAGGGAAATGCAACAAGGAACACAGCCAGCCTGGGCTCCCGAGGCCCTGGCAAACCCCAACCCAACACTCAGGAGGAAAAGGGATACTAAGAAAGATGGCAGGGGCTGGTGCTGTGGCACAATGGGTAAAGCTGCCACCTGCAGTGTTGGCATCCCATACGTGAGCCCATTGGAGTTTTAGCTGCTTCACGCTCAATACAGCTCCCTGCTAGTGCACCTGGAAAAGTAGCAGAAGATGGCCCAAGTGCTTGGGCCCCTGCACACATGTGGGACACCTGGAAGAAGCTTCTGGCTCCTGGCTTTAGATAGGCCCAGCTCCAGATGTTGTAGCCATTTGGGGAGTGAACCAGTGCACGGAAGACATCTCTCTCTCTCTGTCTCTGACTCTGCCTTGGAAGGAAGGAAGGAAGGGAGGGAGGGAGGGGAGAGAAAGATGGCCAATAAAACCCACAAGTGAGACAATGTGTTTAAAAGGAGAAATAGGCCGGCACCGCGGCTCAATAGGCTAATCCTCCACCTAGCGGCGCCGGCACACCAGGTTCTAGTCCCAGTCGGGGCGCCGGATTCTGTCCCAGTTGCCCCTCTTCTAGGCCAGCTCTCTGCTGTGGCCCGGGAAGGCAGTGGAGGATGGCCCAAGTGCTTGGGCCCTGCACCCCATGGGAGACCAGGAGAAGCACCTGGCTCCTGGCTTCGGATCAGCGCGGTGTGCCGGCCGCAGTGCGCCGGCAGCGGTGGCCATTGGAGGGTGAACCAACGGCAAAAGAAGACCTTTCTCTCTGTCTCTCTCTCTCACTGTCCACTCCGCCTGTCAAAAAAAAAAAAAAAAAAAAAAAAGGAGAAATAAATGTAGGGGAGAGACCCAAGAAATTTGAAAAATAAAACTTGGGGGAAATTAGAGGCAAGATCAGATAGACACGAAGAAAATCAACTCCAGACCTTGGTAAGAAAATACACAGTTATGGGGGCAGTGTTTGGCCTGGAGTTTCAATGCTTGTTAGGACATCCACGTCTCATATTGGAGTGCCTGGGTTCATCTCTTGGCTCTGGCCACCAACTTCTGCTTCCTGTCAGTGCAGACCCTGGGAGAGAGTGGTGATGGCTCAAGTGACTTGGTTCCTACCACCCACATGGGAGACCTGGACTGAGTTCCTGACTCCCAGCCTCAGCCACCCACCCAGGCGTTTGGGGGAAAGACAGCAGATGCACGCTCTCTCTCTCAAATTAAATAAATATTGTAATTGCATAAACTCAATAGTCAGGATAAAAATTAGTTGGACACAGATGAAGAAATAGTAATGACAGATTACTGAGAACTTCTTCCAAAAAGTTTAATAAATGTGACAGAACTTATGAGAAAGTCAACTTTATGGCAGACTATAATATATGCTTGTGGGGAGCAACTGGGAGCAACCCGGACTGGACTGAGTTACTGGAATTAAGACTTATTCTATGCATCTGCTCTCCCACAATATGGCGCTGGGAGAGAAGAAAACAGCTTCTACGCAGCTGCCTCTTGCCAACTTGAGTGATGACCTCCAGGAGCTGATCCTGCTCCTGATTGGAGGAGAGCAGCGTACTCGGCGTGTGGGCAGCCGAGTTACGATTGGCGGAAAAGGACTATAAAGGAGGAGAGAGACGGCATGCACCAGGAACATCTAAGGGGAACACCTGAAGGAACACCTGTGCAGCCCCCGAGAGAGCCGGCCGGCGGTGTGCCGCTCTCCCGCGGAAGTGGGGAATGTGGCAGGGGGAACCGCCCTTCCACGGAGGTGGAAGGGTCGGTAGCCAACCCGGGAAGAACCAGCAGCAAACCCGGGGAGGGCCGAGCAGACGAAAGAACAGCGCAGGGTCCTGTGTCGTTCCTCCACGAAGACGGGGAGCGACATAATGGTGCCGTGACTCGGATATGAAGCCTAGGCAGGGTTTAGTGTCGTTCCTCCATGAAGACGGGGAGCGACAATGCTGAATGGAATATGGTTCCAGAAGATGAGAATAGGGGCAATGGTAGAGAACAATTGGAACAGATAATGGCTAGGACGCTTTCATATTTGAAATAAACACAAGTTGGGCAATGCACCCTCTCAGGTGCACCTGTGGGGTGCTCACCTTCCCTGTCACTGCAGACACACAGCAGGTTGCTGTGACCTGGGCTGTCCCACTTAGTGGTCACAGGTGCTTTCTAGAATAGGTGTGTGAGGGGCCTGAAAAAGCCATGGGTGGAGTGAAAAGCTTTGCTCAACGTCGTAGGGTCGCAAGTAGCAGACCTGAGCTTTGCTCACAGGCAGAGGTGTCCAAGCCAGGCTGGCTGATCTCCTGTCCCGTTTGTCTGAGACTTTCCCCATTGTGCTCAAAGTCTCACGTCTTGGGCAACCCCACAGTCCTTGGAAAACCGGCACAGTTGGTCTCCCTAGGTCAAGTACATGAACTTTAGAATTTGACAGATCTCAATTTGAGTTCCATTTCTGCGCTGCCTGTGAGTGCCTTGAATTTCTTATCTGCAAAAGTGAGATTAGCAGAGCCCACGTGTGGGCTAGATCGTGATTCATGTAAAGCACTGAGCCCCACACCTGGCGCCTGGCAGGCACTCGTAAACGCCAGCTGTTGTTATTTATGTCGTTATGATACAATCTGTGTTTTCCTCACTGTGATGTTTCACTTCCAACAGCCCTCACCACTGGGATTAAAGGGACAGTTGTCATGTTTTAGGTCAATGGCTCCACATCAAAATCAGCAGGGAGCTTGGTTAAAACCTGGATTCTCACTCACCATTGTCTCAACGGGAGCCTGCTGGTCTGCAAGAAGTCTGCAAACTGCTTACAAGCCATTGAGACTCTAGCCCACGTCACAGTCAGTGTGGTGGGCAGTGTTGCTGTGTAGGAATGTTTGGAGATGTGGCAGGCCTTGGCTTAAGGTTTAGCTAGCTGGGAGAGGGGAAGCCCCCACTTTTTTTTTTTTTTAAGGTTTGAGTTTGCAGAAGGGCAAAACCGTGAGGCAAGCTGCTGAGAGCCCCGCAGAGATTTCTAAGCTGCAGGGCGAAGGCAGGATCCCCACTGCTGGAGGGCGGGGCTTGCGCTTCCCCCACCACACTTCTGGCAGCTGTCCCAGCTCCCACCTCTGCTGAGAAAGGCATTCCTTCCCCATGACCTCATCAGAAACAGGCCAGCACTTCCCAGGGCAGATTCTTCCTCCACAGGCCCCCCCCCCCCCCGCAGCAGACTGTGGGGCTGCACGCGTTCAGGCGCTGTTCTCTGAGCCACAGAGGAGACCCCGCTGCCTGCCGGGGAGTGAGTCAGCGCCAGGAGCGCCTGGCTCAGGGCAGCTTTCTCAAATGTTTAGAGGCTGCAGACCAGTGAGCAATACACCTGTAAGCATTTTCTCACAATGAGAAAAACACATTAACAATGAGCAAAACAGCACACTCATTCTTGCTTCCATGCCCCTTCCCTTTCAAACTGACACAGCTACACGAAAGAAAGTACGAGAAAAGAAGAGATGGTGTCTCAGCTTGTCTGGCGCAGAGGACAGATGTAACTAGATGCTGCGTCTTCTCTCTGGGTGGACGTGGGTGCTGTTCCGCAGGCCAGGATTCTGCCAGAAAACAACTCAGAAATGCTGCCCCAGCGAGACAAGTCTAACTGGACGCAGACAGAGCTGGGTGGTGGTATGCCTTTGTTGCACACAGGTCTGGTTCCTGCTCGGTGATGGGTGGTGGGTGGAGTCGGAGGTCACTGGGGGCGGGGGTGGGTGGGGTCAACTTAGAGTCCTGTTATCCAGAGCAGTAGCCACCAGCCACCTGTGGCTATTCCATTTTAAATGTAAATGAATTAAAAATTCACATTTTCAATTGCTGCAGCTGCGTTTCAACCGCTCAAATCCAGGTGTGGCTAACAGTTATCATGTTAGCGCGGGTGAAACCTCCGCATGCAGGAAGTTCACTTGCACCACTGGCCTAGAATGGAAAGTGCAAGATGCCATCCTACCGTTCCCCTCTCCACAGCGTGCCCAGCTCGCAGCCTTTCCTGCGAACCATGCTGTATCTTCTCCAGCTTTCTTGGAGAGCCGGCGAGGCTCCACTGACTTACAAATGTGTGACAAAGCATGTGCTTCTTAGTGTTTTTTTTTTTTCCCTAATTTATCTATCCATTGGAGAGGCAGAGAGAGAGCGTGAGAGCGAGAGAGAGAGAGACACACGTTCCATCCCTTTGTTCACGCCTCCAATGCCCAAAGCTGAGAACTGAGAACTCCGTCCAGGTCTCCCACGTGGGTGGCTGGGAGGCAGCTACGTGAGCCATCACCTGTTGTCTCCCAGCGTGAGCATCAACAGGAAGCTGGAATCAGGAGCAGAGCTGGGACTCAAACTCACAGGCACTCCCAGAAGATGCAGACATCCCAACCAGCAGTTTAGCTGCAAGGCCAAACACTCATCCCCAGATTTGAGATTTAATTATTTTTTTGGTGCTGTGATCCATCTGGCAGCCTGGAGAAACCTATGGGCGCCCCTCCCAGAAAAAGTGTTTTAAATATGAAACACAAAATACAAAAGATTACAAAAGAAACTAACTGAGTTGAGATACAGCTTTCCAAGTATTATAGAATAAGTGCTTAACGTAAAGATATGCTTTTGAAAATGAATGACTCAAATATTGAGATGTGGTGGCAAATATTTTTGGCTTATAATTTTATAGTTTTACTGTAATTTTAAGGTAGTGGTGAAAGTAAACTCCCATTTTGAAAAGTTTGTAATTGCTATAATGAAATATAAAATAAATTATTATCTATTAGGTGGGAAAGGCACAGACCCTGCCAACATTATTGTAGTGTGTTGATTCCATTCATAATGGAAGGAAATACAGTTTCAGTTCCTCATTAGTAAATTTTTTTTTTCCACCCAAATTCATGAACTCACTGAGTTCTGATCCCTTAGAGCTTAGGTCTTGGTGAAGGATCCCTGAACCAGGTATTCTGTGACGTCCCTTCTGGATTTGCCATTTTAGGGCCACATGAAAGCAAGTCCTCCAGACTGCTCATGCATTCCTGGACTATCAGTGTGCCAAGACTGAGGGTCCTTTCCCGTGACCCCTCTTCTTCAAGAACTTTCCATGTAGTTGGAGAGGTTTGGTGCAGGGTGATGGGGAGTCTGCTGGGAGGGGGGGTCACAAATGAAGAAGGGGTCAGGAGAAGACGGAGGACACCTCTGTCACTTCCTGTGGTGACAATGGCCACGAAGAACACAGCAGCCACACCACGAGCTCTGTGGATGGAGCCGGAGGATCGGATAGCCAGTGTCCGAAAAGGACAGCCTTTCCTCTCAGGCCCTCCTCCCCCCACTCCCAGATGCTTTGTATAGTGACCCTGCTGGCTTCCAGGACAGCTTTTTGTCTTTTTCAGAACAGACAGAATGCCCGAGTGTGAAGGGGGACTTTAAACACACCTGCCGCAGAGCTGGAGTCAGCACGTACAGCCTTGGCTCTGAAGCGAACGCGTCCTCATTTCTTACACAGCCAAGCCTTGGCCAGGGAAATCGATTTACACAAGGATCTGTTTCCCATTGATAAGAGACATGAGCCCGCCATGTTCTTCTGCGAGTCTGGACAGATCACAAAGTCAGTCAAACGCAAAATCAACTGGCCAGGCAGGCAGCACCCAAAGCAAATTTGATTTTCCATTTGTCAGCATTTCGCCATCTTGGAGGCACACAGAGTCTCTGCCCCCCTTAAGGTCTCCCTCTGGCAGTGCCTGTGCCTGGCCAGCCAAGAAAACACACTTGATTCTTCCCACAAAGGCCACTCTTGTATCGCTGGAAGGCATGCTTCCACTCTTACCATCCTCTATCACTCACTCACTCATTCTGCAAACAATGACTCAGTGCTCACTGTGTTTTCAGCTCAGCAGAGTACATTAGGGGAATGGGAACTACCATATACTGAGTACCTTCCATGCGCTAGGCACAGGGTGATAGATTTTCCCTTCCTCATCACAAGCACCCCGTGGTGTTGCAAAAATTGTCCCCAGTTTTAGAAAGCAACAGCACAAGGCTCAGAAAACTAGTTAGTTAACTATCTATAATAAGTCACCAGCTACTTCAGTAATTAACCTAGAAAGGAAAAAATGTATAATATGATTTTTGATTCTCTGGGAGCTGACAGTCTTGATAAGGATACAGCACTGAGGTAGCTGGGGACAGCTACAGCTGGAACAACAGATACGAAGAATAATTAAAAAGCAATGCAAAATAGCATGGTCATACTTCAAAAGGGAGGGAGATAACAAGAGATCATTGCAGACTACTGGGACGGAGAGTGAAGATGGGCTGACTTGAAAGGATGAAGACACGGGTATCAGGAAGGGAGCAGAAGGGGACATTCCAGGCAGAGGGTGGCAGCAAGCAAAGGACTCAGGAGGTGAGGAGAGCAGGCCAGGAGCACACAGGGCTGCTGGAAGGAAGGGGGCTCCTTGGCGTAATGCCTTGTGTGAAGGAACAAGCAGGTGCACGAGAGAATGAAGGAGTGAGTGCATGGATGCTGGTGTGTGGGTGGGTTGAATCTGGCTAGATGTGATCAGACTGGATTACAGAGGGCTTTGATTGACAGGTGCACTCACGGGAACACCCTGGACTCCAGGCCTCTGGAGTCTACACCACACGGCTCTGGAGACTTGGTCTGTGTACAAGGGAATCAGACCACTGTTCTCGATTCTTTATTTATAAAAAATCCCTTAGTCAGAAGTATTAAGATGATGCACTCAAAATCCAAGCTCACAAAGAATGCAAGGAAGCAGACATTTTTAAAATGCATAATCACAAAAGCTCTAAGCATCCCATGATACAAGAGTAGTTAGGTAAATTACAGGGTGAGCTGGAGACAGGGAGATGAGCTCAGAGGCTGTGGAGGTCACAACAATGAGTGGTGTCAGAGAACCGACAACAGGAGTGGAGGCAGGTGGATGGATTCTACATGTTAGAGCTGGACTCTACAGGACACGGTGACCGACTGATGGGCGAGGCAAGTGTTGAGGATAATTAGCACCTGGTTTCCAGCTTGGGCATTTGCTGAGATGGGGAAATCCAGAGGAGGAGCTGCTGTGCATGGGGAAATAACAAATCTGGCTTTTAATAGGTTGAGTCCGGCATCCAACGAAGGTCATTCATGAGACCGTTGGCTGTGTCTGTCTGATGTTCTGAAGAGAGAGTTGGCTAAAAACTGAGATTTAAAAAGTAGTAGCTAGCCGGCGCCGTGGCTCAATAGGCTAATCCTCCACCTTGCGGCGCCGGCACACCGGGTTCTAGTCCCGGTCAGGGCGCCGGATTCTGTCCCGGTTGCCCGTCTTCCAGGCCAGCTCTCTGCTATGGCCAGGGAGTGCAGTGGAGGATGGCCCAGGTGCTTGGGCCCTGCACCCCATGGGAGACCAGGAAAAGCACCTGGCTCCTGGCTCCTGCCATCGGATCAGCGCGGTGCGCCGGCTGCAGCGGCGGCCATTGGAGGGTGAACCAACGGCAAAGGAAGACCTTTCTCTCTGTCTCTCTCTCTCACTGTCCACTCTGCCTGTCAAAAATAAAAAAAAAAATAAAATAAAAAGTAGTAGCTTACAGCTGGTAGGCAAAGGCATGTGAGCAGATGGCATACTCCAGGCATCCTCTGCAGAGGGAGATGTGCAGTTAGAATAGAGCCTTGAGGAACCCCCACCATTCAAGGGTGAGTGGAAGAACAGAGCCCAGAACGGAGGCGGAGGAGTGTTCAGAGAAGGAAGAGAAAAACCAGGCTGGGGGAAGACTGTGCTCAGCAACTTCAGCTGGTGCGATGAGGTCAGGTGAGAAAAGGACTTGGTGTCCACTGGATGTAGCAACCAGAAGGTCCTTGATGGCCTTGGCAGGGACGACGTCCACGGCATGGTGGGACTGAAACCGACCAAGCATCTGAGAACCCTTTGGGAAGAGTCCAGCCAAGCTGTTGAAGAAGTTAGCTGTGATAGGGTTCAGAGAGCAAAAGGAACAGTTGAAGGGGAACAGAGGGTAAGGAAAAATTTTTTGTGGAGACAGAACAGGTAGAAATATCTTTAAATGCTGTCAGGAGGAGAGCCAGTGGGAAGGACATAAAAATGACCTAGAAGGACACATGTCAAAAATGTTGACAGTAATAACTTGTAGGTAAGAATGTTCCAAAGTAGCTTGATGTTTTGATGGAGTTTCTGTAGTACCTGTTTTACTGCCACACGTTTCTCCAACGTCTACACATTTACATATAGTATCGTTCCAATGCACAGCTCGGATAAGTGGGAAAACCCTACTGCTCATGTTGGGCAGTGGAGCGTAGGCTGAAGTGTGGCGAGGGTGGCAACTCCTGGTGCCCGGCACCCAGGATGGCCCAGAGAGCCACACCTTGGAAGGTGTGTACAAAAGCCCCTTCTGCCCATCACGGGGCTGCCTGTGTGAGGACCACCATGGGGTGCAGACACGTTTCCATGGAGACCAAGGCAAGGTCATACCATGCATTGCCACTTTAGCCTTGGTCTCTCGCGTCTGTCATTCTGGAGGAACATCCACCATATCTTAAAGACACTTAGACCTGGATGAAGAGAAACTGAGGTCCCCAGCCTAGAGGCAGCAGTCACTTGCCGTCCATGTGAGCAAGCCCAGGGAGATGCCAGCAGGCACTGGGCTGCCACTGCCTGGGAGACATGGAGCCAGAACCTCCAGTCGAGCTGCTTCCAAATTCCCAACCCACAGATATTGTGAGAGGTATTGAGCCGCTACATTTTGGGGTGATGTTATGTAACCATAAACCACCTCATACACTTTATGGAGCCCACAGGCAGCTTCATCGGATAGACAACTGTCTGGATTCAACAGCATGTCAAAATGGATGGACCAGTTTGTGTGTAAGATTTAGACCATGGGCTACATGCTCAGACCTCCTGCTGTGTGAGAAGTACCACTTCCCCTACCCTGTGTCGGTCTGTCTCTTTCTCTCTCTCTCTTTCTCTCTCACATACACACACACACACACACACGCTGGTTTGTAGATAATATTTTGTGTTGTGCATGACTCTAGCATGGGTCAAGTATGTGTGGACGTTTTCTGATGCCATAGTTCTAGAATGTAATTATGGTGGAAATGAACTTGAATAGCTTCAAATTGCATTATTAATGACATTCCATTTCCATGACAACTACTAATGAATCATGCCTGTTAGCATGAACTTTTAGCCTGTGGGAGTTAGGTCCTCCTAGCTCACGTGGGAAAGACAAATTCTGCTAGGTTTTCATTTTGCTTCTTTGCCGTTTGATTTGTTAAGTGGCTGGGATCATAACACAGGGCTGGGGTGGGCGCTGTCCCCGATAGGGAACCATGGGACTGGGAAGACAGCACCTGGGTGAGCAAATCCTCTCCGGTCACCCACTGTCCCACTGCCAGCACAGTGCATGGGACACAAATACGACTCAGTAACTGTTGAATAAATAGCAACTGTTGAATAAACAGGAATTCTGCTCCTCCTCCTCTTACTTTACTCACAGGGTTTGACAAAAGCCCTGTGGGAAGTTCAGCCCCTTCTCTGCAGAGGGGGAGTGAGGAGCAGTGAGTCTCTGGGGCAGTGAGGCCTGGTCCTGGAGCCACCAATGATGGCAGCAAGCTCTTTTCCCCTCCTAGGATCCCTCCCCAGGAAGTGGAACTGGAGGAGAGGGAAACTGGACTCCTCTCACAGTTCCTTCTCCTCCTGAGCTGGTGTGTGTGTGTGTGCACGCGCGCGCACGCATATATATGTGTGTCTGTGCATTGTGTAGCAGCCACAGTGGCAGAGACTGAAGGGTATCTGGAAGATTCAAGGAAAGGCCTGGTGGGCAGAAGTGGAAAGACCCAGAGAGAACCATTCTCACCCAGTGAAGCCCAGTGGTTTTTTTTTATGGTCTGGGGATGGACCAAGGCAGCTGGGACTTTGGTTTCCCAAACAAGCCTGCCTGGCTGTCCAGTGAATGGAGGTAAATCTCCCCTTTAATGGATTTGTGCTTGGCCCTGGCCACTGCGGTCATTTCCAGAAGGAAACAGAAATACTTCTCTACTCCCATTTCCCCTCGCCCCCGTTCTGGCCACTGCAGGGTGGGGGAAGCCACTCGCCTAGCCAGACAAAGACATTCTTGGCTCACCCTGGGGCATTCTGTGAGATCATCACTCAGGACCTGATGACAAGAGACAGGAAGGAGCTGTTGTCCTGAGTCTCACGGGGAAAGGCGCTCTGATGGGTCACAGGCAGGGCTGAGACTGTGCCACCAGCCACTCTGTCACTTCCATGATGACTTGTAGATAAGCCTGGAGAGCAGGCTGGCTGGAGACTGGCAGGGACACTTGTCCTGCATTTAGGTAGACTGGGGACACCAGAATGCCTGACACTGGAATGCTTGCAGCAAGAACACTTGTTTCTGAAACCAGATACCCTTTACTAATCAGCCCCTGCCTCCCCGTTTATAAATGACTGAGGCAGCTGGTCTTTGGAGAAGGCAGCACCACACAGGAATTAAAACAACTGTGCAGCCCCACCATCCCAGGGCCCTGAGTTGACCAAATGTGATTTTAGCACTCACAGATGCCCCTCTGTGGAGCGACCTGAGCCCACAGGTGCCCTGGGCTTGCTCTCTCCTTTGCTTTGTCAAAATCTTTCAATCAAGGGATGTTCTATCAGTCATGTACACCATAGAGAGAATTAAAGCGAGTTACGCCTTCTCCCTGCCTAGAAGGTGGTCTACTTGGATGACTCAAAAGCCACACTGCAAATCACTCTTAATTCAGAGAACCTCCAGAAACAGTTTTTACTTTTTGAAAGAACATTATCTATTTAGAATTGTAGCATTGGGGAGTAAGCTGGACAGTTATTCTTTTTTTTTTTTTTTTTTTTTTTTTTTTTTTTTTTTTACAGGCAGAGTGGACAGTGAGAAAGAGAGAGACAGAGAGAAAGGTCTTCCTTTGCCGTTGGTTCACCCTCCAATGGCCGCCGCGGCCGGCACACTGCGGCCAGCGCACCACGCTGATCCAAAGGCAGGAGCCAGGTGCTTCTCCTGGTCTCCCATGGGGTGCAGGGCCCAAGCACTTGGGCCATCCTCCACTGCCTTCCCTGGCCACAGCAGAGAGCTGGCCTGGAAGAGGGCAACCGGGACTAGAACCCGGTGTGCCGGCGCCACAAGGTGGAGGATTAGCCTATTGAGCTGCGGGGCCAGCCTGGATAGTTATTCTTGTCCCTGTGTGGTGGGGAGCAGACAGATAGCACAGACAACACGCACAGGCTCCTTGGATGCCTGGGCTGGCACGAACAGGGAGCTCCTGAGTGGACAAAAAGGGCTTTTCGGGGACCCGACATCTGGTACAGGTCAAAGACAGCTCTATGCACTTTCTGTCCGCTGTGTGCCGAGTGCTCCATGTCTGACCACCTCTTGCCCTACACATCAGTCCTGCAAGGAAGGGGTGGTGCCTCCACATCGCAGGTTCAGGTCCAGGAGCTGGGAGAACAGAGCGGCAGCCAGGACATTTTGATTGATGTCCCTGGACCCCTAACAGGTACCCTTTGCTCTCTCTTAGTGGGTCCTTGAGAGACTCCCCAGGCCCTCTCAGCACTGGAGCACAGAGGGTAGGAATTACACAGGCATGGGTGGAAACTGGAGGCCGCCAGCTGATGGAAGCAGGTGATGGGGGCTCAGTGGGCCTGTCCAAACCTCCGGGCACTGTGGGTCCCCAGGGCGTGAAGACCCGCTGAGCAGGCCTGGACGGGGGATGTAAATGATGCGCCTCTGACTTTCTGAAGCCGCACTGCATTTCAGTGATTTATCATCCTACAAAAGCAAAACTTAGGGAACGAGTGTTTTCCTACCAAGAGAAGGGGCCTCAGCCGGGCTGTGTTGTTTATTTACAGAGGGCGGCAGCTGGAATTCCTCTCCCGTCCACCATGTTCCTCCTCTGTGCTGTCACCAGACAAGGTGTTTTGTAATCAAGAAAGGGCTCCAGTGTCTGCACCAGCTCCCCATCCCCCAACCCTCCCGGGCTCTGGGAGCCTTATTAATTAGCAAGCAAAGGTCACAACCCCTCTAGCAAACCTCCCCAGGAATTCATGGCAATGGTCGCAGACTGTCTCCCAGCTCATCTCCGTTTGTTCATTCATTCATAAAACATTTACCTAGCGTCCATTTGTATAAGACTCCATGTTGCACACACATGTATGGTTGTATACGGATGCACTGTAATATGTACACATGAGAGGTTTTCCAAAAGGTCATGGAAAATAAACATTATAAAAAATGCATCAAAGGAAAGTTATCTTTCTTAAAAATGTACTTATTGACTATTTATTTGAAAGGCAGAGAGACAGAGACATACAGATACACAGAGAAGTCTTCTATCCACTAGTTTGCCATCCTGCCCCCAAATACCTGTAACAGTCAAGACCAGGCTAGGGGGAAGCCAGGAGCCAGGATCTCAATTGGGTCTCCTATGTGGGAGGCAGGGACCCGAGTACTGCAGCCATCACCTGCTGCTTCGCAGGTGTACCTTAGCGGGAAGGCGGCATTGAAAATGGGGCTGGACACCCCATCCTAACAGGATTCGCTGCTCCTACTTCCCTGCCTGCCTCCCGGCAAAGTTTTTTTTTTTAACTTTTATTTAATGAATATAAATTTCCAAAGTACAGCTTATGGATTACAATGGCTTCCCCCCCATAACGTCCCTCCCACCCGCAACCCTCCCCTTTCCCACTCCCTCTCCCCTTCCATTCACATCAAGATTCATTTTCGATTCTCTTAATATACAGAAGATCAGTTTAGCATACATTAAGTAAAGATTTCAACAGTTTGCTCCCACACAGAAACATAAAGTGAAAAATAATAGATGATTTTTAAAATGATGATGAAATCAGATCAGACCTATTGTCATGTTTAATCCCAGTGAGAGTCAAGTTGGGAATTGATAATTTTTTTTTACAGAAGATCAGTTTAGTATACATTAAGTAAAGATTTCAACAGTTTGCACCCCCATAGAAGCACAAAGTGAAATATACTGTTTGAGTATTCATTATAGTATTAAGTCTCAATGTACAGCACATTAAGGACAGAGATCCTACATGAGGAGTAAGTGCACAGTGACTCCTGTTGTTGACTTTACAAATTGACACTCCTGTTTATGGCATCAGTAATCTCCCTATGCTCCAGTCATGAGTTTCCAAGGCTATGGAAGCCTTTTGAGTTCTCCGACTCTTATCTTGTTTAGACAAGGTCATAGTCAAAGTGGAGGTTCTCTCCTCCCTTCAGAGAAAGGTACCTCCTTCTTTGAAGACCTGTTCTTTCCACTGGGATCTCACTCACAGAAATCTTTCATTTAGGTGTGTGTTTTTTTTTTTTTTTTTTTTTTTTTTTTTTTTGCCAGAGTGTCTTGGCTTTCCATGCCTGAAATACTCTCATGGGCTTTTCAGCCAGATCCGAATGCCTTTAGGGCTGATTCTGAGGCCAGAGTGCTGTTTAGGACATCTCCGGCAAAGTTTTAAAAGGACCTGTTCCTGAACATGTGGCTCTCTTTCTCTTCCTCTCCTGATCTCTCTCTCTGGATCTCTCACACTCTTTTCCTTCTTCACCTCTTCTCTCCATTCTGTTGGTTTCCCCCAATAAACCCTTTTCCTTAAAAAAAAAAAAAAGAAAAGAAAAGAAAATGGAGCTGGGACTTGAACCCAGTACCCTGACACGGGATGCGGGCATCTTAAGTGGTATCCTACCAACTGCATCAAACATCTGCACCAAACTTATCTTTCAACTTCAGTTTCCATGACCTTTTTTAAAAAAAGATTTATTTGAGAGGTAGAGTTATAGACAGAGAGTGAGATACAGAGAGAGAGGTCCTCCATCTGCTAGTTCACTCCCCAAATAGCTGCAATGCCCAGAGCTGGGCCAATCTGAAGCCAGGAGCCAGCCAGGAGCTTCCTCCTGGTCACCGACATGGGTACAGCAGTCCAAGCACTTGGGCCATCTTCCATTGCTTCCCCAGGCCATCAGCAGGGATCTGGATCGGAAGAGGGACTCAAACCGGCATCCATATGGGATGCCGGTGCCACAGGTAGAGGCCTAACCCACCACACCACAGTGCCGGCCCCTCCATGAACTTCTTGAAGTCACTCTGTATACAAGTGACTTATATACAGTACAGATACACAAACAATAATTCGCTAGTATTTAGTGACACTTTCTATGTCCCAGGTACTGTTCCAAGAAACTTACATTATAATTCATCTCATCCCGATACTCTTCTCATTAGGTGGGCATTTTATTGTCCCCCACCTACAGAATAGGAAAATGAGGTACAGAGAGGTAAAATAGCTTGGCTCCATGCAGGTGTAGGGTTGAACTCTATCTGCTTGAATGCAATGCAGGGCTCACAGCCATCAAAAGGAAGACAAGGAGGCCTGATGAGCAGGGGGCTGGACAAAGGCCTGGGGAGGGCAGAGAAGGGCAGGGTCATCTGCCTGGGAGATGCCAGTGCTGTGGGAAGTCTCCCCTGAGGAGGGTGCCTGGGAACAGAGAGCTCATTTCAGCCTTGAAAATAATCACTTTCCAGCTACTATGATCAAAGGCTGCGCCTTAGTCTCTCCATGAGAATGCAATAACAACAACGATGGCACCAGCTGTGGTAGTAATAGTAATGAGGCAATGCTTAATTTGCCCAGCACTGGGGCCAGGATCCAGAACTTTAGATCTGCAAGTTTCCCTAACAGCTGAAGCCTAAGCTTTTAAGGGCAACATCTGTGCTGGCTGCCATCTGTTTTGTCTTTTAAACCACTTAACCATTTTGGGAGGCAGCGCTTACCATTCCCATTGTGCATGTAAGGAAACCGAAGCTCAAAGGTGTTAAATAACTTGGCACACTTCCATAGTCTGGTTGGGATGGAACTTTTTTTAAAAAAATTTTTTTAACTTATTTGAGAGGTAGAGGTAGAGAGAGAGAAAGAGAGAGAGCACTCCCATCTGCTGGTTCGCTCTCCAGATGTCCATGATGGGCACAGGGGCTGAAGCTGGGAGGCAGGGACTCACTCCAGGGCTCCTGTGTGCGAGTCAGGAACCCGATGACTTGAGCCATCACTGCCACCTCCCAGAATCTGCATGAGCAGGAAACTGGAGTCAGGAGCCAGAGCCAGGAGTCAGACCCGGACACACCGACAGGGGACACAGATGTCTTAACTGCTTGGCCGAATGTCGGCCCTGGAGCTGAGGCTGAACCCAGACTGCGTGACTTTCCTACTTCTCCTCTCTAAGATTTTTAATTGCTATCTTTCCAGAATATGTCTTGCTTGTCACTTCCTTAGTAAACAGCAGGATTAGGCTTCTCTGGCTGACTGAAGGCCATCACTGTGAACATAAGCCCATGTCTACCGCACGAGCCCAGGGACTAAAAAAGCACCTAGCAATTGGTCTGAGTCATCACTGGCTTGGCCCAAACTGCTCTGCTGCTCTCTACTTCCCCAGAAATACTTGTGGGGATTATACAGTTTTACAGGGTGAAGGAGTTCTACGGGCCTAAGAATAGCTCAGGCTGTCCCATCCCCAGAACTGCTGTTTCTCGGATTCTCCCTGTGACCTCCTTTGTTCTCTGTCATCCCTCCTGTCATCCAGTTGCCGGTGCATCTCTTCTACAACTGCCACATACCCAAACCAGCGTTTCCTCTGCTCCCCTGTTTGGAGTTTAGGCTGGAGCCACATAGAGATTGTCCAAGGAAACCAATAATGCCTTGTTTTTATTTCTATCTCTTTGAAAGGCAGAGAAAGAGACAGACCTTTCAGAGATCTCTCTCATAGATTCTTCAGTGTTCACTACCCAAATGGCTGAGGCTGGGCCAGGCTGCAACCAGGAGCTGGGGACCCAACCCAGGTCTCCCACATGGCTCACAGGGATCCTACAACTAGAGCCATCACCTGCTGCCTCCCAGGGCCAATGACTTGGGCATCTTCCGCTGCCTTTCCAGGCGCACTAGCAGGGAGCTGGATTGGAAGTGGAGCAGCCAGGACTCGATCTGGTACCCATATGGGATGCTGGCCCCATAGGTGGTAGCCTTACCTGCTATGCTACAGCGCCAGCCCCAATTCTAGTTTTCTTATGCTGAGCAAACAATTCAGTCAAGCCCTGCTGAGAATACAAAGGGGAATTTGTTACCGGTCCTGAGCCCCTGGGGCTGATAATCTGGTAGGGCAGACATGTTCCAGACGACCAGAGAGTAAGGTGAAATGTGTTGAGAAACGTAAGCATGTGAGAAGAGAAACCACGCTGCGGGTGACCAGGCGAACCAGGTACAGTTGGGCTTAGACATTTCCTGGGAGGAGTAGGAAAAGGCCTGGAGACTAGCACAGGCCACCTGGGAGACGTAGAACAGCTGTGGACCTAGGGTGACTCAGAGAGTGGCAGAAAGGAGCAGAGTACCTGGGGTACAGTCCCTAGAGTTTGCAGGAAATACTTGGATCAGTATTTCTCCCTCCCTTCCCCCATCTTCAAATCCTGTGTCATCAGCTGGGCCAGAGCAAGGGTAGGAAGGGAAGTCGGCACCTGCCCTGGGCATCATGGGCTGGACGGCTTGGACACTTTGATGACAGTGATGGCCAAGGTCAGTTTACCCCCAGCTCTTGGTGTGTAATTATTAGAGGAAGCACCTGGCTCATAGTAGGTGCTCAATGTACACTTGATAAACGGTTGAGGAGGTGATGAAGAGGACTGACGGTGCTCCATCATTTGGTTTTGATTTAAGTCAAGTCATCCTGGTGAAAGCACGTGAGGCCTAAGAACCCAGTTAGGAGCTATGAGATCTGGATTTTACGTCAGGCTTTTGCTTGTTTGTTTAACTTTCCAGCTTAGGCAGGAGGTCACTTAGCCATTCATTTGTTCTGCTGTTCACTGAACGCTGAAAGTGTCTGCTCTGTGTCTGACTCTAAGCAGCGAGAGCTCAAGAAGGCGGCGAGACTTGTTGGCCAGACGGAGACATACCCAAATGATGCAGTAAGTTTATACACTTTAGGTCATTCCTTTAATACATAACAGAATAGAGAGGTGCTTTGAGAACCCCCACAACTGTGTTGGGAGCAGAGAGGATGGGATGACTGTTCCAGTCTTCCTTTGTCCAGCCTGTCTGGACAGTCTAATTTAAAACAACATTCTTGGAGTCCATTTAAATTGTTTCTGTCCTATGAATGAGTGCTAGTTCATTTCTTAGGCTCAGCAAACAATTCTGTTCTCTCCAATCCCCACCCTGTCAATAACATTTTCTTTTTCTATCACACATTGTTCACTTAGCAAAGGTTAAATGATACCTGCTATGAGGCACGGGGCCAGGCACTGCCAGGGCTAGAAGGATGGAAACGGTGAATTCTACTTTGTTTTGAGAAGTACCATCGCATCAGGAGTCAGATGCAGGACAAATGGGTCACATGTAAGGAAAACACACTAGCTTGGTTTGTTTTGATGTTGTCTCCTTATTGTTCCCCACGCATTTAGTAGGCACTAGGCCTCTAAGTGGGAGGGAAGGCTGCAGCCAGCATGACCACCAAGGAGAGACACAGAGCGCCCTGTGTTGGGCTGAGGGTGCAGCAGGCACGCCGAGCAGGCTACCCTACGCAGGGGCTGAAATACCAGCACTAACTTCTAGAAGGGCAATGGGATGTAGCTTCCATTTCTATTATATGGGCGTGTTTATATGTACGTGAATGACACACTTGCAAAGAGGAAAAGACTGAAAGGAAACCAAGAGTTATTAACAATAGCTGCCCGCTAAGTTCTTACTGTGCATCCAGGGCTTCCTAAGTATTTTCAGTTAATCCACATCATTATATGTGGCTGAGTAGCCGCCCCATTTCACAGGTGAGGGAAATGAGGCATCAGAGAAGGCACTGCCTGCCTGAGACAGGCAGTTGTAGGCGATGGAGCGTGGTTGTTGAATGCCCTCCTATGCTACGATGACAGTCCCCCTAGAGGAGTGGATCCCACTAGGGGTGGGATCCTGTGTGACTTTAATCTCTGGGTGGTTGTCCACGTGTCTATCTTGCTTACCCAGATTTTCCTAGTTTTGTTCCAGGGGTAGCTATTCCCTTGGAGCTGATCTCCGTTCCTATAGGATTAGCTCAGCTGTGCCTGCAGCCTTCCTCCCCGTGTCCTGGCCTGGCCCCAGGTCCCAGGAACCAGAGTCCCCTTCTGGAAGGAGCCCACAGTGGTGCTTTCACCCTTTCAGATGACAGTCGGGATCCCTAATAACCATGACAACCAAGGTGGGGCAAGACGGGCAAAAGGCTGTGTTGCTTCAGTTACTCAAAATACACATATGAGATCTGAAATAGCCCGATTTTAGTGCTTAACACAATTTCTATTTTTGCAAAGTCCAATTAAAGTAGGAAAAACATGACCAAGGAGAAAAGAAAATGAGAGGAAAAGTATGGAAGATCAGACATGAGGAAAGGATGTGGAAGGAGAAAAATAATGGCAACAGGTGCTGGAAAGTACTTGGAAAGTACAAATTTGAAAACCTAGTGGAAATAGTGAATATACATAAATGCAATAGGAGATGAAAGACTTGAAGAACTCAACGCCATAAACTTACGTATAAAAACCTGAGTTTCACACAAAACAAAAACTAGATAATTTAATTTGTAAATAGAGATATCAACATATTCTTCCATATTTGGAATAAACTCTTTGTGGTAAAGCGTAGCATTTTGGGGTCTATAATGCCAATATTATATGTAGACTTCTAGTTCAATATTCAGCAACAGATTAAAAGACAAACATGATCAGATCAATAGAGGTAGACAAGGCATTCAGTAAAATTTAGGAGGCATGGGGTAGGTATTTAGCGCAGTGGTTAAGATGCACTTGGGACATCCATATCCCATACTGGAGTGTCTTGGTTTGAGTCTCAGTTCTGCGTATTTTCCAGATTCCTATTAACGTGCATTCAGGGAGGAAGCTGTGATAACTCAAGTGGCTGGGTCCTTGCCATCCAAGTGGGAGACCAGGTGGAGCACCAGGCTCCTGGTTTCCACTTGGCCCAGCACCAGCTGCTGCGGGTATTTGGGGAATGAACCTGTGAATTGAAGATCTCTGCTTCTGTCTGTCTCTTTAAAATACATAAAAATAAGTAACTGATTAAACAACGCATCAGGACTCCCTAATAAAACTCTCAAGAACAGGGCCGGCACCGTGGCGCCGGCACCCCGGGTTCTAGTCCCGGTTGGGGCACCAGGTATTAGTCCTGGTTGCTCCTCTTCCAGTCCAGCTCTCTGCTGTGGAAGAGGGCAGTGGAGGATGGCCCAAGTACTTGGGCCCTGCACCCGCATGGGAGACCAGGAGGAAGCGCCTGGCTCCTGGCTTCGGACCAGCGCAGCACCGGCTGTAGTGGCCATTAGGGGTGTGAACCAACAGAAGGAAGACCTTTCTCTCTGTCTCTCTCTCACTGTCTATAACTCTGTCTCTCTCTCTCTCACTGTCTAACTCTGCCTGTCAAAAAATTTAAAAAAATTTTTAAAAAAACTCTCAAGAACAGAAGGTGATAGCTAAATATGAGAATTACCATTTAACAAACACCAACAGCAAATGCCACAAATGGTGATATGTAAAACCATTTCCATGTAATCAGGAACAAGACAAGGGAATCCACTATTACCATTATTATCCTATACTGTTTAGGAGGTTATAATGAATGCTCTAAGACAAGAAAGTGAAACAATGCACATAGAATTTTGGAAATGAAGACATAAAATTGCCCCTTTTGCTGGTATTATAATTACATCTAGAAAATCCAAGTATTTGGGGCCATCGCTGTGGTGCAGCAGATTAAAGCCCTGGCCTGAAGCGCCGGCATCCCATATGGGCACCGGTTCGAGACCCGGATGCTCCACTTCTGATCTAGCTCTCTGCTATGGCCTGGGAAAGCAGTAGAAGATGGCCCAAGTCCTTGGGCCCCCGCACCAGTGTGGGAGACCCAGAAGAAGCTCCTGGCTTCAGATTGGCATAGCTCCAGCCTTTGTGGCCAATTGCGGAGTGAACCATCAGATGGAAGACCTCTCTCTCTCTTTCTCTCTGCCTCTCTCTCTCTGTGTAACTCTGACTTTCAAATAAATAAATAAATCTTAAAAAAAAAGAAAGAAAACCCAAGTATTCCAGAGTTTCTTAAAAAAAAAAACAGAATTAATAAAGAAATCTGGCACTTCATACTGAGATAAATATGCTCTGTGACAGTGTCGACCCCTGGCTCCATACTAATAGCAGACCAGGTGGTATTAGAATAGGAATGGATGAAAAAAACAAGGAAGCACCAGAATAGTCAGTATTTTTGTGACTGTAATATATGACAAGGCTACTATTTTATTTCACTTGAAAATAAATATTTCTTTAACAAATGATGAGGTATAATTGGTTATTCGTTTGAAGGAAATCAATTTGAATCCCTACATCAAATTATATGTCTAAATACATTCTAGATCAATTAAAGATCTAAATATAAAAAATAAAACAGAAATTTGTAAAATCTAGGAAGACACGAATATAACCTATAGAATGTCAATACTTTAAAAATTAAGACAGAAGGGGGCCGATGCCATGGTTCACTTGGTTAATCCTCCGCCTGCAGCGCCGGCATTCCGTATGGGCACCGGGTTCTAGTCCCAGTTGCTCCTCTTCCAGTCCAGCTCTCTGCTGTGGCCCGGGAAGGCAGTGGAAGATGGCCCAAGTGCTTGGGCCCCTGCACCTGCATGGGAGACCGGGAGGAAGTGCCTGGCTCCTAGCTTTGGATCAGTGCAGTGCCGGCTGTGGTGGCCATTTGGGGAGTGAACCAATGGAAGGAAGACCTGTCTCTCTGTCTCTCTCTCTTACTGTGTGTAACTCTACCTGTCAAATAAAAAAAAATTAAGACAGAAAATTAACCCCAAAACTAAAAATGAAGTGATAGACATGAATTGCTACATTAAATTTAAAACAAACATGATAAAAGATATCATAAACAGGACCAACAGACAAATGTTAAACGTAGAGAGGTAGTTACATCCCATATGACAGACAAAAGATTAAAATCTATAATTGGCAGAAGACACTCATTAATTGAATAAAAATGATGAATATCTCAATGGAAAATAGAACAAAACCAAATGATTGATAAACACATAAAAAGGTGGTCAGTCTCACTGCCGGTCTGGAGAATGGAACTAAAGTAGCAATGCGATCCTGCTGATGGATAGAATTGAGGGGTGGTGGTTGTGGTGGGAGTTTTGCTAATATTCTACCAGTAGAAATACAAGTTCTCAACCTCTTTCTTCTTTTAGAAGAGGGATGGAATGTGGCAACACTAGTTACAAATAAAACCCACCCACGTCATCTTTATGAAGGCAGACAGAAGCCACGGATTGCCAGCGGCCACCAGCCCACATGACAGCCCAGCCGACAGCTCAACAGCCCTGGTCCACATGACAGCCAACTCCCACCTTCCCTGAACCACCCAAAGCTGCTCTGTGCACCACCCAAATCCACCTCCCCTTCTGTATAGCAGACCACAAGTGCTCTGATGTTACAACTTACAACTTAAAACCTGCACCAACGCCAGCACCAGTGCCAGAGCCAGCGCCAGCCAGGAATAGCCATCGTGGCTGCAGGCTGTGTCCCTGTGATGACCTTTAGGTCACTGTAATGTCATTAAAATAAAATTACCACGGCCGATACCTCCAATCCCATGATGCACCTGGCACCAGGACACATCTGAGATTTCCAAAAAACAGTGAGCAATGAGTGGCACTCAAGCTCTGCCCCTCCAAACCCCACCCTCTTTGAATATTCAATTAAGCCCTACCACAGACTCCACCCCCTACACCTCCAGGTCATATAAAAGGAGAGGATCTGGCTGGCGCCAAGGCTCACTAGGCTAATCCTCCACCTGTGGTGCCGGTACTCCGGGTTCTAGTCCTGGTCGGGTCCCCAGTTCTGTCCCGGTTGCCCCTCTTCCAGTCCAGCTCTCTGTTGTGGCCCGGGAAGGTAGTGGAGGATGGCCCAAGTGCTTGGGCCCTGCACATGCATGGGAGACCAGGAGAAGCACCTGGCTCCTGGCTTCAGATCGGTGCAGTGCGCCAGCCATAGCGGCCATTTGAGGGGTGAACCAACGGAAGGAAGACCTTTCTCTCTGTCTAACTCTGCCTGTCAAAAAAAAAAATACAAAAAATAAATAAATAAATAAAGGAGAAGATCTGTGCCAAGTAGGAGGCTGGGATAAGATCAATCAACCCAGACCAGACCACACCAGACTGGATCAGACCAAGCCACACAAGACCAAACCAAACGAAAGCACAACTCATCAGACTAGTCTAGTCCAGACCAGATCCAACCAAACCAAACCCAAACAAAAACAGTTATGGGTCCCTGATTAACTTCTGTTTGTTCTCACCTCTGTTATCCTTTGTCTTGTATCCTCCTGTTTCTATTCACAAGGCATGAAAGAGTTAGGTACAGTGGCTTAAACATGGAAAATCTCAGAGACTAACAGATGTGAGCCTGAAGCCTAGAGACTACCTCTTCTTTCTTTCTTTCTTTCTTTCTTTCTTTCTTTCTTTCTTTCTTTCTTTCTTTCTTTCTTTTTTTATTTGACAGATAGTGAGAGAGAGAGAGAGAGAAAGGTCTTCCTTCTGTTGGTTCACCCCCCAAATGGCCGCTAAGCCCGGCGCGCTGTGCCGATCCGAAGCCAGGAGCCAGGTGCTTCTCCTGGTCTCCCATGGGGTGCAGGGGCCCAAGCACTTGGGCCATTCTCCACAGCACTCCCTGGCCACAGTAGAGAACTGACCTGGAAGAGGAGCAACCGGGACTAGAACACAGTGCCCATATGGGATGCTGGCGCTGCAGGCAGAGGATTAACCAAGTGAGCCACAGCGCTGGCCCTGGGACTACCTCTTTCAATATCTTTTTTCCAGTAACTTTCTCAGATTTTGGGGAACCTGACAAAAATCTTCCATGGTGCCTTGCACTAAGTAGTTGTTCAATAAACATGGATTACAGTCAGGCCTGTGTTTGCCCCCACACAGCTTAAGAAGCACCAGGTGGCTGGCACCGTGACTCAATAGGCTAATCCTCTGCCTAGCGGCGCTGGCACACCGGGTTCTAGTCCCAGTCGGGGTGCCGGTTTCTGTCCTGGTTGCCCCTCTTCCAGGCCAGCTCTCTGCTGTGGCCAGGGAGTGCAGTGGAGGATGGCCCAGGTGCTTGGGCCCTGCACCCCATGGGAGACCAGGTTAAGCAACTGGCTCCTGCCTTGGGATCAGCATGGTGCGCCGGCCACAGCGCACCGGCTGCGGTGGCCATTGGAGGGTGAACCAACGGCAAAGGAAGACCTTTCTCTCTGTCTCTCTCTCTCACTGTCCACTCTGCCTGTCAAAAAACAAAAAACAAACAAACAAACAAACAAAAAACAAAACAAGACAAAAAAGAGAAGCACCAGGTGTAAGCCCATTAGCCGCCCTCACGCTCCAGCTTGGGTTCCTTTAGCAGAGTGGATCTTAGAGCTCCCTATCCCTTAGAAAATTCTCCTTCTATTCTCTGCGACCCCTCAGGCCTTGGGAACATGAGACAAGGGCAGGCGTGTTTGAAGCCTGGGGCAGGGAGGAAGGGGTGGACCCACAGAGGCCTGCTCAGAGGCAGGGCTGGGAACAGGGAGCCCTTTAAGGAAGCTCGAAGACCTCAATGCTAGGCAACAAAACGGGCAAGGACGGCAGGGTCATTGCCAGCCAGGGAGGGCTTCCTGGGGCCTTGGAGGGCAGCCTGTTCTCCACGCTGCTCTCTGTGGGCTGCTTTTCATGTTCCCTCTCGGTGGCCAGGCCCAGGGGCAGCAGCAGGGGACTCCTGGGCCCAGATCCCATTCTGCACTCTGGTCAGGCCTGGGTTTTGCCTCTTTCAGTGGGAGGCTCCTACACTGGATAAAGCAAAAAGATGGGCTGTGCACACTGGACAAGGCAGGTGTTTCTCAACCTGCGGGGCTGGCGCTCAGGGGACACTGACCTGCAACAAGTGCGGAGGTGGGCTGAGGCCGAGCTGGCTGGGGAAGTGAGTCTACTGCTGCCTCCAGCCCAGGTCTGAGCAGCCTGGGATCCGGCAGAGGTCCGTTATCCTACCTGCCGTTCTGCTGCGGACTCCCTGGAAGACAGGGCGCGCCCCCCTCCCCGACCTGTGCATCCTAAGCATCTTGTCTTTGTGACCCAGTATAGGCTGTTTCTGGGTCAGGCCTGGCAGGGGTGGGAGCTGGGACACGTAGGCAGAACAGACACTGTGTGGCTGAGGGTCGCGGTGGGTGGGAGGAGCAGCCTGGATAGTTTGAGCAACTGAGGAAGGTCAAGGTGGGGTGAGGAATGTGTGGCTCCCCCCAGGCCTTGGCCAACTGCTAAGGACTGACTACCACGGTTTCGCTGTTAGAAAGACCCAGGACTGGGACCAGGCTGCTGTGGCAGGGCTTCTACCCAAACCAGAGGCTCCCTTTACCATTCTTTGTAATTCTGTTCACATCAAAGCCGAAATGGCCTGCATCTGGACAGCTGCTCCCTCCAAGCCAAATTACAGGCACTGCCCTGGATGTGCCCATGGGCAACACTCAGCTTCCTCCCCCCAACCCTGGCCCCAAGGGCTTGGCCAGCAGGACACGGGTGCGGGGCAACAAATGGGTCACCACAGTGGCCGCTGGAGGGCCCGCACGTCGGAGAGAGAAGCTGGCAGGAATCGGTACTTGCCAGGGAAGGTGGGCACCCCAAGTAAATCGCCCCTAAACCTTGCATTGAACGCCGGATGTACGTGCGTGTGCTTGCCATCGCCAGGCAGGACAGCCCTCAAAGCTCACTTCCAGGAGCAGATGGCCGCCCACAAAGTCCTCAGCAACCCCAAGACCTGGAACGCCCACTCTCAGAGCCACCAAAGACACATCCTGAGCTGGTCAGGCCAGGGCGCAGGGTGCTGGGGGCAGCTTGGGGCAGGATGGGGGGTGGGGGAGGTGTGTGTCCCTGCACTTGGCCAACACCTGCAAGTTCTGTGCCAGGTGCTGTGGCGCTGGGCATCCGCAGACATGTCATCAGTTCAACCTGCACCTGCACCTGGTCGGGGGGATAGACATTCTATCCCGGAATAAACTGGGGCCTCTCAGTGTGAGCTTCAGCTCTCATTCACAAGGTGTTGCAGTCAGAAGCAACACAGTTCTACAACCAGACACAGTTGAAAAAGGACTTAAATAGTTTTTGTCTCTTGAAAAACATCCCACGCAGTTCCATATTCACCAAATATGGTGAAACGTATTTAGGATTCTGCTCCCACGTCCCTGCCTCACACCCCCTCATCAGAGTTTGGCGGCTGCCCCAAGACTGCTCATCACCCCCTCTCAAATCCGCCCAAGCTCTCAGGACTGTATTTTCTCCTCTCCCCTTTCCCTTTCTGGATAGTTCTTGGCTGTTCCCGATGGGGATCGGTCTAGCCGTCCCCACCCTGTCACGTTCTACAGGCATGCTCTCCAAGCCACAGAGACTCCAGGTTCTTTCCACAGGTCTCTGACCCCAGAGTCACACGATTAAGGTGTGCGATGCCTTCGACGGTAGGAGGAGGAAGAGACTAGGATCTCATAAAAGCAGAATCTGCCCACGACATCTGGTTCGGTGGCCCCTGGAGTCGGGCTCTTGTGCCCACTGCAAGGCTGAGTGACCGAGGCACGGCCAGTGCCAGGCCAGAGCTCTGCTCCCATGGCAAGGAGACAGGTGGGCAGCCTCCTGACGCCAGAGTGTGCACGCCAGCTCTAGTTTAGGAGAGCAGTGTCCCATCTCTGTCTCCTGAGAGACTCAAGGGGCTCAGAGGTGGCAAAATCCACTGGGGATGAGAAACAACATCCCTCCACAGCCTACGGACAAGGCAGACAAGGCAGACAAGGCAGGGGTCTCCGCCGTGCTCCCCACTCCCTGGCTCCCCCAGGCTGAGCAACCCCCTGGTGTTGAGGGCTCTGCTTCCCTCCCTCCAGCCCTCTGCTTCTCCTCCCTTCTTTACTTCTTTCCTCTTTTCATCAAGATGACCCTGAACATACTCCTTGACCTCATTGTCAGTATCTATACAAAAGACTAAAAGGGTCCCATTCTCTCCAGACCGACGAAATCAGACTCTGGAGTGCGGCTGGGCGTCAGCCTGTCTCGAAAGGATGATTTTAAGAGCGAACCAGTGTTACGAACCGACAGACCTAGATGTTCCGTGAAGAACTGCGAGGCACCTCCGGCTCATGCTGAGTCCAGGCCCGTGGGCCACCCCTCACGGGCTGGGGATGAGCCCCTGTTCCCTGGGCTCTGCCTGGCTCCGCCAAGCAGGCCGGCTGTGTGTGCCAGGCCATTTCTCGTGGCTACAGCAAATTATCTGAGGGTGGCTCATTCATGAAGAAAGGAGGTGTGTTTGACTCACGGTTCTGGAGGTTCAGCAGCGAGGGCTCCCCTGCTGTGCCACCTCACGGGTGATGGCACCTTGGCTGGAGCTAGTGTGAGAGGAAGAGAGTGTACCGTGAGGTAGGAGGCCAGAGCGTGGGAGGGCCACTCGTACTCTGAAAGCAAACCTCTTGTGAACCACCCAGGGTCCCACGAGAACCACCTTAAACCCTTCCGAAGGCACTGCCCCTGTGAGCTAACTCTCAAGAGGCCCCATCTCTTAAGATCCCATCACCCCTTGACATCACCACTGGGGACCTTGCTTCCAACACTCAACCCCGCAGGATGTAGACACACCTGAACTGTTGCACGGGCTGGAGATGACGGGCTTGGAAAGGCCAAGCCAATGTGGAAGCTCTACCTTCCCCACCAGGCACCCCTCAGCCTCCCACAGCCTCCTGAAGCCTGAGGGCTGAGTGAGGTTTGGCTGAGCAACTGCACTCCAGCGTTCACAGGAGCGTTTCCTCTGCTCTAAGCTGGGTTCCAAACCCAAGGGCATTGCGGCAGGTTATTAACCCCTAGCAAGTAAGCCCCTCATCTCCACTAGCTTGACTGGTTAATTAGGCAGTGCCAAAGAGAGAAGGAAGTCCACAGAAATGGAAACTGCGCATGGTGCCCAGACGAGCCATGTGGACCTGGTGAACCAATGGAAGGCAGGGGTCTGAGTTCTGATGGCCAAGACCTGCTTCAAGCACAAGGTTTCCCATCACTAAACCAGGTGCTAATGGCTTGGCTGTTCAGGCTATAGGGCTTTGCTTTGTCTAGGAGTCACTTCTAAAGAATTGAAAAACAATAAGTAGAACAGATGTGAACTTAAAGCCATACCCAACAGTCTATCATTTTTCCTTGCTACAAATCACATCTCGGACTTGGCCTTGTCATTAGGATGGCCGTGTGGGCACTGATTAGACCCACACAGCAGTGGAAGCGGAAGTAACAGGCACTCAGCACACAGTCATTAAGGAAATGAAAGTGTCTCTAGGATCCTGACCCGGGAGTTTCAGTGCTTTGTTGCTTTCTATTAGCACATGCTCATTGTTACAAGTTTGGAATATGTAGAAATATACAAGAAAAGTCAACTTGAGATCATCTTTAGGGACATTTGGGGTCATCCTTCTAGTCTTTTCCTTTTTAAAGATTTATTTATTTATTTGAAAGTCAGAGTTACAGAGAGAGAAATCTTCCATTTGCTGGTTCACTTCCCATATGGCCTCAATGGCCACTGCTGGACCAGACTGAAGCCAGGAGCTAGGAGCTTCACCTGAGTCTCCCCGTGAGTGGCAGGGGCCCAAGTCCTTGGACCATCCTCTGCTGCTTTTCCCAGGTGCACTAACAGGGAGCTGGATCGGAAGCAGAGCAGCCAGGACACCAACCAGTTGCCCATCTGAGATGCCAGCATCACAGACAGCGGCTTAACCCTTTATGACACAACGGCCACCCCTTTATCTTCTAAGACTGAATTTATTCCATACTCTAGTGAAAGTTTTGATTCTAGGTATCCGACAGTTTAAAAAGTACAAAGCAGATCTAAGGACTTCTAATGCATGAAAACAAAATACCTAGCAAAATAAAACTCATCCTGAGACGAGGTAGAAGGGGAAGAGAAGTCAGAGGCTGGCGTTTTATAACAAATACATCAGTACAGAGATGGAGGTGATCCACACTCCAAATGGTCTACCATCAACACGGAGCCAAAGTGTACCCCACGAAAGTCATTTCAAAATAGCTCAGGATGGATGATGACAAACGCCAGACTCAGAGGTGAGGGGAGAGCCAACCCAAGTCACCCCAGGCAGTCCACAGCGCAGCCAGCAGCAGGTAGGGTTGTCCCCAACGGAAGAAATGCCAACTGTTAAGTTTAGGGTGAGGACTATAAACCTGTGGGATACCCATAAAAGTGTACCACCACTTATTGTTATTTTATTCAATTTTTACAATCCAGTCTTAGAATTTCTTTGAGAGGCAGGTGGGGAGGGAAGGAAGAAGAGAGGGGGAGGAGACAGTGAGATCTCCCACCTGCCGTTTCACTTCTCGAATGTCTCTAACAGCCAGGGCTGGGCCAGGCTGAAGCCAGGAGGCTGGAACTCAATGTGGCATTCTCACACGGGGGCAGGGACCCGAGCACTTGGCCTCATTACCACTGCTTCCCAGGGTGCACACTAGCAGCACGCCGGCTCCGGCATCAGAGGTGGAGCCGGGACTTGAACTCAGGTACTCTGGTATGGCACGCTGGGGTCCCAATGCTGCTACTCCAAACACCATCCCCTAAAATCCAGTTTTAAGAATAAGCACTGAGACGTAATACTCCAAAGCTGACAAGTGCTCCTCTCCTTCTGAAGGTCTGAACGAGCTTCTGAGATTTCAGAAAAGAAACAGTAAGAGGACTTTGGTTTGGATTCAGGCAAGAGGCTTTCGGCAGACACTTTAGAATTGAAGAGCTGTGCTCAGGGTAGCGCAACATGCAGCAAACTAGACTGACGAGTCAAACCCAAACCCAAACCCAACCCACTTAGCGTTCACACACACCTCTTTGAGTAAATTTTCCTTTTGACATAACAAAAAAAACCCAAAACCTCAATAGATTAAACCAAGCCAAACGCCCACTCTCTACCAATAAAACCTTCACAAAGAGCCGCAGAAGTAATCCTGAGCTAAAAACTTGTGTGCAGACTCTCAATAAAGTCCCCCAACAGCCATGGAACACAAAATCAACTATTCACACACTCAGCAGTTAATCATACACTCAGCGATTAGTTATTCAGCGATTGCACACACACTCAGCAAGTCCTCTGAGAAATGGGTTCCCCATAGCCTGCACCTTTGTTTTGTACACACTCTCTTTTTCAGATAGTTTAGCATTTTTAATGACGCGTGTTCTCTCCCACGTGCTCCTGCTCTGTATGAGCATGCACTGTTCACGTAGGATCTCGTCTCTCTTCAAGACCCGCCGTTTCCCCAAGAGAAAATCTATACAAAGTAGAATCTTTACCAACTAGGAATATGGGGCTGGCGCTGTGGCACAGCGGATTAAAGCCCCGGCCTACAATGCTGGCATCCTATATGGGCACCGGTTCGAGTTCTAGATGCTCCGCTTCTGATCCAGCTCTCCGCTATGGCCTGAGAAAGCAGTAGAAGATGGCCCACGTCCTTGGGCCCTGCACCCACGTGGGAGACCCAGAAGAAGCTCCTGGCTTCTGGCTTTGGAATCACCCAGCTCCAGCTATTGTGGCCATTTGGGGAGTGAACCGGTGGATGGAAGACCTCTCTCTCTGTCTCTACCTCTCTGTAACACTTTCAAATAAATAAAATAAATTAAAAAAATAGGAATACAAAGGGAGGTGACAGAGGATGCAACATGTGTGGTCAAGTTCTCTGTGTATTGAGAGATTACTTCCTCCTTAAATGTGTTTACTCCTCAGCTGTCCTGCTTAATGATCAGCAGTGCAAGTTTGAATCATAAGGACCTAATACTTCAAAAATTACTAACAACTACCCCTACAGGCATTAGTCCACGTTACTGAGTTACAACAGAGTTATTATTGCCTCCAAAATGCCCCAAGCACTGCTCCTCAATATAGGAAGATTAAATAACTATATATGGTTTACTGCACATCAAATCCCATCTCTGTCCCCTGAAATTCCCCTAATTCCATTCGTTAGAAGGGGATTTAAAAAACACTTCAAGAGCAACTTATGGCAGCATGCAGCTTGCCTTTGAAATGCCCAGCATCTTATATACTACACGCATGTGTTTTTTCTTTTAGCAAAGACACCAGCTTCAGAGTTGGTGGGACTGGGGGAGAAAGAACCAATTCAAAACTAGTTCTATTTTTTTTAAATTTATTTTTAATGATTTATTTACTTATCTGAGAGTCAGAGTTACAGAGAGAGAGGGAAAGACAGAGAGAGAGGTCTTCCAACCGCAGATTTACTCTCCAAAAGGCTGCAATGGCCGGAGCTGAGCCGGTCCAAAGCCAGGAGCCAGGAGCTTCTTCCAGTTCTCCTATGTGGGTGCAGGGGCCCAAGCACTTGGACCATTTTTTACTGCTTTCTAGGCCATAGCAAAGAGCTGGATCAGAAGAGAAACAGTAGGAACTCGAACCAGCACCCATATGGGATGCCAGCACCTCAGGTGGAGGCTTAGCCTACTAGGCCACAGCGCCAGCCCCTCAAAACTATTTTAAAAATTGTCTTTTAAAACAAAAAAGGGTGAGGTGGCATTGTGACACAGGCATCCTGTATGAGCACCAGTTGGAGTCCTAGCTGCCCCACTTCTGATCCAGCTTCCTACTAATGAACCTGGGAAAGTAGCAGCAGCTGATCCAAGTGCTTGGGCCCCTGCACATGTGGAAGACCTTGATGGAGTTCCAGGCTGTGTTGTAAATAGTAGCTTAACCTACTGTGCCACAATGCTGGCCCCAAGATTGATATTTATAATGATGTCTAATGGCCGTTTACGTCTGGGTACTTTTTAATTATGAATGACTTTAAACATATACAAAAGTGTAAAAATAACACCCAGCTACACATCACCCAGATTTAGCTTACTAGTGTAAGATTTACGTATTTATTTATTTGAAAAGCCGAGTTACAAAGAAGCAGAGAGAGAGAAGGAGAGGTCTTCCATTCGCTGGTTCACTCTCTAGGTGGCTGCAATGGCTGGAGTTGCACCAATTCAAAGCCAGGAGCCAGGAGCTATTTTCAAGTCTCCCATGCAGGTGCAGGAGCCCAAGGACTTGGGTCATCATCTACTGCTTTCCCAGGCCATAGCAGAGAGCTGGATTGGAAGTGGAGCAGCCGGGACCTGAACCGGCACCCCCATGGGATGCTGGCACTGCAGGCAGTGGCTTTACCTGCTACACCACAGCACCGGTCCCCATATTAGTCCTAAATGAAAAAAAAAAAAAGTTAGAGAAGGGCAGGCATTTAGGGTGGTGTTTAAGATATCACTGGACAATCCCACGCCCCATACGTGAGTGCCTGGGTTCAAGCTCTGTCTCTAATTCCAGTTTCCTACTAATGTGCACCCTGGGAGGCAGCAGATAATGGCTTAAGTACCTGGGTCCCTGCTACCCACATGGGAAACTTAGACTGAGTTTCCAGCTCCTGACTTTGACCTGGCCTACCCTTGGCCATTGAGGGAACCTGGGGAGTGAACCAGCAGATGGGAGATCTGTTTTTCTGTCTCTCTGTCTTTTGATTAAAAATTTAAAAAAGCATTTCTTCAAAAAGCAAATGACTTTAAAATGACAGAGGCAGGTGTAGTGTCCTTTGTTTCCTTCCTGGTTCCATTCCCCTTCCCCTCCTTAGCGGTGACATTCGAACTTGGTGTGCGCACTTCACAGTCCTGTTTGAAACTTTTACCGGGGTGTGCGTAGCCAATAAAAAACAATTCAGAGTATTGTATGTGATGAAAATTTATATATATGGTTCCACACAGTCTTTGATTTTCCCCCATTAGCCCTGTACACTCAAGATTTATTCATTAAGATAATAAGATCTGGCTAGTTCATTTTAACTGTTGCATAATATTCCATCACACAGAAGAATCACGACTTCTTTATTCGTTCTCTGGCTGGCATTTAGGTTGCACTCAGCCTCAAGACCCTGGGGTCCCCTGACCGAGACTTTTGGGGTAAGGAGGGCAAACATGGCTTGGGGGACCCTGTGCCCCTTCTGTTTTAAGTCTTTATTTTCCATTTGAATGTTGGCAAAAGCTACACCGATGGTGATTAATATAAGCCACAACCACAGAGCTGCTTCCTGGTTGAGTTATTCGGGGCAGGTTGCTTACACTTGCCGAGGCCCAGCGTCTGGTCACGCTGGGAGTTATAGCATTTATTTCACAGTGATGTTGTACAAATGGAATGAACGTATATAAAAAGCACCCAGCCCAGAGTCTGGCATGTACGAAGTGTCCAATACTACTCCAACTGGGAATGATAAATGTCCCGAAATATTTTTAATGAAAGTAATGGATCAAATGGTCATTTAATTCCCTTCCTGTGACATCATTCCTCCCATTTCCCCCTCTACTCTGAAACAAGCGTGTAAATATAACCAGTTCCTCAGGGTTGCGCAGTGTCCCAGCGTCGGTGATTGATGAGTATGGGCTGGGAATGCAGGCCAGAAAGGCCCTGAGTGCGGGATCCACGTGACCGTTTCTGGGATGGGAGGATGCACTTCACTAAGTAAGACGCCAGTGCTGGGGAGGGGTCCCGGATGCCCCCAAACACAAGACAGGTCTAAGCTTCTGTTTGGGATTGGATCTTCCTCATCTGCACCGTGATTGGTGGAAGAGAGAGCTCTGGGGGGGTATTTCCGGATTCCAAATGCAATCATGTGGGGCAGGCATTTGGCGTGGAGGTAAAGACGCTGCCGGGGATGCCTGCGTCTCAGAGTGGAGAGCCTGGGCTCAATAACCGGCTTCAGCTCCTGCCTCTGGCTTCCTGCTAGTGCCGCTCCTGGGGGGTAGTGGAGGATGCCTGAGCAGTTAGGCTCCCGCCACCAATGTGGGAGACCTGAATTCAGTTCTCAGCTCCTGGCTTCAGCCTGGCCCAGCCCACGCAGTTGTGGGCATTTGGAGACGTGAACCAGAGGATGGGAGAGCTCTGTCTGTCTCTCTGCCTTCCAAACTTCCACAAAATGTCACGGTCATCATTGAATGACATTGGTCTATTCAATATAATTGTACAGTTACCGATCCCCTCCAGGTGGGTGTCCCCAGGGGCTACTGATTAAACACAGATGATCCAAACCAATTTCACTCGGCGACACTGTTCTCATCCTTGTGGTTCTGATTCTGTTCAAGGGTCATTTAAGACCCTTTCTCGCAAGGCTCGGGTTTCCCATTTCCCTGGAACGTGTTGGGGAGAACATGCAACCTAGGAGACAGGGCGGGTTTCAGAGCCAGCCCTTTGCCCTTCAGGAGCTGTGAGGTGGGCGGGGCTATGTCACCTGTTTGAGCTGACTGCCCCACCCGACTAAGGAGCACAGAAATCCACCCTCCTAAGGTTGCAGGACAGATTCAGCGAGGGAACAGACCCGGAGTAACAGGAACTCAACAAATCCTGCCCTCCCTCTCTTCCTCCAACAGAGACGGTGGCTCCTGCTTCCTGCTCTTCAACTCCAAACCCAAACTGTGACCTAGGTCCTCCCCAAGGGGAGGCCTGCCGCTTCTGTGCCCTCTGATACCAGCAAGGAGGCGGCCTCACCATCTGCAGGTCTCCTCTCTCCCCTCTGTGCCAATTTCTCTGCAAACCACCAACCACTGATTTCGCGACCGAGTCTCATGCTTTGATCGCCCAGTTGTTGTGGGTTATTTCTCACCCTTGGAAACAGCCCAAGGATGACCTTCTCAGGAGGTTCAGCAAAGCTGCTGAATTCTGACTCTTTCTGCCCAAGTTCCTTCTATAGGATCTGGAGTGGGTTTGTGGGCTGGCAGATGCTGTCTTAGCGGGAAACATCCACCCACAAAATGAGAGCTGCACTGAATGTACCAGCAAGATGTGCCCCACCCCACAAGAAAGGGTGCGACCAAGGGAGCAGAGCTGTGCAAGTCGGATACAACACAGCCCCGCCCCACCTGATGGTTCTTGCAGCTTCACATACAATGGAACCCTGGGTAATCAATCAAGGTGTCATTTAGACCTGGGGGGGCCACATGTTGGGGTGGGGGTAGCGAAGGAAACTCCTGCAGTCATCTTGTGCATGCTTAATGCGTGAGCGCCATTCAACCCCTGCCCAGCCCAGCAGCTAGCAGAGGGCAGCAGCCTGCACAAACTCCAGCCCCAAAGACTGCGGGAGTCAGGGTGTCAGGCCAGAGCAGAACAGGGGTCCTGGATGGATTTAATAAGCAAGCATTCTTCCTGTGTGCGGATCGAGGTGCTGACTGGTCGCTGGGCTTCTGTCCATTTTGTGCCCCTGAGCAGGGCACAGCGGCTGTTGCTTTCAATCCCATGCTGGAGAAGGCTGCGTATGGGAGGGAAGTCAGGTGTGAGGAACTGGGCGGGACTAGAACAAGACTGACAGGGACACCGTTTCTTAGGCCAAAGCTGGGGACCAGTATGCCACTGTTAGAAGCAATATGCTAATTAGAGCCAGTTGCAGAGACTGCCTTTGGACAGTGTGACTGTGCTGGCCCTGCATGGAGTCTGTCCAGCTGTCTGTCCATCTGGTCCTGACTCCTCTCCTCCAGCCCTAGAGGTCAGGGGAGCAGGAGCAATTCTGTGTCCTCAGGGCACAAGAGAACTAGAAAGCCCGCCCCCTCCTCACTTCCGGACTGGTTTTCTGAGGTCAGAGCTAGGAGCAGTGGACCGAGAAGGAGAGAATGCGGTGCCAGGGCAGGAAACTGTGTGAGGAAGCCCAGAAGTGAGGCACAGCGTCACGGGAGGGGATCTACAAATAGCTCATGGAAATGCGGATTGCGAAAAAACAGGCAGAGCTTTCAAAGTTCTTCAGCATCCAAGTAAATGAATCTTAATTCCATTTCCCATGACCTTTATAAGGTCCCCCTGTATGTGTGAGGAACTGGCCTTCAGCTTAACAAGGCCTGGACACAACAAAAAGAAGGTCAAAGTTCACAGGTCTCACACTAATTCTTCATTACCGTGAACTCTCCCAGGTCTGATCCGCATCTCCGTGCTCAGTTGAGGAGGGGTAAATGGAGTACTCTCCTTCCAGCCTTCCCAGAACTCATGCCACGCCCTTTAAACTCCTGACTCCTCCTCTCTTCTCAGACCCTCCCTCAGGACTGGCATTTGGCACAGCAGTTAAGACCTCACTTGGGGCCAGCACTGTGGCATAGCAGGTTAAGAGGCTGCCTGCAATGCCGGCATCCCATATGGACACTGATTCAAATCCTGGCTGCTCCACTTCCGATCCAGCTCCCTGCTAATGCACCTGGGAAAGCAGTGGAAGATGGCCCAAGTCCTTGAGCTCCTGCAACCACATGAGAGACCCAGATGAAGCTCCTGGCTCCTGGCTTTGGCCTGGCCCAGTCTTGACCATTGCAGCCATTTGAGGAGTGAACCAGCAGATGGAAGCTCTCTCTCTATCTCTCTCTCTTTCTCTGCCTTTGCCTCTCATTCTCTGTAACAATGACTTTCAAACAAATAAATATATATTTTTTAAAAAAGGATTTGCTCTTAAAAAAAATGAATGCCCTGCTTGGGACACCTGCGTCCCCTGTCGGAGTGCCTGGGTTTCAGTCCCTGCTAAGCTCCTGATTCCAGCTTTCTGCCAGTGCACACCCTGGGAGGCAGTGGATTACGGTCAAGAACTCGGGTCTCTACTGCCTGTGTGGGAGACCTAGGCTGAATCCTGGGCTGATGGCTTCAGCTTGGCCTAACCTGGACTGTGATGGGCGTCTGAGAAATGAACAAGCAGATGGGAGTTCTTGCTCTGTCTCTGTATCTCTCTGTGTCTCTGCCTTTCAAAGAAAGAAAACAAATTATAACCTCATTCAAGCTCTCAGCAAGTCTTGTTGCTCCTCCTTCAAGCATTGTCATTCAGCTCTAAACTACTGTTCGCTGTCTCCCGCCTGCTCTCCCTTTCTCCAAGGTGACCACCTTCCCACCTCCTCTCCACCCCGCACTCCAGGTGATCTCCCAGAACACGTTGATCCTCTATAAAAGTTGCCCCCAACTGGTCCCCTGCGTGCTACAGGACAACATGGAATTCCCTTCGTGCAGTTATAATGCTTGTATGATACAACCCCTTCCATCTTCCATGCTCCTCTTTGACCACCGCCTCCATGTTGGCTTCCCACATACATGAAGGTGCTGCAAAAATTCATGGACTATTGGAATTAAAAATAGGAGAGCATAATTTTTCCATAATATGCATTTTCTATGTTCCTTGAGAACAATTTCTTGCACAAAAATAAACTCAAACTTTCCACTCTGCTTTCCCACGAGCTTTCTGACGTATCCTCACGTAGCACCCAGACCACTCACTCCATCAGTTTCTCATTCATCAGCTATGTCCTGAAGGCTCACTGGGTACCAGACCCTGTTGCAGGCAGTGGGCATACAGCAGTGAACAACTGATCTGGCCTCAGACAGCTTCCATTCCACAGTAGGTAGGGAAGTATGATGAAAATATGTATACAGGCCAAGACACCACCACAGGCAGACGTTGATAAGGGCCGTGGAGAAGATGAAGCATGGTAGAAGCTTCCAGTCCTGCCCTTATTCAGTTGCCCTCTCCTTTCAGGCACGGGGGGCTCAACCTTCCCCTACCTCCCCATGCCCTGCAGATCAGTGGGGAGGTGTAGCTCGTTCTGAGCACTGGGCTGTGAGCCAGAGCGAATGTCAGTTTGGGGTTACAGCATCGGTTCCGGGAGTTCCAGTGGCTTCTGGGGCAGGGAGCCCCCTCGGGCTGGATGGCAGGGTCGCCACGTGGAGGATGACTGTGCTGCGAGTTGGCCAGACCTGCGGTAGACACGAGGGGAGGGACCATCGGAATCTGAGTGCAGGCAGTGGCAACGAGGTAGGGAGGAGAGGCCAGGCCAAGAGCTGCTCAGGAAGCAGGACTCGCTGCAGGGTGGATTTGGGGGTTTAGGGTGAGAGAGGAGACTGCACGAGTGAGCTCCTGGATGGGGTCTGGGTGACCTTGGGGACACAGGAAGGGCAGCTGCAGGCCTGCTGGGAGGGCATGCCTTTAGCTTGGGGCATGTAGGACTTGCAGGGTCTCTCGGGCTGTCTGCTGGGTACTTACACCTGTGGAAGTGGCCGACAGTGGTTACATGGCCTGGGGAGCCCAGGACAGGCAGGTGGTAGGTGCAGCCATGGCAGTGGCTGAGCTCACCCAGGATGTCCTGGCATTCAAAGCAGCAGGTGAGGGGAAAGGTGTCCACAAGGAGATGGGCAGTGTGGCCAGAGAGCCTGGGGAAGAACGGGAAAGCGCAGCAGCATGCAGCAGGCTTCCCAAACCATCCCCCCCCCCCTTAGCCACAAACGCCCAGGGGTTCTGCAGAAATGCAGATTCCGGCTCAGGAGGCCTGCATTTCCATAAGGGCCCCCGGTGCTGATGGAAGAGTGGAGAGAAATCAGGGAAGAGACTGCTCCAAAGGATGATGTGCCTGCCACGGAGAATTTTCTCTGGGACACTTGTCTGCCTCCCGTGAGGGCTTAGCGTGGGGAAGATGGAGCCATGCTGGTGGGGGAATGCCAGGGCGCAAAGGTCCCGCCGGCAGGAGCCGGAGTGACTTGGGCTGGGTGATGCTGTACGTGCTGGACTCCATGCATGGATTTCAAAGGCTTGCTGTCTCCACCTGCCAGCGACCTGTGCCTGTCCCTGGGGCCCTGGAGCAGGGCAGCAGCGTGTCCTCCTCTGTTTGGGCTGACCTCTCATAAACACAGCTGGATGGGCACCCTCCTGGCTCTCCCGGCTCTATTGGCAAAGAGTCTGAACCAAAATTGAAAGCTGCCATTCATCTCTGAACTTTTAAAGCTTATTTTCGTTTTGCTTGAAAGGCAGAGAAATGTAGAAGCGATACAGAGCTCTTTCATCTACCGGTTCATTCCTCCAATGCCTGCAACAGCTGGGCTGAGCCAGGCTGAAGTCAGGAACTCAATCCAGGTCTCCCACATGGGTGTCAGGAACCCAACTACTTGGGCCACCATCTAGGGTATGCATCATCAGGAAGCCAGAGTCAGGAGACAGAACCTCGCTGAGCCAGTACTCTGATAGGAGATGTGGTGATCTTATTTTTTAAATGTGGTATTTATGTATTTTTATATTGAAAGGCAGAACAAGAAAGGGAGAGGGCGAGAGAGAGATCATCCTGCTGATTCATCCCCCTAAGTGCCTGCAACAACAGCTGTGACTGGGCCAGGCCAAAGCCAGGAGCCAGAACTCAGTCTGGGTGTGCTATGTAGGCAGCAGAGACCCAAGTAATTGAGCCACCACCTGCTGCCTCCCAGGTACATGGCAGTAGGGAGGTGGATCAGAAGTGGGGCAGGGACTGGGACCCAGGCACTCTGAACGGGATGCAGGCGTCCCAACAGCTGTGCCACAACGCCCGCCCTGGGATGAGGTCGTCACAGCTGTGTCTTCCCCTGAGCTGCCCTTTTGCACGATGGGGTCCCGCAGGCAACCGACTCCAGGACCACCCTGGCTGTAGTGCGGATCAGCTAGGAGCGCCCTTGGGAAAGCCGCAGCATGCGTTCCTCTGGCAAGACAATCCCACTTCCGAGAGAGAACCAGGAAGACTTGTCGGGGAGAGAACTCCCCACTCCCAACCTTTCCTGGTTCCCGCCAACGCACATTCCTCAAGAAGTCGCTCAAGGGGCCGGTGTTGTAGCGCAGTGGGCTAAACCACTACCTGCAGTGCCGGCATCCCATACGGGCGCCACTTTATGTTCCAGTTGCTCCACTTCCAGTCCTGCTCTCTGCTATGGCCTAAAGCAGCAGAGGATGGCCCAACTGCTTGGCCCCTGCGTCCACATGGGAGACCTGGAAGAAGCTCCTGGCTCCTGGCTTTAGTCTGGTCCAGTCCTGGCCATTGGGGTCACCTAGGGGAATGAACTAGGGGATGGAAGACCTCTCTCTCTCTCTCTCTCTCACCACCTCCACCCCACCTCTGTAACTCTGCCTTTTAAATAAATACATTACTTACTTACTTAATAATAATAATAATAAGTCACTGCATTTTATGCAGTCTGAGACTTATCTGGCCTCCCCCATCGCTCCTGGGCTTCTTTCCCCGCCCCCGCCCCTTCCCCCTGAAATCTGGTGCCTCCGTTCTCCACTCCTGCACGTGCCGGCATTCAGGGTTCCTCTCAAATTCACCTCCTCAGGCAGCCATCCACTATTTCCCTGTCAGTGCAAATCTTTCCTGCCTACAGAACCACCATTTGTGCTCTGCAGTAGCACTTGCCACAGGCTGCTTCTGTCAGCTGGCAGAGAGAGAGAGAGAGAGAGAGAGAGAGAGAGAGAGAGAGAGAAGGTTTGTCAACCAATTTATGAGCAGCCACATTAATCCCTGTATCCAGGGATGCTACATAGGGTTGTTCAGGTTGGGCACTGCAGCAGAACACTCAGCTGAGAGGGCCCAGGGCAGGTGCAGCCTGAGTGCTGCCCCCCGTCAAAAGGTCTTGGCTGGCAGAGGGCAGGCGTGGTTTTCCCTGCTTCACACAGGGATGCTGCACGGGCCCGGAGGGGCCTGGTGTCACCCTCACCCTCGCAGCACCTGGTCCCTTTGCTCTGGAGCTGATAGGCGGGAGCCCCACATACACTTGTGGAGTGGCTGCCATTCGGAAGTGCTGAAGAGCAACCCGCGGCCGCTTTCTCCCTGGACGTCACAAGCTGGGCGCGCCCTCGTGCTGATTATTCAGAAGGAGCTGAAAACCACCCCCTGCCCAACATCGTGACTCCTGCCCCGCCCTCAGGGCAGCAGCTGCCGCTCCATCCTCAGGTGCTGTCTCAGAGAAGCGTAGACTATTTTCCTTTTTAAAAATATTTTTACGAAGTTTATTTCAGAGGCAGAGGGGGAGAGAGAGCGCGTGAGCTCTCTCATCCACTGGTCCTCCCCCCAGATACCTGCAAAGACTTGATCAGGTTAGGCTAAAGTTGGAAGCCAGAAACTTTATCCAGGTCTTCCATGTGGGGGCATGGAACCCCAAGAACTTAAGCCATTGCCATTGCCTCCCGGGGTGTGCATTAGCAGGAAGCTGGAGCTGGGACTCAAATCCAGGCACTCTGGTGTGGACACAGGCGTCCTAACTGCTGTCTTAAATGCCGGGCCAGCTGGCAGGCTCTTTACTACCAGAGCACCTGAGTGCTGTGTCTGGCTGAATAAATCCCCATGTGTTTCCTTCCTCTGGAGTGAGACTGCCCTTCCTCCTGTTTCTACCACTTTCCACTCCTTGTCCCGCCCCCATGGAGGAAGCTTTGTTAGCAGATTTCCTTCAAGGGCGCCCAAGGTCACCTGCACCCCCATGCAGGGAAGGCATGAGCAGGGGCGAGGGACAATGTGCTACTGCAGGCTGGGGCAGAGCGATGAGCAAGGGGACAGGACGATGGAGAAATGGAGGCCAAGTTGCTCCTTCACAGCCAGAGGCTCCAGGGTTCTGGGGCTGCACATCCCTCCGGGAGGCTGCTCACGAAGACCCATCCACCTGCAACTGGCCCAGGAGGGTCTCGCCCCAACCCCCGCCTTTCCACCTCAGCCTTGGCTCCTCCTTGGGCACTTCCAAGGCTCCAGGGCTCTGTAGGGCTCTGCTCTTCTGGCTCCTCCAGCACCGCCCACCCCATCTCTGGCTCCCATTCCCTTCTGGCTCCTCCCCGGTCCTCCTCACGGCTATTGATAATCCACCCTCCACCTGCTGGGCTTCCCTAGCTGGCCAGTTGAGTGCGTTGTGGTCTTCTCACTCTTTCATGCTCTGACCAGTATGTCAGCTCACACACACACACACACACACACACACACAGATGAGGGGCCCATGTTGTGGCACAGCGAGTTAAGCCATCACATGCCAAATGGGTGCCAGTTCATGTCCCGGCTGCTCCACTTCTGATCTAGCTCCCTGCTAATGTGCCTGGGAAAGCAGTGGAGGATGGTCCAAGTGCTTGGGCCCCTGCAACCACATGGGAGACCCAGAAGAAGCTCCTGGCTGCTGGCTTTGGCCTGGCCTAGGCCCAGGTGTTGCAGTCATTTGGGGAGTGCAATGGAAGATCTCACACCCTTCTTTTTCTCTCTCTGTCACTCCGCCTTTCAAACAAAAAAATCTTCTTAAATTATGGCAAAAAGGGTTAACTTAAAAGGGCCAAGCTGGAACTTGGAAGACCAGTTGGGAAGTGGTCACAGTGATCCAGGTGAGAGGTGAAGGTCGTTGAGATAAAGAGGAAAGACAATTCCAATGCCACTTTGAAGGTTAATTTGGAAAGTGCAAGAGTTAGGAAGATTCACAGATAATTCTAGACTTTTGCCTTGGTTGCTAGGGGTGGGGGAGTACATGGCGGGGGTTGGAGGGGGGCGCCAGGCCTAAGCCAGGAGCCTAGAACTCCATTTGGGTCTCTCATGAAGGTGGTAGGGGCCTAAGTACTTGGGCCCATCTTCTGCTGCTTCCCCATGAAGTTTCATTGGAACAGTGGAGATTCCATCTGGCTCTCTGATAGGAGATGTTGGTGTTGCAGGTGTTGGCTTAAGCCACAGCACCACAACCCTGGCTAGTCATTATAATAATTTTTATTGAGATAAAATTCATATAAGCATTAGATTTTACTGTTTTAATGTATACAATTGAAGTTTTCAGTATATTTACAGTGTTACACAACCACTAAATCCAGACCAGTATACTAGAAGCTGTGGTCTATTGGTGGGGTGTGAAGTCAGTTTCACTGCAGGCAACCACTCGGATTTTTAAAAATGCAGAAGCCAGGGAAGAGAGCAGACCACAGAGCGCTGTGAAACACGGAGGGGGATAAACACGGTTTTGTGGACTTTGGTTTCTGTTAGATGTTTGTGTGCTTATCGAATAGGTGGGGGCTCCCCCTTTAACTGACTGACGGTGGGTCATATACTGAGTCTATACTGCTTAGCTGGACTGATCGTAGCTGGTCCATGTAAACGCGTCACTCTTCTGCCCAGTGCCTCTCCCTGGCTCCTCAGCATGGTCACTTATCACTTAAGAAACACCCCCTGGGCTGGGCGTGTGGCACAGTGGTTATGCACCACGTGGGATTCCCACATCCACTATAAGAGTTCCTGGGAGGGGCGCCGGCACTGTGGCGCAGTGGGTTAACGCCCCAGCCTGCAGCGCTGGCATTCCATATGGGCACCGGTTCTACTCCTGGCTGCTCCTCTTCAGATCCAGCTCTCTGCTGTGGCCTGGGAAGGCAGTAGAAGATGGCCCAAGTCCTCGGGCCCCTGTACCCGCGTGGGAGACCCGGAAGAAGCTCCTGGCTCCTGCCTTCAGATCGGCGCAGCTCCAGCCGTTGTGGCCAACTGGGGAATGAACCATTGGATGGAAGACCCCCCCCCCCTCCGCCTCTCCTCTCTCTGTGTAACTCTTTCAAATAATAAATAAATTAAAAAAAAAAAAAAAAAAGAGTCCCTGGGACCGCGTCTCCATCCAGCTCCCTGCTGATGTGCACCCAGGCTCCTGACTCCAGCCTGACCTTGCCCTTCCTCTTGTAGGCATTTGGGGAAGTGAATCAAAGAATGGAAGCTCTCTCTGTCTTTCCACCTTTCAAATAAACAGAAAATAAATAAATAAAAATTAAAACAAAAAAATACTTATTGAAAACCTACTAAGTGCGAGTCACTGTTCTAGGTGTTAGGGACAGTGCTGTGAGCAAGGGAGACAAACACAGCAGTGCTAGTGGAGTTTGTACTTTAGCTGGGGACAGCAGACATAACAGATGAGATTACACAAAAGGTGCCAACACGCGAGATGTGTGCTGGAAGAACAGAAGGCAGGGGGAGCGTGTGCAGGAATGAGGGATTTAGCAATTTTGAGAAGGATGGTCCAGGCAGGCCTCATCAGGCAGCAACATGAGACCTGGAGTGGGTGAGAGGGAGGCGTGTACGCCCCTGGGAACGAGCACGCAGGGCGGGGCAGGAGCTGCTCCAGGAGGAGAGGAGGCTGTGAGAGCGCAAGGGGGGACACGGGGTGGAGCGGGAGTCATCCAGCCGTGCTGGGCCTGGGGCCTTGGCAAGGGCCTTGACTTTCACGTGGGGACACGCGAGCCACTGCAGAGCTCAGGGCAGGGCAAGGGCCAGGCTCTCAGCTACCTCCCAAGGGCTGTCTGCAGAGTGAAACGCTGCAGACTGAGGTTCGAGGCCCTGTTGCTTTTGCGCCTGCTTACAGACTCAGGCTCATTTCTAGACACTTCCATCCGCAACACCCTAAAGCTGTCACTTCCTCCATGTGCCACGATGCTTCCCACCGTTGGGACGCGCCTCCACTGTCCCCGGCTGCCTGGAGGGCCGCTCCTCCTGTCCCTGTCTTTGGCCTGGCTCAGCTTCACTCATCCTTCCGGTCAGCTCACGGTCTGATTTGTATTCCCACCTGCCCCCTCCACGTGAGGAGACTCCTGCTCTGCATATCCGCTTTACTCTGAGTCGCGGGCCTGCTTTGTGTGTGGTCCCCAACCTCCCCACCCCCCACCCCCCCAGGCTCAGGGTCTTGCCTGCTGCATCTCTTTGTCCCCTTTGCCTACTACAGAAATGTGCACAGGACAAGGATGCGGCACACAAAGGCTGCGGCACAGAGAGAGGCACAGGGCACCCCTTTCCTGGGGTCCCTTTCCTTGCAGGGGGAAGGTGTGACGCTGGTTGTCCCCTGAGGCAGTGGATGAAGCACATGGCATGGTGGGAGGGGTGGAGGTGGGGAAGCCGCTGCAAGGAGGCAGCCTGCCTAAGGTTACACCGTGCGCGTGGTGAACTTGGGAGTCCACTTGCAGTGTCTGGCTCTGCCCCGAGATAAGCCTACCCCGATACACCTGCGCCCAGCTGCATTTCCTCTCCGAGGCAGATCCCCTTTCATCCTCACTGCTTCATCAGAGAAGGGGGCCCGAGCTGGGGGCTCTGTGGCCTGTGGTGCATAACTTGGGGACCCCTTCAGATCCCTGGGGACATTCATGTCGACTCTTGGAGGACGGGAAGGAAGACAGGTAGTAGACGACCCCTCCAAGTTCTCAGTCCTGTAGTGAGAAGGAGTCAGAGGCCAGGCCGCTGTGGAAATGGAAATAAAATTTCATACATCATTTTCTTCCCTAACAGAACTGGCAGCTCTCCTCCCTTCCTCCACATCTCCCTGTGGGCAACCAAGAACCAAGCTTCCCGTCCCCACAGCACAGCCCTTCTTCCAATAATCTTTGTGGCCTAGGCTCCCAAGCCTGCCCAGGTCTGTTTCCTTATAAATATTCCAAGGAGATTCATTTACCAGGGGTATCACTTCCTGCAGCTGTGCACGGTGTCCAAGCGCGTGCTGTCTGCAGCCTCTCGCCAGCCTCGGCCCTGCGATCTATTTCAGAGAAGACCCGGGTGGGTCGTTGCGTCTCCGGTGTCAACTCCTGCAGAGCCAAAATGACTTCTGCTTTAAGAGTGTTAGGATGGGGGAAAATGATAAACTGCAAGAGTTGACAAGCCTCGGTATGGATGCGACGGCAGGGAGAAACACACAGGGAAAGGAAGGCCACAACACCGGAGCCATCATAAAGGCCCCTCCCACAAAGGGACCCTTCCAAAGACTTGGAGGAGGTCCCCTGTCCTGCACGCTGCTGGCCTGGGCGTGCTAAAGGGCTGCTTCCTTCCAAACCTGCCCAGGCCTCCTTTTCCCCTCACCATTTGTTTTTGGTTTTGTGTATGTGTGTGATTTGAGAGAGAGAAAGAAAGCAATAAGGTCACTGGTTCACTCCCCAAATGCCCGCAACAGCTGGGGCTGGGTTAGGCTGAAGCGGAGAAACAGGAACTCAATCCAGGTCTCCCGCACAGAGGACAGGGACCTACGTACTTGGGCCATCACCTGCTTTCTCCCAACATGCGCATTCGCAGGAGGATGGATCAGAAGCAGAGCAGGGATTGAGCCGGGGGACTCTGACACGGGATGCAGGCACCCAAGTGGCCCCTTAACCACTGCACCAAATGCCGCCCCTCACCCTGCTCCCAGGAGTTCTAAACTTCTTGAAGGTCACCGAATCCTTTGGGAGTTCCAGTGGAAAACACTTATGTCCACACAGAGTCTGTGTCCATCTGACTCCAGCAGGTGTCAGGTGTGAGGGGTTTCACGTGGAAGGCAGTATGGGCAGGAGGAAGCAGCGGTAGGGGGTCAGGCCTGGGGACAAGGTGGTGGTCAGGGCTCAGACTGTGTAGAGAGGTGTGTGTGTGTGTGGGGGGGTGGCTTCCGGATAGGGAAATGTTGAAGAGGCACACGTGCAGATGGCTCTCAGCGCAGCAGCCACAGAGGAAGGAAGCTAAGGCTCAGAGATGACCTACTACTCTTTTTTTTTTTTAATTTATTTAATGAGCATAAATTTCCAAAGTACAGCTTATGGACCACAATAGCCTCCCCCCCCACCCCGTGTCTTCCCTCCCATCCACAACGCTCCCCTCTCCCACTCCCTCTCCCCTTCTCCTTCACATCACGATTAATTTTCAATTATCTTTATATACAGAAGATCAATTTAGCGTATGTTAAGTAAAGATTACCACATTTTGCTCCCACACAGAAACATAAAGTGTAAAATACTATTTGAGTACTAGTTATAGCATTAATTAAACACCTAAGAGTAATTGTGTATTAATTACAGCACTCAACCAATAGTTTTAAGTAGAATATAAAATGCATCTTTTGCATTGTTGTGGCTTCCCCCCGACCTCCTTCCCTCCCGTGGCCCTCCCCTCACCCACTTCCTCTCCCCTCTCCCCCCTTCATCACGTTTCATTTTCGGTTACCTTCATATACCGAAGATCAATTTAGTATATACTAAGCAGGGATTTCAACAGGTTGCACTCACACAACCGAACCAGGTATAGGGTATTATTCGACTATTAGTGTTGTTTTTGAGTTTCATAGATAAACATATTAAGGACAGAGATCCTGCGAGGGGAGCATGAACCCAGTGACTCCCGTTGTTGATTTAACAATTGGCACTCTTATTTATGACGTCAGCAATCACCCGAGACTCTTGCTATGAGCTGTCTAGGCTATGGAAGCCCCTTGAGTTCACCAACTCTGAATTTGTTTAGTCAAGGCTATATCACAGTGGAGGTTCCTTCCTCCCTTCAGAGAAAGGCGCCTCCCTCCTTGATGGCCTGTTCCTTCTGCTGGAGTGTTGTTCACCAGGATCCTTCATTTAGATTGTTTTTTGCCACCGTGGATGACCTACTACTCTTAAGAATACTCCAGCCCCACTAATTTGTGCCTACGGGATAGCAACAGCTATGGGCCCTCCCCGAGGAGGCTGAGAGCCTGGGGGACCACCGTGATACAAGTCGGGGCAGCGGTCCTGGGGTAAATCCCCGAGGCTGCAGAGAGCCTGGGAAGGAAAGGACCTGGGAGTTCTGGTTCCTGGCTCAGGACTGCACAGCAGGGGTGGAGTGAGCCCAGCCTCCCGATAAGTCCCCATCTGGATGGGCTGTCCACCCCTCTGCAGTAAGGGCTCCTGTGGGCCCTATCTCACGGTGGGTGTCCAGGCCCTCGGAGCAGACACAAGGCAGGGTCCTCTCTTGCCTTCTGGCCCGGTGACTCAGCTCACAGAACTAGCTCCACGCCAGCAGTGGCTCTTTCTGCATCTTGTAGGGCTGGGGGCGGGTGTGCTGGGGAAGGCAAGAGCGGCCAGCCAGTGGAAATGGGAGGACTCCTCCCTCTGACTCAGAGAGCGAACCAGAGACAGACAGACCGAGAGAGGTAGCAAGATACAGACAGACACACACACACGCACATGCACACGCACACACACACACACACACACATGCGCTGAGGAACTGGGCGAGGGCTACTTCTTGCAGCGAGGCCAGGCTGCTCCTGCATTGCTGGCTCAGCAGCTGGGGCAGTCACGAGGCTCAGCTACCAGTCGAGAAAGAGTTAAAGGGTCTCAGGACTCAGAGTGCCCTCCACAGTATCCAGAGCACACAGCCTGACTCCCTGCAGGACTCCACCACTGGCTGGTTCCTCCCAGCTCCTAGACTCCCACAGCACCTGCTTTCCTGTGTCTCCACTATGGTCAGGGGCATTCTGTTCCCAGGATCTTCTCATCTGTGCCGTTGGCTGCAGCATCTGAATGTGCACACAACAGAACTACTCAGGATCAACTCACTCCGCGGGCTGGATTTGCCACGAGCAGGGACGTGGTACATCTTTCCCATTTACCCGCATCCAATCCCCACCACGGCTCGCTCATTCACCTCCCTGCTTCCATTCGGAATCAGCATAGGAAGCTCACACTGTGTTAGCAATACAGTCTTTCATCTCGACAATAATCCCACGCAGATTTTACTTAACAGTGAGAAAACGAGTCTAAAGAGGAAAAGCAGTGTGCCCAGGACCACTGCACGGGTTAGGATGGAGCTGGAATCTGGCCCTGGTGCCTTCAGCAGTGTGGTGCCCAACCTCTTGTTCACGCGCCTGTCTCTCAGAGCCTGATCATGCTGCTCGGAGCCTGTGCAGCTCATCTGAAAGTACAGATTATTTTACATCAGTGGACGGTTTCTTATCCTACATGACAGGGACTGGCAGTTGGTTAATGACTCAAAAATTTGGTCAAGGTGAGAAATCATGAAACAGGACACATTATTATTATTATTGTTTTGAAGTGGAGCTAAAGCTATTTCTTTACCAAGGAGGCCTGTGGTGAAAATTCTCCTTATGTTACATAAGCTGTGCCCATAATTTTCAGTTTCCCATTTTACAAACAGAAGAGAGCGTCTAGGCTTCTTGGGAAGCAGTTCCAAGGCAGAACTCTTCTAGATTTCTAGAAATTTCCTTCTGTTTTTGACAGTTACCTCATCCATACTTCGCTCCACAGGTAGTTTTGGTGATTCACTGTGGTAGGTCTTTCCAAAGCAACATTTGCTTTGTCGTAACACAACCACTTCCATCGTTCCCCACGCCTCTCTTCGGTTCATGCTCCTTTTGGCTAAGTTATATAATCATAGTGTCAAGTGTACGTGGCAGGGCATTACTGGATTTGGGAACACGCATAATTGATTCTGGTTCTCACTCGGTGGCAGGAGAGCTGTGGGGGCACATGAGAGACAAGCTCCTAGCTGGGAGCATCTGGCAGGTGCGGGGACGGAGGGAGATGCGCAACCTGACCAGTTAGGGGAATTTGGTCCCCACGCTTTGCCAGGACCCAACAGAAGGCTGAGGGTGAGGCTCAAACGTAGATATCAGGTGTGCAGTATTAGTCACGTGGTGACCATAAAGAAATTGTCTTTGTGGTTGCTCAACTCAGGAGCTCCGTTTTCCCAGAGCATCTTAGGAGTCCACCCCCCACCCCCACCCCAGCAGCCAGGAAACCCAGCTCTGGGCCCAGCCCTGCCACTAAGTAACTCTCTGGCTTTGGGCACGAAGCTGCATCCCCTACCCAGGTATTCTCTAAACCCGGAGGGGCTGGAGCACAATCGTCCGGAAGGCTTCTCTGGGCCTGTTCTGAGTGCCCCAGGGCCAGGCCTCCTGCCCTCTCCACTGTTCTCAGTCAGCCCTAGGGTCACAGATATCATCTAAGCCAAACTTTTTATCTTGCCGACAACTGTTCCCATCTGCCAATTCATTGTACAGACTGACTTTACGTATTGCTATGCAATGAAATGGATGGCTCTGTACCTACAGCCTCACCCGTGTCCTGTGCTGAGTGCCAGCCCCTGGGTTACCTATGTGCACTACAAGTGAGATGACCTGACTGCGCATGAGGCCTTTTGGACCTACCAAAGACAGAAGCAGGCTATCAAACAACGCTTAGGAAAACTGTGCTCTGGAGCCAAAGAGGCGTTCACCTGCTTCGCCACAGCTCCAGCCTGGGAATCAAAACAATAAGTTTAGGGGCCGGCATGTGGCTTAGAGGATAAAGCCACCGCCTGCAGTGCCGGCATCCCATGTGGGCGCTGGTTCAAGTCCCGGCTGCTCCACTTCTGATTCAGCTCTCTGCTGTGGCCTGGGAAAGCAGTAGAAGATGGCCCAAGTCCTGCACCCACATGGGAGACCTGGAGGAAGTTCCTGGCTCCTGGCTTCAGATCGGGGTAACTCCGGCTGTTGCGGCCAATTGGGGAGTGAACCAGCGGGTGGAAGATCGATTTCTCTCTCTCTCTCTCTCTCTCTCTCTCTCTCTCTCTGCCTCTCCTTTCTCTGTGTAACTCTGACTTTCAAATAAATAAATAAATCTTAAAAGAAAAACATTAAGTTTTTTTGGTGCAAAAGTGTTGAAATCCATGCATAGTTTTTTTCACAACACAAATTTACCATGAAGTTATATGAAGACTTTTTATCTGACAAAGGAAGTATGGTAAATAAGAAAGGAGGTAATCTTATTGGAAAAGTTGAATTAAAAGTTTACAAAAGAATGATTTAGACTCTCATCTCAGCATATGCACTAAAATACATGCTGTATTCTTATGAAACACAAAGCAAATTTTACTAGAGAAAGACTAGGAGAATTTATGATTGGGTATTATAAAGGCCTTAGGGAGGTCTACCTTTGACAGTGTAGAAGCAATGAGGGGCTGGCATTGTGGTGGGGCAGGTTAAGCTGCCGTTGTAACACTGGCATCCCAGATCAGAGTGCTGGTTCGACTCCCAGCTGCTCCACTTCTGATCCAGCTTGTTGCTAAGGCATAGGGAAAGTAATGGAAGAGGCCCTAAATGCCTGGTCCCCTGCCACCACGTGGGAGATCCATATAGAGCTCCTGACATCTGGCTTTGGCCTGGCCCAGACCTGCCTGTTGTGGCCATTGGGGAGTGGACCATCGGATGGAAGACCTCTGTCTCATTCCCTCTCTCTGCTACTCTGCCTTTCAAATTGGTAAATAAATAAATTTTTAAAAAAGAGAAAGTAAGATTCAAAGGAAAATTCACAGACTAAAATAGCAATTGCTTTCCCTATATAAAAATAGGTAAAATCAATTTTTAAAATAAATAGGTAAACAGGAACACATCCTCAGCAAGACAAAACACGAATTGTTGATATATTTATTAAAAAAAATCATACACATTGGTGAGAAAACCATCAATGATACCAATAAACAAATGGGTAAGTTACAAAAGAGGAAATTCAACTGGTATGGGAAAAAACTCCAACCTTTCCAGTAGTTAAATGAATAAAAATGAAACTAAGCAGGAGGGACCCACTAAATTCAACTGAACATTAAAGAACTTTCTGTATTACTAATGAGGATGGGCCAAAATCGCTATTGTGAACCCCAATCTTTGGAAACCAATTTCACTTCAAGGAACTTGAACTACCTCATTCCAATTGACTGCTTGGAGAAACCATCCTAAGAAGATAATGCCAAATATGAACAAAGCCAGCTCTAATGAAGATAGTCACCACACTTAAGACTTTACTTACTTAAATAAAATAAAATATAAAGAAAAAAAAAGACTTTACTTACTGATTTCCATTTTATTTGAGAGACAGAGAAAGTGAGACCTTCCATTTGCTGGTTCACTCCTAAAACACCTGCAACAGTTGTGGCTGGGCCAGGCTTAAGCAAGGAGTCAGGAACTCAATCAGGGTGTCCCACATGGTTGACACCAGTTGAGCCATCATCTGCTGCCCCCCAGGGTGCCCATTAGCAATTGCTTCATTTTCCCTGTGGGGAGTATTCCAAGGAAATCAACCTTGCTAGCCATTTTGTTCAGGACTGAGTGGGACTTGTCATCTCTGGTTGAACACTAACCACCCATGAAACAGACCTGACAGAGTAGAAGAACTCATGGAAAATGGACTTGAAGTGCAGCAGCCTGCAGGTAGCCTGGTAGTGAACGTGTCTGTTGGGACCCCCACGTCCCTTTTCAGAGCGCCTGCATTTGAGGCCTGCCTCTGCCTCCTGACTCTAGCTCCTTGCTGATGTGTAACCTGGAAGACGGTGGCGTTGGCTCAGTTAACGGAGTTCTGCCACCCATGAGACCTAGATTGAGTTCCCCACTTCCAGATCTGGCCCCAGCTGTTGCAGGTATTTGGGGAGTGAAGCAGAGGATGGGAGCTTGGGAGCTCATGTCGCTCCCCCATTCGCGGAGGAACGACACAGGACCCTGCGCTGTTCTTTTGTCTGCTCGGCCCTTCCCGGGTTTGCTGCTGGTCCTTCCCGGGTTGGCTGCCGATCCTTCCACTTCCGTGGAAGGGCGGCTCCCCCTGCCACTTTCCCCACTTCCGCAGGGTAGTGGCACACCGCCGGCCGGCTCTCTCGGGGGCTGCTCAGATGTTATCCGGATGTTCCCCTTAGATGTTCCTGGTGCATGTTGTCTCTCTCCTCCTTTATAGTCCTCTTCCACCAATCCCAACTCTGCTACCCACACGCCGAGCACGCTGCTCTCCTCCAATCAGGAGCAAGATCAGCTCCTGCAGCTCATCAGTCAAATTGGCGAGAGGCAGCTGCGTAGAAGTTTGCTCCTCCCCAGCGCCATATTGTGGGAGAGCAGATGCATAGAATAAGTCTTAATTCCAGTAACTTAGTCTAGTCCAAGTTGCTCCCCACAGCTCACGCTTACATTTGCCTTCTCTCTCTCTCTCTCTTTTCCCCCTCAGTCCCACTCTCTACCTCTTTGCTTCTCAAATAAGTAGAAAATTTTAAAGAGAAAAAGTTTTGAAGTCCACATAGTCTTTCCATAACATGTATTTCCACAAACTTGTTGAAGACCCCTTGTGTGTGAGTACACAGGACAGAATGGAATGGAGTGAGCTCTCAGCATGCCCACCCAGGACAAACTGAGGCCAACTCTGTCAAGAGGAGAAATCTGTTTTTGTAACCACCAAACTCACTAACCCCCACTTAGCTGGTTCTCTAACTCCTGCAAAATCCTTCAAGAGAAAAAGGAAAAAGAAACTCAACAATTTTTGCACTCAGGCACCCTTCTGGCTGAAAGAGATGCTTCCGTGTGCAGCCCAGAGGCCAGTGGCATTTCCTGACTGGCCACTGCAGTGAGCATTCCACCAGTGGCCTCGTCCTCCAAATATTGTTCCTGGCAGGGAGACCCCAGGCCAATGCCAGGCCCTCCTGCCCGACTGCCCAGAGGATGCTCTGGAGACCACAGAGCTGGGATAAGTGCCATAGAGCAGAGCAATTCAGGATACAGGGTCATGGGACAAAGTTGCTTCTCTGGAGAAAGGAGGAAATGAGGTTTGGAAGGTTTACTTCCAGCTCCCTGAACAAACGCTGCGCAAGTATAATGTCACCAGGGTACCATGAAAACACCCCTTCCCAGCCCAAGGAAGCAGAGTAGAACAGCAAGAAGATGACCCTTGAAAAGACCCATGTTCCAGCTCTCGTTCTGCCTCTTATTGCCTTGGACTTGAGGATTCTTAGTAATTGGTTTAAAAAGAATATCTGGTTGACTTCTTCCTTGGAAGGCAGTACAATGTAGAGCAAAGGGCATGGCTATGGAATGGTGTAGACTCGAGTTTGAGTGTAGGTCCTTATCATTGGCTAGAGATGTAATACTTTTTTTTTTTTTTTTTTTGCATAGGGTTTTTAACTGGGTACAGAGCCACCAAGCACACAATTAGATTTTCCAGGTTCCCTTAGAGCTAGATATGACCACATGACCAAGTCGTGGGAGTATGTGGGTGAGGGTGCAACTTCCTCATTCACCCTGACAATGAATGGGGGTGTCCCGGCTTTCCGCCTTTAGCCTTTTCCTGTTGTCTGGAATGCAGACTTGGTGGGACAATCCTCTTGAATTGTGCAAGTGCTCCCAGATGACTGGCAAAAGCAAATTCAATCCATCTCTGCAGCAATGAGATTTCAAGCCAGGCCTCAAAGAATTCCACAGATAAAGTTCTATGGTACTTATGCTCACAATGAAGACAGGACCCAGACCAGGAGAAAAATGTTTGCAAGTCACAAATCTGACAAAGAATTTGTGTCTGGAATATACAAAGAACTCTTAACACCTCAATAACAAAAAGGTTATACAACCCAATTAAAAATGGGCAAATAATTTTTTTTTTTTTTGACAGGCAGAGTGGACAGTGAGAGAGAGAGAGACAGAGAGAAAGGTCTTCCTTTGCCGTTGGTTCACCCTCCAACTGCCGCCGCGGCCAGCGCGCTGCGGCCAGCGTACCACGCTGATCCGGTGGCAGGAGCCAGGTGCTTCTCCTGGTCTCCCATGGGGTGCAGGGCCCAAGCACCTGGGCCATCCTCCACTGTACTCCCTGGCCACAGCAGAGAGCTGGCCTGGAAGAGGGGCAACCGGGACAGAATCCGGCACCCCGACCGGGACTAGAACCCGGTGTGCTGGCGCTGCAAGGCAGAGGATTAGCCTATTGAGCCGCGGCGCCGGCCAAAAATGGGCAAATAATTTGAGCAGACTTTTCACCAAAGAAGATAACCAAAGGCCAATGAACACATGGAAAAATGTTTGAAGTCATTAGGAAAATGCAAACCAAAATCACAATGAGACACCATTTCACACCTGCCCCAACAGTTGTAATCATAGACAATAAATGTTGGCAAGGGTGTAGAGAGATTGAAATCCTAAGCTACTCACTCTTGGTGGTAAGCTACTGAAGCAGTTTCTTAGAAACTTAAATGTACATAATCCAAGTGATCCAGAAATTCCTCTCTTAGGTATATATCCAAGAGAAATGAAAACCCATGTCCACGCAGATATGCAAAATGGTCATAACCCTGCTAATCACAACAGCTGGACAGTAGAAATGACCCAAACACCCATCAATAAGACAGTGAATAAATAAAATGAGATCCAGGCCTGTGCCGTGGCTCACTAGGCTAATCCTCCACTTGCAGCACCAGCACCCCGGGTTCTAGTCCCAGTCAGGGCATCGGATTCTGTCCCGGTTGCTCCTCTTCCAATCCAGCTCTCTGCTGTGGCCCGGGAAGGCAGTGGAGGATGGCCCAACTGCTTGGGCTCCTGCACCCGTGTGGGAGACCCAGAAGAAGCTCCTGGCTCCTGGCTTTGGATTAGTGCAGCTCCAGCTGTTGCAGCTATTTGGGGAACGAACCAGTGGATGGAAGATTTTCTCTTTCTCTCTGCCTCTGCCTCTCTGTAACTGTCTTTCAAATAAATTTTTAAAAACATGTTTCAAAAAAAGACGTAACATTTTATTTGATCAAAATTTACTTTCAGAAGTAAAAGCAAATTAAAAAGATTTTCAGAAAAATGAAAATCAAGTCAGATGGCCATCAATAGCCCCTTTTTTTTTTTTTTTTTTTTTTTTTACAGAGTGGATAGTGAGAGAGAGAGAGACAGAGAGAAAGGTCTTCTTTCCGTTGGTTCACCCCCAAATGGCCACCGTGGCCGGCACACCACGCTGATCCGAAGCCAGGAGCCAGGTGCTTCTCCTGGTCTCCCATGGGGTGCAGGGCCCAAGCACCTGGGCCATCCTCCACTGCACTCCCTGGCCACAGCAGAGAGCTGGCCTGGAAGAGGGGCAACCGGGACAGAATCCGGCGCCCCGACCGGGACTAGAACCTGGTGTGCCAGCGCCACAAGGCAGAGGATTAGCCTAGTGAGCCGCGGCGCCGGCCGATCAATAACCTTAATAAGGAACTTCTAAAGGATGTATTTCAGAAAGCAGAAAAGTAATATCAGACAGGTGGTTGGAGATGTTAGAAGAAAAGCATGGAAAGATTACTTCACAAAGCAGGAGAGTGGCTATCGCTGTGAGGGTGGGGTGAGATCTGCTTTCTGAACAGGAAGTAGACAATGATGGATCTTGGGGGTATGGAACTAGCAAACAATCTAGATGTAGCTCTTGGTTGTGGTTTTAATAGTACCTACCTTATAATGTTTTGCTAGTGTGTATACGAGGAGTCCTCAAAAAGTTCACAGGAATGTGTATTATGAAAAAACTCCGCATGGATCCCAAACTTTTTTGCACCAAAACAAGCTTATTTTGGTTGATAAACTTGCACTAAGGGGGCCGGCACTGTGGCGCAGTGAGTTAAAGCACTGGCCTGCAGCGCCGGCTTCCCATATGGATGCTGGTTCTAGTTCCGGCTGCTCCTCTTCCAATCCAGCTCTCTGCTGTGGCCTGGGAAAACAGGAGAAGATGGCCCAAGTGCTTAAGCCCCTGCACCCATGTGGGAGACACGGAAGAAGCTCCTGGCTCCTGGCTTTGGATGGGCGCAGCTTCGGCCATTGATGCCATTTAGGGAGCGAACCAGTGGAAGACCTTTCTCTCTGTCTCTCCCTCTCACTGTCTGTAACTCGACCTCTCAAATAAATAAATAAAATCTTAAAAAAAAAAACACCTTGCACTAAGTTACAGGTAGGTAGGAGTAGGAAGTCCTGGGGTCCTATCGCCTAGTAGGATGGCTGTAGAGAGCGTTAACGACTGCATATTTTTCTACTTTAAAAAAAAACAACTGTGGAAGGTAGGATTTGGGATTTTTTTTTCTCTCACACACACTTATCTTTGAGTTCGATTTTCCAAGAACTTTTTGAAGCACCCTCACATGTGCTTCGGGCTTTTCTAGCCACACCTCTCCCAACAAAGGAGAAAACTTGGAGCACACACTGCTGACCTTCCTCTCAGCCAGCATTTACCATCGGGTTACAACTGCCTATTGAGCTAAAGCTGGCCCCATCACATGACAGGATAAATGACAGCAGGAGCTCCCTAACTACATCCTTACTGCTTTGCTGAGCAGTCAGTGGGTGCTCAATCAGTGTTCGATGAGTGAAAAGTAACCGATAGTATTTAAAGTGAAGCCTGGGCTTTTGAAACGGCACCTGACTTCATAGCCCAACTTAAGCATTTTCCCAAGAATGACAGAACAGTCTGTTAGACAGTCCCGTTATACAGGGACTGTGGCTGGAGCGTAGCAAAGAACTGGGCAGAGACCCAGGATGGATCCACCTGACCCTGTCTCAGCTCGTCACATTACAGCCTCATGGGAGGAAACGGCAGGTCAGCAGCCACGAAGCCTTCCCTGTACTCGCCCCCCGTGGTGGGTCTTTGGCCACTGCTCCCAGGGGAATGTGCCAGCTTTTGTCCAGAGAAGTCCCTCTTGCAAGTCAAACAGTGACAACGGTCGCAGCATTTGGTGATTTATGGCTCCCTGCCTATGACCCAAGGTCAGGCCACTGAACCCACTGCCTGAGGATGAGAGCAGCCTGTGTGTCCTACGTGGGCCCCCAGGACAGAGAGAGAGAGGGCACAGCCAGCCTTGCCCTGCCCTGACAAGTTGTGATCCAGTGGTTCAGGCGGAAATTGGCATTTCAGCCTTCCCGTCTGCACAGGCTTGGGATCTGGTCTCTCACTGAGCCTGGGTCAAGGTTAACTCAGCCACAGTGGTGCCATGAGTAAAGGTCCCAGGACATCAGGACTCATGTGAAACCCTCCATGCTGAGACTCAAGGGTATGCACTTGGCATTCATTCATTGATTCATTCTAGAAGCACGCGTTGAGCACCTATGTGGGCAGGTGTTGTGTCAGGCCCCTGGGATAGGGTCCAGCAGGGAATGTCAAGTTATTGTTTCTGTTTTTTTTTTTTTTTAAGATTGATTTATTATTTGAAAGTCAGAGTTACACAGAGAGAGGAGAGGCAGAGAGAAAGAGAGAGAGGTCTTCCATCCATTGGTTCACTCCCCAGTTGGCCGCAACTGCTGGAGCTGCGCCTATCCGAATCCAGGAGCCAGGAGCTTCTTCCAGGTCTCCCACATGGGTACAGGGGCCCAAGCACTTGGGCCATCTTCTACTGCTTTCCCAGGCCATAGCAGAGAGCTAGATCGGAAGAGGAGCAGACAGGACTAGAACCGGCGCCCATATGGGATGCTGGCGCTTCAGACGAGGGCATTAACCCGCTGCGCCACAGAAACAGTTATTGTTTCTGATTGGGCTGGTGTGTTATTCAAAGGGCAGATATGATGGAATTGATCAGTAGTCTCAAGATCTGTGTTTTAGAGGATTCCCCCGTAAGGCTGCAAAGGGGAAGTTTTAGGATCAAGGGAAGAAAGCACCCGATCACCTTGACAGATTGGAGAATGTAAATGCTTACGTGGTCAACTTTTGGATGACTGGACTATAAAGGGAGGTGAAGATGTTGAGAGAAAGAATAGAAATGTTTGACATGACAGCAGCAAGAGCAATTGCTCTTTCATATACACTTTTTTAAATTTTTTAAAAGATTTATTTGAGAGAGAGAGAGAGCTTGATTTTCCATCCTCTAGTTTACTCCTCAAATGCCCACAGTAGTCAGGGTTGGGCCAGGCTGAAGCCAGAAGCCACCACCTCCATCCAGGAATCCCAAAGTGTTGGCAGGAGCCTGAATACTTGGGCCATCTTCAGCTTCTTTCCCAGGTGCATTAGCAGGGAGCTGGATCAGAAGTGGAGCAGCCAGAACTTGAACTAGCACTCTGATATGGGATGCTGGTGTCACAGGCAGCAGCTTAGCTCATGAAGCCATGATGCTAGCCTGCAACTCCTTTTAAAGAGCTGTGCTTGGGGCCGGCGCCGCGGCTCACTAGGCTAATCCTCCGCCTTGCGGCGCCGGCACACCGGGTTCTAGTCCCAGTCGGGGCGCCGGATTCTGTCCCGGTTGCCCCTCTTCCAGGCCAGCTCTCTGCTGTGGCCAGGGAGTACAGTGGAGGATGGCCCAAGTGCTTGGGCCCTGCACCACATGGGAGACCAGGATAAGCACCTGGCTCCTGCCATCGGATCAGCGTGGTGCGCCGGCCGCGGCGGCCATTGGAGGGTGAACCAACGGCAAAGGAAGACCTTTCTCTCTGTCTCTCTCTCTCACTGTCCACTCTGCCTGTCAAAATAAATAAATAAATAAATAAGAGCTGTGCTTGGTGCTCCTGTTACAGCCATCATGCCCTCTCCATGACCTCACAGCACTTGGGGGGCACCCTAAATGCCCAAGTCTGTGCTTTGCTGCGGGGTTCAGAGGGAACGGCTCATCACCACAACAGTAGCGCCCCAGTGCTCTGGTGTGGTGTGATTCCATGAAACACTTGTCCTTTCTCTCAGAATTCATCTGGGCACATTTTTTTTTTTTCACTTGATCACTCCTGCCAGCAAGCAGCAAAGCATCCAGTGACTGTGTGGGGAGTCTGCGTGTTAATTTAAAAATGTTGACACTGAGAGGCGGCAGGCGAGCGTGGGGCCATTTATGAGAACTGGGTGGATTTCTTATAATTCATGCAGTTAACCTTTTGAATTTAAATTTAGAATTCCTACTCTGTGTAATGTTTCCTGAACAGTAATATAAAAGTTTTATCTTTTTGGTTGAAGAATTTCATGCATTCTGAGCTTTTGTTGTTTAATTATGGATTTGAAAGTTTCAAGAAGTATAAAAATAGCACGACAATGAGTAGGAACTTTGGGAAATCACAGAGAAACAGTAATTAAACATTAAAGGGGAGAGCAGATAGAACACAAGCTGGATTTGAAATACCACAAAGAAGATACTCTAGTGGTTAGGACGCCAGCTAGGACCCTGCATTTCACGTAGGAGAGCCTGGGTTCCACTCCCGGCTTTGCTCCTGATTCTACCTTCCTGTCACTGTCCACTTTGGGAGCTGGTGGTGATGGCCTAAATAGCTGGGTTTCTGCCACCCACATGAGATACCTGGATTGGGCTCCTGGTTCCTGGCTTTGACCTTGCCCAGCCCTGGCCATTGTGGGCATTTAAGGAGTAAAATAGTTGCTGTGCAGGGGAAGGCGTCTGCCTGCCTCTCTCTGCCTCTTGAATTAATGAATAAATAAATAAGATTGGGCATTGAAGCCAAGGAGACCTTGGGCCCTGACTGAGCAGAGTGGCCCTGTAGGACAGACTCGACCTCCAGTTCTCCAACTGGCTGCACTGGACCACTGGCCCGGCTCATTTGCCTCTTTACTGCAGAAGGCAGGGAATAAAGGTGGGAGGTTTGGGGCCCTTCTCCAGATGGGTTTACCACATGGAGACAGGAAGTCAATGGGCCACAGGTGAGCCTGTCCCACAGGGCAGGTCTTGAACCTTTTAAACTCTGCCCACTAGTGAAATACAGCCCCATGTTGGGTCTTGCTCGAATAGCTTCCTCTGCCCACTTAGAAAGAAGTAGGTGTGGAGAGAGAAATCTGAGTGTGCTTCCTCCAATTCTCCCAAGGGGAAGGGCGTGGAAGTTCCCTTCTTTATGGGCTGCAGGAGGAATATGGCCTGCAGTGCCAGCATCCCATATGGGTGCCAGTTCAAATTCTGGCTGCTCCACTTCCAGTCCAGCTCTCTGATATGGACTGGGAAGGCAGTGGAGGATGGTCAAAGTTCTTGGGTCCCTGCGCCAGCATGAGAGACCCAGAAGAAGCTCCTGGCTCCTGGCTTCAGATCAGCCCAGCTCCGGCCTTCATGGCCATCTGGGGAATAAACCAGTGGATGAAAGACCTCTCTCTCTCTCTGCCTCTCTTCTCTCTGTGTAAGTTTGACTTTCAAAGAAATAAATAAATCTTTAAAAATAAATAAATAGCAAAAAAGCGCGAACGTGCATTTTTTTATGAATCCTTTGGTGACCCCTCGTACTAACATGAGGGGAAGCTGGGTGAAGGCTGTGCTGGACTCTGTACTAAGCCTTCATGAGGCCACATGTTAAGAGGGAGAGGAAGAGCTCACCAGTCATTCTTTGGAAAGGACACTAAAGTGGGCACTCAGCTTTACTCAAAACTAAGGGGAAAGCGGGCTGGCGCTGTGGTATAGTAAGCTAAGCCTCTGCCTGCAATGCTGGCATCCCATTCAGGCGCCAGTTTGTTCCGGCTGCTCCTCTTCTGATCCAGCTACCTGCCTATGGTCTGGGAAAGCAGTGGAAAATGGCCCAAGTGCTTGGGTCCCTGCACCCAAATGGGAGACCTGGAAGAAGCTCCAGGCTCCTGGCTTTGGATCAGCTCAGCTCCAGTTATTGTGGCCATTTGACGAGTGAACAAGCGGATGGAAGACCTTTCTCTCTGTCTCTCCCTCTTTCTGTCTGTAACTCTGCCTCTCAAATAAAGAAATCTTAAATAAAAATTAAAAAATAAAAAAGCGGGGCCAGCGCTGTGGCACAGCGGGTTAAAGCCCTGGCCTCAAGCGCCAGCATCCCATATGGGCGCCGATTCTAGTCCTGGCTGCTTCTCTTCCAATCCAGCTCTCTGCTGTGGCCTGGGAAAGCAGTAGAAGATGGCCCAAGTCCTTGGGCCCCTGCACCCGTGTGGGAGACCCCAAGGAAGCTCCTGGCTCCGGATCGGCACAGCTCCAGTTGTTGCAGCCATCTGGAGAGTGAACCAACGGATGGAAGACCTCTCTCTCTGTCTCTACCTCTCTCTGTAACTCTGTCTTCCAAATACATAAAATAAACCTTTAAAAAAATAAAATAAAGAAAATAAAAAAGTTTAAAATATATTAGAATTAGAAACACTGTAAGATGACAAAGAAACCAGCTGATGCAACAAATATTTTAGGTAAATTAGGCTTACAAATCAGCCTGGCTCATGCACTGACGGAGTTTCCAGGCTGTGGCTCCCAGAGTTCAGGAGGGGGAGTCGAGAGGTCAGGGAGCCCAAGGCAACCATTTCCTGGAGCAGGGAACCAAAGAGGATTGAGTCACACAGAGGAGAAATTCTAGAGATCTGCAGTCTTCAGCTGGGTACTGAACAGCCCATCCCTGTAAAGAAATGAGCCAAGGCTGGGAAAAGGACCCCTCTAAAGGATTAGATGGAACCCTCCTTAGAGGCCACACAGAACTGACCATAGTGCCTGTGCCCCCAGACCGGACTGGAAACCTCTTGATTCCCCATAGTTCATACCCGCTGGAGTCTTCTGAATCCCACAACATAACTAAAGCAAAATCCCAAAGCATCAGGCTACTCGACCCAGAACAAGGCTCAGAGATACTTACAACAACAGAAAAACGGCCGGCACCCAGCAATATGTGCTGTCCAATAAAAAATAACCAAGCACGGAAGGAAGCAGGATGCTGGGACTCACGCTAAGGAGTCTGAAACTGACCCAGAGTCCACACAGATGTTAGGGTGGGCAGGGAAAGGCGTGTGAGCAGTTAGCACTGTTCCGCACGTGCTGAAAACACTAAAAGATGATTTGGGCCCAGACGAATTTTAAATCCACGCGTGGTTTTGCCACAATATGCAACTTCATGGATATTTGGAAGACCTCTTACGTGCGTATTATTCTAGAACATAATCAAATCAGCTCCAATAGTCCCAACTATTGGAAGCCAAATGTCATAAGGTAAGATGTTCAGATTGAGGAATTGTTCCAAGATGTTCTGAAATGAACTTTAATCAAGAGCAGATTCCTAAATATTGACAGTGAGATAATAAACCCACCTCCTAGCCTGCCAGGTTTCCCACATCTAATAAAGACCCTGCTGGAAGACACTGGAAGGAAGTCTCATCTCCACTCCGCGGATGAAAAACACCAGCGCACACAGAGAATGCCTTTCCAAGCACACAGTCGATGGCCAGGATCAGCTCAAGGATTCAGCGATTTTTTTTTTTTTTTTTGACAGGCAGAGTGGACAGTGAGAGAGAGAGAGACAGAGAGAGAAAGGTCTTCCTTTGCCATTGGTTCACCCTCCAATGGCCGCCGCTGCAGCCGGTGCACCGCGCTGATCCTGGCAGGAGCCAGGAGCCAGGTGCTTTTTCCTGGTCTCCCATGGGGTGCAGGGCCCAAGCACCTGGGCCATCCTCCACTGCACTCCCTGGCCACAGCAGAGAGCTGGCCTGGAAGAGGGGCAACCGGGACAGAATCCGGCGCCCCAACCGGGACTAGAACCCGGTGTGCCGGTGCCGCAAGGTGGAGGATTAGCCTATTGAGCCACGGCGCCGGCGGATTCAGCGATTTTGACTAGTGATTCAGAGCTCTGGCCATTTCTACGCACAGCCAAACACCCATCCCTGTTGTGAAATTTTTTAAAAAAATTTATTTATTTATTTGAAAGGCAGAGTCTCAGAGAGAGTGAACTCCCCAAATGGCTGCAAAAACCAGCACTGGTCCAGGCCAAAGCCAGGAGCCAGGATCTCCATCAGCGTGTCCCATGTGGGTGGCAGGGGCCCAAGCACTTGAGCCATCTTTCGTTGCCTTTTCAGGCACATTGGCAGAGAGCTGGATTGGCCTTGAGCTGACACTCCCATGTGGGATGCTGACACTGCAAACCACAGCTGGACTCGCTGCACCACAATGCCAGCCAGTTGTGAATATTTTTAAGGTATCTTTTGATGACTACGTACATCATTTTTGGGTATATATTTAGGACAGAATTACTCAGCCTAAAGCTATATCCATGCTAAGCTTTAGTAGATACTGTAACCGTAAAATTTAAATGTTGTCAAAGTTTAAAAAGTCATCTGACTATAAAACTGTACATCTGAACATGTGTGTTACATGTTACATTGCTCAGTAACTTTTTTTTTTTTGGACAGGCTGAGTTAGACACTGAGAGCGAGACAGAGAGAAAGGTCTTCCCTCCATTGGCTCACCCCTGAAATGGCCGCTACTGCCGGCCTGCTGCACCGATCCAAAGCCAGGAGCCAGGTCCTTCTCCTGGTCTCCCATGCGGATGCAGGGCCCAAGCACTTGGGCCATCCTCTATTGAACTCCCGGGCCACAGCAGAGAGCTGGACTGGAAGAGGCAAAAGAGATTGGTTTACATTGAGAGCACAGCTCCTGGCTCCCAACCCTCTGTATTCCTCTCACTGCCCAGCACAGTACCTGCAGGGGCTCACAAAGATCTCTGCCAAAGGAACAATCAGGAATGACTGTGAATTGCTTATAGCGCATCTAACTCAAACCAGGTGCTTTCTGAGATGAGCAAACAAGGTGAATATAGAACTGGATAACACCTGGAGGAGAACCTGCCGCGCGACAGGCCTCTGCAGGGCAAATACTGTGCACAGGAAAGCAACTGCACTGTTCTGGGAATTTTTCAACCACTCTTCCAGCGTCATGGATCTCTCCACTCTGGACTTTTTTTAAAAATTCATTTATTTGCTTGTTTATTTGAGAAAGTGAGAGAGAAGAGAGCGTGGGAAGAGAGACAGAAACAGAGTTCCCATTTGCTGGTTCACTTTCCAAATGCTTCGAATAGCTGGGGTGCTAGGCCAATGCCGGGGGCCAAGAACTCAATCCAGGTCTCTCATGTGGGTGGTAAGAACCCAAGCACTTGAGCCATCACCTGCCGCCTCCTGGGGTGAGCATTAACAGGAAGCTAGATGGGAAGCAGAGCTGGACTGGAACTCAGGCACTCTGATACGGGACATACACACATCCCAGATGCCCAAGCCCCTACTCAGGTCTTCAGAAATGTAAAATGAAGGGCAGACAAGTTTGAGGGTCTGGAGATTAACTTCTATTCCTTCATAACTAGAGGCAGCAGGAGGAGTAAGGTGTGAAGTTTCATGAAGGTCAAAGTCAAGTTTATTTCTCTGAGACACCAGAACCTTAAAGACCCAAGGTAAGACCTGGGGATGGTGTTGGGGGACACAGACAGGGAGCTGCTTGACTTACAGAACAGCCTTGAGTTTCAAGAGCTAGGCGTGGGTTTCTTTCTCTCCGTGCGGCACCAAGTTTCATAAAGACAGGGCTGAGTCTCAGAGACAAAGACAAGACACTGGGGCACTTCTGAAGGGGTTTTTGGAGAACAGAGAGCTTTGAAAGAGCGCTGAACTTGACAGCTTCTGAGTCCTCGGTGGGCCCTGAACCCCAGACATGCAGAGAGCCCGTTACACGGGCGCGTGCACTTCTGCTACAGGTAACCCAGAGAAAACATCTTTTGTCTGTTCCCAAACCAGATCGCAGGAAGCACAAGCCGCTGTGGGTTGTGCTCGGTGGCCTGTCTTGCCATCACACAGGAAATCACATTTCTGCCAAGGAAAAGCCACGAGCACTTGGTCGGGACCCAAAGGCCTTTCTCAAACTTCTCATTATCCAGCAAGGGGAGAATGGGAGGGGTATAGCCCCCTCTGTAAACCACAGCGTCTCTCCTTGCCCCGCCTGGCCTGTCTGCGGCCAAGGAGCCGAGGAGAATGAGCCCTTCTCGGGGATGTGGTGGTCAGGCTGCCACGCCCAGTCCACTGGGGCTTTAGAGAGAAAGGACGGGGAGACGAGGCTGGGGTGGGGGGCAGGGAGTGTGAAGGAAAAGGAAGGCAATGGGAAAATACCAGTAAGATCAGAGGCAAAGAGGAAAACAAACACTTATTGAGCACCAGATGTGGGCAGATTTTTGGGCATAAAGTATCTCATTTGGTCCTTCCAAGAACACCCAAAGGACCTCACAAAACAGGTCACACAATCGCTTTTCATAGAAAGAGAAATGAGTCCTTGCCTGAAATCACGTGTCTGGCGCCCTATGGCTCCAGGCATGCTTTGGAGGGCTTCCCTTATACTGAAGACACTGTAAGTGCGAAGAAGAATAAAAGCTGCTTCCTCAGCACACTGGAGCCTCCGGGTCTCAGCAAAAGGTCTGTCCAGATGCCAAGTGCATCGTCAAAGTAAGTAGTAATATGAAGACCACAGAGGTAAGGGGAGCGAAACGAATGTGTCACCACAGGCCTGCACCGTGACTTCGGCATCCAGTGTCTTCAAAGGGCACAGGGCCAGGGCCGCCAGCAGGGATAGGGAGTTGGAAACTGGAGTCTCCAGGTCATGAAAAATGAGAGGCGCAGGGGAGCTTCCGTTGTGGCTGGCAGGGCCTGGAGGCAGGGGCAGCCCGTCTGACCCCACCCACTCGGCTGTGTCTGTGGGAGGGGAGGGCAGGGGCAGCGTGGGGCAGACCCAGGACAGAGAGGGAATGCACGTGGGCCCTGGCCAGGCAGGACCCAGGCTGGAAGGGAAGAAAAGGAGTCAGATTCAACGTCAAGGTGAGACCTTAACCAGCGATCTGGGTCCTCCTGTGGTCAGCCCAAGAGCAGCGACCCTGCCTGTTGGCCTCTGTTCTCCCTGCCCCATATCTCCTGCTCCCCTCTCCTGTCAGTCTCATCCACCGTTTCCACTCTCAGCCTTGAGCTTGCTGTTGAGAATCTCATTGTGGGGCAGGTCCCTCTGCCCTGCTCTGAGCTCCTGACAATCAACCCAGTGAGATGAAGCCGTGTCTGCCTGGCTCAGTGCTGCAGTGGTCAGCAAGTGCCCACAGGCCTGTGTCCTGCCCCTTTGCTGCACTAGGATGGGCCACAGCGTGCAGCCAGAAGACCTGGGGTTCATTTCCTGCTCCTGCCTATGGGCTGTGTGCTCTTGGGGAAAGCTCATTCTGAGCTCCTCTCTTTTCATCTGTAAAATGGGGGTGGTAGCATCCTATGTCACAGAGTTGTGGTGAAGGAGAGATGAGAAAATATGCAAAAAAAAAAAAAAGGTCTACTTCAGGGTATAATCCAAAACAGGGACTCCTTAAACATCCCTGCATATTTCAAGTACAAACATTCCACCTCAAGCGTACTTCTGCTTTTCCTAAGAGGTTCCCTGGTGACTTCTTTGAACAAAATTTGGCACTGTGCTACACATATGTTTCAGTACTTAATATTAAGGTCAATATTGCATTAAAAAAACAAACCAGAACAGGCATTTGGCACAGCAGTTAAGTTGCTACTTGAGATGCCTGCATCCTATATCGGAGTGTCTGGTTTGAGTTCTGGCTCCACTTCAAATTCCAGCTTCCTGCTAGTGCGCAACCTGAGGATAGCAGGAGATGGCTCAAGTCCTTGGGTCCCTGCCGAGTTGGTTTTTTTTTTTTTAATTTTTACTTATAAAATAAATAAAAGATGGGGTTGGCCCTGTGGTGTACTAGGTAAAGCCATGCCTGTGACGCCGGCATCCCATACGGTTGGAGTCCCAGCTGCTCCACTTCCGATCCAGCTCTCTCTGCTGTGGCCTGGGAAAGCAGTAGAAGATGGTCCAAGTGCTTGGGTCCCTGCACCCATATGGGAGATCTGGAAGAAGCTCCTGGATCCTGGCTTTGGACCGATTCAGCTCCAGCCATTGTGGCCATTTGGGGACTGAACCAGAAGACAAAGACCTACCTCTCTCTGTCTAAGCCTCTCCATAACTCTGCTTTTCAAATAAATAAATAAATTTTTAAAATAAATAAATAGGGGCTGGCACTGTGGTATAAGCCCCAGCCTGCAGCGCTGGCTTCCCATATGGGCAGGGGTTCGAGTCCTGGCTGCTCCTCTTCTGATCCAGCTCTCTGATATGGCCTGGGAAAGCAGTAGAAGAAAGCAGTAGAAGATGGCCCAAGTCCTTGGGCCCCTGCACTCATCTGGAAGACACAGAAGAAGCTCCTGGCTCCTGGCTTCAGATCAGCTCAGCTCTGGCTGTTACAGTCATTTGGGAAGTTGAACCTGTAGAATGGAAGACCTCTCTCTCTCTCTCTCTGGCTCTACCTCTCTCTGTAACTCTGTCTTTCAAATAAATGAGATAATTCTAAAAAAAAATAAAAAAAAGAAAGAAAGAAAGAAAAGAAAAGAAATGAAATACTGGTTTAAGAAATCTTTAAAACAAACAAACAAACAAAAGGGCCAGTGCAGTGGTACAGTGGGTAAAGCCACCGCCTGCAGCACCAGCATCCCATATGGGCATCGGTTTATGTTCTGGCTGCTCCACTTTTTTTTGATCCAGATCCCTGCTAATGCTCCTAGAAAAGCAGCAGAAGATGACCCAAGTGCTTGGGTCCATGCACCCACATGGGACACCCAGAAGAAGCTCCTGGCTCCTGGCTTAGGCCTGACCCAGTCCCAGCCATTGCAGCCATTTGGGGAGTGAACCAGCAGACGCAAGATCCCTCTCTCTGCCTCTCCTTCTCTGTACCTCTGACTTTCAAATAACCAAATAAATATTTAAAAATAAATTCAACATTAATAAATAAATATGTGTCTAGGTTTTCTCTCTCCACTCTGCCTTAAGTCATTTACTTATGAGTCTTCCACAGAGTAATCCAGATAAAAAGCAGGTGGGGTAGCATCTGGGGTGATAGCCCATCACCTCTAGATATCTGTCCTTGGTCATCCAGAGAGTTCTCATCACCCATTCTCCTACACTGAACTTAAGCACTTAAGCATTAAAGTGAACAAAAGCCAGATCAACAGATAGTATGTGGGGCAGAACACCAAGATCTGTGTGTGGAAGAGGAATACTTCTGGCTCCAGTAGGCAGTACCCATCTTCTGCGGCAGCCATTACTAAGGCAATTGAGGCAGCTGCTGACAATGATTATCCCGGGTTATTGGAGCAAAACTTGGAGGACATACAGATAAGACCTTGGCTAAAGTAGAGACAAAAGCAGAGCTGGATCTAATCAGACCTGGAATTGAGTCCAATGGTCCTGCTAAGTTCAGTAACATCTGACTACTGCTTTATCATATATAAAAATTACAAAACACAAACACATGCATGTATGCAAACTTGTAGGGAACCTTAGAAGACCCCTGGCAAGTGTTACTGAGCCTGTTTCATAAAGGACACTGAGGCTTGGGGAGGTGGCAGGACTTGCTAAAACTTGCATAACTAGTGAAGGTTAGGGACTGGCATATAGGGTAGGTTAGCCATGCTGCATAACAAAACAAATCCTACAATTAGCAACTTACTAGAAGAAATGCTGATTTCTCACTTACATCACAGACCAGGGAGTCTCCAACAAATGCTCTGCTCCACAGAGTCATTCAAGAATCCAGAACATGCCTGTGCTGGGATACTCCATCCTTCATGTGTTATCTCTCTAGGGTGACAGAAGAGGGTAGAGAGAACTCAGCATACGTGAGCCTGGGACGCAAGCATGCTACTCTAACTCACTTACATAAATATTTTTCTCCATAAAGATGCAAAGAAGGAGATCTGGACTTTGGCTTCCCAGCGACAACTCACCATGGAAGACCAGCATGAGTCTGGGATCAGTCAACTCTCAAACCTAAGTCAGTTCTCACTTGGTGAATCTCTGTTTTTTCATATTGTTATTCTTGCCTGCATTTGCTCTTTCTGCATCTTTCCTATGCATAAAGGGCCTTACCTGGTCCTGGTTGCTCAACTAGAATGAAAATACTAAGGAACAGTTTTTTTTTAAAGGTTTATTTATGTATTTGAAAGGCAGAGTTACAGAGAGGCAGAAGTGAAGAAAGAGAGAGAGAGAGAGAGAGAGAGAATCTTCATCTGCTGGTTTACTCCCCAAATGGCCGCAAAGACTGGAGCTGGGCTGATCCAAAGCCAGGAGCCAGGAGCTTCTTCCAGGTCTCCCATGCAGGTTTATGGGCCCAAGAATCTTCCACTGCTTTCCCAGGCCATAGCAGAGAGCTGGATCAGAAGTGCAGCAGCCTGGACTCAAACCAGTGCCCATATAGGATGCTGGCACTACAAACGACAGCTTTACCTGCTGTGCCACAGTGCCAGCCCCAGGAACAGCTTTAACATAAGGAGAAAGGAAAGGGAATCCTCACATAGATGCCAGCAAATTGGAGGTGGCAGACTCAACATGATTCCATCAAGCACTTGGAGTATTAGAACTGTGCAGTAGGGAGCTTAGCTAAAAATGGGGCTATTGAAGTTACAGCTAGAGCCAGAATTTGCACCTGTTTCTATCAGCTATCAATCCCAAAGTACAAAACACTTCCGGAAAATGCTTGTTTCTCAGTTCAGCCCAAAGAATACCATCTAATACTACCACCATCAGATCTCACTTGTCCTTTGCATCATGGTTAGGGCCAAAAGGTTTAGGAGTCAGTCAATCTTCAATTTAAATCTTGGCTCTGCCCTCTATTAAATATAAGACCTTCAGCAACTCTCTTAAGCTCAGTTTCTTCAAGTATAAAACCTAATTGTAGGTTATTGGTACCAATACCAAAGCCCTACTGGCAAAGGTTAAGTGAAAGAAGGCATCTGCCTCCATGCTGGGGACAAGCTCAATAAATACAAATTGAGTGGGACTCAATTCTCTTTCTTCCATCTGACAGTAGAGGAGTTAGTTACACACGAGTACTTACCCTCCAACTATCCATCTTGTTGACAGAAATTTTCAATACACATTCTCTGTCCAGTATTCATTGTTCATATAGGATATACATGTTTATACAAGCTATTTTGACTGCATTTGATTTAATCTCATTTTCTGAAGCACAGCTTTACTGAAACGATTTTACATATCATAAGTTACTTTTCAAATATTAACATTTAAGTGGTTTTATGCTATTTAATATAGTCACATGTATTATCCCTGCTACTTAATGTTAGGACAAATTCAACACTCCCAAGAGAAGCCCCAAATCCACCAGTATTCACTTCCCATTTTCTCTCCAGCTCCTCACAGCCCCAAACAACCACCAGTCTACTTTATGTCTCTATAGATTTTCCTGCTGTGGATAGTCCATTGAATTATTTTACATCTGGCTTTTTAAAATTTAGCATGTCTTCAAAGTTCATCTATATTATAGTCAGTATCAGTGTTTCATTTTTTTATTCCTGAATAACATTCCCTGTGCAGATACATTACATTTAGTTTATTCATCAATCAATGGACATCTGGGTTGTTTCCATTTTTGGTTGTTATGAACAACGCTGCCACGAACTTCTGTGTGCAAGTTTTTTTGTGGACATATGATTTTAGTCTTCCTAAAATAATTAGGTCACATGGTGATTCAATGTTCAACCTTCTGAGCAACTGTCAGACACTCCAAACCAGCTGCACCGTTCACGCTGTCACTAGAGACGTACAAGGGTTCCCATCTTTCACAGCACAAGCCATTAGCTGTGTTTCATTGGAGCAGTCATCCTAGTGGGTGAGATGGTATCTCACGGTGGTTGTGAACTGCATTTCCCTAGTGAGCAGTGATATGGAGCATCTTTTCATGTAATCTTCTTTGAAGAACATATTTCAAATCTTTAGCTCACTTAAAAAAAATCTTTGAAAGATGAAGGCAATGAAGGCTTACTAGTATGTATTATTCTATGAGTATGTGGTTTTAACTTTGATAAAACTGATCTACTTTGATTTCTGTGTATGGCGTGAGGCAGGGAGAACAACGTAGTTCCTTTGCATGTGCATATCCAGTTGTCAAGCACCGTCTGTTGAAGACTTCTTTCTCCACTGAATTGTATTGACATGCTTGTCAAAAATCAATTGATCATAAACATAAGGATTTCATGACTCTCAATTCTATTCCATTTATCTGTATTTCTATCCTTATGCCAGTACCACATGATCTCAATTACTGTAGCTATGTAATATGCTTTGAAATTGGGAAGTGTGATTCCTCCAATTTTTTATTCTTTTTCCAGGACTGGTTTGGCTATTCTGAATCCTTTGATTTTCCATATGAATTTTAGAATTAGCTTGTCAGTTTCTGCCAAAAAGTCAGCCAAGATTTTGATGGAGATTCCACTGACTCTGTACATCAACTTGGAGAATAATGCCATCTTGGCAATATTAAGTCTGTCAATTCCTGAACAGGGACACATTTTCAGTTGTTTCTAATTTCTTTTAATGGAATTTGGTAGTTTTCAGTATATAAGTCTTGCATTTTTCTAGTGGTTTCTTAATTTCATTTTTGAACTTATTGTATTTAGAAATACAATTGATTTTTGTATTTTAATCTTAAACTACAACTTTTTGAACTCATTTAGTATTTAATAGTGTTTTGTAGATTCCTAGGATTTTCCATATACAAGATCATATTATCTTTGAAAATGAATCTTGATGTGAATGGAAGGGGAGAGGGAGTGGGAAAGGGGAGGGTTGCGGGTGGGAGGGAAGTTATGGGGGGGAAGCCATTGTAATCCATAAGCTGCACTTTGGAAATTTATATTCATTAAATAAAAGTTTTTAAAAAATCATATTATCTGTAAATAGAGGTTGTTTACTTATCTCCTTTCCCATCTGATGCCTCTTCTCCTCGCCTGTTGCCCTGGCTTGACCCTCCAGTACAGTGTTGGATACAAGAGGCAAAGGCAGCCATCTTTGTCTTGTTACTGATTTTAAGGGGAAGCACCCAATCTTTTACCACTAAGTATACGTGGATGGTGAGTTTTTTCATAGTTGTTCTTTATCAGGTTGAGGAAGTTCCTGTAAACTACTTGTTTGTGGAGGGTTTCTAGAATAAAAAGCTGCTAGATTTTTTTCAAATACCTTTCCTAGGTCTATTGAGATAATCATGTGGTTTTTGTGCTATTAGTTATTCTTTACTTACATTGCTTTTCACATGTTAAATGAAACTTGTCCTCCTGGGCTAATTCCTACCTGATCATGGTAGATTCTCAGTTTTAAAGGCTGCTGGGATTGGTTTACTAATATTTTGTTGAGGAATTTGCAATTGTAAGAGATACTCGCCTGTAGCTTTCTTGTAACATATGTATGCTTCGGGTATTAGGGTGATCCTGGCCTCATGGAATGAGCTGGAGAGTACTCTCTTCTACTTTTTGGCAGAGCTTGTGAAGGACTGGTGCTGATTGTTCCTTAATTATTTGGTGGAGGGGCCAGCACCGTGGCTCACTTGGTTAATCCTCCACCTGCAGCATCGGCATCTCATATGGGCGCTGGATTCTGTCCCGGTTGCTCCTCTTCCAGTCCAGCTCTCTGCTGTGGCCCGGGAGTGCAGTGCAGGATGGCCCAAGTGCTTGGGCCCTGCACCCGCATGGGAGACCAGGAGAAGTACCTGGCTCCTGGCTTCAGACCGGCACAGCACCGGCCGTAGCGGCCATTTGGGGGGTGAACCAACGGAAGGAAGACCTTTCTCTCTGTCTCTCTCTCTCTCACTGTCTATAACTCTACCCGTCAAATAAATTTTTTTTTAAAAAAATTATTTGGCGGAATTCATCAGTGAAGCTACCTGGGACTGGAATTTTCTTCATGGGAAAAACATTTATTATTTACCGAATCCCTTTACTTACATAGGTCTGTTGAGGTTTTGAAATTCCTCAGTTTCAGTAGCTTGTTTCTAGGGATTTTTCTGTTTCACTTAGCTTACTGAATTTGTTGGCATATAGTTACAATCTTTTTTCTTCTTTTAAAAAGATTTTTTTTTATTTATTTGAAAGGCAGAGTTACAGAGAGAGAGAGAAAGAGAGAGAGAGAGAGAGAGAGAGAGAGAGAGAGAGATCTTCCACCTGCTGGTTCACCCTCCAAATGGCCAGAACAGCCAGGGCTGGGACAGACCAAAACCAGTAGCCCTGAGCATCTTCTGAGCCCCGCTGGGTACACAGGCCCAAGCACCTGGGCCACCTTCCACTGCTTTCCTAGGCCATTATCAGGGAGCTGGATGGGAAGCAGAGCAGCTAGGTCTTGAACCAGCGCTCATAGGGAATGCCTTGTGTCACAGATGGAGGTTTAAACTGTTACACCACAATGCTGGCCTCGTAGTATTTCTCTCTAACCCTCTTTGTTTCTATAAGACATAGTGATACTCTCAATGCTGTTCCATATTTTAACTAAAGGCTTTTCAATTTTATCAGTCTTTTCAAGGAGAGACTGTCATTTAGTTTACCTGAGCATTCTTACTAAACACACGAGGAGATAATAAATGAAAGTATTTCAAGAAGTTTGCGGGAAAATGGGAATAAAAGGTGTCTTTTGGTGCAAAAAATTGCAATACATGCAGTTTTTCATAATAGACATTTTCTATAGACTTTCTGAAGACCCCTTGTATGCATGCATTTCAAAATAAACTTGTCTTTTAATACTATATTCTATGATTTTTTAAAGATGCATTGGAAGTATGGTTTTTCCTTCTGCTTTCAAAGCCTTCTACCTTCCATTCACCCCCCACAAACGTCTGCGGAGGCTCTGCTATGGAGAAGCACCCGTGGGCGAGCTGTGGACCTCCCAAAGCAGCAGTCCCTGTGCTCCTTGGCACAGGCACGGTGGAGTGCTGGACAGAGCGCGGCCAGCCAGGATACAGCCGGACAGTTCAATGAGCAGACTGAGGGCACTAAGTATGGCTGTGTGGTCCAGTCACAGCCCAGACTCGTGCACATGTGCACGGTGCTTGCTTGAAGTTGGGCCCTGCCGCAGCCCTTGGATAAGTGCCGATACTGAGATATGTGTAAGGGGATCTGGAGCAACCGTGAGAGTCGTGTGTGTGTGTGTGTGTGTGTGTGTGTTGTGAGGGGGGAGGTAACCATCAGTATTCATTCCATCAACTCCTCCTCTCTACCTCCATGCTGCCCCTCCCTCCTCCTTCTCTTTGACAAAAATTCCCACCTCTTGACGGAGCATCATAATTGCTAGATTAATTCTCCATCCCACAGTTCTTCACCACGCACAGAACTTGGCAGACTCACAGGAAAATGAGGTCATTTCACAAAAACCTCCCAGTGACTGAAACCTGTACTTTCAATGGAGGGCAAAAAGGCAGGGGCACTAGGGGATGGGATTAACTGAGACTTAATTGGAAGATCCAAGCTAGGAAGCTCTCCCCTCTGGCGAGGTGTGTGAGGCAGAGGTCTCTGACCCCCTATGAACTGATTTTGTGACACTGAAGCAAGCCTGTTTACCTCTACACTGGGAGCAGGGCTGGGCTGCCCCATATTTCCGGAAGCTTTGCACGTAAAACGTGAGCGATCGTATTTTTGCAAGGCATTTAACGCTGATGCTGAAGGCCTGCTCCACTGTGGCGCACACGTACCTGGGGCCGGGGCCGGGGCCAGCCCATCACAGACATCAGAGCAACCTGAGTTGCTCCGAGTAACATTAACTGCCTGGGGAATGAACTTGAGAGTGAGCCATTCTCATCCTGACCTCTGGAGTGGCCAGCTCACATTCTAGCAGGGCAGCAGCAGATTAGCAGGTGCAGGGCTCTGCTGGCCTGGAATCTTGAGACCTGCTGGCCACCGCCAGCCAGGGTTGTCTTCTGCAGGGTTTTCATCAGCATCACAGAATGACCTGTGCTTATGAAACGCATTGCCTCTTGGGGGGTGGGGGGCAAAAAAAGAAGGACAGGAAATTTCCCTAGGGCTCTATTCCCTCCCCTGGTAGAACCTGATTATGCAAGGAGCTTCTACGTGTGGCCACAAAAGCACATAGGGAGCAGGTTGGTACTTGCTATAAGGAAGCACAGTTGGTCAGTTCAAAGCACTTGTATTGTAGGGGTTCAGAGGTCTGCCTGACCACATGCAAAGAGGAAAAGGGGGGCTGGCACTGTGGCACAATGGATTAAGCCACTGTCTGTAGTGTCAGCCTCCCATATGGACATGGTTGGAGTCCTGGCTGCTCCACTCCCAATCCTGCTCCCTGCTAATGAGCCTGGGAAAGCAGAGGAGGATGGCCAACGTGCTTAGGTCCCTGGCACCCACGTGGCAGACCTGGCAGAAGCTCCTGGTTCCTGCCTGGCCCAGCTCCTGCCGTTGTGGCCATTTGGGAAGTGAATCAGCAGATGGAAGACCTCTCTGTCTCTCCTCTCTCTCTCTCTACCTCTGACTTTCAAATAAATAAATAAATAATTAAGTAAGTAAATAAATAATCTTTTTAAAGAGAGAGAGAGAGAGAGAAAGGAGGGGCTACTGCAAACACCTGCCCAGGCCAGCACCTGGTGTTCGCCCTGCCTCTGGGGTGGAACAGCTCAGAGGCCCTTCAGCAGATCACGTGACTTCTCTGTTTTAGCCTTTCTCTGCCACTATAGAGTGATGTCTGCCTGCTCCTTGGGGTCAAGATCAGTAAGACAAAGTCCCCGTGAGGACTTTGAAAGTGACAAGTGTCATAGTACTTTGAAGGATTTACTGTTAGTTGCAGTATGAGCACGAACACGCAACACGACCCAGGTGAAAAGTCTTAATCAAGTCACCCAATTAGTGCCTATGAAGAACCTACCACATGCTGGGAATTTAGTCACTGAAATCATGCAGATGAATATCACGTGATCTCTATCTGATGACTCAGGCTGAATTTTCAGTGTTTTATATGTACTTGCAGGCTCTAAACGGATCAACTCAGGAACCGAGGACACGTCACTTGCACGTGCCTTTGGAATCCAGGTAAACCACACAAGTGCACACACACACACATGAAACCACACACATGCACGTTCATATACCCTCACTCCTGCCCAGAACTGGGACTCTACAGGTGTTAGGTGTCTGCCTGCAGCTGAACGTGGGGGTGGGGCACAGCCGGCAGGACATGCAGGTGGCAGCCTTGCTGACAAAAGCAGGTTTTTGTTTGTTTGTTTGTTTTTGACAGGCAGAGTGGACAGTGAGAGAGAGAGACAGAGAGAAAGGTCTTCCTTTTTGCCGTTGGTTCACCCTCCAGTGGCCACCTCCGCCGGCGCGCTGCAGCCGGCGCACCGCGCTGATCCGATGGCAGGAGCCAGGTACTTATCCTGGTCTCCCATGGGGTGCAGGGCCCAAGCACTTGGGCCATCCTCCACTGCACTCCCTGGCCACAGCAGAGAGCTGGCCTGGAAGAAGGGCAACCGGGACAGAATCCAGCGCCCCGACCGGGACTAGAACCTGGTGTGCCGACGCCGCAAGGCGGAGGATTAGCCACGGCGCTGGCCATAGCAGGTTTAATGCTGTCAACGTGTGCATCTAAGGGCCTGCACAGGTTACGGGGGAGGCTCAGTGGGCAGTCAGCCCTGGCTATGAGTTCCCAGTCCTGCCAGGTACTAATTTAGCACCTGTATTACCTTACCACCTGAGGTGCCGGCATTCCCACATGGGCACTGGTCAAGTCCCAGCTACTCCACTTCTTTTTTTATTATTTATTTGAAAGTCAGAGTTACACAGAGTGAAGGAAAGACAGAGGCAGAGACAGAGAGAGGTCTTCCATCTGCTGGTTCACTCCCCAGTTGGCTGCAACGGCTGGAGCTGTGCCCATCCGAAGCCAGGAGCCAGAAACCAGGAGCTTCCCTTGCACATGAGTGCAAGGGCCCAAGGACTTGGGCCATCTTCTACTGCTTTCCCAGGCCACAGCAGAGAGCTGGATCAGAGTGGAGCAGCCAGGACTCGAACTGGCGCCAATATGGGATGCCGGCACTGCAGGCAGCAGGTTTACCTGCTATGCCACAGTGCCGAGATCTGCTCCACTTCTGATCCAGCTCCCTGTTAATGCACCTGGGGAAACAGTAGAGGGTGGCGCAAGTACTTGGACCCCTGCACCCAGTTGGGGGACCCGGAAAACGGTCCTGGCTTCAGGCTTCAGCCTGGCCCAATCCCCGGGCCGTTGCAGCCATTTAGGAAGTGAACCAACGGATGGAAGATCTCTCTATATATACATATATATAACTCTTTCAAAATAAATCTTTAAAGGGGGGGTGGGGGGTGTGACATTTCCTGGTGCCCAGCATCAGGCATCTAGCAGCTGATGGGGCAGAAGAGGGAGAGGGCCTTGTGCACCTTGAAGTTTCTGACTGTGCTGCTGGTTCGGCTACCCACTGGCTCTCAAGTTCCTTCCCTCCCTGTGTCTTGGCTTCATTAGCTCGAAGCTGAGGAAAAGATCATTTGTGGGTTCCACGTTGCAGGCATTGCAAACAGACCAGTTCATTCCACAGGGGGGTACTTGCCGGCCGGGTATCTACAGCCCCCTGGGACGAAGGGAGCTGCTACAGAAAGGGGGCTGGGGAACCACAGGCCTCAGAGTGACTCCAGGGGTCCTGGGCATGAGAATTGAGCCCAGGTCACCCCAGGGCCCTGGGCAAAGGGCGGACAAATCAGGTCCTTCTCAAGAACCCAGATCCTGAGACAGAGCCCAGCTGGGCTTCAGGGGTCACCCAGCCACTCCTTGGCTAAGAGAAGATATGAGTCAGTCCCACCAACACCATGCACAGTGGAACAGGGCTGTTCCCCAGAACAGAGCAGGCCTGCAGGCCTGGACCAGGGTGTGTATAGCTACTGGAGGCCAAAACACTCCGGAAATCCACTGGAGTGTGGATGGTACCCACGGCAATCACTGCTGGTCACGAACAAGTGAGGCCCAACTACACCTGCCACAGCACTATGTCTACACTGGGGAACCGGCAGTGCTAGTGCCCTTACGATTGCTCCCCTCAACACTCAGCAGCTGTGTGGAAGAGCGTCTCCATTTCCCACGTGGAATCTGGGACTCCAACGGTGCAGTTTCCCAAGGCTAAGTGCAAGCAGGATTCTGACCCGAGCAGCCCCTCCAGAGCCAGCTACCTGCATTTCAGAGCCTTGGATGGAAACCAGATAAAGCCTCCCTGGTCCAAAAAGCAGGGAGAAACACTGTGAACTAACATGCCCGGTTTCTTCCTTTCTCCCAGTGTCTCTTTCTCAATTGCCGTGGTGTTTTCCATGTGCTGTTTGTACCACTTTAAGAAAAATCAAACTCCTGCGTTATTAGCATCAATCCTATCCCCTTTCTAGTAGGCAATGCCAGTTTTAAGTGCAAGTCAGAGCATTCAATTTTCTGCTGCTCTCTGCTTTGGAAGCGAGTCCTGGCTCGACTGGAAAATGAGGCTGCTGCGGGTTTCCATCATCACAAACACAACTCGCCTGCCTCGTGCTCACTTTGAGCGGTGCCGAGAGCCCAGGCATCGTGTGTGCGTGTGTGCTAACGCTGGGGGAGGGAAAGGGAGTGGAGGAAGGTGGAGACTCGCCCTGCAGTGACCACAACGCTCTGCAGCCCTCCATATGCACCTGTGCCAGCCTCCACCCCTGCACCTGCAAAATGGGAGTCCCCGGGGCTCTGCTCAGGATTAGGGTCCCGTGGGATGTGCGGGGCTACGGCGAGCCCCAGAAATAGAGGTGTGACCCTGTTGCTGTGGTCACCAGTGTGCTTCAAAAGCACTGAAAAGAGATGAGCCTCTTCAGGGATGGAGAACGTCTGGCTCAGGGCTGCACAAGGGGCCACCGACATGCTTTGGCCTGGCCCTGCCCAGTAACTGCAGGCAGGGCTCAAAATGCAATCAGCCTATGGCGGGCTCATTTGGAAACTGATGGCCTGTATGACCTGTGAATGTTCTAAAGATCCACATGGCCTTTGGCAGGGGAAGGGTTCCCCACCCAACCCAGAAGTGATGCAGAGTACAGACTTGCTCTTCCACTACCTTAGGGGTTTTACTTTAAAGAGGGAGCCCTGTTTCTGAAAGTGGGGAGGCAGGACTTGACCCACGCTGCCTTGGTCAACTCTCCTTCCTCCAAAGCTCCCGGGAGCTCAGAGAGCTTCTCCCTGGATATTCGGAGACAGGCTTTGTCTGCCGGGCCGGTCAAGGCCAGCCGGGAGATGGGCTGCAGCCTATGCAGGTTGGGGCGCTCAGAAGCTAGCTGTGTGCTGCCTTCCAGGGCTGGTGCACCTGCGAAACCTCCCCTGTCTGCACACACGGAAATGCCATGGCGAGGGGCCCACGCTGTGGCACGGAGGCTTAAGTGGCACTGCCAGCATCCCATTATGAGTGCTGGTTCTGGTCCCAGCTGCTCTTTTTTTTTTTTTTAAGATTTATTTATTTGAAAGTTAGAGTTACACAGAGAGAGAAGGAGAGGCGGAGAGAGAGAGGCCTTCATCTGCTGGTTCACTCCCCAATTGGCCGCAACAGCTGGAGTTGTCCCAATCTGAAGCCAGGAGCCAGGAGCTTCCTCTGGGTCTCCCACGTGGGTGCAGGGGCCCAAGGACTTGGGCCATCTTCTGCTGTCTTTCCAGGCCACAGCAGAGAGCTGGATCGGAAGTGGAACAGCCGAGTATTGAACCAGCACCCATATGGGACGCTGGCACCACAGGCAGCGGCTTTACTCGCTACGCCACAGCGCCGGCCCCTGCTCTGTTTCTTATCCAGCTCCCTGCTGAGGCACCTGGGAAAGCAGCAAAAGCGCTGGGCCCCTGCCACCCACATGGAACACCTGGAAGGAGCTCCAGGCTCCTGGCTTTGGCCTGGCCCAGCCCTGGCTGTTGCGGCCATTTGGGGAGCGAACCAGTAGATGGAAGATCTGTCTCGGTCTCTCAAATAAATAAATCTTTTTTTTTTTTTTTTAAAAAAGGCTTTTCCCATCAATTCCACGCTCTCGCGTTCCTTTCCTGTGGTTCTCACACGTGTGCTTGGGACCCACCTGTCCTGACTTCTCCGTGGGCTCAACCTGTGTGACCACGGCCACTTCTGTGCCGTCAAACTGCCCCTCTCTGGCTGAATCAGGAAGTTAGAGGTGGAAAAACTCGCCCTTGTTCTCCTGCCCTGCTGGGCCCTGGGGCGCTGGGGGGCAGGGCTGCAGCAGACAACGCGCGTCCGTCATCCTCTGATGAAGGATTTACGCTGCCTGTCTGTGCCCCTGCCTGTGGCCCGGGGCTGTGGTGCCGGCAGCACACAGGGCGGGCTCCGTAAGCAACTGTGGGAAGAAATGGGGGCTGACAGGTGGGAAGCGACAGCTGCACTCGGAGCACAGGTGCTCCGAGCAAAATCCTCTGTCCTTGCAGTTGCTGGGGCCATCCCAGGTCAGGGGAAGACCCTGGCCACAACAAGTGCAAGCAAAGTGGCCACACACGGTGCACCTTGCTGACTCCTGAGCCTCCCCACCGCACACACAGGCCCCTCAGAAAGTTCCAGACTGGGGATAGGGGGCTACACATGCATCAGTACGTTGGTGTCAAGCAGAACAACCACTGGCAGCTCTGAGTGACAGGCTATCTGGCCTACATTCCCACTCCTCCAGGAAGCTTTCCTGGATATCTCCACGAAACATGGATTGTTCCTTTTTTTTTTTTTTAAGATTTTTTTAACTTATTTATTTGAGAGGGAGAATTACAATGAGAGGGAGAGGCAGAGAAAGGTCTTCCCTCCTTTGGTTCACTCCCCAAATGGCCTCAATGGCCGGAGCTGTACAGATTCAAAGCCAGGAGCCAGGTGCCTCCTCCCAGTCTCCCACATGGGTGTGGGGGCCCAAGCACCAGGCCACAGCATTGAGCTGGATTGGAAGAGGGGCAGCCGGGACCAGAACTGACGCCCACATGGGATGCCGGCGCCACAGGCGGAGGATGAACCTACTGCGCCACTGCGCTGGCCCGGATCGTTCCCTCTTGACACTCACACGGTATGGACAATTCAGACCACAAGCGGACCCACAGTCAGGAATATGCAGTCTTCCTGGCTTCGAATTCCCGGTGTCCCGGTCACTAGACTCTGTATCGCTCATTCCTTCACTGACACAGTGAGAACAGTGAACGTGCGTACCCCATGGAGCTGTGTGGAGAAGCACTTGGTGGCATACACACACAGCGCTCAGGGCAGTGTTTGCCATGAGACAAGCCCTCTACCGAGGGTGCCATTATCATCATACAACGTTCCTTGTGGTATATGTAACACAAAATATACCACCTGAACCACGTGAGGTGTACAATTAAGGGGTGTTATGTACATTCCATTTTTAAAAATTTATTTTGCTTGAAAGGCAAACTTGCGGGGTCCGGGGGGAGGGGGAGGGAGAGTGAGCTGCCATCCCCTGGTTTACTTCCAAAATAGCCACAACGGCCGGAGCTGGTCAAGGCAGACACTAGATGCCAGGAACTCCATCCAGGGACCCGAGCACTTGGGCCATCCTCCACTGCTTTCCCAAGAGCATTGGCAGGGAGGTGGATCGGAAGTGGAGCAGCCGGGACTCAAGCGGGCAGCCACACTGGACGCCGGCAGTACAGGTGGCTTAACCCAAGGCAAGGCACCACAGCCCAGGCCGCTGTGTGCGTGCAGCCATCACTGCCGTCCACCTCCAGCACCCCTCCATCCTCCCCAGCTCAAACCGGATCCCCATTTCTTCCCCCTCGCCACCCTGCGGAAACACTGTTCTGCTTTCTGTCTCCAACCTTGTGGCTTTTGTTGATATCTTCTTCTACAGGTTTTGCTCCACAAATATGTACTGAATACCTCCTTCGGGCCACACACTGAAGTGGGATGTGTGGCCACGGTGCTTGTCAGGACGGACAAAGTCCACGTCTCCTCGGAGCTTTTCTTCCAGCAGGTGGAGGTGGCAACAAGCAAATAAGCACCCAATCTCAGAGGGACGGATTTACCTTTATTGGGGAAAATGGCCCAGAACTTAGGAAGGGGCAACGGAGGGCAGGCTGTGTCCTGCCAACGCCATACAGGGGCTTTGTGCAGCAGGCTACCCCGAGGTTGCTGAATGCTCTCAAGGCTCACCGGGGCTGGACTCTCCTATGTACTGGTTCATCAGAGCCAAGGCTGTAGGAAGCTGCCTGCTAACCCGGGGACTTCTAGCCCTAGAACAGAGCGCCATGAAGGTTAAGGTTGCATTACCCTGTAGGATGGTAACCATGTTTGCATCTAGCCTAGAAATGTTTTTTTCTTTTCTAAGCCCTAAACAGTTCCTCAAATGACCTTGGAAATAGCATTTAGTAACCTTACTATTTCACTAGTGTTTATTTCTATATGAGAGTTATGTTTTTATAAAGATAGATGAGGATAGTAGTACTTTGTAAAGAATTATTTATTTGACAGAGACGCACATATACCCTGAGAGAGATCTTCTATTCGCTGATTCACTCCTCAAAAGGTTGCAACAGCCAGTGCTGGGCCAGGCCAAAACAGAAACCAGGAACTCCATCCAGGTCTCCCACATGTGTGATAGGGACCTAAGTACCTGGAGGCACCTTTGCTGCCTTCCCAGGTGCATCAGCAGGGAGCTGGACTGGAAGCAGAACAACAGGGCTTGAACCAACACTTCAATATGGGATGCCCGTGGCGCAAGCAGCAGCTTAACCCACTGCGCCACAACACCGGTCCCAAGTTGTGTTTTTAACATTTGAAAATGACACTTTGTCCCTTTGAAGAATCTAGAAGAGGAAGGGGGCAAGAGTGCCTGCAATGGTGGTAATTTAGGCACAATGTTGAGGGGAGACCTCTCTGGGGGCTGAAGTCCGAGCAGGAACAGTAGGCACGGCGCGTGGGAGTAGGTAAGATCCAGAAGATTCCAGCTCAGACACTACAGAGCCCTGCAGGCCAGACCCGGGAGGGTCAGGCCCAGTCTGAGACCAGTGTTGAGAAATGTGCCGTCCTTGCAACAAGCAAGCAAGGGTCCTCTCAGACCGGCTGCTGCTGGCTCATCCTGCCCCTGCACCCCAAACTGCTCTGGGCCAGAAGCCGGTTGCTTCTTCCCCTCCAGACCTTGATCTCAGCCCTGAGATTTTGGGGAGGGTAGGCTCAAAGAGAGATGGGTCAGCACTGGTCCCACTGGTGAGGAACCCAACCGCAGGGGCCAGGGCCTGTCTGGAGTTTTCCCGGACGCCCAGCCCTGCTGTGTTGCATGAGTCGGGGGCAGTCTCAAAGGAACCACAGCTGGGTAAGGTCCTCTCTGATGAAATGAGAGGGAGTCCTTCCAGCCGCAATGCCCTCTGGGATTCCCCAAACCGTCCCAAAACAGCCCCTTGACCCCTCTGGTTCCTGCACGGAATTGAGTCCTCGAGGTAGCCCTGCTGAACAGCGCCCTCTAGTGAAACACTGTGTGTCTGCTACAACCCCTACTGGAAGAAGGGCCATGGCTGCTGCCACCAAGCAAAGAAGAGCTTTTTTGTAGATCCCCTGTATTATTCCACAGAGCTCTTCCGAGCTGCTGTGTGCAAGGCATTGCTGCCCCTGGACAGTACTGGCAGCACCGTGAGAGCAGAGCCACGTCCGCCTCGCTCATCTTTGGCCTCTCACAGACTTCTGCCCAGCTTACACTGGATCAATCTGTATCCTTCTCACGACGGAATGAAGAAACAGTGAATGAGATGCAGACTCCGGACCTTAAGAAAATCAATGTGAGCACCCTTCTGTTCCTCCAGAACGCTTCCATGAGCAGGAGTTCATTTATGTCCTTTTAATTAAGCTCTACCTAATCAAATTAAGCACAAGCATTGTGCAGACAGACTGCCTGAGTTTAATTCCTGGTTCTGCCACTTACCACCTCTATGATCTTGGGCAAATTACTTCGTCTCTCTGTCTCTCTGTGCCCTATTTCCCCTCTGTAAAGTAAAGAAATATCATAGCGGTGTCACGATGATTATAATAAAACTTCGAATGTGGGGCCGGCGTTGTGGTTTAGCAGGTTAAGCTGTTACCTACAATGCCAGCACTCTATGGTGCTGATTTATGGCCTGGCTGCTCCACTTCTGATCCAGCTCCCTGCTAATGCACCTGGGAAAGCAGTGTAGGATGGCCCAAGTACTTGGGTCCCTGCACCCAACTGGGAGACCCAGATGAAGCTCCTGGCTCTGGCCTGGCCCAGCTCCAGCCATTGTAGCCATCTGGGGAGTGAAGCAGCCATTAGATCTCTCTCTCTCTCTCTCTCTCTCTCTCTCTCTCTATCTCTCTCTCTCTCCCCCCCCACCCCCGCCTTTCAATTAAATAAAATAAATCTTTTTAAAAAACCCCAAGTGATGTCCAGCAACAAACTGGCCACCTCATGAGGGACAGTTGCCCCTGATCATCTGCATCTCTACTTTGTACAATTTTAGTTATTCATGTACAATCATGTTCTGAAAATATGAAATCAAAAATTCCAGAAATAAATGATTCACAAGCTTCAAAAAAAAAATCACACTCTTGGAGTAGCGTGATGAAACCTCAGTGTCCTCCTGCTGTGTGCCACCTGGGACCTGAATCAATCCTGTGTTTTGTTTATACTTGCTCTTCTCCATCTGCCGGTCAGTGAGCAGGGAAAAACACAGCGTGCATGGGGCTCGGCTCTATCCACGGTTTCAGGCACCCACGGGAGGGCGTGGAAGGTGTGCGCTGGGGCTGAGCTGCCACGTACCCAGAGCCGCGGGAAGGAAGCTGCACTGGCTCTCTGGGGTAATTAATAGCTGGTAGCTGTTGAGCCTCGAATCGTGTCAGCACTCAGCTACTCGCTCAGCAGTGGTTATCCTATTCTGCCCTCCTAGTAACTCTGAGAGCAGGTGGTGCTATCACCACTCGCCGCAGGAAACAGAAGCTTTGTGATGACCCAAGGTCCCTCGGTTTGGAGTGACAGGAGCTGGGCTTTGGCAGACTCCGGGGCACTGTGGATGCTGAGTTGGGTCTCGCTCAGCATTCAGAGGACCCCTGGGTGGCAGGTGAGGCTAGGCATGGGAAGCGGGGGGTAGAGGCAGGGGAGCAGTCCCTGGGCTGGAGGGAAGAGACTCCCTGCCAGCCAGAGCCCAGCGCTCACTAGCTCGGAGATAAGGAATCCTTTGTGCTGGGGCCTGGAGGCAGATTAAGGTGGGAGGTGGAGGTGGGCAGGCAAAAGCAACTTTTGCAGTATTGATCAATCATCAGTCATCAACCGAGTGACACATGCATTTGGCAAAGAAGGAGCCATGTGGGAAGGTGGCTCCGCAGGTCCCAGACGCAAGGCAGTGTCTCGGTGGGTCAGGAAGCGCTCCAGGAGGGACAGTGGCTGGGAGAGAGGAGGAGGTGGGGGACCCTGGGGCAGGAGGGGCCAGCTGGTGGATGGGACGGAAGACACGGGAAGCCTGCACAGCCACAGGCAGAAAGAGGATGAATGTAGAGACAGCTGCAGAGGCCAGCAGGAAAGCCGAGGAGGTGCTGGTCCTGTCTTCACAACAAAAAAGGAGCAAAATCCTCCATCCAATGGTGGAAGGAGAAAGTTTGGGGTACTGGGCGGGCTGTGCCGGGAGAGCAAGAGAGGCCAGGAAGTCCTGTTGGGCTGCACGAGGCCCTGCTGGAGGAGGTCAGCCAAGGCTGCACAGCGTGGCAGTGACTGGAAGACCCGGGAGGGCAGCGGCTGCAGGCCACACTCAGCACTACACAGCCCTCCCCTCCCCCCTGGTTTCCACGAGGACACAGGTTCTGGGGCTCCAACAGCTGTCCTGTCCAGCTAAGGGGCCCTCCTCCCCCCAGCCGAGCCTCCCCAGGGCTCTCAGGGGTTGTGGGAGTCACCTCCCAAGAGTGCTTGGAGCCCTGCAACTGACCCTCCCGGACTCCCACGATGCCAACACGGATGGCACCCCACCCCTCCCCTTTCCTTCGCCACACCGCCTCTCTGTAAACACCAGTGACCACAGGGAACGTGGCTGGCAAGTCCAGATGTCTTCCTCAGCTCCGTCTGGCCCCTGGCTTCTAAAGCATTTCCCACAGTACTGCAGGGGCTCTGAGTGGGCGTGGCATGAGCACCATGACCTCACCTGCCAGGTGGCAGAGCCACCGATCAGGTCTGGCATCACCTGCTAGCAGCTGTCTTGCTGCCAAGGCAACAAGTGCTGGCTTTGTGGTCTGCACCCCACCCCCACCCCCTACTCTGCAGGCGGCTCCCATCATGACCCTTACTGTGGGCTTCCAGGTGGTACAGGTGGGGCAGGGATGGCAGACATCTGAATCACACCTCTCCCTGGGCACTGATGGGGCCCCGCGGGCGGATGTCAACATTCTGTGATGCCAACACAGCACTCCTGGCATCAGCCTGAACAACTACAGCTGGAAAATTCTACCACCCCGTGTGCCCCCTCCCTGATCCCTCTTGTCTGCAAAGTGCGGTGTGCTAGGTCAAACAGTGAAGGGGTGAGGTGTGCCTTTAACTTCTCTGTCCCCCACCCCTGGGCCTTGCTATGGATCCCCTCGCTTCCAGCAGCGGTCCCTGTTCTGTTCTGCTCGGGGGCCCGAGATGCGGTGCCACTCATCCCATCCCTCACTGGCGACACAGGAGGAGCAGCGGAGTCTCCCAGCCCCCACACCACAGCAGCTTCACAACTTTGAGGGTTTCTCTCAATGACACCTACCTGAGCACCCCCAGCCACAGTGATAAGGATCAGCAGGGATGTGCAGCCCTGGATCTACAAGATGTTTAAATGACAACAGTCTCGAACAACAAGAAATTCTCCCTTCTGATCACTAGCACCAACCTTCCCAGGTATTTAAACACAATTGTTTTTTTAACATTTTTTTGTTTGTTTTGTAAGTCAGAATACAGAAAGAGAGGGAGAGGCAAAGATCTTTCATTTGCTGGTTCACTCCCAAGATGGGCACAATACCCAGGGCTGGGCCAGGCCAAACCCAGGAGCCACGAGCTTCTTCTGGTTCTCCCATGTGGGTGCAGGGAGCCAAGTACTTGGGTCATCTCCTGCTGCTTTCCCAGGCACATTAGCAGGAAGCTGGATTGGAAGTGGAGCAGCTGGGACATGAACTGGCTTCCAGATGGGATGCCAGCATCACAGGCAATGTCTTAACCCACTGCACCACAATGGTGGAGTTTGTAATCAATAGTAAGTCAGGTCTTGTGGCATCCAAGTCCTGTCTCAAACTGTAGCAGAACTTAACAGCTGTATGGTGCTCAGTAGTTGCTAAAAGGCCTGTGGATAGTGGGTTACACCACTGCTTGTAACGCCTACATCTCATATTGGAGCACTAGTTTGAGTACTTGCAGCTCCTCTTCCAATCCAGTATTCCTGCTAATGTGCCCAGAAAGGCAGCAAGAGATGGTCCAAGGGCTTGGGCCCTAGCTACCCACCTGAGAGACCCAGATGGAGTTGCTGGCTCCTGGCTTTGGCCTGGCCCAGCCCTGGCTATTGTGGCCATTTGGGGAGTGAACCAACAGATGGAAGATCTCTCTGTGTCTCTGTCTCTCTTCCTGTGTTGTTTTCAAATAAATAAATAAGTCTTTAAAAACTAAAAAAGGGCTGTTGTTTTCCCTCAATTTCAGTCCCGTTGCCATTGTAGTGTTCTCCCACCTGGCAGGGCCTGCAGAGCCTCCCCCCCTGCCCGCCTTCTTACCCAAGGACCAGGCTGGAGGGGCTGAGCTGTGTGGGGGATCTGCGGGTGGAAGTGCGATCCAGGTCGGAGGCACTTGCAGCCTGGAAACCTCTCCGTGTCTCTGTCGCCAGGGCAGGCAGGGAGGGTTATTTTTAAATCCTGAGGTTGCAGCATCTGATGGCCCAGACCCCCGAGAGAACCTGCCAAGCAACTAGCCCAAGAGGTATCGGAATGCGGCCTCCAGAAACCAGAGCTGGGCAGCAGGGAGTGTTTTTGCACCAGCTGCTTCTGTGTACCGTGGGGTCCTGCGAGGTCGCCATGACCTTTACCACCAGTCTGGGCCTAACCTGAGCTGGGGCAGGGCATCGCCAGGGAGCAGAGGAGCCACACCCTCCTGGCATGTAAGGATGTCCCGCCCTCGGCCATCCTCACTCCCAACCCAGCCCGGGGGGCACTTTGGGGGTGTCCTGTTCTTCCATATTCATGGTGGAAACTGAGACAAGCAAAAAGGCACAAAACAACCTGTGAGCTTTCCGTCGCCCCCTCCCACTATAGATGGGTGGGGACAGGCACCTGTTAATGTTTGAGCCGTGTTTCTCCTGCCTTTTTTCTATGCATATTTATACATATTTTATTTTTCAAACACCCTTTTCAAAGGTCTTTATTTTTCAAATTTTTTCAATCCCACGGTGGAATCCCACCCAAGGCCAAGCACTGAGGGAGCCAGGAAGACCCCTCCTTCAGAAAGAGCCTCCCATTTAGAGGAGTCAGATCATCTCCAATTGAGGGCCTACAGTCCCAGGGCAGGGGTGGCCAGGCGGTGACAGGGGACACACTCAGCACAGCAGTGTCCAGTAAAAGCACCTTTCTTCCTGTCCCCACCTGGCCCAGCAGGTGTCCTAGTTCCCCCGTTAGGCTTCGGCCTCAAGGGTCACCCGGGTCAGAAAATCACTGGTGGGCTGGAGAGGAGGAAGCTTGGGTTTGAATCCTGCTCTGCCTCGCGAAATAACTGTGTGAGGCTGGGCAAGCCGTTTAACTCACGTGTGTCGGATTTCCTCATTTGGGAAAGAGGGATGGAAACAACTCACGTCCTAGCCTCGGTGGGAGAATTCGATGAGAAACAGGCGGAGTTCTTGGAAGAGGGCCCAGCACACAGTAAGTGCTCAACACACATTGGTGCTGCTTCTGCTACTGTTACTATTTTTTTCCAACTCTTTGGAAGGCTGTCCTGTGGTTCAGGCCTCTCTAGTTTTCTGTATCCCTCCAGCAAGTGAATGAACTCGCTCCTACTTCATCTCAGAGAGACGTGGAAGGCACGCAGGGGATGAGACAGGAGTGACTGCAGCCACGTGGATACTGGAGAGGCGGGCATTGGGCTAAAAGCCCGGCCGCTTCACCTGGACGCTGCCGATCACGTGACCCACAGGGGTGCATGTCTGACAACTTCTGTAGCGATACACACACATGAAGTACACATCCTGGAGGGACCGCTAGCCCTCCGTTTTACTTTCATACTCTGTCTGAGCTGGGGAATCGATATTTTATATGACATTCATGAATATGTTTTGTTAATCAAGACACCAAAGCCACTGAAAATGCACCCCCAGGTGGGCGTTCGGCTGCTTCCTGGGACACCCACATCCCATGGCCGAGCTCCTACCTTCAAGTCTTGGCTCCACTTTTGACTCCAGCTTCCTGCTGATGCACACCCTGGGAGGCAGCAGGTGACGGCTCAAGTCCATGATTTGCTGTCCCCCACATGGGAGACCCAGGTGGAGTTCCCATTCTTAGCTTTGACCTGGTTGTGACGGGCACTGGGGGAGTGAACCAGATGGCAGATCTTTCAAATAAATGAAATAACTAAATTGCAAAACTTTAAATGCATCCCCCTGGAGACACACTGCAGAGAGAAGCCGTGGCTGGTCTGTAACAGGGTTTTCACATTCCCGGCCACTGGCAACATGCAGCATTCCCAGCTGACAGGTGAAGAGGACACAGATCAGACACACTCAGTGGCACCTCCTCCCTTTTGCCCTTCCCGCCAGTAACGGCTCCCAACCCTTGCTGTGGAAAGTACTTGTCCTGTCTGTGCCAACTCAACACTTAGTGCTCCCCACTAAAGCTTTGAGAACAGGGGAGGTGGGGGTTAGACACATCCGCCCAGGCCAATCCCAGAACTTCCTGTGCAGCGCTGCGGCTCCCTGAACCTGACCCACCCTCTCCCACATCTGCCAGCTGGCTGCGCTTCTCCTTTGGTCCTGGAAACCCCTCCAGACTTGTGGCAACAACACCTATGTCACGTCCTTCTTGCTGCATAGGGACGAGATCACTTTGCCTTTTTGGGATTGGTCATCCAGATGTTTGGGTTGGTATGGTGGTTAACCTCATTATTATGAATAATTATAGTGTCTCGTTATTCAGTGGTGATTGTGTGTCAAATGCAGTACATCCTTAGACAACAGATGCCGGGCTAAGCACTACAAGAATTCCATTTTTTTTTAAAGATTTATTTATTTATTTGAAAGTCAGAGTTACACAGAGAGAGGAGAGGCAGAGAGAGAGAAAGAGAGAGAGAGAGGTCTTCCCTCTGATGGTTCACTCCCCAATTGGCTGCAATGGCTGGAGCTGTGCTGATCTGAAGCCAGGAGCCAGGAGCTTCTTCCGGGTCTCCCACGTGGGTGCAGGGGCCCAAGGACTTGGGCCATCTTCTACTGCTTTCCCAGCCATAGCAGAGAGCTGGACAGGAAGTGGAGCAGCCGGGACTCGAACCGGCGCCCATATGGGATGCCGGCGCTTCAGGCTAGGTTGTTAACCCGCTGCGCCACAGGGCCAGCCACAAGAATTCCATTTTACAGATGAGGAAACTGAAGCTTGTAGTGGTGAGTGTGACTACAGTCGCAGGGCTAATAAATGAAAAATTAAATCCCAGGCTATCTGATTCCAAAGCTTGTGCTCTTTTATGTATTTATTTGAAAGGCAGAGAGAGGGAGAGATGGGGGGGAAGAAGAAGAGAGAAAGAGGGAGAGAGGGAAAGGGAGAGAGAGAGAGAGAGGGAGGGAGTAGGAGAGAGAGAGGGAGAGAGGGAGAGAGAGACAGAGAGGGAGGGAGGAGGAGAGAGAGAGAGGAAGAGAGGGAGGGAGAGGGAGAGGGAGAGGGAGAGAGAAAGCGAGAGAAATCTTCCATCCGCTGGTTTACTCCCCAAATGGCCGCGATGATTGAGGCTGGGCCATCTTCCACTGTTTTCTCAGGTGCATCTGCAGGGAGCTGGATCAGAAGTGGAGCAGCCAGGACTTGAATCAGCACCCATATAGGATGCCGGCACTGCATGCAGAGGTTTAACCTGCTACGCCACAGTGGTGGCCCCAGCTCATGCTCTTAACCATTACACTAATTAGAGATTCTTTTCCCATCCCTGGAAACAGGAGGTTGATGTAGAAGAACAGCTAACCTTCACAAGACCTACAGTTTTGTTGTTGTTTCAAAATTTATTTTTATTTGAAAGGCAGCTTGAGAAAGAGAGAGAGAGAGAGAGAAAGACAGAAACAGACAGGGAGATTTTCCACCCATTGGTTCATGCCCCAAATGTCAACACCCAGAAATGGGCTAGGCTGAATTCAGGAGCTGGGAACTCCATCTGAGTGTCCCACGTGAGCAGGAGAGACTGAACTACTTGGGCCATCACTTGTTGCCTCCGGGGTGCTCAACTGCAGGAAGCTGGAACTGGAAGGCGAGTAGCTGAGACTCAAATCAGACACTCTGACAGGGGACTCAGTCACTGCTACACACCTGCCTCTGGTGCTGTGTGTATTTTACAAACAGAGACTACCGTGATGTGGACATCCTGACTGCCTGGACTACGGTGCTCCATCAAAGGGCTGAAAGGTTGTGTGTGTGTGTGTGTGTGTGTGTGTGTGTCTGGGTGCACAGAGAGTGTTGCAGAGGTACAGCATGGTCAGGGGAGCACACCTGCCTCGGCCACACTCGGAAACTCTTCAGCTCCTGTCTTGAGCAGCCCTCTTCCCCTCGCTGCGCCTCAGTTTCCTCACCTGTGAATTAGGGGTCACAAAACCTAAGTCGCAGGGACACACATTTAATGGGACCAAGGGGGGGTGTCCAGAGCAGCACCAACCAAAGCCGGCACTGGGAAATCAGAGCGCTCCTTCCCACATTTCCTGGCTGCAGGGAGGGAGTTTCCCAAAGCAGCACTAGGAAGGAGAGAGGGGTGCAGGTGGTCCCTTTGCACCCCTGCATGCACAAAGCTAAGGGGCGTCAGGAACAGCAGCAACATTCCCCCTGCAGTGCAGCTGGGCGCCCGGGTTCCTGCAGGCCTCGTGAGAGTGCAGGTTCCTCCCCCCGTTCCCTCCTCCTGCTCCCTATTCCCTGACCCCTGGGAGCCCAGCTCCAGCTCACCTGCAGCTCTCACCTCCCTCTGCCCACCACAAGCCACTTGGGGAGGGCCTGCAGGGAGTCTGCAGAACCGGAAGGAGGCTCCTGAAGCAGGGAGCTGGCCCACTTCTGCTGTGGGCCTCCCATGGTGCTTAGCAAACTAAGCCTCTAGATGCAAAGACACAGAGACACCTAGTGACATAGATACATAGACAGAGTCACGGAGTCACGCAGAGACTTGAACACACACACACACACACACACACACTCCCTCCCCCAGTATCCTCCAGCCCAGAGCTGCCTCTTTCCTCTAATAAGGGTAGGTGAGAAAGGGTCGTGAGATCCCAGCTCCCCTGCTCTCCTCCAGGCCCGAGGCGCCTGCCTGCGGCTCGTGGTGTAGCTCCGGGCAAGCGGCCAGAGTCCACAGGCCCCAAGGCTGAGTCATGGAGACAAAGATTCCGAGGCCCCAGTGGCATTTTTAGATCCCAGCCTTTCAAAAACCACCGCAGGCGCCTAGGAGCCAGCGGAGGTTCCCACGGAAACTGCCCTGGGTGCGGACAGCCTGCGGGCTCCGGAAAGCCCCATCTGGAGGTGATTTGGAATTTAAATCTCCAGGAGAGAGGATCGGCTGTACAGAGGGCGGGCTGGGAACGGTTAATATGCGTCAGTTATTGATCAGCCACTTCCAAGGACTAACAAAAACCTAAGATGGGCTTTACCTAATACATTAGGAAAAATGTCCTTCCGGATTTGGTAATTATCGTGTCACTGATATCAACTGTTCCCCAACGCATTGGCAAGAACTGAAGCATTCCAGGAAACTTCTAGGCTCTCAGAAAAGGGGCCACTTTCCTGGGCCCCTTGTGCTCCTTCTGTGTAAAACCTGGAGGCCTTGGGATCCCAGAAATTTGAAAAACAGCATCAGGTCTGTGATGGCCCAGTCAAAGGTCGTTGCTGCTGTTCACGGCGTCCTCTCCAAATTCAAAGACACAGGTCCAGGTGGGCCCCACCCCCAACCATTCCCCAGAGGCCCTGCCACCTTCACGGTGCCTGGTGGCAGGTGCAGCGTTCAAGTTGTGCCTCGGCCACACTCTGGAACTCTTCAGCTCCTGTCTTGAAGCTGGGCCTCCTTCCCCTTTCTGGGCCTGTTTCCTCATCTGTGAATTAGGGGTCACAAAACCTAAGTCACAGGGACACACATCTCATGGGACCAGTGGGGAGTGTCCAGAACAGCACTAACCAAAGCCGACGCTGGGAAATCAGGCCCTAGTCTCCCTCTCCAGCCCACCATTCATTAGGGGGATGGCACTGTGGCACAATGACTTATGCTGCCTCCTAGGACCCCAGCATTTCATATTGATGTGTTTGTTTAAGTCCTGGCTGTTCCACTTTTTTTTTTTTTTTTTTTTTTTTTTTGGACAGGCAGAGTGGACAGAGAGAGAGAGACAGAGAGAAAGGTCTTCCTTTGCCGTTGGTTCACCCTCCAATGGCCGCCGCGGCTGGCACGCTGCGGCCGGCGCACCGCACTGATCCGATGGCAGGAGCCAGGAGCCAGGTGCTTTTCCTGGTCTCCCATGGGGTGCAGGGCCCAAGCACCTGGGCCATCCTCCACTGCACTCCCTGGCCACAGCAGAGGGCTGGCCTGGAAGAGGGGCAACCAGGACAGAATCCGGCGCCCCGACCGGGACTAGAACCCGGTGTGCCGGCGCCACTAGGTGGAGGATTAGCCTAGTGAGCCGCGGCGCCGGCCTGTTCCACTTCTGACCCAACTCCCTGCTAATGCATCTGGGAAGGTAATGGAAGATGGCCCAAGTACTTGGGTCTCTGCCATTCATATGGGAGACCCAGAAGGAGTTCCAGGCTCCTTGCTTTGGCCTAGCCCAGCCCCGGTCTTTATAGCCATCTGGGGAATGAACCAGTGGATGAAGATCTCTCTGTCTTTCAGATTAATTAATTAAATATTAACAATTAGTGATAGGCCTCCAGACCCTTAGAAAATCAAAGAAGGACCTAGTCTAACTTCTCTCCTGTGCAAAGAGAGGCCCAGCCTCCAAGACACAAAGGCCTGTGGAGAGGAAGAGGGGGAAAACCCCACATTCTTTTCCAGTGAACCCAAGGAAGGGAAACAGACTTGGTGAATTCCTCAGTCACAAAAGCCACATGGCCCATCGCTATCTGATTCGCCTGGCAATCCACACAGAGCTGTGGTCCCCAAACAAAACAAAACAAAACAACTTCCTCTTTGAATAAAGATTAGGAAATCTCTTTGCTTCTGTTATGTTCAGAAAACCTCTCCAGAATATGCCTGTTTGGACAGACACGGGTTTGAGCCTGCACAGAGACCACAGAGCAGGGGAGGACCGATGAGGCTGAGATGAGAAATGACTGTCAACTCAGGCCCACATGGGCAGCTCTGACTCAGCCCCAACAGCACAGCGATGGAGGAGTTCACAGTCGGAGGAGTGGCTGTGGAGCCCAGCAACCCACAGCGCGAGCGCTGGCTGCATCGCGGCATGAGCCATGTCCCTCCCCACTCAGGGCCTCATTCCCTTCATTTCCAAAACAGAGATGATGGAGTAAGGCTACGTGAAAGGTAACTAACAGCCAAGATGATGATGCAAATCCATGCTGGGAGAAACAGAACTATCCTCTGCTCCCAACACACAACCATGATCCGTGATAGAAAGAAGACTAGGTGATGCAGGCACACCCACCAGCTTCTCAGTAGACAAGGCTGAGGTGCCTCCCCGCTCAGGTCCCTGCTGGGACTGGTGCAGTGGGCCCTCCAGGGAGGTCAGCCGCCCCTCCCCCCTTTGTCATTCTCCCCAGCCTCACCCCCACTCCTGTTCCTCGAGTTACTTCCTGAAATAGATTCGCTGTGGACAAGCTCTTATCTCAGATTCTGCATTTTTTTGGAGGGGGATGAGGAGGAATTCTGGGCTAAGGCACCAGGAAAGGAGGAAAAACAGGGCAAAGGAAAAGAAAAAGTGACAGAGACAGAGGGAAAGACGGAGAGAAGGAAGGAGAGGGAGAAGGAAATGAGATGAGAGGCAGAGAGAGAGAGAGAGAGAGAGAGAGAGAGAGAGGTGTCTTCCATCCGCTGGTTTACTCCCCATTTGGCCGCAACTGCCGGAGCTGCGCCAATCCGAAGCCAGGAGCCAGGAGCCTCCTCCGGTTCTCTCCCTGAATGGCTGCAATGACCAGGGCAGGGCCAGGCTGAAGCCAGGAGCCTGGAACTCCATCCATGTCTTCCACATGGGTGGCAGGGACTCAAGCACTTGGGCCATCTTCGGCTTTCCCAGGCCATAGCAGAGAGCTAGATCTGATGTGGAGCAGCTGGGACTCGAACCAGCACCCATATGGAATGCGGGCACTGCAGGCGGCGGCTTTACCTGTTATGTCACAGCACCAGCCCCCATCATTAGATCTTAGGGTGACTGAATATGACAGAATCCTGTGACATCTCTGGAAACCATTCCCTTATTAAGTATTTTGTTATTCAAAGGAACCACTATTTTGTTATTCAGAGGAACTCCATCAATGCTATTTTTGGATTGGGAAGCTGATCACTTGGCAGCATTTGTTAAAAAGAAAGCTAAGGGGGCATAGCCGGTCAAGCTGCCGCCTGTGGATGTTGGTATCTTATATGGGTGCCAGTTTGAGTCCTGGCTGCTCTACTTCTGATCCAGCTCTCTGCTGTGACCTGGGAAAGCAGTGGAAGATGGCCCAAGTCCTTGGGCTCCTGCACCCTCATGGGCTCCTGCACCCTCATGGAAGACCTAGGGGAAGCTCCTGGCTCCTGGCTTTGGATCTGCCTAGCTCTGGCCATTGTGGCCATTTGGGGAGTGAACCAGAGGATGGAAGACTCTCTTTCTCTCTCTCTCTCTCCCTCTCCCTCTCTTTCTTTCTCTTTCTGCCTCTGCCCCTCTGTAACTTCACATTTAAAATAAATAAAACTTAAAAAAAAGGAAGTCTTAAATAAATCTTAAAAAAAGGAAGCTAAGTCTTAAATGTCAGCCAGCTCTACAATCTCTTCCCTTCTAAAACTGAATGCCTTCTGCAGTGTCCAGCTAGAGTTTGAACACCATTGGTGAGCACGGAGTCACAGCCTCCCTGAGATGACCCATCCTACCCCCTCATAGCTTTATTTTTATTAATAATAACCCTGTTGATTGCATGTCCACTTAAACCTATCAACTGTCACATGAATGTCATTTTCACAACAACCCTATGAGAGAAGCATTTTTTTTAAGATTATTTATTTGGAAGGCAGAGTTACATGGAGAGGAAGGGGGAGAGGGAGAGAGAGGGGGAGGAGAAGGGAGAGGAGAAGGGGGAGGGGAAGGGGAAGGGTGGGGAGAGAGAGGGAGAGGGAGAGGGAGAGATCTTCCTTCTGCTGGTTCACTCCCCAAATGGCTACAACGGCCAGGGTTGGGCCAGGCTGAAGCCGGGGGCCTGGAACTCCATGCAGGTCTCGCACATGGGTGCAGAGGCCCAAACACATCTTCTGATGCTTTCCCTGGTACATTAGCAGATAACAGTTTCAGAAGCGGAGCAACCAGGACTTGAACTGGCATCCAGATGGAATGCCAGCATGGCAAGCAGTGGCATAACCCACTGTGCCACAATGCCAGCCCAATCTTTATTATTTTCTTTCCCTGTTTTACAGAAGAAGAAGTCAAGGTCACAGAGCCAGGAAGCGAAGTGGCCTAAATGTTGGACTTCCAATATTGTGGGTCCTTTGCACTGCATCTCAAGGACTCCCTGACTATGGAAGCTTTTCCCTGTGTTGTAAGTTCAGGAAGAGCTGTAGAACTGCGTACCGTTGCCCAGTGTCCTTGGAACCCTCCGTGCTTCGAGTCTGTCTGACACCCAATGCCCCAGCACAAGCCCACAGTATTTCACTGGCCACCACTTCAAGAATTTACTTTCACCCTGTGATGGGACTGTGTGCCCTGCCCTCTGTTTCTTTTGTGCATTTAATTCCCCAGACTTTTTGCATCCATTTAGAATCCAGTACCGATAGCACTGAGCACAGGCTGTGCACCAAGCATGCCTCTGATGGCGTGAGCAGCAGTGGAGAGAATACCAGACAAAGAGGCAGGAGCCCTGGACTCGGCTTCCAGCTCTGCCAACACTGGATCAGTCCTCCTCTCTGCCTACCTGCCTCAGTTTCCCCATGTGAGCTGGATGATGTGTGTCACTGTTAGCAGACATCTGGGTCTGCAGATTTGGGGTGTTGTCAAAGAGCCTCAAGTTGGAGGTGCTCAGAGGATAGCTGTATTCACTTGCTAAGGTGGTGTAGACAGAATGATGAATAAGACCAGATGCAGTTCCTGCCCTCAGGGGGCTTAGAGTCTCACTGGACAAAACCCCAAATAAAAATGATCATTAGTGCCATCAAGAAAAAGCACATGGGATGCTGACCCGCGCAGTCTGTTTCTCATTTGAATTCCCGGCCAAGCCTTGTGAAGATCGTGTCGAAAGGAAGGGAGAAGGAAGGTCAGGGAGGCCCAGCTCATCAGCCCCCCTCCCCTCACCTGTCTGGTGGCTGGCCCCTCCAGATTAACCTGGGACCAGTGTTTCCAATCCCTCCCCCTCCCCCTATTAAGTTAGGGAGGCTTAACTTAACCCGAGTCTGGGGTTGGATCTGGAAGGGTCTTCTGGAGGAAGCAGCATTTAAAGTTTGAAGACCTGAGACATCCAGGAAAGAGGCCCTGGTAGGCACTGGGGAGTGGTCTGCTCTGCTGTGCACTGTGGTACGCAGGGGTCAGACTCCTGGTCCCAGTTCCAGTTCCCTTTGGCTGTGAAGCTTGTCTAAGTCACCTCCTCGGCCTGGGCTTCCGCTTTGCTTTTTTGCTCCCTTTCATGAGTTTTCTTGTTTTGTTCGCCCATCTGTAACATGAAGATCTGCTACTTCAAGCCACTGTTGTACTGTGCAGAGGGAAAGCAATGGTTAAGGCATCACCCTGCCAACTGCCCTAACACGAGGCTCCTTCTCATTCCCCTTGATTCCCACCACAGCTGTGAAAGTGAGCTGCTCTGTGGGAGAACCTGGCTCCACAGTGAGAAAAATGGGTTCTCCTTATTTGGCGTCTCCACTGGATACGCCATCTACCCAGATTATGTGCAGACACACGAGGGAGATTATGGAGGGAGTGCAGCATTGCAGGGGAAAGCCCCAGACGTGCAAGGGCAGAGGGGGGCTCAGGAACCAAGCCCCCCTGACCGGCCCGCTCCCTTTCTCCCAGACGCAACTCCCAACGCTTGGCCAAGAATTCTAACGAGAAACAGATGGCGGCTCTCCCGCCGGCCTTCACCTGCGGGTTTCCAAGCGCAGATATTACCGTCCACTTCTGCTGAGAGCCTGAGTGGTTTGTTTTAAATTCGGCCCTATAGGAGTCTGGGCTTTGAATGTTAGAGAAAACATTTCAGATTTCCCCTCCTTTATAGTCCGGCCAAGAAGCCCGGGGTGGAAATTGGAAAGGGAGGAACGACAGGACCACGCTGGGGCTGGGGCTCCTCACCCACTGGAAAGTTAATTAGCAAGGCCCTTCAGTGGAGAGAAAGGCAAGGGGTCCCAGGAGGCAGAGGGAAGCGATTATGCGGGTGTGTGAGCATCCGTGGTCCCCAGCCACCTGCAGACTGCAGCGTGGGCCCAGCAATCTACTGAGAAGCAAATGCACCCAAGGACAGACCTTGGCCAGAAAAACCAATAGTGGGTTCTGTCCCTTTGGGGAATGTATGAGACTCATGAAATCGCTTGATCTGGCCCTGCCATGGTAACCACAGGTGGACCTAGAATTCCAGTGAATCTATAGCAGGCTCGTTTTCAAGCTGATCGTTTTGTATGGCCTGTGAATGAATGATGTTATCACTATCCAAAGGACTCTCGGCAGGAAAGAAGGTTCCCCACCCCTGCAGGGAGCTTTGCCAACTTCTGCCACCCCAGATCAGGGAATGTCGTGAATTTTCATAGCTGTGTGGGGCTAACATGGTCTAACATGGTCTCTGTGCTTGCCCTTGTGGCTGGAAACCCAGCCGGGCCATTGTCTTCCTGGGGCCCATTTCTCTCTGCCTGGCTCGTGTACTCCCCACAGCCGTGACCTGCCAGGAAGGGAGAGGGACCCTTCCAGGTAGATACTGCAGTAACCCAGCACAGACTCTCGGCTCCCTCTCTCTGAGGTGACAGGTAACAGTGGAAAGGTTGTTTTCTATTTCCCAGGTCATCCTGTCCCAAAAAATAGAAATCTGACACATTAAAACCTCCCTCTCGTGGTGCAGAAGGTTAAGCTGCCACCCGCTCAGGTCTCAGCTGCTCTACTCCCAATACAGCTCCCTGCTGATGGCCTGGGGAAAAGCAGTGGAAGACGGCACAAGGGCTTGGGCCCCTGCATCCAGTGGCAGATCCAGATGGAGCTCCAGGCTCCTGGCTTTGGCCTGCCCTAGCCCAGGCAGTTGCAGTCATTTGGAGAGTAAACCAGTGGATGGAAGACCTCTCTTTCTCTTTCAAATAAATAAATCAAGCTAAATAAATATAAATAAATAAATCTAATTAATCTAAATAAATCTAAATAAAAATGCCCTCCCTGCGGCAGAAGCCTTTGTCTTTTAAAGGAACTTGTCTCTAAGGGACAAGATTAAAGCTGTGGTAGCCGCCTTCCCAAGGTCAGAAGGAGAAAAAGGGAGGCATCTGCCCTGGGAATGAAATGTGGTTGTTATCTGCTTGCCTTCAACTGCGGTCCCTATCTGCTTCTATGGAACCATTTCAGGTCCTGCTTGTTAGTACAGAGCAATGCGGTTAACCCTTGCCAGACAGCTAGGGCTCAGTATGTGTGTGGGAAAAAAAAATCTGCAGTAACTACCTTTGCATGGGCAATACTGTATCAATCCTGTGGCTGTAACATTAAAGTCTCCAATCAAGCTATGAAACTATCCAACCATATAAGGGAGACAAAGAGGCTAAAACCATATATAAAGGAAAATCCTTTGGGGCTCAGGATTTTGGATAAGAAATTCCACGCGGGCCTTATGCCGGCACAGTGAGACTACTTCCTGTTAAGAGGCCTGGTGCCTTGTCTCAGTACAGGAATCCCGCTACAGCCCTTCTCATCCGCAGTAGGGATGGGAGTTTCTCCAGGCTGTGTCAGACGGTCGGTTCCTTCTCTGTGGCTCGGCCATCCCAGCACCCACTCCCCAGCACTTCACTGCTGTCAACAAGAGCCATCTGCTCTGCACCCAGCTTCAGACAGACTTTCCCCGGGAGAAACCCCCCTCGGAGACTGGGGTTTCCACAGGCTCTCTTGCCAAAGGAGCGCTCAAATGAGAAAAGCTAACTGGAAAGATTTTCCATTACACAGTTACATGAAAAAAAGTAAAGCTGGAAGCAAAACTCCATTTTTCTTGCTTTCAGAGCATGGACCTCAGGCATCCTAGCAGGTAAGATGCCGGTTAGGGACCTGCATCCCACACTGGGGGACCTGGGTTGCAGTCCCGCTCCGGCTCCTGACTCCAGGCAGCAGGGACGGCTCAAGGGCTTGGGTTCCTGCCACCCTCATGGGAGACCTGGAGTGAATTCCGTCTCCTAGCTCCAGTCTCTCGGCATTGCAGGCATTTGGGGGAGTGAACAAGCAGGTAGGAAGTCTTAAATTAAAAAAAAAATTCTTTGGCCGGCGCCGCGGCTCACTAGTCTAATCCTCCGCCTTGCGGCGCCAGCACAAGGGGTTCTAGTCCCGGTCGGGGTGCCAGATTCTGTCCCGGTTGCCCCTCTTCCAGGCCAGCCCTCTGCTGTGGCCAGGGAGTGCAGTGGAGGATGGCCCAAGTGCTTGGGCCCTGCACCCCATGGGAGACCAGGAGAAGCACCTGGCTCCTGGCTCCTGCCATCGGATCAGCGCCGTGCGCCGGCCGCAGCGTGCCAGCCGCGGCGGCCATTGGAGGATGAACCAACGGCAAAGGAAGACCTTTCTCTCTGTCTCTCTCTCTCACTGTCCACTCTGCCTGTCAAAAAATAAAAAAAATAAATAAAAAATAAAAAAACATTCTTTAAAGATTTATTTTCATCTGTTTACTTGAAAGGCAGAGCAACAGAAGGGGGTGGGGGGCAGAGAGAGAGAGATCTTCCATCTGTTGGTTCGCAACATCCAGACCAGGCCAAAGCCAGGAGCCCCATCTTGGTCTTCCCGATGAGTGGATGAGTGGAATGGACCCAAACACTTGGGCCATCTTCACGGCCTTCCCAGGTGCATTAGCAGGAAGCAGGACTGGAAGGGGAGCAGCCGGGACTCGAACTGGCTCTCTGATATGGGATGCTGGTGTCTCAAGTAGCAACTTAACCTGCTGTGCCACAATGCCGGCCCTTAAAAAGTTTTTTTTTTTTTTTTTTAATGGAAATGCTTGTTTCACATCGGAAAGCTGCTAAAGAAATGACGTGGGCAACAAATACACCCATTTTCCACGCAGGTTCTTGCCTCCTACAGACAGAACTATCAAGCTGAGACTTACTGTGTGCAGATAGGAACAGTTTATTTGGCAGTGATGGAATAAACGCACACTCACGTGAGCATGGGCTGCCCCACACTGAGAAAGGCCCAACACGAGTGGGCCGAACAGTCGCCCCGAAATGAGGAAGGAAAACCTGCACACGGTACGTTTCACTGGGGCGTTCTGAGAAGATAGGTGAATGTCCCAATCGCCCAGGGTCCTCTTTTGAAGACAGGAATGGCGCTTCCCCTCTGAGAGTTCTTGCGAGGATCAAACAGGGCCACGTGTGCGCAACGCACGCAGAGCCTGGCCTTAGCCACGTGTCGGGCTGCTGCTCTGCATTTTCTCCATCTTTCATGATGTCTGCTCTACCCTTGCAAGGGGAAAAGCTGAGCCTACACTACTTCCAGCACCAGTGTGGTGCACATCCAGCAAGGGAATGCTGCCCAATGGATGTCCTGTCCTCAAAGGACATCTTCAAGGGACCATCTCTGGCCTCCGATGCAGTCATTTTATCCTGCCAGTACCCTGGCCTCACACCCCAGGCTGCTGCTGCTGCTACTGCAGAGAGAAGGCTTCAGGTCTTAGTAACTAGGCCACTCCAGGCAGCTGCCGCCCACTGTAACACTTTGTGCTTTCGAAGACACCCCAGGGGTCCACGCTGTGGTGTAGTAGGTTAAGCCTCCGCCTGCCACACCGGCACTGCATACAGGCAACGGTTCTAGTCCCAGCTGCTCCACTTCCAATCCAGCTCTCTACTATGGCCTGGGAAAGCAGTAGAAGATGGCCACGTCCTTGGACCCCTGCGTGCATGTGGGAGACTCAGAAGAAGCTCCTGGCTCCTGGCTTCAGATCGGCTCAGCTCCGGCCGTTGCTGCCATTTGGGGAGTGAACCAGCAGATAGAAGACCTCTCTCTGTCTCTTCCTCTCTCTGTCTGTAACGCTACCTCTCAAATAAACAAAATCTTTTTAAAAATTTTAAAAGAAAGAGATGACAACGAAAGACTCCCCAGCAGGCCAAATCCCTCAGAGAAATGAGAGTCCCAGCATGTCCTGGGAAACATCCGTCTCATCCAACTTGTCCATGCGCATCCTTTTGTAACCCACGAAGTCCTCGGCAGCAGTGTTGAGAAGCCCCACCTGTTTTCCATCAGCACGTCCACCATCAGCCAGCACAACATGTGCGATAAGTTGATGCTAAAATACCATGACACACTCCTTGGATTTACCAGCATTTAATAAATACAGGAGAAATCTTTGCTTTTATAGCCCTGTGCCTCCTAGGCCTAACGTAGGCTCAGGCATTGCCTCCTGCCAAGCATGCATCACCTACTGCTTCCAGATCAAGGAGAGGCATGTCATATCCTTGTACGAGCAAGACAAGAGTGAGACAGCACCCCTGGAGTGTACGGGCAGGACTCGGCCTCTCATCTGTCTCCCAGAGCCCAAGGTGTCCTTGCTGTTACTTACCAGGAGGAATTCCTGACGTGAGGGAGTGCCAGCTGGCCTAACAAGGTTCTCATCCCTGGATTCAAGTCATTTTCTTCTCCAATAGATAAAACCCTGTTGGCCAAGAGTGTCCCGAAGGATTTGGGTAGGGGAATTCCAGGTCTGGGGCAGAAGGAAACCACCACTTACATGTAAGCCCCTAGAAAGTGGAGGCGGCCTGGCCCTTATAATCCCCTACAGAACATGGCGTCACCATCACCCACCAATCAGAGGAAGGCCACAAGCACTGCCGACCAACCAGGAACCCGGACACGAACTGATCACGCCCCTCCGGCCCCGATTTCAATCTGTAAGAACCTTCACCCTACCTCTGGGGTGAAGTCCGGGGAATGAAGTGATGGCTGCCTGGACCCTTGCGTGCTCCTTGCAATAAATACTACTTTCTTCCACCACCCCATGCCAGCGACCGGCTGTCTGCATGTCGGGTGAGTGGAGCCAGGATTGGGGGTTCTAGAGCAACACATCCAACAGGTTTGCTACATTGCTCTGCAACAGGAGAGCCCTCTTCCTAGGAGCCAGAGGTCTGGTGTTCCCAGCCCCAAGTAGGGGAAGCTTCAGCCCCTAAATAGGTAACCGGAAAAAAAAAAATACCCAGCCCGAGATGTTCAGATTTAGTGGATCCAGGGGAACTCTGGTAGCCATAATTTTTCACAGTGTCCCCAAAGGCCTCCCTTGCATAGACAAGACAGATATCTGCTCACAATGACTCGGACCAGAATCACTGGAGTATAGCGAGGAGACCACGGACTTCGGAGATAGGAAGTAATGGATTTGAACTTACCGTCTTAAAAGGATAAACTGTGTTATCTTAGATAAATTTCTGAAATGCTTGAGCCTTAGTTTCTTCACTTAAAAAAAAAAGGAGGCTAATCATATCCAGCTCATAAATGAAATAGCACTTGTCAAAGGCAGAGCCCTGGGCCTGCTCCACAGCAGGCCATCAGTTGGGGGACTGCTATTCATGAGCGGAAGGTCAAAAGCCACGTTCCCAGGCTCAGGGTCCCATAGACGCATGTAGTAATCCTAGCATCAGGTTACTGGGATGAGGACGCCTCAGCTCAGACCCTCGGGCCCACGATGCAACAGTTCAACATTGCACTGGAGGTTCTAGGCAGTGCAGTAGAGCGGGACACAGAAATAAGTGTAAAATCACCCTTGGCTGCAGACGACATGAATGTCTGATGTAGGCAGGTAGGGAGCCAGTAAACACAGAGGCGCTGAGGGACTGCCGATACCCACGCGTGCTCACTCCACACCCCACCCTCCTCTGAGCACAGCGGCTGGAAATACCCAACACAACTGCAGGCTCAGCTTATCCATCCCCCTTTAAGCATCTGCTTCTCACTTCCCATCATGCGTGAGTGGACCCCTTCATAGAAATGTGTGCTCCAGCCCCCGAGTATAAGACGTCATGATGCTTCCAAGATACCCAACAAAGGTACCTGGAAGCGAGCGGTACTGAAGCCCCATCCAAACTCTGCCCCTTTTGAATAATCAAGTAGGGCATCACCGCCTACCCTATAAAGGATAAACCCCAAATTTGGTGGGGGCATCAGTCCTTCCTTCCCAAGTGAAGAGAGATCACCTGCACTCACATCTGCGTATGGACTGTTGCTTTAAATAAATCTTCTCTCTTGCGCACCCTTATGTCTCCTCCTTGAATTCTTTTCTGTGGTGGAGGGAAGAGCTGGAAACAGGCCCAGCAGGGTCTCATTTTCCCACAACATGTCTTCACGGAAAGTTCCAATAAATCTTACAGAATGCTGTTAGGACAAATAAGTTGGGCAAGGTTGGGAGACACAAGGTCAATATACAAAAGCCAACTATAGTCCTATAGGCTAACCACAAACAATGGGAAATTCAAACCTAAAAAGCAGGACCTTTCATAGCCACAAGTGTCATGGGGCTGCTGTTGTAGGGTGACAGGTGAAGCTGCCACTTGATCTCTGGCATCCCATGCGGGCACCAGATTGAGACCCCGCTGCTCCACTTCCCATCCAGCTCCCCAGCAATGCACCTGGGGAAGCAGTGGAGGATGGCCTAAGTGCTTGGACCCCTGCACCACTCGGGAGACCTGGATGAAGCTCCTGGCTCCTGGCTTGGGCCTGGCCTAGTCTCAGCCTTTGTGGCCATTTAGGTAGTGAACCAATGGATGGAAGATCCTCTCTCTTCCTCTCTCTCTCTTTCATTCTGCCTTTCAAATAAATAAACAAATCTTTTTTTAAAAAAATCATGAGGCCAGCGCCGCGGCTCAATAGGCTAATCTTCCGCCTGCGGCGCTGGCACACCGGGTTCTAGTCCCGGTCAGGGCGCCAGATTCTGTCCCGGTTGCCCCTCTTCCAGGCCAGCTCTCTGCTGTGGCCTGAGAGTGCAGTGGAGGATGGCCCAAGTGCTTGGGCACTGCACCCCATGGGAGACCAGGAGAAGCACCTGGCTCCTGGCTTCGGATCAGCGCAGTGTGCTGGCTGCAGCTTAATATTTATATTATTTATATATTATATATATATATATATATAATATATATATATATAATATATAATATATTATATAATATAATATATTATATATATTGGGAGGTAAACCAACAGTAAAGGAAGACCTTTCTCTCTGTCTCTCTCTCTCACTGTCCACTCTGCCTTTCAAAAAAAAAAATAATAAAAAAATAAAAAAATCATGAAATATCTAGGGAAAGATTTTTATGAAATCCACGCAAAATATGTGCAGGACCTGTATGCTGAGGACTACAAATCAAAACAGGACCAGACAAATGAAGCAATATGCAAATCAGAAGGCTACATATTAAGATAACCAATCTTCCCAAATTGCTGGCTGTAGCAACATAATTCCAATTGAAATTCCAACAGTTTTTAAATAGAAGCGGGCACTCTGATTCTACAATGTGTACAGAAAGGCAAAGGAACAGAAGAGCCAGTAACTTGGAAAAAGGGAAATGAGGTTGGAGGACTCGGGCTGCCTTACTCCAATACTTACTCTGAAGCTTGTGTAGGGGAGGAGAAGTGGTATTTTTTTCTACCCATTTGAAGCTCCTTGGCTAGGGCTGTTGTAACCAAAGACAGATGGACAAGAGAGCAAACGGAAGTTCATCACCATGTACACTTCATAGACAAGGACTCCGGGGAAATGGGTAAGCCCCAGAGAGGTGATTTGGAACTCTAGCTTATATAACATTTTCAGCTAAGAACCCTAATTTTTCCCCTTTTTTACTTAGGTAAAGGGAACAAATTTCGTGTATTTCATATATACAGTCTTAAGAACTTAATGATACCTCCCACCCTACCCTTGCTCCCACCCTCTATCCTACTTCCTTTCTTAGTTTTCTTTTAATTTTTGCAAGGACAGGCTTTCAATTTACTTTATAATCATGAGCTAAATTTTAGAAAAGTAGTAAGACAAGTCTGTTATGTACCAGGAATCTGGTACCATGTCTAGACTGGCACAGACCTACAGTTATTGTTAGTGATCAGCATTTATCTTTCCTGGTAGAAAGGAGAGGTGGGGAAGCCGGCACTGTAGCACAGTGGGTTAAACTGTCTCAGTTGGCATGGTCATCCCATATGAGCAACGGATCAAGTCCCAGCTGCACCACTTCCAATCCAGCCCCCTGCTAACACACCTGGGAAAGCAGCAGAGGGTGGCCCAAGTGCTTGGGCCCCTGCACCCACATGGGAGACCCAGAAGAAGCTCCTGGCTCCTGGCTCCTGGCCTCAGCCTGGCCCAGCTCTGACTTTTGCAGCCATTTGGGGAGTGAACCAGCAGATGGAAGATCTCCCTCTCTCTCTCTCTCTCTCTCTCTCCCTCTGTAATTCTGCCTTTCAAATAAATATTAAGAGAAAGAAAGAGAGAGAGAGAGAGAGAGAGAGAGAAAGGAAGGAAAGGAGGGAACATCTCATAAATGTAAGTCCTACTTTGAGGCAAATGGGGGAGGGCAGAGGGCTCTTGTTGTATCTGCTTATTCTCAGTTGCCGTCAGCTCAAAATAACCCTTGTGCCTCAGCGACATATTTTGAAGTGGCACATTCTGGGCTCCTACATGATAGCAATCAAGAGAGAGTAGTATTGGTGAATGGACTAGAGGAGGGAGCCCAGCCACAGACTCACCCTATATGCTCAACCGGCTTTTGACAAAGCTGCAATAGCCATTCAACGGGAAAAGCCAAGCCTGTTCAACAAGCTGTGCCAGAACAATTGGATAGCCACATGCAAAGCAACAAGAATTGGCCCTTGACCACATCCCATTCTCACCCATAGCCCAAAAGCTCACTCAAAATGCATCAGACATAAACATCAGATCAATAACTATGAAGTTACCAGAGGAAAACATAGGAGAAAATCTTTGTGATATTAAAAAAAACCTCTTAGATACAACAATAGCAAAAGCATAATCCATACAAGAAAACTAGACAAGTCAGATTTCGTCAAAACTAAGGCTGCTGCTCTGCACATGACACTCATAAGAAAATGCAAAGACAAAACAAAGAGCATGAGGACATGCCTCCAAAACACATACCCGAAAAGGACTTATACTCAGAACATACGAAAAAACTACTCCCCAAGTTAACAAAATGGGCAAAAGATTTGAACAGGTAGCTCACCAAAGAGCACATATGAAGAGCAGATAAGCACATAAAAGTCTGCACGTCATCATTAGTTATTGGAGGGATGCCAGATAAAACCACCACTTACTTAACAAAACGCTACTTTTTTTTTTTTTTTAAATGACACTATCAGATTCTGGTAAGGATAGAGAGCAACTACAGCTCACAGAGATTACTGATGAGAGGCAGACTGGTACTGCTGCCTTCGAAACTAATTTGGTAGCTTCTTATAAACTAAGTATGCATTTATCATATAACCCAGAAATCTCATTCTCAGGTGTTTATCCAAAAGAAATGAAAATTTATTTTCCACACAAAAACGTGGACTCAATTATTTATAGTAATTTTATTCAAAATCACCAAATGTGAAACAATTCAAACATCCAAATAAATGTATCTAGGTAATGGGGTATTACTCAATAATAAAAAGCAGAAAAATCTGATACAGCAACAATATGTATAAATCTCCAAAGACTTTTACTGATGAAAGAAGCCAGACTCAAAAAACAAATCCGAGGAATGGGCGTTTTAGTCTAGGGATTATAAAACATCTGCATCCCACGTTGCAGGACCCGGGTCTCATTCCCTGCTCTGGCTAACTCCAGCTTCCTGCCAGTGTAGACCCTTGGAGGCAGCAGTGATGGTTCAAGTAATTGGGTTCCTGCCACCCACTTGGGACACCTGCATTGTGTTCCTGGCTTCTGACTCTGGCCATGGCCTGGTCCTAGCCTTGCCAATTGTGAGTATTTGGAAAGTGAGCCCGCAGAGGGGAGCACACGTGTGCACTCACTCTCTGTCTGTTTCTATGCCTCTAAAATAAAGAAATAAATAAAATGTCATCTGTATTATTTTACTTATACGACATTATGTGAAATAGAGAACTTTAGGGACAAAGAGTAGACCAGTGGTTACCACCAAGGATTAGAAGTAGAGAGAAAGGATGACAGTGTGGGAATACAAGGGAAGTTTTCGTGGTAATAGAACTGCTTTTGGGGCCACTGTAGTGACATAGTGGGTAAAGCTGCCGCCTGCAGTGCCAGCATCCCGTAGGGGTGCTGGTTCAAGTCCTGGCTGTCTCACTTCTGATCCAGCTCTCTGCTATGGCCTGGGAAAGCAGTAGAAGATGAACCAAGTCCTTGGGCCCCTGCACCCGCGTGGGAAAACCCAGAGGAAGCTCCTGGCTCCTGGCTTCTGATCGGCACAGCTGCGGCTGTTGTGGCCAAATGGGGAGTAAACCATTGGATGAAAGACCTCTCTCTCTCTGCCTCCCTCTGTGTAACTCTGACTTTCAAATAAATTTTTAAAAAAACTTTTTATATTGATGGTGTTGGTAATATACAAATGAATGCATTTATCAAAATACATAGAACTGTACCTCAAAAAATATGAATTTCTCTGTATGTAAATTATACCTCAGTGAAAAAAATGGATGGGGCATTTTTGAATTGAAGAAATATAGGATCTTGTTTTCCACGTAGATTGGCTTGTTCCAAGGGTCTGAGTGTTGAGTGAGCAGTGGCTGGTCCCAAGATCAGCTGCAAAGTGAACTGTGTTGTGTAAATAAGACCAGCAGGTCCAAACCAGGTCACTGGAGCCCTAGGAATTTTTCTGCAGGTGTGAGTGGGATCACTATTGTCTACACCTCAGGGAAAATCCTAAGGAATATCCTGTTTTACGTGAGCTAAGTTCTTTTCCCTTGACTGAAATTCTCTTTTCTGTTGACTATATCTAATTCATAGAGCATTCAAAAAGCAAACCTGCAGCTTGGTGGATAGAAGGTCTTCAGAAGAGATGGCTCAGGGGAAAACAACGATAGGTTTTCGGTGGTGTACAATTTAAGCTGAACATTTAGGGGAGGTGAAGAAACACCCTCCTTTGGGAAGGTCTGAAAAGCCAAAGAAGTTTTCCCTTGCCCAAGCTTCCCTGCCCAGCTTAGGAGTCCTTGGGATGGCCTCTCCCACCTCCATGCCAGGTCCCTTCCTGCCTGCAGGAGCTCCAAGCAGAGCTGTGTGTACATTGGAGACAGGCAAAAACTCAAACTCCTGCGTTCTGCCCAGTCCCACGTGCCACCTCCTTACCTAGAGAACTTCCCTCCAGACACTCTTACTGAAAAGAAGCAGGTTTCCAGGGCTGAACTTGAATGCTGTGTCGACAATTAGCACATCAGTTTTATGACTGTTCAACATAACCAAAAAACTTAAGAGTTTTGCACCAACCAACACTGAAAGAGGGAACCCGCGGCCTTGGCTGAGGTGGGAGATAATAACAGCAACCTTAGGCACACCTGTACCCCAGCCAATTAACGTGCCCCGCCCCGCCCTGCTCAGCTTGCACAGAGCTCAAGGGAGCTTAACAGGTTTAGGAGTAAATACCTTGTTGATATTTTTAACATAGCTCAACTCTCTTGTAAATCCCTCCATTGTCCCTGCCAATAACCTTTTCATAAAGGGAGGCCTCCAGCTTTACCGATCTAACAGGCAGGACAAGGCAGCACCTTGCCTGAGGTCTTACCCAGCAGTGACCTGCAGAGCTGGGTAACTAAGAGAGGGCCACGGCACGGTAGGGAGAGTACGGACTTTGAAGCCGAACAGACTGGGGTTGAATTCTGATTTTACCACATGTAAGTTCTGGTCAAGTTATCTTGCCCCTTGAAACCTCAGTTTTCCTTTAAAATGAGGACATCCCTTACCTCCCGAAATTACTGTATAGGCTAGAGATATTGAGAGCCCTTGACATAAGTTATGGATCTTATCACCTGGGTAGCTGCTCTGTACATGTAGGCTACGTGTGCACATAACATATATGTATGAGCTGTCTTCAAAAACTCTATGAAAATACATCTCATGAAAAAGCTATGCATGGATTTCAAAATTGCTTTGTACCAAAATAAACATTTCCCAATTCCATTTTCCACGAACACTGTGAAATTCTTTCATACATGTTTAAAATTCAATTAATAGGTAATTAGAAGAAAAATAAGATGCACATTACCTTATTTTCAATGTCTTTGAGATTGGGTTGTGTCTTATAATTGATGTCAACCCAAATTTTCTAGCAGCAAATCGAAGAGTGAGTTGTGATAGCCTTGTCATTATTTGGCTATGCAGCCTTAGCGGAATCTCTCCAAGTAGATCATAAATTGAAAGCTGGGCTAATTTGTGCCTTGTGGAAGATTATCACTAGACACTGCACATCAATCTGTCAAAAGTATTTGGCTGACTTTCAAATTTCTAGCAGTTTGTAATTCAATTACAGGGGGAAAAAATGAAACCCAGAGTTTAACCAACTAAGAAATGCATGCAAAACCTGATGTATTGACTGTCTTTACCAACTGTTCAGGAGGTCAAGTTCAGGGGCACAGGTTCTAGAAATCTATGTTTCTCTAACAGTATTTTTCTCAACAGAAAAGAATCTTTAGACTGAGTGCGAAGAAAACTTGGACCAATTTTAGATGGTGATATTAAAGAAGAAAACAGTATGTATTTGTATGGTTAAATAAATGTACACTGATATTAGTTTTAAAATTATATAATTTGATATTTCTTCTGAAAATCTATCTTAAATTGATGGCGTCTTGTATCAAATACAGTAATTCTAAACGCACCTCTTCTGCCCCTGCCTAGTACCACATGTGCTTAGGTGGATGTTTGCGGTGATATTAGCTGACGAGACTGATTCAAAATTAGCAGTGGCAGGCATGATATATGACCAAAGGACATTCAATTTCACCAGTGACTAGGAAAACAGAAATCAAGACTGCAATGAAAGGCCATTTTATAATCATTCATTTGGGCTAAAAAAAAAAACCAAAAACCAAAAAAAAAAAAACAGTGAAAGACAGACAATAGCTAGACAGCAAGTGGAGTCACCTGCTCTGTAGGAATGTAATTTAGTACAACTACTTTGGAAAACAGACATTTTCTCATAAAGGTGAACATGAACATACCTCGTGACCTAGAAATTCCTGCCTTTACTATGGATTCGTCGTATTAGAAAATAGAAAATCAACACCTGCCCTTCCCCAGCACCAAGAATCATGTACAAGGAAGAGGCTTGTAAAGTCTGCAGCTCACACAGCTGTGCAGGGGCAGGCGTTTGGCCTAGTGGTTAACACACTTGCCTCCCACATCAGAGTCTCTGGGTTTGAGGCCCATTCCAGCTTCCTGCTAACACAGACCCTCAGAGGCAGTGATGATGGCTCAAAAGAGTGGGCTCCTGCCACCCACGTGGCGGACCTGGGTTGAGTTCCCAGGCTTTGGCCTGCTGGCCATTTTGGATCTTAGAGGAGTGAACCAGCAGAGGGGAATCTCTGTCTCTTTTATCTCTCTCTGTCTCTCAACTAATAAGGAAAAAATTACACAGATGATTTCCCCAAGATGTCCACCGTAGTTCGATATTCAGAAGTGCTTTTTGTGCACTTCCTGTTTTGTCACATAGAATATCCAAAAGATATGCACTCAAGGACTGAGACTTAATAAAGTTAATACCTTTGGGGCCGGCAATGTGGCATAGCAGGTAAAGGTAAATGCCTGCAGTGCTGGCATCTCGGATGGGTACCGGTTCAAGTCCTGGCTGCTCCACTTCAATCCCACTCTCTGCTATAGCCTGGGAAAGCAGTAGAAGATGGCCCAAGTCCTTGGGCCCCTGCACCTGCATGGGAGACCCGGAAGAAGCTTCTGTCTGGCTTCAGATTGGCGCAGCTCCGGCCATTGCAGTTAATTGGAGAGTGAACCAGCAGATGAAAGACCTCTCTCTCTCTCTCTCTCTCTCTCTCTCTCTCTGTATCTCCTTCTCTCTGTGTGTAACTCTGACTTTCAAATAAATAAATCTTTAAAAAATTAATACCTTTTACTGTCTCACCAAGATAAAATCTTAAGTGAAACCGACAAATCTGTACTGAGAGTCTATAAAGACCAGTCGGATGGTCAGTGCTCCTGCCCCGGTTTGTGCTAAGTCATTGGCAGTTTTACCCATCTCTGCTTTTCTACCATAGTTTTGACTCTGCAGATTCCCTGAAGGGATCACAGGACCAAGGGGACAGGCCACACTGTGAAATGTAGCAGGATGCATTCCAATGTATGAACACATCACTATTTATTTTAACATGCATGGACATCTGGGCAGCTTCCAGTTTGAGGTTGTTACATATAGTGTGTAGCAACCTTTATTTTTTTATTTATTTGAGAGGCAGAGAGCGAGAGAGAGAGAGGGAGAGGGCACTCCCATCCCTCCCATCCACTGGTTCATTTCTCAAATGTTTGCAGTGGCTGAGGCTGGGCCATGGCCAAAGCTGGAAGCCAGGAACTCAACCCAGGTCTCCCAGTCACCCGAGGAACCCAATTCCCCGAGCCGTCACCGCTGTCCCCTGGGATCTGCACTGGTGGGGGGCCAGAGCCGAGCCAAGAATCCTCCCAAGCATCTCCACTGCCAATACCTGCACTCAAGTAGCAGCTTTTTGAAACAGACTTTTTTCTCTCTGTCGCATAAAAAATACAGCTAACCCAACACAACAGTAGCCATGACCTGCAAGTGTGAGGGGTTTTCAGAAAGTTTATGGAAATCGTTTATCATGAAAAACTATGCCCAAATTTCACAATATTTGCCCCCAAATTAACAACTTTTAATTCCTTTTCTTCATGAACATTTAAACTAAAAAGATTTGCTTACTTCTTTAATTTAAAGTCAAAGCGACAGAGAGAGAGGGAGAGGGAGAGGGAGAGGGAGAGGGAGAGGGAGAGGGAGAGGGAGAGGGAGAGGGAGAGGGAGAGGGAGAGGGAGAGGGAGAGGGAGAGGGAGAGGGAGAGGGAGAGGGATCTTTCGTCTAATGACCACAACAGCTGGGGCTGGGCCAAGCTGAAGCCAGGGGCCAGGAACTCCACCTTGGTCTCCCATGTGGGTGGCAGGGACCCAAGCACTTGGGCCATCCTCCACTGCCTTCCCAGGCACATTAGCAGGGAGCTGGATTGGAAGCAGAGCTCCCTTTGTGAGTCTTTTGAAGTGTCTTGTACAGCAGGCATTTAACAAATTACAATCTTATAATTCCTTCACAGAGAGGTCCCCACTGTATTCTGTTTGAGATCCCGCTACCCCTACCCCATGTAGTACACAGTAGGATCTCTAAGTCTTCGGATAGTAACAAGACATTTTCTCAAAAGCCATCAGATGAAAAGGTCTCATCATATTAGAAGAGCTAGAGGCCGGCGCCGCGGCTCACTAGGCTAATCCTTCTCCTTGCGGCGCCGGCACACCGGGTTCTAGTCCCGGTCGGAGCGCCGGATTCTGTCCCGGTTGACCCTCTTCCAGGCCAGCTCTCTGCTGTGACCAGGGAGTGCAGTGGAGGATGGCCCAAGTGCTTGGGCCCTGCACCCCATGGGAGACCAGGACAAGCACCTGGCTCCTGCCATTGGATCAGCGCGGTGCGCCGGCCGCGGCGGCCATTGAGGGTGAATCAACAGCAAAGGAAGACCTTTCTCTCTGTCTCTGTCTCTCTCTCTCACTGTCCACTCTGCCTGTCAAAAAAAAAAAAAAAAAAAAAAAAAAAAAAAAAAAAAAAAGCTAGAAACTAGAAATTAACACCTGGGCCCCTGGAATGTCTCCCACCCCAGGCCCTTCCCAAACTTGTCCCTAGCTGCGCAGGAGTAGGAGCACTGGGAGAACTGACGCCTCCTCCTGGCACTCACTGCCACTCCAGCCCCCACAAGGATGCAGGGGGAAAAGTTGGACGTCTGTGTCTCCATCCCCCGAGGCTCCGGGGCCTTCCGCCCCCAGACACCAGGAGTAGACACTCCCACTTCCTTCCCTGGGCAACAGATGTGGGGATGGGGTACAGCCTGCCCTCTGGGACTTGGACATTCGAAGGGAAGATACCAAGAGGAGGAACCGCTGAGGGCTCCTGCCCCGGCCATGGCAGGTCTCCGTGGCGTGCCGGGGGCTGGGGCCAGCTGCCAGGCCTCTCTTGCTTCCTATCTACATCCAAGCCCAGTTTTGCTAGTCTTTCCAGATTCTACAAGCACCCTGATGTCCTCCCCTTATATCCCCTCTTTGCTTAAGTTGGCCCATTGGTTTCTAGGACACTACCCCCTGATGCTGTCTCACCCCGCACCTCCATCAAGTACCCACTCTAAGAACCCTGTCTCAGGGGTGGGTGAAGGCCAGGCCTGCCGCCCGGGGAGCCATCCTGGGAGTTATATGTTGGGGTCTGCTCTTGGGACTCCGTCTTCTCGGTGCCCCCCCCCCCCCCGGGGCATCCTCTGAGCACTGCGTTAGACTGCTGGCCAGGCAGGGCCATGGCAGGCAAGAGCGGCATAGCCCTCCACACCTCTCTTGCCCCCTCAAGCATTCATCCCCACCACTTCCGCTCTGCCAGCTCAAGGTCCTCTCGTCTATGCAGGCCAATGACATGCCTGCCCACTCTGAGTTTGCGCCGTCGGGTCAACCCTTATCTCTTAGACCCATGCACCAGGACTGAGTCACACACGGTGACCCAGGAAGGAGTTGATACCTGGGCTGACCCCCAGCCGGCCTTCCCGGGACAGGCAGGGGTTTGCTTGGTGGAGTCTCCTTAGATTCCCAGGGGCTTTTCCAAGCAGGGGACATGGAGGCTCTGGCCACCCCCTTGGAAGCCTGGGGTCACCCACCAGCTCTCCGTCCAACCCCAGAGAGTGGCTCCAGTAACCCCTTAGTGGAACCTTCCCGACTCAGGGAGCTGCCGAATGCAGTGAAATGTGCGAGAAGCACTGCCACCCCGCAGCTCATGTCAGGCCCCTGCACCACCAGAGAGGAGTGACTTTGGTCCCAGCGTCCTCTTCGCTGGTACATGACACCAAGCCCCCACATCCTTCCGCCTACCCCCTACCTCTGCCATTCCCCTGAGCAGACTCAGAGACGGCAGCACGTGGGTCAAACCTGGGTCTCTTCCCCCGAGGCCTCCGGGGGCTCCCTGCAGCCTGCTCTGGGCCCAGTAGGCGTGAAGGCTCTGGGTAGTCCCCAGCGGGCCTCCTACGGCTGCAGAACTGGAAGGTGCCCGGGAGGCAGCCAGGCCTGTGCCAGCAGGGCCACCTGTTCCAGGCATCCCACCTGGTCCGGGCTAACAGCCGAGAGGTGGCTTTACCAAGGCGAGTGTTCTCCTGGGGTCCCCAAAGTGAGCGCTCTTCCTCGTGGGGGTGACTGAAGGCCATGAAGCCGGGACACGGGGCTGCTGACATCACGGCTGACAAGCTGGCAAGTTCGCCTTCCCATAGGGCAGGGGATGACATAAGCCACGGAGGGGCCGCCTCCCTGCATAGCAAGGATTTCAAAGCCAGGCTTGTGCCATCAGTTACCAAAGGCAGGCTCCTAACCCCAGAAACAGGAAGGCCGAGGCGCATGGACATGCAACGTTTGCCTGCACAGAGAGAGATTCAAGTTTCAGTACTAAAATTAAACCTAGGAGAGAGAATTAAGATTACACAGACTGCTCGGCTGACCCAGCGGGCAGGCGTTCCGCCCTGTGGTTAAGTCAGTGGGTGTACGCCTGCCTCCCAAATCAGTGCCAGGGTTCCAGTCCTGGTTCCACTCCTGACCCACCGTCCTGCTAATGTGCACTTTGGGGGGCAGCAGTGCTGGCTCGTGTGCTCGGTCCCATTCACCCAAGTGCCAGACCTGGATTGAGTTCCTGGCTTTGGCCTGGCTCTGGCCTGGCTCAGCCTCAGCCGTTGTGGGCATTTGGGGAGTGAACCAGCAAATGGGAATTCAGTTGTCTCTCTCTACCCCTCAATTAAAAAAAATGGCTGAAGTTGGCCCAAAATTTCAGCGAGAATGGTAAAATGGTGTGTTCAGTTAAGAAAGAAAAAGAAAGTGCTGCCCCGCCAGTTTCTAACCTCAAAGACGGAGTCCTTGACAGCGCGGGCCGATGGGTTGCTAGTAACGTGACGCAGGCCACGGAGGGCCCCTGGGCTGCCCACAACTTTGGTTTCCATACCTTCTCTCAGCCGCCAAACTTCACCCCTACACCCCGTCCAGCAGAGACAGCCCTGGGCTGAGACACAGACATAGACCAGGAATGTACCGCCAGCTCTCTCATAGCCACCGGCATTCACCCCTCCACACCTCGGCTTTGCAATCCACAAAACGCCAGCGAGCCAGGGCACCTGTGGTGGAGTGTAAAACATAAGTAGACACACAATGCGAGCTATTGTTAGTGTCTGTGTTGCTGGCCGAGCATGGCCAGCCCTGCCTGGAAGGTGGCACGCAGGGTATGCGTGGCTGGCAGGGAATGTGGGCCACGGGCCCTGGCGATGGCCTGTGATCCCAGACAGCGTGCCCAGGAGCCAGGTGTCTCTGGGAGCCAACGTGGGTGAGCTGGAGGACATGGCCTCTCACACTCCACACAAAGGCACCAGTGGGTAGCTGGGGGCAGCCCTCGTGTCAGGACTAGATTAAACAGCTTCCCAGCCCATCTTGGAGTGGGGAAGCAGAACAGGCGATCAGAGCCTGGAGTTGGAGGGAGGAAGGGGCCATCGTGGGGCTCTGGGAGTGCCGGTAGCCACGAACCCTCCACCAGGGTCAAGCTGAGCCTCTGCGCCTTTAAGATGGTTTGACAGCTTGGAGATTGGAAACAGAGGTCTGGTGGAAGGCAGCAGTAGCTATGGAATGCCGGTCCAATCTTTTTTTTATTTTATTTTATTTTTTTTTTTGACAGGCAGAGTGGACAGTGAGAGAGAGAGACAGAGAAAGGTCTTCCTTTGCCGTTGGTTCACCCTCCAATGGCCACCGCGGCCGGCGCACCGCGCTGATCCAATGGCAGGAGCCAGGAGCCAGGTGCTTCTCCTGGTCTCCCATGGGGTGCAGGGCCCAAGCACTTGGGCCATCCTCCACTGCACTCCCTGGCCACAGCAGAGAGCTGGCCTGGAAGAGGGGCAACCAGGACAGAATCTGGCACCCCGACCGGGACTAGAACCCGGTGTGCCGGCGCTGCAAGGCGGAGGATTAGCCTAGTGAGCCGCGGCGCCGGCTTTGCCATTCTGATCTACCACTCTCTGGCTGCCAGGGATTTAGACCGATACCCCACTGTGGGGCTCCGGGGCACCGTCCCCTATGATGGCCACTCCAGGCTTACCCTCCACCCCAGCACGGGAGCCAGACAGAGCTGTTTCCGTGCTGCCCCATCTCCCACCCTCAGCTGACCCCGAGGTTCCAGGCTGAGCCCAGGGCTGGGGAGGAGTTTCTGTGGCTTCTGGCTGTGAGTCATCCTGCAGCCCAGCCCCTCAGGGCGCCTGGCCGGGGCTCAATGTCAGCAAATGGCAGAGGCCGACCCAGCAGGGAGGCGCCCACGCCGCCAGGGGCCGCCTTCCTCCCCGAGACCACAGCACCTGGGGTTTGTGCCATTGTGTGCTCACCGAGTGGGTTAAGCCTGGACACTCCAGGTGCTGCCCCTGGCCAGTCAGCTCCCTGATGGGAGGGTCCCTTCTTCCCACGCTGGGGTCCCTCGCTGTAGCCCCAAGACTCTCCAAGTTTTCTGTCCATGGGCCTGGCCCTCCTGTTGGCCACGCGTCTGTTCTAATCAGGCTCTGGAGTCAGGGCGAACAGGGCTGAATCTGGCCTGCTGTCGTCCGGGTCCACTGCCCGGACTTTTCTCGTCCTCGGTCCCTTCCCCCGTAAAACGGAAATTGTGGTCCACGCATTGCAAGTTACTAGGAGATTCCAATGAGCCAGACAGTGCTCTGACATTCTGGCACTGGGGCTCTCACGGTGTGTCCCAGGAGGCCCCAGAACTCTCAGGGTAGCTGCAAGGTCAAAACTCTTTTCTTGAAAATACCAAGGTGTTACTGGCCTTCTTCATTCTCATGTTGTCCCACAGACACAGGTTTCCAAAGGCTCCTGGCCCTGACAGCTGTTGGAATCAGTGCTGTGTATTCTGCTTTTAAGTTTTTCTCAGTTTCATTTACCGAGTGGTGAGGGTCAGCAGGTGTACCGCGGGACCATCGATCATTTTTAAGAAGAGGAGGTATCCTGGGAGCCACTGGCCTAGCACAGCGCTGGGTTCATAGCCGGCGAGCTCTAGTGGAGGGTCCATGGGCACCACGCTCTCGCTGTCCCCTCCCCTGTGTCTCCGTCCCTGGAGTCAGTGCCATCCACCGTCACACCACACAGGAAGCCACTTCATTGTGCATTTCTTCCCAGCCCCCATGGCTGCACCTTCACGGGTTGGAGGATTCTAAGCACCCATTCTCACGGCCCAGGCGTGGCGCTTTTTCTCTCCTTACACAGGGCTGTTACGCAGTGCCTGTGGGGTCAGCTGTGGCGCCCCCTCACTGTGTTGATTTCATCCCAGGGACAAGCAGATAGGCTGGGCTCTTTATGAAGCCCGAGCAGCCTCACCAAAGGCTAAAGTCAGGCTAAGGCCAGTGTGCTTGCTCCTGGCTGGACAGTAATGGGAAGCAGAGGAGTGTGGCTTTGGCCTTGAGTGTTGGCCAAGATCCACTTTGTCTTTGGCTCAAAGGTCTACTGCGTGTCACTGTGTCACTCCTGAACTTGACTGTGCTCAATGAGCTTGTGACTGTATCCATCAGGTTTTGGTAAGAAAAAGAGAAGCCACTGTGGGTATTTAGGGGTGAGAGAGGTTTAAGGCCGGGAAAGGAGGACATGAGTGACCTTTGGAAGAGCAGGGAGAAGGAAAGTCCCCAAGGCCACCTGCAGATCTGACAGCCCAGCCATCCCAGGGAAGTGGCTCTACAGGGTCTCGGCTTCGGGTGAGATGCCCCGAACTGCACAGGAGTGGCTGCTCGTGCCTCTGCCTGCCCTGCCTCTGAGACCTCATCCCAAAGACACAAGAGTGCCTCCCATGGGACCTCCCAGGCCCCTCGGCCCTGCGCGCTGGGTGACAGCTTAGGTGAGGGAATCAACAAGCCGTATCTCTCATCATACGGCTGCACAGCCCAGCCTATCAGTGGACCGTGGCTGGGAGTGAGAGCAAAGCGCGTCCTTCAGATGCATTGCTAGTATTTCCTCTCCAATGCTGAGAAGCATTCTGGATGTGTAATTTGGAAGAAAGCAGCTCCTTGAAAAAAAAAAAAAAAACTGCAAGAGTAAAATGCAAAAATTAATACACACTGTGCAAAGCTCAAATACTTAAAAACATTAGGGAAAGAACTAATACAAATATTAGGAGAGAGTGCATTATCCAGGTAAGTTCAGAAAGAATAATACGCTTTTGACTGGAAATACACTGGGGTAGGTGCTTAGCTGGGAGGTTAGGATGCTTGCACACCATGTCACAGCACCTGGGTTCAATACCCAGCTCCGGCTCCAGACTCCAAGCCCGGGAGGCAGCAGGTGACGGCTCAAGTAATGGAGTTCCTGCCACCCGTGTAGGAGGTTTGGACTGAGTAGGAGGTTTGGACTGAGTTCTTGGCTTTCAGCTTTTCCCAGCCCAGCCCTGGCCGCAGAGGGCATCTGGGGAGTGAATCAGCAGATGGGAGTTCTCTGTGTGTGTCTTTCTCTGTCTCGCACATGAATAAGTAATAAAATAAAAACACCCATGTTTACAACATTTTAACAACATTAAGCTTAACAATAGAGATGAGTTAACATGGCAGTTCTCATCTTTGTGGAATTGTTTCATTCATTAATATTTTAAACATGCAGAACTGTAATTTTAAGTATTTAATTTTTTAGGACAAGAATATATCAAGAAAAGGTTCTATGTGGAAAATCTTCACATCGTGGAAGGATTAATTAAATGCAGAATATCAGTTTTGCTGCCAATCTCAAAATTTCGCAAGGTGGGAAAAAAATCGAAATTCATGTAAACAAGCAGATGAGAGCTTTCTGTCTCTGTCTTCTCTCTCTGCCAAACAAATAAATAATAAAAATACTCATATTTATACATATGTACCAATAGTAAGCTTAATAATAGAGACTACTGGGCCCAGCGTCGTGGTGCAGTGGATTAAGCCACCAGCTATGACACCAGCATCCCATATGAGCATTGATTTGAGTCCCAGGTGCTCCGCTTCTAACCCAGCTCCCTGCTAATGTGCCCGGGAAACAGCAGCAGATGGCCCAAGTGCTTAAGCCCCTGCCACCCACGTGGGAAACCCGGGTGGAGTTCCAGACCCTGGCTTCAGCCTGGCCCAGCCCAGGATGTTGGGGCCATTTGGGGAGTGAACCAGCAGAGGAATGATCTCTCACTCTCCCCGCCCCCTTCAAATAAATAAATATTTTTAAAAATAGTTAACATGATAATTCAATTCCTTATGGTATTGATTCATTCACTGCTACTTGATTTAAACATTAAGAATTGTAATTTTAGTGATTTTTTTGCATAATAAATTATCTTCAATCCAGAAACAATGGAGAATATTTTAAAATACAAAACAAAGACATGTTAGAGAAAAAGGAGCTGCTCCAAATCTCTTTCCGTCATGGGACCGGCGCTGTGGCACAGGGCGTGAGGCTGCAGCCTGCAATGCCGGCACCCATGTGAGCACAAGTCCAAGTCCTGGCTGTTCCACTTCTGATGGCCCAGTACTTGGGCCCCTGACACCCACATGGGAGACGCAGGTGAAGCTCTGGCTTCCTGGCCTTGGTCTGGCTCAGCCCTGGCTGTTGTGGTCATTTGGGAATGAACCAGTGGAATGAAGATCTCTCTCCCTCTCTCTCGCTAATTCTCTTCCCCTCTCTCTATAACTCTTTAAAACAAATAAATCTTTTAAAGATATATATATATATATATATATCTTTTCATCTTATTCATCATCCTACTCCACACAACTGATTTTATAAAAATGCATTGAGATCACTCCCTGTGGAGATTCTGGAGAGTAAAGTTTTGAGTTGACAAGATAATGGACATGAACCACTGTTTTAAATTGAGGATAGAGCATTTTTCAAAGATTTCCCCAAGTTATTTTAGGAAATTCTTGTAGGTGCTATAACAAATCAACCACAAACGTGGGGTTTAACACAACACGATTTATCATTAGATGGTTCTGGAGATCAGAGTCCACAGTGGGGTTTACTGGGTCCTGGGTGTCAGCAGGATTTCACTCCTCCTGGGGACACAGGAGGAAAGTCCATTCCCTTGCCTTTTCCACCATCTACAGGCTGCTCTGCCTTCCTGGGCTTGCAGCTCCTTCCTCCACAGTCAAAGCCAACAGCAGTATCTTCGTTTTTGTTTTTTAAAGAATCATTCTTTATTTCATAGGCAGAGAGAGAGGGAGAGAGGGAGAGAGAGAGAGAGAGAGAGAGGTCCCCAATCCTCTGGTTCATTCCCCTCTGCAGCAGCAAGGCCTGGGCTAGGTGGAAGCCGGGAGTCCAGGGACTCCCTCCTGGTATCCAGTGTGGGTGGCCAGACTGCAAGCAGAGTAGCCAGGACTCGAAAGGCACTGGATTTGGGACGTCAGTGTATCAGTGGCAGCTGAAGTCGCCGCGCCACAGTGCCAGGACCCTACAGGAGGATCTTCAAGTCTCTGGCCACCCTCTCCTTCTCTGGCTCTGTGCCTCTCTTTCCCCTATACAAGTTCTGTGACTGCATTAGCTTAGCCAGATACTGCAGGAAAATCTCTCTCAAGATCTTCATTTAATCACATCTTGAAAATCCCCTTGCCATGTTTGGTAATATACTCACAGGTTTTGATTATTAGGCAGTGAACATCTTCGGGGGCCATTATCTTGCCCACTATAGTCTCAAATCATAAAAATATGTTACTGAAAAAAAAAACTTTCCTAAATCCTATTGCCTTGTATCGAGAATGGTGCTGTGAAATGTGCCGCTGAATAAGAACATCCACTTGGTAATTTAAATATGCAGCAGATAGCTGGGAACAACCTAGCCACTGATAGTATTTTTTATAGCATCACGCGAAAGTTTAAAATGTTCATAATTAGAATAAAGATTTTCATACTAAACTTACAGAAATAACGTAAACTTAACAATTATATTTCAAGTTTGCTCCCGAATCCCAGAAGTTTCTCTATGATCATGATATCTGGTTTTTGCTGACTATTAACATTTGGCTTTTCAGTTTTGGGCTAAAACTCTGTTGGGCATTTCCAAATTGATAAAATGTTGGAATAAAACATTTTACCTTTCTCTCTCTTTCTCTCTTTTGAGAAGCAGAAAGACAGGGAGAGACAAAAACAAAGCTTCCCTCTGCTGGTTTACTTCTTCTTCTTTATTTTTTATTTATTTATTTTTTTGACAGGCAGAGTGGACAGTGAGAGAGAGAGACAGAGAGAAAGGTCTTCCTTTGCCGTTGGTTCACCCTCCAATGGCCGCCGCGACCGGCGTGCTGCGGCCGGTGCACCGCGCTGATCCGATGGCAGGAACCAGGTGCTTCTCCTGGTCTCCCATGGGGTGCAGGGCCCAAGCACTTGGGCCATCCTCCACTGCACTCCCTGGCCACAGCAGAGAGCTGGCCTGGAAGAGGGGCAACCGGGACAGAATCCGGCGCCCCAACCGGGACTAGAACCCAGTGTGCCAGTGCCGCAAGGTGGAGGATTAGCCTAGTGAGCCGCGGCGCTGGCCTGGTTTACTTCTTCTAACAACAGGTACTGGGCTGGTCAAAGCCAGAAGCCAGGAACTCAATCCAGGTCTCCCATGTGAGTGACGGGGACTGTTACTTAGCCATTACCACTGCCTCCCACGGGCTGCTCTGGCAGGAAACTGGGTGGGAAGCCAAAGCTAGAACCTGAACCTGGGCACTTTGATGTGGGACCATTAGGCCAACAGCTACTCTCATTATCCTTTTTTTTATGCTCAATAATGGACAACTACACGCACCACATATAAATCATTTTCTCATCATCTGTGGCTGGGAGGCATGGATCGCACACAGCTCAGCAAGGACAGGGTTATGAACATGGAAGTCGTTACAAAGTCGCCTGTGCAGTTTCAAAGGTCGTCTCTTTCCATAAACTGACCTGCACCGTTTCTGATTCCTCCGCTGTCTTTTGTGATTTTCTGAGCTGGTTCGGGAACCATTTACAACAGGCACGGGGTGGGGGGGCATTTGGCACAGCTGATGTTGCTGCCTGGGGTGCACATATCCCATCCACGAACGCCTGATTTCAGTCCCAGCCCCTCTAACTCCCATCCAGCTCCCTGCTGATGCACTCTGGGAGGCAGCAGACGACGGCTCAAGCACTAGGATCCCTGCCACCCACATGAGAAACCTGGATTGAGGTCCAGGCTCTCAGCTTTTTGGCCTGCTGGTGCAGAACCAGCAGTGGAGGATCTCTCTCCATCTGTCTTTCTACTTTTCAAATAAAAATTAAACTAAGCAAGAATTTAAAAAATAAGATGCGGAATCATCATTCAGTCAACAGCCCATTCCTGAACTGCAGTTGACAGGCACTGCTCTAGGAGTGGAGAAATGGGAGACGGAGACTCCAGTAACGTACACAGGACCGGACAGTGGCTGCAACAGGAGCACTGGAAAAAGCCAACTCCGAAATCGTCGAATGGCTGAGACTATGTAAAACGGGTCTGCTCTGAAACTGGAATCTAGATGTAAAAAAGTCAGCAATAGAATTCTTTTTTTTTTTTATTTGAAAGATAGAGTGAGACAGTGAGAGAGAGAGAGAGAGAAAGAGAGAGAGAGACAGAGAGAGAGAGAGAGAATGGTCTTCCGTCCGCTGGTTCACCCCCCAAATGGCTGCTACAGCCAGTGCTGCGCCGATCTGAAGCCAGGAGCCAGGTGCTTCTCCTGGTTTCCCACGCGGGTGCAGGGCCCAAGCACTTGGGCCATCCTCCACTGCCTTCCCGGGCCACAGCAGAGAGCTGGACTGGCAGAGGAGGAACCCGGCGCCCATATGGGATGCTGGCACCACAGGTGGAGGATTAACCAAGTGAGCCAGCAATAGAATTCTAATACGAGTTTCCTCTTCAGGTTTTAAAGTTAATCGTCCGTCCAATTTAGCCATTTAGCTGCTGATTTATACCCGGCCTGGTGCACTGGTTGAGGTCAGACGGGGCGGGCTGCACAGAGCCTCCAGGACCAGCCTGGGGGAGGAGAGAGCAGCTTCTCCACAGCCTACCTGCTGCAGAGCCACCTGGGTGCTTATTAACAGGGACCCCAGCACCTGCCGCTTCAGGGGGTCAGGGGCCCATCTCCTGTTTTTCCAAAGCTCTTCAGTGCATCTCTCAGGGGTTAGGTTTTGTTAGGGTGAACCACCATTTTGCACGCCCTCCAGGGATCCTTCTTTTTTTATGTTTTTATTTTTGTTTATTTATTTTATTCATTTGAAAGAATGTTACAGGGAGAGGTAGAAACCGAGAGAGAGGTCTTCCAGTCTGTTGGTTCACTCCCCAAATGACCACAACAGCCAGAGCTCAGCTGATCCGAAGCCAGGACCCAGGAGCTTCTTCCGGGTCTCCTGTGAAGGTTCAGGGGCCCAAGGAGCTGGGCCATCCTCCACTGTTATCAGGCCATAGCAGAGAGCTGGGTCGGAAGTGGAGCAGCTGGTGCTGCAGGCTGGGGCTTTAACCAGCTGCGCCACAGCGCCAGCCCCGGGGGTCTTTATTCAGTGAGAGGACCTGGCTGGGGGCAGGGGACAGGATTCTAGGCAATTTGTAGCGGGGACGCTGGCCTGCAGCCCCCTGGGGAACCGCTCCCCACTGCCGGCCCCTGGCAGGGAGACACAGGGAGCAGCACAAGACCTGTCCTTGGTGGCAGTGATTCTCAAAGTGAGGTGCCTGGCCGGCCCCTGCCCTGAAACCTAAAACCCGGCCTGCCCAACTCCCCAGTCAGAGCCCTGGGGCGGGACCCTGTTCCTCTGGGTGAGCAAGCCCAACAGGCCGCCTAGGCTGCTGCTAACCCTTGGGAATCACCGATCCATGGGTAAATTCTTCCCGTAGTCAACTTCTTTTCATCTCCCGGGCAGCCCTTGGAGGTGAGGGCTGCCAGTGCCCCATCTCAGCCAGAGGTCTGGTGGCTTCCCCTGCCCCTTCCCCTCCTCAGGGGCCCAAGAGCAGCCGGTGATGGGGTGAGAGGGTGGCTGGGCCCTTGCTAGGATGGGCTGGGAGGATATGGGAATGGGGGGAAGCAGCCTCAGAGCCAGCAAGGCCCCAGGCATAGCAGGGACCCCATGTGCACTCCCGAGCTGTCCCACAACAACCTGTACCACCTCAGCTTCCCCACTGCCTCTCTGGCATCTGGAGCCCCTGCAACCATATGCTTGGGTAGGAGCCTGGCAGAGACACTGCCATCTAAAAAAAAAGTCTTTCTGGGGGTTGCTAGTATAGCTTAGTCGGTAAAGCTGCTGCCCACAACACCAATACCCTGTATGAGTTGCCGGTTGGAGTCCAGGCTGCTCCGCTGTGGATCTAGCTCCCTGCTAATGTGCCTGGGAAAGCAGCAGAAAATGTTCCAAGTGCTTGGGCCCCTGCACCCACATCGGAGACCTCCTAGATGCAGTTCCAGACTCCTGACCTCAGCCTGGCTCAGCTCTTGCCATTGTAGTCATTTGGAGAGTGGGCCAGGGATGGACGAGCTCTCCCTCTCTCTGTCTCTCCTTATCTCTAACTCTGCTTTTCAAATAAATAAAAAGAATCTTTACCAAAAACCATCCTTCTGGACTTACAGGGTTATGTAAGGGGAGGGGTGGCGAGGACGAGTGTGGGAGCCCCTGCCCCTCCCGGCCACCTTGCTGTGCAGGCCACAGCAGCAGGTGCGCTAGACAGGCGAGGAGACTGGGGCGCAGTCGGCAGAGGGCAGTGCCAGGGCTCAGCAGGGCATGTGGACCTCTAGACCACCCCCTTGTGCAGGCCACCCTGGACTTGGGTGTGCACAGACAGACACAGGCTGGGCCAGGCTTCCAGCAGCTCAATGAGAGGCCGGCCCCACTGGTGGTCTCTGGGGGTCCAACCCGACCCCCTTTCCCAACATATGAATGGATGTGGAGTTCACATAAGGCATTTTCGGGTGTGAGAGGGGGAGTGTAGGAGAGCCAGTAGGAGCCTGTCAGTGACAAGAGCCCCCGATCGGGAAGGAGCACTTGCCTGGAGTGGGACAAAGCTGGGTTGGAAGGCCATGTCTCCCCTTAGCAACTTCAAGGGCGCGTGCCTCAGTTTACCTATAAAATGAGGATAATGTAACCCGTGCCGTAGAGTCTGTGCAAGGAATAAATGACACCGTGTGTGGTGCCTGCTCTGGCAGGGAGTGGCAGGGCCGTGCCCAGGAAACACTGGCTGCTTCCCCGCCGGGAGCTCCGGAGTCCCAGCTCTCACACAGTGTGAACCCCATCTGTGGGGACTTCGGAAGCTGTTGCTAGGGAAACAACACTGAAGAAGTAGCCAAAATCACAACGCTGCAGGACGCCCAAATCTAAATTTGCAAACCAAATAAATAAAGGCAAATGATTCTCTTTGCAGAAGGAGTCTCCTGTTGACAACAACAAGCCTAAACAAACAAAAAACCAGAAGCATACAGCGACGCCCTCTCCATCATGTCACATCGTGCAATGATCGTATTTATTCCGTCTTCTCGGGAACATATTTATTGGGTAAAGCAAAGAAAAAGTGACAACTTCAGCAGCTCCAGCTCAGAACTACTCCACGGGAGAGGAGGGAGTTTGCATCTTAAGTCAGATGTCACCCTAAGATGTCACCTTGAGCCTTTGAAATTAAAAAACAATGAGGCCAGCATTGCAGTGCAGCCAGTTAAGCCTCGGCTTTTTGTGACACACACCGGCTTTCCACATTGCAGCCCTGGTTCAAGTCCCGGCTGCTCCACTTCCCATCCAGCTCCTTGCTAATGGCCTGGGAAAGGAGCGTAAGATGGCCCAAGTGCTTGGGCCCCTGCACCCACGTGGGAGACCCAGAAGAAGCTCCAGGCTCCTGGTTTTGACTTGACCCAGTCATCTGGGGAGCGAACCAGCAGATGGTTCCCTCTCTCTCTCTCTCCCAGCCTTCTTTCTGTAACTCTGCCTTTCAAATAAATAAATCTTTAAAAAGAAACAAACAGCTGGCAGCTCACTAGGCTAATCCTCCACCTTGCGGCGTGGGCACACCGGATTCTAGTCCCGGTCAGGGCACCGGATTCTGTCCCGGTTGCTCCTCTTCCAGGTCAGCTCTCTGCTGTGACCAGGGAGTGCGGTGGAGGATGGCCCAGGTGCTTGGGCCCTGCACCCCATGGGAGACCAGGATAAGTCCTGGCTCTTGCCATCGGATCAGCGCGGTGCGCCGGCCGCAGCGGCCATTGGAGGGCGAACCAATGGCAAAGGAAGACCTTTCTCTCTGTCTCTCTCTCTCACTGTCCACTCTGCCTGTCAAAAAAGAAAAAAAAAAAAAAAAAAAAGAAAGAAAGAAAGAAAAAAAAAAAGAACCAGCTCAAAAAATGTTAAAAAAAAAGAAACAAAAACAAACCAAAAGAGCAACAACTAACCAGAAACCACACACAGAAATTCTCAGCATAAGTGCTCCATTGTTCTGATCTTATGGCCACAATGAAAGTGCCATAAACAGGAGTGACACTGACACCACATGATGTCATTCTCCCTGGACACCTGCTGGGCCCCTCTTTATCTCGCCCGGTATGCACCTGTGGATATTCACCCGTGGTTATGCACCCGGGGTTATGCACCTGCAGCGGCCAGACAGCGAGCTGATGTCGCTGGACCTCAGTGTCTGGCCTGTGACGAGAGTCTGCCTGCCACCACTGCTACCAGCCTGTGTTCTCAGAACCTTGGGATTGCTGCCGACAGGAAGCCACCTGTCAGGTGGTGGCCTTGAACATGATTTCACCTAAGAGTAGAGGGGAAGAGGCTCGGCTGGGTGCGAGCGGGAATGAGGCCACCAGGCAGGTGCTGCGTGGTCTGCACGGATGACAGTCCTCACCTGGCAGCTCAGTGGCGGGCTCTCACCTGGGGCCGCAGGTCAGACTCCTGCAGGAGGGTCTGTGAGAGCACAGGTGCTCAGGACCTGCCCCTGACAACACCTGAATCCCTGGGATGCTGTCACATGGCCCGCCTGACTTCAGGCCACGTTCCCAGAAGGGACGTCCCCTTCCATGGATCCCTGCCCAGGGAGCCCGAGCCATGTCAGGGTTCAAGCGACAGCTGACATGCCTGCCGCCACATTCCTCTCCCAGGCCAGGGTGGTTTCATTTTATTGCAGCCTCGTAAACACTGCGTTTGCGCTGGGCGAGGTCGCAGAGGGGCAGTGGCTGTTTGGTGCAAGAATTGACTGATGGGGACCCAGTGGCTGTGTGCCCACGTTCGCTCAGTTGCAAAGTGAAGGGAGCAGGATTCAAAGTCCACTCTCTTGGTTCCAAAACTGTGAGCGCTCTCCACTGCTCACAGAGGAGCCAGTGATGGCTGCGCCAGCGATCCACAGCACCCTGCTTAACTCCAGGCTGCTCCTTATTGTTTTTTTAAGGATTTACTTATTTATTTGAGAGGCACAGAGAGAGAGAGAGAGAGAGAGAGAGAGAGAGAGAGATCTTCCATTTGCTGGTTCACTCCTCCAAATGGTTGCCATGGCAGGGGCTAGGCCCGGCTGATGCCAGGAGCCCAGAACTCCATCCGGGTCTCCATGTGGGTAGCAGGGGCCTAAGCCCTTGGGCCATCATCTGCTGCTTTCCCAGGTGCATTAGCAGGGAGCTAGATCAGAAGCAGAGCAGCCGGGACTTGAACCCGTGCTCTGATATGGGATGCTGGCATATATATACATCTCTCTCTCTCTCTCTGTTACTCTGTCTTTCAAATAAATTTTTAAAAAATCTTAAACAGCCCTCAGAGCAGTTCTGAGTCCCTGCCCTGCCTGCCGGCTACAGAGGCGTTTGCACCCCCTGCTGGCCTGGTGTGGCCTGCAGCTGCGTGTCTGTGGGAGCATCACAGAGGGTGGAGGGCCTTGTCATTCTTCACCTGCCACGTTAAGAGTTTTCCATCAAAGGCTCTTTGAACATGCAGGGCCCGAGGCCAGCTGCCAGTCCTCCTTAAACCAGCGACCAGAATGACTGACCCAGGCCTGTCACAGGCTCTTAGATGACCCTGCTGAGAATTCTGTGAGGTTGAAGACAGGGTATCGTCAGGTCCATTCAAGTAATACTTAATTTTTTTTTAAAAATTATTTATTTTGAGAGAGATTTTTCATATGGTGGCTCATTCCCCAGACGGCTGCAACAGCCAGTTCTGGGCCAGGCTGAAGCCAGGAGCTCCATCTGGGTCTTCCACATTGGTGGCAGGGACCAAGCAGTTGGGCCATCTGCTGCTGCTTTCCTAGACCATTAACAGGGAGCTGGATCAGAAGTAGAGCAGCCTGGGCTCGAACCAGCACCCATATGGGATGCAAGCATTGCAGGCGGTGGCTTTACCAGCTTCAACAACACAGTGGCTCCAAAGTAATACTTCCTAAATATGCTAAAACTCTAGCTGAGAGTGGATCATGGTGGGGTCACCTGTCACACTCCTCTTTAGGTTATAACAGCCTTAGGTGGTTACAGGCTCGATGGCCTGTGTTTAGAAAAAAACACAATATCCCCCCCCACCCCCCAACCAGCCTTATCTGCAGTTTTCTGCCCGTGGCTCAAGTTTTCTGAGGCCAGCTGTGGTCTGGAGGTAGCAAGTGAAGCATCCCAGAAATCAACACTTTCTACATTTTAAATCTCACGGTGAGATCTTTTAGCTCCCACTCCAACCCAATGAAGCCATGAGTCGGCCCCTTGCCCCATGGGGCCGGACTCTACGTGCTACCCACTCATGAGTCACCAGGGGCAGTCTCAAACATCAGACTGCCTGCCCCAGTCTCCAGCTCTTATGTCCAGGTCACCTTAATGCACCTAACAAGGACCCTGAAGTGCAAGAGCAACAATCCTGGCAACTCAGACAGGACAGAGAGAAGCCAGCAGGTACTGCCCTGAAGTGAAAAGCTAAGATATTTTGAGAGAGAGACACTACATTCACATACGTTTTATCACAGTATATTCTTAGCTTTGCTCTATTTTATCGTTAGCTAGTATTGCTAATCTCCTATGGTGCCTAATTTACAAGTGGAAATTTATCACAGGTACAATATGTAAGTAGAATATAAGAAAAAAATATGGCATATACAGAAACGGTGCCATCCACGGTCACAGGCATCCATTGGGGGTCTTGGAATGTCTCCCCTGTGTGGCAGGGGTCACTGTTCTACCCTAAAACTTGGAGGTAGGCAGAATGACTACTATGTGGAGTGTGACCTAACAGATCCTTTGGGGGCTTATCTGGCTCTCTGGGAATATACTCCTGTGTTTTGACCCTCTATTTTCTATTGGTTATCACACCGCTTTACTCTCAGTAGATACCAAGTGTGGGAGACCTATTGTACTGGTCAGCTTTTTGTTACTATAACCAGACACCTGAGACCGGCTACTTAGGAAGGACAGACAGGTCTGTGTAGTGCACAGTTTTGGAGACTGAAAGTCCCAACGGCATGATGCAGGCTCTGGGGAAGACCCCACAGAGGACGCATGGCAGAGTGTGTGCAGACGGGGATCATTTGCAAGCTAGGAAGCACAGAGCCTGTGTAGGGAAAACCCTGGGCTTTTAGAACAACTGGCTCCCAGGGGCCGGTGTTGAGGAGCGGCAGGTTAAACCACCTGAAACGCTGGCATCCCTTATGAGCGCCGGTTAGAGTCCTGGCTGTCCCACTTCCAATCCAGCTCCCTGCTAACACGCCTGGGAAAGCAGTGGAGGATGGCCCAAGTGCTTGGTTCCTGCATCCACGTGGGGGATCGAGAAGAAACTCCTGGCTCTGGCTTCTGCCTGGCCAAGCCATGGCCACTGGGGCCTTCTGTGGAGTGAATTTGCAGATGGAAGATCAATCTCTCTCTTTTCATCTTTCTCTGTGACTCTGAGCTTTAAATGAATATTTAAAAAAAAAAAAAAAACTCACTCCCAGGAACTAACTTCCAAGGGCACGCCCCCAGTGACCTAAGGCCCTCCCACTAGGCCCACATCCCAAAGTCCCACCAGCACCCTAAGGACCAAGTGTGTAACACGTGGACCTCGGGAGGCCCTTCGACATCCAGACTGTAGCACCAACAGTGACGCCAACGATTCTTGTCCCCAGCAACGTCGTGAGCGTCTCCCGAAGGACAGACTGCAATCCAGTGAGTGGTGTTGCCTTCTAGGGTAATTTAGCAATCTTACCCCAGAGTCTTGTTTTCAGCGATAATTCCATTCTATTTTTAAACAACATATTTGAAAGGCAGAGAGAAAAAGAAAGGGAAAGAGATGAAAGAGAGAGAGACAGAGAGAGACAGAGAAACTTGCCATCCACTGGTTCACTCCCCAGATACCTACAACAGCCGGGGGTGGTCCATGTTGAAGCCAGGAGCCTGGAACTCCATCTGGGTCTCCCCAGTGGATGGCAGGAACCCCACCACTTGAGCCATCCCCTGCTGCCTCCCAGGGTGTGCATTAGCGGGAAGCTGGATCAGATGCGGAGCTGGGACCTGACTCCTGGGCATCGCGAGTGGTGGTATCCCCACTGCACCAGCACCCGACCCAGCATTCTGCATTTTTTTTTAACAAACCTTGCCATTCTGCTGGTTCCCTCATTAAAGAGTTAAATATATCTGACACACTCACAGCACATTTGCATGAAAATACTTTTTTCCTTCTTGAAAATTGAGCTTGACACACTCATCATGCCTACAAAGGGAGACGGCCAAGGGCAAAGCCAGCAGGCTGCCGTGGCCACCTGGAGCTGGACGGCTTCGCTCTTTGGTGTCAGGCCCAAGGTGGTAGAAAGTGTGGGATGACACGGCCAGTGCAGCTCCTGGCCCCACCAGGATCAGCTGTATGATCTGGGCTGACCGGCATCTGCCTTAGTCCTACTTTCCTCCTCCACACAATGGAGATAAGACCTTTGTTAGTTACACAAAAATGAAATAACATACACTAATAGAGCACAGTGGTTGGGAATACAAATTCTGAGTTGGTCTGCCTAGGCTCGCATCTTGTATCTGTGATGAGATCTTGCGTTTAGCTGCATGAACTTGGGGAGTATTTACCTTTATTGTCCTCATTTGCACAATGGGCTCAGTAAGCACCTTGCAGGGTCAATATTAAAAACAAAGTGCTTGGTAGTGTGACCGGTATACTATAAGCACTTACCAAATGTTACTTGTGATGAAAACCGTGACTTATAAAGTGCCTAGTAGCAGAATTGTCAGCTGTCACACATAGGGACGTCTGTCACCAGGACTCAGGGTCGTGGCAATGGTCTGTTTACACGTGCGAAGGCCCTGAGAAATGAAGAAATGTGCCAAGATCATCCAGCCAGAGCTGGAGCTGCGTCTCCTGCAACCCAGGTTTCATTCCTTTGGCAAATGACCCCGCCTCCTCCTCATTCCCCTCCCCAAGCGAGCGCCTGCCCTCTGCTGCTGCTTCTGCCTCCAATTCAACCTCACTGCGGGGCCAACAGGAGGAGTCGGAGCCTGAGCACAGTTCGCCAGGCCCGCGGCGGGAGCCGCCAGTGCTCAGGACTGTCCTCCTCCCCAGGGCCCCTCCGAGCTAATGCCTCCAGACCAAACAGTTATGGCTCTCCGTCCCCAGTGATGAGGAACAGAAAAAACAAACCCACACACCACACCACATACCCGAAATACCAGACATTCCTCGCGTGGCTGGCTCAGTAGGTGATTGGCCACAGACATCCCTGGCTTCCCAGGGCAGGCATCTTAGAAAGCAGGCATGGGGGGAGGCTGGGGGGCTGCCGCAGGGGTCTCAGCCCAGGGTCTGGAAACAGGACTCCGATCTGTTACTGTTTCTCACACCCACTGATGAAGCCACATGCTGGGTTCCAGGTGTCAGCAACATCGCTCTCCTGAGGGGCCCGGCAGGGTTAGAGTCCTCTAAATGTTTACCGAAGACCCTACTGTGTTGGGCTCACAGGTGCCCTCCAGAGCACTTGTGTGAACTCCAGAAAATGGAAGAAACCAAGCTTTGTTTGGCTTCATTTTCAAGATTGCTTTTAGGCAGGTGTCAAGGAGAGGGGAAATGAAATTCTCGGAGTTTCTAATAAGGGGTCAAAGGCCAGTCTTTTCCCACGGGACCAGTGCGTGGGGTCAGAGAGGGCTCTTCCCCAGCAAGCCGCACACAGCCCGGATCGCACAAGGCGCGGATGTGTGTACTTGGTGAGGGACTGAGAAGGTCAGGAGAGTGACGGCCAAGGACACCAGGACACAGACACTGAGGCCGTCTTCACTCAGCTTCCTGCTGAAGATGGCTCTGTGGTCAGAGGGTGACTCTGATGCACCACGGGACACGAGGGGACATGTCTGCAGTGGACACTGCCTCGCATCTCCGTGGCCAGTACCTGGAGTCACCAGCAGCCCCCTGGAGTTACCCTTGAACCAGGCAGGCCCATCCGGGACTTGAGATCCAATCCCGGGGAGGGAGGAGGCACTGAAGATGCCAGCCCAGGGTCTACCACGCACCCCCAACGGACTTGCAGACCAAAGGGTTTGCTCAGAGCCACAGCTCCCGAAGCCCAGTAAAGCCCTTGGGTGCTCTTTTGGCTTCACAGCAGAATCGGGTAAATGTGCCCTTCAGAGGCCGCAGTACTACAGACCAAAGCTGGGGCTGTGGTGGAGAAACCTGCCCCCCCCCCCGCCTCCCCGCACCCTCCAGGTGGTCCCCACATTCCACGGAATCCCGGGATCCCGGCAGCACGGATCAGCTCAGTCCATCGAAGGATTCCTTTCAAAATTTCAGAATTTATAAAATAGCAGCCCCTGCAAGCTGGAGTCTACCTTCTGTTCTGCCGGACAGCGGTGAGAGGAAGCTGTGGGATGTGTAGGGCAGGGTGGGCAGGAAGCCAAAAGTATTTGGCAACTTAATTTTTTTTTGTCTGTTCAAATTCAAATCAGAGACCCAAACAAGTGAACCTCAAACAGGTCACCAAAACCCGTTACCAAGGCCGTGAACTCAAGTTTATCTCCCGGACCATTTTTATGAAACATCTGTGTCCAGAGCTGGGTTTTAGGTCTCATGCAGGCTACAAGTGACAAGACGTGGTCCCCGCCTGCGACCCGGATGAGGGGGCTGCACAGATGAACTATTCCCCAGCAGTCCCAGCCAGGGCAGGCTCCCTGGGCCAAGCGGCAGGGGAAACAGCCCGGCATGCCTGGAGGGCGTGAGAGCACGGTTCCCACATTGCGATCCTTAGGACATCTGCCCCTCCATCAATGGCGCCCACATTTAATTTAATTAAAAAATTTAAAGGTGAGTTCCCTAAGGCCAAAAAATTGGGGCAGGGGCCGGCATCGTGGCTCAGGGAGTTAAGCAGCCTCCTGCGCCGCTGGTAGTCCATGCAGAGTGCTTGGGTTTGAGTCCCGGCTGCTCCACTTCCAAGTTCAGCTCCCTGCTAAAGCGTCTGGGAAAGCAACAGAAGAAGGCCCAAGTGCTCGGCCCCTTGCACCCATGTGGGAGACCTGGATGGAGTTCCAGGGTCCTGGCTTTGGCCTGGCACAGTCTTGGCTGTGCAGCCATTTGAGGAGTGAGCCAGTCGATGGAAGAGCTCTCCCTCTCTCTGTCTTTCCCTCTTTGTGTCACTCTGCCTTTCACATAAATAAAGCTTTGAAAAAATGGGGCAACACCGCATACCCCATGCTGCTTTGGAGCTGTCCAATGCATACAATATCTTAAAAATGCCAATTGTGAACTAATTTAACACCATCATCCTAAATTCATTTGCTTTCCTTCAAGGAACATGGGAAGAAGCCTGTCTGTTCATGTCCCATGGAACCATGCTGCCCCTTGTGGCCAAAGCCACCCGGGATGCAGAACCACGAGGCCAGCGACCACGGGAGCAAAGGGCTTTCTTGCCAGCAGCCCAGGCCGGGCCCTCCACTGGCCGACTGTCAGGATGCACGGGACCAGCAGACAGGTTCAGACCGGAGAACACGTGGTCACGTTGCTTGCAGCACAGCGAAACAAAACACCACGCCAGATGGCTGCGGTGAGCCGCGTGGCCACCGGGCAGAAGGCAGCCAGCCTGGAAGGGTTTTCATGTCCCCCCCTACCCCGTTTCCTGTCACTTCCTCTGCCTTGGATGAAGCCCTGGCTCCACCGAGGCCCGGCCCTGCCAGGCCGCCTCTGTCCCCACTGGTCCCTCCTTCCATGCTCCTCTCTGCCCTCCCTCGCCCGCACGCACAGGCCCCCAACGTCCCTACTACTCCTGGCCAGCAGCCCCAGGCTCACTGCTTCCCAGCCACTGCGGGGTTCCTCCAGCCCACCAAGTGCCTGCCCCTCCCTGAGGCTGTGGGTCCTCCCAGGCGCAGCCCCAGCGGGCTGCCTGCATGGTCCTCATCCCCCACCCCCACCCCAGCAGTGACCTCCAGGGCAATGTCTTTATTCCCTTTCCACCTCCAGAGGGCAGGGAGTCAACAGTGCACCACCTGCCTGCCGCTGCCTCCTCTCCTGGACCCCCTGCACCTGTCCCCACTGTGGCCTGAACACCCGCTCGGCGCAGGACGGGGGGCTTCCCACCAGGCCCCTTCTCACTCCCGGCTACCCCAGGACCCAGACCGCAAGAGAACAGAACGCGGCCCCTGCTCCTGAGCCCTGAAGCTCTGCCCCGACCTTCTTTTTTTTTTTTTTTTTTTTTTGACAGGCAGAGTGGACAGTGAGAGAGAGAGACAGAGAGAGAAAGGTCTTCCTTTGCCGTTGGTTCACCCTCCAATGGCTGCCGCTGCAGCCGGCGCACCGCGCTGATCCGATGGCAGGAGCCAGGATCCAGGTGCTTTTCCTGGTCTCCCATGGGGTGCAGGGCCCAAGCACCTGGGCCATCCTCCACTGCACTCCCTGGCCATAGCAGAGAGCTGGCCTGGAAGAGGGGCAACCGGGACAGAATCCGGCGCCCCAACCGGGACTAGAACCCGGTGTGCCGACGCCGCAAGGTGGAGGATTAGCCTATTGAGCCACGGCGCCGGCTCAATAAGTGCCCCGACCTTCTGTTCTGAGAATGAAGCCTCTCTTTCCCAAGATGGCACAGTGTCTCCCCGAGACAGGAGGCAGCGAACTCCGAATAAGGCCTCCCAGGTGCCACCCCCAGGGCCCCCTGGCCATGCACGGGCTGGGGCTGGGGCCTCCTCCCAGGTTGCACAGCTCAGGCGGCAGAGCCCCCGCACTTACGTCCTCTTTGGCGTGCAGGCGATCCAAATAAAAACAACCTGGCTGAATTTCTCCAGATCATACTCAGTGCTCATCATTAAAAAAATGCTTATAGTTTCTTCTCTTCGAAAGGCAGGGTGTGAGAGCGAGCAAGAGTGAGAGATGGATGTCCATCTGTCAGTCCACTCCCCAAATGTCCACAACAGCTGGGGCTGCGTCAGGCTGAAGCCAGGAGCTGGGAACTCAGTTTGGGTCTGCCACGTGGGAGGCAGGGGTCCGAGCACTTGAACCATCACCTGCTGCCTCCCGGGGGCATTGGCAGGAAGAGGGTCAGAAGTGGAGGAACTGGGACAAGAACTGGAGCTCCGGTACGGGCCATGACCTTGGCTTAGTCATTAGCTTTCAGCGCTGGTGTTTTCAACTCAGGCTTGGCTGGGATAGGAAAGAAAAAGACCCCAAGCCAGGATTCAGGAGACGCCAGGAGGGAGAACAGAGACCTGTAGGCTGAAGCCGGGGCTGCCACCGACCTCAGGACGGCTGCTTCTCCCGCCAGCACGCACGCGGACTCAGCCTCCTGTCCTGCAGCCCCCGCCCCTCTGTCCCTGCTGGCCCAGCAGCCCTGCAGGGCGTCACAGCCACGCTTACCCTCTGCTCCCAGGTCCTTCCTTGCCCTCTGCCGGCTGGCCAGGCCCAGACAGAGTGGTCTGAGGACTACTGCTCACATCACGGCTGTTGGAGACCAATTGCAGGTTGAGCCTCAGCTTTGCTGAAGGAGCTTAACACAGCAGCCGGACAATCCCAGCTCTGGTGGCTGTGTGGCCTTGGATAAGTGACCTAACTCTGTTTCGGCCTAGTTGTCTGCACAACGAGTGTAGTAAGAGCACCCATGCACAACGCTGTAGAGTCGCGGGGAGGGTTAAGTAGGTGATAAAGCCACGTGTGGCCCGAGGACCAGCCATGGAGAGATGAAACACCCGCAGCTGTCTCGGCTCCCTCGGCCGCACCACGTCCCACCGGGCGCTCCTGGCTTGGCTCACGCCTTCCTCCCTTGCTCTGAACTTTGCTCACTCCCGAGGGGCTGCCCTCTGTGGGACCATCCCCACACTTCCTGGCGAGTTCTGCCAAAACACAGCCTCCTCGGCCTCCCTGATGAGCGAGTCACTGAAGCTCCCGGTCCCAACGCGAGGCCCCTCGCCGTGTGCGCGCTCCTGGCCGCCCTCCTCTGCCGGACACACGCCCCGCCCCCGGAACCGCTCCTTCTCCTCCCAGGCCATCGCCTCTCCCTAAGCGCAGGCCCCGCCTCCCTCCCCATCCCTGCCCTGGACACGGTGCACTGCGGTCAGGCCAGACCTCCTCTTCCCGGAAGCCATTCCCTACTTCAGGGCTCCGCCTTCTCCTCCGTGGCCTTGGGTCAAGGGTTTGCCCGCCCTGGCCTGTGACCTCCGAGTCCAGGCAGGCTGGGTGCCCAGGTCCTGCACACAGCAGGGGTTGGGGCAGTGTAGGTCAGTTTAGGTAGGCAGTTTAGGTCAGTTCCTGTTAGGTGGCCGGCCTATCCTGGCCATGGGCACAGACGGCCTGAATCCCTACGGCGCTGCTCCCGGCCTGACCCTCGGCAAAGGGGTCGTGACACGTTCCCCGCAGCTGCCCGGGGCTGAGCGCCATGCGTGTCCAGCAGCGCCCAGCGGCCGCCCAGCAGACTCAGCTCTGGTGAGACCCAGTGCCCGTCGGCGCTTCCGGCCTCCATTTTGGTGAAGGTCAGGCCCAACCCCACTTTCACCATTAAGTCGAGGACTTCGGCTCAGGGCCGTGTTGCCCTGAGATATTGCTCTGTCTCCGCCTCTCAGGTGAGTAAAATTTGAAAAACAGATATTTGATAAAAACAATTACTAGTTAGCTGATTTAGAAACCCTCAACCACTATTTTGAGGGGAAAAAAATCCTCTATCAGTGGGACACACCAGTGACCCTTCCTGGGCTGCTGGGGGGTGGGTTCGACACCCTCCTCCGGCAGGTGAGAAACGCCTCACGCTGTTCTGGCCGGCTTCTCCCCCAAAACCAAGGGTCCGTGGGGAGGCCGTCCCCACCCCTACCACGCCCAGCCCCGGGCTGTCAGAGGGAAGCAGCCGGGGTTTGCCTAGGACCCTGCCCCACATTTCTGTGCGGCGCATGTGCAGTCCTCCAGCGGAGGGGACACGGCGGACAACGCCCCCCAGCGGCCGGTTCAGGAAGCTTGCCTCTTCGCGGAGCGGAGCCAACGTCTTTGTCCTGCGGGGAACGCGCTGCACGCTGGCTCTGCCTGTGTCATGCGCCCACACCTGCGCTCACACACACGTGTCACCAGGAAGCTGGTGGAATTTCTCTGCCAGAAGAGAGACACATTCCCCGCCCTCCCTCCTCCACCACCTTCCCCGTCCATTCCTATGAGACCTTCACACAGTTTATTCCTTTACAAGTTTATTTCTGGTGAATTAAAAAAAAATAATTTAACATGACTAGATAAATTAGGCGCTGAGACGGCACGACATGGAGCAGAGCGCCACTTTCCTGGCTTCCTCCAGATGCTGGGGCTCGCGAGAGGTGCTGATGGAGCGCCACCTCAAGGCTTCTCGGAGGGCTGGGACCAGGCTTGGAGGATGGCCGGATCCGATCCTCTTCCATAGCAAAGCAAAAGCTTTTCTTTGCAGCATTTGCTTTCTCAGTCAGAAGCTTGGTGACACAGCCACACGGTGGCCCGGCAAGCACACCCTCGGGAGGACAGGGCAGTGGCCTCCGGACGCTTTCGGTGTGGAACTCGGGGGAAGACTCCACCTCCACCTCCGATGGCCCTGTGGCCAGGTGGAATGGGGGCCACTAGCACGGTTGCCAACATCTTGTTTTCTAAGCTCTGGGCGTGGCTGCCTCTGAGCCTGAGGGGGACACTTTTTCCAGAGTCCTTGGATCCTGAGAAGCCACAGATGGGGTTCACCCCTCCAGGAATCTCAGAGCAGAACAGGCCTACAGCCGGAGCTGGGAGCTCAAGGCTGCAACCTGAGACGCCTGTGTCACAGCCTAGAACCTGCACTTCGGGGGAACCAGCTAGTAAGGAGACTGTGGCTCCCCCGTGAGGGGCCTGCGAGCCCCCAGCGAGCAGAGGCCGTGGCTGGCTCACCATCTTCATGGCTCTTGGATGAGGTTCTGGCCTGGGAAGTGGGGTTGACTCTTTTTTTGGGGGGGTGAACTTTGATGAGATGTATCGGTGTTAGAAAGAGGCTTCAGTGGCCCAGAAAGGAAGCAGGAAGAACTCTCAGAAGCTCAGTGTGCTGGGATAGAGCGTAGGGTGGCCAAGGCAGGCCACCGGCTACAGCTGCCTCCGAAGACCCATGGGGCCGCTGACCGGGACTGGAGGTACCTGCCCGCCCTGACTGCCAGGAGCCCTGCAGCCGCACACCAGCGGAGCTTGGACGAGGGCTCTCCGTGTAACCTAACACGTCTTTAGCATCCTTATTCGAAGATTTCTCAAAGGCAGAGCATGCAAAATCCAGACCCCTAAATCACAGGCAGCTCTGAGGTCCAGCACAAAGACCCAAATCTAACTGTTTCCATCCCTGGTGAGGAACAGTGCTTTGTTCTTCTTACTGCTTGTAGAATTCTTTACTTAGTGGAGGGTTAAGCTTATGATTATAAAACAAACTGAAAATTTGTCATTGCAAAAATTAATAAGGAAAAGAGGGAGGGAGGGTAGAAGGGAAGTATACTATACTCCTAAATCTGTATATATCAAATACATGAAATTTGTTCACTTTATATAAATAAATAATTTTTAAAAAAACACCTAATGTTCATCTCCCTCATGGGGGTCAGAAGGGGGTGCATGCCCACGCACCTGTCCCTGTCTCATTTCCATGCTCCAGGCCTGGGGCCGTTTTTTACCCTAAAACCACCCTCTTGTTAGGCCTTCTGCAATCTAAGCTCAGACCCCAAAATGCACTACTAGCATTGTTTCCCTCTAAAGAGGAGCTAGAAGCCCCCCAGTGCCTAGAGGTCATCTGGGGTTCCTGCTATAGCACCCATGAGATAACACCCAGAGAACAGGCAGCCCCTCCGCCACATACGAATCAAGAAGAGAGCCAGCAGGCCCCGAGGCCACTCCCAAGTGCGGATGCAGCGTGGCCCAGGGAAGGACAGAGGAGGAAGCCGGATGACAGGTGACGACCGGGAGCCAAGCAGCTCCTGGCAGCAGAACCCCCGGGCAGGAGGCCATTGGCGTAGGGCCCGCAGAAACCAGCTTTGTTCCACACCTGCTTCTTACTGTTGCAAAGAATGGGCCTTTGGTTTGGTTTCTTTCTGCAGATCCTTCTGGCACCAACAGCAGAGGTTTTTAATTGGATGCTGGGATAGGACAAGGGACAGGGAGGATCAAAGAGGGGCAGCTGGTTTGGGCACAACCTAGAGCACAGAAGTGCAGGTGAGGTGGACCGTGAGGGCCCCCCACCCCATCCCGAGGCCACCTGCCCATGTTGACCCTGAGCCTTTGGGTCTGACCCTTGGAAGTGTCCGAAAGCACCTGGAGCTCTTCCTGGGAGGACACAGGCTCGAGTGTGCCACGGCAGTGTTGCTGGGCGAGGCTGAAGTGTGACATCTGATGAAGACTGGAGCGCCGACTTTTCTCCAGGCAGACTTGGGACACTGCACGGTGGGTGGCCAGTGAGGCGGGAGACCCACCGCTCCAGAGAGGCCAAGGAGGCTGCTCTCAGAAGCCATCACCTCCACCAGCCCCTGTGCCCTTGCTGTATCCCTTCAAAGACACTCGCCACCTGGCCTGAGAATCTGTCTCACAAGCCATTCCCCCTTCATGTATTGTCCTGGGTCAAGGCTCAGATTAAAGTTAAGTTCAAAGTCTTAATAAAAAAAAACTCACGAAGTCCTCCCCAGAAGGCTCAGAACAGGAAAGAGGGGGGAAATGTGAAATTCTGCAAGTGTGGCACCCAGAAAATAAACTCTGAAAACACCATATGTCTTATGTGATGATAAACAAAAATATTTTTGCACAAATTTCACATTGATTTCAGAACACAGCTAAATTTCAAGAACATTCAGATAGAGTGGAGAAAAATACAATCTTGGGATGGGGGGACAGGTGAGGGATTTTTAACGAGATGCTTTCCAACCCTGAATTCTGGCCATTTGGAGAGCAGAGACGCGGAGTCTCTGGGGAATCTTTATTCCAGCTGAATCCCATCCCGAATGCTTTGGAGTAGGCAGTCCACTGACACTTGGGGATATGGGTCTGCGTGGATGGACCTGAAGAACTGAAATACCACTGCAGATAAGGAGCCCACGTGCTTTATTACAGCCCCTGCGTCCCAGGCCCTGACACCTCCCACCACCCTGCACTCTGGATGACGGAGGAAATGAAACAATCGTTTGACTTTTCCCGGCCACAGAAGACAAGGTGGGTGCAGACTGTACACGGAGCTTGCACACGGAGGCGGGAAGCGTGCACACAGGGGTGGGAATGCTTTACCCCGGCGTGAGCCGCTGCTCGAGCTATGGGGGAAGGCCCCGAGTCACATTCCTGGAGTCCACATGGGTTCGTTCCTGGCTTTTATTAACTGTGTCCAACTCCACCTTGCATCTTCTCCTGAGAGGGAGAAGGACGTCTATGACATCGCGGGTTTCCCCCGAGACATTACGCTTTTCCTGGTAAGATTTCACGAGGAGGTCCAGGAGCAGGCCAGAGAAGGACCAACAAACGCCAAAGTGTCTGAGAACGATATAATACTGACTTCTCTCTCTCTCTTTTTTTTTTTTGGTAACAGTTCACAAAAGGTGCGCCCCTCTCTCCTGAGATACACGAGGCACGAGGGGAGGTGGTGGAGGGGCTGTGGGTAGGACACTGTACCGTGTGACATCACGATCATGCAGCCGGTGCCGACAGGACAGAGAAGGGGGGCTCTGGGCGGGCCCCGGGGGAGGCAGGCAGTTTCCAGGGAAGTGCCCGGCACTCGGGAACACAGTCCTTCCAGTTCTTGCAGGGCTTTCCCCCGGGGCTCACCGCCTCGGCCTGGCCTTAGCCTTCATCCTCCCTTAGCTCCGTGGGTAGGAATTTATACTGCTGCTGGCGGATCTGGGCCAGCTTTTTCCTTGCTTCTTCCAGTTCCCGCTCTTTCTTGAGCATCTCCTCCTGGGCAGCGATGATCTAGAAGGAAAACAACAAGGCAGCTGCAGCCAACCTTTTCTGGCAAACCCCTCCTCCCACATCCCTACAGAGCCCTCAGCTCTCGACTCGCCTGTGCGCCATGGACTGCAGTTGGAGACCACTGACCCAGCTGATCCAAGACAATAGGGCTGACCTCCAGCCACTGAGTTAACAGCAGTTAACAGGCTCGGGGCAATACATCACATGGGCTGTCCCATCAGCTTCTTGGCAACCCACTAAGGATGCCCTATTTAAAGGCTCATTCTTGTAGACAGCAGAGAGAGAGATGGGTCCACCTCCCTGGAGTCACCCAGCTGATGGAAGAGGACCTGGCTCCATTATCCCTGTAGTTAGAGCTAGTGCCCTGCACCCAGATGGCCCTGAGACACAGGGGCCCTCGGCACCCTCAGGAACCTGGCTCTGTGTCAGGGATGGCAGAGCCATGGGGCACTGGAGTCTGGGCCTCAGATGTGAAGGGCCCACCATGCTGCCTGTGCACTGCTCACACTGACTGGTGCACAAGGCAGAAATCCCCCCTCCCAACACCCCCTTATTTAAGGCTCTGCATCTGTGTCTCTATGGTAACATGCATCGCTCCTCCAGATTGAACCACAAACCTGCGCGATGCCCCCCACAAACTTTGTTTTCACTACGACATCGTCATCATCCGCTTTGCCAAATGCTGCCTTTTGGGCTGCACGAACAAGATTGTCTGAGGCTCTTTTCACCGCATTTCCTGCCGCCTGGAGAGGGAAGGAAGCACAGATTATGGCATTAGAGACAGCTGTCTGGGTCTGGCGGGAACAGACACGAAGGCGCAGTGCATGAGTCAACTTATCATCCCATGATAGCACAGCAGCTCTCTGGCCAGTGAGATCTGTCTGTCTGCCTATCACCGATTTTTACCAACATCAGCATGTACCTGCCTGCAGGTTGGTTGCAGATAACCACTGCCAAAGAGCACACAACCATGTCAATGAATGACTGCGGTAGTGTGATGTGTGTGCTCACAGAAGGGTGCTCAGGGGCTGCTGCTTTGATCTAGAAAACCCCCTCCCTCTGTCCCCATCCAATCCAGCACAGACTTGAGGACCTGGCCCAGCCCCTACTTGCTCCCACCCACCTCGGCCCTCCCCACACTCTCCAGTTCCCTGCTGCTGGAGTGCTCTGTGCTGCAGCCCTGACAACACCTGGGGCTGCCTGTCTGCCTCGCAGACAGCGACTGGCTGCAGGCAGGGGCAGTGGCTTAAATCTTTGTGCCCCTGGCACTCGCTGAAGGCCTTGAGGGTACAAAGGGCTATGACGGCACAGGGCGCACCCACCCCTGTGCGGGGGGCTGGGAGCCTCACAGGGTCGAGGGCCTTCTTGGATGGACTTTTAGAGTCACACGTGAGGTTTATGTTACAAACTCAAGAATGGGGCAACTGCCAGACAAGCTTTTCCACGTGGAGTCTAAATTTCATTCAAGGCTATCACCATGCTGGCTTACTCTGAGTGCCCATGGAGCAGGGCCCCAGTGCATCCCTCTGCCACCAGAGGTTTGGATTTTCTTCGACCTGTGGTCAAGGCTTCACCAAACCTCCTACATTCCCTGCCCAGAGGCAGGGGCTTGGGCTTGAGGGTGAGCTATCAGAGAGTTGAGAGCTGCACGCATTCCAAGTTAACTGACCCATCTGCTCAGTAATCCAGAGGAAGCAATGGGGACAACGAGGACTTGGGCGAAGGAGGAAGGGAGAGCCCATTAACATCCAACCAGGAGCCACCAAAGGGTTTTAGGAGGTCAGAAATCATTAGCCCACTTCTCTGAGGTGGAAACTGAGGTTCTGAAGTTGTCTGAGAAGCTTCCATAGCTAGTCCATAGCTAGTAAGTCACAGAGCTGGGATCTGAACACAGATCCTTCCAGCCACCAAGAATTCCTGAGTTCTTTGTTAGGGGGCTCACACCTGGCAGTAAGTACTGTGTCCAGTGAAGCTAGTAATGACGGTGACCAGAGTGGTGCTGTGTTCTCTCTCTCTGAATTCTGAGGATGTTCCAAATCATTTCCCTGCCCATTATCCTATGTGGCCCCCTCATAAGACACAGAACAGATATTCAAGCCCCATTGTATGGTTAAAGCCACGGAGGCCTCAAAAGTTTTTGAGCATTCTGTTTAAAATCATGCGCTTCATTCATGACAGAGGCCGGACTTGAACCCAGGTCTCCCTTAACTCAGGCTGTTTTCCTCAAACGTGTGCTTACAACCAAGGAGTCGCATATCCACAAACAAGGAGATCCCCAATTTCCCCGGGGTTTATCTCAGGGAGATTGTCTGCAGTAGCTAGACTTCCACAGTAAGAGTTTGGGTAGAATTGTTCAAACACTGCTTCCATTTACAATGTCTTACGTAACTTATATCAATGTATTTTAGCCATATAAACAATCTGCATCAAACTACTTAAAACAGTGGCATTCTAGAAAGTTGGCAACAAACAAAATGTCCAAAGTAGAGGAAAATTCTGGCATCACCAGCGATGGGATATCATGCAATCATCAAAAATGAAACCCATGAAGAATGGACCGGTCAGCTTTGCAGAGACAAACTCATGGGGCCTCATCTTCAAGGAGAGAAACACACATGATCAAATGTCACACAGAGATAAAGCAGAATGCACCCTGCTATGATTACAATCAGGCAAACTCAGTGTGGATGCAGCTACCAACAGGAACAGAGCACAACGTCATAGCTGATGTGTGACAATGTTGAGGCGATGGTTTTTTTTCCCCCAAACATTCCTTTATCATGTTTCAAATAATTTCATAACTCAAACAATCAGGACAGCGAATGCCTTGGGTGGGGCTGGGCTTTGCTCTGTGGGCTCTGGGAAACCTGATCCACAGGCTCAGCCACACTCTTCAGGACCCTCCTACCCTCTGGGGCCAATGCAGACCTAAGGCAGCCTCTGACCCAGGCATCCCATGAGGTGTGAGAGAGGCAGAAGTGCCTAAGCTCATGGCTGTGTCACAAACTGCCATAAAAATATGCACAGTGCTGGAGCCAGCATTGTGGCACAGCAGGGTAAGCCACTGCCTGTGACGCTGGCATCCCATATCAGAGTGTCCGAGTGATTCAAATCCCAGCTGCTCTGCTTCCGATCCTGCTCCCTGCTAATGCACCTGGGAAGACAGCAGAAGATGGTCCAAGTGCTTGAGCCCCTGCCACCTACATGAGAGACCCAGATAAGAGTTCCTGGCTGCTGGCTTTGGCCTGGCCAGTTCCAGTTTTTGTGGCCATTTGGGGAGTGAACCAGCAGATGGAAGACTCCTCCCTCTGTCTTTGTCACTTTGTCTTTCAAATTAAAAAAAAAAAAATCCTAAAAAAAAAAAAAAAAAAGTGCAGTGGGACCACAAGGCAGGAACCATTAAGAGTAATCTGGCTGGGGGCTACGGTGGGACAGAGGAGTGACTGAGCCTTGGGAGGCAGGGAGGGCTTCCCAGAGGAGACAGCTTTTTAGATGAGTCACAAAGGATGAGTAGGCATTTGCCATGTTGGCCCAGTGAGGAGCGGACCCAGGGCGTTCTAGGCGAGGGCCCCAAAGCACACAACCAGGAGGCCCGTGTGCAGAGGGCAGCAGGCGCGGGATGCATGGACCACGTGGCGAGGATGAGGCTGGCGAGTGGGGCGGAGCGCACTGATGGAAGGCCCAATGGGTCATGCCAAGGAAGTGAGACTGTCCCCGTGGGCGACACTTACCCTCTCCAGCAGGAGAATTTTCCCACCAGCATCAGTGACCATTACCTGTAGCCGCCTCATAGCCTCTGAGTCCTGGTCGGCCTTCACCTTGCAGGCCACAAGCAGCTGAGCCGTGGAAGCGGCGACCTGCTTGGCGGATGAGATCAGCTTCTCCTCGCTGGCGTGTCCCTGGACGGAGGCGTTGGCCGCCTCGCAGAGACTGCTGGTTGCGGCCGCCACCATCCGGGCCTGGGGACAGCCAACAGAGAACTGAGCCGGGTCCCACACCTCCTCCCGGGGCATCCACGAAGCAAATGGGGAGGAAGGAGAGGGAGACTCACGGCAGAAATCAGCCCTTGGGACCACTGTCCGTCATCTGCCGCGTTGGCTGGGATGGAGCCCACCTGAAGAGGAGATGGAGAAATCTGAAATGAGAGCTGGCAGCCTAGGGTGGCCTGAGGGCCCTGGAACCAGACAGGCAGTACCTCCTGGGGACTCCCACCCTCAGCACTGATCGGAGAACGGATCAGCCCTCTCACGCCTGCACACAGGCTGCACCGACGCATCTCAGCTGGCTCGCAGCAGGCCACACGAGGCCATGGAATTGCATGGGAGGGACCTGTGCCGACCTGGCAGGTTCCAGGCTTCTGGGAATCTGCTGGGGAACGGGGGGCTTGGGCTGTTTTACTTACTCGAATCCTCTGCTGACCCTGCCCCACTGAGGCCTTCTCTTTCAAGGGCTAAGGGAATCTGAACTCTGGGCACTGACCCTCCTGCAGGCCACACTGTGCACTTCTGCAAGACGATGTCAGAAAAGGGCCGTGTGCCTCCCTGCCTACAACCGAATGTAGACGCTCGGCCTCGGGAAATGCAGACCCTTTGGTCAGGGGACGGGAAAGGAAGAAGCAGCTGGGGGCTGGGGAGGCCGGGGAGATGGATCTGTTTCTGTTTAGAAAGCACGGCAACAAGGGACACATTTTCCGAGCAGGTTTCCAGGGAGCGGCTGTGGGAGGAAACACCTGCCTGCTTGGGGGAGGTGCCGGGGAGGTAGGAGCCGGGTATCTCGGTTTGCATCTGAACCTGGGGCTCTGCCAGCAGTTCCGGGCCCCACATCAGGGCTCGCTACGTGTTGGTCTAAACCTCAAGGCCCCTGCATCTAATCTGACAGTTCATCTGATTCTAGCTAAGCCTCCTGGTCCACCTTTTTAAGGGCTTGAATACATCAGCTCCTTAGAAAATAAAGACTCTGCCATACTCGAGTTAGGGCCTCTCGTGCGAAGCAACCTAGGTGGCCCACAGCAGCCATTTGCCAACACTGAAGTCAACAGGAATTCTGGGGCAGGACGTTCTGCTGAGCGATCTGCTAGTGGTTTCTACATGGTGATAGGTCTGCACAGCAAGGCCGGCACTCTGCAGGATCTACAGGGGACAAATGGGGGCATGGGGAGACAGCTGGCACAGCAGTGGGGGAGACACGGGCACACTGGAATCGAACAGCACGCCATACGGTGGTTTGGAAAGAGGAATCCAGGTATGTGCGTTGAACTGAGACGTGGCCAAGCTTCCCTGTGCTGGGCGAGCATCACTTCCTGTCTGGACTACAAGTTCCTGGGTCAAGACGCAACCGTGTCTCTTACTTGGACAGCCCAGTCTTTTTAATATCAAGGAGGAGTGACTGTCAGTTGTGCCCTCTGCCTGCTGGGTTGCTGCAGGGCTGAGACGTGGGAGAGATTCTCCGGAGGCATGGTGGGGAGAGCGTGGGTCTGTGCTGTGTGGGTACTGCCAGGAAGCATGGCGGCTCCTAAACTGGGAGGCCACACCATATCCACAGCCACTCTAGTGTACTGGCCACCCCCTGACCCATGAAAAACAACGATGCTTGTATGTGAAAGCCGACGGAATGGGTGACTGGAGATGAAGCTGATGGAAGAAATCTCAGATCTAAGCCCGGTCAGACCTCAGAACCAACGGGCTCAGCAAGCGCCAACGGCAAAGCTGGACAGCACTTAGTTCAACATTCCTGAAAACAAATGGAGCCACGTGGAGCTGGGACATGGAATCACAAAACCCCCTGCCGATGGTGCTTCTAGACCCATTCCCCAGGATACTATGACGATTTACATTGTTAAATAGCCTCATGTGCAGTGGGGATATAAAAGTCTCTGATCGCTGCCTGGAATGGGATGCTTTCCTTAACAAGAAACAGATGAGAGGCCCAGAAGCCAAATCCTTGGTTCTGCTGGGGAAGTTAAAGCAAATAGAATTGTTGGAGAAAAGACAGGCAATGCAGGGAAGCAGGCACAGCACGTGTTTGCTTGGGTGGACCAGAGGTGTCGCCTCCGTTCCCGGAATCACCCACCTTTCCTTGGGCCACCAGCTCCCTCTGGGCCGCTGAGGCCGATTTCACCAGGGCACTCGTGGCAGCAGCAATGGATTTCGCGGCTTCCAAGATCTGTTCTTCAAAATCCAGGGTCTCATCCGCTTGCTATAATCAAAAGAAAGCAGCGTCACGTGCAATTCCTATCCATACAGGGCTCCTTCTGCCAAGCCACTTACTGCTTGGTCACCCGGCTCTTCATCTGCCTACCGCTGTTTGTTGATAACCACACCCAGGGTGTGGAGACCTGAGCTGCCAGGTGGCCTCTCCATCTGCTGCCTCTCTTCTCCCCACTCAACAGGGCAGCAGCTGTTAGCAAGGACATTCTATACACATTTTAAACCAGAAAGTTCTAAGACAGCCTATCTTTACAGACCAGAATCCTGGAAGAGCCATACACTCTTAGTGAATAAAACATAGGGAAATGGTTCCAGCAGCACTGAAACCAAAATCAAAATAACCGATCAAGACCCAAAAAGTAGGTGGTGGTATACTCTTCCAGAGCTTGAGGGTTCAAAAAGTGGGTGGAAAATGGGAAAGAGGGCTATTTGTTCTCAAAGTCTTTGCTTCCTTGGGTAATTCCAAAAGCAAAATAGTAGTTGCTCCGCCGAGCACAAAGTGATGGGTGACCCTGGCTCACCCAGTGGTGGGAAAGAAATCGAGGCAGTCTGCCGATCCTCACTGGCCACGTGACGCAAGGCTCCAGCTGGGGAAGAATGTTGAGCACCCCTGCATAGCTGCTGTCAGGCCACCAGGGCTCTGGTCTCAATTTACCACCACCATGTCCCCGGCTGGCAAAACCACACAGAGAGTGCGAGAGAAAGCTTGGGCAAGTAGTGCAAAGTATAAAGACACTGGTCCCAGGCTGGCTGGGGTGGAGCTTCGCAGTCTGGGGGAGGAGGGCCAGATTAGAGGACCTCCAATGTCCCTTCCAGCAATGACCTTCTATGGCCCTATGTCAATCTGGTGAAACTGTTCTTAGGTCACAGAATACTGAAGCTGTGGCTGCTGCCTCCTAGGCATTAAGAGATAGTGGCCAAGGACAGCGTTGCTATTCTTTGCATGTGTGGTAAAAAAGATCTTCCATAAAATGTACCCTTCAGCCAGTTTTCAGTGGTGTGAAGTACCTTCACCAGGTTGCACAGGAACAATACACTTGCAGTGGAGGATGGCCCAAGTCCTTGGGCCCTGCACCTGCATGGGAGACCAAGAGAAGCACCTGGCTCCGGGCTTCGGATCAGCGTGGTGTGCCGGCAGCAGCAGCCATTGAGAGGGTGAACCAATGGAAAAAGGAAGACCTTTCTCTCTGTTTCTCTCTCTTACTGTCCACTCTGCCTGTCAAAAAAACTTTATCTTCCTTTTTTTTTTCCTAATTAACTTATTTATTTGAAAGTCAGAGTTACACAGAGAGAAGGAGAGGCAGAGAGAGAGAGAGAGAGAGAGAGGTCTTCCATCCACTGGTTCACTCCCCAGATAGTTGCAATGACTGGAGCTGCGCCGATCCGAAGCCAGGAGCCAGGAGCTTCCACATGGATGCAGGGGCCCAAGGACTTGGGCCACCTTCCACTGTTTTCCCAGGCCATAGCAGAGAGCTGGACTGGAAATGTAGCAGCTGGGACTTGAACCAGTGCTCATATGGGATGGCAGCACTGCAGGCAGTGGCTTTACCAGCTACACAATATGCCAGCCCCAGAACAATGCACTTTTAAGAGTGTCTACTGTGTGCCAAGCATTTCGCTAGGCACTTATATGTACCCTGATTTAATCCTCCCCAAGAAAGAAATGAAATCCTCTAGCAAAATGATCTTGGCAGTGAGCAAACTCAGGCTCCCTCAGGCAGAATATCAGGTCCAAGTTCATGTGGCAGCATAAAGAATCTAGACCGTGGAGCTGGCGTTGTGGCACAGCGAGTTAGGCCACTGCTTCTGAGTCCTGCATCCCATACCGGAGGGCTGGTTTGAGCTTCAGCTGCTTCACTTCTGACCCAGCTCCCTGCAGACGTGCCTGGGAAAGTGGCCAAGAATGGCCCACGTCCTCGAACTCCTGCCACCCCTGTAGGAGCCCCGAGTTCCAGACTCTTGATTTGGGCCTCGTCTAGACCTAGCTGTTGTGGCCATTTGGGGAGTGAACTGGCAGATGAGAGATCTCTGTCTCTCCCCTTCTCCGTCACTCTGCCTTTCAAACAAATAAATCAATCTTAGGAGAACTAAACCAAAATCTAAACATCTCTGGCTCCAAAATGATGTGCTTTCACTGCCCTGAGCCAGTCCTTAGCCCTCAGTGAGGATGGACCCCATCAGCTCACTGCCAGTCCCACGGGAAACACCACACAGCATGCAAGCGGCTCTTTTCCAGGTCCCTAGTCTCAATGGCTACATCTTGAAACATAATAGATGTCAACCTCAGTTTTTAAAATGACCTAATTCCAAAATAAAATTCCCACGTACCGCTAGCAGACCTGAAGAGGGATGGCAGCACTGTGGGAGTTCTGGGATTGAATCCATGTGTTTTTTCTTATTTCTAATACAGTCTTACTCTAAGAGTACTCAGGACAGAAATGGATCCAGTTCCATTGGGTTCATTTTTTAGCAAACAAATACTAGATTTGTATGCTCAAACAGCAAAACGATTCATTGTAAGATTCTCTCACATAAAAGGTTCCTGGAGGGGCCAGTGTTGTTGTGTAGTTGGTTTTGCCACCACCTGCAGAACCGGCATCGCATAAAGCACTGGTTCAAGTCTTAACTGCTCCATTTCCAATTCAGCTCCCTGCTAATGTGCCTGGGAAAACAGCAGAGGATGGCCCAAGTGCTTGGACCCCTGCATCCTTGTGGGAGACCCAGAAGAAGCTCCTGGCTTCAGCCTGGCCTAGCCTTGGCTGCTGTGGCTATTTGGGGAGTGAACCAGCAGATGTAAGATCTCTCTGTATCTCTCTCTCTCTCTCTCTCTCTAACTCTGCCTTTCAAATAAATATTTTTTTTTTTTTCAAAAAAGGCTCCTGTACAGGCTCCAAATAAGTTACATTAAGCTCTGCTATCCACCCATCTATTCATCCATCCATCCAAGTTTAATGCTTCTGAGATGAAATCTATTTCTGGAATTCATTCTGCAACAGGAAGTCAAGCATGTTATGGATGAAGGCAGTAGGGGTATCACAGAATTTCTGAGTTTAAAAGGGAGGCCCTGCATACTTTGAAGATGAGGAAATATAAACCCAAAGTAGCCCCTCAAGTCTTCCAGGGTCTCATCTCCAGCCTTATTGCACTATGGGCTCCAAATCCTGAGTGCCTTTTACAGTGTGGAGTGTTCTGTCTACAGATTTCTAATTTTCCAAAGATTAAAACTGCAAAAATGGAAGTCTCATAAAATGAAATGCCTAACCTTTTTATTTTTTATTTTTAACAGGCAGAGCTAGACAGTGTGAGAGAGACAGAGAGAAAGGTCTTCCTTTCCGTTGGTTCACCCCCCCAAATGGCTGCTATGGCCGGCGTGCTGCACCAATCCGAAGCCAGGAGCCAGGTGCTTCTCCTGGTCTCCCATGTGAGTGCAGGGCCCAAGCACTTGGGCCATCCTCCACTGCCTTCCCGGGCCACAGCAGAGAGCTGGACTGGAAGAGGAGCAACCAGGACAGAATCCGGTGCCCTGACCAGAACTAGAACCCAGGGTGCCAGCACTGCAGGCGGAGGATTAGCCAAGTGAGCTGCGGCACTGGCCCCTAATCTTTTTTTTTTTTTTTTTTTTTTTTAAGATTTTATTTATTTACTTGAAAGGTAGAGAGACAGAGAGAGAGAGAGAGAGAGAGAGAGAGACTTTTCCATCCACTGGTTCACTCCCTAAATATCTACAACAGCCAGTGCTGGGCCAGGTCAAAGCCAGGAGGCTGGAGCTTCTTCCAGGTCTCCCACATGGGTGGCCGGGGCCCAAGCAGTTAGGCTACCCTTGGCTGCTTTCCGAGGCACACGAGCAGGGAACCTGATGAGAAATGGAGCAGTCAGGACTTACAATGCTGCAGGCAGCTGCTCGACTCACTGTGCCACAGTGCTGAACCCTAAGTGCCAATCTTAGTATGGGTAGATTTGATAGAATCCTCTCATCACAGCTGACTGCAGGCTCTTTCCCATGTGTTCCGTATTCATTTGTTTGTTGTCGTATAACACATGCTTCAAAGAAACAGTCAACTTGGAAATATTTTTGACACCCACAGGCTTTCCTGGCATTGGCAAGGGTTGTGATGTTCTTCCATGGATTTTCAGTTCTCTCTCCATTTTATCTCTACACTTTAAAGCAGGAACAGCAGCCAGGCTCATTCTGGAAGACCTGCTCTGATGGGAAGGTATTAGGGATCCTTCAGAGAAAGGCTGAATGAAACCAACATGGACAGCATCAGCGGTGGTGAGAGAGTGTTTAGATGCCACGATTTGGGCAGAGTCTCATGATGAGATCCACCTCTGTCTGCGGGTTTCTTTCTCTATGCCAGGTTGACCAAGAAGACAAAACATCCACCCAACGTCCCCTGCTGAAAACAGGCACGAGTACTTCCGCTTCCTCCTACCAGGCTACTTCTAGCCTAAGATAAAATGGGATTCCCCCAACGCCTAAGAGCCTTGCTGCACAGCCCAAGGACCGCTGGGGGCGCCTCCCGTTAGCTCTAGGCTCTCACCACCAAGCAGAATGGAACCCAAAAGAAGGGTAGTGAGGGTGGCAGGAAAGAAAGAGGAGGCAGACACGTGTATCATCACCAGCCAAAGTGAGAGAAATGGAACTGGCTTGGTCTTCCAAGAACTTTCCTACATTAAAGAGCCACACTAAAAAGGCAAGATGTGTGAACAGACCACCACCGCAGCCGGGACTGGGACTGGAGAGGATAAGAGCAGGGCAGGGCTGCTGCGAGGAGACCCCGGTGGGGATTCTGCAGGCACCAGGAGCCACCAGGGTCAGGCTCTTCTCATGGAGCGCTCTCATCTTCTGACCCCCGAGCCCCTCTTCAGCTGAAACCTTACTAACCTCACCCGTGTCGGTCAGATCTGCCCCTCTCACTTAAGAAGATTGGAGGGAGTAAAATCCTTGCTCCTGAATCCCCTCCAACCCATTGAACTGGATCACAAAAAGAGCCATTGTGATTATTAAAATAATCTTTTAAAGGCTATTGCTAATCTTATGCATGTAGCTATTTCTGTCTCCTGATGACTACTGGTATCAAGTGAAGGCAATGAATTCAGAAAATGCCCTCAGTCCACAGGCTGAAGCCCTACTAGTCACCCGAGCGTCTCGGGGGTGGGCGTGTGGCGGAGTGGTTGAGATGCTGCCCAGGATACCTGCATCCCATACTGAAGTGCCTTGGTCCATGTCCTGGCTCTGCTCCCAATTCCAGCTTCCTGCCCTGGGAGGCAGCAGGTGATGATGATTCAAATCCTCGGGTCCCTGCCACTCACGTGGGAGACCCAGATTGAATTTCCAGTTTCTGGTTTTCCTCTGGTTCAATCCAGGTTGAGCCTGTCTGTCTCTGCATCTCTCTGCCATTCACATAAATAAGATAAATAAAAATAAACAGTAAAGATGCAGATCTTGTCTTGGTAGGCCTGGGAGGGGGCTCGGAGGTTTTTATTGGTGACAGAGGTGATTATGGACTGCCCTGTAGGAAATGCTGGACAAGACAAACACAATTAACTGAGTCCCAGCAGCCCGTGAGCTCCGCCAGGGCACAGATTGCGTTTCATTCCATTCATGTTTCTCTAGCAGGACATCAGGCAGGGCAGCGCACCTCAATAAATGCTTTGCTAAATCAAAGTGCACATTCAACCTGAGTCTCCCCAGCTCCAGAGTTCAACCAGGGGACAACGCGCGTGGTAAGAGAGGAAGAAACGCACAGAGGCCACTCCTGACCCAGCGAGGGCAGACACAGCTCTGAGCGGCCTCCTGCTCTCTAAGGCTGTAGACGGCGATCCCTCTGGCTGTGTCCCTCAACCAGCACTCAGAGCTTCGACATTTAATTGTACAACTATAAACTTGGTGGCACTTAACCAAGAGGCGCTCTTCCTTAAGAAAATAGCACTGGGCCAAAGAGTTACCAAAAGTACAAACTAAGAGTCTACTCTAACAAAGGCCTTTGCTACAGTCTCAATGCTAAAAGCATCCCCCCATGCTTCGGTGCAACCTTCTTTTCCCCTTTGCTCCTCCACACAGGGCTGCTGGCCAGGTCACCACCAGCCCTGTGCAACTGTCTTTCCTTGCAGGTCTCAGCTGGGGATGGATCCATGATAAGCTGGGCTTTTTGGTAGCATTGGAACAGTCTAAGAACCCTCTTGCCTGTATTTTTCCTGCTTACTGATCCTCTGCAGAACTCATCTTTTAAAAAGCTAGTGGTGGGGCTGGTATTGTAGCACAGCAGGTTAAGCTGTCACCTATAATGCCAGCATCTCATATGGGTGCCAGTTCAAGCCCTGGCTATTCCACTTCTGACCCAGCTCTCTGCTAATGTGTCTGTGAAAGCAGCAGAGGATGGCCCAAGTGCCTGAACCCCTGCAGCCACATTGAAGCTCCAGGCATTGGCCTGGCCCAGCTCTGGTCATTGTGGCTTTTTTTTTTTTTTTTTTTTTTTTTTTTTTTTTTTTTTTTGACAGATCGAGATAGACAGTGAGAGAGAGAGAGAGAGAGAGAGAAAGGTCTTCCTTCCACTGGTTCACGCCCCCAAATGGCCACTATGGCCGGCGCTGCGTCGATCCAAAGTCAGGAGCCAAGTGCTTCCTCCTGGTCTCCCATGTGAGTGCAGGGGCCCAAGCACTTGGGCCATCCTCCACTGCCCTCCCGGGCCACAGCAGAGAGCTGGACTGGAAGAGGAGCAACTGGGACTAGTACCGGTGCCCATATGGGATGCCAACACCACAAGCGGAGGATTAACCAAGTGAGCCACGGTGCCGGCCGTGGCTATTTAGAGAGTGAACCAATGGATGGAAAAAATCTCTCCCCTCACTCTGTCTCTGTCTCTCCCTCTCTCACAGTAACTCTTTCAAATAAATAAACCAATCTTTTTTTTAAAAGTGGCTTGGCTGCTTGGGTTGGCTCCCTTCCTGCCTACTCCCCACGCTAGCAGAATTGAGACCCCCATTTTTCTGCTCTGAAAGGTCTCAAGTTTCAGGAGTAGGAGAGAGAAAAGGAGAGGCCTTCCCTCATCTTGTTTTCTGGATTTTCAGGGAGTCTGAGACCATCACCTCTGCACTGCTTCATTCCAACTTCTAACCTTTCCTTCCCTCCTACCTACCTACCTGGTGGGTCTGTTGTCAGTGAGTGACCAGGGCACCAAAAGCATAGTCATAGTCACAATAGATGCTTAACAACTATTACCAATTTCATTACCCTTTCTGCTACTGCATATTATTTTGGCTTTGGGGATCTTGTTCAGGGATAGGCGGTTGGTATTATGGTTAAAGCATGGTTTGCAATGCCTGCATTCCCTATCAGTGTGCCTCTGCTCTGGATTCCAGCTTCCTGCTGCTGTGCATCCCAGGAGGCCCAAGTAGTGGGTTTCTGCCATCTCCCTGGGAGACCCGAACTGACTTCCCGGCTCCCAGGCACTTGAGGAGTGAACTAGGAAATGAGAGATCTCGCTTTTTTTCTGCCTTTCAAAAACATTAGAAACAATTAAAAAAAAAAGTTTTTCAGGCTTTGGGCTAAGCTACTCTGTTTCTCTGCCTAAACCCTGTTTTTACATACATAATTCTTACAAAGATTCCACCTGCCGATTTTTATGATAACCTAAAATCATTATTGTCGCTCCCCGTCTTCGTGGAGGAACGACACAGGACCCTGCACTGTTCTTTTGTCTGCTCAGCCCTCCCCGGGTTTGCTGCTGGTTCTCCCCGGGTTGGCTACCGTCCCTTCCACCTCCGTGGAAGGGCGGTTCCCCCTGCCACTTTCCCCACTTCCGCGGGGGAGCGGCACACCGCCGGCCGGCTCTCTTGGGGGCTGCACAGGTATTCCTTCAGATAGATGTTCCCCTTAGATGTTCCTCGTGCATGTCGTCTCTCTCCTCCTTTATAGTCCTCTTCCACCAATCCCAACTCTGCTACCCACACGCCGAGTACGCTGCTCTCCTCCAATCAGGAGCAGGTCCTGCTGTTTATTGGTTGAACTGGAGGCAGCTGTGTAGAAGCTGGTTCCTCCTCTCCCAGCGCCATATTGTGGGAGAGCAGATGCATAGAATAAGTCTTAATTCCAGTAACTTAGTCTAGTCCGAGTTGCTCCCCACAATTATAAATTTAAAAACGAATATCTGAGCTAAAAGAATAGAAGGGCACTCTCGCAGCCGCTTGCTCAGCCCCTGACCAGGAGCCAGGCCACCTGGGTCTTGGTCACGGCTCCGTGATGCCCTGCTCCAGGTAGCAAGTGATCAGTTTTCTGTCTGTAGCTTGAGCAGCAACTCAATCCACCTGGCCTTAGACGCATTACAGTTCTAAATTCAACTCCTTCTAGAAGGCATTGGTGAAAACAAGCACAAGCACTTTTCCCCTTCATTCCTCTTTCTCGGCCACCCACTCAGAACAGCCCTCTCTCCTTCAGCCCCTCCTCCCGAGACACCAGAGGTGAATGAGTCCATGCAGTCACTGGAAATGGCCAAAGGGGCGGTGCCTTTACTTTTGCCTCCTTCCCTGCGAACCTCCTTTGAGAGGCTGCTTCCATGGCTGAAGCAGCACTGAACCTGGCAGTTAAGATGTGCGCGTCCCTCATCAGAATTCCTGGGGCTGATTCCTGGCTCTGGTTCCTCACTCCAGCTTCCTGCTAATGCGCACCCTGAGTGGCAGCAGGTGTTGGCGCAAATGAATGCATTCCTGCCTTGTACATGGGAAACCGGACGGAATTCTTGGCTCCCAGCTTCAGCCCGAGCCTAACCATGGTTGCTGCAGGCATCTGGGGAGTGACCAAAGATCTCTTTTTATATAAGGATTATTATATATAATATTACTACTATGTAAGGATTGCTTCTGTCACAGCTGGCTGCGTAAACCAAACAATAACTCTTGGTATCATATCTCCATTTAGGTCCTGCACACTGCTCTGTGTTACTGCAGGTCTAGCAGAGTGCTGCTTTTATTAAACAAAAGGTCACATTGCAACAGAAACTATAAAACAATTTCTTTGGATATAATTTATTTTTTGAAAAGTGTGAACATTCTGCATATAATTTAAATGGCCTTAAGGGAAAGAAAGAGGCCAACATCTATAACTCCCCCAACCCAGAAGCATTTTCTAGCCAGTTGGAAGCTCCTGTGGAACAGGCAGCCATACCCCGCCCGCCCCGACCCCATCTTTTTTCTGGAGAAGATTTGGCTGCCACCGGCTCACTTCTGGTACTGGACTGAGAGGCGCCTTGGGGGAGGCCGTGCCTGTATCCAAAGACCCAAACCGTACCAGAGCTTGACGGGCTTCTCTTTTGGAGGGCTGGCTTCAGAACTCTCACATTACTAGTTTTAATGCAAGGTCAACTTCCTAGAACAATTGTCCTGGACAGCTGGCTCGGTCCCCACCAGGCCAGCCTGGTCTCAGGGCCAGCATCAGGAAAACCATAAGCAAAGTGTCGAGTGACAAGAGAGAGGAGGCACTGCCAAATGGTTACGTCTGTGCCGGGGGAAGGCCAGTGTGTGTCCAGATGTGGAGAAGAGCATTCACACATCATCTACTGGAAAATGTCCAGGCTCATAGGACTTGACCCTCAGGAGTGGCTTTCCCTTAGTATCCACTGATGCATTACTTTGTTGTGTTCATAAAGAAAAGTAATGGCACTAACACGGTCTTTTTAATTTTAGGGAAAACTTCTTAAAGATTCTGTCATGCTCTCAATAAAAGGGAGGCAGGGGGCACTGAGGAAGCCTGGACAAAGGAAAGAGAATTCTTCCAAGGAGTTAATCACGTAAATGTGCTCTATCCTTAGCCCTGTTGGTAAGAATCCTCTGTGTGTCTGAGGAAGGTCTAATAATAACCCACTTGTCTACACTGCTGGGGGGCCATCTGGGAATATATGTCGGCTAAGATCTCTACACACTTCTGCTTTTCAAACTCTACACAGCTCGTGGTCTGGGACCAACGAGCGGCACGTGGCTGTGAGTCCACAATTTTGCCAGATGGAAAATGCTGTAGTTGCTCTTCCTCCTCCCCGAACCTCTGGCTGCCCCCGCCCCGTATTCATCAGTCACAGAGGACATGCTGGCCAACAAGGAAGAAACACAATAATCACATCATCTCAGACACATGGACTTCATCTGAGGGTCTTCTCCAAGCGCTGGTTTTCTGTATTCCCAATAACTTGCTGTCTCATTTCCATGGCCATGTGTCATCTCAGCCAGACAACTTTAACTGGACTGCAAACTAACGTTCTCCCACTGTGTGAAGTTGGCGTTGATTTTGGCAGCATCTTGAAGCCTGCCCCACAGAGTCCAGCTGACACACAGACGCCTCTGTCTAATGGAAAAGGCTTCCAGGGACAGGTTCCACTGTATGACTCTCAAAGCCATGGCTCCAGCATGTCACGCCCCTCTCCCATGTCACTGCCCCTCTGTCACTGCTGTCTGTCACCCTGTTCCTATACCTGCACCTGTGAGGAACTTGACAATGACTTCCAGATATAGCCTGGGGATATTTTCATCTAAGCCACTGGTCACAGCCTGTTGCGGTTTGGCCCATAGTTTGGGTGTCCCCCAAACGCCCATGTGTCAAGGACTTGGTCTCCCAAAGTCTTCTGTTAATGGTTACGGCTGGAATGTAATCTAATCATGGTGTCTAAAGGTGGGGCCTGCAAAGGTGATCAGGTTAGACTGGGTGCTAGGGAGGGGCCCAGGACTGAATCAGGAAGCAGTTAAATGACCAGGTACACACCTTCCCTTAGTGGCTCACCATGTGAACCTCCCTCTGTACTTGTCTGGCATCCATCACCCTCAGCAGAAGCCAGACTAAAGGGGCTGCCTGATCTTGTACTGCAAACCTCCAAAACTGGTATGTGTTAGCTCCTCTCAGGTATTTAAGTTACTCTGGTGGGGATGATGCATTCGCAGGTACACTTAGGAGTTCTTGTTAAGATGACTTCTTTTCTCCTCCCAAAAAACTGAGTTAGGAGCACAGTAGCTCTGTTTCCAGAAAGCAGAGCTCAGAATAAACTTGCATGAATTTCACAAGCTCTTCTATGACAAAGAGGTCAAAACCAACCCGAAAAGACCTTATGCATGAGAAAAAAGTTTCTGTATCTTAACTCCAAACTTCCTCTAGAGCCAATTAAGCAATGGAATTATTTTCAGATTGCTGACTTACTCTAAATATTATCAAACTCTGCTGACAAGCTAACCTGTAACAGGAAATTCAACAGAGTGAAGTCCACATTACATTATCTTTAATAGATAAATCCAGTCCTAACCAAGGTTTATGTCAAGCCCAGCGATTCAACATCCATACAGTTTTGGTATGGCTGATTGGGTTTATATATTTTGTTACTACGCATGGAAAGGAAAGTTACAGATAATTAGTGCTCCTTGAATTTTTGCAGAAAAGCTGATCATGAAAGTGACTATCTTTCAAACTGCAGATCATCATAAAAATAAATCCAAACAAAATATAAAACTGGATCTGTCTGGGGATTATGATCCTGACCTCGATCCCATGTCACAAACATGGGTTGGAACCTTCCATTGTTTTCCGCCAGGTACTTTTCTGAAGGATTCATTACAGCATGAAACTAAGCTACACAAAACATCTCAACTCCTACGAAACATGAGTAACTATCATTTGCTTCTCCTGTAAACAATAACTCCAGCAATACTGACACAGGTCTCCAGTGCCACAGGAAGAAGTGGAATGTAACATCATGAAGTGCAGTGAGTGCTCGGTCTTCTAAGCCTACTTGTGATTTTAACATATTCTTCCCTGTTGCCTTATCAACTTTATTAGGAACCCCCGGAGACAGGGCAAGACACTGTAGGAATATGTTTGATATATAGTTGGATTAAATAACAACCTAATATATCAAACATATCACACAGAGGCCTGCAGAAAAGGCATCCAGGTTTGACCCAGCTTGAGAATAGGCACAGTACGGAGGTGACAGCTGCGGGGGGTGGTCACCAGTGCAGCGACTCCCACCCCTGGCTCTCTCGGGAGTGCAGGTCTGCCTGCAGGTGGCCAACAGCGCCATCGGCAATGGTATCAGCACATACACCAGGGCTCACTGGCTTTCTGGTTTTGCTCTCTTTACCCCTTTCCCCAGTCAATGGTGCATTCAAAATGGGGCACAAGTGCTCGTCACTCAAGTCTGAGAGATTCCAGGCAAAAGATGTTTCAACTTTGAAGGCCTGACGTGGGACTACACCAAAAGCATTTTCATGAACCGTGCATCGTTCTCCTAGTCAAGCAGGGCAATTTAAACAAAATCATCAACAAACACTCCCCAGCTATGGAAGGAAGGCAGGTTCACGTTCATTTTACACTGAGAGACAGAAAGAGAGAGAGAGAGAGATTGTGTGTGTGTGTGTGCATGTGCGTGTGTGTGTTGTGTTGGGGGGTAGAGTTATAGGAACAGTGATATAACAACAACTGTTTATTTGCAGTATCCTGAGGATTTTTAAGTTATAAGCAAGGATAGAGAGTTGCAATGAACTTCAAAATACTGTTTGATTTTGGAGCTGGATTTTTTTTTTTTTTAAACTGAGGAAACAGGTTCCTTTATAAGAGCAAGGGGAATATTCTATTTCAGGCAGAAGTTACCACAAAGTGGACTGCCCTCCTGGACAGACACAAAATCTGTGGTTTGGTAAAATGATTTTACATAATATCCACATGACAGGAGCCTGTGGTCAACAGGCAGGGACAGACTTCACGCCTTCTAAAACATTCTAGAAACACCCAGCTCCCTCCCTAAATGCGATGCACTCAACCTCAAATAGGCACCCGCAAAAGAAGGGACCCCAATCCTCGGTGAACCTCGAGCTTTGCTGAAGTCCCCTCTACTTTCCTGTAAAAACCCTTGCGGCAAACACAAAGGCTGGATGATCTAGTGCAGTGCAGGGCGTCCTCACGGGCCCACAGCAGGAGCCAGCCCTAATCTGTAGTGCCAATATTGTGAAAATAATGTTTTATAAAACTTAAAAACACAGACTCCGTTCCATCATCACTGCTCTATCTTCTTCCTCCGCCCCCATCTTGGGCAGATGTGTCTCACACCGTCATGATCAGAAGGAGCAAGTGTTCCCGGGACATGGTACCTGAGCACCTGCTCCAGGACACACAGCCCCAGCGTCCAGCACTCTTAGCGGCTGCACCACCTTCCCTTCAAGGGGTACTCACATCCAGCTTCTCACCACTACACGCAAGGCTGAGAGAACGAGCCTCGACATGCACACAACCTTCTTTCCTTCTTGGATTTCCTTCCTTGGACAGGTTCCCAAAGGTGAAATTAATGGCTTAAGGGGCCCAGTTAAAACATGAAGGGCCCCCATGTGACGAGAGCAGACTTAGGAGAGGGGGTGGGTTGGTATGGATGGAAACTGCCACCCAGAGCCCACACAGCTCAGTCACAGTGGTCTGACCTGGGGCAAGGCAATTCGTCCCTAAAGGTGTTGCTAAGTCCTCATGGACTTTGTGTGAGGATCAGATGAGCTCATCCATAGAGAACCCATAGACTGCTTAGATATGCCTTGTGCGCTATCCTTGTGAGTTCTGTCCACCCCCAGCCCTGCCTATGCAATAATTTTTCTTTCTGGCATTTTCCTGGAATAAAATTCTCAGATGCGTATTTCTGGTGATGATGACGACAACAATGGTGATAGCTGTCATTTATGGAGACTTATTGTACGTCAGGCACTGCGTTCTTACAGTACCTCCTTTGCTTACTCATCGAGTATGGAAATGACTGGACAGAGGGAAGCCAGGACCAGAGACGCACTAGAGCTCAGAAGGACCAAGGCTAAGTGGCCGAAACGGGAGCTCTCAGGATATGGTGAAGTGCTCCTGTGCAACCAGCACCAGGCCGATTCTCCAGAATGCCAGTGTGACAAGGCCTCGGGCAGCAGCAGACTGAACCTTCCCCTTGTAGGAGGCAGCCACTGGCCATATCAGATAAGGAAATGGAAAAACAATGAAAGCACCCAACCTTTAAATCTCAGTCAGTGGTTAATTCTGAAGTCCAAAGTACACTTTCCACTCAGGATTAACTCGATTTATAAAGCAGAACAAAGACACAGCCAGAAAATGGAGCCGCCCCTACACCCACGCTTAGTTCTTAAAGAAACCTCTGACTACACCAGGTAACCCAAGGCTTGGAGGTTAGAGGCCGGCAGAGAAAACCATGGTGAGCCCAAAAATCAGAAGTCAAGACACTTAAATGACTTTTGGTAAGAAATTTGACCAAGTCTAGAGCAACTATTAGGAGACAGATTCTAGGAAGCTGAAGGTTTTAACAACCTTCCCCGGAGTCACTGACTACGTCAGCATCAGCCAGGGTACTGCTCTTGAGCTAGCTGACGCGTTTCGGTACCCAGACTCTATCCTGTGCTCTTAGAAAAACGGGCAGAATTTCAGGAATATCTAAACGAGGGGATCTAACTTTTCATTGAGGAGAAGGCTCACGTTTTACTTCCTGATGCATTTCTTAGAAGGGAGGCGAGTTACAAGTAACAGGAAGAACCTGCTTGAATAGGGGGAAAAAGAGGCCTCCTCTGGTTCCAACGTCTTCCTGCTCTGGGTGGGGGTGGGGTGGAGAGGGGTGGGTACAGCTCCCGAACAGGCTTGAGTTTGGAGATGGCCGCAGCCTTTCACCCTTTTAATTAGAATCTGCCCTTCCCAGTGCCCAGCCCACGAGTCTCTCTTTCCTTTAACCGGCTATTTCTCTGGACATACAGCCCTGAGGTTTTCAACACTGATCCAGAAGGGACACAGAGATGACAACACACGCTGCGGAAGCCTGGCGAGGGGCACGCTCCTGAGGCTCCCACGGCCCTCTGTGGGTTTCTAAGGCAAGCAGAGGCCCCGCATCGCCATCTCTGTGAAAGGCATGATAGAAACCAGAAAACTGGATGCCGACCGTCTCCCAGGAGCAGGAACTTCACAGGAAGCATCCCACACCTACTTTATATAATGAAAACGTGTAATTCGTATTCAAAATCAAAAGGCTTGATTGTCCTGTACACCCAGAGGGATTTTTCCAGGTGGTTACCTTGAAAGACTTGCCCACTGTTTTTTTCCCCCTATTTTCTGAAAGAGAAGGAGTTGGGCAGGCCCAGTAGGGCTGCTGCTTTGCAGTCTAAGCAGGGGGAAGGAGACAGCCCCTGCCCCCGCCCGCAATACCCATTCACAGCCCTCACTGGAAGATTGCAGCCGCGCAGCCGCGGGTGAACACTCACTTTTGGCTTTGCTCTTGGCTTTAGCTGCTCTAATTTCTTTGCAGCAGCCTCAATGGATGCTGCAGCCCCCAGTAATTCTGTTTCTGCGATGACGGTTGGGTCTTCTGGATCCACCCATTCTGTTCCTAAAATTAGTTTAAAAAAAGGTCATGCGTGGGAACTACAGATTTCGGCACTAGCTTAATTACAAACAACAGTAGAATTTCCATGCAAGAAGGCCCTCGAGAGCTGAGAGCCTACTGCCTATATTGTCTTCTCTCAAGCTCTCATGAACATGGCGGGGAGCTAACCTGGTTTTCTCAATCAGTTGTTTGTAGCAGGGTATTTTGCAAAGTTCAAGGCAAACAGAATTAAAAGGTAAGTTTATTTGGGTGTGAAAAAACACTGAAACCTGTGCATACAAAACAAAATCCCGGAAAGTATGCATTATAAATAAATGCATGGATTTAAAAGGTTTTTTTGCACCTAAATATCTTTTAGTGTTTTGTGAAGCCAGCGTTTGGTGCAGCAGTTATGATGCTGGGTGAGAGGCTGGCATCCCTTATCAGAGTGCCTGGGTTCAAGCCCCTCAAGCCTGGATTCTGGGTCCTGCTAATGAGCACCCTGGGGGGCAACAGGTGATGGCTCAAGTCCTGGGTCCCTGCCACCCAAATGGGAGGCCTGTAGCTCCTGGCTCCAGGCTTCAGCCTGGTCCAGCCTGGATTGTTATGGGCATTTGGGGTCTGAGGCTGTGGTTGGAAGATCTTTCTGTGCCTGCCTGCCTGTCATGTCTTCCCCCACTCCCTGCACCCCTTGCCTTTCAAATAACAAAGAAATAAAAATGTGAAAAATTTAACTGTATTTCAGTGCACTTTGTAAAGTACCCTCATACTGTCCTATCACAGCCATGTATATCAGCTGTGAAAATCAAGCTCTCACAGGCCAAGCCTCGAGCCTTCCTCTGACTTCTGCCTTATAGCTCATGCCTGCAAGCAAGCCAGTGTGTCTCCAGACTATGCCTTGCACCACGTGGAGATCTGCCATTCTCTTCTGGGCCCACAGGGGGAACAGCACTGGCCTCAACTCACAGGGAGAGACACTGTCCCCGGGGAGCTGACTGCTTCTATGGAAGCAAGAAGGGGAGCACAGACAACTTGGGAAGACATGGCTGTTTCCTACACACGGGGCATTACTCGAATGGGAATAAATACCCTGCTGAATGAGCATAGATAAAAAGAATCGACCAGACTCCTCGGAGAAACCAGCAGTTTATATGAATTGTACCTGTGCAGCTGTCATACTTGATTCAAAGACTGCAGGAATGACTTGCCTTGCACTGGAAGTTACTTCTGATATCTAACTCTGTATCACCTTGCTTTAAACAGGTACCCTCCCGTGCTCCTCCTGGCTATACCTGCCAATGAAGCGCCTGTGCTCTCTCTTGCTCTGCTCCATCTGCCATGCCAGCCTGGCCCTGGGGACGCCCCAGTTATAAGGACCCAAGAGAATGCCACCTACCTTTCATGGCTTCGGCGGCCTGAATGAGCTCCGTCACGGCGCCGGCGACCCTCTTGGAGAAAGCAGCCAGCTGATGCTTGAGTTCCGGGGTTGGTTTCTGAAGGATCTATGGGTGAAGAACAAGTCAAGTGCGTAAGGAGCACGGTCACCATGGCGACAGGCAGCGCACTCCCTGGTGGACCTGGCGTCAGATGCTCTCTGTCCCAAAGTGACTTGTGGAGCTTGGGAGAAAACATTTTAGACTCCTTGGGCTTGTTTCTTTAAGTGAGAAATGAGACAGTGGAAACCACGGGTGCCTTGAAGGTGGCTTCTGACAGTTCCCAAAGACCAGAGAGGGGACAAAGTCCACTTCTGTCCTGGAAGAAATATAAGCACCTGAAATTACTCACAGGCCATGCATGGCCTGAGTGAGCACTGAAGACCAAGCTCTGGGCCAGCTGCTGCTTGTGACACCACCACAACTGTGAGACCATTGGAAACGTGTGACTCATGGGGGTTTTGGAGACAAAAATCCCCATGTAGGCAGCATTTCACCAAGCAAGAGGGCCGTTCCTGAAAAAGCAATCCTCTTCTGGGTTCTGCCTACCAGGGAGAAGCCATGCGCGTCGGCCTTCTTTCGAACCAGTGCAAAAGCTTTAAAAATTGTTTTCTGCTTTTTGTGATATTAAAAAGGCATGGGTGACTCCAAACACTAAGTTGACTTAAAGGACATCCCCTCAGCTGGCTGCTGTTCAAAGTTGTCCGAGAATGGAACTCAGAAACTGGATGAGAACTGCTTACTTTCTTCCACCGTGCATTTCGGACCTGATGGGAAGCATCCTGTGCCTTCCTAATTTGGAACTCCCCCTCCCAACAGCCTTTGCTGCATTTTCTCCCCAGGGCCCGCGACGGGAAGCTCCAGGTTTAGGCATGTTAAGACAGCCCGGAGCTAAATTCGACCACTGTCGGTCTTTGGACATCTGGGAGGCTCGGAGCTGAGGACGAAGCATGAGCTTTGGAACGGGACAGACCTGTGTTCATACCTGGCTTCAAGGTCGCTCCTTTGTGAGTACTGAACCCCTCAGCACCTGCTGTCTCATCTGTAAAACTTGCCAATGCCTATCCCTCAGGGCTGGCATAAAGATCAAATGGAGTAACCCTTGGGAAATACTTCATGCGGTGCCTGGATCACAGTAGGCATTCATTAAGTGTTAATTCCAAACTTCTGGGTGCCTCAGACCTATTCTCACCTGGCTAAGTGGCAGAATCACTCTCTCAGGGGGTTGGAAAAGATGGCATTTGGACCCCAGGGCCTACCCCTCCTTGCACATGGCTGCAGGAAGCTTAGTAGATAACTGGTTATACCGTGAGCAGCCCCAGCCTCGTGGATACACACACCTTAAGTTAGACTTGTACTGATTAACCAGTGCTTTTTGAGCATTACGTCACATGCCTCTATTTCCATTCTCCCTTCTTCTGGTATCCTTTAAGTTTATTTTGTATTTGCTGATGTTTGATCATTCCAGATGATCAGTTGTGTTAATTCTCTTAGCCTATGAATCTATCACTCCACAGATACTAAGATTTCTGTACAGACCTATGAATGGGTGAGCATGAGGGAAACGAATGAGAGAAAATCAGATCAACACACTCCTAGGACTCCTACATTGAAGGCTTCCTAGACCAGGTGCAAAAGAAGACTAGAGCCACGGGGAGGTACAGGAGAGGGGCAAATGCCTACTAGGTTCTCACAGAACCGGTGGGGAGGCAGTTAAGTTCAGGAGTCAAGGTCAATGCATCTACCTAACCTGCCATGCAATTCCTCACCCTTTCTCAAAGTTTCAGCTGACTTATTATTAAGTGCAACAACAGTGCTTTCCGTATAGGTGGGGTGGAATCCTATCAGTGAATACACAAAGGAATATTGAGAGAACTGTGGGAGTGAGGAGAGTCAGTGACTACTAACTGACATGATCTTTCTAAGGTGACAAAATGCTCTACAATCAGAATACGGTAACAGTCGCACAATGCTGTACACCCACTAAAACTAATCAGTTGTATGCTTCGAATGAATTTTGTCAGATGTCAATTATGTCTCCATAAGGCTGTTTAAAAGGAGAAATCAATGTGACATCAGATACAATGATAACAGGAAGCAGAGATATAATCTTAAAAATAATTTGATGATTTCTGCAAACAAAAACCTTCACCCTATATGTTTATATAAGTTCATTCTAAATGCTTAATGTCTGAGATATAAATGATATAAACAGTTTTAACTGTTGTAATTTCCAGGTTATAGCTGCACATAAATTCTCTATGGTAGTGTTGTTATTTTTCTTTCTTTTTTTATAGTTTATCTTTGTCTCAGTTGCCCCAACAAGACTTGTTAGGAAACTGACAACAAATCACACCCTGGGAGAAACTACTTCCAAAACACATCTGACAAAAAACTTATTATCTAGAAAAACCTAAAGAATTCTAAAGCTCAAAAGAAAAAAAAAAAAAAACCAACCAGCAAAAAACAGGCAAAAGATCTGAGCAGACATTTTAGCAAAAAAGCTATACAGAAAGCAAACAGGTACACAAAAAGACTTTCAACAATAGAAATTAAAATCACAATGAGATACCACCATATACTCACTACGGTGGCTAAAACAAGAAAAAATTAAAAATGACAAGTGGTAGCAGGATATAGAGTGAGGAGAATTCTCACACACTGCTGGTGGAAATGTAAAACAGTACAAACTTTGGAAAGCAATTTTTTTTCTAAAAAGTTAAACATACACCTATCCTACGATCCAAACATTCCACTTGTAGGTATCTACCCAAGAGCAATGGACAGATACTGGCACAAAGACTTGAGTATGAAATGCTCTTCAAAGCTTTATTCGTAGTTAAAAAAAAAAAAAAAAAAAGCAAGCAACCCAAATGACCACCAATAGTATTTCAATACAATGAAATACTCCTTAGCTGTAGACACATTATTTATGCATACAACAAAATGGATGCAATTGAAAATTCTGATGCTGAATGAAGGAGTGGATGCTGTGTGACTTCATTTATAGAAGCAGCTAGAAAATGCACGCAAGTCAGCAACAATAAGCAGATCGGTGGTTTCCTAGGAATTTTGAGGGGTGATGAATACATTCATTGTTTTGATTGCTGGTGATGGCTTTACAGATGTATTCCCATATCAATAACCAAAACATATCCTTTAACTATGTGTTGTTCATTGTATACTAGTTATGTCTCCAAAACTGGAAAAAGAGCTACAGGTGTGGAGAGATGTACTGAAATCATCAAAGCACAATGATTAAAGACTTCTGCCTGTAGAAGAGCCCTTGATGTAGACAAAGGACCCCTCCTGTGTACCCTACGGGCTCTCTCACACAGGGACCAGCCTCAATTAAAGTACTCTAACTTTACGTGAGGCAGGAAGAAAGGGCTTCTATTTTTATTCCACTATTAAGTCAATATGACTTCTAATAGTGATCAAAAGACAGATTCACATTAAAGTTCTGCTAGTGGAAGAGACAGTAATTTTGGCCCTGCCAAAGACTGCATATTGTGGTTTTGCAAAAATCCTGAACTGTGATTGCCGCAGATGCAAGGTGGCTGCCGCTCGCCCTGCACACAAGTCTCAGGGTGAGCCAGCAAACAGCAAATGCAGGAGGCCAACACCACTGCAGTGGGCACCTATCTCTAAAACTTCCTAGAGCAGCTCCCAGGGCAGCAAGAGCCCAAGGTCAACACCGTGCTTGCTGAGAGCTAACTGGATTCTCCAGAGAACTGGCCAAGCAAGGGTTATTACTTTGTAGCTTCCAAATGGGCATCTGGGGTCTGGGATCTCTCTCAACAGATGAAGGCCCTTTCTGTGGGAGTGCGCTTAGGCTCCTTTGATGGGAGAGGGGGAAGCCAGAAATGGCCCAGGGCTTTGCTTTCTGGAGGCCCCGGATGCACACATGATTAAGGATGCAGAATCACAATGGTCATTTGCATCTTTGCAGGGGAGAAAAGAGAATGGGAAATCTGAAGGGTGCAGAATTATTACTGATATGTTGTTTTAGAACTTAAACACCTGAAGCAAATCAAATAAAATGTTAATGAGCCAAACCAATTAGAGAGGCGGGTATGCAGGTAATATTATTCTCTGTTTCTTTAAGGATTTTCTAAAGTAAAACTAAAATAGACCAACCAGCCAAGAAAGGCTCGATGGCATTTTATCTGAACAAGGTTCACATAGTGTAGTCTCCCCCATATTTTCATGTACCTAAATTTAACGGAAGTAGCCCACTCAAGAAGATCCTGAACCACTCCTGCCACCTCAGAGTGGTGTGGATTGTTGGGCACTTTCTCCAAACCTTGCTTCTACCCCCCCCCCCCATTTTTAAAAATTTATTTGACAAGTAGAGTTACAGACCGTGAGAGAGACAGAGAGAAAGGTCTTCCTTCTGTTGGTTCACCCCCCAAATGGCCGCTACAGCTGGCGCTGCGCCGATCCGAAGGCAGGAGCCAGGTGCTTCCTCCTGGTCTCCCACGCGGGTACAGGGGCCCAAGCACCTGGGCCATCCTCCACTGCCTTCCCAGGCCACAGCAGAGAGCTGGACTGGAAGAGGAGCAACCAGGACTAGAACCAGGCGCTCATATGGGATGCCAGCGCCGCAGGTGGAGGATTAACCAAGTGAGCCACGGCGCCGGCCCCTCTCTTTCCCCTTTTGTAACACAGCTGTCAAGACTCTTCCACCTATTCCCTGAGTCATTAAAAACGGTTTTTCAAGCATTCGGGGAGGCTGCTCTGGTTTAGGTTGACTTTCTTTTCAGAATGGTCATCTGATCACACCTCCTCCACTGCACTCCCGGGCCACAGCAGAGAGCTGGCCTGGAAGAGGGGCAATTGGAACAGAATCCGGTGCCCCAACCGGGACTAGAACCTGGGGTACCGGCACCGCAGGCGGAGGATTAGCCTAGTGAGCCACGGCGCCAGCCAGAAAACACCTTTCAAAGAGAGCTGTGCCCAGCTTTCCAGAGAACAAAAACAAAAACGCAAACAAATGAGTACACATGCTCCTTCGCTCTTCTCCGTAGAAGTCGGAGCCACCAGCACGTCTCACCCCGGGGGGGCCGAAGAGTCGTGACCGCAAACCCTGAGATGATTTCTGTTTATTTTTTAAAAGGCTGAAGTTTCACTATCATTTGGCTTTACTTCTTGTTAACATTTTCAGTGGAGCACTGGCTACCATAAACCTCCTTAACAGCCTTAGAGAAACAGGACATTAATGCAAATGTCTGCTATAACTGCAGGTGACAATGACGATAATAACACAGAATGAGCAAAAGAAACCCCGGTTTGCAACACAGAAGGTCTATAGTAAATGCAAGGAGGGATCGGTCATAGAACACTGGTCTTCTAGACGGTGAATGGCCACAGGAGAAACACCTGTGGCTGTGTAGCGCAGGCCAGTTTTGCCCGAGACTGGAGAAGAAAGCAGTGGCCACCCACGGGCCCCCGGCCTCCAGGAGAACCTCCTGACCAAAACTCGCTAAATTCTGTGCGATGTTGTGTCTCCTTGCAGCAAATGCCCTTCTTCCATTACAGAAAAAGCCACTGATGGTCATTACTGAAGCCTAGTAGGGACCAAGTGGCCATTAAGCAGGGGTCTCTGAAGGCGTGGCCTGGGCAAAGTTCCTCCAGTTTCTCTGATGTTCCCCAGCGACCCTGATGTGACCTCCGCCTCTCTCTGCAAAGTGGCCTGCTATCTGGCCTCTTCCTCCTCCTCCTCGGACAGACACACACCGTGCATCAAGGACGTCTGGTCTCATCTTGCTCACCCCATCACAGGGCACGGGGAGGAGAGGTGAGGAGGAGAGAGGAAGCAAGAGATCCACGCAGCAGCTTGTTCCCAGACACCAGGGCATGTTTCCGGTCTGCACGAAGTCAGGGGAGTGGCCTGTGAGGGCTCCAGTTTCCTCTTCCCAGGGGATATACTTCTCCTTATGACAAGTGCTGGCACCTGCCCTCCCTTGGGGAGCAAGAACCCCTCTCTCTGCAACAAGCCATCTTTCTGCTGGAGAGGGAGGGAGGAGACCACCAGTCCGCTACCCATCATAAGGGCTGCCTGCCCGCTTTCTACCCAGGCTGTGGATTTGCCAGAGACGAAGCTGGGGGCTGATCCCTAGGGCACAACGCTCTCATCATGCGACTCACCAAGAGCAAAGGCAGAAAGTGCCGACCTGAGGGTCACGGATACCGGGCTTGGCCCGCAGGCACATGTGCAGGAGAGAGCATGGCTCAGAGTGGGGAAGTGGAAATGAGGGGATCCCTCTGCCTCCCGCCTGCCCCCCATATGAACGAGATGAAAACAAGAGAGACAACAAGGAGGAGAAATGGAGGGTAGGAGGAGAGCCCCCACTTGGGGAGCACTGGGGGCCCCAATGCCGTAAGCCGGGACTTAGCTGCCAGCCAGCAGGGAAAGGCACCTTCCAGTCGGCAGACTTCAATCCAGCAGCCGGAGAGTGTTAGCTCAGCCACACAGCCCTGGGTTTCCAGACACGCTCGCTCAATCCTCCATAAACTGCCTGTTAAACACCTGACAAAACTGAGGCCCAGACAGGACAGTGGCCATGTGGCTGCCTAGACGGCAGAGCCAGGAGCTGAACTCAATTCTTCTAGCCCTCAGCCTTCCAAATCCACTGGCCCCTCTCTGCTGCCCAGCTGCCAGTTAAGATCCTACACGACTCAGGAAACTGCTCCAGGAAGACAAAGATGTCTTTTTCCCTTTCCCATGAATTTCCTGCTAGGAGGCTTGAGGGTTGAACACTTCACATGATCACATGTGTGTTAGTTTGGCCACAGAGGCTCCTGCCTGTGACTCTGTCCAGCTTGGATGGTCCTTGCCCAGCCCACATAGAATGCAGGGATTTCTATTTGTAAGGACCCAGCATTTGGAAGCTTAGGAAGGAGTCCCAGGCTGGCTACTGTCCCCACAGCTATGCCTCAGCACTGACTGCAGTTACCAGGATGAAGAATAAAAACAAGGATCCCTAGAAGACCCAAGACGCTCAACATCAGAGATAACTGGTTTTAAGGAGAAGGCAGTGAATGCCAGAACGAGCAGGAGTGCGATTGATTTGACCCCAGCTCTGCTGAGGAAAAGCTAGGTGAGCTCAACCAAGGACAGACTTTGCTGAGTCTCAGATCACTTCCCTGGCTGGCCGGCCAAAGGCACAAGGACAAGATGAGAAAAACAGTGAATGTCCGGCCAGCCAAGGAAAAGACACATGTGACTGTGCGCCAGAGAGCGGCCTGTTGTGACTCTCGGGTGAGGTCTGGGACAAGCCGGGTGATGGTGGAGGGAAGGCATCAATGTTTTCTCTTCTTGATGTGCTCAGGACTCCACGACTTACATGGTTCTAAGTGTGCTTCCAGGACATGGGGGAGATGGACACTCAGCATCCGTCTGTCTTGTTTTCCAGGGTTTGGTCCTCAAGCTGTGTGGCGAGTTAAGTCACCAGGAGCCAGCAGTTTGCACAGCCCGGGTGGGCAGTCCACCTGCCATGACCACTGTCCCATACTCCCCACGGGCACATGCCACTCCCACCTTCCCAGTGCATCCCTAGGTCAGGCACACTGGCCTCCAGCATTCTTGGGAGGACAGGAAGAGGTGACAAGAGGCCAGCAGGTCATTGGCAGCACTAGTGAGAGCTTCCCAAGGTTGTCACAGAAGCCCTCCATGTCTGGACATGCTGGGGTCTTCCTAACACGCCCTCCTGGCTTTTCTGGGAGTGGCCCTGGAAGCCTTCCTGCTTTGCCCCTCACCCTGCCCACTCCTCCTCCTCGTAGGCACCAGTCTTGCCTCTCTCTGGAGTAAGAAAGAGCCAGCTCCCCTGGATTCTAGCCACCACTTTCTCTGGTCACTGAGCTCAGTCCAGTTCCAGCCCTACAAGCTGTGCCCAGACCACGCTCAAAGAGGGAAGATGTGCACCAGACCCCGTGGGACCAGGCAGGTGGGACACGCAGCTGTCGCCCGGCTTTGCCCACCGCCCCCACCCCTCACCCTCCTTACCACTAGCACATGCTCCAGCAGGTCCAGGTAGCCGAGGGCGCACTCCGTCCCGTGGCGCAAGGCTCTGCTTCGTACCTCCTCGCTGACATCGGCGTGGAAGGATGCTTGCTGCAGGGAGAGAGAAGGCATCTGTCGCAAGGCAGAAAAAGCCACTTTAGGAGTCACCCAGCCTGGGAGCAGAGTAGGGGGCAACCGGGACCCCAATGCAAGAGACCTCTGCCAAACCCGTCCCCACACCCCGAAGACTGACCCCCACCCCACTGCAGGTTCTGTGACACAGCTTGTGTTGCCTTAAGGCCACAGCGACAGAAACCACTCACTCTGGTCCCTGTTTTACCCCTCTCCCACCCCCTTTCACTGAAATGCAAAAAACCCCACACACACTCAAAAGTTCAGGAAAGAGTGCCACATGCACTATAAATTCCAGGCAAGATTCATGATTAGGGGGCCACGGCAGGAGACGGACTGACCCGGGGTCAACGAGGGAGGATTCCTGAAGGCTCCATTTGTGGGCTCAGCAAGCCCAGGTTCCCACCCCCTGACCTGACTACCCTGCGGTCACAGTGAGGCCTCCATGACCAGGGGGCCCTGTGGCTCCTCTCCTGGGACACTGCAGATAGCAAGCACGCCAGCACCCCCGGAGGCCCCATAACTCATCTCACGTTATGCAAGTGTTGAGATAAGCGAGCCAGGGCACTGGGGTGACAGAGCTTTTTCCTTGCACTTGTGACCTGGCACCTCGAGTCTTTTAGGAGATAGCATTTCCCACAGCATGCCCATTCATAGGGTTGCCAGATAAAACCCCCAGTTAAATATGCAATGCAGATAAACAGCGAAACAAATTTTAGTGCAAGTATGAGACACCCCATTTTTCATTTGCTAAACCTGGTAATCCTACCCATTTAGCCATTCTACCTTTTATGGCTTCCCTCTGGAAACAACTTTAGAGGTTTAGAGAAACACATAAAATAGAAAACCACACATAAATCACAAATCGGGACAGACACAAATCACAAACCAGGTTAAAAGATCGAGATGGAAGGGGATGAGGGCCTGGACCCATGCACTGACCCACTGGAGGCCCATGCGGGGTGTGGGTGGGGACTGACCTGGCCCCCACCCCTGCAGTAAGTGGCCCCAGCATTTGTGACTTAGGAGCTAGCATGACTCATCTGAAGCCTCAGAAGTGGGAACCAGGAGCCTGTTCTCAGCACTACCATGCTTTGTTCAGCCCTGAGCCCCTGTGTCCGACGTGAGGCCAGAGCCCATGTCTGCTGAGACACCAGTGTGGAGTGACACAGACTACGCCACCGCTCAGGCACCTCCAGCAGGTCACAGGCAAGGCCCCCGCTGAGGGTCCTGGGAGAGGTGAGGTTGAGGCGTTCCTATCCACGGCGGTGGCTGTGTCACTCGGGAGAACAATCTGGCATTGATTAAAATTGTTACATTTGACCCACAAATGTGGCTTCTGGGACTCTTGCCCAAGGAAATAACCCAAATCACGGGACAAACAGATAGGCCCAAGATGCTCTTAACAGTAAAGTTCATGATTTAAAAAACTGCAGACGACCTAGACGTCTGCTAATAGGGGAAAGATAATATTCACTAGCAGACGGCTTTGCAGTCATTAAGTCAGTACTGAAGACTCCTAGCAACAGAGAAACAGCCCTGTGACATCACTGATAACAGCAGACACAAAACCCAACAAAACAAACATGTGTAAGTAACCAGAAAGAAAAACACGAGTGCTGACTCAGGTTTCGGGGGGGACTCTGCCGGGGCGGTTGGCATAACCTTCCAGTCCCACAGAGCGAGCAGAGGGTAGCTTCCTGTGCATCTCCGTCTGCCCTGCCTGCCCTGCTCGGCCCCAACGTGGGGGCCCCCAGAGGGCACCGCGGCTTCCTCCAGAGCCACCGCTCAGCATCCTGGTTTTCTCTGTGTGTGTATGTGCTGCACACACATCCGTTTCTGTCCAGCTGCCTCATTTCCAGACATGGAGACAAAGGAATGGAAGTGTTACTGGGTTTGTGCAATAAGCCCCGTGCTAAGAGCAGCCACAGGGTCAACAGGGACACTGGCCCTCTCGTCTGGCCTGGCGGTGTGAGGTAGACACACAAGTTCTTAGTCTGTCCTGCATGGCCAGGATGCTGTGATGCAGATGGGAGCTGACGCTGGGCACACAGCACCCGTGCTTTTCTCCAGGACCTCCCCCCAATGAAGATATGGGGGAACCTCTGATTAAGAGACCTAAAACTTTGAGTTCCATTCTATTTCCACCTCAATCGTGGTTTTTGTTGTTGCTATTACTTCCCCTTTTATTTCAAGTCTATGACACAGGGACTGAAGTGCCTGTCACTCATCAACAGGAAAGACCATGAGTATTGTGGCTGGGAGGCCATGGGCAACAGGTATCAACTGGCAGAGCTGGTGCCAGTTCTGGTCCTCACAGAGAAGAGCTATGTGATGTTGGTCATGCCACCCAACCTCTCTCTTTTTCAGAAAAGACCGATTTACTTATTTGAAAGCAAAATGAGAGGGAGAGGGAGACAGAGAGGTCATCCATCTGCTGGTTGCCTCCCCAAATGCTTGCAACAACGGGGCCTGTCCAAGCTGAAGCAAGGAGCCAGCATCAGGGTCTCCCACACGAATTGCAGCAACCCAGGTACTTGGGCCATCATCTGCTGCTTCCCTGTGCATTAGCAGGAGGCTGGATTAGAAGCCGAGTAGCTAGGACTCGAACAGGCCCTCAGGAATGGAATGTAGGGGACCCAAGTGCTGGTTTCACCCACTGTGCCACAATTCCTGCCCTGCCACTTAACCTTTCTGAGCCTCTGTTTCATCACCTGGCACGTCAGAATAATGACTTTACCTTTGTCATCAAGAGCAAATGACAGAATACATGTGACAGCCTCTGCATAATAATAGGTGCCCTGGGATACCATGATGTCCTCGGGGCATGTCCTGCCTGTAAAATCCTCTTCTTTGATTCATAGAGTGACCCCTGGGGAAGCTATCCCTCTGGTGGGCAGAATCACTAAGCATATCAAAATGGTGAGTATTTGCAGCCTCAGGACAGAGTCGAAACCTATTGGCTTAGCACCCCCTATCCTTCACGGAGGAGCCTGCCCTACCTCCCACTGCAGCCTTTCCAACCCCTTGCTTACCCCTTTCTCTCCGGTGCACAAGCAGTCCCATCAACTGGCACTGCCCCTGCTGGCCAGGTCCTTGCTGGCCATTTCTTCAGCCCTCTGTCTCCTCCTGTTACCCACCACTTACCTCCACATCATCCCACCTCAGAGTTGGACCCTACAGTGGCAACCTCTATAGAACTCAACACTACCACAAAGCAGGGCTCGGCTCCCTCAGACCCCAGTCTATAACAGATGTTTTTCCAATTCTGTGGCTAGCTCCCCCCACCTCCACTCACCACAGCAGTGGTCACCAAGCCAACACTGAACAGAAGTCAGAGGCACTGGGGCAAGTCTGTCCCTAGAGGTTGGAGGCCTGTGGGTGCTCCATGGGTGGAAGATAACATGAGGGCTCGTACAGGGGACCTTCTTAAAAATATCTACTTCTTTGAGAGGCAGAGAGAGAAAGACACACAAACACGCACAGAGAGACAGAGAGAGCTCCCATCTACTCAAACACTCCCCAGAAGTCCACACTGGCAGGGGCTGGGCAGGTCCAAAGCTGGGAGCTGGGAATTCAATCCTGGTCTCTCACATGGAGGGAAAGGACTCAACTACTTAAGCCATCACCACTGCATCCAGGGGGGTGTGTTACCAGAAAGCAGATGTCAGTATCAAGAGGCTGGTATGGAACCTAGGCACTCTGATAGGGAACATGGTTGTCATCACTGCTGGGCCACATGCCCACCACTGGGTCACTTTCTTAATAGATAAAAATAAAAGCAAGATCGTAGGGCTCAGGTCTCCGGGGCTCCACACCCTCCCACCCACTCTGCCTCCCTCCGCCCGGCATGGGCTCAGGGCAGCTGATCTAGTTATCCACCTGAGGATCAGAAGAGTCTCTGAGACACCCGACAGACAGCACACAGGCTGGAAGGTAGCTCCCCAAAGTGTGTACTGCTGCTTTCACCCACTTTTTCAACCAGTGGTGGCCACACTTTTCCCTGGGGCAAAATGGCAAATGTGTGGAGGAGGCAGCAAAGGCGGCAGGCAGAAGAGCAAACACGGCTCATCTGGAGGGCTCTGACTGAGCGCTGCAGTCTCCGCTTCCTACTCTCACTGGGCCTCTGCTGCCCTCTGGGAGGAAGGCTTCCTGCCCAGTTAGGAAAAGCAAAGGTCAGGTCAGCCGGGCTTGCCCCCTCCCTCTTCAACACAAAGCGCCCGAGAGCTGCTTCCCACAGACAGACGCAGACATTGTTTTAAAAAAAGTAGATTATCTTAAAAAATTTTCCCTTTTACCAGAAAACCAGACAGAGAGAAAGACAGAGATCTTCCATCCACTGGCGCACTCCCCGAATGTTCACAGCAGCTGGACTGGGCTAGTCCAAAGCCAGAAGCCAGGAATCCAACCCTGGTCTCACAGGTGGAAGGCAGAGCTCCAAGGACTTGAGCTGACACACACTGCCTCCCGAAGTGTGCTTTAGCAGAAAGCTGGACTTACAGGTGGAGGTGGGACTTGAACCCGGGCACTCCAATACGGGATGTGAGTCTCAACTGATGAAAGGAACCACCTCCACCCCCAGCATATGCTGTCTTCAGTCTGTATCTTATGACCAAGCTTCAGACACTGAGCTGCTCCCTGCTACACTGTACAGCCCCTCTTCTCCTTCCGATGACACCAAACAACTTAAATCCTGACAAGCCACCAAGCCGTCCAGCCAGAGCAAGGCCAAGGCCTTTACCTTGCAAGCCGTCAACATGTCTGAAACGGCTTTGCGGCTCAGGTTGGCGGTGGCAATCACGTCCTCCTGTCTACACGAGTTCCCCGCTGCCACAGCTTTGGCTGTTGCCATGGTGATGCCCTTCGTCATCCTTATCGATTCTTCAGGTGACGATGTCTTTTCAGGTACCTCTTGGGACTGGAACACCTGCAAGTCAGAAAGAGAAGGGGTGAAAAAAAATCACAAAGGAAAGGGTAACAAGCCTTTATTCTTATCCAACCAGGCTGTAGCTCAGCATCTGAAAGTGGAGCCAGCTACTGGAAGAAAATACCCAAATGACAGGAAACTGGAAATTTAAGTACAGGCATGTTCTTGCTTTCAAGATTCTAGCACAGATGCAATCCTCAAGGCTACACTTGACATCAGCAGAAGCCAGAGGTTAACGTTTGCAGCACAGATCTGTTCGTCAACAGAAACCCACGGCCGGGATTTGCATACTTTGCATCCCAGGTGCTTGTGTGGCCTCTTGGTTCCCTTCCTCTGTGCCCGCTGCTGCTTTAGCAGTTTCCAGAACCTCAGCAATCCTGGTGCTGGTTCTGGAGCAGGGCTGACCCGAATGCATCACTCTGCACCGCGCCCCCGCTTCAGGAAGCTGTGAGGGTGGGGAAATGAAGCATTGACTCCTTCTATTCTTAGCCCATCTTGCAATTAAATCTGCATAATTGTACAGAGGTGTTCGTGTCAAGCGTGCCATGGTGACACTGAATATGTAACAGCATGCGTGCACACAAACCTTTAGAGTTTGAAGCTTCACCTGTCAGTCAAGTTGGTCGTTTCTGCTTCAACTCCAAGTCCTAACAAGAGGGACAGGTACCCTGGCTGTGAGCTGAATGTGCACCTGTCCCTGTGCTTGGGGGCCTTCATCGCAGGTAGGGCTGCCCTGTTCTCTGCCCAAGGCAACTGTGTATCGACAGGGAGAAAGGACTCAGCCAGCATCCTGGACACATGGCACCATTGTCAAACATCACTGTACCCTCAAAGTGGGCAGGAGCATTTAAAGCAGCCCAGGACCCCAACTCCCAGGTGCTCTCCTGAATGTGGTAGTGGATTTTAAGCCACATGGACACAGTGCTCCACATTTCAGCACGCGCTCCCTGAAAACATAGCCTCCAGGTGAATTCTAGATCCCACTGGGACCAAGTGTCAGTCACTCCCCGGGAAAGCTCCAAAGTTCAACTCTTCTCTTCCTTTGTCACCAACAGCCCCACGCACACGTATCAGAGCCCGTGCCCAGACTTGAGTAGGAAATGCCCAGCCCATGCATCCAGGGAGGTGCCAGGCAGCAGTGTGTAAGGATACCACTAGCTCTGGGTAGCTCCTGTATTTCTTCATTTCTCTCTCTTTTTTTAAAGATTTTATTTGAGAGTTAGAGTTACAGACAGTGAGAGGGAGAGACAGACAGAAAGGTCTTCCTTCCATTGGTTCACTCCCCAAATGGCCGCAAGGGCCGGAGCTGTGCCCATTTGGATCCAAGAGCCAGGAGCTTCTTCCTGGTCTCCCACGTGGGTGCAGGGGCCCAAGCACTTGGACCATCTACTGCCTTCCCAGGCCATAGCAGAGAGCTAGACTGGAAGAGGAGCAGCTGGGACTAGAACCGGTACCCATATAGGATGCTGGTGCCGCAGGCGGAGAATTAACCCACTGCGCCACGGCGCCAGCCCTATCTTCATTTCTCTTTCAAAGTATGAACTAAGCACAATATCAGCCAGGCCTGGATCCATTAGAGACCCCAGAACCTAAGCCTCCATCCCCCAAACCCCATGACCAGGGCTGGTGCTATGGCATAGTAGGTTAAGCATCTGCCTGCAGCACTGCCATCCCATGTGGGTACTGGTTTGCGTCCCGGCTGCTCCACTTCTGATCCAGCTCCCTGCTGATAGCCTGGGAAAGCAGCAGAGGATGGCTCAAGTGCTTGGGCCCCTGCACCTACGTGGGAGACTGAAAGCAGCTTCTGGTTCCTTGTTTTTCAATCAGTGTAGCTCTGGCTGTTACGGCCCACTGGAGAGGAAACAAGTGGATGAAAGACCTCTCTAACTCAGCCTCTCAAATAAATAAATAAATCATTAAAAAAAAAAAAAAACCAAAAACCAAGAAAACCTATAGGATCACTTGTTTCTAGTGCTGATCCTCAGGGCACCTAAACAGTTGACCCCCAAAAAAGGTGCAGAGCAAGTGGAAGCAATAGCAGGTTCCCCAGTACCTTCCACCCACCCACCCAAAACTCAGTCTGTCGTGTGACCTCCCATTTAAAAAAGCTCAGGGGCTGGCGCTGTGGCACAGCGGGCTGAAGCCCTGGCACGCAGCACTGGTATCCCATGTGGGCACTGGTTTGAGTTCCCGGTTGTTCCGCTTCCGATCCAGCTCCCTGCTAATGCACCTGGGAAAGCAGTGGAGGACGGCTTAAGAAGCAGCTCCTGGCTCCTGGCTTTGGATCAGCTCAGCTCTGTCTGTTGTGGCCATTTGGGGAGTGAACCATCAGATAGAAGACATTTCTCTCTCTTTGTTTCTACCTCTCTATGTAACTCTTTCAAATAAATAAAAATAAATCTTTAAAAAAAATCTCAGCTTGAAACCATCCCTTTCAGCCTATTTCTCTCTGTAGGAACTAAGATATCAACACATAGCCGATATGAGATCATAAGAACAGACATCATCCCCTCCACAGCAACTTAGGGATTGCCACCCCACACTGCTGAAACAAGGCGGCAAAATGAACAGGGTCTATGCCTCTAAGATCAGACCCCTCCAACAGGAAGGAGCTGGATCTTAAAGGCCCACGTCTCAGGGAAAGGCTCCCAGCACTTTCCACCTCCAAAAGTGAACCTCACCCGACAAAGTCCACACGTGTGCAGCAGCGTGAGCTGTTAGCAACAGCACAGGAATCATGAGAGGCCACACATGTACTTGTGAATGGACCTTGGGCTGAGTGTTAACAGCCACACTGATGTGCCCTTTGCCAGGAATCCTCCACGATGCTGTGGTTTCATGCTGTGATTTCAGTGGCATGAAGCCTGAATTGTCCTACATGATGCAGTCCAGTGAATTCCTTAATTACCACTACACACTCTTCCTAGCCAGACTCTGCCGCGTGTGGTCTCAACTATGCAGTGCTATCCACAGGCAGGTGAGGAGGCTTCCCTGGTTCAGGTGTCCCAGGAGACCCCTCTTTATGCTTCAATTCTCACACAAGCTCCTGCTAGGTCAGCAGGTGCCCCAGGGAGGGGACCCCTTACCGTGAGCTCCTGCTTTATGTACTCGATGGTGGCCTCCAGTGCCCTTGTGCCCCGGGTGGCTTCATCCTCCACTGCCTTCACAGTCTTGAGGAGAGAAGTGACGTTGGTCACCATCACCTGCAGAGGAAGAGAGAACAGTACACTACTCGCTTCAGCTCTTTATTTATTTTTAGAGAGAGAGCTCCCGTTTTACTCCTCAAATGCCCACAACAGCCAGGACTGGGCTGGGCCCAACCTGGGAAAGCAACCCAGGTTCCCCCACATGACTGAGCCATCACCCAGTGCCTCCCAGGGTCTGCATTAGCAGGAAGCTGGAATTGGGAGCCAGAGCTGGGAACTAAACCCAGGCATGCTGCTATGGGATGCAGACGTCTTCACTGGTGTCTCAAGTGCTAGGCCAAATGTTTGCCCTGTTACTTCTGACCTGACGATGTTAGCAAGACAACTCTTTGTCCTTTAAGTGAGAAAGAAATGCAGATGTGTATTCTCCCAGTACTCTCATACAGACTGTCCTACCCCTCAAGCTAATCTACTACCTTTGCGGCTCCCTTGAGCTGGTACATGGAGGGGTCATCAGCTGGCTTGCTGGCAGCTCCCTTGGTTGCACCAATGAGGTCAGAAAGGGCCTTGGCCACATCTTTGATGGCGTTGATCAGCACCACCTGAAAGAGAGCACAGTCACGTAAGCAGGCGCTCAGCAGACGCTGGCTGACTTCCCTAGGGCCTTGCACGCCAAGGGCGAGCTTGGACACGAGGATTGAGAGACGGGCAGGTCTCTACGTCACCAGCTCTGAAGCCTGCAAGTTACGCATTACCCCCCGGGAAGCCACAGTTGGGCGTTCTGGTGCAGGAATGTGGACTTTCCAGGGGTGGCTGAAGCTGAGACAGAATGGGGAGGCTGGGTCTGAAAATATAGCATATTTACAACTGCAGACCCAGCAACCCTGCTGAAAGCTGCCCAGGACAGGGTGAAGGCATGTGGGAGGAGCTAGCACTGACCCCAGCCTGACACCCTCATCACTGAGAACATTCTCTTAATCTCACACTGGGCTACAAGGCCGCCCTGGTACCCATGCCTGCCCCTCTGGCTTATAGGAGGCTCTGCCTCCCTCAGTATGTGATGCGGATGTAGGTTGCTCTTCCTCCCCATGGCTGATTCCCACTCAGGACCTTTGTTCTTGCTGGAACCCGACTCTTCCGGTTGTTTGGGTCTCAGCTCCGACGTCAAGTCCTGCACCTGTCTTGACCACGCCGGCTATCAGCCCACCCCCCGAGCACTGTTCTCTTCACGGCATTTCACCGTACATGAATGCCTTTCTGTTCTCTTGTGCACTGTCTACTCTTCGATGCAGATGCAAGCTCCAGGAGGCTCGGGCCGGACTTCCTATCTGTTCTATGCTCAGAGCAGGGTACAGGCACCAGTAAATGCTTGTGGAATGAATGAAGCCCAGGAAAAGATGCATTATCTATGTTAACTTCTTTAACTGGACAGTGTTGGACTTGGAATCAGCAGTAGGGGTCACAGGCAGGACCTATGTGATTTTGGAATAGCATGTAAGTCATTCAGGTCACCTCGGCCCAGCAGTTCCACAGTTCTATGATCGTAACCACAACTGCCTCCCTGTGTGCTGGCAGCTCTGGGTGCTGAACCAAGCACTCTGCATGCATCACCTCATTTAATCCTCGCCACCATCTTTTCCAGCAGGAACTCCAAGCCTTAAGCCCACGCTCCCAGAGCCTGGGAGAGGCTGAGTGGGGAGTACGGGCCCTGATTTCCATGATCTGAAGGGCCAAAGTCTTAACCTCCACACTATGAGGGTACTTCAGAAAGTTCAAGGAAAATGGAATTAAAAAATGTTGATTTAGAGGCAAAAAACTGAAGTCCGTGTATATGTGGGGTCTTCAAGGCACTCATGAAAAATGCTTATTATTAAAAACTACACAGAGATTTCAAATTTCATTTGCATCCAAGTAAACATATTACTTTTTAAAAGATTTCCACATTTTTTAAAATTTGAAAGATGAAAGTCTTCCATCCACTGGTTCACTCCTCAAGTGACTGCAACAGCTGGAGCTGGGCCAGGCTGAAGCCAGGAGTGCGAGAACACAATTGTGGTCTCCCATGGGGGTGGCAGGAAACCAAGTACTTGAGCCATCAAATGCTGCCTCCCAGGGTGTGCACTTGCAGGACACTGGATGGGAAGTTGAGGAGCTGGGACTAGAACCAGGCACTTTGATGTGGGATGCATGCATCCCAAGCAGCAACTTACGTGCTGTGCCCAATACCTGCCAATATAAAACTATCTTTAAATTTCATTCTTTACGAACCTTCTGAAGCACCCTCGTGCATCAGGCTCAGAGGCTCTGACTCCTTGTCTACAGGTAGAATTAGCAGCATCAGCCCTGCCTACCCCATGGAATACTGGGAGGATGAGCTGGGACAACACATGTGAAAACCTACCAGGGACTCAGAGTCCTAGACAGCTGCATCAAAGGAAGCGATTTTGCAGCCCCCTGCCCTTTGACATCCCCTTGTGTGCCCTGTCAGCTTGAGAGACCAGCAACCTCAGCCTCAGAGCCCATGGGGCAGCCCAGGGCTCGCAAGGAAGGTACCTGCATGGACCGCACACTCATTCCTGAGGTCACAGTGATGGGGGTAGGGGTGACAAGGGCAGACACAGGCATGGCCAGCCAAGGCCTGCTGTCCACACCCACAGTACCCAGCACTCTGTCCCATCCCTGGTCACTTGACAACTGACGAGTAGGGACATCTTTCTTATAGCATCTTTTTAAATTAACAAGATCTCATTAGAAGTTGGTACTTCAGGATATCTAGACCTCTAGGAGTTAAAATCCTACAGCAACAGCACAAACATATCTAAACAACCCAATTAAAGCATAGGCCCACATTGTAGTGCAGTGGGTTATTTGCCAGCATCCCATATTGGAGCACTGTTTCAAGCTCTGGATGTTCCAGTTTCAATCTAGCTTTCTGCTAATGCACCTGGGAAAGCAGCAGAGAGTGGCTGCCACCCATGTGGGAGACCAGGATGGAGTTCTTGGCTCCTGGATTTGGTCTGGTCCAGCCCTCACTGTCATGGCCATGTGGGGAGTGAACCAGTGGGTAGAAAATCTCTTTATGCTCTCCCTCTCTCTTAACTCTACCTTTCAAATTAATTTTTCAAAAATATTTTATTAATTTATTTGAGAGAGTTGCAGAGGGAGAGATAGAGAGAAAGGTCTTCTATCTATTGGTTCACTTTCCAAACAGCCATAATAGCTGGAGCTGCGAAGCTGGGCTGATCAGAAGCCAGGAGCTTCTTCCAGGTCTTCCACGTGAGTACAGGGACCCGAGCACTTGGGTCATCTTTCATTGCTTTCTCAGGCCATAAGCAGAGAGCTGGTTTGGAAGAGGAACAGCTGAGACATGAACTGGTGCCACTTGGGATGCCGGTGCCACAGGTGTAGGCTTAGCCCACTACACCACAGTGCGGCCCCAAACAATCAATCTTAAAAAAGAGAAAAAAAGAAAAAAGAGAAAGAAAAATGGGCCAAGGACTTGAAGAGACACTTCTCCAAAGAAGAAACACATGGCCAAAAGTTATACACAAAGGAGCTCAGTGTCACCCACCGTCAGTGGAATGCAAGTCAAATGTCCACCTCACATCTGCAAGGTGGACCATTACTAAAAAAAATAAAAAAAATAAAAAAAAACAAATGTTGGTGAGGATGCAGAGAAAGAAGCCAGAGTGCACTGTGAGTGGGAAGGCAAAGTGGACCAGGCACCACAAAAACAACATGGAGGGCACTCAAAAAAAAAAAAAAAATTCAAAACCAGAATGACCCTACGACCCTCTCAAATAAATGAGCCTATGACCAGCAATCTCTCCTTAAAAGAACTGAAATCAGGACTTGAACAAGCTGTGAGCACTCTGGTGTTCACAGCAGCATAATTCCCAAGATATGAAGCGTGGTGAACTCTCACAGTGGGATATTATTTAGCCCAAAAAAGGGAGGAAACCCTGCAATGAGCCACAGCGTGGATGAATCCTGACGATACAAGACTAAGCGAAACAAGCCGCTCCCAGAACAAACATATCACATTTCCACTCACATGACGAGCCTGAAACTCAAACTCACAGACACAGAGGGGCAGGCAACGAGCGCTCCCATGGAAGACTGTCACATGTCAGTCACACAAGCTGAGTGAGTTCCAGCGCCCTGCGGTACAGCACTGGGCCAGGGGTCAGCAGGGCTGCATCGCACACCTGCATCGCACGTCAATGCTTTCAACACAAAAAAAGAAACACAGGCAAGGAAAGAGGTTGATGGCAAGGGAGAGGCTCGCGCTGGCCACCTCTGTGGCAGAGCGGTAGATACAAGGGGCCTCATTCTACGATTCTACTGTATATGCGATGAGAAGCACTATAATAAGCTAACAGGAAAACCAAGTGTCTGCAACAATTCGATGCTTTTCTCTGCATTAAGACACTTGGATCCTCTCAGGCCACTGGGCTTTGGCCAGGAGCATGTGCTTCTGCTGTGGACACTCTGAGGATTTGTTCTTAAACTTTCTATTCCTTCGTCAGAGTGGACAAAAAAATCCTGCAGGCAGGGATTCCTGTGAATGCTTAGAGCTCCCAGGGGCAGCCAGACTGCTCTCTGATGTTATCAGAAATCCAGAAGAATGTCCCAACGGCAGCATGACAGTGTCCTCGTGGATCTCGGCTCCCCTCAAGGACATCGGGAGGGAAGGCTCAGATCACATGGGAACAAAGTCCGTGGGCTCAGGTCCACCAGCACGGTCACTGCCGCCCACCTGGGCACTGAACAGCAGGGGGTTCTGTTTGGTTTTGTCCAAACAGATCGATTTACCAGTGAAAATCCAAGTGTTTACCAAAGGCTGGTGTGAGCATAGGGAGAAGTGTGTCTCAGGTTTTGCACTCTTAGGCACAGGTAGCATCTATGTGGGGATGACTTGGCTGGCTGTTGGTTCAGCACGGATCTGTGGGGCATCCACTGCAGGCCAGGAGCTGCACCAGGTACACCAGCTCCAAAGAATAAACTGCGGCGACCGTTCTTGAGGTGTTTCTGGGATGGGGGATCAAGGAACAGGCAGCGGATGTGCATGAACTTGAGGGCCCAGGAGCATGGAGTCCTTCAGAGGCTACCTTCTCAAGGCGGGCTGTGAGCTGTGGTACAGTTCACTTCCTCACCCACATCTAGCTGCTGCCCACCACCCCACACAGCAGCTGGGGCCATCGTGGGCCTCGGTGGCACTGCAGCCCATAGCCAGGTTGCAGGCTTGGGTCTTTCTCGACTCTGCCATGTCTGGTGCGTTCAGACCCTTCCTCCTCAGTGCTGGGCCCCTGACTTTCCTCCCACAGCTGCCACTTCTCAAGCTCCCTACACACTTCCCCTTAATATGGCCCTCAGCGTTGAATTCCTCAGGGCTCTGCCTGGACCACTTTCTTCTCTCCCTCTCCTGCAGTTGCAAGGGCTATCTAGGAGGCAATGATTCCCAAATCCATGTTCCTGTATCTGGGCC